>NW_026988442.1:90549500-91928000 GCF_030222135.1 Aotus nancymaae
TTAGTAAGCGTGTGCATGTTTAGAATTGTTATCTTTTTTGATAGCTGAAACATTTCATTTTTATGGAGTAAACTGCTTTATCTCTGTTAAACCTTTTTTATTTATTTATTTATTTTATTGCATTTTAGGTTTTGGGGTACATGTGAAAAACATGCAAGGTTGTTGCATAGGTGCATACGTGGCAGTATGATTTGCTGCCTCCCTCCCCTTCACCTATATCTGGCATTTCTCCCCATGCTATCCCTCCCCAACTCCCCACCCCCCCGCTATCCCCCCTCCCCCCAACAGACCCCCGTGTATAGTGCTCCCCTCCCTGTGTCCATGTGTTCTCCTTGTTCAACACCCGCCTATGAGTGAGAACATGTGGTGTTTGATTTTGTGTTCTTGTGTCAGTTTGCTGAGAATGATGTTTTCCAGGTTCATCCATGTCCCTACGAAGGATGTGAACTCCTCCTTTTTAATGGCTGCATAATATTCCATGGTGTATATGTGCCACATTTTTCCTGTCCAGTCTATCATCGATGGGCATTTGGGCTGGTTCCAGGTCTTTGCTATTGTAAACTGTGCTGCAATGAACATCCGTGTGCATGTGTCCTTACAGTAGAACGATTTATAATCCTTTGGATATATGCCCAGTAATGGGATTGCTGGGTCAAATGGAATTTCTATTTCTAGGTCCTTGAGGAATCGCCACACTGTTTTCCACAGTGGTTGAACTAATTTACACTCCCACCAACAGTGTAAAAGTGTTCCTATTTCTCCACATCCTCTCCAGCATCTGTTTTCTCCAGATTTTTTAATGATCGCCATTCTAACTGGCATGAGATGGTATCTCAATGTAGTTTTGATTTGCATTTCTCTAATGACCAGTGATGATGAGCATTTTTTCATATGTTTGTTGGCCTCATGTATGTCTTCTTTTGTAAAGTATCTGTTCATATCCTTCGCCCATTTTTGAATGGGCTTGTTTGTTTTTTTCTTGTAAATCTTTTTTAGTTCATTGTAAATTCTGGATATCAGCCCTTTGTCAGACGGGTAAGCTGCAAAAATTTTTTCCCATTGTGTTGGTTGCCGATTCACTCTATTGACTGTTTCTTTTGCCGTGCAAAAGCTGTGGAGTTTGATTAGGTCCCATTTGTCTATTTTGGCGTTTTGGTCATAAAGTCCTTGCCTACGCCTATGTCCTGAATGGTTTTGCCTAGGTTTCCTTCTAGTGTTTTTATGGTGTTACGTCTTATGTTTAAGTCTTTAATCCATCTGGAGTCAATTTTAGTGTAAGGTGTCAGGAAGGGGTCCAGTTTCTGCTTTCTGCATATGGTTAGCCAGTTTTCCCAACACCACTTATTGAACAGGGAATCCTTTCCCCATTGCTTGTTTTTTTCAGGTTTGTCAAAGATCAGGTGGTTGTAGATATGTTGTGTCACCTCCGATGCCTCTGTTCTGTTCCATTGGTCTATATCTCTGTTTTGGTACCAGTACCATGCTGTTTTGATTACTGTAGCCTTGTAGTAGAGTTTGATGTCCGGTAGTGTGATGCCTCCCGCTTTGTTCTTTTTGCTTAGAATTGACTTGGCTATGTGGGCTCTCTTTTGGTTCCATATGAAGTTTAAGGTGGTTTTTTCCAGTTCTGTGAGGAAGGTCATTGGTAGCTTGATGGGGATAGCATTGAAACTGTAAATTACTTTGGGCAGTATGGCCATTTTCACGATATTAATTCTTCCTAACCATGAACATGGAATGTTTCTCCATCTGTTTGTATCCTCTCTTATTTCGTTGAGCAGTGATTTGTAGTTCTCCTTGAAGAGGTCCTTTACGTTCCTTGTTAGTTGTATTCCTAGGTATTTTATTCTCTTTGTAGCAATTGTGAATGGCAGTTCGTTCTTGATTTGGCTCTCTTTAAGTCTGTTATTGGTGTATAGGAATGCTTGTGATTTTTGCACATTGATTATCTCTGTTAAACCTTTTTATCTCAAAATCCCTTTGCTCTAAGATGGATATAACATTGTTTATATAGTATATACTTTTTGTTTTTATATTTTTAATATTTTCATAAATTTATATTTAGATGCTTTTGTTACCAACATGGTTTATAAAGCTAATATCAAAACATTTGACTTTTAATTACAGTATTTAATCAGTTTATATTAAATGTAATGCTTGGCCAGGCACAGTGTCTCACATCTGTAATCCCAGCACTTTGGGAGGTTGAGGTGGCTGGATCACTTGAGATCAGGAGTTCAAGACCAGCCTGGCCAACATAGTGAAACCCCATCTCTACTAAAAATACAAAAAATTCGACAGGCGTGGTGTCAGGCACCTGTAATCCCAGCTACTTGAGAGGCTGAGGCACAAGAATCACTTGAACTAGGGAGGCAGAGTTTTCAGTGAGCTGAGATCATGCCACTGCACTCCAGCTTAGATGACAGAGCGAGATTTCATCTCAAAAACTAATAAATAAATAAATAAATGTAATGCTAATATACTTGGATTTAAATATGTGATTGTACCCTATGCTTTCTACATGCTTGACATCTTCTATGATATATTTTTCTCTTTTTAATGTTCTATGAATGGATTATTTTACTGGACAATTTTCTTTCTGTATGTTTAGAAATTATACCCTCAGTTTTCTACTTTTAAATTGAATATTTTAAATTGAAATACAAAGCCTTAATGCAATTAAAAGATTACCTACCTATATAATGGGAAAAATATTTGCAGACCACATATTTGATGAGGACTCAATATCTAAAATATATGAGGAATTCCTACAACTCAATAGCAAACACACACATGCACACAAACACACACACAAACTCACACACAAATAACCTGAGATTAAAATGGGCAAAGGAGCTCAACTACATTTTGCTAAAGGAGACATACAAGTGGCCAACAGGTATATAAAAAGATGTTCAACATCACCAGTCATTAGAATACAAATCAAAACCACATTAAAATATTACATTTCCGGCCGGGCGCGGTGGCTCAAGCCTGTAATCCCAGCACTTTGGGAGGCCGAGGCGGGTGGATCACGAGGTTAAGAGATCAAGACCATCCTGGTCAACATGGTGAAACCCCGTCTCTACTAATACAAAAAATTAGCTGGGCATGGTGGCGCGTGCCTGTAATCCCAGCTACTCAGGAGGCTGAGGCAGGAGAATTGCCTGAACCCAGGAGTCGGAGGTTGCGGTGAGCCGAGATCGCGCCATTGCACTCCAGCCTGGGTAACGAGCGAAACTCCGTCTCAAAAAAAAAAAAAAAAAAAAAAAAAAAAAAAAAAAAAAAAAAAAAAAAAAAAAAATTACATTTCCTAGCACTGCTACTATCAAAAAGATGAAAAAGCAAGTGTCGAGGAGGATGTGGAGAAAAGGTAAAGCTTTTACATTTTTGTTGGAATTATAAATTGTACAGTCATTATGAAAAGTAGTTTGGGGGCTACTAACCAAAAATGAAATAAAACTACCATATGACTCAATAATTCAGCTTCTGTGTATGTATCCAGAGGCAATGAAGTCAGTACCTCAATGTGATATTCTTACTCTCATATTAAAAGAAGCAATATTTGCAACAGTCAAGATACACAAATAACCTAAATATCCATTAATGGATAAATGGATAAAACATTATGGTGTATACATATGTCCAGTGGATTGTGATTCAGCTGTAAAAAAGAACATCCTGCCATTTACAACATCATAAAAGAATCTAGAAGACATTGTGCTAAATGAAATAAGCCAGGCACACAAAGAAAAATATTGCATGATATCATTTATATGAGAAAGCTAAAAGATGTTGAACTTAGACAAACAGAACAGTGATGATTGGAGAGTGCTTGGGGTGGTGACAATGGGAAGATGTTGGTCACTGGGTACAATATTTCAGATATAAGAAGAATACATTCTAAAAATCTAAGGTACTATATGGTAGCTTTAGTTAATAATAATGCATTGTATACACTAAATTTGCTGAGAGTAGCTTTTAAGTGTTTTCACTGCCAAAAAAGGAACTATGTGAGCTGATGGAGACAAAGAAAAGAACATATTAATAAAAATAATAGGGATACCATGAGAGAATCCAAGTGGGAGTAGTCAAACCGGTATATTGTGGAACTGTTAGGGTAATGAACAGAACTAAGTGTAGTTCCTTAGCCCTCTGTGCTACTGTTTAACAGCAGTTAATAAATAAACTCTGATAAATGAATTGGACATGTGGCATGTGGTCAAGTGGTACACTCTTTCAGATATGAGATGTGAACAGATAAAACATTTTTTCTGCTAGTCCCTAGGAACTAGCAGACAGTACATCTGGACAGATACAACATTTTTTAAAAAGAAACAATATTGTTTAACGACAAATTTGCTAGAGAAATGCTCTTAGACTACTCATTAGCCCTTCACATTTTTCTGTCTGAAATCCTGAATATTACAGGAGGACACACCTCTGTATTGCCCTCAGTACAAGGTGCTTAGGTTACTGGACTTTCTTAACTCCATCCAGCCTTTGAAATGAAGCTACTGATGTAAGCCTAAGGCAATTTCCCCATCACATTCTCCTAGAGAATGCACTTGCTTCAGTGTGAATCAGTAATTTAAGTTCAATCAATCAGTTAAAGAATAATACTTTTCCCAGGAATTCTAGGAAAAAAAATCATTCCTCCTAATTTATGGAATTTTAACATGGAAGGATGGTGACTCAGGATATGCTGGCATTGTATGACCGTTAGGGTAAAGAGGCTACCTGAAAATGGGAGAACAATGAGTAAGAAAACTGACAAAATGAGAATACAAGTAACTAGATTTTGATAAACATGCTCAAAACTCTGATTCTAGCATTCCTTACAAATAGACAACCACTGAAATGGTAAACTATTTAAACCTACGAATCTCCTTCTTTTTATTTAATCTTAAAAATATATTTTTCATTTTCAGTGAAATTGAACATAGCTGACAAAATAATATATTAACAAAAAACTCTTCATGTAGAACAATAAGAAAGGGGGAGGGAAGGAACAAAGAAAGGAATGAAGGAAGGAGGGAAGAAAAGAGGAAAGGAAGGAAGGAAGAGAGGAGTCGTGGAGAGGGGAACAGAGGATGAACAAATAAATTATAAATAGAGGAGAAAAATGAAACAAAAGTTTTGCAAACCACTAAGTTGTCCAAGCCAACATATTTAGAAAAACAAACACACACTTAAGGCATAAACACTTGACACCCCAATTAATAAATAAATTTTTAATATTCCTAAATGAAAAGCCATTATAGAAGAATGTTATTTCTCCAAAAATCATCAAGAAACTCAAGAAAATTTCACTGATAAAAAAATTAGAATTCCTAAAGGAACCTAACTGAACCCAAAGGGCATCTGAAAGACAGGTAAAGACAAGAGATTGGGAGGCAGGATTAATAAAGAACAATGTGATTTGCTGTTCCAGAAATGTTAACCTACTGTTAAATCAGAGGGATTAGAACAGTATAACATTCTCTCACAATTAGAAAGTTGGTTGAAATTATACTAGTGGGCTCAGAAATCAAACTACAAATATACAGCAATGTAGCATGTGTTAAATATGGCATTTCAGAATAGCAAATATGAGATACACAACTCAATATATTGTGGGAGCCAACTGGTATAGGTTTGGAAAAAAATCAAAAGTCTGATCCATATATTTATTATTTTTAAAAAGTGAGATGGCATAAAAAGCAATAGATTTTTAATTATAAGAAATTATTAAATATAGACAGTATTATTATAAAGAATGGATAAAGAAGCATGTCTTGAGGATAATGCAAAATGTGGAAACCACAATAAAAGGAAAAAAATACATGTGACTTCGCACACCTAAAAAACAAATTGAGTGATGAAAAATAATAAATAATTGAAAAACAAGTACATAGGAAGACATTGTTTTCATATATAGGAAGACTTAAATTATTTAGATATCTATATTGTCCTAAGTGACCTATAGATTCAATGTTATTTCTATCAAAATTTCAGCATATTTTTTCACAGAATTGGAAAAACTGACCTTCAATTTCATATGGGTTTGGAAGATAAAATAGATAAAATATTGTTGAAAAAGCACAAAGTTTAGGGCTTACACTTTCCTGCTTCAAAGCTACTCAAAACCTATAGTGATTAAAAGGTATGGTAGTGACATAAGGACATACATGCAGACCAATGTATAGAATAAAGCACTCAGAAATAACTCCTTACATATATAGTCAACTCATTTTCGACAAGAGTTTCAAGATCATTCAAGAAAAACAAGGCATTCTTTTCAAAAAATGATGCTGGGAAAGCTGGATATGTACACACAAAATAATGAGCCTGGACTTTCACTTCACACCGTATATTAAAGCTAACTCAAAATGTATCAAATACATAACTTTAAGAGCAAAAATTACAGCACTTCTAGAAATAAACAGTGAGGAAAAAACCTCTATAACCTGGCATTGGGAATGAGCATAGTGGCTCACTCCTCTAATCCAGCACTTTTGGAGGTTGAGGGAGGAGGATTAATTGAAGCCAGCAGTTTGAGACCAACTCAACAACACAGTAAGACCTCACTTCTATAAAAAAGTTAAAAAGAAAAAAAGAAACAATGAAAAAAATATGTTAGCTGGGTGTAGTAGCACATTCCTGTGGCCCCAGCTACTCAGGACACTGAGGCGGCAGGTTCACTTAAGCCGGGGAGGTCAAGGTTGCAGGGAGCTGTCATCCTGCCACTGCACTCCAACCTGGGAGACAGAGCAAGACCCTGCCTTAGAAAGAAAAAACAAACAAAAGCCACCCAAACCAAACAAACACAATCCATTGGTTTTGGCAATGATTTTATGGTTACGACACCAAAATCACAGGAAACAATAAAATAAAATAGGTAAATTAGACTTCATCAAAAATAAGAACTTTTGAGCATTAATAATGTCATTGAGACAGTGAAAAGACAAGCTACACACTAGGAGAAAATATTTACAAGTTATGTATTTATACTGTAAGAGTTTTATATCTGAAATATTTAAAGAACTACAACTCAAACACAAAGAAACAACACAATTCAAAAATGGGCAAAGAATTGGATTTGACATTTCTCCAGAGAAAATATACCAGTAGCCAATAAACACGTGAAAAGATGTTCAACAGCACTCGTCATCAGGAAAATACAAATCAAAATTTCAGTGAGATAATATTCTACACCCTCTAGAATGGCTGTTACAAAAAAAGGAAAGAAAAGAGAAACTGTTTTGGTAAGGATGTGGAGAAACCGTAACGTATACATTGATGGTAGGGATGTAAAATGGTGCAACTGCTGTGGAAAAAAAGCAGTTTGTCACTTCCTGAAAAAGTTATACATGGAAACTACCTTACGACCCAGCAGTATCACTCCTAGGTACATCTCTAAAGTAACTGAAAGCAGGGCCTTGAAGAGTTAATTTTATGGCAATATTCAGAGTAGCATTATTTGCAATAATTAAAAGGAGAAAGCATCCCAGGTGTCCATTAACAAATGGGTAAGTCAACTGTGGCATATACAGACAATAGGATATTACTTTAAAATGTTATAAATAAAAAGAAATACTGATATGTTACAACATGGATAAACCTTAAATGCATTATGCTAAGTGAAATAAGCCAGATATGTAAAGATAAATATCTTATTGATTCCACTTACATGAGGTACCTAGAGTAGGCAAATTCACAGAGACCAAAAATAGAAGAGAGGTTATCAGGGCACAGGGGAAGTTGAAAATGGGAGGTATTATTTATTTAATAGGTCAGATTTTATTTTGCAGGCAATGACAAGGTTTGGATAGACATAATGGTGATGGTTACACAACACTGTGTGAGTGTTTCAATGTCACTGAGTTGTACATTTATAAATGGTTAAAATGATAAATATAAATATATTTCAGCACAATAATAGAAACTATATTCTAAACAAAATTTAGTTTAAAAAGACAACTGAGAAATTAAAGTAAAATATTTTAATGTATATAAAAGGCAATAGCTAACATCTAAAATATATCTTAAAATTTTCATATATCAATGATAATTAAAAATATAAATATGTAAAAAATGTATTATTAATTTAAAAATAAAATATCACTAACCAGTAAATGTGTACAAAGATGTCCAACTTCATTAGCAATTAAGGCAATCAGAATCCAAACAATGACCTGCTTAAATAAAAAGTAAAAGAATAAGTCAAGTATTTGTACATGTATAAATATAATATGATATAAATATAAAATGATAATATACATTGAAATAACACTTTTGAAAGCAATTTGGCAGTTTCTAAAACAACGAAACAAATTAACACACATTCATCCAATAATTCCAGGTAACTATGTTACAAAAATAAATTTGTATATGAAAATGTTCATTGTAGCATATTGTATCTTTTTTTTTTTTTTTTTTTTTTTTTGAGATGGAGAGATGGAGTCTCATTCTGTTGCCCAAGCTGGAGTGCAATGGTGCATAGCATGATCTCAGCTCACTGAAACCTCCACCTCTCGGGTTCAAGCAATTCTCCTGCCTCAGCCTCCTGAGTACCTAAAATTATAGGCGCCCACCACCACATCCAGCTAATTTTTGTATTTTTAGTAGAGAAGGGGTTTCACCATGTTGGCCAGGCTGATCTTGAACACCTGACATCAGGTGATCCACCTGCCTCGGCCTCCCAAAATGCTGGGATTACAGATGTGAGCCATTACGCCCGACCCATTGTAGAATTCTTAAGAACAAAATCACTAACTGTTATCTGAAGTTCCATAAGCAGAAAAAAAAAAAAAAAACAGTGAAAGACTCTGAAATTAACATAAATGAATAGGGGGTCTATTTTTCACACCCTCTAGGTTATGTCTACCTGTCATTAACTTTGAACAATTTTGAATTGTTAATTCTGGGAAAGAAAATTGAATTTATTTTCTTGTTATCCTAATATTTTGTCTCAATAATAAAAGATAGTTAATACTTCTACATATTTAAGTAAAAAAATACAAGGGATACCAAAACATTTTTAAATGGTTGAGCTAAAAGTGTACTGTGAAATACAACTTTGATTACATTGTGGCTAATAGGTCAAATATTTAACAATGGGGCTTGATTAAACAAATTATGGAACAAATGTGGGATAAACTGTTTCACACCTTTTAAAATTGCATTTTCAAGAATGCTTATTTACAGGTGTTAGGGAAGCAGGAGCCTAGGAGAGAAGGGTGACACTGTTGTGAAATCAACTCCATCTTAGAACTAGCAAGGCACATTCCTTGCCAGTCATAACTCATGGTCTGATGATGTTTACAGCTAAGGAAGCAGCTCGGTAATGCCTGCAAAGACACACTCAGAAACAACAGAAAGTCCCGATATCACAATACCCTTAACAATACATGCTTTCAAAATAATTATGGTTATGCCTTGATGTACTCACATACAAAAATATCAAGCATAATTTTCTTTAAATAAATAGAATGATGGCATGATTCTCAGCAAATTAACACAGGAACAGAAAACCAAACACTGTGTGTTCTCAGTCTTAAGTGGGAGTTGAAGAATGAGAACACATGGACACAGAGAGGGGAACATCACACACCGGGGCCTATTGGATGGTGGGAGACAAGGGGAGGGAGAGCATTAGGATAAATACCTAATGCATGCGGGGCTTAAAACCTAGATGATGGATTGATGGGTGCAGCAAACAAACCACCATGGCACATGTATACCTGTGTAGTAAACCTGCATGTTCTGCACATGTATCCCAGAACTTAAAGTTATAAAAAAGATATCCAAAAATAAAATGAAATACGAAAATAAAATGAACAAATGAATATAATAATAAATTTTGCCATGCCATCTGCTCACCCTCATATATTCACAGCTTGGTTTAACTTTTATGTAAATAAGACCCCTATGTAAGAACAAAACAAAGACAGTGCATTCATTCATCCGCATGCTTCCTGAGGAGGCCCTTCTTTGTAACGGAGTAGCTTTCAATAAACTCTCTTCTCACTGCACTCTGTGACTCGCCATAAATTCTTTCCTGTATGAGATCCAAGAACACTCTCTGGGATTCTGGATCAAGATCCCCTTTTCCAGTAACATAGGGAAGATACTCATTCTATAATGTAAATTTTTTTAAAAAGCAATTTATCAACAATATAGAAACAGTGTCATTCTACACTAAAACGTGGAGGAAAATAAAATAACTGGGTCTAAAAAGAATAATATGTTGCATGCATTATTCTCTTTACATTTACCAACATTTTGGCAGCTCATTTATCCCTGTTTCAATAAGAAAACACACACACACACACACACACACACACACACACACACAGTAACCACCACAGTGTTATTTGATGCTAAGGCTATGGCAGCTGTCTTGTTTATAATCCAGAAGATTGTATGCCTAAACCATTGGCCAAATAAAATAATTCACTGACTTCCATAATCCAGGCAAATATATTAAAAAGAAAGAGAGATAGGAACAGCAATGTAAACATTTGTTGCATACTCTGGGCCAAGAACAAGGTGTTTACATATCTGACAAGGCTTTTAAACCTGTGACAAGGTGTTTACATGTATCTTGCAAAGGATACTGAAAATTCTATAGTGAAAGAGAATTGTGAGTAGTAATGAGTAATGTGTGGCTTCTAACTGCTCTAAGAATGACTTTCAACGAATTTTTTTTCCTGTTTGAAACATTACACTAATTCCCTAGGGATATAGACTGCAAAGGTTAAAACTCTTCAACAACTTTCCCAAGTCATCATTCAACATCTGAACACCTTTGTTGACAGGGAGCTCCTTGCCTTTGGAAATAGGTTTATTTTTTGATAGCTGTTACAGAAAAAACTATTTATCTCCTGATAGATTTCTCATCTTTTTGTTCTTGGAAAAATGTTAATCCAACTTTAAATAATTAAAAACCGATGTTCTGAAAACTTTTTCTCAGTGGTCACCCTGAGTCTTTCCCTATCCAAGCTAAATACCCTCTACTCCATTTGAGAACACTGTTCATTCCATATCTTCATCCAGGGGTATCTTCATTGTTCTCGTCCAAGACAAGATTTTTGTACTGATTTCTGAAGAAAAGTTTCCCTGATGTCCATGCACCATTCTGATTCAGTCACTTACTTCCAGAGCATCCAGCTCTCACCCAGGTTGTATTATAATTGCCATTTGATTGTCAAGTCTCAAACTGTGAGGTCCTGAAGAGTAATATCTATATGTTTGCTTTTACTTTCCATGCAAAAATACCTCATATGTGTTTCCATTGCTGGTGTTGATGGAATGGACCTTTGGAATGGGTGCCAAGTCTTGTAAAGCAAGCCATCAAAAAGAAGCAATTCCTCTGCAAAATTTGCATGCTTTTCTTCCTGGGGATGTCTACCTCCAAGGGACAGCATTTAACAACTAAGATTTTCCTTCAATTCTCCAAATTAGGAGTGTCCCTGCTGATCAAACTTGGCATTGATCATTAAAGGCTAACCAAATAATAACGGCAGTTGCACTTCCCAAGACTACCACTAAAGAACAAGTTGAATCAGTGCAAACTCTGGACTTAGTTGTACTGAATATGTCTGGAGAAACCTTCAACATTTCCCTCCCCAGCTCCCAGAGTGTATACCAATAACCCAAGTGAAAGCAAATTTATTTATTTCAGCACGTTTGCTTTGGTGTGTATTTTACAGCTTCTGTATATCCAAAGTCATGTTTCAAAGAAAATACTGAAAACTACTTTTGGGGTGAAAGTGGTCCTGAATAGGTGTAGGAAAAAGAAATCTCATTCAGTAGTTAGAATTCAAAAATATAAGTCATATCAATTACAGATGTTGGTTTATATTCAAGGATTAAATCCTTGGACCTTGAGTGGACAGGATACCTAGTGAATTAAAGATGATTCTGATCAAATGGGTGAATGTTCATATTCTGAGATTCTTTAGGGAGTTAACAGCTGGGCTTTCATTAGAGGTTCTCACTTAGCAAGATGCAATAGGAAGAGGCCAGTGTGGGTTCTCCGCATGCCTGGGGGGCAATGTATCTAGTTATGGGGATTTTTAATCTGTGCCAGTGATTCATCAATACAACCTAACCAAATGCTTTATTAATTCAGAAGGTGTCATGGCTTTAATTTATTTTATATCTTTTACTGCTCAGGCCAAATACTTTACTAATCATCACATGTGTTTCAGCGATTGAGGCATACATTAAAATACTTGACAGGCTGCCCATTAATCTACACATTACAGCCCACTGTGCACTTTGCTGATGGAATTTCACATTGTATAGACCCGTCTTTGAATTTTGATGATTTGGTTCAATACTGTTAGCAGAGAACTTGCCTTCTTGGGGGATGTATTGCCTATTAAAAGTGACACGCTAGGGTGATTGGGATGGGTTCTGATTTAACAATTCAGTTTATAATTGTATACACTCCACTAATCACAAAGCTTTCCCTGGTGAAAGATACTTCAGCTCCCGTGTGTTTGTGTTGTAAAAAAGCTTTCTTTCTTCCATTTTTAGATCCCAAAATGATGCAAACATCTTCTTAAAGCCCAAATGAATAATATTTATAGAACATTTGGAACTTGTGGAATATTTTTTTCTTCTTAAAAGTAAAATATCTCTAGTTTTACCAAGCTAAGCTAAAAATATAAGATAAAAAAGCAGTCTTCCGAGACTGGAAGTCACAGACAAAAACACTCCTAATAAAATTCTGAGAATAAGTTCTAGAAGATTCTAGGTGCTAGATTTAGACAATCACCAACTTTATTATCAGTTTAACTGTTTTCATTATACTCCCAGATAAATTCATGAGCTACCTAAGAACCAATGAAACAAACAGCCTTATTTGACCTCTGTAAAATTGTAATGCATACTAAAATTTTGAATTTTCCCCAGCCTTTAGTCTGAAATCAACATAATCTTAAACTTCCATTTGAACCACAGAGAGCCCTCCATAGTGTGCATAAATATTGATTCAATAGATATTTATTGAGCTCCCTACTTTATATTAATCATTGGGTTGGATACACTGTCCTCAAGGCAGTGGTTGGAAAGCACACATGAGAAGTTGAGAAGGAAACAGTTTCTCAGAAGTCAGAGTGTGAATTCTTCAGTAAATTTGGTGTAGTGGAATAGGCAAACAGTGCTGAGGAAAAGTAATATGAGCAGAGGATATTGAAGGTAACAGCTGTAGACCTGGAGCCCGTTAACTTGTCCTGTAATCTAAGCCCTAGAATCACGGAGCTATGTAGCCCAAAGAAAATTTTGAAATCTCTCTCTGTCTGTTTCCTCACCTATGCATTAAGTCACAGAAGTCCAGCACAGAGACTGTATGACAAGTGAAGAATAAGATCAGTAATACAAATATGGTGTCTGTTATATTTGGATACTTCAAAGTCGCCGTGATAGTAAATGTGATTGTTATTAATATTATTGTAAAAAGAGTAAGAAAAAGGAGAGTTCTGAATAGACAGATGAGGCATCATGGAAGGCGTGGAGCTAATTTGGACCTTGAGTGGACAGGATACTTAGTGAATTAAAGATGATTCTGATCAAATGGGGAGAAAAGCAGATCTGGAGCCATGAAAGTAAGACAGTGCTTGATGTGTGGGGGTAGAGAGTGTGTAGCTTCTTGGGCATCATGGGCCTGTATGAGGGACGTGTTCAATGTGAAGAGTATCTAAGTAGCACAGAGTCTCAAATTTAAACTCAGAAAATGCTGGTATAGTGAGACCAGCTTTCCGATGAATTACAAATCTTTTCTCACTAAAAACAGTTATTGTTGACTTAAAATGTGAGAAAATTAAGGTGAAGGTGTAGGGACTTTATCATATACCTCTCCAAATTACTGCTGAAATGGCAGCAGAGGAAGTAAAATAATTAAATCGATGACAGATATCTGCATTCCGATGACTTTGGACAGAGGGATTGGGGCATGGACATGAGGGTACGTGGACTATTGTATTCATTGTCAACAATTCTGTTTCATTTGAATGTCACATGAATACATTATTTTTATGCAAAACTAAACAAATGAACAGATAAATACAAAATTTTTTTTCTGTAGTAATGCCATTATCAGGAATGTATAGTAGGATATTGAGATGGTTTAGCTGTGTCCCCACCCAAATCTCATCCTGAACTGTAGTTCCTGTAATCTCCATGTGTCATGGGAGGGACCCAGGGGGAGGTAATTAAATCCTGGAGGCAGTTACCTCCATGCTGTTCTCGTGATAATGAGTGAGTGCTCAAGAGATCTTATGTTTTTGTTTGTTGGTTGGTTGGTTTGTTTGTTTTGAGACTGAGTCTTGCTCTGTCACCAGGCTGGAGTGCAGTGGTGCAATCTCAGCTCACTGCAACCTCTGCCTCCTGGGTTCAAGAGATTCCCCTGCCTCAACTTCTTGAGTAGCTGGGACTACAGGTGTGTGCCACCACACTTGGCTAATTTTTTTTTCAGTAGAGATGGAGTTTCACCAAGTTGGTCAGGATGGTCTCGATCTTATGGTTTTATAAAGGGCTTTTTCCCCTTTTGCTCCATACTTCTTCATGCCACTGTGTGAAGAAAGACGTGTTTGCTTTCCCTTATGCCATGACTGTAAGTTTCCTGAGGCTTCCTAGACATCCTGAACTGTGAGTCAATTAAACTTGTTTCCTTTATAATTTACCCAATCTCAGGTATGTCTTTAATTAGCAGTATGAGAATGAACTAACGTAGATATAATTTATTTCAGGAACAATTATAGCCAGTTATGAGATGCAGTGCATAAGCCTGAATATGTCCATGGAAGAGTGTCTCACTTATATTTTTTAGTCTTTGTGTGTTACAAGGGGAAAAAAAGACAATCAAGATTGTAGTTTATAGCAACAATCCATTCACTCAGCATTTATACTGAAAGCATAGAAAATTCATTTTCTTTAGAAGATGAAGATTTTTCCATTGTATCCATGAAAGAATATTACCTAAGGATATTCTTGGTAGGAAAATTACCGACTTTGTGGTCTTTCTTGCTGCTCAAGAAAATAAAATTTGTTACTCCTCTTTAATTGTTAAAATCTATTTTCATAATCTTCTATATCACATCATATATGCCTTCACACAAACACACACACACACACACACACACACATATATAAGCAAACACTCTTTCAAATGGAAAGCTAAACTGAAGTCCTTGAAATCATACAGACATCCTCACTCTTATGTATTTTGGGTCATGGCTTCACAAAATGAGTATCAATAATATGAGTTCTCCATAAACTAGTGAATCAATGGACCTGTCAAAAAAGCTTAAGTGATTGCCCAGATGTGTAATATATTATATTGTGTGCCACACCTTTGAGCAGATAAGGTTTATCATAGGCCACAAAGAACATTTCCTAGATTAGGATCTAAAACAGTTTATTTGGGGGGAAAAAAAACCCATTATACAATAACATAAGAAACCATCCTTCCTCCTTCTCAAATGCTGCTGCCTATGTGACGGTGTCCTACCCTTGACTCAGTCTCAGTCTATCACAGTTCAACTTTACAGAGAAAAACTTTCTCAAACGCAAACCTTGTCAGTCTGCTGCTCAAAGTCTAATTACCCATGGTTCTTGGTTGAATGAATGTGGCTAGCTTAAACAACATGATAATTGATGATATGTGTTGGATATATTCCTTATCTAATTAATGGAAGGGACTGAAGAAAGGTAGAAAAATAGAAAGATGGGTGAAACCCAGAGCTGCTCTGTGGGACAAGATGCAGGCAATGCCATAATTTATTTAAAGAGAAACAGTCTAGCCATTGTCATCACTGATATAACTTACCTGCTAGCTGACACCAATATTAGAGACTGATACACTGTCTATGAAATCCCAAATGCACCATTGTGTTTGTGTCTTTATATTGACAGTCAAAGCTTCAGTATGGTGGTTCTGTTTGATCAAACAAAGGGGATATCTCTGCATGCACTTCTTCTATTGCATGGTATGAGCAGTGGTTCCCACCAGTATTATACATAATGCATATATTAGTTCATTCTCACATTACTATAAAAATACTACCTGAGACTGGGTAACTTATAAAGAAAAGACATTTAACTAACTCACAGTTATGAATGACTGGGGAGGTTTCAGGAAACTTACAATCTTGGCAGAAGGCAAAGGGGAAGCAAGGCATGTCTCACATGGCGGCAGGGAGAGACAGCATGCAAGGACACCTGCCAGTTTAAAATCATCAGATCTCATGAGAACTCCCTCAGTATCACAAGAACAGGATGGGAGAAACCACCCCCATGACCCAATCACCTCCACCGCATCCTTCCCTCGACACATGGGGACTACAATTCAAGATGAAATTTGGGTGGGGTGACGGAGCCAAACCATCTCAATGGGGAAGAAGTCACCATTTACGAGGAGCTAGATGATAGAATGAATGAGCAAATAGACTCTCCAATGTTTTATTTTAACATGCAAATGATTTTAAAACTTTCTAGTGCTTTTCTCAGAAGCTTAAACTTCTTTGCTTGGCTAATAACGTTCCTCCTATCATAGTCATGGCTTATATCTCTACTCTGTCTTCCAACATATCTTCCAAGTTCAAATTTGAGGATCAAATAATAATTTTGTGATTTAAATCTGAGAAGTAGCCTTCTAGGATTTTTTGCGGCACATTTCACCTTTGACTCTGCCGACCACTTCAGAGACTGACATTCTGGAAACCTTTGCCATAAATAGCTATGCTACTTTATATATCAGAATAAATGCTCTCTAAACACTCACTTCAGACTACATAACCAAAAGGGGCTAATTTTTTTTCCTTAAATTGTTTTAACCTTCTAGCTAGTGCTTAAATTTCATTTCACATTGAAGGGTATTTTAAGTTCACCATTAGACTATAGAATTGACTAGTGTATAACGGTGCACTCCATGAAAATTATTGGCCAGTGAAATATTTTGCAACCTTAAAAATGTGGTTACTATTTTGCTAATCATATCAGTTATTTTTCCTTTTAAGAATGACAGTTCGATCTCCACATGTGAAAAAATTGGTATATCGTTTAATAAACATGAATCCAGAATTGAATAATTATTTGCAAAGCAGTTAGTAGCAGCAAACTGATCGTTCCTTTCTGGCAAAAAAGTCAAGTAGGGTATGTGCATGATGTGGTCTAAATAAAAGACCTCATTAGTTTCAGAAAAGACACTAGGGCAGAAACACACATATACTGGAAAAGGACTAAGATTCCATTCTTAATTGACTCTCAGTAAGATTAATTTAAAGAAATTTTACTAGGAAGAATGAGCCATGACTGCCTAGAGTGATATTTTTAGTTCCAAGGATGCATTCCAAGTGTGGAGCTGACTGAACAAAGATATTGAGAATGAGAACCAATCTCCTGATCCTCATTACCATGCTACATTCTCAGCTATTTTATTTTCTAACCTCTAGTGAGGGACTTTGAAAAGTTTTTGTATTTGTAGCCTAGACTTTCTTAGGTTCACTAACAAAAACAAAAACGAAGTAAAATAAAACAAAAATGTCATCTTCTGAAGATAAGTTAATTGCTTATTCTCCTGTCATCTCAAAATTCTCATTTGTCTTTCAGTATTTTCTTTTATTTTATATAGTTAAAAAATTCTGACCCAACCATGTTTTCTAACAATATCTTCTCTATCAAATGTATATAACAATACTGACTTCGTAGAGTTTGGGCAAGATCCGTTTTAGTCCTCTACGTAAACTGCCTAGCACTCTACCTCATACATAGCAGGGGCCTATGATACTATCTCCAGCCCCCTACCTTCCACCCTTTACTCAGATAGCTTCCTGATTGAAGGTGAAAGTTATATGTGGTCTTCCGTCCCCTGCAGGAATAGAAACAGCATTTTGCCAATGGTAGAAATTCTAATCTTTCCCAATCTCAGAATGTTATAAATGAGGAAACTGAGGCCTAAAGTCATAAGCTGACTGATCTAAAATGACTCAATAAGCCAATGGTAGAACCAAGTCTTGGACATGTGCTTTTTGGGCAACTAAATAATTTATTAAAAACCATTAATGCATGCTATGAGAAGAGCATCTCATGTTCTTAATAATATTCTCATAAACAGAGTAGTACTTCGTCTCCTTATCTTGAATTTTTGTTACCTTAGGAATACTCATGGGTCTAGCAAGTGGTGAAGTCTTCTTTTTCTGCCTTCACTAGTGGACTAGTTTGAGTGGTTACTTCTATGATTCACACCTAGGCCACCATGATGTATCAGAAATAAGGAGCAATTGCTGCTGCTTACTAGGAAGGTACAATATGATCCTGTTCAAGTGGCACTGCACAAGTAAATATCAGTGCTTTTCATTGAATAACCAATAAGCAGGTTTAGAGAATTACTTCTATCACTGTGGACAAGATAATTTCCACAACTTTGAGTTTTAATCTCTTCAGTTGAACCTGTAAAACAGACTTAATTATAATTTCATGTAATGGTTAAGAAGAAAAAAATTAAAATAATGTGTTGTAATATATTCTATTACATAGTATATATAGAACATTCTACAAACTCAGTTAATGATCTGGTCATTTTCCTTCACACATAAGCCCCATGTAAGATTCATTTGGCTGGAGAGATTCCTTGTCACTCGACAAAAGATGGAAGAGTTAAGGGCTGAACCAGAAAATAATTGCAACTAGAGAATTCATTTCCTAAATATCACCAAATCGAAATAAGTATTTTTTTCTGTCATAAGTATTATCTGTAGTATATTCACACACCTGATATAAAATAACTTCCCTAGGGTACATGTCTTCCTCTTTTCACTATTTGAGCACTGAGTTGAATCCAAGATATATGTACGATAAATGATCTCAGATGAAATTTTACCTTTGATACTTTTTTGTATCCAGTATCAAAAGGAAAAGGAAAACAATGTCTTATAACAAACTTTAGAATGCTGAATTGATTTTGTAAAGTAAGAAATACAATATTGATTTAAATAATAAATAAATAAAAGATGTATGGAGACAATCACACCACTGAGTAGTTGTTGTTTTTTTAAGTAGGAAATCTCTCAAGTCTAGGCTGGTCTTTGTCAACTCTACAGAGGAGTCTCTAGAGCCAGTTTTAAAGGATGGGTAGACAAATAACAGAGCCCTGATCTGTGCAATAGCCCAGCAGTGGCATGCTTATGTATCAAAGAATTTCATCTGCCAAAACAAAATGACAAACACACATCAATGTCTGCTTTATGAATTAACTTGATCTATCACTACACTTTAATTTTAAATGTGTCACAGATCTGTTTATAGATGTCCTGGGCTGTAGTGTGACTTGATGTGATCTGTCACAGTTTTGGTTGATAGGAGGATGGTGATGAGATGGTTATGATATATTACATTCTGTAGAGTTTATGGTGGTTTCTGATGGACCAGGAAGTAAACAGGGTCACGTTTCACAAGTGAAAGTCAAAGTACAACTACTCAATTTCTGTATTTCTCAAAAGTTCTCTGATTTAATTTAAAAAGTGATCTTGTTAATCTATAATTTTTTTCACTACTAAGTTCTATTTTGGTCTGCCAAATATTTAATAGACAAATAAAATGATTTTTATTATAACTTTATATTGAAAATTTTGGGAAAAATGCTTAAATATCTCACATGAATGGAGCTACTAAGCAAAATGACGGCATACTAACTCAAAGGTATATTATAATCCACTGGGAAGAGATGTGGCTGAAGACCATACACCACCATGAAAACGCAATGTAAATGAAACAGAGTAGCCTTCGTTTATGCTAGGCAATTAACGTTAATTGTATAACTATGCAAAAAAAATTATTTGAGAAGTATATTCAAATTGATAATAGTGATTGACATTTTTTAAATATATTTTCTTTATACACAATTTTATGTATTTTGCAAATATGTCAATATGCATTTATGAAACTAGAATTCAGAAATAATTATTTTCTTCCAACAATGTGAAAAACATGGTTCTGACTTTCTAAGAATATTTACAACTCATTTTGATTATAACTTACTCTACCCTATTCTTGACTTCTTATATTCTACTTTCGCTTTTGAATACTGCTTTAGTTTTTGTTTATGTTTATTTTGGTTTGGCTTCTGTTTTCTTTTGACTACAGTGTGTAGTGAATAACCACTGACTTTCACAAGTCACAAAATAGCTTTTAAAAGTAAATGTTTTAAGTTGCTTCTAGACAAAATAAGATGTAAAACATAGTTTTACTTGTGAACTAGATATGAAAATTTCAATTTACTTATGCTAAACAACTGTTTGTTCTATCAAATCCCCTCACAAAGGCCAATGGTGCAAGAATTGAAAATTTGATATATTTCTCAACTCTTTTTTTTTAAGCCCTCATTTTTCCAATGCCTACCAACCCCTGCTCATTGTATTTCTGAAGCATATATTAGAGGTGGTTGATGTTTATGTAGTTTCACTGTTTTATCCTCAAAACTCCAGGTATTAAAATAAACAAATGAATTCATCTCAGTCTTGTTTCTTCTTAAGGGCAAAAAATGCAAGAATCAAAAATAATAGCACTAATAATAGTAATGACAACAACAAACATTTGAGCAATCTATGTCATGCATTATTCCAAGTACTTTATGTGTATTATCTCATTTATTAATATTATTATTGTCCCTACTTTCAGAGGAAGCAACTGATATGCAGAGTATAATTTAGATTCAGGGATTCAACATTTGGACTCTACACACACATAAAGAAAGAAAAAGACAATAAAAGAGGTCACTTCCATATTACCTTGCAAGCAGAGTATTATTTGGAAACTCGTGCTTTTGTTTATGTCAAATTCATACAAAAAGCAAAATCAGCTAAAATTGATGCCACCCAAAACTAAAATTTTGTGCAAAGTTAAAAATGAAAAAGTAAAACAAAGCCACGTCAATGGACTCTCTGTGAAAGAAGTTGTTTGCTTTTAACCTAACATCTTCAAAAGGGCACAATCATTTTCCATACATTTGAAATAAAGAAATTTACCTCTGCTCTAACATACTGAATCACTTTGTTTGCCTCTCAGTATGGTTTTTGAAAGTAAAAGATTTTGCCCTAAAACTGTCTCTAGTGAAAACCTGACTCAACAAAGCCATGGAGAAGGAACACGTGGATTGTGTGTGAAGCAAACTGCACTTTGTCCAGGGTTTTGTTTCAGATTCCCGAAATGAGTAGTTCCCTGTAAATTGATGAAATGAGAGTCGCTTGGACTCATGGTTTAAAAATCCAGGTCCAGCCAAGGCAGTAAAATTGCAGTGCTAATACAGCTCATTGTGTGGAGCCAGGCCCATTAATCAAGTTAATGATTATGTATTTGGGAAAGGGATGTTTTCATTCCCAAGCTGATGAGATCTTCAGCGTGTTGTTTTCAGAATATATGTGAAAAGTAAAATAAGAATTTTCAATAGTGAATGTGATCCTTACCACCAACTTTCAATGAGAAATACAAGGACTATTTGATTGTGGAGTGCAGAATGTGCTTCTTATGCAATAGTAACAGCCCAAAGATTGTCCCTTGGACGGTCTTTCCTAAGGCATGAAAATACGGGCCTGAATGTACAGCATGCAGCCCTTTTCTTGAGTTAGGGTGTGTGCTAGTGAACCTTCTCCATCCTCAAGTGCCCCTTCATCTTATCACTTTTTTTTCCCAGTACTCCAAGACCAGGCATCTCATATTGTTATCTCCAGAAAGTGACCCATCATCATCCACACACTAGTTGGGGGGTACCATTAAGACAAAAAAAAATTCTTGGTCATCTTTGTAATTATAACATAGACAGCAATTCTGGGAGTTGGTAAGCTGCATGATGAAATGAAGTGAACCCGTTTTAACCTTTCCAGGCAGTCATGCGGAATCCGAGACCATTCCTCTTTCCTCTCCATCAAAAATCCAATCCCACATCAGTTCCTTCAGCTTGAAAGGCTCATAGAGATCATTGGTTCTTTTAGTTTTGCAAGCGGACAGTACATCTAAGAGAGGGACAGAGATTTATGGCGGACTACACAGGTGTCCCAGCTCCCAGTCCTCTGCTTTCTTTTTACACAAGGGGCAGTAGGTTATGATGCCACTCCCTAAACAAACAGTGTTAGAAAAGAAGATGCTTGGTATTAGAAAAAGGAAAAAAACAAAATTAAATAAAATACGCCAAGGGAATAAAACAGTGGGATTTTAGGTACGAGGGTCTGTGGTTTGGAGAAATAATGTGACCAGAGGTCATGGTTATAATTATTGCTGTTAAGACCAGGAGGAGAACACCTACTCAATCACCATCTATGTCCATCCCCGGTCCTGGACACAGAGTTCTTTCAAGATGGACACAACTCCACCCCAGACTGATGCAGAGCTGGACCTGTCTTGCTGTATCTGATTCCTCTCTTCTCATTTTCTCCTCACGCGTCCATAATCAGACTTGGTCCATCATTTCACTAACGTTCATTAGATAAAAGTTATCAAGGATCTTTACTTAGAGAATACTAATTGTCACACCTTAGATTTCACCTTCCTGGGTCTATCTGTTGTATCCAATAAGTGGATCATTCTCTCCTCTTTGAAACGCTGTGTTTCCTTGACCTCCAGGACATCTTTCCCTGCTTTTCCTATTAATCCATTGACTACTCCTTCCGAGCAGCCTTTGCTGCTTCTATTGCTTTGTTCTGCTCTCTGAGGGTTGGGGTATCATGGGATTCAGTGACTCCTCATTCACTGTGAGCAATCATGCTTAAACCACGGTCAAAATGTGAAAGGGCTGTCTCCATGCAGCTGTCTTCAACCCAGATCTCTCCCCGCATTTGGAACATTTATATCAAAGTTGCTCACTTGGCATTTCACCATGGTGTCTTGTAGACATCTTAAAACAAACATGTCCAAAAAGGAATTGCTGGATTTCCCTTCAAATAAACTCTGTCTATAGTGTTTTCCACTTAGCAATGGGCAAATCCATTGCTACAGATACTCAGGCCAAAGATGTTAGTCATTATAGACTTGTGTTTCTACTGTGTTCCACATCTGATTAGTCAGGAATCCTGTTGGCTCCTTGTCATGTTCCGTGACTTGAGGTAGTCTTAGTTGACTGGTTTCTGCATGGTCCACTTCTCCCTTCTCATTCAATTTGCACCCAAGATGAGTTTTAGACACCAACTGATGCTCAACCAGTTTATTCTGGCAGCATTCTTACGAGACTGACAGCAGGAGCAGACTCGTGGCATGAGGTACACGCTGGAGACAGATGACCAACTGACTGGGAAGGCTTTTGTCCCTGAGCTACTCTCAGAGTTTGGGTGATTCTTCATTCTTTCTTATGACCGTATTATTCTGGAGGTAGTTACTACATGTTTCTTTCTTGAAGGGAGTTTAAGTTATACTTTTTTTTTTTTTGAGACGGAGTCTTGCTGTTGTTTCCCAAGCTGGAGTGCAATGGAGTGTTCTCAGCTCACTGCAACCTCTGCCTCCAGAGTTCATGAATGTTATATCTATGCTGAGATGGCCTTGTCCCTCAAATCATCAGGCCAGAGTTGGAAATCTCCAAACCAGTTTTCATTAAATTGCTGAGTATCACAGAGTGTCAGCTCTGCAAGATGCCTGAGTGGGCCTTACGGCCACTGTTAATCTTTTGGCCGTGATACGTCTTTTATGTTAGACTACATCCCTCCTTAAAAATATATTCAGAACTGATCAGTTCCCATTACATCTGATGCTACTTCCTAGAACAAACCACCATAACCTCTTTACTGGGTTATCACCACAGTCTTCTGAAATCACCCACTAAATAGCTGCTGGTCTTCCTGCTTCCACCATTGCCTCATGCTATCTAGCCCTTCCATAAAAGAGAATCTATTTTAAAACATAAGATGACATGGTGGCTCATGCCTGTGATCCTAGCATCTTGGAAGGCCAAAATGAGAGAATGACTTGAAGCCAGGAGTTCAAGACCACCCTGGGCCAACATAGTGAGAACCCAACTCTACAATTTTTTTTTTTTTTTTTTTTTCTCACAGACTGGAGTGCAGGGGTGTGATCTCGGCTCACTGCAACCTCCACTTCCCAGGTTCAATTGATTCACCTACATCAGCCTCCCAAGTAGTTGGTATTACTGGTGCCCACCACCACACCCAGCTGATTTTTGTGTTTTTAACAGAGATGGGGTTTCATCACGTTGGCCAGGCTGGTCTCAAACTCTTGACCTCAGGTGATCTATCTGCCCACCTCAGCCTCCCAAACTGCTGGGGTTACAGGTATGAGCCACAATGCCACCTGGCCAAAAATATTTTTTAAAGTAAAAATAAGTAATACTATGTTATTTTTCTGGTTAACAGCTACCAAGAGCACCCCAAAATACTGAAAAAACCAGTTCCCCTGGTAACATCTGCACTCCTAGTGAGCTTCCTGGGTCATACTCTCCCTCTATTTCTTGGCCAGTCTCACTGCATCTTTCCAGGCTCTGCTGGAAGTGGGTTTACACTGGGTGTGCTTTGCCTCGGGGCATTTGAGTTTGCTGCTCCTCAACAGAATGATCTTCCCCCAGGTAACAGGGCTCAGGTTCATTCCTTCATTTCTTTCAAGTCTTTGCATAACTTCACTTTCTCAGCAAAACTGGCCCTAATTATCGTGTTAAAAACGAAGTCTCTTCCCACACATCATCATTCTCTTCCCCAGTTTTCTGTTTTATTTTTCTCAGTATAAAACCATCATCACTCTGACATATCATATATTTTATTTATTTTTCCTTCCTTACAATATAAATTCCATGAGGGTGCCTATTTTCTTTCTTTTTTTTAATTTTCATTTTATCGTCTGCCATATCTCCAGTGATAAACATTTACTATACATTCAGTAAATGACTGAATGGATAAATGAGGAAATGAAAAATGATGAAAGATACAGTAATGCATTAGAAATGAGGCAGTGGTGAAGTATACTGCCTTCTAGAACCTACTAGAAATGAGGTCAGAGGTACATAAGTGAAGCTGTCTCACAAAGTGTCCGTGCTGTTCACCGTGCAGATCTGACAGCTAGGTAATGACAGAATTGCACTTTTCTGCCCCTTTAAAGTTAGGTGTGGTCATGGGACTTTCCTGGGCCAGGCGAAGTGAATAACAGTGACACTTGCCTCTTTCAGGCAGAGCGCTAACAGCCAGTGCATACTTGCCATGTTCTCTTTTTCTTGCCTCAGTAATCACAGGAGCACAGGGGTTGATCTCCATTATCTGGTGGGGGGCGGGGCATAGTCCTTCCTGCTCACCTGAGATGGACCTGTAATATGCACCTGAAATAGACTCTCATGGCTTTAAACCACTGATATGTTGTGATTGTCTGTAACTCAATCTAACCTGGATGATAGTCTCAGGAATTAGCATCATACCTGTCACATAGTAGGTGTCCAATCAACATTTTTTAAAATATATCAATTAAAAAAGCAAGAAGACAGGAAAGAATAAAGGGGAGAGAAAATAGGAAAAAGCAAGAGTGAAATGTTCTCATTTTCGTCTGCCTATTCTTTGATCTTTTATGGAACAAATAAAGAAATTAGAGGCACAAAGATTATTATATCTGAGACTGAGAATAAAGGTGAGTATTGAGTGATTTGTGTCTCACAAGGGATCTTAACATCTTAGATAAGAACTAAATAATTATTACCTATCATATATTGCATACTACTGTATGACAGGATCAATTCTGAGTTCTCTATTCCAATATATTTTAATTTATTTTCAATTAGCTTTAATTAGTAAAAGTGGATCAACATGCTTCTTAAGAGGACTCTAGAAGCTCAAATCTAAGCTCCATTGCTTATGAATTCTATGACTTTGGGTGAGTTATTTGACTTATCTAATCCTTAGTTATCTTATCAATAAAATTAAAGTAATATTATACTTATCATAACATAGTTTTAATTACTAAACTTAATACTTAAATAAAGACTTCAGCCAAGTATTTGGGGATTTTTTTTTTTTTTTTTTTTTTTTGAGACAGAGTCTCACTCTGTCACCCAGACTGGAGTGTACTGGCACAATCTCGGCTCATTGCAACCTCCACCTCCTGGGTTCAAGCAATTGTCCTGCCTCAGCCTCCTGAGTAGCTGGGATTACAGGCACCCACCACCATGCCTGCCTAATTTTTGTATTTTAGTAGAGACAGAGTTTTGCTATTTTGGCCAGGCTGAGTCTCAAACTCTTGTATCTCAGGTGATCCACCTGCCTCAGCCTCCCAAAGTGCTGGGATTACAGCCGTAAGCCACCACGCCTGGCCAGGGAATTTACTAGTTGCAATTTTTTTCTTAACTTACAGAGTTCTCACTTTAAAACTATAAGGTAGGAATGATTATGTCACATGTGTAGGTGAGTAAACTGAGGCATTGATAAATAAAGTAACTTGTTGAAGGTGAGAAAATGGAGATGAAACTGTACTAGGAATTGAAATGTATTAGTTTGTTCTCATGCTGCTGTAGGGACATACACCAGGCTGGGTAATTTATAAAGGAAAGAGGTTTAATGGACTCACAGTTTTGCATGGCTTGAGAGGCCTCAGGAAACTTACCATCATGGTGGAAGGGGAATCAAACACATGCGTCTACACAAGGTGGCAGGAGAGAGAAGTGCCAGCAGGGAAATATCAGAAGCTTATAATACCATCAGATATTGTGAGACTCACTCATTATCACAAGAACAGCATAGGGGAATCCACTTCCACGATTCAATTGCCTCTACCTCGTCCCACCCTTGACACATGGGGATTACCATATCACTCTGCCCTGGCCCCTCTCAAATCTCATGTTCTCACATTTCAAAACACAATCATGCCCTTCCAACAGTCCCTCAAAGTTTTAATTTATTCAAACATTAACTCAAAAGTCCATGTCCAAAGTCTCATCTGAGACAAGGCAAACATAAGGCTGGGCATGGTGGCTGTGCCCAGTGTATGAGCCTGTGAAATCAAAAGCAGGTTAGTTACTTCCTAGCTACAATGGGGGTATAGGCACAGGATAAATACATCCATTCTAAGTGGGGGAAATTGTCCAAAACAAAGGGACTACAGACCCCTTGCAAGTCCAAAACCCAATAGGACAGTCATTAAACCTTAAAGTTCCAAAATGATCTCCTTTGACCCCATGTCTCACATTCAGGTCATGCTTATGCAAGGGGTGGGCTTCCACGGCCTTAGGCAGCCACTCCAGTGGCTTTGCAGGGTAGGGCCCCCTTCCCAGATGCTTTCATGGGCTGGTGTTGAGTGTCTTCAGCTTTTCCAGGTGCACAGTGGTGCAAGATGTCAGCGGACCTACCATTGTGGGGTCTGGAGGATGGTGGCCCTCTTCTCACAACTCCACTAGGCAGTGCCCCAGTGGGGACTCTGTGGGGGTGCAATCCCACATTTCCCTTTCACACTGCCCTAGCAAAGGTTCTCCATGAGGGTCCCACTTCTGCAGCAGACTTCTGCCTGGACCTCTAGGCATTTCCATATATCCTGTTAAATCTATGTGGAGGTTGCCAAACCTCAATTCTTGTTCTCTAAACACCCACAGGTCCAACACCACATGATAGCTGTCAAGGTTTGGGGCTTGCAGCCTCTGAAGCAACAGCCTGAGCTGTCCCTTGGCCCCTTTTTGCCATGGCTGGAATGCAGGGCACCATATCCTGAGACTGCACAAAGCAGAAAGGCCCTGGGCCTGGCCCATGAAACCATTTTTTTCCTCCTAGGCCTCGGAGCCTGTGATGGGAAAAACTGCTGTGAAGACCTCTGACATGTTCTGGAGACATTTTCCCCATTGTCTTGGTGATGAACATTTAGCTCCTTGTGACTTAACGGAAATTTCTGCAGCAGGCTTGAATTTCTCCCCATAAAAATGTTTTTATGTTTTTTGTTTATTGAGACTGAATTTCTCCCTTACCACCCAGGCTGGAGTGCGATGGCACAATCTTGGTTCACTGCAACCTCCACTTCCTGTGTTCAAGTGATTACTTGCCTCAGCCTCCCAAGTACCTGGGATTACATGCACCCGCCACCACACCCAGCTATTTTTTTTTTTTTTTTTTATTTTTAGTAGAAACTAGGTTTTGCCATGTTGGCCAGGCTGTTCTCAAACTTCTGACCTCAGGTAATCTGCCTGCCTTGGCCTCCCAAAGTGCTGAAATTACAAGCATGAGCCACAGCACCCAACCGTGTTTTTTTTTTTTTCTACCTCATGGTCAGACTTCAGATTTTCTAAACTTTTATGCTCTGCTTCCTCTTGAACATTTTGCTGTTTAGAATTTTTTTCCACCAGATACCCTAGATCATCTCTCTCAAGTTGAAATTTCCACAGGGGCAAAATGACATCATTCTCTTTGCTAAAGCATAGCAAGAGTCACCTTTGCTTCAGTTCCCAAGAAGTTCCTCATCTCCATCTGAGACCACCTCAGCCTGGACTTCATTGCTTATATCACTATTAGCATTTTGGTCAAAGCCATTCATCAAGTCTCCAGGAAGTTCCAAAATTTTCCACATTTTCCTGCCTTCTTCTGAGCCCTGTTCCAACCTCTGCCTGTTACCCAGTTCCAAAGTCTCTTCCACATTTTTAGATATCCTTATAGCAGCACCCTATTACCTCAGTAGCAATTTACTGTTTAAGTCTACTGTCATGCTGCTATAAAGATGTACTCGAGACTGGGTTATTTATAAAGGAAAGAGGTTTAATTGATTCACAGTTCCACATGGCTAGGGAGGCCTCGGAAAACTTATAATCATGGCAGAAGGGGAAGCAATCACATCCTTCTTCACAAGGTGGCGTATGAGAGAAGTGCCAGCAGGAGAATAACAAAAATATAGATATGATGAGATTCACTCATTATCAGAAGAATGGCATGGGAGAAACCACCCCTCATGATCCAATTGCCTCCGTCTCATCTTGCCCTTGACATGTGGGGATTATTTGAATTTAAGGTGAGATTTGGATGGGAACACAGAGACAAGCCATATCACTGAATATCAAGCTTTACTCACTGTGATAGACAATTCCTGGCTGCTCTTGTACAAATCTATGAAGCAATAAATATTAAATATTAGGGAATAAAACTTCATAGCAAGATTTTCTTTCTTTACTTTCTCAAAAATTCTGCCTAGTGGGCCACGCAAGAGAGAGCATGGCAACCTTCCAGACTCAAATGGAAACACAGACACTGGACACTGAGCTATGAAATTAGCACAGATTAATAAGCACAGAGATGGGCAAACATCACCTCCATGAAAAAACACTCCCTGGGCTCAGGCTTAGGTAAATAAGTCTTAATCACCTAATGAAAAGCTTTGCCAATCATAAGAGATGTTCAACAATGAAGAGCCAGAGAGACTAGGGAACTGCCTGTCCAGAAGTTGCCTGGAACACACACATTTGGATAAGGGCTTCATTTCTTCTAAGCTTTACATGCAAATGAATTGATTTTAATAAACTCCATGAGGTTCTATGTATTAGAAAGCTCTCTGGGCACGTTCTAGAAACTTCTCTACCTGCAGACACTCTGGCATACCTGGCTACTAGATGCTGCCGCCGCTCGCCCCAACCTATCATAATAACCCTCTCTGCTGATTATTAATGCTGCTGTTTAAAAATGAAGAGAATGACATTTATAGTTCAAGTGAATTTTCCAACATTGCAACACCCATAAAAGGCAGACTTGTCTTGAGCCCACATATACCTGACTCCACAGCCTAGGTCCCTTTCCTCTGCAAGTGTGTCTTATTTTCTGAGAGTTGTAGACTCAGTGGCCAAGAAATGTTATCTGGTGAAGGGCCTTGAGGAACACAGACAAGCTATGTTTATCCAAAGCTTGACCTGTAACACCCTTGAGTGTTACTTCTTTTGATCTGTAGCTGCATCCAGCTCCTCCCACTGGAGAACTAAGAATGGAAGACTAAACCCTGTAAGATTCAGGGTGGTTTATTTAAGAAGTATTATGAATTACTAAAAACATGTACTGAAAACACTTGGCAAGGGCTGATTTCAGCAAGTGTTTGATTAAAAAATTATGTGCCCAAATAATTCATTGGTCACTGGAGGCCAATTATCAATCATTTACAGATACTCCTCTGATCTAATTAAATAAGTCAGTTGAACTAAATCTAACCAAGATTTACTCAAATCTACTTTGTGCCAGGCACTGTGCTATTAAACAGACAAAATGAGTGAAAAACAACTTCTGTTTTTGAAAGGCTCAATGTTATAGAAGATAAATTAAGAAAGAGGAGGACACTACTCCCAGAAGCAATCCTTCATGGACACTGAACTTCTCCTGAGGCTATACTAGTTTCACTGGAAGCAGAGAATGTCCAGAAAGAATCGTGGTTGTTTAATTATGTGCCTCCAGGCAAAATAAGTTCTGCTGAAGTCCTTTCAATCTACCTTCTCACTCCCACTTCATCCTGGAAAGCAATTTATACTCTTCTTTCTCTCTTCCACCCAAGAATTTAATGAAGATAGCAAAGGATTTTTAACACTTGCCTTAACAAATAACTTTCATAACAGAGAGTAAAAACAAGAGCTCAGCAAAACTTCGTAGGAACCCCAAGTAAAATCCAAGTGTACCTACATTTTGCAATATCTAAACCTTTTCTGATCGATGATGTGGTGGCTTAAAACAACACACATTTATTATGTCGCAGTTGCTTCTGGGGTCATTTATCTGGGCATGGCTTCACTGGGTCTTCTACTTCAAGATTTCTCATGGGCTACAATCAAGGTTAGTGACACGGTCTCAGCACTAGCCTTAATGGGGAAAGTTTCCTTCAAAAGTGCATGCATGTGATTGTTGTTTAGATTGAGTTGAATGTACTTGAGAGGTCAATCACAATCACAGCTCTTTACTGAAAAAGAAAGTAAAGGCCATTTGGATCCTTGCTGTAGAAGCGCTTGTTTTAGAAAACATTATATAACGTTTACCATCTGAATATAGCAAAGGTATATATATGAGGGAAGAGGAAAGATAAATAGAAATAAATGCCTTAAAAACAATTCATAATGCAAAGACCTTACAAGATTGGTTGTATCTTTTGATCTAAACAAATACTTCCAAAACTGAGGTATTTCTTTAGAAAGTTGCCACTAATAAGACATAGAAGCGAAATTAGTAGCATTCATCATCATTACGTTGAGATGCCAGGATTCATCGGAAAATGTCTTTGATCTCAAAAAAAGAGTCCATTTTCTCCATTTTCCATAGTGAATTTAAATATAACTTAGTAGAGGACAGAAAAGAGGTAGAAGAAAGTTATGTATGCCATATGTTGTGTGTGGGTCTTACAAGAAGAGTTATAATTAGTGCACATTTATTAAGAAATCTTTTATAGTTTTCTTATTTATTCAATATGACCCAAAGGGCTTTGTGTTCATAAACAAATATATTGATAAAGCTACATAATTCAAGAAGATAACATAATGTTGTTTATGAAATGAAACAACAAAATGCATTTACCTAGATCTAAGTTCCACAATGTATAATTCTAAGTGAATTATTTGGTCTGGGAGAGAGAGAGGCTGGCACGGTTAGTGTATGAATTCTTGTTAGGGCATTCAATAGCAAGACTACCATGTAGCCATCATCAGTAGAGGACTGTTTAATGATCAAACCATCTGTTCAGAGAGAGAATCCAAACACAGAAAAAAAACTTCAACAGTTAATCCAATCGTACATAGGTCTGATAGAGATGATCATGGTGCAGTGTTCACTTTTAACAGGTGTTCTTGCAAAAAAGTAACTTAATTCTTTAGAGGTACATTCAATCTTTCACAGATATTTGTGGAATCATACAACCACAGAAGGCCAAGTTAGGAGAAAGATATAGTACACCAACACATTCATTTAACATATGGGTGACTTGCCCAAAGAATCAAACTACCATAGTTAATGGTAAGAAACTAGGAGCTTTCCCACAAAGATCAGAAGCAATTGATGACATCCTCCATTACCACTCTTTAAATACCATACTGGAAGTCACAGCTAATGCAATAAGAAAAAAGAAGAAATAAAAGACATACAGATTTGGAAGAAGGAAAGAACTCTGTTCTTGTTCATAGATGACATGATTACATATGTGGAAAATCCAAATGAGTTGACAAAACAAAACCAAACCTAGCAAAAAATCTTCTGAAACTAAAAGTAACCATAGCACAGTTGTAGGATACAAGGTTCATACACAAAAGATGACTGTTTACCTATATACCAACGATGAACCAGTAAAATTTGAAAACAAAACACATTATCATTTAAATTAGGAACCAGATAATGCAATACTTAGGTATAAATCTAAGTCTAACAGAGAATATAAATATGTACAAGATCTATATGACGAAAGCTTAAGAACACTAGTGAGGCCGGGCATGGTGGCTCACATCTATAATCCCAGCACTTTGGGAGTCCAAGGCGGGTGGATCACGAGGTCAAAAGATCGAGACCATCTTGGTCAACAAGGGGAAACCCCGTCTCTACTAAAAATACAAAAATTAGCTGGGCATGGTGGTGCGCGCCTGTAGTCCCAGCTACTTGGGAGGCTGAGGCAGGAGAATTGCTTGAACCCAGGAGGCGGAGGTTGCTGTGAGCTGAGATCATGCCATTGCACTCCAGCCTGGGTAACAAAAGTGAAACTCCATCTCAAAAATAAAAAAAGAACACTAGTGAAACATATCAAAGTAGAACCAAATAAATGGAAAGATTTTTGTTATGTTCATGGATAGAAATACAATATTGTTAAGTTGTCAGTTATTCCCAGTTTGACCTATAGATTCAGTGTAATTCCAATCAATCCCAGCAAGTTATTTTCTAGAACAGACAAACTTTTTCTTAAGTATACAGACAGGTAAAAGAGTCTGGAATAGCCAACTCAATATTAAAAGAAAAGAGCAAAGTGGGAGTATGGACACTACCTGACTCTACAACTTACTATAAAGCTACCTTTATCAAGATGGTGTGGTATTGGTGAAAGATAAATAGATTAATGAAGCAAAAGAGAAATCCCAAGAAATAGACTTACAGTAATATGATCAATTGGTCATTGACAAAGGAACAAAAGCAATACAATGAATAAAGTCTTTTAAACAAATGGTGCTGGAATAACTGGAAATCGACATGACACAGATCCACTAGACACAGGTCTTACACCCTTTACACAAATGAACTCAAACTGGATTATATTCCTAAATGTGAAATGCGACACTATATAAACCCATAGAAGACAACAAAGGAGAAAGCTTAGATGACATTGGCTATGGTGACGACATTTTAAGTAGAACACCAAAGGCACAGATCATGAATAAAATAACTGATAAGCTGGACTTTTTAAAAATTAAACACTTTTATTCTGTGAAAGACATTATCAAGAGAATGAAAAGGCAAGCCACAGCAATTCTCATTCATTGCAGACGGAAATGCAAATTGCTACATCCACTGTGGAAGACAGTTTGTCAGTCTCTCACAAAGCTGACAAATATGTTTCTTGGTATTACCTAAATAAATTAAAAATGTATATCCATACATAAATCTACACAAGGATGTTTATAGCACTTTTATTTATAATAGCCAAAACATGGACCCAGCCAAAATAACATTCAGGAGGTAAATGAATACATTGTGGGCATCCAGAAAATGAAAAAAAAATTCTGTGCTTAAAATCAGCAATCGAGCCATGAAAACAAATTAAAAAATAAATGCATATTGTTAAGTGAAAGAAACCAATATGAAAAGGCTACATACAGTATGATTTCAGCTATACAACGTTCTAGAAAAGAAAAACCATGGGAAAGGTCAAAAGATCCATGATTGCCAAGGAATAGTGGGGAGGGAGGGATAAATAGTCAAAGCATAGTAAAATGTTAAGGCAGTAAAAAAATTGGGTATGATACTCTGCCGGTGGATACATGCCATTATACTTTGGGTCCAACCCACAGAATGTACAATCCCAAGTGAACCCTCATGCAAACTATGGTCTTTGGGTGATAATGATATGTCAATAAGAAACATTTCATGTGATACGAAACATGACATATCATACAATGATATGTCACTGCCCCATAGCCCAAACCCCTAGGGGGAACAAGAAGACAGGCAGGTCATGGGAACCCGGGCTCCGACCCCACGGCAGCAGCTAGGATTCTGTGCTTACAGTTTGCGAACCCCCAGTGGGCATATGTTACAGCGTGCTTTTTCAGTCTAGCCTTCTGCAGGCAGTTTGTGTTTATCAGCTCAATTAGACTCTGCCTTATCACAAGGACAGAAGGCCTTCTGTATCCCAGGTTCTTGTCATGGTGTACCAGAAAAATCAGATCACACGTGGGCTTAGAGAATGAAAGGTTTTATTGAGTGGTGAAGATGGCTCTCAGCAGATGGATGGGGAGCCAAAGAGGGGCAGGATTAGGAAGATGGTCTTCAGCTGCTCAGCGGCGTGGCTATCCTCTGACTCCCCTCAGCACCCGCATTGCTATCTACCATGGCCTGTTGGTATCTGTGTGTTCTTCTACCAGTGTATTCCTCTCGATATCCAGCCGCTTGTGTATGACCTGCTAGGGTCACAGAGTTTCTGTGCTAGTTTCCGCTAGCACAGAGTGGGGGGTGTCGTGGCCTGGGTGATCTTGTAAAATGCAACATTTGAGCACAAGAACAGTAGTGCCTGTCCTCACCTAGGTCCATGGGCACAGGCCTAAGGGTGGAACCCTCACCAGGGACCTCGCTTTTTTCTACCCGGCACTTTCCCGTCCCCTCCCATATCAACTGTAGGTTCATCAATTGTAACAAATGTCCTACTTTGGTGAGGAATGTTTAATGGAGACTATCTGTGTGGGGAAAGGGGTGTACTGGAGCTCTCTGTACCTTCCACTAAATTTTGCTGTGAACTTAAAGTTATCTCCCAAAATTAATTATATTTAAAAAGATATGAGCTCATCAATTCTAAAGCAATGAGGGAGAAGACAACTACAGACCTAAAATGTTAGTAAAGTCATGATGTGGTGACATGGATTTGTGATAGAACAACTGAATTTCTAGAACATAGCATGCTGCAATTTAAGCCTGGAGAGGGATAATTGAAAAGAAGAAGTGGGATGATTCATTCCGGAATATCAGTAAAAGCTTAGAAATCAAAACTATTGTTTCTCTTGGTAAGGGGAGGGGGGCAATGATGGGGCTAAAATAGAAAAATTGGTTGAAATCGTATAAAATAGGCAGATCGATTCTCAGTGTCACTTTACCCACCCTGCCACCAGGTGACTACTTCTCCAGCATAAAATAATAGTTTTCTAACAAAACAGATTGAACCAGAGAAAATCAACACCAAGGGAAGAGGAAAATTAAACAAAATATGAAAACTGAATGTGAGATATCGTCAGTCTTCTTTCTCTCACTGCCTCTAGCAAACTGCAACAGAGATTCACCTAAAACCCACAATCCCCCACCTCAGAGCATCCCCTTTCTGGGGAAACCAAGCAGCGTAATTAGAAAATAGAGATAATCACCTCCAGTGAAAAGCAAGACTCACATGAAATCCCCCAGTAGGAAAATCCTCCACTTGGCACGTCCCCTATCTCCACAGGCTTAGTGATTCCACTATAATTTTAGTACTTCAATTTTGAATATTAATGGACAACTGAAAGTTACTTTTCACTTAAACATAACTCTAAAATGAAATATAGAGTCCAAAACAGCAGCAGCAAATTACAAAAAAAAAAAAAAAAAAAGAAATGAAGAACAATGTAGGAAGTTATAACCGACCAACAGATGTATTATTAACCTGATCAGAAAGAAATGAAATGGTATGGTGGCCAACAATAACATGGGAATGTGAAAATAAGAAATAATCATAAGTTGAAAGTGTACCTTAAATTATGGTGAAAGAAATTTTGTAAAAAGGGCTTGTGATCAACTTATGAAAACCTTCCAAGAAATAAAACAAGAAATGTTAAAATAGAGAATAGAAAAAAGAAACAAGAAGACATTCAGTGGGTTGGTTTAGGAAGTCCAATTTCCTAATTGTATCGATGAAGGAGAGAAAAAAGAGCAAGAATATAGAAAATGTGGTGAGAAATTAGTATTTTTAAAAAACTGAAGTTTGAGGTTTGAGATTGAAAATAGTTCACTGCATTTCAAACATAATAAATATAAGCGAAAAAGAGAAAGGCACTACGAAACTCACCATAGTAAATTTCACACAACTGATAATAAGGACAAAAGTGTTAAAGACTTTTAGATTTAAAAAAAGATCATTTAAAAATTAATATCAGAGTGGATATGACCTTCTCAATAGCACAGTGGAACAACCCGCAAACACTTGAAGAAGACCAATATAGAACTCAACGCCAAACAAAGTTCTCAATAAAGTGTGGAGACATTTTGACTACAAGTTTTCAAAAAAGTTACATTCTACATACACTCTTTCAGGAACTTCTGTGAGGTGGGTTACAATAAAACGGGGAAATAAACAAAATAAGGATATAGAATTTAGAAATGGGTATCCCATCTGAGGAAAAAGTTTGGAAAGTTGCCATGTTAAGGTGTAAAAGGAAATCCTAAGAGTAATCTGTTACAGGCCTAAAGAACAAAGAGTTGCAATCAGGATGCTTTAAATCAGGTGAGCAGCAGGAATGCTTCCAAGTTTTCCCAGTGTGTTCAGCAGTTTTCCAGGGAAGCCTGCCTTTAGGAGTATAATAGTGGTGACGACATAAAATATTTAATTGAGTAAATAAAAATAATGCCAGTTATTGATTCCAGGTCATTCAAATTATGTAATAAGTGCAATCATATGATGGTTTATGATCAGTCATGACATTATTCAAGAAAAAAGTAAGAGAAAAGTGAGTTGGGATCTTCTCGGAACCGGGAGCATGTGTGGTAGGGAAGAGACGGAGGGAACTGCGTCCTCGAATTCCAAATAGAAGTCAGGAGATAATTTCAAATACTTAAGAAGACAATAAATGGTAGTTAAAGATTTTTATTGAGAAATATGGAGGTGACTACAAGGATTCCATTATTGCCTCTATTTTTCTAAGAAAAAAATCGGAACGTGATAGTCCCATTTCTTATTAAAAGCCTAGTGGAAACAATTGAATTTTAAAACTTCTTAAATATATGAATTTATTTAAAATAACCATTTGAAAATATACACTATTATGACAGAAATGTTTAACATATTTAAAAACAAATGCTAGTGAAGGCACTACATTTCAAAAGTATAAAATACTTATAAAGAAGTAGTTGGGGGAATGCATCTTTGAAAACACACAATTAACAAATAAACATATTGAAAAGTACTGAGTCGGGTTTTATCCAACAATATTAGAAGTGTAAACACAAATAAATTTCCAAGATAAAGTAATATAGAGAAATTAGTTCAATAGAATCCAAAGAAACAATGATGTTTACTTTCTAGAAACTGACTGAAAATGTCAAATAATACTAAAATAAATAAACTTATATTGATATCCATGAAGAAAAACAGTAAAAATATTCACTATTTGGAACTAAGAAACCTATAGAAAAATCAGAGACAAAAATAAGACATTACACGAAAATTTAATTTTTTTGTATGTTTTTATGCAAAATACAATTTCTTTCATATAAAATAAATAATGAGCAATTAATAATTAAGATTGGAAACATTCTTTTAAATTGTAGGATAATTGTCAATACTGATTACAATTAAAAATAAAACAATAGATTTATAACCACAGTTGCTGAAATATATTTAATGAAATTATTTAACATTCATGACCTTTCAGAAAAATATTATAGAAAAAAAGGAGTAAAAAGAAGCTTCCTAATCTCAATAACAAACGCTTACAAAAATATCAACAAATATACTTGATGTGATAGAACTTTGAAAGTATTTCTTGGGAAGTCAGTAGCGAGGAAAAGATGCTACATTCCCTGACTCTGGTTAGTGTTGTGCTGTCAGTGGAGGCAAATCACTATGACACTCAGACACAGGCACACAATGATTAGGATTAAAAATAAACAAAGTATTTATGGCAATATTTATTACTTTCTACACAGAAAGTTACAAACTATTAAAATAATAGTACTTGTTTAGTCTGAAATCAATCAAAAATGTAGCATTTTACATGTAATCAATAACGGTTTTGAAAATTGAATAAACAAACATCTCATGGACTATGCAAACACATATGAAGGTTGGATAATCATAAATTCTGATTCACCTGAGACAAAATCGTATACTTCTTGTCACATCACATCTGATCTAGTATTCCAAAAGCTTATCAGGTTAGATAATAAATTCTATGACCACTCTGTATATAATTTACCTAGAAAGAAATTTAGCAAATGATTAGCCAAGGTCATTATGGAATAAAAGTGTTACATTTTTTTTCCAAAGTCATAAAAAATGTTCTAAATATATATGCAATCTGCTGTAATAATGAAGAAATAAAATTATAAAGAACACTTTTCTTCTAAGTATTCTATGAATGTAATATAATTTCAATCCAATCCTTACCAGGATTTAATGAGAAAATTTGACATGCTGATCCCAAAACTCATGTGTGTGTGTTTTTTGTTTGTTTGTTTGTTTGTTTTTTTGAGATGGAGTCTCACTCTGTAGCCAAGCCTGGAGTGCAGTGGCATGATCTCGGCTCACTGCAACCTCCAACTCCCAGGTTCAAGGGATTCTCCTGTGTCAACCTCCAGATTAGCTGGGACTACAGGCACATAGCACCACACCCAGCCCATTTTTGAATTTTCAGTAGAGATAGGGTTTCACCATATTGGCCAGAATGGTGTCGATCTCTTGACTTCATGATCTACAGCCTCGGCCTCCCAAAGTGATGGGATTACAGGTATGAGCCACTGCGCCCCGCCTAATTTTTATATTTTTAGTACAGAGGAAGTGTCACCATTTTGGCCAGGCTGGCCTCGAACTCCTGACCTTAAGTGATCCACCCACCTCGGCCTCCCAAAGTGTTGGGATTACAGGAGTGAGCCATCACTCGTGGACAAGTACACTATTTTCCATAGGGGCTGGAAAGGAATTAGAAGACAAGATTAACTCAGAGCTAGATTCATCAACATGTAAGAATTTGATGTATTACTGAGATGGCACTATAAATGAAATAGTAATTAAAAGTAAAAACTTCAAAATCTGTTTGGGAAGGTTTCTTATAAATACATATAAATATGAATTAGATTTCTACCCTGCATTATAATGAACAATCAATTCTAGGTAAATTAACTATCTACATAAGAAATAATGTTTGAACTTTGAAAAAAAAGTGGAGAATTAAATATTTATATCGTGAGCATAGTGAAGTATTTCTTAACCAAAAGACATGAAAAGGATACATCTGAAAGGAAAGAACTCGAGAACCGGAGCATATTAAGCTTTAAAACTTCCTTGGCATAAACAACTGCATAAGACATCTGAAGACACCAAAGACAGAAAGAAGATGCTTGCAACGTATATGACAAAAATAAATTTGTATTAACTTTATATTTAAAATCATATCAATCAATGGAAAAAATACATAGAGGCAAAAGATTATTTGTAATTTGTTCACAATGAGAACGTCTAAATCATGATAACCAATAAAAAATGATCTATATCAGCAATAGTCAGAGGAATGTAAATCAAAATCACAATGAGATCTCACTTGACACTTTTCATTTTGGCAAAATTAGAACTCTGACTTCACTATGTGTTGATAAAATTTCAAAACAATGAAAACTCAACATAAATCACTTTTAGAATTTTAACTGTGTTTCTGACACTTTAATCATTTTCACAATATCTAACATGGTTGAAGGTGAACAATGCTACACCTAGGAGAAATTCTGGTAGATGCACAAAGGACCCTTATTATATGATTATCTTTAAGAGCAACAAATGTCTCCCTGGATTTTATTTGGCTTCCATACATTTCTTAAGAAACAAACAAGTCAGTTTGTTACACAATTTTTAGGAATCAGTGAAAATTTTATAACCCTCTTACTTCCTAGGGCACAGTATCTCTCTTTTGTCATCTACCCGCAAAATGGAAAACAAAAAATCACACATGATTCTCTCCAAAAGAATGGCTCATTATCACAGTGGTACCTAAATGTGTCCAGATTTAGAATCATCTGCAGTCTTTGGGAAAAGAGAATTGCCCTTCCGTTATTACTCAGAGTAAGTGATTCTTTGTTGGGACTTAAACAAGCAGCTTGGGTAATTTGTTTGACTAATTCCTTTGATTGCTTTGGATCGTGTCCACATGGACAGGTATCAAAGCCTAAAATGTGGCCATTCTTTGAATGTCAGGTAGTTGATTTTTTGGACCACAAGACAAACTCACCACATCCCTTATCTCAGAACTGCTCACAGAGTTGTAGTGATGATGACACAGTCAAAGCCGTCACACAAAACACAACAAGGGAAATGACAGCAGTATGTTAGCACTTCGTTCTTTGCTCCTAACAGAGAAAAAAGAAAATAAGCCAAAATCAATTAACCCATTTATGCCGGAGATTGCAATTTTTTTGAATTTTTGCCTAAATGAAAAAATCAGACCTTGGCAATGACCTTGAGCAGTAGGATATAAATAACTCCCAAATACTTAGCGTTCCAATAATGGAACACTAGGCATAAGTGGGTTAATGGGAATGGTGCTGAAAAAGCAGGGTGGGAAAAACACATAATGTTGAAAGCGAAGCCGAGAGGATGACGTCCTTAACAATTTTGTGAAGGGAAAGTATTGTCTTTTCCTCTGAAGGCAATTCAATCTCTCGTTGTTGTTATTATTGTTGTTTTACACGCATGTCATAGCCCATTCCCTAGCTTTCTCCATTTCTTCCTTTATACTATTTGTTCTTCTGAAAGATAAGACTGTTCATTATTTTTGCAAATTACAATGGTTACTTCTATTTTTTTAAAAAAATATACTAATTTCGCCTGCAGTTGAGGATCTTCAAGCATGGTTAACTGGACAGGTTGTCAGTGAGAGATCTACAGGAAAACAATGTCCTTAATTCCATGGGGATAAGGACTCAGGTATCCACAGAAAATATGCACCCCAGAGCTGAGCATAATCTAAGGGTCATGTCAGCAATGTCCACAATATTAAAAAAATGCTTTTTTTGAAGACAGTTCATTAATTAAGTATCCTATGAGACACAAAGAATGTTACTCTGTGCAAAGAACATACACTTTCTTAAAATTGCTGGTGTTCTGTAGCAGAAATTGACTGAAGCACCAAAGACAGATGATGAAAGTTGAGCTCCGTCTCTTTCCGAATCTTCAGTCTTGCTTAGTTGAACTCCTCTTCCACAGTTTTCACAGGTGATCACAATGTGTCCGTCATACAGTGGTCATGAAAATTCAACATAATGCATGCAAAGTACTGAGTACAATGCCAAGAAGGTGTTCAGGAAATACAAAGTACTGTTATCATGACGTGGAGACTGCTAGTCCAAAGGTCGAAAGTACTGCATAATTTTCCTAACACTTTGTATGTCCTTGGAATATGTCCAGTCCTACATAGACCTTCTCTCATAGAAAATGAGGGCCTCTTCTCGCAAAAGTCAACTTACCAAGCAACGGAGAAACCCTAGTTACAAAAGAATCACCCATGGGATTTTAGAAAAATAAATAAAAAATACCCAATTACATAGCATGCTGGCAATTGGGTATTCATTTGCCTGCTCAACTTATGAGTGTCTTCTTATGTTTAAGTAATTTCTGACCCTGACAGTTGTCATTCAGTGCCTCCCAATCAGTCATCTGTCTGGCTTTGTCTGGGCTAGGTCAGACTGGATGTTTCCCAGACAGTGGAACACCGTCTTAGGGAAGGCAGACGAAAATACTACAGATCCACTGCTGCCACAGTCATTTCATTGCCGTTGGCAGTAATTGACCTAGGAAATGGCATATAAATCAGCTGTGGCAATGAGATGTGAGATTGATGCATTCTGAGACATATTTCCATCTCAGAACAAATTGGAAACCGAGAGGGGAGAACCCACTGACATCTTTTCTCTTTGCCTTGAAATTGATATTGGGTGGGAAGATGTTGCTTGAAGCACCACAGTTATATTCTGAGAAGGAGGTAGGTGATAAGCTAAAAGAATGAGCAGAACAGAATGAATGAGAGACCATTGTTGCACTAAACCTGGATCCTACATTCGGACTTATTATTTGAGATAACTTGAGGTTTTCATATTTCAACCTAAATCCACTACAAGATTCTGCTATAAAAACCAACCTCTTTCTACAGCCTCAGAGGACAGATAAACACTTTTTCTAAGCTTCTCTTGCTACTAGGGCATGGACACAGGATCTAATCTCAGCCATAAACCAGATGCATCCACCTAATTCTTGAATCTTGAATCATTGGCACAAAGAAGCAGGCAGGGGAGAATTCATGACATTTCCAGGGCCTTCGACAGCAGCTATGCCTACCATGTGCAGGCACTGGGAGCTCAGGAGCAGTGGTTAGCTGTGAGGTGCATTCACTGTGGTCCTCTCTGTTCTGTGTCACTGCAGGCTTCTGAAGCTTACTTCTTTAGCATTTCTTAGGATCTAAGAACGTCCCATTATCCTTTCAATACACTTCCTTCTGCTAAAGTTAGCCTGGATTAGTTTCAACTGTTTGGAAATGACAATCATGATTGATACATAAATATTCTTGGGCAAAGTTCAAGGTTTATGATGGGACTCTGGAGTAGGCGTTCTTAAAAGATTCTTAAGTGGTTCAGATTATCAGCTGAAATTGAAGCTCACTGAACAGGGTGACCTCTCAGGGACTTTTAAATGTTGAAATTGTTTCAATTTCTGTTTCATGCTTTTCAGATGCAGATGAGATGCTCATTTTCAAACTCCTGGTGAGCAAAACTATCCTTTGGTGAAACTACCAAGTTAGCTAAGTTTCTTTTAAGCGGAAGCTTAAGCTCCAGCTACTTCTCATGTCATTCTTGGCATCTTGTTATCAGAAGCTCTCCTGCATTCAACTTTCTCACAATGCACAAAAGCCCCCATTCTCCAAACCTCTGGATGGAAGAATCTGGTAGCAATCATTCACTTTTTGGTCTGAATGACAAGTCATTTTTTTTCTCTTAAAAATATTCACATTTATTTTTCTATTTCAATGTGGAAAAACTGATGTTCTTGCTGGAGAAATGTGAGCACCACGAACATAAAACGAATGACTTAATTTATAAATAGAAAGTTTAATTCTAGAGTCCAGGAAGCTGGACAGATATTTACTTATCTTACCTATGAATAAAGAAAGATTTTCTAAGATAGGGTATTCAAGTGACTAAATTTGAAACTATTTTTAGGTATTTGACAAGCTGTCTGATAAAATGAATAATGGGTTGTATTTTGGACCAAGATCAACGGGTAAATATGACAAGGACATTTATTTTCACTTAAAAAAAGGGGAGAAAAATTAGCTTTTACTGAATATATCTGGATTTAACTCCAGTAAATATAAAGCCCCAGAAAAGCTCATATTTTATTAACAATAGTATCTCAGATTTGGAAGAGATAAAATGTTCTCCAGGTAGAAGCCTCTTTTGAAAGAAATTATTAACTAGTGAATCTGCCCTCTGCATAGACGTTATGATATACTTCATTTCTTTATGTTCTCATAATAATTCTGTGAGGTGAGTAATACCTACCCATTGCTCGGATGAGAACCCCAAAGTTCAGAGAGTTTTTTTAGTTTATGATTATACAACATGCAAGTAGCAGCATAGCTGGAACTCAGACTCATGCCTGTATGCCAGTATTTTCTACAACACTTTGCAGTCACATTTTAAGAGAAAAAATTTCTAGGAGGCATTCTCAGGAGCAGTGAGTTCCATGGAATTAGAAATGTATAAATGGAGGCCTCCTGGACTTGATAAATTTAGTAGTCTTTATCACTGTTGAAAAATTAAACCTGTTCCTTGAGGACCTTGGCTGTGTCTGGACTTTGTGAAGAAGCCTTGCTCCTCTAGGCAGAGCCTGGGAAGCCCCACGTGCCTCCGTGCATGGAGATGCTCTCCTCCTGGCCTGGGATGAGTATGTAAAAAGCTGATGTTTCATTTATATAAATGCCTTTAGGACTGGCCTGCATCCTCTTCATTTGTTTCACGACATGTATCAAGTGTCTGACATAGAAGTGCTGCTCAGTAAATGTTTGTGGAGCCCCTCACAACCAAAGGCAGAGTTCTGAATAAAGTAAACATCTGCAAATGTTGTGTGGCAATGTCTTCTTGCCCTGTGTGTTTCCGGTTCTGAAAGAACTGATGTCAGCACACGCTATTCATTCTCAGCATTTGAATCTTGCTGCACTCTCTGATGGAGCCTTAGGAAATCCATAGAATTTTTCAGAATGAATACCATGTAACATTGAAAAATAAGCTCATTTTTTTTGACCCAGAGCAGTCTCTGACAATCTTCGCCAAGTTGGGAGATATTGAAACCCAAGATATTGACATGAAATATTAGGAAATTATTCTACCAGGAATCTTTCTTGATGAACAATTAAATCTCCATTTTACTTTGAAATTACAGAAGTAAATTTAACCAATTGCTTTAAGCTTCCATTTTTAAACTTTTTTAATTTTAATTTTTTTTTTTTTGAGATGGAGTCTCGCTCTGTCACCCAGGCTGGAGTGCAGTGGCATGATCTTGGCTCACTGCAACCTCTGCCTTCTGGGTTCAAGCAATTTTCCTGCCTCAGCCTACCTAGTAGCTGAGACTACAGGTGCCTGTCACTGCACCCAGATAATTTTTGTATTTTTAGTAGAGACGGGGTTTCACCATGTTGGCCAGAATGGTCTCAATCTCTTGACCTTGTGATCCTCCCGCCTTGGCTTCCCAAAGTGCTGGGATTACAGGCGTGAGCTTTCTTTTTTGGAGTATCTTTCTAGGGCAACAATTTAGTAACTGCATTTTGTTGTTTGAGAAATTCTACCATGTTAATTATCAGTATGTTCAGTAGAACATTGTTCATTGAAGACAATGAAGGCCGTTTCATAAAGACAATAAACAAGCATTTTTGAAGTGACTTCCCTTGGGAATTCAGTATAGTGAACACAGGCCTTGCAAATCAGCAACGCTTGGTTCACATCTTCTGCTGACACGTAAAGCTAGATGGTTCCTTCAAGAGGTCTGACTTTTCTCCGTCTTATTTTCTGCATCCAGAGAGTGATAATAATGCTATTTCCCTGCATGTTTAAACGAGGTTATGTGCATGTGCAATAGTGAATCTAATTTTAAGACATGCGATTCTTGACCAACACTACTTTCTGACATTGTAAAGTAAAATAACATCAATCTGTTGATGTTACTTTGTGTTTAGCTAGAGATAAGATGACACAATAGAAGAGGTGCAGCCTGTGCTGTATGACCTTGGGTGGGTCATATAGTCTTTTAGAATGTCAGGTGTTCTGTCTGTGAAGGACAAGAGTTACAAATTTTCATGGTTGTTGTGTGTCATTAACCCAAAACCTAATACAGAGCAGGCATGTAAGAAAGACCTGCTTTAACTGGCTGACTGTAATCAAATAGACTCATCCCTCTACGTCCAGGGATAATTGTTTCCAGGACCCACACAGATACCAAAACCTATAAATTCTGAAGTCTCCCATATAAAACGGCACTGCATTTGCATATAATCTGTGCACTTTCTCCACACATTGAGATAGATTGCTTATAATGCCTAGTACAATGTGAATGCCATGTAAGTAGTAGTTATATTGTATTAAGGGAATAATGTCAAGGAAAAAAACTCTGCCCATGTTCACTACAGATGCAAACATTCTTTTTAGTTTTATTTAGAATACATTCCATCCATGGCTGATTGAATCCATGAATGTAGAACCCATGGATATTGAAAACTGTCTGCATATCACTGGTGGCATTGAGAAACTCCTTCAGAAAAGCATCAATTCATTCTGAGAAGGCGAGTATGGCCTACGGTCATCTTGACTCAGTTCTTTGTTGGTGCTGTGATCGTCTGCCTGCAAAGGCTACTCTCATTCTATTGGCTGTAGGTTTATGTGGTGTAGCTTACTGCAAAGTGTCTCTGTTAGAGACTTAAAAAGCTGAGCTTTTTAGATGGCTGTACCACCTCTTCAGCTATATCCTGTGGCAGCTCCTGCCACCAAACAAAGATAATGAATTTAAAAACTCTTCTTAATGGATAATTCAATACTCATTTTATTAATTTATTGCAAAGGTCAATTAAATGTAAGATACGCTAAGCAGTAGCTGTTCTGTAATTTTCTGCTTCAAGACTAGGAAAGCAGGAAACTCGTCACGCCTCCTAAGGTGATCATCTACATGCTTTTCCATCCCATTTGTCTCACATTAGATATGAGTTACACCTTCTGATTACAATTAATTGTCTCAAAGGATTATCATAAAACTTTTTAGTTAAAGAATGTTGAGGAACCATAAAAATGATCATGTATGTACTGGTGTTTTATACATAATAAAAATGCCAAGACAAGAGGATCACCTGAGGTCAGGAGTTCTAAATCAACCTGGCCAACATGGTGAAACCCTGTTTCTACTAAAAATACAAAAATTAGCTGGGCGTGGTGGTGGGTGCCTGTAATCCCAGCTACTTGGGAGGCTGAAGCAGGAGAATTGCTTGAACTTGGGAGGCAGAGGTTGCAGTGAGTCAAGATCATGCCATTGCACTCCAGACTGGGCAACAAGAGCAAAACTCCATCTCAAAAAAAAATCCATCTAATTTTTATAGTTTTAAAATGAGATACTTTTCAAAAAGGCCCTATGGTATTTAAATCAAACATTTTAACCCAATGCAAACTCTCCAGCCCACCATGGACAGATAATGCATTGTTTTGGTTGTTTTTTGTTCCTGTTTAATTATGCTAAGATCTAACCATATTTCTAGCTATGCAAGAAAATCAAGAAGCATAGTAGTTATGAGCACAGGTTTTGGGGTCAAAAAGTTGTATTCTAGAACCCTGATCTCTCACCTAGAAATTCTGTGACCTTGAACAAATACTTAACCTTTTCAAGCTCAGTTTATCTATCTATACAATCAAACAGCAATGAGTACTGAAAATGGTTTCTGTGTAATTCAAATAAAAGAATGTATTTAGCATTTATAGCTCAGTTCCTGGAGTATAATAACTGCCAAACTGGTTTAATTATTATTGTTATTTTCATTATTCTTATTATAAATGTCATTACTATTAAGAAATAATTTATAGTGGAAGAAAACTAGGAAGGAAGGGAAGTATGAAGCTAATCTAGCCAATCTCCAGGTAATCCAAACCCCTGAAGCAAACATTAGCACAAGGGAAAGAGTACATTATTACAAGACCTCCTACAGCTTTATGATTATTAGACCTCAATGAGCATGGGACAGACACAAATGAACAGCTTTCATTTGTCCAGCAAAATGTGACCTGCGAAATGCACTTGGCTGGAAGGTTTTGCACTTCAGCTACGCACTTATATTATGGGGCTGGTCCTTCTGGTGTTACTCTACATTAGATGCAAATCATCCAATTTTCCTTCATGTTAAGGATGCTCTTATTTTGTTCTCAAAATTCTTTGATTCTTTTTGGTATAATAAACATCAGATATCAATAGGCACATATTACTTAGGTGAACTTTGCAGAATAATTGATTTCCTCGAAGTCCCAATATGATTGCTTAAGAAAGGACTATATCTTAGAATGTTGACTTTCTAACCAATCACTTTTGGGGATGGCTTGGAGCAGCCCTGTAATGTCAGCCTTATTTTTCAAATATTTTTTAAGAGGTCGGCTCTCACTGTGTTGTCCAGGCTGGCTTTGAACTCTGGGGCTGAAACAATCCTCCTGTCTCAGCCTTCCAAGTAGCTGGGACTACAAGTGCAGACCACTGTGCCTGGATGACATCAATAAATTATGGAGAAGATTTTAAAAAGAGAAGGAAGGATAAATCCTAAGTTAAAAGTATATGAGGAACTTGGCTTGGCAGACTGCAATTACTCAATTTGGAAAAGGGCCAAGATATCAAGGTTAACAATCACACCTGAAGTATATATGCACAACACGCCTGTCTTCAGACAAGTGTAATGATCACTTTCTTTCAGAATCCCAGCACCCATTTTTAATCCACAAGTCTCAAAGTGAAAAGAACTATGTGGAGTCATCCCTATCCAGTTTTTCTGAAGCAAAGCTGGGATGTGGTTGAAAAGCTTCAAGGACAAGATGCTGTGTTCTCATGGCACCAGAGAGAGAAAACAAAAAACAAAAACACTCCAATCTCAGAGATGAGGCACCTTCTGGCAGTTCCTACTCTCAAGTGTCCAGAGAATGTTACTGACAATTTTCATTATTACAAATGTGTCCAGGCAAGATGGTGTGTGATGCTCCCTTTGTGTTTCCCTTGGGCTAGGCTGGGTGGGGGAGGATATTGAAGAAGAGTTTGTCAGGCTCTGTGGGGCATCAGAGTGAATCCAGAGTGACCTCCTTTCTCCATTGTCACCTTGTCATGGAGGTCATGAAAGTGTGACGTTAAAGACCACTTTGAGAAAAAATGAGAGGTATTCATTATGAGCCATGGTAAAAAAGCTCCGTAGTACCAAATCAAAGTTCCACAGGGATGTCAGGGCCCAGCTGAAAGTTGTAATTAATCAGGAAAGGGATTAGTAGATGCATTTCAGCTGGCAAATTGTAGCTGGGAGAATTATACTTGGCAAGCCATGACATTATAATCTGTACAAGGCAATGAGTTGTGGCTATGTGATTTCAGGTGCCCTTACGTGTAATTGCAGAAGGAAAGAAGACAACTCACCAGCTGCTCGCCAAAAATAAAATAATAATAATAAGGAAAAGAATATTTGTTTAGACTGCTAATATGTATCAATGCAAGTGGAAATTCATAATATTTTCCCAAATCTTTTATGATGGTGGCTAGCACAAGACTAGATTCCAGAGGACTTATTAATAGAGGGGCCTCCACTTAGATGAGGGAGGATACAGAGGTCAGGGAATTGGGAACTCCAGGTGCACTGCAAAAATCTCCAGGGAAGATCAGGGTGACAGCAAATCCAGAGAGCCCAAAGCAAAGATCACTGCCCAAAGGATGTAGAGATGAGAATCCTTCCTCTGGAGGCATGACAGTAGACAAGTTGGGATCAAGGGGGAATGACACAGTCTGGTCTTGAGGGTACTGGCCTCTGAGAGCTACAGTGGCTACTAACGACCTTTTTTCAGCATTGACAGGAATATAAATTGTAGCCACTTCAACCCAGCTGAATATTAGAACCCACAGATAAACTAAGGTAACTGTACCAGGCTCAGTGAATAGGTAAATAGATAGTAATTATTTGCTAAGTACAGTAGTTATCCCTAATCTGAGAGGAATACACTTCAAGGCCCCCAGTGCATGACTGAAACTGAGAATAGTACTAAACCCTACATATATGGGTTTACTAAGTTTTTATAATTTTGTATTTTTGATTGATATATCATAGTTGTACATATTTTGGGGATGTGTGTAATATTTTGATACCTGAATACAATGCACAATGATCAAATAAGTGTAAACAGGAGATTCAGAACTTCAAACATTTATCTTTGTGTTGGGAACATTATAATTCCTCTCTTCTAGCTATTTTGAAATATACAATAAATTATTTTAGCTGTAATCTATCTACTATAATATCAAATACTAGAACTTAGTCCTTTTACTGTATTTTTGTATAGTTTAACCAACTTCCCATCATACCCTGCTCCCTGCTTCCCTTCACAGACTATGGTAACCACCATAGTCTCTACCTCCATGAGACACATTTTTTTTTTTTTTTTTTGCTCCCACATGTGAATGAGAACATGTGATGTTCATCTTTCTGTGCCTGGCTTATTTCACTTAACATAGTGACCTTCAGCTCTATTCATGTTGCTGCAAATTACAGGATTTCATTCTTATTGTGGCTGAATATTCCATTGTGTACGTATAGGATGTTTTCTTTATCCATTCATTCATTGATAGATGCTTAGGTTGATTCCATATCTTGGTTATTATGAATTGTCCTACAATAAACATGTGGGTGCAGACATCTGTTTGATATACTGAGTTATTTTCTTTCAGATATATATATATAAAAAGTAGTGGAATTGATGGATTATATGGAAGTTCTATGTGTAGTTTTTGAGGAACCTCTGTACTGTCTTCCATAATGGCTATACTACTTTACATTTCCATTAACATTGTAGGGGCATTCCCCTTTCTCCACAAACATTTGTTAGTTTTCTGTCTCTTTTATAGTAGCCTTTCTAACTGGAATGAGATGAAATTTCATTGTGATTTTTATTTGTGTTTCCCAGATAATTAGTAATGTTGAGCATTGGCCGTTTGTATATCTTCTTTTGAGAAATGTTTATTTAGGTCTTTTACCAATTTTTAATAAAATTACTTGGTTTTGCAGTTGAGCTGTTTGAATCCTGTATACATTCTGCTTTTTAATTCCTTATCATATGGATAATTCCCAAGTACCTTCTCCCATTCTGTAGTTTGTCTTTTCACTTTATTAGTTGTTCCATTGGGGAAAGGGTAGTCTATTCAACAAATAGTGCTGGGGAAAGTGGCTACCCATATGCAGAAGAATGAAACTAGATCCCCATTTTACACTATATATAAGAATCAACTCAAAATAGATTAACAAATGAAGTCTGAAGCTATAAAACCACTAGAAAAGAAATAAACTGAGGAACCCTATAGAACATCAGTCTGGGCAAACAGTATCTTCTGTAAGACCTCAAAAGAATAGGCAACAAAAGCAAAAATAGACAAATGAAATTACATTAAGCTAGAAAAGCATCTGCACAGTACTAACATTTTTCCATTAGATATCCAAGACACCTACTAAGTGACTAATGGGAAGGGGTGTGTATACAGCAAGGATGAACTGGCCAAAAGGATGATTCACGTCCCAGGTGGGACAAAGCAGGAAGGCATGAGATTTCATTCATAAATTGTGCTAGAAATTACATTGAGCTAGAAAAGCATCTGCACAGTACTAACTTTTTTCCATTTGATATCCAAGACACCTACTAAGTGACTAATGGGGAGGGGTGTGTATACAGCAAGGATGAACTGGCCAAAAGGATGACTCACATTCCAGGTGGGACAAAGCAGGAAGGCATGAGATTTCATTGTGCTACTCAGAATGAAGCACAATTTAAAACTTAAGAATGGTTTATTCCCATAATTTCCTCTTTAGTATTTTTGGACCACAGTTGACCATAAGTAAATGAAATCATGAAAAGCCAAGCCACGGATAAGGAGGGACTACTGTATTTGCTAACACTTCTTTTTCATATACTACATTATTTTTAAAATTTAAAACTCCAAAAAGGAAAAAAAAATGGCAAGGTAATTATCAAATAATGTTAACATCTTACTAGAAGCAAATGAAAATGTACTACAGAGTCTTCAGACAAATGCACACAAGAGAAAAATTTATTCATCTCCAGCCCCCAAATTATTTCAAATCTTTTATGTTTCATTCTCCTACAGTAAACACATATTACTTACAAACTTTTAATATCAATATCATCATAATCATTTAAAAGAAAGGCTCAGGCATATAATAAAGCAGACATTCAATTTCTAGACTCAAAGTTTTGTTATGTAAATGGTTAAATATTGTTTAGAAAATGTTTTTTAGGATTTATTGCTATGAATATTCATTTTCTCCTCTGGATTTTCTCCTATGGTTTCATACTCGGATTCATGCACCGTCTAGCTCACTAAAGTGGAGGGATTGATTTTACAATGGATTAATCTATACAAATTAGAACTAACCCAAACAGGAAATATCTTAGATTATTCTCCTTGGTTCCATGTTATAAATATAGAGGCCAAGTTATATTAATATTTCAAGTTACAATTAGATACCAGCTCCTAACAAAAAGTTAGGACAGACTACAGAGTGATGTCATTGCATACATATTGATGAGATTGTTACGTATGAAATAATGCTGGCGACATTATGCTAAATATAAGATAGAAAATTATATATATAGATAATACAGTGTTAACTACGTAACTATCCTATGTGTAGCATGTAAACATTAAAATGTTAATAGTCATCTGGGACCATAAGATAATGGTAAAATGCAATTATATTTACTATTATTTTCTGTATCAATATTATTTTATTCTTATAGTAAACAAAAATCAAAATGAAAAATATTTTTAAATGACTTTGGAAAAAGTATTTGGATCATGAATTGCTGGATTTAATAAAGCATATCTAAGGATATTAAATCTCATATTTCTCAACTGAAATGTGATTATGATAAGGTCTTATTGGCCCTTTATTTTTTATTATAGTTGCGTACTCTAAACAATAGTAAGAAACTGTTTCAAAATATTTAAATAATAATGAAATAGATTACTGAAATGCCACTCAATTCTATAGATTTACAATATAAAAGAAATTCCCAGACCACACCATCTTCCTCCTCATAAGCCCAGAGTGTTCAGCCTAGCACTAAGAAAGTATTCCAGAAAAAAATATATATATAATGCTGACACATTTTGAAGTGCTAATGGAAGCTATATGCAGTTATCAGCTTCGAAGTCACATCTATTTGAGACTTTATTTAGATGATTGAAATAAATTCACTTAAATGTGAAGAACTGTGAAACCAACTGGCAAGTAGATGAAAAATGAGAAGTATTCCATCTATTTAAAGACCAGATATTTCCTCCTATATAGTAATATTGTCATTCTTAAAAGTTTGAAGATTACCACTAAATGTTTCTCAAAAACGTTGTTCTCCTTCCAACCCAGAAAATGATCCACACTGATAAACAAATAAGAGCTGCTTTCTGTATTGATACTTCTGTATAATATCAGTATACTTAATTGTCCTAATGTGAGCAATTTGAACATTAGCAAATGCATCAAATATTTACTCAATTATTTTGTGCCCAATGTTGTGAGATGTTTAGGATATAGAAATATAACACACAATTATTAAAATTTAATTATTTTCAGTCTAATTACAGTGATAAGATGACCAACCTAGATACACTCATGAGTCTAAGGATGGAGAGGTTTTCAGAGATCATTTTCTTTTTCTTTTTTCTTTTCATTTATTTTTCTTTGAGACAGAATCTTGCTCTGTAGCACAGGCTGGAGTGCAGTGGTGCAATCTCAGCTTACTGCAATCAATTCCTCTCAAGTTCAAGTGATCCTGCTGCCTCACACTCCTGAGTAGAGTAGCTGGAACTACAGGCATGCACCAGCATGTCCGACTAATGTTTGTATTCTTAGGGGAGACGGGTTTTCACTGTATTGGCCAGGTTGGTCTCGAACTTCTGACCTCAAGTGATCCGCCCGCCCACCTCAGCTTCCCAAAGAGCTGGGATTATAGGCATGAGCCATTGCGCCTGGCCTAGAGATTATCTTCTAGTGCAAGAATTTATGGCAGTCAATGTGTCAACCCAACACCCATTCCTCTTCCAAGAAGATACAATGAAGTGTCGAAAAAGGAATAACAGAGAGTAGATGAAGGGCCTGATAAAGCAAGACATGGGCGAATCTTCTTGGCCAAAGCAAAACAAAGAAAAAAGAAAAAGCAGAGGGCAAGGAGGTGAACCAAAATATGACAAGAAAATGCACCAAATACTGCTAACATTGACAATATTTGGTGACATAAATAAAGCCTCTTGTGAGGATCCACAATATAATGTTTAAAATTACTTGAAAAAAATATTATTTCATAAATGATGTATGGGCATAATAAAATATTAGGAACAAATAAATATGATATACAGGTTTTGTTGTTTTTGTTATAAAAATCATACCCTTTGGTATATGCATGAAAGCGGCATCATCATTTAAATGTTCTTTCTCCATCTTGGAACTTGAAAACAAACCAGCAAAGAAGGCAGTATATGGATGAATTGATAATACTTGATTAGAAAAATAGATAGGATAAAAAATGCCATCTCTTTTATTAACAATGGAAAGTCATAGAGTTAAAATGCTTATAAAAGCAAAATGTGGCAGAAACCACATACAGAGATAAATGGAAAAAGCTAAGAGGACCCTGTTGTTACCCAGCTCACCACTAAAATCCTAAAGTTGCGGCTCGCATTGAAATAATGAATCTGCAATTCATGCCCAAAATGGCTAGAACTAGAGTTGCGCTTAATCACATTAAACTCAAACAGAACCAACACAGCGCAGGTTGAGGGATGGGGAAGAACAGAAAAGCCACGCAGAGAATGTCGAGGACTTAGCAGTAAGCAGCAGTTACCGGTTTCATCAAAAATACCCATGCTTAGGGCGAAGGTTGCCTTGAGGTACGTTGGCTGTTCCCTTTATTTGCAGTAACCAGCGACTACACTGGTAAGCATAGGACGGTGGCTGAAGCATCCCAGGGCATAGTTTGAGAAGATGTGCAGCTCCCCTGCAATCTTACAGGGGAGCCATGCTGGCAAGATCCAGTCTGTTCCTGAGGCCGTAGAGAGACACCCTTACAGTCATGGAAGCTGCATGTGTGACCAGGCCTTTCAGGACTCTGAAACTACTGCAAATAGCTAATTAAGAAAAATCCAACTGATAAATAGACAAGCCATGTAAAATAATTTATTAAAATATAAATATAAAGATACATGAAATAAAATGTGGAAACTGCAAACTAACCAATAGATGAAAGTGCGTAAGAAATTCTACACATACGAAACCTTCAGTGAACCCATGATCTTTCTGAAGGATTACAAAGGATGAGTAAAGGAAGGAAGATAAGAGATAATAACACCAAAGGAGAAAATGGAATTAGAGAAAAAAGCATAGCAGACTAGTCAAAGAAAACTTTATCACGGAAAAGACAAAAATAACAATTCAAAAAGACAGCATGCACTTGTGGACACAGTAAAGGATTTAAGGTTTAGAAACAAGAAAAAAAATACTTAAGTAAAAGTGTTTAAAATAACTAGAGAATATGTATGTGTTCCATACATATATTATGTGATCTGAAAACTTAAACTACACATATATTCTCAAATTATTATATTAATAGTCCACACATGTGCACGTGCACACACACACACACACACACACACACACACACAAAATATCCAGGCAACAAAATATTCAATATAGGTATAAATAGAATTTCTAAAGAAAAAAAATACATGCATATAAATATGTCACACCACAACATCACTATTGCTTAACACCATATGGTTCTGGAGGACTCAAATTAAACACTAATGCAAGAAAGTGAAGCACGCTGGGTCGGGTAGGTGGATAATGGCTAATAAACAGGAAATTGTCATTTTCACAGGAGATGTGATTTAGAGTTGGGAGTAAGTTCAAATAAACAAGGATTACATTATTAAAATTAATAAAAGTTTAGAAGATTTGATGGGTAAAAATCAAAGTATAAAATTAACCCAATTGTTGTATACTAACCTATGTAAATTTGATAATTAAATGTCAAATATACATAATATGTGTGTTTATATTTTTATTTGTGTAATCATCTACAGTAGCTTAAAATTTTCAAGTACACAATAATATAGTTTATTAAAAGTAGCAATCTGATTGCAACAGCACATCAAAAAACTTATCCATCACAATCAAGTAGGCTTCATCCCAGGGATGAAAGTTTATACACAAGTTTATAAAAGTAATCCACCACATAAACAAAACCAAGGAAAAATACTACATGATTATCTCAATATATGCAGAGAAGGCCTTTGACAAAATTCAACAGCCCATTATGCTAAAACATCTCAACAAACTAGGTGTCAACAGAACGTATCTCAAAATAATAAAAGCTATTTATGACAAACCCACAGCCATTATCATACTGAATGGGCAAAAACTGGAAGCATTCCTTTCGAATTCTGGCACTAGACAAGGATGCCCTCTCTCACCACTCCTATTCAATATAGTATTGGAAGTTCTAGCTAGAGCAATCAGGCAAGAAAAAGAAAGAAAGTGGCTTGTGCTTGTAATCCTAGCACTTTGGGATGTTCAGGTGGGTGGATCACCTGAGGTCAGGAGTTCAAGACCAGCGTGGCCATCATGGTGAAACCCCACCTTTAAAAAAAAAAAAAGAAAAGGAAAGGAAATAAAGTGGATTCAATTACAAAAGGAGGAAGTCAAATTGTCTCCATTTGCAGAGGATATGACTGTATATTTAGAAGACCCTATCATCTCAGCCCAAAATGTCCTTAAACTGATAAGCAACTTCAGCAAAGTCTCAGGATACAAAATCAATGTGCAGAAATCACAAGCATTCCTATACACCAATAATAGACTTAGAGCCAAATCAAGAATGAACTGCCATTCACAATTGCTACAAAGAGAATAAAATACCTAGGAATACAACTAACAAAGGATTTAAAGGACCTCTTCAAGGAGAACTACAAACCACTGTTCAAGGAAATAAGAGAGGACACAAAAAAATGGAAAAATATTCCATGGTCACGGTTAGGAAGAATCAATATTGTGAAAATGGCCATACTGCCCAAAGTAATTTATAGATTCAATATCCCCATCAACCTACCTATGACCCTCTTCACAGAACTTGAAAAACCACCTTAAACTTCATATGGAACCAAAAGAGAACCCACATATCCAAGTCAATTCTAAGCAAAAAGAACAAAGCTGTAGTCATCACACTACGAGACTTCAAACTATACTACAAAGCTACAATAATCAAAACAATATGGTACTGGTACCTAAACAGAGATATAGACCAATGGAACAGAACAGAGGCCTCAGAGGAATGCCACACATCTACAACCATCTGATCTTTGACAAACCTTACAAAAACAAGCAATGGGCAAAGGATTCCCTGTTTAATAAATGGTGTTGGGAAAACTGGCTATATGTGCAGAAAGCAGAAACTGGACCCCTTCCTGACACCTTACACTAAAAGTAACTCCAGATGGATTAAAGACTTAAACATAAGACCTAACACTAAAAAAACCCTAGAAGAAAACCTAGGCAAAACCATTCAGAATATAGGCATAGGCAAGGACTTCATGACTAAAACACCAAAAGCATTGGCAACAAAAGCCAAAATAGATAAATAGTATCTAATTAAACTCCGGAGCTTCTGTACAGCAAAAGAAACAATCATTAGAGTGAACCAGCAAACAACAGAATGGGAAAAAATTTTTGCAATCTACTCATCTGACAAAAGGGCTAATACCCAGAATCTGCAAAGAACTAAAGCAGATTTACAAGAAAAACACAAACAAACCCATCCAAACGTGGGCAAAGGATATGAACAGACAGTTTTGAAAAGAAGACATTTATGAGGCTAACAAACATATGAAAAAATGCTCATCATCATTGGTCGTTAGAGAAATGCAAATCAAAACCACATTGAAATACCATCTCATGCCAGTTAGAATGGTGATCATTAAAAAATCTGGAGATAACAAATGCTGGAGAGGATGTGGAGAAATAGGAACACTTTTACACTGTTGATGGGAGTGTAAATTAGTTCAACCATTGTGGAAGACCGTGTGGCAATTCCTCAAGGTCCTAGAAATAGAAATTCCATTTGACCCAGCAATCCCATTGCTGGATATATATCCAAAGGATTTTAAATCATTCTATTATAAAGACACATGCACATGTATGTTCATTGTGTCACAGTTTGCAATAGCAAAGACCTGGAACCAACCCAAATGCCCATTGATGATAGACTGGACAAGGAAAATGTGGCACATATACACCATAGAATACTATATGGCCATAAAAAACAATGAGTTCGTATCCTTTGTAGGGACTTGGATGAGTCTGGAAACCGTCATTCTCAGCAAACTGACACAAGAACAGAAAATCAAACCCCACCTGTTCTCACTCATAGGTGGGTGTTGAACAATGAGAACACATGGACACAGGGAGGGGAGCATCAGGCACCGGGATCTGTTGGGGGGAAATAGGGGATGGACAGCTTGTGTAGGGAGGTTGGGGAGGGATAACATGGGGAGAAATGCCAGATATAGGTGACGGGGGGATGGAGACAGCAAACCACATTGCCATGTATGTACCTGTGCAACAATCCTGCGTGTTCTGCACATGTACCCCAGAACCTAAAGTGCAATCATATATATAGATATAATAAAAATAAAAATAAAAACCTAGCAATACTCCTGAGGGAACATGAGAGATAGTGAATATTAAATATTAAATATCATCTAAATGAAAGATATATAATGTTTTGTGGATTGAATAAATCATGATTGAATATAAGTCAATTATCTCTCCATGACATATCAACTCAGTGTAATTCTGATAGTAAGCAGTAAGGTTTTTTTTTGGTTTTGCTTTATTTATACGAGTATGCATATTTGTAGAGCAGATTCTACAATATATATATATAGAAATGTAGAGAACAAAACAGACATTCCTGTACAATAACAAAATAAAAGAATGATATACCCAAGATTAATACCCATCATAAAGCCATAGTGATTAAGAGAAAGTGATATTGGCAATGGAATAAATAAATAAACCAGCTGAACAGAATGTGGAGTTTGAACAGTAATATACACACAAGGCAGAAGTGGCAATCTACAGAAGTGGATAGAAAGAGGGTTCTTTTTTTCAGTAAGTAGTAATGGGGAAATTAAGCATCTCTATTTGTTAATAAAATGAAATTGGATCCCTTCTCCTTACCATGCTCAAAAATCAGCTTCAGATAGGTAATGGACTCTACCCTAAAATGGGCAATTAAGAAGCTTTCAGGAAACGATGAGGAATATCTGCATGATCTTGGGCTGAAGAAGAATACATTTAAGTAAGGTTCAAAAATAACTAACTTAAAGAAAACAACTGATAAATTTGACTATGTTAAAAGTAAGAGTTTAGTTTATAAAGCCACCAGAAATAGCAAGGGGAATTTACATTGACAAAAGACTTAAAAAAAAAACACTACTAGGCAGTCACTATATGAGAAACTTCCTCTAAGCACTAGTAGGCCTTTACCAAATGACAAACTTCCTCTATTACTCCCTTAATGTAAACAATAACTATATTAAAAATATATTCAGACTCTAATAATTAGAAAAACTAAAATTAACACTACAAGAAAATTTCACTACATAGAGATTGGCAAAATATACTTTTTAAACAAGAAAATAAAATAAATACTGATAATTTAAAATCATTGAAGAGGATGTATGACAATGTCAATTCCCAAGCACTTCTAGTGAAAGTACAAATTGATTCACCATTGTGAACCATAGCTCGACATTACGTAATATGACTGAATAATTGCTCAATAACTCAACAATTTAATTGCCAGGTAATATCCCAAAGTAACGCATGAGCCTGCACATCAATATATATATATATATAGGAATGTTCATAAAAGCACTGTTTCCACAGCTTGAAACAACTCTTCTGCATGACCTTTAAGAAAGTAATAAATTGTTCAGTGTGCATACAAAGAAATAACACAGAGAACAAATGTATAAACCAAACCTGCTTGCAACAACATGAATGGGACTTATCAAAATAATAAAAAAGCAATATACAAAAAATACAATATTAAAAAGAGTTAAAAAGCATGTGTAACTAAATTTTATTGTTTAAAAATAAACAATTAAGTGGAAAAACTATGAAGAAAAGCAAAGAAATAATCAAGTAAATGATGTAAATGAATTCTTTAGAACAGCTGTTTGTCATGTTCTGAAATAAAAGATGAATCTGCTGGTGCAGTTTATTGCTTGTTGTTGAAACTCTTTAATTCTTTGCAAATTTCCTTAGCCTTCCCTTTTGTTTTATAAGAAATAGTTTAGTCCTTTTCTATTTAATAGTGAGTTTATATTATTTTTAACTGACAAGGGTAATTAATAAGCCAACTAGAAGAATAATACTTGGATTAGTGTATTGTATAATAATGCCATAAAATGATATTGTATAGTTGTGTACCACACAACAATGTTTTGGTCGATGACAAACCACATTTGCGATGATGATCCCATAAAATTACAAGGGAGCTGAAAAATTCCTGCACCGTATTGACAAGCCGTCTTTGTAACATTGCAGTGCAATGAAATACTCAGGTGTTTGTGATACGCTGATGTAAACATGCATCTGTTCCACCAGTCATTTAAAAGTATACGGCATACAAGTATGTACTGTACGTAATACTTGATAATGATAATAAATGACTATATTGTTGGTTTATGTATTTGTTATACCTTTTTATCATTATTTTAGAGTGTACTATTTCTACTTATTAAAAAAAGTTAACTGTAAAACAGCTTCAGACAGGTCCTTCAGGAACAATTTCATAAGGCATTTTTATCCTAGGAGGTGACAGCAGGTTATTGACCCTGAAGTCCTTCCAGTGAGGCAACACGTGAGGTGGAAGACATCGATGTTGACGGTTCTTACTCTGTGTTTGCCCAAGTTAATCTGGTTTATTTTTACTTTTGGTCTTACCTTTTAACAAACAGTTTGAAAATAAAAAATAAGTAAAATATTATAAAATAGGAAAAAGCTTATGGAATAAGGATAGAAAGAAACAAAACATATTCACTATAGGCAATGTACTATAAATTAGAGCTTCAGAATTTATTGTATAGCTGTACAATGTGTCTGTGTTTTATTTTAAGGGTCAAAAATTTGCAAAAATTTAAAAAAGGTACAGGAAGCCAAATTTATTATTGAAGAAAGAAAAATAGTTATTTAAATTTACTATAGGCTAATTTTACAGTGATTGTAAAGATGATAATAATGTAGGCCTTCACCTTCACTCACCATTCACTTGCTGACTCATCCAGAGCAAATTTCAGTCCTGAAAGTTCCAAACATGGCAAGTGTAACTGTACTATTTTTTATCTTTGATATTGTATTTTTGTTGTAACTTTTCTGTTTAGATAAACACTAACCATTGTGTTACAGTTGCCTATAGGTTTTTGGTACAGTAGCATGCCATGCAGTTTTGTAACCTAGGAACAATAGTCTATACCATATGGGGTAGGTACGTAGTAGGCTATAACATTCAGGTTTTTATAAGTACAATTTATGATGTTCCCACAAGAACACATTTCTCAGAATGAATCCTATCATTAAGTGACACAATACTTTGTAAAAATCCTGTGTAGTAATACGTATCTTCTAAATTCAATAGCAACTTTTATTTTTATTTTTCATCTTTATGTTAAAAATAATTTTAAGGTACACAATATCATCATGTAATATATATAGTGAAATGGTTACTGCAATCAAGTTAGTTAAAGATAAAGGAAGAGGAAAGAAACAGGAAGTACAGCTTGGCAGTGAAAGACAGGTTTACTTTAGATAAAACATGAGAGGGGCTTTTGGTTGATTTCAGTCAGGAGCACATTCTCTTACAGACTAAGAGCATATTGGTTTTAGGGTGAGGGGATTATCACAAGCTTGGAATATTTGAGTGTGGGGGAAAAGTTTAAAGCAGGATTGGAATGTCTCTGGGTGGAGGAGAGGTTATCTTGGGATGACATGTTTCTGGCAGGAGGGGGTATATCTCAAGGCTGGTATCTTCCCAGCCAGTGGGGGATTATCTCAGGGCTAGCATGTCCCTGGTTGGGGAGGAGTTTGGAATGTTTCTGGCCAGAGATGTTATTTTTGGTTTATGGTCATACTAACCTTAGCCATTAGGCTGATGCCCTTTGGATTTAGGCAGTTTTTGATTAAGGCAAATTTTTAAATGACAGTCCCTGCTCTGTCAGTTAACACAACTATCACCTCAGTTAGTTGCCATTTTTGTTTTGTTTATTTCAAGGTGAGACTATTTAAGATTAACTCTATTAGCAAATTTCCAGTATATAATGCAATATTGTTGACTATAGGCACTGTAGTAGAGAGTTTCAGAACTTATCTTATTACTGAAGGTTTGTACATTTTGATCCATATCTCCTCATTTCCCTTACCTTTCCAGTCCTCAGCAACCACCACTCTACTCTCTGTTTCTATGAACTTAACATATTAGGTTCCACACATAAGTAAGATCATATTGTCTTTCTCTAGCTGATGTATTTCATGTAACAAAATGCTCTCTAGATTCACCCATATCGTTATGAATGGGCAAATAATATACCATCGTATTCCATTTCATTTTAATGACTAATATTCCATTGCATTTATATACCATAATTTATGTGTCCATTCATTCACAGACCGTATGTTGTTTCCATGTTTTGTAAGTAGAGTAATGAGACCTTGGTCATGTTGAAGTCTCTACCTGAGACACTGACCACCACCTGTGGAGGTCTGAACTGCAGACCCTGACTCAAGGAGGGATGAATGAATACACTCACAGGCACTAATCAGAGTGAGAGAGGGATAGTCATCTGCTGCTTTCAGAGGGCAAGTGCAGCTAACTAACCAGAATTCCCTGTAACAGCTCAGCTTTAAGGAGGAATAGGGTTAATAACAGAGGTTCTAAGTCAACATGCTTGAGGATAATTGACATGGCTTAAAGAGGGTTTACAAATGATAAAAGCTTTAGCTTCTGGGGCCCAGAGTAAACACCATTAATGGATAATTCCACTTTGACCTCCCCCTGAGAGGACCATCCAGCACAAAGTTTATATGAGCAAACAAATCAGAGTAGAGACAAAGGAATGTGGCATAACATACTTAACTGGGGAAGCTTTTATTGTAGCAGTCTTTGACTCTATGCTAACATAATGAACCAGCTGCCTTCACCCTGTTCAAATAAAACCTTTCAGCCTTCCAAAAGGTTTGAGACAATAATCTATAACTTTCCCTAATATATCCCTAATATTTTGCTAGCCACGTTGAGTGACTCTCAACAGAGTAAAATCTTAAGACAAACAAAAATGGAAACACAGCATATGAAAACGTATGGGATACAGCAAAAGCAGATCCAACAGGGACGTTTATAGCAATAAAGACCCACATGTTTAACAATTCCAAATAAACAACCTAAAGTAACATAATAAGCCTAAATTAGCAAAAGGAAGAAAATAATTTTAAAAAGAGTACAAATAAATAAAATATAAAATAAAAACAAAATAATTCGTTTGTTTAAAAGATAAAATTTACAAATCTTTAGCTAGTTTAAGTGAAAAGAGAGATAACTGACATTAATAAAACTGTAAATGAAAGGAGACGTTATGATTAATCCCTCAAAAATATAAATGATAAGTGACTGTTATAAGCAATTGTATGCCAATGAATTTGATAACCTAGAAAAAATGAATAAATTACTAGAAACAGCTTGTGAAGACTGAATTATGAAGAAACAGAAAGTCTAAATGGGCCAATAATGAGTAAGGCAATTTAATCAGCAATCAAAAACATCCCAATAAGATAAAGCCCGGGATCAGATGGTTTTCCTGGTGAATTTTACCAAACATTTGAAGAATAATTAGTACTAATTATTCTTAAAATCATCTCAAAAATTGAAGAGGGAGGAATGCTTCCAGACTGATTTTAGGAGACTAGCATTAATCTGATACCAAAGCGAGAAAAAAAACACTACAAAAAATAAATCACAAACCAATATCCCTGATAAACCTACATGCAAAAATCTCGACAAAATACTAACATATAAAATTTAAGAATACATTAAAAAATAATACACAATGACCAACTAGGGATTTACTCCTGGGAAGCAAGGATGGTTTAACACACACAAATCAATTAATGTGATGTACTACATTAACAGAATGAAGGACCAAACACATATAATCATCTTGATAGAAACAGAAGAGTATCTGACAAATTTCAACACTCTTTCATGATAAGAAATGCTCAGCAATTTGATTTAGAAGTAATGTACCTCAACACAATAAAGGACATATATAGAAGAGCAGCTAACATCATATTCTAAGGTAAACTGCTGAACATTTTCCTTTAAATTCAGGAACAAGACCAAGATGTAACTTTGGCAACTTATATTCAATAGACTTCTGGGAGTCGTAGCCAGAGAAATTAGACAACAAAAACAAATAAAATGCAACCAAATTGCAAAGAAAAAGTAAAATTGTCTCTGTTTGCAGATGGCATTATATTAAGTATTGAAAATTCTAATCACTCCACCAAAAACTTCTTAGAACTAATAAATTTGGAAAAGTTGCTGGATACAGTATCAACATACAAAAATAATTTGAATTTTATACACTAACAATACATTCCTTAAAAAATAAATTAAGAAAATAATTCTATTTCCAATTGCATCAAAACAGGTACTTTTAAATATTAACAATCAAGAACAAGAGATGTAAGTATATTATTTAGGGCTATAGTGGTAGCTGACATCAAAATTAAACATATCCACATGCACAATCAAAGTAATTTGTCTGTGTGGGTTGAATGAGAAAGTATTGCTTTGGTCGAAGCTATTTTGATACATGATCAACTTTGATGATATTTTTATCAACATGTAAAAAAAATAAAGCAGAAAATACCAAGAAAAATCCAGAAACCAACACCAAAATCAAAATAATTTGGACAGCCTAGGCAAGAAGAAGAAAATGGAGAAAGATAAGCAATTTCCTTTGTCTGTCTGCTACCATTTTCCCAACCTTGCTTCTAATAGGAGTATTAATATCTCATTAATCTCATACACTGAAGCATTTTAACAACCTGAATTTTAGGAACCTATCTGCCTAGAAATGTATCCTAACAATATTTTAGGTCACGATAGACATCACATACACTTATTAATGTATTAGTATCTACAATTTTCCTTGCATTCCTAAAGTACCTAGAAGAGTTGTGTTAGTTATCTTTTGCTGCATACTAAATTACCCCAAGTATAGTGGCTTAAAAACAATATACATTTATTACTTCACAGGAGATAACAAATGGAGTCTGGGCACAGTATACTTGATTGGATTTGGTTCAGGTTTTCTCACAAGGCTGAAATCAAGCTATTGGCTGGGGCTACAGTTAGTCCAGAGTTTGGTTCTAATAAGGCTTCTCTTCCTAGCTTGCTTACTTGGTCCTTGTAGGATTCAGTTCCCTATATGCTTTTGGATTGAAAGCCTCATTTTCTCATTGACTGTTGACTGGAGGCTTTTGTCAATTTATTGCCATTTAAGTTCCCACCACATAGCAGCTCACAACATGGCAGCTGGGTTTCTTTACAACAAGCAAGATAGTAACTCGATAGAGAACAAACAATATGTAAATCACAGTTTTTGTAATCTAATATTGAAAGGTTGCGTTGCATCCTGTTTGCTATGTATCATTTACTAGATGGGAGACATTTGGTATGGTCCATACTCAAGAGAAAGGGATTACACAAGGACATACGGGCATGAATATAGGGAGGTGGAGATCTTTGGGCCATCTCAAAGGCTGCTTCCACAACATTATAGGATATATAATAATCACACAAAACGATAGTGCAGTTGAATGTGAGATTAAGAATATGTCTTGCTCTAGCAATAACACTATGCAGTTTCTGCTTTTATAATTTTCTCCCGATATTAAAAAGAAAATATACTGATATGGTTGAGAATCAATTATGTGCCAATCTCTACACTAGCTGTTTTTCCATATGTCATCTCATTTAACCTTTATAGCCATTGTGAATTATTCCTTTCCCCACTTTACAGATGAAAATACTGAAGTTCTAAGAAGTGAAATGATAAGCTCATAAAGCCACAGCAAACAAGTGTAGATGATTTGATAGCTACAAGATTTTTACATTGAGTACGATTCTTTTATTTTCCTCTTTCCCCATAGACGTGACCCCAAAGTTAGAATGGTGCGATGGTACTATTTATCTCTTCTGGTCCCCAATGCTACACATATAGATTTTTTTTCCACTGAAAGCCAAAAATCTGCTTATGGGCAGGAAGATGTCAGCATATTGCTATAGCTCTCTATTCTCAGATAAATGTATTAACAGATTTCTCCTACTTATTTCTATGCAAAATTTCTTTTGTTTCTGGCAACATTTATGCTGATGTGAATGAGGCCTTTCGTGGGAGGCACCTTTTACTGCTGCTGTATCTCTTCTTCCTGCCTGCTGTTCTTCCCTTCTAGAAATAAATATTTTACTTGGCCATCTGAGGAAATATTTTCCAGCTGGCACGATATTTATATATACATTTTCAAATGTCAACAGAAGTGTGAATTTCATGTACAGTGATATATTTCTGGCCTTTATGTCACTCCTCCAATGTAAAGCAACTTTCTTATGACAAATGAAGGAAAGGAATATTTTAAAATAAACTACTAATAACTTGGAGATAACAGTTGTCCTGACATCAAATCCTGATGAACAACATTCTTTACTAACTATGGCTTTCTTACAAAATCTGTGCATTTAAACTGGGAGTTGATAATGGGCTTAATAATAAATGTCTGTTTAATCAAAATCTCATGAGCAACATTTTAGCACCAGGGAAGCATGTCTTTGATAGAAATACACTTTTATCTTTGGAGATCTAAAAAGCTCAGTGTGAGATCCTGATACGAGAAGTTACGACCTGTGAGCTCTTGTACAGTTTGTTTAACATTTTCAAAACTTAAATTCCTCGATGATGTATCTTAGGATGGTATTTATGATGATTAAATGGTAATGCATGCAGTTTACTGAGCACAGTGTGGAACATGTAATAGGAGTTTCACTTTTCGTTTTAGTATTATTGTTATAGATGCTGACTTACATCTTTCTGTAATTTTTTTTTTTTTTACTTTCCTCACTCTATTCTTCATACATTTGACTTTCATTCAACAAATAATTATTAATACCTTGGTAATCAACAGGCACTCAGACCTCACAAATATAAAAAAATTCAGGCACTTCACCAGCGTGAAGCTCCCAGGAAAGGAAAAAGTACAGCTTTGCAAATCTTCAGTTATGAAAGTAAATTATTCTGGGTAAAAAAAGAGAATAAGAGACAGTGTCCATTCCCATTAAAAGAAATTGAGATTTTAACTTTGGAGCATAATTATCAACAATTTCACAAAGAACAGATGTGACAAATAGCAAACAGTTTAAAATATGTTAGATATTAATCTACCTATATTTTTAAAAACTTTAAATATTAATTGTGTAAATGTGCTAATTGATAGAGTTTTTTTTTTTTTCCCAAGGCTGGAGTGCAGTGGCACCATCTCACCTCACTGTAACCTCTGCCTCCCAGGTTCAAGTGATTCTGCTGCCTCAGCCTCCCATGTAGCTGGGACTATATGCACGAACCACTACGCCTGGCTAATTTTTGCATTTTTAGTAGAGACGAGGTTTTGCCATATTGGCCAGGCTGGACTCCAATTCGTGCCCTCAAATGGTCTGCCTGCCTCAGCCTCCCAAAGTGTTAGGATTACAGGCATGAGCCACTGCACCCAGCCAGAAAGAGATTTTTGACAAATATTTTTTAAAGGCATGTTTATTAAAAACTTTATTACTTTGAATACTGCGTTAAATGTAAAGAAAGAGTGGCCTAAGGACATTATGCTAAGTCAAATATCCATTTTCTCTCTCTCTCTCACACACACACACAACACCACTGCCTGATTTCACCTTTATAAAGTAATAAAACTCATAGAAAGAAGAATGGTAGTTGCCAGGGTCTGAGGGAGGGGAGGGGGGAGTTTTTCTGAGTGTAGAGTTTCAGTTAAGCAGTGTGGGAGTTCTGGGGATCTGATGTACAATAATATGCATGTGGTTGACAGCATTGTTCTGGGCACTTGGAAATTTGTTAAAATGGTAATTTTATGAGTTTGCTACAATTTAAAAGAAAGAAAGAGACACACACACACTGTGATAACACTGATCAAAAGAAAGCTGATGTAGTTATATTAATTTCATACTAAATAGCCTTCAGAATAATGTTTACTAGAGATAAAGAGTAGTAGCATTACATAACAATAAAAATGTTATTTCTTCAAAAAGACATTGACAAACCCTAAACATGCTATACACCTTGCAATAGGATGTCAAAAACACAGGACACAAAAACTGGCAGAACTGAAAGGAGATATAGACAAATCCACTATAGTTGAAGACATCAACACTCCTGTCAGTAATTGACAGATCAAGCAGGCAGAAAATTACTAATGATATAAATGGCCTGAACAACACTATAAATCAACTAGGTATAATTGACATCTATAGAATACTCCATCCAAAACAAGCAGAATGCACATACTTCTCAAGCTCACATAGAACATTCATCAAGATAGACCACATTCTGGGCTACAAAACATGCATTAACAAATATAAAATGATAGAAATTATGTAAAGTATATTCTCAAACCACTAGGGAATTAAGCTAGAAATCATAAGAGAAAGATAGTTGGAAAACCCCAACTATTTAGAAATTAAACAACATTTTTTAACTCATTTGTTAAGAAAGAGTCTCGTGAAATTTAGCAACATTTTAAACTAAATGAAAACAAAATACAACTTATCAAAATTGGTTCTATATACCTAAGGGAATGTTTAGCAGGAAATCTATAGCACTAAGTGCACATATTAGAAAATAAAGACTATCTAAAGTCAATATTTCAAACTTTCACCTTAGAAAACTTAAAAAGGGAGAGTGAGTTAAACCTATTGCCAGGAGAACAAAAAGAATAAAAATATTAAAGCAGAAATTAATGAAACTGAAAACAGAAAAACAATATAGAAAAGTAATAAAACACATACTAATTATTTGGAAAAAAAATATAATCAATTGATAACTTCTAGCCAGTCTATCCAGAACCAAAAGTCTATCCAAAACAAAAAGAGAAAAGAAAAAATAACTTGGCCAATTGACATTAAACATATTTTGTCATGAGTGACACACAAATGGCACACTGGGTTTATGAACTGAGAAGCCACCATGGTAGAGTCACAGGCTTTGCATGGGCCCAGCAATATGTACTGCCAACCACCAAGGCTCACATAGTTGCTGCCACCTCTGAATGACCAAACTCCCAGCAACAGGGTTTGATACTGAAAATTCAATACAACACCATTCTTTGGGGAGATTACACAACTACTTGGTGGTAAATTTATTTCAAAGGAACTCTCAGTCAGGGATTCACTTTTTCAGGAATAGACATATTCTTGGTATGGGTTGCCATTATAACCCATAGAACCTTCATAAGCACCAGAATCTGGAGCTTACAAGGTTCTTGATTCACCAGCATTAAATTCCTTGCAACATAGCTTCTGACCAGGATACTCATTTTACAGTGGAGGAGCTGCATAAATGGGCCTGCAGCCACAGGTTCCACTGGTTGTGTTGGATAACGCATCATTCAAAACCACCCTAATAGAGTGTTGGACTGGCCTGTGGAAGCCTCAGCTGAAGTGGCAACTCAGAGACAATATTCAGTAATAATGTGATTTTGGAGGACACAACATACTTACTGAATAAGAAATTTCTATATGGCACTATTGTCCAGTACAAAGAATGCATATGTCTAGGAACTGGGTGGCTGGAAACACCACTTAGCCCTTTCAGTGACCCAATGAGAGATTTTCCCTTCCCATCTGAGCAACTGTGGCCACAGTAAAGTTAGAAGCTCTGGTCCCCAAAGGGAGTGCACTCATGCCAGGGGACACAGATAGGGTTTCAAGGGCAGCCATCAAGGCTCTATTAACTCCTTCTGTGCAAGGACCAGCAGGCAAGAAGTGGAATCACCATAATGACAAGATATGACTGTTTAGCTGGAGGATATAGGGTTCCTGTTGTACAATGGGGGCAAGAGGAGTATGTGTGAAACTCTGGCCATGAACTTGACTTTCTTCTGCCACTCCACTGCCCAACTGTGAGCTAAGCAAGTGCTGCAACCATGGCCTGAGAGGAAAGGTTAGCAGGCACTAAGACTCCCCAACAATGAGGGTATCAGTAACACCACAAGGGAGCCTCTGAAGCCATCAGAGACAATATGTGAGGGTCAGGAGGATGTAGAATGAAGCATAGGGAAGGGAGTGGCAAGAACCAGTCAGTGCTTTGTGACCAATGGCAGTGTTAGAAATGTTCATCCTAAAACTTAGATGACAGGTTGATGGGTGCAGCAAACCACCATGGCACATGCATACCTATGTAACAAACCTGGACATTCTCCACATGTATCCCAGAACGTAAAGTAAAAAAAAGAAAAAAAAAGTGGGATCAGTATGGTCATATCTCGAATTTTTCAAAATAAGCAGTAACCAGGGCTCATATATGAAAATCTCCCAATTGTTAAATGTCAGCAACAAATTCATAAAAATACAGCTGTGGGATTAACTTGAATCCTGGGCCGCTTCATTGTCATTCTCTTTTAAATTTTCATTAGGGTTTCATTTTAATTTAGTGTTCCAACTTCAAGGAAACAGTGAGAAGTATAAAGTCTACAATCCATTACAATATGCTTGGCTGATATGAGTGAAAATTATTGCTGTTAATGTCAATGTAGGATTAAGGATTATATTTTTGACTTCGAAAGGAAAAAAAAGAAATATTCGTCCTACTAACCTTTGTCTTCAAGTCCTCCTCTGAAGGAAAGGCCTATTGGGAAGCTGGGGAAACTGACCGCCAAACATGTTTGGGGACGTAGTGTGAGAGTGTATCGTGGCAGTCAAGGGAGTCATTTGTTAGACTCTTCCTCAAGCAAGGACCTGATGTTACTCCACAAGGATGTGCTTCAACATTCAGTCTGGTGCCACTACCTGGGAAGTACTTAAACAATGGGAGTGTGAAGGTAGCAGAACCTGGCCATTTCTGTCCTAGATAGGACACTTTTCAGACACAGGGTGGTTCTCCACCCAATTTCTACTTTCCCTATCCTTCTGTCCTTCGAAGGCATCAGATCAACATTGAGTTTTTACCTTTCACTGATAAGTCCCTTGCATTCTTAGCTTTATTTCAGCAGCATTTTTCTCAGGAGATCTAAACTGGCATAACCTTTAAAATAGGTATCAATAAAACTATTAAAAAAGATCAATAATGAGCAAAAACTGTCCTTGCCTATATAAATGGCCTTCACCTTTTTCATTAGCTTTTCTTCTGGGGGAAAAAAAGTGAACAGAATAAGAAAGGAGAAACAAAATTATTTATTTAAGTGGTTAAAGCTGAGTCATCTTAGCCCTGATAATAGGAAGGATTTTAACAAGGCCTAAGAGGGAACGTGATCTACTGGATGCCTCACCAGTCTTATTTTTCGAAGACTTAATTTCTGTCCTTCCCTGTCAGAAATTTTTCATGGAATAAAGTAGGATAATTTTCTTTGGCAATTACTACCTACCTTCCAAATAGCACTGTCATAAAATGAAATAAAATGTAAGCTTAAATATTTCTTGAATATCATAAGTTCTATTAAAATATAAAATTTTGAGTGGTATCATACTAATTTTTATTTCCAGCATTGCTGTCATTGTCAATATTCCCCTATGTAACTAGGTGTTATGAGTGGGGTGCCTTGTATTTCTGCAAAAAGTGTTTGGTCACATGACCAGAGCCCAGCATAGCAGCACGAGCAGAAACGGGATGGAACTCAGTCATTTGGAAGGATAGCTATTATTTTCCTCCACTGCTTTGTTTTATCTCCTGAGTGCTTGCCCAATTCCTTGTTCAGTCTAGGGGTATTGCTTCCCTGACCTCAAAGCTACCTCTGTTGGGGAATTTGCCTAGGGAGCACCTGGACCTGAACCCTTCCTGCCAAGTAGGGGTAGAGTACAAATTAATTGTACTCCAGTGAATAGTGCCTCTGGGGAGTCAGTTTCCCAGCCATCTGAATTAAGGATTACATAACAGGCTGGTTGAGACTTGGCATCCAGTCTCTGCTATGGCATTTCATTTTTCTCCTATTCTATCAATTTAAAGCCAATCAAACCCTGAGGTTAAATTTATCATTTTTCATCTCAGAGTACACACTCCTTGAATTTTTACTGTGAAGTTTATATGCCTTTATGCAGTTCACAGGCCTATTTCTGTAGGTTTCTTTTGCCTCTGTGATTCGCCCCATTACTGCTAATATTTCTGTCCCAAAGAAAAATATACGAGCTCTGAATTTAAAAAACTCTCTGGTTGCATTTATAGCTTTCAAATAAACACATCTATTAAGACCTTCCTCATTTTTTTTTTAATTTATAAATATAATTTCTTCTTTTCTGGATTTTCTCTCCACAGCTGCGGTTATCTTCACTTTTCCTCTAGAATATATATTTTATTATAGCCATATTTCTTTGACTAAGTTCCTCCCACCTTAGAAATAAAATTTTTCATTGAGATGCCCATCAGATAAAATATTTCTCACCAGACATATATTTACACAGAATGCATTAGAAAAGTAAACTCGTGTCATATTGTGGACCAGAAGAGATGCTAGCAGCAGTAAATCCATGTCAAGGAGCCTGCAGGTTTCATTGTGTTAAATAGTAAAACATATGCTAGAGTATCTCTTTCTTATTAGTTAGTGGATATCTCTAAGTAATCCAGAAGAGGGAACATGCCAGGTGCAAAAGCAATCAAAAGCCTTTGATTGGCGTCTCTTTTGCCTGCCCTTTTAAAGGAAGATGCTTGGTGGGCATACACAAAAACTGTCTGTAGCCAGCTGTTATTCACCATGACACTTTTTCTGGCCCTTTTGCTCGCATGTTCCTCTGGCAGTCTTTTAAACATAAACTACCAAACACTTTAAGCTACATAAACTTCATAGTTCTGATTTTCAATAGACAATAATTGCTTTCATTACATCTTTATGTTACAGTATAACTCAGGGCTATGGTCTTTTGAAGAGTAATATGTAAGTTAACGTAAGTTATGACAGTAAGTTATTGCTTGTTTGTAAATTATTGTCGATTGAATATAATATTCTTTAAAGCCTCAAACACTGGATTTCTTTCTTCTTCACGTGCTACAGTGTTTTTGTGGGAACCATTTTTGTCCTATAGTTTTAATGTTTAAAATCAAGTCTCTGACTTTGCTGGTTGCTGGGATAGGGCTGCAGCAACCCTATTCTTCACCTTTTCTCCATGTTTGCTTCTGGATTTTTCTCACCTTCTGTACACACCCTCTCAGTTCTCGAGGTCTACAAGGAGAGTGGGAAACTATGGGTGTTCACCAACATAAGATTAAGCTGGGAATTCAGTAAAAATTGTATTGGAATGCAATGGGAAGAGTCATATCCTAAACAATTACCAATTAGAAAATTTAGAGAAATCTACCTACTATGTGATTTAATAAAACAGATGGTGGTCTGCTTAGACAATCCATATTTGCTTTTTAGATTCAACATCTATAGATTGTGTTTTTAAAAGGAAACACATGGTAAAGATATGGTATTTCAGTTTCTGGGGGTTTAGCCATCTGTTCAGAAAGCTGTGATTGTCCTAGACAAATGTTTCTTCTGCTTTTAATAAATAAATTCCCAATTTGTGGAGACAAATCTCAGACCAGTGGGTTTGACCATGACCTGTGCCGGACAACATGCTCAAGTAAAACATGACATTAGGTCAGGCATACGATATATTATTGTCTCCAACAGCTGTGTGATCCTGAACAAAAAACCAATTTCATAAACACTCAGTTTTTGAATCTAAAGAATAATGTGTTGACCAGAGCTTAAATGTGTGGCAGCTTGTGCTTTCCATCTTAACTACCAGATCCTTCCATGTAGAGAATCTCTACAAAATAGTATGAATTCCTGGCCAGGCACCGTGGTTCACGCCTGTAACCCCAGCACTTTGGGAGGCCAAGGCGGGCTGATCACGAAGTCAAGCGATCGAGACCATCCTGGCCAACGTGGTGAAACCCTTTCTCTACTAAAAATACAAAAAAATTTAGCCAGGTGTGGTGGTGCATGCCTGTAGTCCCAGCTACTTGTGAGGCTGAGGCAGGAGAATTGCTTGCAACCAGAAAACAGAAGTTGCAGTGAGCCTGGATCTCGCCACTGCACTCCAGCCTGGTTATAGAGCAAGACTCCATCTCAAAAAAAAAAAAAAAAAAAAAGTACTAATTCCTAATTCCTGAAACAGATATTCAATAGCCAAGGATAGAGTTTCATACTCTCAAGCTTGCAGCCCCAGCATATTGAGCTCCAAACTATTCACTTCTCACTCCACTCTGTGTATACACATGGAGCCCTGTCTGGAATGGCGATCCCCTATTCTTAATTACAATTTTTCCTGAATGATGAAATTTGAAGACTATGCATTTTTTCCATTTTATTACTTAAACTTTCTTGTTTTAATTTTGTTAATAATTTTTTTCTTTGAAAAGCCAAAAATAAGGGAAAAAATCCTATAGGTCTATTAAGAATGTTATTATTTTTGTTTCTTGCTTTTTAAAAAGATGTCACCTGTCAGCTGATTTGAGAGCAGAATTACACAGAATTCCAGATATTTCCTCATCAATCACAGTTATAAGACAGTGTAAAATCCTAAATATTTGCTGTGGTCATTAGTGAATGAATTACTCCCACGTGTGCCGGATTGATGCTAATTCATTGCAAATATTAAATCATGTAATGCTACATCACTACTCTCCCACGGTGAACTTCACATATTAAGTATATACACTGTTTGAATCCGTCTTAGCCAGCACATCAGGTATCTACCACAAAACCACCACAGATGGCAATCAAAGTAACACACATCCGCAAGTTCTCTACCAAAATCCACATCATGGTACACAAAACTCCCTGATCTGACCCCTGTCTGCTGCTCTACCTTCGTCTCCAAAGATTGGCTTCATTTCAGATGTGCCTGAAAACTTTAATGTTTCTTTCTTACGCTGCACCATTGAACATACTATTTCCTCTCTGTGGCATATTCTTCTGGTAACTTTTACTCAATAAATTAACGCATGTACATCCCTTATTTAAGCTTGACTCTTCATATAGGCATTGTAGCTTTCCAGACAGAAATTAAGCCCTTGCTTCCTGGTTCTCCATGGTTTTGTATGCATGCCTCTATTTAACATCTACCTCTCGGTTGTACTACTGTTTGTTTCCTGCCTCAGACTTCCTGCTTCCAGACCTACACTAGGTTCTGTTAATTTAGAGGTTCCCAGATCTTAGCAAAATGCCTGGAACCAAATATAAAAAAAACGAATCGCTGCAAAAATAAATCAGTGAACTTTACTCTCTCAAATTTAAATTTAAAAAAATCTTAAAATATAATAAAGTATTCTAAGTAAAGCTTATGAGTCAGAGTAAGCTATATAATGCTGGAGAAACAAAGAATCTTGAAGTCTTTAAAGCTTTACTTTTCACTCACACAAAATCAGTTATATGTAGTAGCAGCTGTCCAGGTCAAGGGTCTTCTTGACAATTCGGGCAGAAGACAGCTCCATCACTCTGTGGCTTCACCACCTGGGGCCCGTAGCCTCCTCAGTGGACATGACAAGGAGAAAGAGAAGAGAAGTGTCTCCTGTGGTCTACGAAATACTTGAGGCCAGAAATGGTACAGAATACACCCATTCATTCTGCATAAGCTGGAATTAGTCATGTGGTTACACCTATTTTGAGGGAGGGAAAATGTGATATTTCCCTTGACTAGAAGGAGACGATAACTCATGAGGGCAAGTGCCCTTAGTCTTAATCACAGATGTGGATACAAAACAGATGTGATTCCCTTAATTTGTTGCAGGGAACACAGGTAAGAGTATAAACAGAAAACAAACAACTGTGAATCCATTGTAGACAAATAGAATCTGCCCTTATGAGATCCCAATTGTATTATAAAAAGGGGCAGAGCTATCTCTGGATCTTGTAAAACAATAGAACATCCAGATTTTCACAGGAAAAAAATATATAGCTATTGAATATGACAATGATTTATGGAGGTGACTTAGCTTAGCGAACAGGTGAGTGAGTAAGAAATTATAACTATCTTCCAATTACTAATGCTGTTTCAGATGAGTGGACCTGTTGCAGCAGAAAGGACTAACAATAGGCTGTGTGCAAAGTTCCTAATTTCTCTAAGTGTTGCAGAATGTCCTAACAAGGGAAGATATGGAACCTGTTTAGTGGTTCATCAATTTTTCTGATTCAGATTTAGTGTAGTATTGTGGATAGAATGCCGAATGAAGTCTTCTAAGTTCTAGATATGGTTCTATCAGAAAATGCCTGGATCATTTTTATAAGTTATCTAAGCACTCTATCTCAATTTATTATTCTGTAAAATGAAGGGAAATAGAAAACATAAGTTCTCAGATCTCCCTCAACTTCAAATATCTACAACTTTTGTAAATAATGAAGTTATTCATATATTCTTCCATAAAGATTTGGTGCAACAATTAGTTTAAAATTCTTAAGAAAATCACGTCCTGGTGTCACGCCAAAAGCAGTATCCACCTTCTTCCTCATTTCTACAACGTTTCAGGATGCCTTCTCTTGGTACACCTTCTTCCTATGAGAGGAGATTACCAGGTGTTGAACACACTTGTTAAAATCATTAGTCCTAATTGAAATGTTATCCTTGAAGCAATCAGAATAAATAAAAGGGCATTGGAAAAGTGTGTAGCCGTCCAAATAATGCATTGTGAGCATGAAATACTTATTGGTAGGGTCCTCCAGAGCTATCACCACTGAATGAAACAGGTTTCTCTTAGTCATGCCTTGAGAATAAAAACCCCTAGTGTTTAAAATAAAAATAAAAATCATTTCACTCTGATTTTGCCTAAGTTTTCAAAATACAAAGATGATTTATTTGGTGAAGGTCATTTAAAAATAGAGAGATAATGACCACTTTTATTCATATCTTTCAGTAGACTATGATAACAATTTATGATGCCATGATTTGACATGTTTACGTTGTTATATAAACATACAAGGTTTTTTCTGCTCTCTCCCTCTAATCTACAGGCTTTTCTTTATCATACATACTGGATCCTAGAAAGAATATATGCTTCTCAAAAATCCCCAAATCCAAAAAATAAATGGAAACTTTGTTGTCCCCTAAAGTCCAGAATTTGTCTAAATGACTTTGTCTCATGCAGACTTGCATGTTGAAACTGGCACTTGTAGCTTTTGGGGGCAAATCTTAAAGTGAGAGACAGTCAGATTTAATCCCTAGGGACACAAAGGACCCTTTAACAACCATTTAGTGGAAACCAGTGGGCCAGGATGGAGCCCATGGGAAGGTGACACAGACGCTCATGGGGACATGGGAATGAACATCTGTCTTCCTTCTGATTGTGTCTTAGTCAGATCTGGCTGCCGCTATACACCGCCATCCCATACACTGGGTCACTTAAACAACAAGTATTCATTTCTCAATGTTCTGAAGGCTGGACCGTCCGAGATCAAGGTGCCTGCGGATTTCATTCTTGGTAAAGGCCTGATGCCTGGTTTACAGAAGGATGCCTTCTTGCTACATCTTCACATAGTAAAGAGAGATCATCTCCTTTATGTCTCCACTTATAAGGGCGAATCTCATTTTTTTTTTTTTTTTTTTTTGAGCCCAGGAGTTCGAGACCAGCCTAGACAACATAGCAAGACCCTGTTTCTACAAAGGAAAAATTTATTTATTTATTTTATTTTTTTGAAGAAAGAAAGAGAGAAAGATAAAAAAAGAATGAAGGGGAGGAAGAAAAAGGAAGAGAAAGAGGGAGAGAGAATGGGAGTATTGCTTTATTGCCCAGGCTAGAATGCAGTCTAGAAATGGGTATTGAAAACCTCTTTTATGCCAATAATTGTGCTTAACAATGGAGACAGGAAGGAATAAGGGAAGAAAATAACAAGGACGAATCTCATTTACAAGGCCTGCACCCTCATCTCCTAATCACCTCTCAAAGGGCCCATCTCTTCATAAAATAATATAATCGCTGTATTAGTCAGGGTTCTCCAGAGAATCAGAACCAATCAAATATATAAATATCCCAGAGGAGGTGTATTATGGGAATTGGTTCATGTGATTACAGAGGCTGAGAGGTACCATGATATGCTACCTGTAAGCCAGAACCAGAAAAGTCAGTGGGTTAATTCAGTTCGAGTCCAAAAGCCTAACAGTGGAGCAGGGAGCACTGCAGAGACCTGAGACCCCAACCTCAGAAGCTCTAATGTCTGGGAGCAGATGGATGCTTTAGCTCAAGAAGAGAAAGAGAGTCCATCTGTATGCTTTTTGTTCCATTTGGCCCTCGTAGGGCTGACACCTGCCCACATTGGTGAGAGTGATCTTTTCTCAGTATATTGGTTCAAATGCTAATCTCTTCCTGAATCATCCTCAGATGGTGTTTTGCCTCTCAAAAACCTCTCTTTCAGACTATGAAGAGGATAGTTTGTAAGGAGTAAAGGGGCAACTAGGACTCCATAGCCTAGAAAACCGCCCCAAAACCATGGTTTACCAGGAATCCGTGCATTCAATAGCTAAGTCAAGTTGACACATTTACCATCACTATCACATCAGAGACTGGGATCTCAACACACTAATTTTAAAGAGACACAAACTTGCAGTCCATAGCATTTTGGCTAGCCACAGAAATGCTCTCTTAGCTCTCAGGCAAGACAAAGATACAAGGTATCAAGTCAAAGGGATCCTTCAGAGGCTCTCAATTTTTTATGCCCTATGCTTTAGAATTACTTTCACCTTGTTTTGGTGTTCTATTACACAGTTCTATAGTCTATTAAGTAGGGTGGCTATAGCAAATATCAGTGTAGTGTGTATTTCAAGATAGCTGGAAGAGAAGATTTTGAATGTGGTCCCTGCAAACAGGATAAATGTTTAAAGTCATGGATATGGTAATCACCCTGATTTGATCGTTATACAATGCCTCAAAACACCGCATTGTACCACATAAACATCTATAATTGTGTCAGTTATAATTTGTTTTAAATAATAAGTAAAATAATCACTTTCCCCTCTTTCTAGCTTCTGTTGTCTCACTGCTCAGAGCTTATTGTGTTAAGAAATAGTTCATGTTTTGTTTGGGAGGGAGGCAATGTATCTGTGACCAGAATAGCTCTTTGATTTTTTTTCTCTTTTCCAGAAGATACAGGACTATTTATCTCCATCTTCCTTCCCTGATAAGTGATTATTCAAATTCAATGGAGAGTCTGTGCTGTATTTCACTAGGTCACAAATCAAACCTTACCCCTAACAAAGCTATCATCTCCACAAGGTGATTTTTCAAAACTCCTTATATGTCTTCATCTAATTATTAGACTAAGTAATATCCGTCAATTTCTAACACAGATGGTGGTATAAAAGCAACAAATTCCATCTGGACCAACCAGATGGGCAAATGGGAGTAAGGCTATGAAGACAGAAATTATGGGCTGCAGAAAAATTTCTGACTCTTTAAACTGCTTTTTTTTTCCTTAATGACAGCCTAGCCACTTATCAATAATGATATCTGCCTTCTAATATAAAAAGATTATAGTAGGAAAACCCTGTTCTTGCCACTTGTTTGCAATTTTAGAGTTGTAAAATATTAAAACATTATTTTAGAACAATATTGATATAAGCTTAGGGGTATAGATATCTATATAAATTGGAGATATAGGTATTCATTTAAATTTAGGTGTGTAAATATCTACGCAATTTGAGAAGTACAGATAAATTAGATCTGTTGATATCTATATAAGTTTCAGTGTTGATATATATTTAAGCATTTGCTATTTAGACAAGTTTAGGAGTGTAAATATTTATGTAAGTTTAGAATTATGGCTATCTGTGTAAGTTAGAGGTGTAAATAGCTGTATAAGTTAGGATGTAAATATCTATCTAAGTTGGAGTATAGATATCAATATAAGCTTAGGGACACAAATAACTATGTAAATCAGGAAAATAGATATTTATGTAAATGTTGGATTGTAGATATCTATGTAAGTATAGAGTTACAGATATATATAGAAGGCTATGAGTATAGATGTATATTTAAATTAGAGCATAAACATCTACTTAAGCCCTGGTGGAGGCTGTGATGCTCTGAGTTTTTCTCGTGAAGGTCGTGTATATATTTTGAAGATGAGGAGACACTTGGCTGAGGCCACCAGAGACAGAAGATACAGAATGCCCAATTAGGAGGAACTCAGAATTTCCTTTCATTCTTAGAAGGCAGTCAATTAACATGAAAAAAGAGTGGGTCCAAAGACTAGAATCAAAAGTCATTCTTAACACAAATCTGCATTATTTTTAATTTCCTTATCTACAAGATTATAATGAATATTATATTAATTAACTGAGTTCCAATTCTATTAGGGCTCTAGGGTAAACTGAAACAAATTAGCATCACTACAGTAGAAGGCACTGGGTGGGTTGTTCTTGAAGGAAAAAGCACAAACACTGAATACCTTCTATGTGTCACCATGGTAGATGCAATATCCCTAAATATCCCTAAAATTAGTACTTTATTTATCATCTGCACAATAACGAGACACTGTGGATATTAATTTACCCATTCTGCAAATGTGAAACTAAGAGTCATAGAGATTAAGTAACCAATCATGGTTTACATAGCTAAGTGAAAAAGGCAGATAGGGAAGGTCAGCCAAGCTGCCTTCAGTTCCTAAGTTTAAGTGTAATATTTCAAAATCTGCTCAGCAATGTGCTTGTCCCCATGGAAAACTGTTTAAAGAGAGTCTTGATCACATTGTACAATTTTATAATGCTGAATACTCCTACTTAAGGCCAACTTTCAACATGTTCTAACGCACAGGCTAAACTTTTTGGACCTGTCTTCTCCTGTGATTTCTCCCTGTTTGCTTGCTATGTGGCTCTAGAGTCCACCTGAAGAGATGCAATAGACCTACAATGCTCACACTCATAAACCCCAATAGGACTCCATGGCCTAGTAAAACAAGCTCTCACTCTCCTATGGCTCTGTCTACCTGCTCGTCGTGATTTACTACAGGGTACCATCTTATGAAGGCTCAAACCACATTCCTCACAAAGCAATGCTTAAAACTATATTATTGGTTAGGTAATGTAATGAAATCTACCAAGAAAGTATGTTAATATGAGGATGCCATGAGGATAAGTAACATATTTTATATCATCAATAAGAAATCAGAGGCTGGGCGCAGTGGCTCACGCCTGTAATCCCAAAACTATGAGAGTACCAGAAGGAAAGATCACTTGAGGCCAGGTGTTCAAGACCAGGCCTAGCAAGATAGCAAAATGCCATCTCTACAACATGTAAATGGATAAATAAAAACTAACCAGGCACCCTGGCATGCACCTGTAATCTCAGTTACTCGGGGGGCTGAGGCAGGAGAATTGCTTGAGCTCAGGAATTCAAGGTTACAATGAGCAATGATTGTGCCACTCTACTCAAGCCTGGCCAACAGAGTAAACCCTGTCTCAAAAAAATTTAAAATAAAAGAAAGAAAAAAAATCTGATATTTTTTTTAGTAAAATAATTGGTTTGAATTTGACTTGCTTAAAAACAAGAAGAAAAAAATAATTGATTTACATAAACAGTTTTTTATCACTTTTTGAATACTATTAAACTGTCCTTTCTTTCCAAACTTCATTTTGGCCCTTAGTCTTTCTCACTTCGTTTTTTGTGTTTTTTGTTTGTTTGTTTGTTTAAATTTTTTTAAAATAAATCAATTGCTTCAAATTTTACCCGTTTACTCCTTCCAAACTATCCTCTTCATAGCGTGAGACAGAGATTTTCAGAGGCAAATGTGATATATTAGATCCCTGTGAAAATCTTGAATGTTCTTTTGATAGACATTAGGTACAAACCTTTAAGAAGCTTTCCTGATTAATTTCTTCCCATTGTCCTCAAAACATACTCTGCACTAGCCATATTTAATCACTACGAACTCCCTCAAGCTCCTTGCACTTGCACACTATGAAGCCATCAAATTTGGGCATTCTTCTCCTCATTTCCTATGTGAACAATTCCTGCCCATGTCTTAACACGTAGTTCAATTGTAATGCTCATGATAAAACCTCCTAACACCCAAATCCTTGGCTGAGGGTCTTTGCTCCTTATACCAGGGGATCTTTGATGTTTCCTATGACTGACATTCAACTACTCACCCTGAGTCATATTGATTTAAAAAACTATTGAAAAGCGTCTGTACCAGTTCATAAGCAGCTGTTGCACCAGACCCCGAAAGTGCCCTGTCATGGCCACACAGACTTCCAAGGCCATTCTCTAGGATATACCATACCTCCCTTAAACCCAGAAAATTAGTAAGGCCCACATGACCTTGCTCCAGTGCTGCAATTGTTGGGCATTTGTATGGTCAGTACCTGCACCGTGTAATCGAACTATCACTCTTGCCTCTATCACAGCATTAGGATAGTTCATGATAGCAGCTGATGTATTTGTCTGTCTTCCCATGGTAGCTATTTGCCTCGAGGAAAAGAGTGTTGCATACATCACTTTATGACAAGAATCTGGAGATATGCTTAGTTAAATATAAGTAGTTGATGAATGTTTCATGAATGAAGGAATGAATGAAATTATGTATAGCACAGTCTTCAATATGCTGGCTATACCAAAAAATGCTTCACTAAAATACAATCATACGAAGCTTCATAGAACAGAGATAATGCATTTCCTAAAACAAACATCCCACTTAAACATTTGTATTCAGATATATATTTGTATATACATAGATCAAAAACTATGATGTGTATGTGTGTGTGTGTGTGTGTGTGTGTGTGTGTGTATGTGTGTGAATTTTTAATTAGTCAATACTGAAACCAATGTCTTGTGTCAGCCTTTCCAAAAGTTCCCAGACAGGTTAGAACAGACCAGAAACCTGTGGGGGGACACAGTCAGTCAATGATTAAAGGCTGCTGCTCTGCTGAACAGTGACTATGGCGAGGTAAGAATGCCACAAAGTGTTTTTCCATTTTCAAGTAGCCTTTTTCTTGATATTTGCTTGAGTGCTGTAAACCTTTGGCTGCTTTTCAGAGTTCTGAGAAAGTTAGTTCTGATTATTTCTGCTTGATTTTTGGTTTTATTAAGGGGATAAGAACTGGGAGCTGCCTACTCTGCCATTTTCCTGACGTCACTCCAGACCATGTGGTGATTATTTATGAAGCACATAAGCACTGCTTCGAGAGCCACAACTCCTTTCTTCACTCGTGTCATTGCTGTGGTTTAGCACTTGCGTTATACTTTCTATTCCTCCTGAACCTTAGAATCATTTGCAGGGACATTTTTCTGTATCATACACTGGCATCTACACAAAGTCCATTAAGGTTATGTTGTAATATTTCAATGAATTTATGAAGAAATATTCCGGTGAGGAGAGATGACACTGTGAACCATAGCCAGTCCCCTTAATTACCATAGGTGATTTATCACAGGTGATGAGTATGGATGGTACACTCTAAGAAACCCCTTGAAATTAAATCCTGCTAATTTTCCAAAGCACAGCACAAAAATATTATAATATCCAAGTATAATACACAAACCCTTGAGAATGAATAAAAATAATATGAATTAAATATTTATTTACACACAAAAATGTGGTATTTGAATTACTTGCTGTGTGATTACATAGCCCAAACTAATCTATGAATGTTTATATTTCTTACTTATTTCTTGAAACAAGTTGGGTAGATACTGCCATGCACAAGGAATTTCAATCCACTTATTTCTGTCTTGTTTCACTATTCCTGGAAAGACATCATGAAGAAAATTTTTTAAGCCTCAAGAGTCTATGGCTATTTCTATCTTGCACACTGTTACATTACCAGGGTCATGCTGAGGCAAATAGATGACACTCAAAAAGGATTTGTTGAATTAATAGATGAATAAATGAATAGAATGATGACTCTAAAGAGCTAAATTTTTAACAAACTTTTAACAACCACATGTCAGCCAGAGTGACATATTAGAATCCAGAGAAGTTCCACCCTTGGGTGCAGTTTGCACTCAACAAACTTCAATGAGTACATTGGCAGAGGTGATCAAAAGTGGATGGATCATGTGGAATCTCTCCCATATAAAGCCGCATTTAAGGATGAAAAACAGTGCAGATAAATGAAAAGAAATTCATCAGAGGCATTTCTACTTTCAGCAAAGTATAACTGAAGGCAGAATAGGAGAACTGAGATGAGGTGTTACAGTATTTCAAACACTGAAGACTGAATATGGAACAGAAGAAATTTGAGCCCCTCCAAGGGTCTCCAGACCTTCAAAGAAGCCAAAGATATCTGCCATATGCAGAGGCATTGGGAGGAGAATATAAGGCTGTAAGAGATCACCAGAGGCATAGAAAGCACAAATATTATAAATGTATATCAAATGTATTATATTTGTTTTTTTAACCTATGTATTAGGCCAATCATTATATTGCGTATATGTGTTTTTTTCAAAATACAAGTTACAAAAATAAAAAAAAAAAAAATTGCTTCATGCTCCAGACAATAGACAAAGGCCCAGAAATATTTCCGATGGTGCAATTATTAGGAAGGCCTTTAAAATAATTAAGAGAAAAATAAAAATGGAAAATATGGGTAACATGCATGATGAAATTGGACATCAGTAGAGTTATCAAAATGTTAGAAGGAACCAAATGGAAACGTTAGAAATATAAAAAAAAATGTCAAAAATAATGACTTGTGATTAATAGCAGGCTGAACACTATAGAGGGAAGAATGTGTGATCTTGAAGACAGTTACAAAGACGGTATCTTAACTAAAGCAAAGAAACAGAAAAGAAAAAGATGGAAAGGAAGAGTGTTGGAGAAGATGAAAACTGTGAGATCTGTGATTCAATAACAAATACTATAATGTATATATAGGTGGAATCCCAAAAAGAAATGAGAAATAATGGGCAGAGATAAAATCAAAGAGTAAATGATAAAACTGATTAAATCAAAGAGTAAACTTTCTAAAATTGATTAAACGAAACCAACCCACAAATTCAAGAAGCTATGTAAACTTCAAAGACATAAATGCAAAAAGACACCATAATTGAAATTCTGCAAATCAAAGGTAATTAGCAGGCATTAAAGATTCCCAGAAAAAAAGTCCCATTGTTTAAAAGAGAGCAATAACAGAACTTCTCACAAGAAAAAATGGAGACTAGAAGATTAAACAATGAAATATCCAAGGTAATAAATAAGAAAAACTGTCAATGTTGAATCCTATATCTGATTAAAATACTCTTCAGAACTCTTATAAAAACAAAATAAAACGATTTTCATAGTGTCAAAAATCAGTTTCCTTCTTTTTTTTCAGGAAGACATGCACAACACGGAATGTTAAAAACTTTTTCAGTCTAAAACGAAATGTCCAGTTACCCGGGAAGACTTGAACAACACCAGAAACAATGCATATTTTAGTAAATAAAAATGCCCTGTTGTGGATCATGAGGTCAGGAGACTGAGACCATCCTGGCCAACATGGTGAAACCCTGTCTCCACCAAAATACAAAAAACTAGCCGGGAGTGGTGGTGCGCGCCTGTAGTCCCAGCTACTCGGGAGGCTGAGGCAGGAGAATTGCTTGAACCTGGGAGGCGAAGGTTGCAGTGAGCCAAGATCATGCCACTGCACTCCGGCCGTGGCGATAGAGTAGGATTCTGTCTCAAAAAGAAACAATAAAAAGAAAAATGACAGTCTGTCTCCAGGAGGGGCAAGATGGCTGATTAGAAGCAGCAGCAGTCGGTGGCACTCATAGAGAGGAACGAAAACGGGCAAGTGAATTTGGAAACTTCCACCGAAGTATCCACATTCTCACATTGGGACTGAATAGGCAAGCAGCTCAGACCCACGGAGGCCGAGAGATGGATGTCCTTCTTATTATTTTAAGATTAACATTCTTAAGGTCAGGGGAATTTAACATCACCATCTACTTGCTTTCCCCACACCCAAACTCAGCCTTATGCACAATATGCATTTAATACATAGTTAACTGAACATAAATAATTTTATTATGCAGTGCTTTTAGGAAACTCGATAATCCTGTTATGTAAAAATTTTTAAATAATTATTTTAAAAAGGAAACTTTCAATAAAAATGTTTTAAAAGCAGTGAAAATTAGTGTGATACCTACAGGTTTAGAAAAAGTGTATGAAACAATGTTTCCAAGGTTAATATACAAACAAGTTAACATTTCAGTATTATTTTCTTCCCAAACGTGTGAAGACAAGTTACCTAACACTTGCAGTTTGCAGCAGTCTCTTCTGCAATCTTCAGTCTCAACCAAAACCTACTCATCAAGATCTCACGTGTATTAATGTGATTCCCTACTGAATGAAAGTTCCTAGTATCATAGTATCTAAGTATTTGATTATCACTTTAACTGGGCTAGCGCTCTCCAAAATGCCATTAAACACTAACATCATGGTATAGAGAATGAGCCATTTCACGCAGATGTTTAATGGAATCCTAATCTAGGTAACCAGTGAGATTTGTCCTGTTAGTACCCAATTCCTTTCATGGGAGCTGCTGACTTAAGAAAGAACCAGCTTCTATTCCTGGTGCTTTTCCATGTTGGCAACATCAAAATAAGTATTTTGAGCCAAAATAGTCAAAATAAATATAAGTATTCACATAAGTTCATTGGTATGACAACTATGTGCTAAAATGTACATCAAATTAGAATCAGATGACAATTTATACCATCTGCTAGACCTTCAAATTATATCAGAATACTGTGACCCTCACATGACTATTGACATCCATTTCAGAAAAAATAAGTGCTTATTTACTATCACTTGTATTAATGACCACTCTAAAGTATTTACTGGTGACCAACATTTGTAAATAAACCATTTGATTGATATATAACATTCTGAGAAGAGTGTCAAGACATAAGTGTAGAGACCTACAGACTATCACAAGGTAAACACACATGTCAGCACCACCTACAACATGACTTCCTTATCAAAGTTTTCCTTTGTCCCCTTCTAGTCACTATGTCCTCCTACTTCCCCAGTGTTGACCACTGTCCTCACTTTTACCACTCAAGGATAATCTTATCTACTGCTGAACTTTATACATGTGAAATCTTACAGCATGTAATGCTGGTTTCTGGCTTTCTTCACTCCAAACTATTTTGCCATATTTATCTATAGATTTTATCATAACAATTCATTCATTTTCAATATTGTGTAAAAATTGAATTTCTCAATATATCACAAAGCATTCTTCTATTGATGAATATTTGAATTGTTGCTAATTTTTGGCTAAAATGAATCAATCACTGCTATAAACATTTGCATTTGTCATTGGAAAACACATTCTCTTGACTATATATATATAAGTAGAAATGCTGGATCATAGGTAGTGTGTTAAAATTTACAAAATTTATCCAAACAGAATTCCAAAGCTGTCATACACATGTACACTCAATTTATAAATGGTCAAAACACTTAAATACCCACTTTTCCAAGAAAGAAATACAAATAGCCAATCAGCACATGAAGAAATTATTAATACTAATAATCATTAAGAAAATGTAGATTAAAACCACAATAAAATACCACTTTACCTACTAGAATGGCTATATTAGAGAGACAGATAGAAATGGAAACCCACTTATCTTGCTAGGGGAAATGTAAAATGGTTCAGCCACTGTGGAAAATAGTTTAGTGGTTCCTCAAAAAGTTAACATAGAATTATCGTACAGCTAATTAATTCTACTCTTTGGTACAGACCCCAATGAATTCAAAATCGATATTCAAACAAATACAGGTACATACAGGTTGATAACAGCACTATTTATCATAGTAAAAATGTAAAAAGGAAGTCCAAATGCCCATCAACTGATGAAGGGATAAACAAATTGTGGTATATTCATACAATAAAATATAATTCAGCCACACAAAGGGAATAGAACACTTTTACTTGCTACAATGTCAAAGAACCTCAAGAGCATTATGCTAAGTAAAAGTATCTAGATACAAAATTAATCGGCCAGTAATAAATCACAAATGTTTTAACACCGGTGAATTAACTTCCAGTTTGAAAGATGCTAACATTTTATCAATACGGTAGGTAATCAATAGATTAAATTATACAGAATTGACATATTTTAGATGTTGAGTCTCCCATTACAATGGTATTTAGGTCTTTAATATATATTGTTTATGTTATAAAGGTTTCTGTGTAGAAATTTAGAACATCTACTTTTAAATTTATTCTCAGAAATTAGACTTTTTGATGCTACAAATGATGGCTTTTCATTTTTTTAGTTAATTTTAAATAAAAAGTGATAATTTATATATTAACTTTGCTCAGTGATCTTGCTACATTAACTTAGAAATTCCAAGATATCTGTATATTCTTTTGCCTTTTATGTATGCACAGTTTGCATTGTAAAGTAACAGATTTATTTTTAAAAGAGATAATTATAAAATATTTACACATATTATTGATAACTTATTTCTAGATGTATCACCAAATGGGATTGTAATTAATAACAATGAAAAAAGTTTATACAGACACCAGTATCTTTCAAAAATAGAAAAGAAGTTGAAACCGCTCCTAAAACCTTTATAAAATTAATCAGAAATGAAAGGAGGGAAGGAAGTGAAAATAAACCCAGCTTGCAGCATTCAGGATTGATCACTTGGTCAGCTGTTTTCCAAACTGCTTCCCCATAGTTCTCATGCCTCTTGCGGCAGAATCACGTATACCGTTACAAGATTATTGTTCCTCTTAACTGCTCTAGAGATAACAACATGAACATTATGAAATGTTTAGTTTTCTCTTTCAGATATTCCTGCAGGTCCTGCATACTGATGAAACTACTGACATCAGCTGTCTAAGTGACCCCAGGAAGAGCTGATTCACCAAAGAATGTCATTTCCACTTCCTGATTATTTTCCCACCTTACCCTGACCAATCGACAACCCCTATTTTCCACTCCCTTGCCCTCCATGATCTCCTTAATATCTCAAGCCCAGAACTCCCCAGGGAGATGTATTAAAGGGCTCCTCCCATATCCTCACTTGGCACCTTGCAATCATTAACCTTTTTCTTTTCTGCGGTCCCTGCTGACTCAGTGTAATAGTCTGTTCTGTGCAGCAAGTATACAAACTGATTGGTCCCATAACAATGAAATAAAAAATGAGAAAGTTGTCATTTACATCACACCATCCACAATATTCTAAATCCATTACTAGAATTTAAGAGATGGAACTACTGAAAAATAGTATAAACTAAAAGAACTCAAAAAATGAAGAAAGGAATTCTAAATGTAATCAAGCTATTAACTATAGAATGAAGGGATAAACTAATTGTGGACAAGAATTATAGACTTGATTAGATTTCCAAAATGAGATTCTCCTACCACATGGTTTTAAATCTGGTACGTTTAGAGATGTTTCTATATGTCACTCAAATCACACTGCCACGTATGCACCTATGCAACAACCTTGCATGTTTTTCACATGTACCCCAAAACCTAAAATGCAATAAAAAAAAAAAAAAAAAAAAACAACTTAAGAAATACCTGTTTTTCCTTTTGAAAGAAAATTGAAAACCAACAACAACCATTATATTCTAGTTAACTAGGTCTTTCTTTTTATAGAAAATGTATATTTTCCTAAAAAGAGATTGCTTCATAGCATAAATTTAAGATAAAAATTTACAGGCCGGGCGTGGTGGCTCACGCCTATAATCCCAGCACTTTGGGAGGCTAACGCGGGTGGATCACCAGGTCAAGAGATCGAGACCATCCTGGTCAACATTGTGAAACCCCGTCTCTACTAAAAATACAAAAATTAGCTGGGCATGGTGGCGCACACCTGTAGTCCCAGCTACTCGGGAGACTGAGGCAGGAGAATTGCTTGAACCCAGGAGGCGGCGGTTGCAGTGAGCCAAGATTGAGCCATTGCACTCCAGCCTGGGTAACAAGAGCGAAAGTCTGTCTCAAAAAAAAAAAAAAAAATTTACTCTGACGTTTACTTTGTCACTAATTTCTTTGAGAGCATCACAATGGACCAGCATAGTTTAGAATTTTAGAATAAGAGGAATCTTTGTGAATGTTTTAGGTGTTTGCACTTCCCTTCATAATCACTGTATTTTTATTGACAACTGGAAAAAGGAAAAATGGTTGAACTTACATTTGTTGTAACATATCAATTTTGAGAAAAGACATTTAATAACAGGCAGAGATAATCTCTTTTTCATAGAAAGCCAGATATTCAGAAAGCTGATAGATTAGACTGACATACATCAAGTACATAACGAGGAAATGTTACATCCATTGTAAATTATCCTGAAGAGTGTGGAATCTTCCCTCTGAAGTCCTCACTCACATGACTCACCCTAGCTTGAACCAGTATATGTACCCATTCCCTTTCCAGTGTCACCACTGCACTTTGTCCTTACTTTTATTTATGCATGTAATAAGTCATACATCTGTTTACCTGTTTGTTGCTAGTAGTGAACTTTGAGCAGCAGCAGGGCAGAGGGCATCTTTTGTATTAGTGCTCTACCATGTATCACAGAACCTGGAACCTAGCTCAACAACTGTTTGTTGAATTCAGTGGGACAGCACAGAGAACAATTCCTTTCAGTTTAGTGGACAGTCAAATTTGATATGATGAGAAGAAAAGGAATATTGTGCTACTGTAGCCTCAGGAGGTGGTTAAGCATTTGAGGATAACTCCAGGTCAACACACCTCTACTGTTGAAACTGAGCGAGTTAGAAGGAATGCACCACACACTGAGTTCCAAATTAAGAGTCTTTTTTAATTAGCCAGCGACCAAGAGATGGCTAAGGCTCAAAATTCTCTCAGCCCAAGGAAGGGTTCTGATTATCTTTTATACCTTGATTTAGGTAGGGGAGGGGAGTACCTAGCTGAAGTGGAATTTTACAGAAGCAGAAAAGCAGGTTAGAGGAAGGGGCTGTGGGCACAGGTGGTCCAAGAAGGGGGGCAATCAGGCTCCTTCTACACAACGATCAAAGGCAAACTTTTTTCTTACAATAGCAGGGGGAGGTATGCCAAGCAGGATGCAGTTACAGTGGTTACAAGTGTTAAGAACAGTACCTTCAATGCTTCTAAGTGCAGCATGACCCAGTTATGCACCCAAAGGGGCTGTGGTAAGGAGGGGAAGCTAGGTTGGAGTTTACAGCTAAAATGGAGTCAGTTATGCTAGCCCAGGGTAGGTTATTACACTACTTGCTCAGATACATCATTTATAAAATAAAAAAGAGAAAATTAGTTATATCCTCAGAGGGATAAAGGGAATGCATATTTTATGAATACCTATTGAGCAATTTAGATGTGAATGCATTTTTGAAAGACTCTTTTGTCAGAGAGCTTTCACTTCATCTGACTGAAATACAAACCCATCAGCCGTTCTGGATTTCATGAATTAATGACATCTCTTAAACATTGGTAGCTAAAAGTATACCACTAGTTTTCCTTTTAGCCAGAATGTGATTCGTTGCACTGGACATGGAACAAAACTTACTTCAATTGTGGTAAAGGCACCGATGGTGATACCAGAAGGTGGTAGAAACAGAGAAGATGGCATCCTCAGGACTCACTCTCATTTGCCCTCTCTTTCAATGCTGGGTTTTTGTGACTGGCTCAGCTCTGAGGCAAAAACTCTCTTCTTGTTAAGTCCAAGCATGTACAGAGAATTGCAGACTTGCACACTAGTTTCAGGGGAAGAGGGAGATGCACTGAGACAAACAGATCCACAGAAGTCCTCCTATGGGAGCTCAGCTTCTGTTTGTGCTCGTGGCTCCTCTTCACCTACAAGCCACAGTTAACAGAATGGGATACTTTGATTGGCTAGCCTTAGTCACCTGACCACAGAGGCTCACATACATGGCACAGTAGAATAAGGGGCCTTGAAAAAAAATAGGAATCATTACTAGCAAAATGGTTAACAGATGCTTAGATAATGAAATCAACAGATACTCAGCAATGCTTCCTATGGAAGGATACAATGACTGAAGAGTTCCTGGTCTTTTCATTTATGAGGCCAACAAACATATGAAAAAATTCTCATCATTATTGGTTATTAGAGAAATGCAAATCAAAACTACATTGAGATACCACCTCACGCCAGTTAGAATGGCGATCATTTAAAAAATCTGGAGACAACAGATGCTGGAGAGGATGTGGAGAAATAGGAACAATTTTACACTGTTGGTGGGAGTGTAAATTAGTTCAACCATTGTTGAAGACAGTGTCGTGATTCCTCAAGGACCTAGAAATAGAAAGTCCATTTGACCCAGCAATCCCATTACTGGGTATATATCCAAAGGATTATAAATCATTCTATTATAAAGACACATGCACATGTATGTTCATTGTGGCACTGTTTACAATAGCAAAGACCTGGAACCAACCCAAATGCCCACTGATGATAGACTGGACAAGGAAAATGTGGCACATATACACCATGGAATACTACGCAGCCATAAAAAACAATGAGTCTGTGTCCTTTGTAGGGACGTGGATGAATCTGGAAACCATCATTCTCAACAAACTGACACAAGAACAGAAAAACAATCTGCATGTTCTCACTTACAGGCAGGTGTTGAACAATGAGAACACATGGATACAGAGAGGGGAGCATCACACACTGGAGTCTGCTGAAGGGAGTAGGGGAGGGACAGTGGAGGGTAGGGAGCATGGGGAGGGATAACATGGGGAGAAATGCCAGATATAGGTGACAGGGGGGATGGAGGCAGCAAACCACATTGCCCTGTATTTACCTATGCAACAATCCTGCATGTTTTGCACACATACCCCAGAATCTAAAGTGAAATAAAATACATATATAAAAAAAAAAAAAAGAGGTCTTGGTCTTTTATTTAAATGTTAGCTTGTAAAAATCACAGGCCATGCATGACCGACCTTTACTCTTCAACACCTCATGAAACCATCTCTGTAGTTGCATAAATTACCATAGTGTGGATTACTCATGTTTAAATGCATTTGCAAAAGAGCTTCCCTTGGTGGGTAATACTTCCTCTGTTTCGAGGACTCATGGTTCCCCTGTCCTCACGTAAGTCTTTCTTTGACTTTCCAAAGTTGTAGTAAGTAGCTCTCCATTGTGTTATTATGAATCCTTAAGCATACATACAACTCTAGCACCTAATATGCTGCACCTAATAAAATATGTTTATTCCACTAGACTTTTAGTTCTTTGGCTGCAAAAAGTGGGCCATATGTATATTTTTTCAGAGCCTATCACAAATCATAATATCAACTGCAGGTGGCATATACACCTTTCTCATCTATAGACTAAGGATAATAATATCTTACTTAAAAAGAATCTTAAAACAATTAATTGTGTATAATCATATTGAATATATTTGTATTGCTCTTAATCTTTTAAAGAATTAACTCTAACCTCTGTAATTCCATCCTGCCATTTTAACTCATTCTGAGTCTATAGAATTATAATATAGGTAAGCAATACATATGGTCACCTTCTAAATACTAGAATTATTCTAGAATTTCTAGGACACAAAATTTAAAGCTCACAACAGAATATTCAAGGAAGCATCATTACCCACATTTTTCTGATAAAGAAAGAATAGTACTAGTGTGAGAGGAGTTTTACATGCTTAGTCAGACAGAACAAGTTTTTAATTCCAGCTCTGTAACTATTAATTGCATGACTGTGTGCAAGTGATTTAATAACCCTAAGCCTCACTTCCCTCTCCTATGAAACAGAAATAAGAATAGCATCTTTTCAATAGGTTGTTAAGGAAATTGCATGAATGTAATGTCATGTAGTAAATCTTCAATAAACTTAGAAATTATTATGAATAGGCAAATGAAGTCACTTTCTCAAGCCACAGCTTATAAGTGGCATAATTAATATTCAGACCTCAGCCTTTCTGATTGTACACTTGTGCTACTAAGTGGCAGATTGCATTGTCTCTTAATTAAACTGCAGAAACCACAAGCAGGAGACATTCCTGAAATTTTATGCAAAAGTAAATAGAATATTGTGGCATAGAATTTATAAGACAACTCTCAGTTAACAACTAACAATTAATTATTAGTAAATTACTTCCAAGATAAAAATTGACAACTAACTGGGGAAACAAAGATGAATAGAATACTAGCTTAGATTACATGTAAGAAAAAGTATACAATTCTGGAAATTCAAGTATGAGGAAGGGAGAGAAAGAAAAGGAGGATTAAAAGATGCCAAATAAAAATTATTGTATATATATATTTTCTTTATAATTTTGTCAATGGATGGCCCTCAGATATGGGATTTGTCATCCTCCTTAGGAAACATAACAGGTTACTTGTTTTTTTTTTTTTTTTTTTCTTTATTTGAGACAGAGTCTTGCTCTGTCATCCAGGCTGGAGTACAGTGGCAGATCTCAGCTCATGGCAACCTCCACCTCCCAGCATAACAGGTTACTTTTCACAGTCACAGCTGAACATCCACCTGACACACACGAAGTCTTTCACTACAAATATCTATGGTACTCATCAGAAGACCTTGCAACTCTCACACTTGACTTCCCCTCAATAAGGGTTAAGGCCTCTTATAGACTTGGTTATTGAAAAGGAGTCTGGGAACTCTGCCCCTCTCCTGTCATTCCAGAAGCAGTCCTGAATGAAGCCTTTACTGGCTGTTTTTTCATCTCAGCTACCAAAGTATAACAGCATAAAATGCACATGAGGCTCATGAGGTTATTGAACATGTTATCAATGATCTCTTGTCCTGGCCTCCCACAGGAGCAGTGCAAAGCAAACCTGCCTCAAGGAGGCACAAGACAACTCAAGGAAAGGCTTCAAAATAGTTTATATATAAACTCACTATAGCTCGTTTCCTTTACTCCTGAAACTCATTCATGTCATATCTTCCTCTCTTCTGGGAGCTCAGAGTACAAAATAATTTCCTGTGGATAAAGTCTGATGTTATTTAATACTAAGCACCTATTAATAAATCACATTAGAACATATAATTGATTAAACCCATTTTGAGGGTAATAAAATCATCTACTTTTAAGTGTCTTTTGGGGGAAATATGAATATAACCCAAGGTTTTAATGATACAACATTAGCTGGAATCATTTAAAAGTTCTGATTTTTTTCTGTATCATACAAGTGAAAGGTTGTCTAATCTTAATATTTTATGAATGTAGTACTTAAGACTTTGGCTGAGTTAGTTAAAAAGTTGTAGATTTGACTAATTTGAGAAGCTGGAATGATAATATGTTGATTATAGTTCTAATATTTCTAATGTTGTCACCTATGATTGTGAAGTTGCTTCTTATTGGATGCAGAGTTTACCTTGTATGTGATGTCATTTCTTTTCTTCTCCTTTCAAAATTTATCTGTCTCCATTTTTTATTTTCACTTTTGATGTGGAGGGTTTTTGTTTTTAGTTTCGGTCAGTTTGGTTATGATGTGTTCAAGTATGGATCGCTGAAGTTATGCTACTTGGAGTATGCCGAGTTTCTCGTATATGTAAATTAATGTTTTACATCAAATTTGGAAATTTGGGGATTAATATCTCTTCAAATATTATTTGTGCTCTTTTCTATCTCTTCTCTCCTTTTTGGAATCCCACTATGTATATAGGGCATATTTTATGGTGTTCTACATATCTCTAAAGCTCTTTCTGATCATTTTGCTATGTTTTTTTCTTTCTGTTCTTCACACAGGTTAATCTCAGTTGATATATCTTCATGTTTATTGATTCTTTCTTCTGACTGCTCAAACCTGCTGATTAGTCTCTCTAGTTACTTTTTAATTTAATATTGTCTTTTTTGACTCCAGAATTTCTACTTGATTATTTAAAAAGTAATCTTTATATTTTTATTGATAATCTTTATTTGCTGAGAAACCATTTTTGTAATTTCTTTTAGGTCTTTAGACATAATTTTCTTTAGTTCCTTGAACATATTAAAATAACTAAGAGTGCTCTGTAATAAGTTAAATGTCTGGAGTTTCTCATGGAAAATTTCTAACTGATAGATTTTTTTCTGTGTATGATCTACACTTTATAATTTGGGGTTTTTAATGTCATAATTTTTGATGAAAATGAATATTTTAAAGAAAATAATGTAATAAACATGAAAATAAAAATCTTTTTTCTCCCCAGAAATTGATGCTGCTGTTCTTTGCTGTTGATGTCTGTGTTGATGTTGTTTTTTGCCTGATTAGTTGCTTTTATGAATGAATTAGATAATGTATTTTGTTTTCTTAGTTATGTGTGGCCATTGAAATATCTGTATGTTAGCTTCGTGGTCAATTAATCATTATACATTGTTTACTTTAAATGCCTGGAACCAATAATTCTCTCTGCCTTTTCTGAAGAATTCTACAAAGATGTAGAAACATGCCTCCATCAATGATCCAGACAATTTACAACTCTGCCTTAGCCTTCACTTCTTGCTCACACAGATACTCATTATCAAATGGAGGTGAGAGTTTTCCATTTTTTTCTATTTTGGATGTACACACAGCCCTGCACATGTGAGTGTGGTCTTCTAGATTACAAAGACTATGTCAGAGATTTTCTTAGCTTCCGTGGACATCTCACTTCCTAGATTTTCATGTTAAGCCTTTTGGTTAGCCTACTGTTTTCTCAACTATTATCCACCAATATCAGTGGCCTCAGAATCAAATATCAGTATCAAGGCTTTATTGATTCATAAGAATTCCAGTTAAGCAAGCAAAACACAAAACATGGACCCGAAATCAAATCTTCCCATATCCAGTGACTTAAAATCCTTTCTAGAAGACAGATTATTTTTTTCCTGAATTAAAAGCAATATACTCTGCATTTTTCCACTGTTTTCTCTCACTCACTCTAAAAAATGGTGATTAAGTTCTATTTTATTCAGGATAAGTCAGTTGTACTGGGATAACAACAACAACAGAAAATAAAAGTGGAAGTTGTCTCAAAGTTCTCCAGTTTCTGCCACAGTGAGGGGAGAGTTCTCTGGAAAGTCTTGCAGCAGCAATTAAATGATGTGTGTTGCATCTGCTCAAACTCCTTGGCCTAAACTAGTTACATAGCTTTACTCTCACATGGGGGTCTCAGACATAGAGCCCTTATCCTTCACCAAGGAGGCAGAGAGCCAAAGAGATTCAGGCAATGCCCCACACGACTACCACAAGGTCCTCCTGTACGACACATGGCTAGGTACTGAGCTTAGTGTGGCCATTGCGTTGTCCTCACAGCAGTGGCTAGAGGCCTAGAGCCTATCGGCCTGGCCCTTTATTTTTTTTTTTTTCAGGTTTATTTTTGTGAGGCTTAGTGACAGTTTAACCACCAAATTCTGTTGATTAGTATTGCTGAGGACTTGGCACCTGTTAAACAAATATGTGTCTGCACATTTTCACCAATGTAGACAAAGATTTCTACCATAAACACACAACAATAATATTTTATGCAGAACACTTTACAATAGTTCCCATCCCGTAAAAGGATCCAGGCTTTTGGGGAAATAAAAAGAAAAGAGCGAGAGCAAACAAACAAAAATTGAAGATAGCAGCAAAAGCCAATGAATAGCATTTACAATTTTTTTTCAAAAAAGGATTTAGTTCAGTACAGCAAGAAACAAGTAGTATTTGGTTTGTGTGTGTGTGGTAGAGGTGACAAGAAATATATTTCAAAAATTCAACAATATAAAGTTGTCTTCTTATCCTCTACCATCTGTATAGTTCTAGCTATGTGCCTCCATGCACATGCACACAAATTCAAAATAAATTATACTCTTGAAGTAGCCAGGAAACAAATGCAAAGTTTTCTAGTTTTCTCAAACTATGTAATCTTAGTTAATATATTTGGTAGAATTCATAAAACCTGGGAGACATTAGGATGTTAAAACAAAACTTTATAAGTGGCTCAAGCCAACTTAACAGAATTCCGCACATGGCATTTTGTAAGCTTAACAATGTTTACAGACCTGGATAAGATAATTTTTTCTCCTAAATTCATTATCCCTTTTATTTGTTACTGAGAGCTGCACTTTCCCCAATGTGTCATTCTTTTTTTCCTATACTAATATTTTTGCACAAATAGTGCTTTTTGCTTGGAATGCCCTCCTTAATCTCATACATCTGACTCCTCAAAAGTATATTCAAGAAACACTTGCCCTGTAATATCCCATGAGGTATTACATTTTATCAGCTCCCTGGTACCTTGTACAGATCTCCATTATCCCACTTAGGAAAGGGTAATTACATATTTTCATTTCTAACTCATGTGTCTGCATTTATCTCTGTATTCTCACTCGTTAGCGCTTTGCCTCACAGATCATAGCTGTTCAATACGTATGTCACAAGGGTATTTGGTTCTTTTGTTCATCAGTCAAGTGTATCAACCTGTTCTGATTTGTCTTGAGAGCATACACACTTACAGCCCTTCATTCACAGGTGCCTGGGCCCATGTTATGCACACGACCTCCTGGTTTGGTTTCTAGGGAGCCCTTGGGGGTTCAGGTGTTTGAGGGTGTTAAGCGGTTCTTGCATGCCGGCCTCAAATATGATTCAGTATCTACTGACTCCCTGGACTCAGCCATCTATGCTTCCTCAAGCCCATTCTTCTTTCAAGATGACTCCGTCCTTCCTTTCAGAACAGGGAACAATTACAGTTAAGGTTACACCACCACTACACCCTTTCTTGGACATTAAAGTGCAATAGCTAAGCTGAACTTCCACTGTTTTCAACCATCAAACAAACAAACAAAAATAGGGTATGTCCCCAACATGCTGCCTCTCTCCATTAGGATATAAGGGAAACAGATATATAAAAAAAAATAAAAAGACAACTGGCTTTACTTCCCATGGCCCATTCTGGTAAATACTTATATTTTAAAATATTTCATTTAAAAATAATATATAAAATAAATATATAAAGTACAAAACTAATGAATGGGGAAAAATAAAATCAAACAATTTTAGAAATCTAAAAAAGATGTATTAAGAATTCTAAAGGACACTTATCTTTTCATCCAAGGCAAAATCTCAGCCAGTGGGAACTTAACCAGCTTTGGGTAATAGAAACTGACCCCTAAGGATAGCACAAAGGTGAGCGGTGCGGGCTGTAGATCTTCATTATCTGGGGTCAAGTCCTAGCTTCAACATCTACTAGTGCTGGGACTCTGAACAACTTACTTCATTCTATTGTGCACCTAATAGATGATCTGCAAAGAGTCTCTCTCACCAAGCGTGTATACAAACTAATTCATTTGAGCTTATTATTGGTAGCATGCTCCCCATGCAGAGCAAGCAGTTTGTGATTATTAATATTATTACCACACAGCTTATTCCACTGCTTTATTTTCTAAAGTTTACCTATTTGCTATTATTTTTAGTAGAAATATACCTACTGCAAGAATATTCCTTAAAGCAGGAACACTTATTTAGCCAACTCTGTGTACTGCTGTGTAGTCTTTAAAACACTTAACATATATTACATTTCTTCCACTTAATTTTATGGATGGGGAAACTGAGATATGGATGATCTAAATAATTTGCTCAAGCCACATCATCACTGCAATGTAGGCCTCAACTTCAACACCAGACTGTCTTGCCCTAGAACCCACACACTGGACCACAGTCTACCAGCTGCTGATGCTCTCAGTTCAGCTTTCTAGAAAAGAGAGAATGTGTGTTCTTTCATTCTCTCTTCTCAGCTTCTGAATCCAGTGCACCATGCCTTAGGGGACTCCTGAACCCTACACCCAGATACTCTCCAATAAATGAAATCATTATATTTTAAGCAGAAAGAATATAATCAGGATTTATTCTTCCTTCCATAAATCCTGAAGGATCAGACCAAACGTGCTCTACTTGTGTTTTTAAGTGTTGCTCTGATGCTTCTCATTTATCAACTCTTTGTTGATATCCACTGCATGTCAGATGGAGTACTTGACAAAACCATTGGAAATTGTGGAAGAGCAAAAAAGAAAACATAATGAAACTGTGCCACAGTGGAGTAGTAAAATAAATGCAATATGACTATTCAAAGTATGTTTGGGTATATGAACAATTAGCCTCAAATACAGAGAAAGCTTCCTTCAAGAGGCTGGGCTGTGCACTAAGGTACAATTAATTAATTGTAGAACCAAGAGAAGAGGAGTGGAGACTGGAGTGAACCAAGTTCTCCCGGGAAGAGGGATAGCATGTTCAGGGTGCTACAGCAAGTAGGCTCATGCAACTGCTTCAGAGGCTTCACATGACCTTCCAGGAAAGAAGAATCGGTTGGCTGATTTAGTGAAGGCTCAGTGGCTATATTAGTCATCAGTTGCTTCCTAACACATTACCCAAAGTTTAACAGTTAAAACAAGACACATTAATGAGCTCATAGTTTTTATAGGTTAGCAATATGGACAGAGTTCAGCTGGCTTCTCTGGTTAGGAAACTATTATAACCAAGATACTGGCTGAATGGCCAAGGCTCTAGTGGCCGCGTATCAAATCCCACGCTCACTCATGTGGCTGTTAGCAGGACTCAGTTTCTTGGTATCTGTTGGCCAAAGACATCACTTAATTTTTTTACCACAATAACATCTCCCTAAGGAAGCTAAAAATGTGGCAGCTGGCTTCTCAGAAAGCGAATGGCTGAGCGAGGGCACTGAGGATAGAAGCCACAGTCTTACTGTAACCTTAAAAGTGACATCCACCAAGTTTTTCACATTTATTTGCTCAAAGCTAGTGTAGGGTTGCCCAGTAAAATAAAACCTCCCCATTTAAATTTAAATTTCAGAGAAACAGCATTCTTTTTTTATGGTATAAATGTCTCCCAAATGTTTCAAGGGGCCAGATAATACTAAAACAGAGTGGTTTATCTGAAATTAAATTTGAACTCGGCATTCTGAGTTTTTTCTTGTTCAATCTGTCACACCTGATCTGGTGACATCCTATCACCTCTGCCAGATTCTATTCATTAGAAGCAAGTAAATAGGTCCACCCAACATTCCAGGGGGTGGGGCATTAGAAAACAGTGTGAACATCCGGACTCATGGGGTCCATCTTAGAAGCTGTGTACTGCAATGACCAAAGAAACATGTTTGATTCTCTTCTTCATGGTACCCTATGTATCTTTTTAGAAGCATTCCAAAATAAATTCCCTAAATATTCTCTGCCCTTCACTGAAGGAGTCTATACTAGCCTATTTGGACTATCATTAAAATACCACAGATGGGCAGGCTTAAATGTCAGATAATTATTTTCTCACAGTTTTGGAGCCTAGAAGTCCCAGGTGAAGGTGAATTTAGGGTCAATTTCTGATGAAGTCTCTCTTCCTGGCTTGCAGGTGGCCACCTTCTTATTCTGTGCCCAGTTGGCTTTTCTTTTGTGCTCTTGAGGAGAGAAAGAGAGAGTTTGCTGGCACCTCTTTTTCTTCTCATAAAAAGACCAAACACATCAGATTAGGGCCCTACCCTATGATCTTATTTAATTACCTCTCTAAAAACAGAACCCTTGTTTATGTGGCCTGGCGGAGGCTCAGGCCCAGGAGGCAGCAGGATCTGACTTCTAATAGTCACATCGCAGGTTATAGCTTCAACATGATTTTGTCGTTGTTGTTGTTGTGGGGAGGGCACAGTTCATTCTACACAGAACTTTTCATAATAAAAGGACAAGTCAGTGCAATCCAGGCTGCAGCTATGGTCACAGACCAACCCATTGCTCCGCTTGATAACAGAAACCATATCCTATCCTCATACTGGGCTTGAAGGCAACAGTAATAGGCAAGAAACCTAGCTCTTCTTTAGACTGCAGTCAAGCCTGAGTGAGAAAGCACATAAAATATATTTTAGCAACTTCACAATATAAAGCACGTTAGTGCTGAGCTCTCTACACATGCCTCACAAGGGGTGCAATCCTGTTTAAAGTCTGATTGTTTATTTATATTCCATGGTGCATAATTTAAGCAGTTACATAACCTAAAGGTATTTTATGGTACTTAATTTAGACAATTTGATAGCCTAAAGGTTAATATTGAAAGGCAGGCATGGAGGAAACTCCCAACAATTTAGCACTCCTGTAGGAACTCTGTAACACAGCCAGAATACAAAGCAGAAGCAGATGGGTGATGTTGCTTGAGTTTGGAGTTAGAGCATCTGGGTTTACAGCTCAGGGAGTTTGATATCACAGGCTTATTGGCTTCACTGAAGGTTCAGGAAGCTCTACCAGTACCCATCTCTTAGAGTCACTCAACTGCTGAATCTGTAATGAGATTCTTCTTTATGCCCCTCCTCCCACCCATTTAAATATATCAGATTAGCATCTTCTTAGGCAAAGCTTTCTCTCTGCTGAATCTCCACATGGAACATTTGCTATAAACTTTAACTGCACGCTTGGCATTTTATCTTGAAAGAACCATACTGTCTCATTGCCTCTGGCCATCTACAAAGAATTAGAAAAAAAAAATCGGATGCTAAAGAAATAATTCTAGAAAAAGCGCTGAATAGTTAAGGGTTGGAAGTACAGCCTATCGGACTTGAAGATTGAGACCTCATGAGATTTTTGCAAAATCATACACTTCAGCAGTGTTTAGATGATACACAGCCCACTGTGATCTAGTCAGCCTATCTCACTCCCTGGCTCTACATGTCAAACTTAACTATTTTAGTTAGCATTTTGTGAAAGTAGCATGCGCTCTTTTTCACCTTTGTGCTTTTGAAACTAAGTTATCACTACGTGCAATGCATAGCCCCCCCCCCCCCCAGTTTTTGGCTAACAATGAGCAACCCTCCACAATTTACCTGACATGTCAACATCTCCAGAGACATTTCCTGATTGACGCTTCTCCACATTCGTGGGTTAAATACACCATACTTGTTCTTCATAGAAACTTTTTCCTGCCTCAATTTTAGCATGTATTATATTGTGTTCTGGTTGTTTACTCGCTTACATCCCGCTCTGAAATAAAATGATATATAGTTCCCTGAAGACACAGATAACTATAGTCATGGTTATATTCCTAAATCACAACTCCTAGTGGCTGTGTGCTACATAATAATTTTCTTAATGAAACAATGAATTAAGCATGAGGGCTTTTAAATTTCCACTTCTCTTTAGTTGCAATCAAATGTCATATTAGTTTTATTGTCCATGATAGTCAATTATAACATACAATTTTACAGAAGTAAGGTATCTAAAATTTTTATATTAGTAGGATGTTTCGTATAATAGGATATTTTTGTCAATTTTAGTGAGCCCCTTTCTATTGTTTTCTTTTTAAAGAACAAAAAGATAGATGTTAGCATGTATTAACTTGTTCTGCATTCCTTTGTACATGGTTTTGTGCATGAAAGTCCTAAATAACATGGATAGATTTTAAACCATCTTTGGATTCTTAAATTCCACACAGCTTAACCCTTATTGTAAACATGGATAATTCTCTTTAAATATTTTTTCTCTAATTCTTCTGATTTTTGGATGGGCACGTAGCTTCTCAGATAAAAGTGCTTTCAAGAATCCTCTACAAGTGGTAAGCATGTGAAGAATGCTAAGCAATATGACATAAGCAGAAATTTTATATTTGACTTCCAGGACAAAATCTCCTTGAAAAGATAATGTTCTTATCTTAACCCCTGTATTCTTCCTCTTGGCTACTAGATTTCTCTCTCTCTCTCTCTCATTCTCCCTCTCTCTCTCTTTTCTCTCTTTCACCCTCTCAAACACACACATACTGTGTGGGTGTGTGTATACATACGTATAAAAAACTTGTATCGCTGGGCACAGTGGCTCACACCTGTAATCCCTACAGTTTGAGAGGCAAAGGCAGGCAGATCACCTGAGGTCAGAAGTTTGAGACAAACCTGGCCAACATGGTGAAACTTTGTCTCTACTGAAAATACAAAAATTAACTGGGCATGCTGGTGCAGGACTGTAGTCCCAGGTACTCAGGAGGCTAAGACATCTAGGAGAATTATTTGAACCACGGATACGGAGGTTGGAGAGAGCCAACATCACACCACCGTAGTCCAGCCTGGGTGACAGAGACTCTGTCTCAAAAAAAAAAAAAAAAAAAATTTTTATCTCTACGAAGTTGCTACTCTCTATCTATCTATAAGTTTTCAACACTAAATATGTGAAGATTATACTTGAAGGTCATTAGGTGAGTGGAGGTTGCAGCTGTTGGTTCAAAGCTGAAAACACAATATGGCGCTCTGCCTGAGCATGTGACTGGCTTCCTTTTCTAAAGCGGCTAGACATTCTCCTTGCTGGGTATAAATGTCTAAAATATGATGAAATAAGCTTATCAGACTACAGGTTTAGATAAATGATGAACTGGAGGGCCTGGAGTTTATTTGAATTTCATCTAAAAGGCAGAAAAGAATCCCACAACAATAACATTGAAGAATGCTTGAAATAAGAATGTAAAAGCATTGGGGAGGAAGACACTCAAACTACAAAATTAAGGCAAAGTGCATTCATGCCCATAATTAGTTGGCCATAAAAAGTGGATTAATCGGATATCACCTGAAGCGAAACCAGTTACTTTGACAGTACTTGGTTACTGAAAAGAGGAGTCAGAATTATATATTTTAAAACCCACTGGCTCACTTGCATTATGTTTTCAATCTATTTTCTCAATTTTAAACATCTTTATGAAATAACATTTTTTTCAATGTAACATGTGTTCAGATTGAAATTGGGTGGTTGTAGGTTACTGGGAGAGATGATTTTATGTTTGTGTCAGATACGCCCGTAGGGAAGCATAACAGGAAAATGTGTGGGTGTTCAGTGGGTTTTAAAGGTGACATTGCAAAGAGAATGTTCATCGTCTGTAGTCATGTTGGGAAAAGAACCATCTATAAGCATTAGGAATCCCAACACTACATGATTTTCTATGGATGTTATTCTCTTTTCTTTTCTTTTTTTTTTTTTTTTTGAGACAGTCTCTCAATGTCACCTGGGCTGGAGTGCAATGATATGATCTCAGCTTACTGCAACCTCCGTCTCTAGAGTTCAAGTGATTCTCCTGCCTCAGCCTCCTGAGTAGCTGGGATTATAGGCACCCACCACCATGCCTGGCTAATTTTTTTGTATTTTTAGTGGAGAAGAGGTTTCACTATGTTGGCCAGGCTGGTCTCAAACTCCTGACCTCGTGATCCACATGCATCAGCCTCCCAAAGTGCTGGGATTACAGGCGTGAGCCACTGCGGCCAGCTATGCATGTTATTTTTAACAAAAAACATAAATTTACTAACATGTTTCAACAATTCCTTAGCTTACAATTTTCTTTTTGCACCCCAAGCCTATAGAAGTCTTTCCTACGAACAATGTTGTGTTTAAATTTTCAACGTTTTATTATAAAGCAAACTTTGTGCTAGATGATTTTACCCAACCATAGGTGAAATAAGTGTTCTGAGCACATTTGAAGAAGACTAAATTAAAATATGATGTTTGGTATGTTAGGTGTACTAAATGCATCTTCAATTTATGGTATTTTAAACTTACACTGGGTTTATTGGGATGTAACCCTATCATACGTTGAGTAGCATCTGCACATAAGTACTCGATTTTTTGTATCAAAACAAAAAAAATATACGGTAATATGAGAAACATATGATATAAGTAGAATTAAAATGAATTTTTTATTCTCTCTCCAAACAATACAACAAAGTTTGGAGAGAGAATAAAATAAACGTGCTCTTGTAAAATTTTTGTATTTGAGGATAAAAGGGATTGTAGGCAGCTTTCTAAAGTGACTTCTGCTGATCTCCACATCCTGGTATTCATATACCTGCATAATTCTCTCCTCTTGAGTGTGGTCTGGACCTAGTAACTTGCTTCTAATGAATATGATGATGATTTCTATATTATACTCACTCTTTCTCTTTTCTCCTGTCTTTCTCTTTCTCTATAGTGTCTTCTTGACTTGCCCGTTTTGATGAAACAAACTTCCATGAAAGCATACAATAAATTTGCTTTCCATTATCTTTATGTAAGTTTCTATTTTGAAAATTTAGCTGAATTTCTTCCTTTTCCTTTTTTACTTCTACTTGCATTCCCTTCTTTTTTTTTTTTTTTTTCTTTCCTTTCTGAACATTTCTATTTCTGAAATCCATAAGATAGTGTGCAACAAGACAGGTATCCTAACTTAGGGGATGTGGGTGGACGGGATGGTAGAGTTCAATGGCCTGAACAGGATATGAGAGCTTGAGACAGGAAGGAGTGAGTCCAGTGCTGGGGTTGTGGAGCCTGGCCTGGATTAGCGTACATGTCGAATTCTGAGTGGGTTAAAGAGAACGTTTGGGTGAGGAAGCATTCCTCTATGTGATATCAGAACTCAAATGGAATTAAAGAGTGTCCACAGGAAGAAGGGACAGAAACGTGGCAGGAGATTGGTTACATAAAAGAAAACTGTAAGTAAGTAAATATAGTGAAAATCCAGGCTTCTCAGTAGTAAACTATGAAGATGAAAATATGGAAAGATTTTTAAAAAATAAAAACCCTAGATTGAATCCTGTCAAGTTGGATTGAAATCTGAACCATCTCTGTGAACTCAGAATTTTCAACATGCATAGATAATCAAATGTGAATGGATTCACTATGTATACACTTGTAAGTATTTTTATGTATAGCAATACATGTTCATCTTAGTCTATTTTGTGCCTCTATAATGGAGTACCCCAAACTAGGTAATTTATAATGAACAGAAATTTATTGACTCACAATTGTGGATGCTGGGAAATCTAAGATCAAGGGACCAGCATCTACCAAGGGCCTTCTTACTACATCATCCCATGGCAGAAAGGCAAGAAATGGTGAGAGAGAGCAAGAGGGCCAAATACAGCTTTCCATAATGAACTCACTCCTACAATAATTGCATTACCCTCATGACCTAACCAACGCTTAAAGGTACCACCTGTCAACACCTCCACATTGGGGATTGAGTTTCCAACATACATACTTTGGAGATACAGCAATAACTGTGTTCCTGTCCACAGAGATGCCTTGGGAGCAGCAACAGGTCAGCGGTACTGGATACACATAAAACTTACACCATGGTTTCTGAATACAGTTCTCCAAAACAAAGAAAGAATAATCCAATTAAAAATGAGCAAATGAAGTCCGAGTGGGGTGGCTGATACCTGTAATCCCAACATTTTGGGAGGCCGAGGCCGGCGGACCACGTGAGGTCAGGAGTTCGAGACCAGCCTGGCCCACACAGTGAAACCCCGTCTCTACTAAAAACACAAAAATTATTTGGGCATGGTGGCAGGAGCCTGTAATTCCAGCTACTTGGGAGTCTGAGGTAGGAGAATTGCTTGAATTGGGAAGCAGAAGTTTCAGTGAGCCAATATCACACCACTGCACTCCAGCCTGGGCAATAGAACAAGACACAGACCACAAAAAAAAAAAAAAAAAAAAAAAAAAAAAAGAAAAACAAAAACAAATAGGTGAAATAGTTTAATAGACATTTTGTCAAAGAACTATATAAATGAAAAATAAGCACATAAAAATGCTCAACGTTATTAGTGTTAAGGAGTTGCAATATTAAAACCACAAATGAGATAACACTATTTATTTATTAGAATAGCTAAATTTCATGTCTGTAAGGATTTGGAAGAACTGGAACTCCCATACACTATTGGTATGAATGTCGAATGCTATAACCTCTTTGGAAAAGAACTAAGCTGTTTCTTTAAAAAAAAGAAAAGTTAAACAAATATTGTGAATGAGATCCAGCTATTCCTCTTCTAAGTATTTACCCAAGAGAAATTAAAGCATACGCTCATGCAAAGAGTTCTACATGAATAAACATAGAGGCTTTATCTCCTATCGCCAAAAAATGGAAACAAACTGCATGTTCGTCAACAGCTGAATGATTAAATAAATTGCAGTGTACTTGCACAACAACACACCACTGGCAATCTAAAGGATGAATCTGTTGATATGTACAATAATATGGATGAACCACACAATAATTAAGATGAATGAGAGTTGCAAGATTAAACAAGTATGCATAGTGTAGGATTCCATTCCTACGAAATTGTAGGAAGTACAACAAGCAGATCAGTGGTTATCTGAGGATGAGAGGTAGTGATACAGGAAGGGAATAGAGCCAGAAAATGGAAAGTGAATGTGGAAACTTTTAGGGATAACACATTTTGGCAGCTGTGTCACAGATATATACATATATTAAAATTTATCAAATTGTACATTTTATATAAAAGCAGTTTATTGCCTGTCAATTTTGTACAACAAAGCTGCTAAAATTAGGGAAAAAAATTACACATCCTGCATACACTCTAAAAGAATTTTATATCTTCTAGCTATTAGCAAAAAAAGTAAAAATCAAAATAAGTACAACAGAAGATCAAAAAAGTAAGGTCCTTAACATTTATTTAACAAAATATTTGTAAGACTTCCACATGAAAAACATCTAGAGCAACTGAAAAGACCTAAACAAAGAGATATATTAACAAGGTAATTCTCCCTAAACTCAGTGCATTTCCATCAACACTTAGCAACGTTTTGCTTGTTGGTTGGTGTATTTGTTTCAGTTTTGATGTTAATTAACAAGGAAATTCTAAAATTCATAGGAAAATACAAGGAACATAGACAAGGCAAAACATGTAAAAAAATAATAATACATTTAGGAAGCTTTGTACCACCTGATTACAGGACTTATTACAAAGTGATAGCAATGAAGGGCAATGTCAGGATAGAAATAAAGCTTAGTGGGCGCACTCCAGCCCGGATGCACTCCAGTGGATGGAACGCAGTAGGGAGTCCCCACACAGACTCACCCGTGAGGCCAATTCTCTTTCAGCGAATGTGCCAAGAATAATCAATGGAGATAGAAAGTCTTTTGAAAGTTTGATATTGAACAACTAAATACATGTATGGAAAATAATGAACCTTAACATTTGCTTTACACCATTCTCAAATGTAATCTGAGAAGGATTGTAAGTCTACATGAAAGGATTGAAACTGTAAACATTCTACTATAAAATATAGTGAAACTTTTTTTTTTTTTTTTTTGAGACGTAGTTTCGCTCTTGTTACCCAGGCTGGAGTGCAATGGCGCGATCTCGGCTCACCGCAACCTCCGCCTCCTGGGTTCAGGCAATTCTACTGCCTCAGCCTCCTGAGTAGCTGGGATTACAGGCACGCGCCACCATGCCCAGTTAATTTTTTGTATTTTTAGTAGAGACGGGGTTTCACCATGTTGACGAGGATGGTCTCGATCTCTTGACCTCGTGATCCACCCGCCTCGGCCTCCCAAAGTGCTGGGATTACAGGCGTGAGCCACCGCGCCCGGCCCTAGTGAAACATTTTTATGACTTTGGATTGACAAATATCTATGAGGATCAATTGAAAATACATAAGAAAAGAAAATAATAAATTAAATCTTTAAAAAATGTTTATTAAAACCCAGTAAAATGTAATGCATACATCTGAAAAATTATACTCAAATTATATGAAACAAAAACTCTTACAAGTCAACAACGGAACTAACCCCCGACTTAAAAAGGACAAAAGATGAAAACAGACATTTTATAATAAAAAATGTAAGAATTGAAAGAACTTGAACAAATGTTTAACATCATTTGTATTCAAGAGGATTCAAATTCAAATTAAAATGCTTTACCCTTTCACGTCTAATATAAAGAAGAAAATGTTTAAAACTGACATCAGTAAATGTTGGTACAGATATAAAGTACCTTGAAATTTCAGAAATTACCTATGGGAGTACAATAAGGTACAACTGCTTTGGAAAACTGAACTTTCATATAAAGTTAAACATTATATACAGTCACCCTTAACCCAGACATTTCCCTCCCAAATTTACTAAAAAGTAATGGAGGCATATTTCCAAAAACATCACACACAAACACCCACAGAATGTTGGTAGTGGTTTATTTCACATAATAGCCCCAAAATGAAATAACCCAAATGTCTATCAAGTGTTGAATGGGTAAGCAGCCCCCAAATCTTTATGATGAATGAAAGAAGCCAGGCGAAAAAGTAGCTACTCTGATTTTATTTATAGAAGTCCAAATAAAGGTGACAGTGATTTATAGTGATAGATGTGAGAGTAGTGGCTGTCCATAAGGAGGGGAATTGATTGAAGAAGTACCCAAAGGAAATTTCAAGAGTGATGGAAAGGTGCTATATCTGCATTGGATACTGGTTACAGGGGGCACATATATGTAAAAATTATTTGAATTATACATGAGATCTATGCATCTTACTGTACAAACATTACCTTAATTGGAAAATAGGAATACAGAAGCAATATTCATAAATAAGTAAAGGTCAAAAAGCAGATACAATTTAAATGTTTGTCATAGCGGAACAAATAAAGTATATTGTAATAAAATCATTTAATATATATTCATAAAAATAAGAGTGAACAAATTATATCTTCAAAGTAGAATAACTGAATCTTAAAAACATAGAAAAATAGAAGACAGACTTAAAACAAAACATGCACTAATATTCTATTTGTATTACATCAAAAAAGAAAGCAAAACTAATTCAGGATGTTAAAAATCAGCTTAGTGATTACCCTTGAGCAGGACAGTGAATGGAATAAAAAACAAAAAAAGCTGTTGGGTTTCTGGTAATATTCTGTTTTTTGAACCACGTGATGACTGCATGGGTTTAACCTCTTTGTGGAAATTCAGTGAGATGTATAAACTAATAATTTGTATAATTTTCTGTATGGCTTTTATCCTTCAAGATAAGTTTCGTCAAAAAAGGAGCAATTGTATTTTTTATTTAAACTGTAATAGCAAATTAGTAAATAATCATATAACATGTATAGATACCAGGTAAGATTAATCAAAGAACATAAAAATAGTAGTTTAATATTTTAAAATATATTAATATAAAACCACCTAAACATACATTTGTGGAATAGTCATGAAATTATTTCAATATATGCATAAAAGTAATTCAATTGTCAACAATCTAAAAGTCAACATTATTCACAGTAACATCTATCATCAGCAAAGTGAGAATAGAAGGAAAAAACCTTAATCTATTTAACTATAAACTTTTGAAAAGTGTATTTGTTAAGAATCTACAGCAAACAAGATACCAACTTAAGAAAAATTTAGAAATGATCTCAGTAAATTCAGACAGAGAAGAGAACTATTATCTCTGCAGGGTGATGTTGAACTTGAAATGTTAGTAAAGAAAATAAGACAACAAAGAAAAATAAGACATAAAAATGGGAAGGAAGAAATTACATTACTTTATGTGCCAATAATATGGTTATTTATATTAACAATCTGTTAGAATGTATAAACTATTAGAACTAATTGTGTTAGGCAAGATTGCCATATATAATTGACATATAAAAATTAATAACATCTCGATACAAGAGCACAAAAAAAACAAAAATGTAATAACAAAAAATACATTCTATTTAAAATGGCAGCCAGACGGTAACTATGAAGTTCCTAGAAACCAATCTAATAGGGTATAAACAAGACGTTCTTAGAGAAGATGATACAGTATGAGAAAGATAAAAGACTTGAATAAGTAAAGCAATATGCAATGTGTATGAATAGGAAGGCTCAATGTTGTAAAGATGTCAATTAATCTGCAAGTTCAATGCTATTCCCATTAAAATCCTAATAACATTTGCCCATGAAAACTGAAAAGTTGATTTTTGCATTCATATGAAAAATTAAAGGCTAAAGAACTGACAAGATAATTTTAAAGGTAGAAAATATGTCACTGACAGATATGATAACAGACATTTTAATCCTATGCCAGTGAACAGTATGGCATTTGGTACAGTAAAAAGCAAGTAGATAAATGGATCTACATACACACATATGGGAATTTGGCATGTGATAGGGAGATTATGTAAACCGGTTAGTTACGTTTGTACTTTTGATAGATTAAGCCCTATAGTTTATGTTCCATTCAAAAAAGTATTACAATAAGAATTGTACTTGGTGGAGACATTCTTGTTACTCTGTCTGGATCTCTCAGGGTCCCTTTTGTCATTTCTGCACATTCCTTCTCAGTGTTGCTGTACTTCTCCAATAGCCGGAGTCTCTGCAAGTTCAAGCCTCTTGAAGCTTGGAATTGGTTGGCTTTTTTCACCTCTACTCCCCATCATCAGAGTCATAACTCCAGCTACTTCTCTTTAGAAAGGAAAAAAAAAAGTCAGGTGCACTGCTCAAAGTTCTACCAACTGGGAGGATTTCCCTTCACTACTGCTGTTCAGGATGTCCCAGAAGAGAGCAAAACTTTCAAGTGTGCTTGCACATCATGCAGGGCCACCTGTAAAACAGGTCCATGTGTTCTCTTCCAGTGCTAACTGTAGGGAACTCCTTGTGAGGCCATTCGAACAGCATGGGAGAGAGAGGATAATGTAGCATAAGCTGAGGTCATAGGAGTTTGTGCCACTTCCCCACGTAACTGAATTGTTGCCTCAGGGCCTATTGGAGTGATCATGCGGTGCTGCTGTGCATACCCAACTTTAAAGCTTAGTGACTTAGACAACCCAGTTCATGATCCGCAGCTCAGGTTGTCTGGTAACTTGCTGGCTCGTGGCTAAGTGCTCAATAGTGACTAAAGCTTAGTTGCAAGGCAAAAGCTCTATCAGAAGAAAAGGGAGTTATCCACTTGGATAGGATAACTGTCCAAGGATGGGGGGCTTTTCTCCAAAATCTAAAGGGTCTGCACTTTGATTGACTGGTGGGGCCTGACAAAGGCTCCAAACAGCATCTCTAACTTCCCCTGACACTTTCAGCACGATTTAATCTTCTGGATCATATGGCCCCATTCAAAAGTAGCAGCTTTTTTTTGGTGCATTTGTAAACGGGCCAGGGCAGCACATCCCAATGAGGAATACGTTGCCTCCAAAATCCAAAACGGTTCCCCCAGATGTCATACATTTTTTTGGTTGTAGGAGAGGCCAGAAGCAACAACTTATCCTTCAACACAGAACCCATATGTTGACATACCCCAAACCACTGTATCCTCAGAAATTTCACTGAGATGGAAGACCCCTACATTTTTATGAGATTTATTCTCCACCTTCTGACAAGCAAATAAATGCCTTACCAATATGTCTCGACTACTCTCTACTTCCTGTTCACCAGGTTCAAGCAGCCCGTCATCATCAACATGAGTCAGCACCATGTCTTGTGGAAGGGAAAAGCTGTTCAAGCTCCCTGTGGACTGAAGGTTGATAGACTCTGAAGAGTTAGTACACCCTGACTGCAGAAAAGAGCCAAAGAGGAAAGTTGATTAAAACAGAAGCCACTGGAACGTGAAGGTGGACAACGTTAAGGTTCATAGTTGGGTAGAAAAGGTAGGGTTGGAATACTAGAGGAGAAAGAAAAGGAGAAATTAAGGCAATAGAAAAAATCTTACAGAATGCTACTTTACAAATGGAGGAGGATCAAAAAATCGAGTAAGATGTGTGGATAACACTAAATGCCACAAGTAAAGCTGGGATTGTGGGAACTAGAAGGATGGGTGAGTAAAGCATTGAAAGAGATATTTCACTGTAGAACAAAGTCTCATAGAAGATAAAAGACAGGGGTTTGTTAATAAATGAATCTACACAAATTTTTAACATTAAGTAGTCACGGTGTTAATTTCCAAAACTTTTTCATTTTTTGTTGATTTTTTAATAGCTATTTTTTAAAATTTTACCTTTCTCTCTATATATATCTTCCTGAACATCTCCAAAAGCACTAATTAGATATTGTTCAATGTTCTTACATTCCCTGAATTTTCTTTATTTCCTCTTAATTTGTGTATCTTGTTCTCTTACTGATAATTTTTCACATCTATGCATTTCTGTGGTTCTATTTTTTAAAATAAAACAATAAATAGTTTGAGACAATATTTAAAACTTAATCATGCACATATAATTTATATATCCTTCATTAGATAAATTGTTCTGAAATTATATGTCAGTAATATTAACTAGGAAATATTTTAGCTACCCAACAACTGAAGTCTTCTGCTATGGGGAAACAAAACTATCTCAGCTTTAAAAACATTACAAGCCAGCTGGGAAAAAAATTATGTGATATGTTTACAAATATTAGTGATCCAGAGAACATTCTTTATTTTTAGTTGATCCTCCAAAACCATTTTTATCTCAAAACAGTATCTCTCAACTGATTTATTTGCAGAAACCTTGTCCTGCCTCCCTGCCTCAATCATTATCTTCTGCATCCTGCTTAGTGATCCAATTAACCTTAAAGTGATTCAGAATCTTGTGGTTTCTCTGTTTCCATTTAAGAGTCCAACTTTACTAGGCTTTCAAAATTCCAGATTTGTATCCACTAATATTTCTAAGACTATAATTAATTGTTAAGAATGGTAGGATCTAGAGAGATTTAGATTCTCCACAAATTACCAAAGCAATTTTCATCTATATATTTAAAAAAATAGCCAAATTAAGTAATTTTTGGCCCATACACTACTTTAGTGTTTTCTTGGGTTGTGTTTACAGAAAACCACCTCTACTGTATATAAAGAAACATGATCTGAAAAGGAAGTGAGGAAAGATTTAGTGATCAAATAAATATAGTGACTTCTACAACCTTGAAAAGGCTAATATACGTTGGACTGTTCAGATAGTATTTCAAAAATTTATAAGACAAAGAAAATATTTTCATGTAATTTTATCATTTTGTGAATGGAATCAAGGGTGATATTCCAACCTTTTTGTTCTACTCCCTCTTAAAATTTTGATAAGTGCTGCACTCCCTTACGCATTTAAAGTTTGCATCTAAAATGTTTCTATTTCAGTTTAATTAGTTGCATGGATGTAACATCCAACTCTGTAAAATTTGACATTTTAAAAATAAAACTGTTACATTGCTTCTTAAAATGCATCCAATAGACTCTAAACACTATTAAAATTTGCTATCCATAACTATTCACTTAAAATATACGTGAATATGCTCTTCTTTAATATTTAGAAATTTTATATATTGTTAACTTTTTTTAAAAAACGTATTTTTGTTCTACTTGCTACACAGCATTTCGGCCTAATGTAATGTGTCATGAATAAAATTCTTTTATCTTACTACATAATGAATGCGTTAACTCACCTTCCAGAAACCTGCAGTACAAGTCCTGCAAGGCCTGTGATGGCTCCTGAAAAGGAAGTCCACCGTGCACAGATCCCCACTTCAGCCTGCTGCCTCTTGGACTGCAGTCTCTACTACTTGCATGAGACCATTGAGACTGAACACTCACAGAACAAGTTAAACGAAACAACTTTATTACTCCCAGGTAGGCAGTAAGACAGCAGAAGCCTAGGATTCACGGCGAACCCATTCTCCGAGGCTCTGGAAGCTGCCCAGGGCGGATGGAGTCTTGTCGGCCTCTGCCCACACCTGTGCCACAGCTGAGGGACCCTGGAAAGCAATGCACCCTGGGTTTTATACCCCGAGGAAAGATGACCACTGGGCTAAAGTGTTGAAGTACTTGGGACGAGAGCAGAGCCTGGGCCGTTCCAGCCAGTGACTCCCTGTCTCAAAGCATGGCATCGTCAGCACGTTCTGCAGTTATTCTTGAGAACTACAGTGAGAAAGGGTGGAGAGCTAGGTTAGTCCGAGGCCACCCAGAAAACTATCCGAAAGCCCCCTATTTCCTAAGGAGAAAAATCAAAGTTTATTGGTATAAAATTAGAAATGTGAAATTAAAAATGTGATTGTCAATAAAGTTTTCCATCCCTATTTCATGAAGTAACTTTTATTTTTTCTACACACTAGCACAAGTGAAATTTTCATGGTTCCTAGCCTTGCACTTCTTCAGGTACCTGTCTATAGGACTCTGTCTGTTTTTCCAGAATACCTGTTTCCATTTCTTTACTAATTCCACTTTATTTCTTGCTGGGAATACTCTGAAACCCTCTGTGGTGATGAGCAACCCCAAGCTTCTGTAAGAATTGGCACAACCCAAGCTACCTGAAATAATAAGACATTGTTGATTTTTAATCTGTAAATTCTCTTAGAATTTGGTTTCCCCAAAATGAGTTATTTGCTTTGTGATGCTTGTTACTTACTGTATCGATTATATTTGAGAAAATGAAGGATAATGTGAAATGCTGAGATGTAACTTGTAACTTTGGTTCTGCTGAGCTACAACTTGTAACTTTGGTTCTGCTGAACTGTTCCGGTAAAAACAGGAACTCTATGAAAGGGACTAACCACGTAGCTTGACTGCCGGAGAGAGACGACAGTGCGTCACGGGCTTCTCGTTGCAGAGAGCCTATAAACAACGTGTAATGGAGAGGTTTATTACCTGGATTCCTTTCCCAGGAAAGGCATATTGATTAGGGCCCTGAAAAGGGAATGCGACCCTTATGGAGAGCCTATAAATGGACGCATGAAGGGCTTCTGTCTCTGTGGTTGAGATAAGGATGTAAAAGCCTTTCTTCTCCCACTGCTCCTCCAGGCCTGCCTGGAGGCCCCCGACTCTTGCAGCTTTGTGGTCAGGCTGGTTGTCCTGTGTCAGATCCTGTTCCCCCTGTAGCTGTGAGCCCAATACGTTCTTGCTGATAATCATAAGTTTATGTGCAACCTACAATCTTGCTGAGGTGTATGTTTTCTATGCTGACACACAGAAAGTTATCTTTACATTGTTCTGCTTTTATAATACCACGTTGTGATTTTCGTGCACCAGTTTGTTTTCACGGGAATGTCAGACATCCACGGAGCAGCATTAGGCGGTGTCTCCCCTGGGACCAGCTTTAAAGAAATCTTTTTCCTTGTCTCTCTTTCTTTTCCACTGACCACTCGATCACTTTAAGAGATCTTAAACCCACATGAATGTATTGGGAGCTGGTCTCACCAATGATTTCTGACTACTAAAATTCTGTGTACCTTCAAATCTCCACTTTGAAGTGTATGACTGTTCTCATACAATCGTGAAAAATTCCTTTTCCTTTCCTTGAAAAGAAGGACTGTCTTGGTCACAGTCATAAAACTTCCCTGGGAGCAGTCTCATCATGACATCACATTCTTCTTCACTGCTCAGCTATTTATATGTACGTCTTGCCCGTCCTACCTGAACACTAAGATTCCTGAAGGCTTAACACTTATTCCCGACCTTTTAAATCTGTCACAATAAGGACATAATTATTTTGTTAATTAAATCAATAAATCTTTATTAATATATGGGTAAATAAGGTACTGACCTTGAACTCCCAATCAATAAAGGGCATTTTATCAGTTACGTGTTGCCACAGTAACACAGGTCCAAAAAAAAAAAAAGAAAAAAACCTTAAACTATCAAAAAATTCCTACACATACATTTAGTTTTTCTCCCCGCAGTGTGTGAATTAGTTGGGGTTTAGTTGATTCGGGTTCAGCTGTGCTTGTCTCTGGACTGCAGGTCACGCTACAGTTGGTCAACGTGTCTAGTTCTGAGAACTGGGATGAAGGCACAGCAGCTACCCAGGGCATGTCAGCTCATGGTTAGGACAGAACACAAGAGGACAGGCTCCACCACACAGCACATTTCAAGCCTCAAATTATGTCAAATCTTGCTAACATCCCATTGGAAAAAGCAAGTCACGTGGGCTAAGGGCTGGGAAACACGCAAGCTATAAATGTATGACATTACTACAAGAGAGGAACGAATTAGCACCAAGAATTCGATCCACCGTAGCCATATAATTATGGGTATGAAAAGAGATTTAAAGACAGTAACTTGTACGAGAAAAAAACGTTGTTGTTGTTTCCCACAGAGATGACGTTCTTGCTGACATTTAGGGTATTTTCCAGGTACTGCGGGCAGAGAAGCACAGTAAAATAACAGAGGCTACTGCTTACAGGTACAAAGCAGAGCATTGGGATGAGATGGTAGGGGAGATCCTTACTGTCGCGGGCTGGAAGGTACAACATCTGTGACACAGGATGGAGACAGAGGTATCCACTGTTCTGAATGTGATGCTCATCTCGTTCCTTGACAAGACACTTGAGGTTTTTTTGTTTTGTTTTGTTTTGTTTTTTTGAGATGGAGTTTCGCTCTTGTTACCCAGTCTGGAGTGCAATGGCGCGATGTCACCTCACCGCAACCTCCGTCTCCTGGGTTCAAGCAATTCTCCTGCCTCAGCCTCCCCAGTAGCTGGGACTACAGGCGTGCGCCACCATGCCCAGCTAATTTTTGTATTTTTAGTAGAGACGGGGTTTCACCTTGTTGACCAGGATGGTCTTGATCTCTTGACCTCGTGATCCACCCACCTCGGCCTCCCAAAGTGCTGGGATTATAGGCATGAGCCACTGCGCCCGGCCAACATTTGAGTTTTGTAGACAATATGCTACCAAGGTTTATTTGACTTTATCATTAACGTTTTCTAAAAATTGACATGCTAAACTGTATTATTTATACAATAACTGTTTTTAAATAAGAGAATGAATAAATGGATAATCATTTCCCTCCCTCCCTCCTTTCTTCCTTTCCTTATTCTTTAACAGGCAGATCCCATAAAAAGGCTATGATACCTTACACGGATACGAAATGCAGTAAAGTTACAAATTGTTTGTACGTGGAGGTGGAGGCAAATCATAATAGAGAGAAAAGAAAGAAACGCTGACTGAAGCAACGGAAGCAGAGTTGGTTTAGCCTGCCTCGTGGCCTCCCACCGTGCCCTGGAGGAGCTCTTTGCCCGAGGCCTACTCCAGGTTTGCCAGGCACGAGCACGTGGCTCTCATCTTCCATTAGCGTGGCTCAGCGTCCAGATCAGCGTCCCCGGACACCCCGCACCACAGTGGCTGTCCTGGAGCTCTGAGAGCCAGGCTTGTGAAAATGGAGCAGCAAAGGCCACCGGCTGCAGCTTGGTGCTCTACCGCCACCTGTGTGCTGGAAGCAGCCACCGCACCGTGCTGAAAAGCGCCTTGCTCTAGGGCCCTGGATGCAAGGTCTCAGGCAGCCTTTGAGGAATACGGGAGAGGGTAAGGGACTGGGGGAGCAGAGCCTTAGAAAGGAAGACTGCTTATTGTCCCGTCCTCCAGAGCTTTCCTCTGTGAACAAGTTCAGAGATCCTCTGAGAGAGTGAAGGGAGAAAGAAACACTGAACAGCAGCCCGGAGCTTCTGGCCTGGAAACACAGCCTTGGGATGTGGGTTAATCTGCTCTGTAAAGAAACTTTGAGATTGTTCAGTTAGTTCCATCAGAGCAGAAACGGCATTTTAGAAACAAAAGTACAGATTCTCCTCTGCCTCATTATTCTAACTGTATTTCTGTGGCATATGCAGAATGAACAGGAATTTCTATTCAACAAAAAAGGAAACTGAGTCACAGAGAGGGTAAATAACTTGGAAATATCAAATCATCTGGGTCTGGCAACAGTGGAATAAAACTCAAGTCTTTCGAGAAATTATTGGCATCCAAATTGTATTTATAACTGTTTCCAATATATTTTCTCAATTCTAGCTTGTAAAATGAACATCTATAATGACCACAACTTATGATATTACTCCCTCTGATTCCAAATATTCTTTTTGTTTATTGTGCCATGTCAGACAGTATGACCTCAAATGATTTTGAGGTCAGAGGAACGTATTAATTTTGCAAAATTAATAATTTCGTCTTGTTTGTAGACTATGGAATCTTTATGTAATGCAGATTCCCAGGAGTTTAGATGGGGAATAAACCTCTTGGCATAATCCAGGACAGAGCAAGTGACCCTGTGCTCAGAGGGTTTCGGGGGACCTGAAATTTAGATTCCTAAATTACAAACGCCTCACTTCCAGCAGGACAGCTCTCCTCCCATAATAAGTGGAGGTGCAACAGCATAAACCCAGGCAAAAATAATGCTTTCAAATTATATTCTAATGTATATTTCTGATAATGCATTTTTTTGTTTATTGTGTCTGACTTTTCAAGGGATTGAGTAGCATTACATCACTAGAGAAAAATTAAAAAGAAAAATGCAATAGAAGAGCCACAGACTGACAAGCCTGCGAGTGCCCGTGGTAACATGGCAACTGGCCATGAGCTGGAAAGTCCACCGCGCTCTGAAGGGCTGCACTGACCTGTGTGGGAGTCACTTGACCATGCTCTGGCCTTATGCAATAATGCCCAAATTAATGCAATAGAAATTGAATTAATGCAATACAGCTTTTTAAAATGTGTTGTAATGGCCAATCAGCTTGGACCACACTTCAGTCAAACTCAATCATAGCTCAGATGCTATCAACTACTTATCACAGGGCTTGAGGCAATTCACTTAGCCTCAAAGACAGTTTTCTCATCGTTAAAATAAGGCTAGTAGGAGTGATTTGTTCCATCATAGGTTTCTGCTATGAGAACTGAATTGGCTTACGATGTCTGCCTGGCCCAAAATAAGAAGTCAATAAATATAAACTTTTTAACATTAGATAAAAATTTTATATAAAAAGCAAAAGATGCTGAGGAAATTTTGGCATGATTCCCCCTGTAATGGAAGTGGAATAAATATTCATAAATATTCCTCAATGAAAATAAGACTAAGGTAAGGAATGCACTAGAAGAACAAAGAAATTTCATTGAGTTAGCAAGGTGTCTTAATATTGTGCATGTTTTGCTACCGGGTTACCAAGCATAGTTTGCCACTTCCAGTTTGAGTGATATTGGTGCAGTTCCTTAATCTCTCTGAGATTTGGCTTATTTATTTGTCAAATGTTTATATTCCTAACTTTCAGATCTCATAGATTTTTTGTGTCATAATAAATAGAACAAGTCAAAGCAGCTTATAATCTGTCAAATACATTACAAATTGAAATTTTCTTATAAGAAAAGAAATGGGACAAATTTTAATATCTACTCAGAAAAGATCAACTTCCAGATGGCCCTTTAGGAAGAGAAGACTTTCAGATGGCAATGGAGAAGAAGGAAAGGAGCTTGGAGGCTCACAACCTAGAACACATGGTTCTCAGTAGATGTAAGAATGTGCAGAAGGTTAGCCTCCCAAGGGACTCTTGGTAATGCTGCAGGTATTTTTGGTTGTCACAACTGGTGGGAATTGCTAACTCGCACTTACAGGGTGGATCCCAGGAATGCCATTACATGGGTTCCAGTGCAAAGAAAAGCACCCAAAACAAATGTTTACCCAGCCAAAAATATTAATAGTTCTGAGGGTGTGAAAACTGTCAGATGAGTAGTCTGCATAGCTGAAATGGAGATTTAGTCCAAAAATATTGGTGAATTATGAATGCAGATGAACAGTAGGGCTGTAATGGTTAATTTTGCTTGTCAACTTGAGTGGAATAAAAAATATCTAGAAAACTGGCTAGGCATAATTTTGGGGAGTGCCAGTGAGCGTCTTTCCAGAGGACAGTGGCATTTCAGTCAGTGGAATTAGTAAGGAAAATCTGCCCTCAATGTAGATGGGCACCATCCAGTTGGCTGGGGGACTGGATAGAAAAAAAAAAAAAAAAAAGGAGGAAAATATTTTTTCTTTCTTTCTTTTTTTTTTTTTAATCTGGAACACACTCTTCTTCCCTTGAACATTGCAAGTCCAGCCTTTGGACTCCAGGACTTACAAAAAGATGCCCACCTCGAGTTTCTCAGGCCTTTGATCTCAAACCGAGAGTGACAGTAATATGGTCTGTCTCTGTGTCTCCATCTAAATCTCACCTTGAATTGTGCTCCCATAATTCCCACGTGTTGTGGGAGGGAACTGGTAGAAGGTAATTGAATCAGGGAAGGTCTTTCCCATGCTATTCTTGTGACAGTGAATAAGTGTCAGGAAACCTAATGGCTTCACAAGGCAGACTTCTCCTGCACAAGCTCTCTTTGTCTGTCACCACCCACGTAAGATGTGACTTGCTCCTTCTTGCCTTCTGCCATGATGGTGAGGCTTCTCCAGTCACGTGGAACTTTAAGTCCAGTTAAATCTCTCTCTTTTTTAAATTGCCCAGTCTTGGGTATGTCTTTATGAGCAGTGTAAAAATGGACTAATACAGTAAATTGGTACCAGTGTAGCGGGGCACTGCTGAAAAGATACCTGAAAATGTGGAAGTGACTTTGGAACTGGGTAACAGGCAGAGGTTGGAACAGTTTGGAAGGCTCAGAAGAAGACAGGAAACTGGGAAAGTTTGGAACTTCCTAGAGGCTTGTTGAATGGCTTTGCCCAAAACACTGAAAGTGATATGGACAATAGAGTCCCGGCTGAGGTGGCCTCAAATGGAGATGAGGAACTTGTTGGGAACTGGAGTAAAGGTGACTCTTGCAAGGTTTTAGCAAAGAAACTGGTGACATTTTGCCCCTGCCCTAGAGATTTGTGAAACTTTAAACTTAAGAGAGATGATTTATGGTATCTGGTGGAAGAAATTTCTAAGCAGTAAAGGGTTCAAGATGTGACTTGGGTGCTGTTAAAGGCATTCCGTTTTATAAGGAACGGAGAGCATAAAAGTTTGGAAAGTTTGCAGTCTGACAATGCGATAGAAAAGAAAATCTCATTTTCTGAGGAGAAATTCAAGCCAGCTACAGAAATTGCATGATTAATGAGGAATCGAATGTTAGTTCCCAAGACAATGGAGAAAATGTCTCCAAGGCACATCAGAGGTCTTCAGGGCAGCTCCTTCCATCACAGGCCCAGAGGCATAGGAGGAAAAAGTAATTTTGTGGGCTGGGCCCAGGGTCCCCACACTGTGTGCAGCCTAGTGACTTGGCACCCTGAGTCCCAGCCACTCCAGCTGTGGCTGAAAGGGACCAGTGTAGAGCTTGGGCCGTGGCTTCAGAGGGTGCAGGCCCCAAGCCTTGGCAGCTACCACATGGTGTTGAGCTTGCGAGAGCACAGAAGTCAAGAACTGGGTTTGCGAACGTCTGCCTGGATTTCAGAGGATGTATGGAAACACCTGAATGCCCAGGCAGACGTTTGCTGCAGGGGTGGGGCGCTCATGGGGAACCTCTGCGAGGGCAGTGCTGAAAGGAAATGGGGTGGGAGACCCACACAGAGTCCCTGCTTGGCACTGCCTAGTGGAGCTATGAGAAGAGGGCCACCGTCCTCCAGCCCCCAGAATGGTAGATCCAATGACACTTGCAACATGCGCCTGGAAAGCCACAGACACTCAATGCCAGCCCCATGAAAGCAGCCAGAAGCAGGGCTATCCCCTGCCAAGCTACAGAGGCAGAACTGCCCAAAACTGTGGGAACCCACCTCTTGCATCAGTGTGATCTGGAGGTGAGACATACAGTCAAAGGAGATCATTTTGGACCTTTAAGATTGACTGCCTTGCTGTATTTCGGGTTTGCATGGGGCCTGTAGCCCCTGTGTTTTGGCTAACTTCTCTCATTTGAAATGGCTTTATTTACCCAATACCTGCACTTTCATTATATCTAGGAAGTAACTTGCTTGCTGTTCATTTTACAGGCTCTTAGGCAGAAGGGACTTGCCTCGTCTCAGATGAGACTTTGGACTGTGGATTTTTGGGTTAATGCTGAAATGAGTTAAGACTTTGGGGTACTGTTGGGAAGACATGATTGGTTTTGAAATGTGAGGACATGAGATTTGGAGGGGCCAGGGGCAGAATGATATGATTTGACTCTGTGTCACCACCCAAATCTCATCTTGTTTTATACTCCAATAATTCCCATGTCTTGTGGGGGGCGGAACTGGTGGGAGGTAACTGAGCCATGGGGGAAGGTCTTTCCCATCCTGTTCTTGTGAGAGCAAGTAAGTCTCATGAGATCTGGTGGCTTTATAAGGCAGAGTTTTCCTGCACAATCTCTCTTTGACTGCCGCCATCTACATAAGATGTGACTTATTCGTCCTTGCCTTCTGCCATAATTGTGAGGTTTCCCCAGCCACGTGGAACTGTGAGTCCAATTAAACCTCTTTTTTGTAAATTGCTCAGTATCAGATAAGTCTTTATCAGCAGCATGAAAACGGACTAATACAGCCAGCATTTGCTCCCCTAGTTCTGACGTCTTAGGACTTAAACTGAGCTACGCTACCACTATCCCAGGATCTTCAGATTGCAGATGATCCACAGTGGGACCTCTAAGTCCTCAAAATCACATGAGCCAATTTCCCTCATAGAATATGTATACACACGTACATACATACACACATACACACACACATATATTTAGCTTAAATATATATACATATAGAGTGAGAGAGAAAAAGAGATTGTGTGTGTGTGTGTTGTTTGTGTGTGTGTATGTAGTTGATCCCTGACCTTCAGGGGTCTACTTATACACAGATTTTCCTTTGCCTCATCCACTCCTAAGACAGCAAAAGCAATCTCTCCTCTTCCTCCTCCTCCTCAGCCTACTCAAAGTAAAAACAAAAAAGATGAAGACTTTTTAAAAATTTTTTTCCATAAACTCAATTTTCTTCAGGCATATACTTCACCTCCTCCCAGTCCAACAATTTCTTTTTTTAAAATTATTATTGTACTTTAAGTTCTGGGGTATATGTGCAGATCATTCAGGATTGTTACATAGATATACACATGCCATGGTGGTTTACTGCATCCATCCACCCATCATCTACATTAGGTATTTCTCCTAATGTTATCCCTCCTCAATCTCCCCACCCCCTGCTATACCTCCCCTAGCTCTCCCACCCCCCAGCATGGATGAAGCTGGAAACCATCTTTCTCAGCAAACTGACACAAGAACAGAAAACCAAACACTGCATGTTCTCACTCACAAGTGGGTGTTGAACAATGAGAACACGTGGACACAGGTAGATGAAGACATTTATAATGAGCCACTTCCATTTAATAAATGTTAAGTATATTTTCTCTTTCTTATAATTGTATTAAAAATATTCCCCTAGCTTATTTTATTGCAAAAATACAGTGTATAACAAAAATAATATACAAAATATGTGTTAATCAATTCATTATGTTATCAATAATACTTCCTGTCAAGAGTAGGCTGTTATAGTTAAGATTTGAGGGAGTCAAAACATGTATATGAATTTCACACTGAGCAGCACTGCTAACCCCCATGTTGCTTAAAGGTAAACCATGTATCCTGTTGGTTCTGTCTCTCTTTTTATCCTCTTATGAAATTACTCTCTGGAGTATCTTGAACTAATACAGGAACTTTTATATACAATGAGAAACTAAAGAAATTTACTTGTCAAAAAGTGATGAACTGTGCTTAGTGAAGAAAGACAATCACTCTGGATATAATCATGTGGCTACAAATTAGCAAATAGCTATATGGCAATTGCTTATCATAGACTTAAGATAAATAAGATACTAAGTAGATAAGAATTGAGTCACTCTGTTTCTGTATTGTTTTGTTTTGAGGAGTGAGTCTCAATTGACTTTCTCATTATCCCATTTCCAGTGAGACTTCACTATCCATTGAGAGTAGGATACATGGGGGATTGAGGTTATTTATCCCCTTGGGCTAGTCATGGTACTGTGATTTGCTTTTTATCCAATGAAATGAGAGCAGAGTGAGGTATGCCAGTTGTGAGAAAAAGTCTTTAGGAACTGTTATGCAATACTCCATGCTTGGTTTCTTCTCTTGCTATGTAATACAAACTATTTTTTCAGATGTTGCAGATACAAGATGGTGGAGCTTCCTGACCAGTGCATGAGAATGCCTGACTCTATCTTACCTGACCATTGCCAAGGAAAATTCAGGTGTTTAGACTCATATATATACTGGCTTGTGTTACCCAGATAACTAATGCACAGATATCTAAAGATGTACAAATCTTTCACACCAAGAAGATAAATTCCAAAGAGTTTAGAGGACTCAACCTTGCTTGGTCTGGAAGTGATGACTCCTAACTTGTATGCAAGTTCCAATGCAGTTTTCATGATACTACAGTGTCCTGATAGCTTCATAGAATTGTCTGTGTGTCTCTAATACATATTTCACCATAGATTTATTTTTTCAGCATCATTTACATGTGTTTATTTAGCTTCATTTCACTGTGCACTCAAACAATGAAAAGACAACTACCTGCATTCTTTTTCCATCCTGTGTTTTTATTAGTAGTATCATTATTACATTATTTTGTTTTGAGATAACTGTAGATTCACATGTTCTTATAAGAAATAGCACAGAGAAATCACAGGTTCCTTATAAGCAAGTTACCCAGTGATTGATATTATCTTGGATAATGTAGCATTAATGTCATAATTAGGATATCAATGTTGATGCAGTCTCAACAGAATTGTCCCACAACCAAAAGAATCCTTCATGTGGCCCTATTATAGCCAAACCAACTTTCCCTCCTTACCCACACTCTCCTAAACACCTGGCAACAAATAATCTGTTCTCCATTTATACAATTTTGTAATTTGAGAATGTTATATAAAAGAAATCATACAAATATACATTTTGGCATAGGATTCTTTTTTCACTCAGCATAATTCCCTGTAGATTTATTCTAGTTTTTGAATTTATTAATAGTTTATTCCTTTTGTTTCTAAATATTATTTGATGTTATGGGTATATTGCCGTTTGTTTCAATATTCACTCTTTGAAGAACATCTGTGTTGTTTCAAGTTTTGGGTCATTATAAATAAGGCTGCTATGAACATTTATGTTCATATTTGTATCTCAACATAAAAGTTAAGTTTTCAATGCTCTAAAAATGCCTGAGTGTAATTGTTATATCATGTGTTGATTACATAATTAGCTTTACAAGAAACTGCCAAACTGTTTTCCTGGGAGACTGTGTCATTTTACAATGTGTGAGTGATCCAGTTTCTATATATATATATTCTTGCCAGCATTTGGTGTTGTCTCTATTTTTATTTTAACCAATGTGATGTGAGTGTATTGACATCTCAAGTTGATTGCATTTGAATTTCATTAATGACCAGTCATATTGTACAACTTTTCATGTGCTTCCATGCCAATGATATAATCTTTTCAACAAAATGTTTGCTCATAGAATTTGGTTTTCTAGAAAAATACTGATTCTGAGTTTTTATATCTTCTGAAGTTTAGCCCTCTGTCAAATATGGGTATTGCAATTCTTTCTTGTCTGTACTTATCTTTTTATCCTCCTATCAAATTATTCACAAACCAAAAGTTTTAAATTTTAATGATCTTTATCAATTTTATTGTCCCTGCTTTTTCTGTTAATTCTAAGAAATATTTTTCAAGTAATAGATCCTGAAAACTTTCTCCCAATATCTCTAAAAATTTTAGTTTCCCATTTTACATTTAAGTCCATTATCTAACTTGAGTTATTTTTGTCTAAGATGTGAGTTTTAGATCAAGGCTCATTTCTTGAAAAGGTCATGGATTTTAAACTAAATTATTTATGTACATTTGTCAAAAATCAGTTGTTCTAAATAATTAGTGGTGATGACTGCATATTCTGAACGTACTGAAAACACCTAATTATATAACCTAAAGGATAGATTTTATGGTATGTAAGTTATATATAATAAAGCTGCTATTAAAAGTTCATATAAAAATCATGTGTGCAAGTTCCTGTGAGCCTATTTGTGAGTTTTCTATTCCATTCTATTGATCCATGTGTCTTTACTTTTGCTGGTATCACTCTTCTTTGATGACTGTAGCTATACAGTAAGCCTTAATTTCAGCTGGAGTGATTTCTCTCATTTTATTTTTCCTTTTCAAGATTGCCTAGCCTGTGTCTTTCATATAAATTGTAGAATAACCTTGTTCATATCTTGAAAGAAACTTGCTAGTATTTTGATAGTACTTGCACTAATCCTGTAGATTGATTCGGGGAAAATTAACATATATAGTATGCTAACTTTTCCTGTCCATCAATACAATGTGTCTCTCTATTTATTTATTTATTTATTTGTAATTTTTTTTTTTATTTCCATAAGTTGTTGCAGATCAGTTGGTATTTGATTACATGAGTAAGTTCTTTAGTGGTGATTTGTGAGATTTTGGTGCACCCATCACCTGAGCAATAGACACTGAACCTAACTGGTAGTCTTTTATCCCTCACCTGCCTACCACCCTTTCTCCCAAGTCCCGAAGGCCATTGTATCATTCTTAAGCCTTTGCGTCCTCATAGCTTACCTCCCTCTTATGAGTGAGAACATACAATGTTTGCTTTTCTATTCCTCAATTACTTCACATAGAATAATAGTCTCCAGTTTCATACAGGTTGCTGTGAATGCCATTAATTTGTTCCTTTTTATGACTGAGTAGCATTCCATCATATATATGTATATAATATATACCACAGTTATATATATTATATATACCAGAGCTATATATATATACACACACACACACACCACAGTTTTATATAGATATACCAGTTATATATATAATATACATTATATATACCAGTTTTGTATATATATTTAAATGTGATATATAATATATATAACATAATATATATAAACATTTTATATATTATATATATAAAACTGTGGTGTATGTATAATATGTATATGTGTAATATATGTGTGTGTGTATATATATACACATCACAGTTGTTTCTTTATCCCTTCATTGATTGATGGGCGATTGGGCTGGTGGCATATTTTTGTAATTGCAAATTATGCTGCTATAAACATGCCTGTGTAAGTATCTTTTTCATTTAATGACATATTTTTTCCAGGTAGAAATCTAGTAGTGGGACTGCTGGATCAAATGGTAGTTACACTTTTAGTTCTTTAAGGACTCTTCACACTGTTTTCCATAGTGGTTGTACTAGTTGACATTCCCATCAGTAGCATAGAAGTGTTTTCTTTTCACCATATCCACACCAAAATTTCTTTTATCTTTTTAAATTATGGCCATTCTTGCAGGAGTAAGGCAGTATCACATTGTGGTTTTGATTTCTATTTCCCTGATCATTAGTGATGTTGAGCATTTTTGCATGTTTGTTGGCCATTTGTATATCTTCTATTGAGAATTTTCTACTCATGTCATTAGCCCACTTTTTTATGAGATTGTGATTTTCTTGCTAATTTGCTTGAGTTCCTTGTAGATTTCTGGATATTAGTCCTTTGTCAGATGTGTAGATTGTGCAGGTTTTCTCCTACTCTGTGGCTTGTCTATTTACTCTGCTGACTGTTCCTTTTGCTGTGCAAAAGCTCTGTAGTTTAATTAAGTCCCATCATTTATCTTTGTTTTGTTGCATTTGCCTTTCAATTCTTGGTCATGAAGTCTTTACCTAAGCAAATGTCTGGAAGTGTCCTTTCAATGTTATCATCTAGAATTTTTATAGATTCAGGCCTTAGATTGAAGTCCTTGATCCATCTTGCATTGATTTGTTTATAAGGTGAGAGACAAAGATCCAGTTTCTTTCTCCTATGTTCGGCTGGCCAATTATTCCAGCATCTTTTGTTGAATAGAGTGTCCTTTCCTCACTTTATATTTTTGTTTGCTTTGTCAAAGATCAATTGATTATAAGTATTTGGGTTTTTCCTGGGTTCTGTATTCTGTTCTATCCCTCTCTGTGCCTATCTTTATACAGGTACTATACTGTTTTGGTAACTGTGGCCTTATAGTATAGTTTTAAATCAGTTAATGAGATGTCATCATATTTGTTTTTTTGGTTTTTTTTTTTCTGCTTGTTTGTGTTTGTTTTGCTTCATTTTGCTTTGGCCATTCGAGCTCTGTTTTTGGTTCCATATGAACTTCAAGATTTTTTTTTTTCTAGTTCTGTGAAGAATGATGGTGGTATTTTAATGAGAATTGCACTGAATTTGTAGATTGCTTTTGACATCATGGTCATTTTCACAATGTTGATTCTACCCATCCATGAGCATGGGATGTGCTTCCATTTGTTTGTGTTGTTATCTATGAATTCTCTCAGCAGTGTTTTGCAGTTTTTGTTGTAGAGGCCTTTCACCTCCTTGGTTAGATATATTCCTAAGCATTTTATTTTCTATTCCAGGTATTGTAAAAGGAGTTAAGTTCTTGATTTGTTTCTCAGCTTGATTGATGTTGGTGTATAGAAGAGCAACCGATTTATGTACATTAATTTTGTATCCTGAAAGTTTGCTGAATTTGCTTATCAGTTACAGGAGCGTTTTGGAGGAGTCTTTAGGTTCTTCTAGGTATATGATCATATTGTCAACAAACAGCGACATATTGACTTCTTCTTTACCAATTGGATGCCCTTTGTTTCTTTTTTTTTTTTTTCTTTTCTCTGATTACTCTCACCAGGACTTCCAGGACTATGCTGAATAGAAGTGGTAAGAGTGGGCATCCTGGTTTTGTTCCAGTTCTCAGAGGGAATGTATTCAACGTTTTCCCATTCAGTTTTATGCCAGCTGTGGGTCTGTCATAAACGGCTTGTATTACATTGAGTTATGTTCCTTGGATGCCAGTTTTGCTGAGGGTTTTAATTATAAAGGGATGCTGGATTTTGTTAAATGCTTTTTTTTGCATCTATTGAGATGATTTTGTGATTTTTGTTTTCAATTCTGTTTCTGTGCTGTATCACATGTATTGGCCTTTTTTGTTTTCTTTATTCAGTGTTTCATGGCATTCAGTATACAGTTTATGTATATGTCTTGTTAGTTGGTAAAGCTCCATATTTCATTCACTTTGGAGCAATCATAAATGGTATTGTGTTTTAATTTTGTTTTCCATACTGCATCTCTAGTCTATAGAAATGTGATTGACCGATCCTCCCTGCTGGTGCTGCCAAGCTCACCTGCTTTCACTTGGACTCCTTGACTTAGGAGAGGAATGAGTTCAGCTGAACCATCTTCTGTTACTAGGTTGGGAATTGCAAAACCCCAGACCTGGGTCACCATCTTCTATTGGGTGAATCATAAGGTGGCCTTTCACTATGTTATTTTTCTAGTCCTGGCGTGGCAGACAAGCTTGTTTTCCTCTTCTTCCTCTTAGATTTCTCCCTTGCTTGCCTCTTGCTTTATTTCTAGGGTCTATTATTGTGTTTAGCTGGGAGGAACAGGGAGAGATGAATCTTCTCTGCCTTGTGTAGATCAGACTAGAATTGATCCTGGGCTCTTTTTATAAGGATTACTATTTATTCCCTACTGAATATGATGTCTATATAGAATATAGGAGATGTCAATTAAAAGTACATTGCTTATGAAAAAAATGACATTCACATTCTTTCTCAATTCATGACAAATATTGATGTATTTGTAGTATGTTCTATATTTTCTTCTAAAGTCTACATAGAACTTTGTATTTCTGTCTTGTATTAATTTAGTCCCTTATGCTTATGAAGAAATTAACTCACAGATATAATGAAAAGTTGCTACCACTGAGCAGCATCAATACAAGTCTGTTTTTCTTTGATGCCTCAATGCCATTTTGAGAAATACGATGCTTGGAGAATAATCTCCTACCTCCACCTCTGTTTAGGGCTTATATTCCCAGGAAAATTTAGAAATAAAGCCGTTGAGACTAGAAAAGTAATTGTGCTCAGTAGCAGGACTCTTTTCCCACTGCTGGGCCATGTATCTCTTCTTTCTTTTCTGCCTCTGAGTGTCAGTCTCTGCATTGGGGGTTGACTGCTTCACTAGCTTTCCTTGTTACTAGGCTCTATTATCTTTGGTAGATTTTCCCTTTCCTACCTCATTGTCCTAAAGTGACACTGAATGGATGTGGTTAGGGGTTAATCAAACATTATATTATGTGAAGTTTGTAAGAATTGCAGAAATTGCAAGGCCACTGCCATCATTTTTGCTAATCCTGAGTTTAACCGAAACTCCTCTGCTATTTCCTCAAAACTCGATGTTTCATTTATACTTTCAAAGACACACATAAAAATAAACATTTCCTAGGTTGATTAGAGGAGAGGTCAACAGAGATGTATGAATTTCATTATATAGTCATAGGCACCTGCATTTGGAAAATGTGGAGAAAATGTCTGGAGCCCTAAGTTTTTGAGACTTAGATCACTTCTTTCTTATTTTTCCCTCTGAAATATGTTCAAAACAAAATTGTTTCCTCTAACATTACTCATTTTGAATTGCCAAAGTTATATTAATGTTAACTTCTTGAGAAATTATGATAAGATTTGTTCCTTTGTGATATAAATGCTTATACAAACTTATTTACCCCTTGTGCCTGGTAATGTTGTTAGAACGTTATGTTTTCTCTTATATTCAGGTTACCTACCCTAGGAATCTGATGACGCTCTCACATATAAAGAAACCCTAGGAAACTTAGTCTGATGATGCTCTGGTTAGACAATAAATGTTTAGAATTTGATCCTGAAAGCTCTGTAGGATGAAGTCCCTGCTGCTCTTCCTAAATCCTGATCCCGTACTTGTCTTCATCACACACATTCATTTTTTTTAATTGTGTTTTCCGTTTGATAATATGTTACAGGCAAAATTATCTAAACTTAAGTATTTTACAATATCTTAGAAGTCAAATTTTATCCAATAAACAATAAGAAAACTTATTTTAGTGACATGTGGCATCTGACATTTACTGTTGATGTGATGAAACCACTATAAATTTATGGGACTAGTCAGGGACAGTATCTCACATCTGTACAAAGTTTTGGGAGGTCAAGGAAAGTAGATTCACTTGAGACCAGGAGCTTGAGACCAGCCTGAACAGCATAGCAAGATTCTATTTTTACAAAAACTTTAAAAATTAGCTAGATGTAGAGGCATGCACCTGTAGTCCAGCTACTCAGGAAGCTGAGGTGAGAGGATCACTTAAGCTCAGGAGCTTGAGGCTACGGTGAGCTAGCATCACACCACTGCACTCCAACCTGGGCGACAGAGCAAGATCCTGTCTCCAAAAACGATATATATTCATGGTACAATTCTCTCTAATCACAGATAATGAGGGCTTAGAAATGTAACAAAACTTATTACAGATCCTATATGTGTTAAAAAAATTAGCAATACAGAAATGTATGCTCAAGATTATTTAATGTATTATCTGATTTCAAGTAAGACGATTGAGAATTGTATTAATGATTGTTTTATATTTCTATTGTGTCACTGTGCACAAAAACAATGACTTGGAACCAACCCAAATGCCCGTCAATAGTAGACTGGATAAAGAAAATGTGGCACATATACACCATGGAATACTATGCAGCCATAAAAACAGATGAGGTCATGTCCTTTGCAGGCACATGGATGAAGCTGGAAACCATCATTCTCAGAAAACTAACACAAGAACAGAAAACCAAACACTGCATGTTCTCACTTGTAAGTGGGAACTGAACAATGAGAACACATGGACACAGGGAGGGAACATCACACACTGGGGCCTGTCAGGGGGTGGGGGCTAGGGGAGGGAGAGCATTAGGAGAAATACGTAATGTAGATAATGGGTTGATGGGTGCACCAAACCACCATGGCACATGTATACCTATGTAACAAGCCTGCACGTTCCGCACACATACCCCAGAACTTAAAGTATAATAAAAAATAATAATAAAGAAGATTTTACAGGGAACACGTATCAGGCTTCATCAGCTCACATCAGCACACCTAAAGCAAGCTAGTTTTATAGTCTGTACATTTATAAATCTGTGTTAGGAAAGTTGAGAGGTAAAGTATGGATGAGTATATGTGTGTGCATGTTTGTGCTTCTTCACGTGTGTGACTAAGCTTAATATAGGCATATAAATATAAACCAATTCTTCACCACACTCCATTTCCTCACAGACATATTATGTTAGAATTTTAATACTTGATGGCCTACTAGATTGTGAATTTCAAATTTGCATTTTACAAATAAGAGAATTAAAACCCAAATGAGATAAATGATATTACTAAAGCCACAGTCAATTCAGATCTGAATTAGTTTAATAATTCATTTAATGTTGATGGGTCAGCAAACGATCAATAAGATGCCTGGACTTTGGTCCCTTATTTGCAAAACTGCTGTTATAGACCAGAATGGTGTTTCTTAGAAAAGAAAACAACATTAAACCCTTTTGATATTCATCTTTGCTAGTAACGTCCACACTTCTTAGCATAGTATAAAAGGCTGTCATGGTGTGCTATCTCCCACATCTCTTATTCTGCACTGGGTTTTTTCCCCTTATATGTTACACCTTATATCCAGATTTCTGAACCTTAGCATTATTGACATTTTGGACCATACAATTCCTGGTGTGGGGACATGGAGCTGCCCTGTGCTTTGCAGGATGCTTAGCAGCATCTCTGGCTTCTATATATTAGATACCAGTGGCCATACTGGACCACCCCCAGTTATGACAATCAAAAATGTCTCTAGAGATTCCAAGTGCCCCTGGGGTCAAGTTAAGCCCTCACCACACACACACACTTTTAGAAATATTGCTTAACATAGGAATCTATGGAATAGAATAATTTAAAACTTTTAGCAAGCCAAGAAGTTGTCTTCCAGGGTGCCTTGATTCATTCTGCTTCTGTACAGAGCACTTCAGTGTCGTTGCCCACCTGAAATATAAAAACAACTTACATTTCAAGATTGATACCAACTAATAATCTCCTTCCTGAAGTCTCTTTGTGTGTCATTTTCTTAGGAAATGCCTACCTTTTCCTTTTTTGAGGCATTGTTAGCTTATGTGACTTTGTAAAATAGAATATTTGACAGTATTGTACTCATTAGGGAATGTGTGCATGTCACTTTTGAACTGTGAACCAATTAAGAGACCATTCAGATTCATCAGAAAATCCCATGCAATGCCTTCTCTGTACGTTCAGATTTCAAGGGAGCTCCTCTGAATTAGTGAGCGAGTGCGGGAGTAAGTTAGTATGTTAATGGAATCAATCATTGAGTGGACAATTGTTCCATGTAACTCACTTAACATATGTAAAATTTAGGTTTCGTTAAACAAAATGTTTTTTAGTAAATTACCAACAAAAGCAGAATCTAATACCTTATGTAAAAATGAATCATGGAAGTATTTCATGAGCCTGACTGGCCGAAAATATGCTTCTGTCACCCTGTGAAGGGCTAGTTACCTTTATTCTACCCCAATCCTATCAGACATCAGATCTATTACATCTCTTACATTCTCACTTAAATACTGGTCAAAAAAGATTTTGTAAAAGCCATAATGTAACCAGTATAAGCAATATTTTATCCAGGAGTTTGCTGAAAAAAATATGCTTTTCAAGCTATAGAACACTCCATCTCTTAATCTATACAAAAGATAATGAGGGACTCTCTGCAATACGGCCATATTGTTAATTGCATCTTTCCCTCACTTTGATTAACCTAATATGAATTCCAACCAAATAACCCTGGGGCTATTTTCAGTACTTCACTAAATGCTTAATTTTTACTGATTATACTCCAAGTACATTATTCAGATATTTACAGTGTCTAGGGTTGCAAGTTCCTTATCACTGTCTTCTCTCTGACCACACTATATTTATTAATATTCATCAGATGTTGGTTTTAAGAATATACCACAAGTCAACCTTAAAGACTAGTGATGATTAAATGTGGAAATACACTTTGGTTAAACTGACAATGTTTAGTCAACTACCATTTACACTTGAAAAGATAAAAATAAATAAATAAAATGAAAACATTTTCTAATTTCTTATGATATGAAAGAAGCATGAATATACATATATAATAAATAATAATACAGAAATAAATAATAAATATATAAGCAATATATATTTATTTAATATGAATAAATATATATATATAAACTCTCCTGGTAACTCACATCATGGTTATATTTTTAATAAATTATAATAGAAAAGAACTTGAGTTTACTGAATGAAAGTAAGAAGTTCAGCAAATGAAATGTATTATTTTCCTAACCTTCGTAACATTAAATTCCTATATTACAAAAAGTTGCTATTGGAAAGTGCTGATTGATGTCTCAATAGTGTTTACAAATGACTGACAGTACAGCGGCCATTCAATAGCCCTTTGTCTGTGTTCATCATACGGCATCAGACACATTGTGGATTCTAGGTATGCAAATATTATTATTCTCTTTACTCAGAATTTCTATAGCACTTTCTGTGCATACACTCCTTTTGGGCTCTGTGATACTCAAGAGAGCACTGCAACCTAGTTAATGAAATGGCTAAACATTCTACTGAGACCTGCATACAGGGAGCTCATAGAGACATCCACCAAAACATCAATCTGAGATCATTTAAAATGGGACATATTTTATTCACATATGATCAGAAATGTATGAACCACAAAGTGTGTTCCAAGCCTGAGTTTTAAATATTTTAAAGTAGTTCATTCAAATTCCTCATATAGGTGTTAATTAGTATTTTAATGAATTTGCAGAAGACAACATGATGCATATCAGAACATGGTATATTCTAGAAAATACTTGTTGGCCAGTAGTGTGTTTTAAGCAAGTCAGCTCTGCCAGTAAATTTCAGAGCTCTTGTTTCAAAAGATGCTTTAAAAAAAACTCCTAACTACCTTTTCAGAGACACATATCCTGGTGAACCTTAATACTAAGGAGAGAAAATAATCAACAGATACTTTACAAAAGAAGACATACATGAGGCCAACAAACATATGAAAAAATGCTCATCATCACTGGTCATTAGAGAAATGCAAATCAAAACTACATTGAGATACCATCTCACACCAGTTAGAATGGCGATCATTAAAAAATCTGGAGAAAACAGATGCTGGAGAGGATGTGGAGAAATAGGAACACTTTTACACTGTTGGTGGGAGTGTAAATTAGTTCAACCACTGTGGAAAACAGTGTGGCGATTCCTCAAGGACCTAGAAATAGAAATTCCATTTGACCCAGCAATCCCATTACTGGGCATATATCCAAAGGATTATAAATCGTTCTACTATAAGGACACATGCACACGAATGTTCATTGCAGCACAGTTTACAATAGCAAAGACCTGGAACCAGCCCAAATGCCCATCGATGATAGACTGGACAGGAAAAATGTGGCACATATATACCATGGAATATTATGCAGCCATTAAAAAGGAGGAGTTCACATCCTTCGTAGGGACATGGATGAACCTGGAAAACATCATTCTCAGCAAACTGACACAAGAACACAAAATCAAACACCACATGTTCTCACTCATAGGTGGGTGTTGAACAAGGAGAACACATGGACACAGGGAGGGGAGCACTATACGCGGGGGTCTGTTGGGGGAGGGGGGATAGTGGGGGGGGTGGGGAGTTGGGGAGGGATAGCATGGGGAAAAATGCCAGATATAGGTGAAGGGGAGGGAGGCAGCAAATCATACTGCCAGGTGTGCACCTGTGCAACAACCTTGCATGTTCTTCACATGTACCCCAAAACCTAAAATGCAATAAAAAAAAATAATAATAAAAAAAAATAAAATCCCAATTAGTACAAAACCATTAACTACGTTTGGGGCAGGTCTGGCCTGAGTCATGAATAGAATTTGCATTTGGCACCTGGAATGATGAGAAAACAAACAAACAAAGAAACACATGTATTTAGTTTCCCAGACTTGAGACCAAAGAAAAAATTAGCTACCAATAAAATTATCTTAAAAGGACTATGAAATGTTAGAACTGACAGCATCTTAGAGCTCATTTAGACTGACACTGACATTGCTGATGAGGAAACTGAAGCCCCCAAAATAAAGGACTTGCTGAGATTGCGCCATTGGAGAGTGGCAATCTCAATACAATAGTCAACGTCTGCAGGTTTAGCTTAGCAGGAGGATGTGTTAAGTTGTTGAGAAAAACAAACAAACAAACAATTTAAAAAGTGGTTTACCGTCAGAAGCGGTGACTAATGCCTGTAATCCCAGCACTTTGGAAGACGGACGACCATGAATCATTTGAGCCCAAGAGTTTGAGACCAGTTGCCTGGGCAACACAGGGAGACCCAATCTCTACAGAAAAGATACAAAAAATTAGCAGGGCATGGTAGCATGCACCTGTAGTCTTAGTTACTCGGGAGGCTTAGGTGGGAGGATTTCTTAAGTCTGGGAAGTCAAGGCTGCAATAAGCCATGATTGCGCCGCTACACTCCAACCTGAGCAACAAAGCCAGATTCTGTCTCAGAAAGAAAAAAGAAAAAAAGAAGTCTTCAGACCTTTTTTTTTTTTGCTTTTTTTTTTTTTTAATTTTTTTTATTGCATTTTAGGTTTTGGGGTACATGTGAAGAACATGCAAGATTGTTGCATAGGTGCATACGTGGCAGTGTGATTTGCTGCCTTCCTCCCCTTCACCTATATCTGGCATTTCTCCCCATGCTCTCTCTCCCCAACTCCCCAATTAATTTGAAAAAATATTAGAACATATATAAATGCCAGTTAAGAGAGAAAATAAGTAAGTAGGTAAAGTAGACTGGAAATTTATTGGAGAAAGTGGACATGAAAACATGAAATAGAAATAGAAAAAAATAAGAAAAGAGGTTAGGTAAGAAGTGAGATAAAGTGAAAAAAAAAGGAGAAACACACAAGTAGTAATGGTCACAAAAGAGAGAAACATCGTTATGGTATGAAAGAAAACAGTCGTTTTTCTAGCTTTATCCCAGCACATCGCTGAACCATCTTTAGAAAGTTACTTCTTATTATTATGATTTTTCAGTGTGTTCACCATGTTTAACTGAGATGTCTAAATTCTCCAACCTCTATCTAGTTTATTTAGAGAGTTTCCATCTAGTTTATTTTAGAGAAAATGTTGATATTTCAAGTCAATTTATTCAGCTGTTTTATCATCCTTAGAGAAACAATGAGTAAACTTCTTTTTTAAGTTTTTTTTAATTGACTCATAACTACACATATTTATAGGCCATGGTGTGAAGGTTCAGTATATGTATACATTGTGTAATGATTGATTCAGGGTAATTAATATATCCATCACCCAAACACTTGTCATTTCTTCATAGCGAAAACATTCAAAATCCTTTTCTTCTAGCTATTTTGAAACACACAATGCATAACTGTTAAATATAGTCATCTTACTGTACAATAGAACACCAAAAATTACTCCTCTGATCTAACTGTAAACTTGTACGATTGAGAAATCTCTCCCCATTCCCACCGCTCTCATCTTGCCCAGCCTCTGATACCAACTATTCTACTCTCTACTTCTGTGAAATCAACTTTGTAAAATTTCACATAAGTGAGATCATGAAGTATTTGTCCTTCTGTTTATGGTTAACGTCCATTAATATCATGTTTCTGGGTTCATTCATGTTGTTGCAAATGACAGGCTCTCAGCCATTTTATGCCGGAATATTATTTTATTGGGTATATATGCCACATTTCATTATCTATTCATCATCTAATGTCCATTGATGGACATTAGGTTTATTGCATCTCTTGGTGATTGTGAATAGTGTTGCAGTAAATATGAGAGTTCAAATATCTCTTTGACACACTGACTTCATTTCCTTTGGATATATATCCAGAGTGAGATTATTAGATCATAAGGTAGTTCTAATTTTAATTTTTTAAGAACCCTCTATACTGTTGTACATCATGGCAATGCTAATTTGCATTGTCACCAACCATGTATAAGAATTCTTCTTTCTCCACATTCTTGCCTTATTTCTTACTTGTTTGCCTTTTGGATACTAATCATTCTAACTGGGTTGAGGGGATATCTCGTTGTGGTTTTGATTTGCATTTCCTTGATGATTAACAATATTGACCACCTTTTCATATACCAGTTGGCGATTTGAATGTCTTCTTTGAGAAATGTCTATTCAGATCTTTTGCTCACTTTTAATTGGATTATTTGTTGTTTGTTTGGCTTTTTGTGCTTCTATAGAGTTGTTTGAGTTCTGGATATTAATCCCTTATCAGATGCAGTTTGTAAATATTTCCTCTCCTTTGTAGGTTGTCTCTTCACTCTGTTGATAGTTTTCTTTTCTGGCAGAAGCTTTTTAGTTTGATGTAATCCCATTTGTCTATATTTGCTTTTATCACCTGTGCTTTTGAGGTCTTACCCAAAAAGTAGTTGCCCAGGCCAATGTTATAAAGCGTTTTTCCTATGTTTTCTTCCAGTAGTTTCATAGTTTTGGGTCTTATATTTTCATCTTTAATTTATTTTTGTAATGATTTTTGTAAGTACCAGGACTGATTTCATTAGGGTCTAATTTTGTCCTTCCACATATAGATATCCGATTTTACCAACACCATTTATTGAAGAGACTGTCCTTTCCCTAATGTGTATTCTTGGCACCTTCATCAAAAACCAGTTGGCTATACATGTGTAGATATATTCTTCGTTCTGTGTTCTGTTCCATTGGTTTATGTTTCTGTTTTTATGCAAGTACCGTGAAGTTTTGGTTATGCTTGCTATAGAGTATCTTAAAGTTCGGTAGTTTGATGACTCAAGATTTGTTCTTTTTTAAAGTCATTTTGGCTATTCAGGGTCTTTGGTGGTTTCATACCAATTTTATAATTTTTTTTCTATTTCTGCAAAAAATATCCTTGGTATTTTGATAGGAACTGAATATTGCTATGGGTAGTACAAACATTTTAAAATGTTAATTCTTCCAGTCTCTAAACCTGAGACATCTTTTCATTTTTAATGTCCTCTTCAATTTAGTTTATCAATTTTTTTAATCATTTTAATTGTAGCTATCTTTTACCACCGTGGTTAAATGAATTTGTAGGGTTTTTGGTAGCTATCTTAATTGGACTGATTTATTTATTTCTTTTTTAGATTGCTCACCATTGGCATGTAAAAATACTACTGATTTTCTTGTTTTTGAGATCGAATTCCTCTCTTGTTGCCCAGGCTGGAGTGCAATGGCGCGATCTTGGCTCGCCACAAACTCTGCCTCTGGATGGAGTTCAAGCAATTCTCCTACCTCAGCCTCTCAAGTAGCTGGGATTACAGGCATGCACCACCACGCCCAGCTAATTTTGTATTTTTAGTAGAGACGGGGTTTCTCCAGGTTGGTCAGGCTGGTATCAAACCCCCAACCTCGGGTGATCCACCCACCTCGGCCTCCCAAAGTGCTGGGATTACAGGCACAAGCCACCATGCCTGGCCTACTACTGATTTTTGTATGATTATTTTGCATGCTAAAATTGTACTGAATTTGTTAATTAGTATAATAGGGTTTTTTTTGGTGGAGTATGTAGGATTTTCTGTATAAGATTATGTCATCTGCAAACAGGGACAATTTGTCTTCCTCCTTTCCGATGTTAATTCCTTTATTTATTTCTAGTGCCTAGTTGGTCTGGCTAGGGCTTACTGATGAGATTTCTATTTAGCGTATTTTAGTGAGAACTTTAATGTCTGAGGTGCTTATCAGTATAATGGAAACACACAGCAAAAGCTCCAGGAATTTAAAGCCCTCTGGGCAAACCCAATCATGGAGGGGGAGGGGGATTTACACTATTTCAATAAAAGTTTAATTCTAATGCGATTGAACTGCTTTGCCTGAAAATCCAACTTTAAATTTGACATTTCAGAGTTATTAAACTGCATTAATATTTGTTTTTTTCTAATTGTCCAAGACACAGAAGAATAGTTTAGAGGGCTGAGTTTGAAGACCATAATTCTGCACAGATGGGCTTTGATTGAATGGGATTTGAGAAAGAGGTCCATAGCCTTTTCCCAAAACAAAACAACTCTTGAGAACTGGCAGCTGTGTCTGTTATGGACCTGTCACTGAGGGCATTTTTATTGATGTAGAGCATTCCTCTTTGGAAGTAAACTTGGAAGAAAAAGCCGATTTCACCATCAAGAACAGTTATTCATCTACCAAACAGTTGATTTATGTTTTATTGTATGAAACCAGTGAAAAAAAGTAAGTGATCTACTCATCTTGGGTTCTGGAAACACTTAGAATCCAAACTGCCATTCACGTATAGACAAAGGGTAGGTATATACATTAAAATTCGTTCTTTTTAAAAATTATTTATTTATTTACTTATTGCACTTTAGGTTCTGGGGTACATGTGCAGATCATGCAGGGTTGTTGCACAGGTACTTACATGGAAAGGTGGTTTGCTGCCTCCATCCCCCTGTCACCTATATCTGGCATTTCTTACCATTTTATCCCTCCCCAACCTCCCTACTCCCCACTGTCCCTCCCCTAGTCCCCCACCCCTCAACAGATCCCAGTGTATGATGCTCCCCTTCCTGGGTCCATGTGTTCTCATTGTTCAACACCTGCCTATGAGTGAGAACATACGGTGTTTAATTTTCTGTTCTTGTGTCAGTTTGCTAAGAATGATGGTTCTCAGATTCATCCATGTCCCTACAAAGGACACGAACTCTGCTGGGAATACTTTGAACCCCTCTGTGGTGACTGAGCTTCTGGAAGAATTGGCAAAACCCAAGCTATCTGAAATAACAAGAAGAAATTTTTGCTGATTTCTAATCTGTAAATTCTCTTAAAATTTGTTTTCCCCGCAATGAGTTATTTGCTTTGTGATACTTGTTACTTATTGATTATATTTGAGAAAATGAAGGATAATGTGAAATGCTGAGATGTAACTTGTAACTTTGGTTCTGCTGAGATGTAATTTGTAACATTGGCTCTACTGATCTGTTCTGGTAAAAACAGGAACTCTGTGAAAGGGACTAACCATGTAGCTTGACTGCCAGAGAGAGATGACAGCATGTCATGGGCTTCCCGTTGCAGACAGCCTATAAACAAACGTGTAATGGAGAGGTTTATTACGTGGATTCCTTTCCCAGGAAAGGCATATTGATTAGGGCCCTGGTTTATAATCCTCTGTGTATATACCGAGTAATGGGATTGCTGGGTCTAATGGAATTTCTATTTCTAGATCCTTGAGGAATTGCCACACTGTTCTTAATGTCACAAATATTCGTGTTCATGACTTTGCATTACTTTTAGTACATAGTTGTATCATATAGTTTTGTAATAGTTTTTAAAATGTACATTAATGCCTATGTAACACTATGTGTCAAGTACTAATGTAAAAATGGTGCTTCCATTATCTCATCTAATCCTTACAACAAGCCTTTTGGGAAGACAGAATATTTAGCTCATGTTCATAAGGAATCCAAGAACCAGAGAACAAAGTGACTTGCCAAGGATTGTACAGCTAGAAAAAAACAGAGGCAGGATTTGATCCATCATTCTGGATCTAAAGTTAATGCTCTGAGCCACTACATGCTGCTTCCCTTCTGTGTGCTAAACACTGTAGAATCTACTTCTTTAAATTTATCTTAAATGAGGTAGAATGCAGAGAAGTAAATGAGTAGGCTGAGATTACCAGGTGTCTGTCACTTGGTGCATAGAAACACCTGGCCATCTACATGCCACTGTTTCTCCAGGTATGTTTTTTAATGCTCGTTAGTCAAGCCACCACAGAACTTTAAAATTTTTACGCTATTTCTCACATTTAAATGTGTATTGCACAAAAAACATACTTTCCAATTGAATTCTCCCAGTTTTGTAATAACTTTAATCTTTAACTTGGTTTTAGCTCTTCGGTAGAGGAAAGCCTTAACCTTAATTTCTGGGTCTTGGTATTGCTATATCAGAATGTTCATCTACCTGTATGATGCATTTCATCTTAGTACTCATTGACTTCCTTGGTGTGAACACATCTATGTTGAGTGATCGAGATCATATTGGCTCCAATATTATACACCACAAGTTAATAAACTTAGTTTACATCAATATTTGTAAAATAATTTAACTATTTATGCTTAATAACCTGAGTTAATATGAACATCTGTCAATTTCACAGTGGAGATTTTTCTGTTTCCTGAAAACTAAAACCAGAAAGAAAAATTTCCCTACTTTCTTAAGCTGTTGCTTAACCAACATCTTTACCAAATATATTTGACTCTCATTTAGAGTTTATTTTGTTTTCTCTTTCATTTCTATTCATTACAAAAGTTAAATTACAGTCACAAAGCTGTAGGGATTTTGCTAGGCATTGATAATATGGAGCTGAAAAGAATCTATCCCTACTGAGGAGCAGAGAAGGTATTTCTGATAAAAGGCAGTGAAATGCATAAGTGCCTAGAAGTTACTGAGTGTCTATAGAACAGACATTTGAAAGTGCTATTCATTCTATACATGAATGAATAATTCACACCTACATAGATGGCTATGGACACGTGCAGGAAAATAATTTGAATTTTTTTTTTGAAGGACCAAATAGGAATTAATAGAACTTGTGGCATTTGGCTGTACAATTAAGGCTTTGAACTCAAAGCCATGATTCCCAACTTTTATGAATACATTCTACAAGAAATTCTCTAAGTCGTCTCTACCAGCTTTTCAGTATCCTTAAATTTTTTTAATTATGGGAAAATATACATAAAATCTACCATTTTAATAATTTTGGTGGCATTAAGAAAATTTATAATGCTTTTTAATGATTACTAATACATATCTCCAGAACATTTTCATCAACTCAAATTATTATCTACTCATTAAACACTAACTTTTCCCCCTCCCAGCCCATGGTAACATCTATTCTACTTTATTCTACTATCTGTCACTATGAGTTTGCTTGCTATAGTTTCTAAATATGCATATGTTTTGTGTCTGGCTTATTTTACTTAGCCTGTCATTTTCAAGATCTATTCATATCATAGCCTGTATCAAAATCACATCCACTTTTCAGGGTTTAATAACGTTTGATGATATGTACATATATATCACATTTGTTTACCCATTTATCTGTTGAAGGACACTTTGTTATTTTCATTTTTTTGTTATTATGATTAAGGCTGCTATAAGCATTAGTGTATAATTATCTGTTTGAGTTCCTTTTTCAATTCTTTGGAGTATACACCTAGGAGTAGAACTGCTAAGTAGTATAAATCTATGTTCAACTATTTTAGAAATTGCCAAACTGTTTCCCATGGCAGCTATATCATTTTGCATTCCTGAGCAGCAATGCATGGGGGTCCCAATTCCTTCTTATCCTTTCCAATACTTGTTATTAATTAATAAATTAAAATTAAATAATTAATTCATGATCTAATGGCCAGTCTAATTAGCATGGAGTGGTACTTGTTTGTAGCTTTGATCTGTATTTCCCTAATGACTAATAGTGTTCAGCATCTTCACATGTGCTTACTGGCAATTGGTATATCTTCTTTGGAGAAATGTCTAGTCAAGTCCTTTTTTCAGTTTTGAATTGGTCTGGTATCTCTTATTGCTGAGTTGTAAGAGTTTTTTCGACATCCTAGCTATTCATTTATTATGAGATAAATCATTTGGAAATATTTTCTCATGGGATCTCTCTTTGTTCCGAGCCCCACCCCCGTCTCTGTACAGAGGAGCTGTCTTCCTCTTTTCTTCTTTCTTTCTTCTTTCTTGCCTGTTAAACTTTTGGCTCCTTAAAACCAAAAACAGAAAAAGAAAAGAAAATATTTTCTCTCATAGTGTGTGTGGTCTCTTCATTCTCCTGATATTGTCCTTTAATGCACATATGATAAAAAACTTTTTCATGAAGCTAAAATTGTCTATTTTAAGTTTTGGTTTCATACTTAGGAATTTATTATCTAATACAAGGTCATGAAGATTTTTCACTTTTTTTTTCTAAGACTTTTAGCTCTTACATTTAGATCCTTTTATAATTTTGAGTTAAGTTTTGTATATGGTGAAACATAAGGGTCTGTTCTAGTCAGTTCTCACACTGCTCTGAAAATATACTTGGGACGGGGTGATTTGTAAAGAAAATAGGTTTAATTGGGTCACAGTTCTTCAGGCTATAGAGAAAACACTGGAGCATCTGCTCAACTTCTGGTGAGGCCTCAGAAAACCTACAATCATAGCAGAAGGTGAAGGGGAACCAGCACTTCACATGGCCAGAGCAGGAGAAAAAAAGAGTGGAGGTGAGTTGCCACACACTTTTAAAGAACCACATCTCACAAGAACTCACTCACTACCATGAGAACAGCATAAAGAGGACTATCTACCCTGATGATTCAATCACCTTCCACTAGGCTCCACTTCCAATGTTGGGGATGACAATTCAACATGAGATTTGGGCAGGGACACAGATTTAAGCCATCTCAAGGTCTAACTTCACTCATTTCCATGTCAATACCCAGTTTCCTCAGAAACATTTGTTGAAAAGAATGTACATTCTTTTACCTGTTAAATGGTCTTCCCACCTTGTTGAAACCCAGCCAAATATGTACAGATTATTACTAAGTCATCTACTGTTTTCAATGGTCTATATGTGTGCTTTATGCCAGTATCACACTGTTTAGATTACTACAGCTTTATGTTAATTTGGGGATCAGGAAGTTTGAGTCCTACAAATTTGCTATTTTTACTTCAAAATTGTTTTAGCTACTCAGTTTCTGGGGATTTCATACGAATTTTAAGTTTTTTTTTTTTTAATTTCCGTAAGAAACACCTTTGGGTTTTTCATTGGGATTGAATCTACAATACTACATCTTCCAATCCATGATCATAGGTGTCTTCCCATCTATTCAGGTCTTCTTTAAATTCTTTCAGCAATCTTCTGTAGTTTTTAGTTTATACATCTTTCTCCTTCTTGGTTAAGTTCAGTCCTGAGCATTTATTTCATTCTTTTTTGTTGTTATTTTATTTTATGTTTTTAATTTTTGTTTTATGTTCAGGGGTACATGTGCAGGTTTGTTATATAGGCAAATTGCATATCACAGGGGGGTTGGCATGTAGATTATTTCATCACCCGGGTAATAAACACAGTACTTGATAAGTAGTTTTTTGATCCTCTTCCTCCTCCCAACCTTCACCCTTAAGTAGCCTCTGGTGCCTGTGGTCTACTTCTTGGTGTCCATGTGTTCTCAATATTTATTTATTTATTATTTTATTTTTCTGAGGCAGAATCTTGCCTGTCACCCAGGCTGGAGTGCTGTGGTGTAGTCTCAGCTCACTGCAACCTCCACCTCCTAGGTTCAAGTGATTCTCCTGCCTCAGCCTCCTGAGTAGCTGGGACTACAGATATGCACAACTATGCCTGGCTAATTTTTGTATATTTTTAGGAAAGGGGGGGGTTTGCACGTTGGCCAGGCTGGTCTCAAACTTCTGATCACTTGATCAGCCTGTCTTGGCCTTGCAAAGTGCTGGGATTACAGGCGTGAGTCATATCACCCAGCCCATGTATTGTCAATGTTTAGATCCCACTTATAAGTGAGAATAAGATATTTGGCTTTCTGTTCCTGTGTAGTTCACTTAGAATAGTGGCCTCCAGCTGCATCCATGAGGTTGCAAAGGAAATGATATTCTTTTTCTTGGGCATGTAGTATTCCAGGTGTATGTGTACCACATATACATTTTCTCTTTTTTTTTTTTTTTTTTTTTTGAGATGGAGTCTCACTGTCACCCAGACTGGAGTGCAATGACATAATCTCAGCTCGCTGCAACCTGTGCCTCCTGGGTTCAAATGATTCTCCTACCTCACCTTCCTAAGTCACTAGGATTACAGACATGCACCAGTACCCCCAGCTAATTTTTTTTTTTTTTTTAAGTAGATATGGGTTTCACTATGTTGGCCAGGCTGGTCTTGAACTCCTGACCTCAGGTAATCCACCTGCCTCAGCTTCCCAAAGTGCGGGGATTACAGGGATGAGCCACCACACCTGGCCTACATTTTCTATATAACATTTTCTTTATCCAGTCTACAATTGATGGGCATTTAGGTTAACTCCCTGTCTGCTATTGCAAATAGTGCTGCAATAAACATATGCATATGTGTCTCTTTATGCTGGGACAAGTTATATTTCTTTGAGTATATACCCAATAATAATATTGCTCAGTCAAATGGCAATTCTAGGTTCTTTGAGAAACCTTGAAACTACTTTCATAGGAGCTGAACTAATTCACATTTCCACCAGTAGTATATAGGTATTAACTTTTCTCTATAATTTCAATGGCATCTGTTATTTTAATATCCATTTTTATTGGTATAAGATAGTATCTCACTGTGGTTTTGATATGCATTTCTCTAATGATTAGTGATACTGAACATTTTTTGATAAGCTTCATGGATGTATGTATGTCTTCTTTTAAAGTGTCTATTCATGTCATTTGCCCACTTTTTAATTGGGTTGTTTAATTTTTGCTTGTTAATTTGTTTAAGTTTTTTTATAGATATTTGATATTAGATTTCTGTCAGATGTATAGTTTGCAAATATTTACTCCCATTCTGTAGGTTGTCTGTTTACTCTGATGATAGTTTCTATTACTGTACAGAAGCTCTTTAGTTTAATTAGGTCCCATTTGTAAATTTAATGTTCATTGCAATTGCTCTTGGCATTTTGTCATGAAGTCTTCCCCAAGACCTATGTCCAAAAGAGTATTTCATAAGTTGTCTGACAGTTTTTTATAGTGTTAGGTTTTATATTTAATTATTTAATACATCTCGAATTGATTTTGTAAAAAGTATAAGGAAGGTGTCCAGTTTCAATCTTCTGCATATGACTAGCCAGTTATCCTAGGATAATTTATTGAATAGAAAGGCCTTTTCCTGTTTCCTGTTTTGGTCAACTTTATTGATGGTGAGATGTTTGTAAGTGTGTGGCTTTATTGCTGAGATTTCTATTCTGTCCCATTGGTGTATGTGTCTGATTGTGTACCAGTGCCATACTTTTCTGGTAACTGCAGCCTTGCAGTATGGTTTGAAATCAGGTAACATGATGCCTCCATATTTGCTCTTTTTTCTTAGGATGACCTTGGCTACTTGGGCCTTATTTTGGTTCCATGTGAATTATAAAACAGATTTTTTTTTCTAATTCTGTAAAGAATCTCATTGGTAGTTTGATATGAATAGTATTGAATCTATAAATGACTTTGGCAGTATGGACATTTTAACAATATTGATTTTTCCTATCTATGAGCATGGAACGTTTCTCCATTTTTGGTGTGTCATCTCTGATTTCTTTGAGCAGAGCTTTGTAATTCTCATTGTAGAGATCTTTTACCTCTTTGGTTAGCTGTATTCTTAGGTATGTTACTCTTTTTGTGGCTATTTTGAATGGGATTTTTTTTATATTTGTCTCTCAGGTTGAATGTAGTTGGTGTATAGGAATGCTGATGATTTTCATACATTGATTTTGTATCCTGAAATTTAGCTGAAATTGTCTATTAGATGAAGGAGATTTGGGGCAGAGACTATGGGATTTTTACGTATTAAATCATATTGTCTGCAAACAGAAATAGTTGGACTTCCTCTCTTTTTATTTAGATGATTTGTTTCTCTTGACTTACTACTCTGGCTAGGATTTCCAGTCTATGGTAAATAGGAGTGGTGAGAGAGGGGATCCTTGTCTTGTGTCAGTTTTCCAGAAGAATGCTTCCAGCTTTTGCACATTCTGTAAGATATTGGCTGTGAGTTTTCCATAGATGGCTGTTATTATTTTAAGGTATATTCCTTTGATGCTTAGCTTGTTGAGGGTTTTTCATGTGAAGAGAGGTTGAATTTTATCAAAAGCCTTTTATTGCAAGACTTAAATCTAAAACCTCAAATTATGAAACTACTACAAGAAAGCATTTATTGAGGTGATTATGTGGTTTTCATTTATAGTTGTTTATGTGATAAATGACATTTATTGATCTGCATATGTTGAACCCACCTTGCTTCCCAGATAAAGCCTACCTGATTGAGGTGGATATGAGTTTGAGGAAATTTTCATGGATAATATCCTAAAAATACACTTTCTAAGTTGCTTGTTTTCATCCCCTCTCTTTCAGGGATGCCAATAAGTAATATATTTGATCTCTTTACATTATATTTCCTGAAGGTTTTGTTCATTCTTTATTATTATTTATTTTATTTATATCTGACTGAGGTAGTTTGGAGTACTAGTCATTGAGCTCTGAGCCTTTTTTTTCAAAACGTATTCAGACATATTTATTTTTTAATTTTTAATTTTTAGTTTTCATGGATTCATAGTAGGTATATATATTTTTGGTATATATGAGATGTTTTGATACAGGCATGCAATGCAAAATAATCACACAACAAAGAATGGAGTATCTATTCCCACAAGCGTTCATACTTTGTGTTACAAACAATCCAATTATTCTTTTTTAGTTATTTTTGAATGTACAATTAGGATTTCTGGCTATAGTCCCCTTGTTGTGTGATCAAATAGTATGTCTTATTCCTCCTTTCTCTGTTTTTTTTTTTAACACATTAGCCTGCTCCACCCCCCACTAACCACCCACTATCCTTTCTAATCTCTGATAACCATTCATCTACATTCTATGTCAATACGATTAATTGTTTTGATTTTTAAATCCCACAAACGAGTGAGAACGTGCAATGTTTGTCTTTCTGTGACTGGTGTAATTCGCTTAATATAATGATCTTCAGTACTATCCATGTTGTTTCAAATGATAGAATCTTATTCTTTTTCATGGCTGAATAAAACTCTATTCTGTATATATACCACCTTTTCTTTGTCCATTCTTCTGTTGATGGACACTAAGGTTCCTTCCAAATCTTAGCTATTGTGAAAAGTGCTGCAACAAACATGGGAGTGCAGATATATCTTCATTATACTGATATCCTTTCTTTGGGCTATATACCCAGCAGCAAGATCGGCTGGACCACATGGTAGCTCAATTTTTAGTCTGTTAAGTAATCTCCAAATGGTTCTCCATACTGGTAGTACTAATTTAAGCACATTTCACAGGTCTCCTTGTCACTTGTATGCTTTCTTTTGAAAAACATCTATTCACATCTTACTTCATATTTTATTGTATTATCAGATTTTCTCCTGTAGAGTTGTTTGAGCTCTGTATATACTCTGGTTATTAATCCTTTGTCAGATGGGTAGTTTGAAAATATTTTCTCCTATCCTATGGGCTGTCTGTTAGCTTTGTTCATTGTTTCCATTGCTGTGCAGAAGTTTTTTAACTTGACGTGATCCCATTTGTTCTCTTTTTCCTTGGTTGCCCCTGTTTGTGGGATATTGCTCAATAAATTTTGCTCCAATCTTTAGGATATCATCTGGGCAAAAATTTCTTATAGTAGTTTCATAATTTGAGGTTTTAGATTTAAGTCTTCAATACATTTTGATTTGATTTTTCTATATGAGGAGACATAGGGGTCTAATTTTATTCTTTTACATATGGATATGAATATCCAGTTATCTCAGCACGATTTATTAAAGAGACTCATTTCCCCAGTGTATGTTCTTGGCACCTTTGATGAAAATGAGTTCACTGTAGGCAGGTGGGTATTTTCTGAGTCCTCTATGCTGTTCCACTGGCCTACGTGTTTATTTTAATAACAGTCCATGCTATTTGGGTTACTGCAGGTCTGCAATATGATTTGAATTTAAGTAATGTGATTCCTTCAGTTTTGATCATTTCGTTTAGGATAGCTTATAATATATATTATATTTAATAATATAATATATATTATATATGTATTATTACTATATGCATTATATATTATATTATATATATTATATAATATACAGCTAGTATTATACTGAATGGGAAAAAACTGAGAGCCATTTATCTAAGATTTGGAACACGACAACGATGTAGTGTACAGCTTTTATTATGTTGAGGTATCTGTTTTCCAGAACAACAAGTTTTTTTGGGTTTTTTATTCAATATGAAATAATGTTGAATTTTATCAAACTCATTTTCAACATCAGTTAAAATAATTATATGGTTTTTATCCCTCATTCTGTTGATATGATGCATCACATTGATTTGGATGGGTTCACTGATCCTTGCACATTAGTGATAAATTCCACTTGGTCACAATGAATGATCTTTCTAATGCAATGTGGAATTTGGTTTCCTAGTGTTTTGTACAGGATTTTTGCATCAATGTTGCATTAGTCTGTTCTCATATTGTTGATAAAGACATACCCAAGACTGGGTAATTTATAAAGAAAAAGAGGTGAAATGGACTCACATTTCCATGTGACTGGGGAAGCCTCACAATCATGGCAGAAAGTGAACAATACATCTTATGTGATAGCAGACAAGACAGAATAAGAGATAAGTGAAACGGGAAACCTCTTATAAAACCATCAGATCTCATGAGACTTATTCACTACCAAGAGAACAGTATGGGGAAGCCACTCCCATGATTCAATAATCTCCCACCAGTCACCCTCACAACACATGAGAATTATGGGAGCTACAGTTCAAGGTGAAATTTGGGTGAGGATACTGTCAAATCATATCAAATATTCATCACGATATCAGTCCGTAGTTTCTATTTTTGATGTGTTTTTGTCTGGGTTTGGTATCAGGGTAATACTGGGCTCATAGAAGGAGCTTGGAAGTATTCAATCCTTTTGTATATTTTGGAACAGTTTGAATAGGACTGGCATTGGTCCTTCTTTAAATGTTTGGTAGAATTCATCATTGAAGCCATTGAGTCCTGGGCTTTTCTTTACCGGGAGATTTCTTATTATGGCTTCAATCTCATTACTGTTGTTGGTCTGATCAGGTTTTGAATTTCTTCGTGGTTTAATTTTGGTAGGTTGTATGTGTCTAGGAATTTGTCTATTTCTTCTACATTTTCCAACTTATTGGCATATAGTTGTTCATAGTAGCCAATAGCAATCATTTGGATTTCTACTCTGTCAATTGTAATGTCTACTTTTTCACATCTGATTTTATTTATTTGCATCTTCTCTTTTTTTTCTTAGCTGGCTTGGCTAAAGGTTTGTAAATGTTGTTTAATCTTTCATAAAACCAACTGTTTTATTCATTTTCTTGTATTGCTTTTATTTCAAATTAACTTCTGCTATAAATTTTATTATTTATTTTATTCTACTAATTTTGTCTTTGGCTTGCTTTTACTTTTCTGCCTCTTTAAGATGCATTGTTAGACTGTTTATTTGAAGTTTCTCCTCATTTTTGATGTAGGCATGTATAGCTATGAATGAATGAAATTAAACTTCCCTCTTAGTACTGCCTTTGCTGTATTCCATAGGTGGTGTTATGTTGGGTTTTAATTATCATTTGTTTTATTAAAATTTTCAATTTTCTTTTCAATTTCTTTATTGACCCACTGGGTCATTCAGGAGCATATGGTTTAATTTTCATGTATTTGTTTAGTTTCCAAAATTCATCTTGTTATTAATTTCTAGTTTTATTATATTATGGTCAGAAAAGATTCTTGATATTAATTCACTGTTTTTGAATGCTTTTACACTTCCTTTGTAACCTTGCATATGGTCTATCCTTGACAATAATCCATGTGTTGAGAAAAAAAATGCATATTTTGCAGCCTTTGGGTAAAATGTTCTGTAAATATCTATTATATCCATTTCATCTATAGTACAGATTAAGTCTGATTATTTCTTTGTTGATATTCTGTCTGGAAGACTGGTCCAATACTGAAAGTGTGGTGTTAAAGTCTCCAGATATTATTGTATTGGGGCCCATGTCTATCTTTAGCTCTAATAATATAGCATATATTATTAGAAACCAGCAAGCCATATACACATATATATGACCCCAACTGGAGCATCCAGATAAGCAGAATTTATTATGAATCCAACTACAGTATCCACATATATAAAGCATATATATATATATGCATACACATGTATACATATATATATGTCTATACACACCACTATATACCATTGCTATGTCCTCTTCCTGCATTGACTTTTATGATTATAGAGTGACCTTCTTTGTCTCTTCTTATAGATTTCATCTTGAAATCTATTTTGTCTGATATAAGTATAGCTACTCTTGCTTTTATTTTTGTTTTCATCAGAATGGAATATCTTTTCCCATCCTTTAATTTTCAGTCTATGTGTGTCTTTACAGGTAAAGCGTTTTTTTTGTAGGCAATAGGTAAGTGGGTCTTTTTCAGTCCATTTACATTAGTGTTATTATTTGTAAGTAAGAACTTACACCTGTCATTTTGTTATTTGTTTTCTGGTTGTTGGTGCTCTTCTTTTACTTTTTCCTTTCCTTCTTGCCTTCCTTTCATGAGGGTAATTTTCTCTGGTGATATGATTTAGTTTCTCACTTTTTATTTTGTGTATCTGTTGTATGCTTTTTGACTTGATGTTACCATGAGGCTTGCAAATACTAACTTATAATCCATTGTTTTAACCTGATAAGAACTAAACACTGTTTGCATGAATAAATAAGCAAAAAGAAAACTAATAAAAACTCTACACCTTAATTTTGTCCCCCCAGCTTTTTAACTTCTTGTTCCTATAATTATAGCTTATTGTGCTATGTCTTGAAAAATTTGTTAAAATTATTATTTTTATTGGTTTATGACTTAGACTTTGTGCTGAGGATTAGAGTAGTTTACATACCACAATTGTAGTGTTATAACATTCTGTTTTTCTGCGTACTTACAATTACAAGTGTCTCTTGTACCTTTAGGTGATTACTTACTGCTCATCACCATCTTTTTCTTTCCGATTAAAGTACTTCCTTTAGCATTTCTTGTAGAACAGATCTGGTATTGATGACAGCCCTTATCATTTGTTTGTCTTTGAAAGTCTTCATATCTCTCTCACGTTTCAAGGAAATTTTTGCCAGATATACTATTCTAGGATAAAAGGTATTTTCTTTCACTTTAAACGTATCATGACACTTTCTCCTGGACTGTAAACTGCTGCCAGATGTATTGGAGCTTCATTGTATGTTATTTGTTTCTTTTCTCTTACTACTTTTGGGATCCTTTATTTATCCTTGACTTCAGGAGTTTGATTACTCCGTGCTTTGCATTTTTAGAAATGTGTTAAATTCTCCATTCTTGATTGATATTTTTTTCTGGATACAGATTTCTAGTTGACAGGTTTTTTCTTTCAGAATTTAAAATATGTAATCCCACTGACCCCTGGCCAACATGTGAGAAATTAGTTCTTAGTTTTATTGAGAGTCTCTTATATGTGACAAGTCTTGGCTTCATTTAGCTTTCAAAAGTCTCTTTGTTTTAGAATCCTAATAATTGACTATAATGTGTCTCACTGTGTATCTTAAAATATATTTTGTTTGGAGTTAATTGGACTTCTTGGATGTGTATAACCATATCTTCCATTAGATTTGTGAACATTTTATATATTATTTTCTCATTTTTTCTCCCTTTATCTTATCCTGGGATTCTTATAATGTAAATATTGACACCCTTGATGATATCTCACAAGAACCTCGGGTCAGTTCATTTTTCTTAAGACATTTTTCTTTCCACTCATCAGACTAGGTAATTTCCTTTGTCCTATCTGAAAATTTGCTGATTCTTTCTTCTGTCTACTCAAATCTGCTCTTAAACCCAGCAGTGAAGTTTTCATTTCAATTCTTGTAACTTTCAGTTTCCAAATTTCTGCTTGGTTCTTTTCTATAATGGATAGATAGATACAGATAGATAGATAGAGATAGATAGATAGATAGATAGATAGATAGATAGATAGATAGATAGATATAGATACAGATATTTGTATTTTTTTCAGACATTGTTTTCTTGATTTTTTTTTAGTTGCTTCCAATATTTTCCTTTACCTCATTGAACATTTTTAAGACAATTGATTTAACTATATTTTATGTTAATTTCCACATCTCAGCTTAGTAGAATATTTTCCATCAAATTATTTTTTTCTTGCAATTGCTTCATATTTTCTGTCTCTCTATATCTTTGTTGTTGTTGTTTTTGCTATTGAATCTGGATATTCCGAGTATAATTTTGTCTTAACTCTAGAAATCTAATCCTCCCAGTCCTCAGAAATTGTTGATTTTCCTTGTTGAGGACTTAAGATATCTGTCTGTCTTTTCCAAACTAGTTTTTTAAAGTGTATATTCATTGCTGTAGGTGGTCACTAAATTTTCTATTCTATTGTCTCTGTAGTCACAGGTAGTGATGTGGTGAATATTTCCCTAAATTTCTGGCTCCAAAGATAGAAAAACAAAAAATAGAAAAAAAGGCTTGTTTTTTTAATTGCCTCTCAGCTAAGACCCTGCTTTGGTTCATGATTACTACAAAAATGGCTGATCTCCTTTATGCCCACACTGAAGCCAGCAAGCTATATTAGGAGCACATGCCATCATCCCCATGACTTCCTATAGCAGGGCTACCGAATGGAATATGTTGGTTGCTACATATAATGTGATAGTTACAAAAGTTTATCAAAATATACAAGTGTCTTTTTCAAACTCTGCCCTGGATACTGCAAGTGTTTTATTATATTCCAGAGTGTCCGAATGGTTGCTTAGACAATTCCTGTTAGCTCAATTGTTACTGTGGTGTCAAACCAATTTCTAGAGCATCCTAGTTTTCCATCTTAACTTTTGCAGAATTGGGGAGTTACCAAAACACTGAATAAAATTAAATATATATACATATATATATATTTATTCATTCCAAATTTTTAAAAATTCTTCTCTAGACTCCTCTGCCCATATCTTTGGCACTTACTTAACTATGCAGAAATGATATCAAGGAAAGTCAGTTACCAACCCAAACTTTTCTGGAAATAATGGCATCTGAAATAAGTAAATGAAATATAATTTGATGAACAAAACATTCACTTGTCTTTAAAAGTGTAGCACATTCTCTAATGTTCAAAATAGTGCCAATTCTATATTTATTTACTGCCTGCCTTTATGTATGACAGACAAAGAATTAAGGTATTGTAAATTCAGAAATAATTCAAAAATCCATGCAGCATTCATAACTTTCTGATCTATGAGGGATGAGCAGGTGAAATGATGTGCTAGAAATTTTTTTAAAAACTGGAGTCATGGTTCAGTTCTAAGTCTATCCCTAAGAAGTGAAAATAAATTCTTAGTGAATTGCTAATTGCCTCAGTGTCTGTTTCTTTTAACTGTTGAGTGATCTCTACATGTACAGGTTGGGCTCAAGTTCTAATATTTTCTCAATAAAATATTGTGAGTTCAATGTTTTTGTTTTGTTTTGTTTTGAGACAGGGTCTCACTCTGTCCCCAGATTGATCACCACTTCTTGTAGCATCAATCTGCTGGGCTCAAGCAATCCTCCCACCTCAGCCTTCCTAGTAGTTGAGACTACAGGCACACCCCACCATGCCCAGATAATTTTTCTATATTTTTTAAGAGACAGGGTCTCACTCTGTTGCCCAGGCTTGAACCCCTGGCTTCAAACAATTCTTCCACTTCAGCCTCCTGAAATACTGGGATTACAGGCATGAGCCACTGCATCCGGCTGAATTCAAGGTTTTTGTCTGGACACGAATTTTACTTGCCCATTGTGCTGCACTGCATCTCTCAAATCTTTTTAGAGGTCAGCATTTTCGGAACTTCTTTTCTACAGACAGAGCATCCACTTTTTCCAATTTTTATTTTTCAGGAAGAGAAAATATACATAACTTCCAGGTTGAAGAATTGCCCATTCTTCCTTTGTGTTCCGCGTTACATCTTTTTAACGAATGGGCTTCTTTCCCAGACTCGGAGAGTAAATGAATCTCACTGAGATGTTATCCTTTGGATCTAATTTAAAGACTTAATGCAGATAGTTGCAAGTTGTGTGATAATAGTGTTAAATCAAGGAATTGAAGAGTGAGAAAGAAATCACTCAGTCAGCTGCTTTTATCATCTTTGCAGTGAGAAACAATTTGACTGATTTTTTATTTACATTTTTGTTCATTTATGTAATTGTGTCTTTTTCTTTCAATTATTTGAATAAGCCAGGTGTTTTAGTGTACTGTAGACATAGTCTTGATCACTTGTGGTTTTTTTAAAGGCAAATTTAAATGAAGAAAAATATACAGAGAAAATGACCAGAGATAACAGGATGAAAATCATTCAACATAAAATATTCAAACTGTACTCTAAAAAATATTACATGAGCAATGTGTTAAACTTGAATGATTTATTAATTTTATCGAAAACACTTATTTTCTACCATGTCAAAACCTATAATGGCCACTGAGAATATGAAAATATATAATGGAATTCTGTTCCTAGTTAGGTTAAATTTGAAAGTGAAGGGTATTTGTAAGCATTTGAGTACCTGCTGTCTTTATGCAATAAATATTTATTGTGCCATGTGTGATGCTGGATGCATAAGATAAACACAATATAAGGGAACAGCAGATTTTCTCATCATGGAGTTTATAGCCTAGATAGAAGAGACTGATAAAACAAGGCCTTGTAATAAATTATGATGATTGTCATGAAAAATCTGTAGTACCACGTGATCATTACCTGGCATTAAAAAAAGAGAGTGAACATCTGAAAATTAGGAAAGATATCCCTGGAAAACAGACATTCAAGCCCACCCTAAAAATAACTTACTGAAAAGGAGAAGCAAAAGTCAATAGATGGATATTACTGAGAGAGATACTAAGAAGTAAGTACAGAAACATTCAGCATTTTCTAATTCACGAAAACAAGGCCTTCAGCATCAACCTTTCTAATATCTCAATATTAAAATTAATACAGAAATCAATCTACATGTCCACAAATTGATGAATAAATGTGGTGTATATATAAACAGTGAAATATGATTCAGCCATAAAAGGAATAAAATTCTGTCATTTGGAACAACATGGATAAATCTAGGCACAGAAAGACAAATATTGCATGTTCTGACTCATATGTGTGGGTTAAAAAAGTTCATCTCATGAAGATAGAGAGGACAATGGTAGTTACCAGAGACTGGGTGGGGTGGGGGTGTAAAGAGGGGTTGGTTAATAGGTACAAAAATATAATTAGATAGAATAAACAATTTCTAGTGTTCCATTGCAAGTTGAATGAGTATCATTATCAATAATTTATTCTACCTTTCAAAATAGCTAGTAGAGGAGACCTGGAATGTTCTCAACATAAAAAAGTAAATGTTTGAGGTGATGAATATCCTAAATATCTTCATTTGATCATTCCACATTATATGCATGTTTAAAAGGGTCACATGTACCCCATAAATGCATATAATTATTATTTATCCAAAAATTCATATAGAATTAATAATGTATTAGGGACTGAACTAAATTTGAGTTACTCTGATAAATCTTCAAGATAAAATAATGAAAGAAGGTACTTCTTTCCAAAGAAGGATCAAAGAGCTCTTTTGAACAATATCCTAAGAAACAAGGTGCAAATGCATTTAATTAAATTGTCAGCTCCATGAATACTGCATTTCTTTCCTTAGCTAATGCACAGTTTTCACTTCAGTTTGGAAAGAAACAAGTACAACACCAAGGTATTTGGGAGAATAAATGTTAAGGCTTTATGTGATAATCAAAGGATGCTAATCAAAGGGGGTGAGGAGCCTTTTTAGCCAAGGAGTCAGTTGTCCATTGTCTTGTTTTTCACATGAACTTTCTAGTTGTCTTACAAGTCTGGGTTTGATAACAACTAACCAAATATTCTTGCAACCAGATGTCATTCTTGGTCAAAGTGCCTAACCCTTGATAAGAGCCGAATAAATATCTGCAGTTTTCATAACTTTATTAAATAAATTAAATATTATTAAATAAATATTGTTATTAATAGCATTTAATATATTAGTAAATATTGTAGTACTATTATTATCATAATATGTTTCCCTAGCATTTTAATTAACAAAAGTCAAGCTCACTTTAAGACATAATCTCACTGTTAACAGTCTTTTATTCTGATCATTTCTACTCTGGGAAGTAGAAAACTTGAAGAGTATTACTCTCACCCTTACAGAGAAGAACAAAACTACCTCACATGAGTACCTTAGTTTGAAGCCATTGAAGAGCTGAAGTCACAATATAACAAACAACAAAAGTCTGAGAACTGGTACCTACAGGAAGAGAAGTAAGAGAAAGCACTCCTTTGACTTATGCAACCAGATGACATTGGAAAGCAATGAGCAAAATAGTTGACAAATCGCTGAAGACCAGGTGTAATATTTCAGGATGGTATAAAAGCCCAGAGTGCCACAGAAACTGGCTGAACATGCACCCTCCTGAAGGCACTTTCTTAATTAGCTCCACCAGGTCATCCTAGAAAATATCAAAAATAAGCTCACAGGATTGTCTATTGCAATGCAGATCTAGGGAGGGGAGTATTTCTGAGGGACTAGTCAGAAACTCTGCTTGGATTATTCTCCTCTTCTCCACTATGGAAGAAAAGTCTTATTCTAGGTGGAGAAGTAAAGGAAGCAATGCTGTCCCTAAAACATTAATAAAACCACCAGAGATGGGGGACTGGAAGAGGCAAAATAAATAAATAAGCAAAACTGGCATTGGGCCAAAGAGCATGATTGCACACTGAGACTACAATTCTAGGTAGAGAAAGGGGATGAGATTAAAAGAAAAAACAAAGGCCACATTCAGGTGATTCAGGAAAGTAATGTATAATTTACACAAAGTTTCAAGCGGAAGAATAGACTGCAACTTCACCTTAACCTGTATGAGCTAATGAGCATGAATTATAAAGTCATAGCAGAATGCAGTTGGTAGAATAGTAAGAGAGACTCTTTGTGAGACACAATGTAAAGGGAATATCTAAAACTTAGAAAAACTTATTGTTATGGAAAAACAACTTCCATACTACATATAGCAATTCATTTACAGCAATTTGAAGTTTCTTGTGCACTGAGGACAACCATAGAAACAACAAATCCCAAAATCAGCCTAATTCCTTGTAAAATTGGCTCAATTTAAACTCAAATATCCTCAGTGCAGACCTAGCAGAAAGAAATGTGTGTCCAATTTCAGGTATAAAAAGTATTACCTAGTGTCTAGTGGACTATAAAAATGTTTAGCATAGGCCAGGCACAGTGGCTCCCACCTGTAATCCCAACACTTTGGGAGGCTGAGGCGGGCAGGTTGCTTGAGTTCAGGAGTTCAAGACCAGCCTGATTAGCATGGTGAAACCCCTTCTCTTCCAAAAAATACAAAAAATTAGCCAGGTGTTGTGGTGCACGCCTGTAATCCCAGCTACTCTGGAGGCTGAAGCAGGAGAATCGCTTGAACCCAGGAGGTGGAGGTTGCAGTGAGCCAAGGTCATGCCACTGCACTCCAGCCTGGGTGACAGCAAGACTCTGTCTCAAAAAAAAAAAAAAAAAATGCTTAGCATATAACAAAAAATTAATTACAGGGCATGTTAAACACAGGCAAACCTCCATGAAGTTACGATTACAGCCATACTCCAATATTAAATGAATTTTAGACTATCTAATAAGAATGTTAAAAAAAAAGATTGTTATGCTAAAGACTCTAATAGAAAACAGATCAGATGGATAGTTTCAGCAGAGAAATGGAAACTATAAAAGCGAATCACTAGAACTGCTAAAAAATTAAAAAAAACAGTATTAAAGATGAAGAATATTTTCAAATAGCTCATCAGTATATTCAACACAGCTGAAGAAAGAATCTGCGAATTTGAGGAAAAGTCAATAGAAATCAACCCAACTTGAACACACAAAAAATAAAAGAGCACAACGACAGCAAAATCACGACTGAGCAGGAAGAACTGAAACGACATCGAGTATTCTAACGTGAAATGGAATGCCTGCAGAGAAAGAGAGCAAACAAGAAACCTTCCAACATACGACTGACGCCAAACCACTGGTACAAAAAAATCGGAAAAAGGGAAACAGGATAAATATAAAACAAACAAACAAACAAAATTTAAACACACACGTCTAAGGGCATGGTATTCAAACTGTTAAGAACAAAACAAAACAAAACAAAAAAATCTTGATGTCTCTCAGGGAAAAAAAGAAACATTTAACAAGTAACAAAGATAAGCATTGCGGAATCCTTGTCAGATGCCATAAAAGATAATTAAAATGCCATATTATTAGACAAAGTTAACTATAAACCCAAACATTGTCAACTCTGATTTCAAAACTCAGAAAAAATATGTAAAAAGTATTTTTTATCAGACAAAATGTAAGAAAATTAATTGCAATAAACCTAAATGAAAAGTTAAAATAAATTCTTCAGCTGGGAGGAGGGTTGGAAAATGCCTGACCAGACTAACGTAATGTGAGCCTCCTCTACAAAGCAGAGCCATAATAGTAAGCAGATACTCACAATGCAATCACATTATCTAGGAGAAAATGCCTGGATTCATCGGAGAAGAGACAAGACATGCCAGAAGTAAAAAGATGGGCTCCAGGCAGTTTGCCCAGCCACAAACCAACTGAGAGTGAAAGAGGCTGGATATGGAGAAATAGTAAGAAATCCCCAGAGCTCTGAAACAGGCTTTAGCAATCTTGGCTACGAGGGAAATATTCGGCCTACTAGGATTTTACGCCTGGCATATGGAGTGGCCTAAAGTTTTCACAGAGATGTTGTTACAGAAAGAGAAGGCGTACTAAATCCCACAGGCATCCACGCCTGGAGCAGCTTCAGCTGGGAACCATTTTGAGAGCCTCAATAACAGGACTAGAGACATGGCAGCAGCCACTACACTGCTGCAAGGAGAGAGAGGGAGATGGGGTGTGCTCATTCACCCCACGACAGTATTTGCTGCCCTGCTACAAGCCAGTGGGACTGAGACATGGTTAGACCACACTCCCCATAGCTTCTTGCCCAGGCTGCTTCCCTGGATAGTGTCCCACCTTCTCTGGTCCTAGACCAAGTGCCGGTTTGAGAATTTAATGCTAGGCTGCACCCCCCACTCAACCTGAGTTTAGACTGACACGCTGAAGCTGCTGCCAAGCCTCGAAGGGAGAGATACCAACACATCCCATGAAGGTCTAGTATCCTTAAACAGGCTGCCGTGAGACAGAGACTTGAGTGGACTGTATTTCCCACAGCTTCTTGCTCATGTTGCTTGCCTTGGGTGATGCCCCGTCCTCTCTGGTCCCCACCAAGGTGGCACTTACTTTGAGACTTAAACACTGGTCTGCATTCCACCCTTGGCCTGAGCTTGAATTGACATGGCAATAGCTGCTGCTCACGCCAAAAGGCACCGAGAGATGAGGCCATCTTACACATACATGTATAGGACGATACCCACGGCACTGCAGTGGACTGATATGACTGAAAGGTGATGGGACTCCACTGCCCACAGCTTCTTGCCAATGGTGCTTGTCTAGGTAGTGCCACATCCTCCCTGATTCCAAGGTCAACATATGATTTTGAGAGACTAACGCTGAGCTGCAGTCCATGCTTGGCCTGAATTTAGGCTGGCAAGGCTGAAGCCGCTGAGCAGCCAACGCAGGACAGGGAAGCCAGGCTCCTCTATGCATACCTAGGACAATACTCAGTGTCCTGCTCTGGGATGTTGTGAGATAGAGTTGCATGTGGATTGCACTTCCCACAGTTTCTTGCCCATTCCCACCCTCTTTGGTCACAAACCTAAAGCTGGCACTACTTTAAAAGTTTAGAGATATTGCATCAGCAGCCACAGCAGGCATTTTTGTCTTAGGCCAGAGATTGGAGCACTTGCTCTGGAATGAAGAAAGGTCTCACAACCAGAATTAAGCAGTGAGTGGACAGTATTCCCACACTGGAATTAAGCCCTCTTTAATGTCAGGGCTGGAGTGGAAGGAGAGTAACTAAAGCTAAGGTTTCTCCTGGGCAGTGAAACTTGCAGCTAGGGACAGCTCTGTAACCGGGAACCAGCCTGATCCCTTGGTAAGATGGAGCATAATATCCCACAAGCTTTGAGGAGTGGAAGAAGGAACCCACTCCCTTGGAGATCTAATGCTCTGCACAGTCCACTCCTAAGGGAAGGGGAGTGTAGGTCATCATAGACCCCCTTGCGTCAAGGGAAATGTGAGTGTGTCACCATTACAGAAGGCAGCACCATTAAAGCTCAGGAAAGGACATGGAGAAAGGTCACTTTTTGCTTCCTGACCCCCTCCTCAGTGCACTCTTTCGGACTCAGCCACGGCTCTTCCCATTGGCTCTTCAGGGAACATGGGCTGAAAGACACTGCTTTTCAGGCTTCTCCAGTGGCTTAACTTTGTGAAAGGCAAATGTGTGCTGGAGGAGGGCTCTTTTCACACTGCTCCATTGGCTCTGCCCCCTTGCTACTGACTAGCTATTTACTCCTAAGTGCCATCTACTGGACTTCATCCTGAATTACACCACCAAATAAAATTATGTTGCTACAAGCAACATCTAAGAAAGCCACTGCACAAAACTATCTAAAAACAAGGAACCTGTACAGAGTCTTGGCACCCTGAAAAGCACACAGAAACAGAGACAATTGATCATATACAATACACACCACAGCATACTCTCAAGGGAAAAAAGAAGAATAATCAAGAAGTCCCACCTAAATAGTAGCAAATTTAAAAAATAGAGCGCTCGGGCTCCTAGCTCCCAGTGAAAGCGCAGAGAACGAGAAAATAAATAAATAAATAAATAAAAATAAAAAATAGAGCGCAAGAACTCTCACAATACAAAAAGCCAGAGTGTCTACTCACTGCCAGAGGATCCCACTAGCTCCCAAGCAAAGGATTCTAAGCAGAATAAAATGTATGAAATGACAAATATAGAATTCAGTCTATGAATGGCAAAGAAACACAATGAGATGCAAGAGAAAGTTGAAATCCAACCAAAAGAAGCCAAAAAATGAATCCAAGAGTTAAAAAATGACATAGCTATATTAAGAAAGAACCAAAAAGATGTTCTAGAAATGAAATATTCATTGCAGGAATTTCGTAATACAGTTGGAAGCTTGAATAACAAACAGGACCAAACAGAAGAAAAAAATTCAGAGCTTAAAGATTAGTCCTTCAAGTTGACTGCATTAGACAAAAATAAAGCAAAATGAATTTTAAGAAGTGAACAAAGCCTTTTACAAATATATTATGTAAAACAATCAAATCTATGACTTACTGGCATTCCTGTGAGAGAAAAATAGAAAATCAGCAACTTGGAAATCATGTTTAAGGATATAACTCAGGAAAAATTAGTAATCTTGCTAAAGAGGTAAACATACAGATACAAGAAATTCAGAGATCTCGTATGAGATAACATACAAGATGACCATCCCAAAGGCCCATAGTCATTAAATGACTATCCAAGATCAATAAAAAACAACAACAAAACAAAGCAAAATGAAAGAAAACAAAGTTTAAACACAGCTAGAAAAGAAGATTATATTACCTATAAAGAGAAGCCCAACAACCTAACAGCAGAATTCTCAGAAGAAACCTTAAAAGCCAGAAAAGATTAAAGGCCCATTTTTAGCATGCTTAAAGAAAAATATGCCAGCCAAAAATTTTATATCCTTCTGAATTAAAATTTCATAAATGATAAAGAAATAAAGTATTTCCTAGACAAGCAATTGCTAAAGGAAATTGTTTCCACCAGACCAGCCCTACAGGAGATGCTTAAGGGAGTTCTAAATGTGGAAATAAAAATTAAATGCTTGATTACACAAAAGTACACACAAGTATGCCCCACAAACTCTATAATGCAACCGCACAATCCAGACTACAAAGCAACTATCTAACAACACTATGATAGTAACGAAACCTCACATATCAATATTAGCCTCAAATGTAAATAGCCTAACCACTCCATTTCAAAGGTATAGAGTGTAAAATTAGATAAAAACAGGACCTATGCTTCTTCTGTCTTCAAGAGACTCATCTCATGTTCTGACACCATAAGCTCAAAATAAAGAGATACAGAAAATTCTGTCATGCCAATGGAAAACAGGAAAAAGCAAGGTCACTAAACAGACTTTAAATCAACACCAGTAAAAAAGGACAAAGAAGAACATTAGGTAATGATAAAAGATTCAATTCAATAAGAAGACCTAGCTGTCCTAAATATGTACACATCCAACATTATAGCACCCAGATTTATAAAACAATTAATTCTAGACCTAAGAAAAGACTTTTACCTATACTCAGTAATAGTGGGGGACTTCAGCACCCCACTGATAGCATTAGACAGGTGATCAAAGCAGAAAACTCAAAAAGAAATTCTAGACTTAAATTCTACACTTGACCAATTGGACCTATATCTACAGAATACTCCACCCAATGACTGCAGAATATACATTCTACTAATTTAAATTCTACAGTTGACCAATTGGACCTACATCTATAGAATACTCCACTCAACAACCACAGAATATACATTCTTCTCAACTGCACACAGAATTTACTGTAAGATTGACTCAGTCATAAAGCAAATTTCTACAAACTCAAAAAGAATTGAAATTATACCAAGCATCTTCTCAAGCAACAAAAGAAAAATATAAATGAATACCAAGGAGAAGTCTCAAAACACAAATACATAGAAACTAAACAATTTGCCCCTCCTAAATGGCTTTTGAATAAAAAACAAAATTAAGAAAGAAATTGAAAAATCCTTTGCAACAAATATAGAGACAAAACATACCAAAATCTCTGGGATGTGGCAAAAACTGATAAGAGAAATGTTTGTAGTGCTAAACGTGTCTATTCTCATGTCACAGACAGACAAAATCTTTTGATAAAATTCAATATCCCTGCAAGATAAAAGTGCTCAATAAACTAGGAATCAAATGAACATATATAAAAATAATCAGAGCTCTCTATGAAAAATTCATGGCCAAACATCATACTGTACAGGTAAAAGCTGGAACCATTCTCTTTGAGAACTCGAACAAGACAGAGATGTCTACTCTCACTGCTCCTATTCAACATAGTACTAAAAGCGCTAGCCAGAGCAATCAGGCAGGAGAAAGAAAAGGCATCTAAATAAGAGAAGAAAAGAGGAAGTCTAATCATCTCTCTTTGCTGACTTTATGATTCTATACATAGAAAACCCTAAATAGTCTACCAAATTTTTCCTAGTCCTGATAAATGACTTCAGCAAATTCTCAGGATACAAAATCAATGTACAACAGTCAACAGGAGCACTTCTACACACCAATAACGTTCAAGTCAAGAACCAAATAAAGAGTACAGTCCCATTCATGAAAGCCACAAATTCACACACAAAACACAGAAATACATCTAGCCAAAGAGGTGACAAACAGATGAAGGATCTCAACAACAGAATTACAAAACACTGATTGAAAAAATCATAGACAACATAAACAAACAGAATCATATTCCATGCTTAAGGATTAGAAGAATCAATATTGTTAAAATTTCCACACTGCCAAAGCTGTCTAAAGATTCAACACTATTCCTATCCAATTTGTAATGTAATTTTCCACATGATTAAATAAAATATTCTAAAATTCTTATGAAACCAAAAACAGAATCTGAATAACCAAAACAAAGCTAAGCAAAAAGAACAAAGTTGGAGGCATCACACTACCCTACCTCAAACTATCTTACAAGGTTACAGTAACCAATAAGGCATGGTACAGGTGAAAGCAAGCAAGCAAAAAGGAAGGAAAGAAAGAAAGAGAGAGAGAAAGAGAAAGAAAGAAAGAATGAAAGAAAGAAGGAGGGAAGGAAGGAAGGAAGGAAAGAAGGAAGGAAGGAAAGAAGGAAGGAAGGAATGAAAAGAAAGAGAAAGGGAGAAGAAGAGAAAGAGAGAAAGAAAGAGAGAGACACATGGATCAATGAGACAAAATAGAGACCCTGAAATAAAGCTGCGAAGCTACAACCAACTGATCTTCAACAAAGTTGACAAAAATGAACAAGGAAGAAAGAATACCCTAACCAATAAATTGTGGTGAGAAAACTGATGTACATACGCAAAAGAATAAAACTGGGTGGGTGCCCCTCACCATATAAAAAATTAACTCAGTTTAATTTAAGATCTCAATCTATAAAAATCTTAAAATAAATCCTAGGAAATACCCTGTATACACTGGCCTAGGCAAATAATTTATGACTAAGTTCACAAATGCAAATCCAACAAAAACAAAAATTGACAAGTGGGACCTAATTAAACTAAAGAGCTTCTGCATGGCAAAAGAAACTATCAACAGAGTAAACACACAAGCTTCACAATGAGAAAAATGTTTGCAAATCATGCATCCAACCAAAGTCTAATATTCAGAATCTGTAAGGAACTTAAACAAATCAACAAGGAAACAACGAAGAACCCCACTATAATCTGGCCAAAGAATATAATACACATTTCTCAAAAGAAGACATACAAGCAGCCAATAAACATGAAAAAATGTTCAGCATCACTAATGATCAGAGAGATGCAAATCAAAACCATAATGAGATACCATCTCACACCAGTCAGAATGGCTGTTACTAAAAAGTCAGAAAATAATGGATGTTTGCAAGATTGTGAAGAAAACACTTATACACTGCTGGTGAGAATGTAAATTACTTCAGCCCCTGTGGAAAGCAGTTTGAAAATTTCTCAAAGAACTAAAAACAGAATTATCATGCGACCCAGCAATCTCATTCATGAATATATACCAAAAGAAAAACAAATTGCTTCAACAAAAGACACCTGCACTTACGTGCTTACCGCAGCACTATTCACAATAGCAAAGAAATGGAGTCAACTTAGGTGCCCATCAATGATGAACTGGATAAAGAAAATGTGGTAAATATGCATCATGGAATACCATGCAGAGCTAAAAAAGAATAAAATTATGTGCTTTGCAGCATCATGGATGCAGCTGAATGACATTATACTAAACGAATTAATGTAGAAACGTAAAACCAAATGCTGCATGTTCTCATTTATTAGTGGGAGCTCAACAGTGACTTTACACAGACACAAAGTTGGAAAGAATAAGTACTGGGGCTTCCAAAAGGTGGGAGGGAGGGAAGGAGGAAGAGAAGGGAAGGGACGCAGGTTGACAAAGTACCTATCAGACACTCTGTTCACTACTTGGGTGACAGGATTATTAGAAGCTCGAACCTCAGTGTCATACAATATATTCATGTCAGAAACTTGCATATGTCCCCCTTGAATGTAAACTAAAATGTTAGGTTGGGCATAGTGGCTCATGCCTTGGCCAAGGCAAGCGGATTGCTTGAGCTCAGGAGTTCGAGGCCAGCCCAGGTAACATATCAAGACCTCATCTCTACTAAAAATACATTTAAAAAAAAAATCAGCTGGGCATGTGGTACATGCCTATAGTCTTAGCTATTTGGGAGGCTTAGATGGCAAGACCACTTGAGCCTAGGAGTTCAGCTGATTTCTTTGCAAAAATTGAGAACATATTCCTAAAGTTCATATGGAAATTCAAAGGACCATGAATATTCAAAATAACCTTGAAGAACAAATTTGAAAAATTCATACTTCCTAATTTGAAAAATTACTGCGAAACTACATTAGTAAATAGAATGTGGTACCTTCCTAACAACAGACATGCAAATCGATGAAATCAAGTTGAAAGTTCAGAAATCAGTCTTCACATTATGTCTAATTAATTTTCAGCAAGGCTACCAAGACAATTTGATGGTGGATACAGTAGTAGCTTCATTAAATAGCAATAAAGTGACTAAATAGCCACATGAAAATAATAATGTGTACTTCTACCTTATGCCATATGTCACAATTAACCAAAAGTAAATGAAAGACCTAAATGTAAAAGCTCAACCTATAAAATTAAAAGAAAAAAACTAGGCATAATCATTATGACCCTGAACTAGGTAATGGTTTCATAAACATGAGACCAAAAGCACAAGCAACAAAAGAAAAAAAAATACACAAATTGAATATCACCAAAATTAAAAACTATTGTGCTTTGATGGACCTCATCAATAAAGTGACAACATAAGCCATGTAGTGACAGAAAATACTTACAAATCATATATCTGATAAGGGACTTATATCTAGAAAATATGCACAACTGTTAAAGCTCAATAATAAAAAGACAATAACCCAGCTGAAAAATAAGCAAAAGATTAGAAGAAACGTTTTTCAGAAGAAATTCACAAATGCCCAATGAGCACATGAAAAGATGCTCAACATTACTAGCCATTAGAAATTCTGTGGCCATCCCACAGTGATCAAATAGGCCCTCACACAAAGTTTGATTCAGCCATCAAGACTGATGATGCCACATGCACCAAGGTGGCAAGAAAAGTCAGGTAATGAAGCTAAGGAGAAGAGCATGACAGCCCTCACAATCTGGCTCAAAAAGTACTCTGGAGAGCAAAGAGGAGATGTTGGTTTGGAGTTTTTATGGAGGTTAGGAAGCGATGCTGAGTGAGAGTTCCCATGCCTGAGCAAGGGCTTGCATGATATAAGACTTCTGTCCATGCCAAAATAGAGAGTGCTCCAGCTTTTATATCAGCTTGCCCAGACACAAGACAGAAGAAACAAGGGAGGGGATTAATGGCAGTCAAACATTAAAAATTGATTCAGACTATTTATTTCAATGCAAAGCTAAATCACAGTCAAATACCACTTCACATCCACTATAATAGCTACAGTCAAAAAGACAAATTTTGGTGAGGATATGGAGAAATTAGGACCCCTACAAAAGGCTGATGGGGTGTAAGACGGCTAAACCATCCTGGAAAACAATATAGCAGTTGCTCAAACAATGAGACATTAAGTTACTATGTGACTTAGCAATTCAACTTTTAAATATATACTGAAGAGAAATGACAACTTGTGTCCACACAAATGTTGTACACAAATGTTCGTAACAGAATTATTCAGAATTAAAAAGTGGAAACAATTCAAACATTCATCAACTAATAGGTGAGTAAATAGAAAATAGAAAGTGATATGTTCATAGTGTAAAATATTATTAGGCAATAAACAGAAATTCAGTTCTCGGGTGCATAGGAGAAGTCAGCCCTCCACTTATACAGGTTTTGGATCCATGAATCCAGTATTTTCAAACTGCATTTGGGATAAAAGAAAAAGCATATGCATGAATATGCACAGCTCAAACCTGTATTTTTCAGAGATCAACAGTACTTGACACATGCTACAACATGGATGGCCCTTGAAAACATTGTGCCAAGTAAAATAAATCAGTCAAAATGGGCCATATATTGTGCAATCCCATTTGTATAATGTTTAAAATAGGCAAAGGCATAGGTACAGAAAGTAGATCTGTGGTTTCCTAGGGTCACAGGGGAGTGGGTGGTTAAGGACAATAGTCAGAGGGTGTGACTTTTCTTTTCGGGGTGATGAAAATGTTCAAAAATTGAAGTGATGGTTAAACGACCCTCTTAAAATCCATTTAATTATAACTTTTAGTGGGTGAATTGTATGGCATGTGAATTCAATATCAATAAAACTTTTAATTTAAATAAAATAATCTTCAACCTTTTTCTCACACCTAATATAAAAATTAATTCAATATGGTTTCATGATTTAAATGTAAAACCTAAAGCTACAAAATTTCTAGAAGAAGACACAGGAGAAAAACTCGTGACCTTGGATTGACCAAAGAATTATTAACTATCATTCAAAACTATAATTCATAAAAGAAAATCTTGATAAACTTTAGTTCAATTAACACCTTTTGCTTAGGGAACAGAAATTCATTCCCAATGAGAATGTAAAATAGTACAGTCATATCTGAAAACATTATCTGTTTTTTTATACGCAGTTAAACATATTCCTACCATATGACCCAGAAATTCCACTTCTGAATTTCTACTCAAGAGAAAGAAAATATTTTCTTCACATAAAAATATGTATGTGAATGTTATGGCAGCTTTATTTATACTGCCCCAAACCGGAAACAACCAGATGTCTTTCAACCCATAGTGCATAAACAATCTGTGGTCCATCCATATATTAAAATACTGCTATTAAAAGAAATACACCATTGATTCATGGAACAACTTGGATGGTTCTTAAATGCCTTTTAGGAAGTGTAAGAAGCCAGAACTGAAAGGCTACATATTGTATAATTCCATTTATATTACATCCTCTGAAAACTAGAGGAAAGAAAACCAGTCGGTGGTTTCCAGGGGTTGGAGGAAGAAGGAATTGTTCACAAAAGGAATGTCTGGATGTGTTCCATATGGAATGGTATTAATGGATGCACAACTCACTCATTAGTCTAAACCCCATAAAACTTCACAAAATACAATGTAAACTTTACCGTATATACATTTTTTAAAAGAAACCAAGATGGAGGTGACTCTTCGAAGGGAAGATAAGGAAAGACTAACCAAGTGTCACAGATTGGGGATGACTGAGGAGACAAGGCAAGTAAATACGGTGTGGGATCCTGAATTGGATCCTAGAACAGAAAAACTGAAAAACTGATGAACTCCAATTAAGTTCTAAACTTCTGTATGTTCTCAAAGTTAATTTCTTAGTTTAGACAAGTGTCCCATGATTAGATGAGATGCTAGAATAAAAGGAAACTAGATAATGGGAATATAGAACTTATAAATGTTCCCTAAGCCTAAAATTAACTCAAATATTTTTCAAATAAAAAAGTATTAAAAAACAGAGTTAAACACCAGTGTTAAACACCATGGATCAAATGCTCGAGCTGACTTCCTTCAATATATCTTTCCTGTATTAGCTCATACTTCTTAATTATGTGATGTCCATGTCCTAATTCTTAGAACCTGTGAAATATGTTGCCTTATGTGGGGAAAAAAATGTATGTATAGAGACATTATCCTGGATTAGTCACATGTCCCAGTGATGTAATCACATGAGTCCTTATAAGAGGGAGGCTGGGGGGTCAACTTTGGAGATAAGAGAAGAAGCATGTGGGAGCAGAGAGGAATCTAAGATGTCCTGGAACTAGCTTTGAAGATGAAGTAAGAGAAAAATAGTTTCCAGAAGGAAATGGGACAAAAATTGATAGATGGCATTTTATTAAAGCTAATGGTATTTACTTTTGCACCAATCACTTTTGCACCAATCTAATATTTCAAAACAATAACAACAAAAATGTATTTGATTGCAATTGTAATGCCACCTGGACTCAGTGAGACTTTTTTTTAGCTTGTGAATGGAAACTTCCAAATGAAATATTGTTAGATCAGGGCCAGCCATGGTGGCTCACGCCTGTAATCCCAGCACTGTGGGAGGCTGAGGAGGAGGATTGCTTGAGCACAGGAATTAGAGGCTGCAAGGAGCTATAACCATGCCACTGCACTCTGTCCTGAGCCACAGAGTGAGACTGCGATTTTTTTAAAAAGGATTGGAACATCTCTCAGTGGACCTAGATTTCAAGTAGAGTTTGATTCTCACTAATAATTCCTGATGACTACTGTATCTTAGGCATAGTAATAGTGATGACCTTCTATAGCAAGAGCATCATAGCTTTTCCCAGTTTATAGATTACATCATTGGGAGTTAGTTACCTATTAAAGATCTCTGATTAAATTAATAAAAGCTTTAAATGCAAATGCATATATATTTCTGAACATGACCAATTTCATGAATGTACTGAGGGAGTGATTGTGTACAGAGAAAGTAGAAGAAGAAGCTGTGTTCACTGTCCTCCATCCATTTGTCTTACAGAAATTTTTTAAGAGGTTAGAGGTTGAGCTATCAGGTGGGAGTAAAAGGGCGATACAGACGCTAGGTGGGCTGACCCCAGGTCATTTTTCTTAGGTTGGATAAGGTCCGTGTGTTCAGACAGGACCTTGATGTTCTCAAATTAGAAGTTTCAATATTTGCTATTTTGTTTATGTAAATTTCTTCCATAACCACTCACTTGCCTGGGTGCCTTTTTCACTATTACCATAGACTGTTCAAAAGTGGAAACTCATACCTGGAAGGCAGTGGCTCTTATCATATCTCAAGCCTATCACTGTGTTTTTATGTAAATAAAAGAGATTCAGATACTATCCTTGTTTAAGACCTCTCGTTTAGTGTATAAGGGGAAAAATAAAACTAAACATTTAATCTAAAAATGTACAATCTTCAAGACAGAGATATCTAAAGACATACCCTCTGAAAATAGGTAAAATTCATATTCAGAACATTTTGACTGGATTAATTTGAAACAAGATTTGTCATACGTGAGGATGGGTAAAGGGAGTGAAGAAGGAACAAGTCTAAATTGTTAAACATTTTTGAATATGTCAGTGCTACACAGTGCAGTCTGCATATGTTTTGGCCGCATATAGCTCCTCTGGTTAGCAGTTTGGCATTTTGAATGATGTATTTAGTTACCATCTCTCTCTTTGTTTCCTTATCTAATAGTAGATAAAATCTGTATCACTGGGTTGTTGTGAGGATACAATTAAATGAGGCGAAATGCAATAGTAATAATACAAAGGAAAACCTTAGGGGTAATTTATTAGAGATGATAATAATAGTTTTGCTCATATTGCTATTTAGAGTTTTGTTTAAAATATATTGTCTATATCTGTTATAAATTTAGCAATAGGAAATATGTTGGAAATTCCCCAATGATGCTAAAAATTTGTTGATTGATTTGAGTCAAGTAAGGAAGCATTATTTCCTTGCCAGGTTATGCATTTCTAGAAGATCAAATACTAGTCTAACCTAACCTACCTTCACAATGTCTACCTGTCAGAATGTCCAGCTAGAACCAAATTTGAGTTATAAAAATTAACTATTTTCAGAAATGCAATTTTCTTTTTTTAAAGTCATATAATAATTTGCGATAAACCAAAAAGGAGCTATTAAATAGACATGGGGAAGAATTCTTTCAATCCTCAAACACGATGGATTCGTGTTTAGCAGAAAACTGCTCATTAACTATAGAGGCTTTTTAGTACTTGAAAGAGGTAAGCTAAGTAATTCATGTTGTTCTTTATAGTCTTTTAAGACAATAAATACCGTTGTCAATACTTTCTATTTTTAAAGCACTTTAGAAATAACAACTCTATATTCCAATTTCGCTATTTCTCACTGGAATTTGAATAAAATAAGTCTTGTAGGACCCTTTCCAATACAATCTTAGAAAGTATTTACAATGGCCACAGTTTGGTGACATAAATTGTAACAATTATTTTTACAATAAACACTAATATTTCTAAAAAATTTAACTGCATAAAAAGCCAGAAGCCTCACAGTTCTATTCTGAGTATATATTAAATATATTCAAGGTGAGGAAGCTGTGACTCATTTATTCAGAAGTAAGGTAGTTTATAATTGGTAAAGTCATGTCTTGAACACAAGCCCAACACTTTTCCCATTACATTTTATATTTTAGTTGAAACCAGTTGAATGGTGTAATTGTCTCATCTGTATGGGTTTATGTTGAGAAACATTAAATTTGCCCTGCCCCGTGGCTCCCTTTTGAAGAATACCTCTTATTTTGAGATTAGTGGTAGGCAGGGAACAGCTGCCTACTTGGTATATTTGTGAGTTATGAGTAAATATAGCACACCTGTTTATTAACAAGAATCACCTGTTTGAGAGAGAATAAAAAGTGGATGAGAATCTGCTCGGGGCCTTCAGTTGGAAAGCTGTCAGCCCCGGAAATTCTCAGGCTGTTGGTCCCCCGGGTAGATTCACTCTGCTGATCTGTGTCTGCCTCTCAATACCTTCAGCGCTGCCTAGATGAGGTCTCCCGACGGAGCTGGTACTCTGTAGGTTTAGTTTTCTTTCTTTCTTTCTTTCTTTCTTTCTTTCTTTCTTTCTTTCTTTCTTTCTTTCTTTCTTTCTTTCTTTCTTTCCTTCCTTCCTTCCTTCCTTCCTTCCTTCCTTCCTTCCTTCCTTCCTTCTTTCTTTCTTTTTCTTTCTTTCTTCTTCTTTTTTTTTTTCTTTTTTGAGACAGAGTCTCGCTCTGTCGCCAGGCACCAGGCTGGAGTGCAGTGGTGCCATCTCGGCTCACTACAACCTCCTCCTCCCGGGTTCAAGCCATTCTCCTGCCTCAGCCTCCCAAGTAGCTGGGACTACAGGCGTGCACCACCATGCCCAGCTAATTTTTTGTGTATTTTAGTAGAGATGGGGTTTCACCATGTTGGCCAGGATGGTATCCATCTCTTGAACTCGTGATCCACCCGCCTCTGCCTCCCAAAGTGCTGGGATTACAGGCGTGAGCCACGGAGCCCGGCCTAGTTTTCAAGCCTCTACAAAGAGGGCAGGGACGTTGAGTTAGTCTGTGTCTGTCTGCCTGGTGCATGGATCCTTCACTTGCAACACTTCACTTGCAGAGGCCACAGGTGACCAGAGATGCGAAACAAAACAGCAGCTGGCTCATACTTATGCCTTTATTGAAGAAATATTTCCGAATATTATGAACAGAAAAAGATCCGACTTCCAGCCAGTAATTTCTCATTAATAAAGATTGTGTCAGATCGTCTGATTTATTGGGAAATCTTTCTTTACCAGAACAGAAATGTGTTCGTGTCATGAGTTTCATTTTCCACTGAATTACCTGATGGATATGTTATTCTGGATCACCTAAAACTATAGAATTCTTTTTAAAATAAATGCTAAAAAAGTACCAGTCCTAATGGCACAATAAAATTGATGAGTTGAAAATAAAATGTCAGAAATCCAAAAAACTTAGTTCTTATGGCGGTATTAACCACCCTGTGGTACATCACGTCTAGATTATGGGGGATTCACTGACTTAAGTAGCAAGCTAAAAGCAACTTCCGTGAAAAGGAAAATAAGAAATTTTGATCCAATTTTCATGCCATCACAAATAGGTCTTGATAAATAAGTAGGTTTTGATAATATTGATTCATTATTATCGGTGCTTCAGTCAGCGTTCACGACAGAAAGAAAATCTGCTTTGCTGTTGGGGAGACATAAACACCAATCCACATTTTTCTCCTTTCTCAACTCACAACCCTGATTGCATCGCTTTACCTCTTTGTCATTCAGTTTTCTTCTCTCTCATGTGGGGGAAATATTTCTGTGATGTAGATTACGGAAAATATCTAGAACAGTAACTCATACAGTACAGATTCTGGATCAATGCTAATTCCTTTCTGGATCTGTGCTAATTCCTTTCATATGTACACACACACACACACACACACACACACACACATATACACATAGTGGTAGGCAAGGAACAGCTGCCTACTTGGTATGTATATACATATATATGTGTGTGTGTATATATATGAAAGGAATTAGCATAGATCCAGAAAGGAATTAGCATTGATGCAGAATCTGTACTGTATGAGTAACTGCTCTAGATGTTCATATGTACATATGTATACATATATATGCATATATATGTATATATATATGAAAGGAATTAACATAGACCCAGAAAGGAATTAGCATTGGAATATATATGTTTCATATATATGTACATATGAAAGGAATTAGCATATATATATTTGCTGCATGTACATATATATGCTAATTCCTTTCATATGTATATGCTAATTCCTTTCATATATATGTGTATATATATGTACATATGAAAGGAATTAGCATATATATATATATATTTTTTTTTTTTTTTTTCTCAGATGAGGTCTCACTGTCACCCAGGCTGGAATACTGTGGTATGATCTCAACTCACTGTAACTTCCACCGCCTGGGCTCAAGGTAGCCTCCTGCCTCATCCTCCCAAAAAGCTGAGACTACAAGCATATGCCACCACATCTGGCTAAGTTTTTTAATTTTTTGTAGAGATGAATTCTCGCTGTTTTGCCCAGCCTGGTCTGGGATTTCTGGGCTCAAATGATCTTCTTGCCTTGGCCTCCCAAAGTTCTGGGGTTACAGGCATGAGCCACTACGTTTAACCCCCACAGGAATTTTTAAATACTTATAAATTTAAAAAAATATGTAAGTATTTAAACCGTCAAGGCAATATGATATCGCATGATACAAAACAAGAGAATTCAATGTATGTGTTTATTACTTTCACTCAGCAGGCTTGTAATTTCTTAAAATGTTATTGAATGTATGTGCTAATTTATTAATGTATTTTAATTCCTCAAAACAATTTTAGCCTAGCAGAATTTGAGATGTACAACAATTTTGGAAAGTTGGTAAAGAGTTTTAGTAATTTTCTAAAATAGTAATGTAATCAAAAGATGCATGAAGGTCCATGGGAATTAATAGATACTTGCCAAGTGAACCTTTATTTGATGAGGAGGTAAAGGGACATCAAGGCGAAGTCGCTGAGCAAGATGTCTGTTAGAAACTTTGTGAGAAAAAAGAAAACAATTCTTTATCCAGTATTATGGGGGGATGGATGCGGCAAACCACCATGGCACATGTGTACCTATGTAACAAACCTGTATGTTCTGCACATAGACCCTAGAACTTAAAGTATAATTTAAAAAAATAGTCAGGTGCGGTGGCTCAAGCCTGTAATCCCAGCACTTTGGGAGGCCGAGGCGGGTGGATCACGAGGTCAAGAGATCGAGACCATCCTGGTCAACATGGTGAAACCCCGTCTCTACTAAAAATACAAAAAAATTAGCTGGGCATGGTGGCGCGTGCCTGTAATCCCAGCTACTCAGGAGGCTGAGGCAGGAGAATTGCCTGAATCCAGGAGGCGGAGGTTGCGGTGAGCCGAGATCGTGCCATTGCACTCCAGCCAGGGTAACAAGAGCGAAACTCCGTCTCAAAATAAATAAATAGATAAATAAAAAATAATTAAAAAAATAATGTATTGTCATTAGTCCTTGTCTTCTTCATCTACAAATTGCGATGGCTTTGGTTAGACCACATATAGAGTGTATTACAACTATGACATCAGTCTCTCATTATGAAAAAGATGCCTTATTCCTAGGGTATTACAGAATTAAACTGCTATTTCCAATCTCATTCCTCTCCTCCTCGTACTTGGCCTCCTCCTCCTCTTCTTTTTTTTTTTTTAAGACCTCTTCTTTCTCTACCACTTATTCTCTCTTTCTTTGCTTTCCCTTGGTCTTCACTTTCTTCCCCGTCACGTAGTCTCCCTCTTCTTTCTCACTTCCTTATGCTCCTCCTCACTGTTTTTCCTCTTCAGGATTTATAGAAAACCTCCCAATATTTTCTATTAATTATCTAGCAGGCGTCTGATAACTCAGGCTTATGATGCTGTTTTGTTTTACTCTGTTGTTTTGTCTTCATTTAAAAATATTCTGTTTTTGACAAAATTATTTTGTCTTTATGTAAAAATATTCTATTTCTCCTGATTCAAGAACATTCCTACCTGGTAACTCTTCAACTCTGAGCTGTCTCCAGGTTGTTTAGAGCTGTGGTGATTTTGCTCTAGGTCCAGGGTAACAGTTACTTTTCTCACTGCCGTGGATCGGCCCCTGCATCTCACATTCTGAACTATGAGATCCTTTTAGGACTCGTAAACTTCTTGTCACATCTATATTTCAAGCACATCTTATTACTTATTTATTCATGTGCCACTTCTTTGCTAAAAGAGTTTGAGGCAGAATAAAAGTCATAAATAATAAAGCTAATAAAACAGGAAACACATTTTTTTAAAAATAAGACATTGAAAAGAAAAAAGAAAACATGTCCATCACCCCATATTTAGTTAACCATGTGCATCCTGGCAGCCAGGTAATAAAGAGCTATATGGTGTTACCTTTCAATTTCTCATCAGAGAGAATAAATCTTCCATAGAAAATAAGGCTCCATTTTATTCTAGCAATATACTGAATAGAAGTTTGTCCTGTAGAGCTTATATAGAGGGTAGTGTGGTCATAGTAACATAATGATATTCTCATCTTTGAGCATATATACTATTTGTTTGGGTTTTTGATCTTTTAATGATTTTGTTTTTTTAAACTAAAGCATATCACCATATCATAATTAATTAATTGAAAGTGCTTCTACAAACAACAAAATGTATTATGCATATTTTATTGCTTTAAAAAAGTTGACATTTAAAAGTAGTCACCAAACTAATGCCATCAATATGTTTAAATGAAATAATTAAACAGATCTATCTGTTCTAATCTTCCATGTAATCTCATTCCCCAGAAATAACTGTTTAAAGAACTGTTACTACTACATTTTGAAATAATGTGCTTATTCTCCACTTTCTTAATTTATTGCTTATACAGTAAGTGTATCTATTATGATAGAGGAGGAATTAGTCCTATAACTAATAGGCATACACATGTACTCTTTCACAAATCTCCTTCTTCATTCCTAGAATATAGTTTCTACTTACTATGAATTAAGAGCCTAATTTCACAGCAATATCACTGAAATATGATCACTTAGTCAAAAATATGAATTATGATTATATGTCCTAGTTTGTAAGCTCCATGTCGACAATTTTCTTTTGTTGTTGCAGTAGTTGGTGTTCACCAATGCATCTCCAGATTCTGAACACATTCCCGGTCAAAAGTCAATGTAAGAAACTGAACAGTTGAATAAGTAAACTTTCTTTCAGAGCATTTCTGTTTTCCTAAATTGATAGTCACCTCATGATTTTCTCTGCAAACTTAATGTTCATATATACATTATTTTCTTTTTTCAAAATCACCCTCTGATTATTTTGTTTCTATTGAACTTCAGTTTGCCTTGACATATCATAGATATATCACATCCAGAAACTTTTATTCAATTGCTCCAGACTAAACTAATGATTCCCAGGATTATCATTTTAACAAATTTCAAGAAATAAAGATAATAAAAGCATTTAAAACGTAAAAACGACAGACACATGGAAAATGAATAGAATTACTAATATTTTCTTCATTTCAGCATAAATTTAGCAAAATATATTCATTTATTAATCCAATCACTCATTTATTAAGCAACATTTTGAGGGCTTAGTATATTCCAGGCACTGTGCCTACATCGAGCGTCAAAATACACTCCTCAAGATATTTACAGTTAGGTTAAGGAAGATGTAACAAACCAGGCAATTGCACTCAGAATATTATCAAAAGGAAACTTAGGGATACAAAAGAAGAAACAATACTGGACTTCTTGGTAGGAGATAATCTAGGAGAGTCTGCTAAGAGCTGATGGCATTGCATCATGTTCATAAAGGACAAACGGGCAACCAGGAAAATTGAAGAACACAGTCAAAAACAATAAGCCAAAAAATGTGAAAGTTACACAGTACATAGGAAGAAAAACATGGAATAGAATAGGTGGAGCATAGGCTTATGAGGCAAAGATGCCAGATAATTAAAATAACTTATGGGCCAGTTAAGGCAATGTGTTGCCTTTGATGAGAATTGCAGAAAATAGTTGGATTTAAGAAAGATTATTGGAGAGCTGTATGTATGTAGGATATATTGGGGTTTGAAAGACTAATGGCAGACCACTGAGGAAGCTGTTACATTAAGCTAAAAGAGAGCTTTAAAACTCTGAGTTTAGAAATTGTCAGTAGAGTTATAGAGAAGTAGGTAAAACTGAGAATTAAATAAGCGACTGAAAGAAAAGAATTTATATCTGAGAAAAAATCAGTTCAAAAATCACAATTTAATGAGGCTTGTCTTGATAATAGAACTGGAACATCCTTACTTTAGGTGCTCTTAGGAGTTTATACACAATTCATCACAAGAAATTGTCACATCTAATTTATTTTTCTTTTGGTAAACAAAAATGTTATTCACTACCTAATACATGCATATATAGGAATCCTTGCCTTTGCAAAGATTAATCCTGGTTAAGAAAGAAAAGCATGCTGCATGTGAAACGGTTCAGAGTATTACAATTAGAAACAAAGCGTAAATATAGCAGCAGTTGACAGAGATCACTAGAAGACACGCATAACAACATTGCAGACAGGTCACTTAGTTTAACTTTTCAGATATGTCAAATCCACATAGATTTCCAAGACCAAGGATAAGATATAAATTAATTATTAATATTTTTAGCAATAATAAGTGGAATCTAATAAGCCTATACTTTAGCAGAAAGCAGAGTTAACTCATCCTTTTAATATATTATTTAAAAGAAAGCAAATTGAGGAGAATTAAGGAAGATAAAACATCAGAAGTAAAAAGCTTGTTTAAGACATGCAATTTGCATTGACTTTATGATTTCTTTCCTCATTTGGAGCATAAGACCCTGTGAAAATTTATAGTCCATCAGTGAATATTTACTGCGTGCCCAGGGAGACCAGCAGAACAGAGGATTCACCATGACTGACCAAAGGAAACTTTTTCCTGAGGAGCATAACATCTATAATTTTACAAAGCATCTTTCTTTTCATGCCATTAATGTACTCCTTGAAGTGTTTTTTGTAAACAAAAGAAATATAAGCAAAAATAATAATATGATACCATAGATGTGTGTGCCTATATGTGTGTTACTTCTGACCTATGCAAAATTTTTAAATTATTTATTTTCACAAAATTATCACCACAGCAGATCTTACTCCAGTTTATCTTATGATGGAAAATAGTTATTAAGGAATAATGTGCTTGCATACGTATTTCAACTTAAAGCAATTTAATGACAGAAGGGGAAACAATGCCCCAGAAAGAGGCAGTGGGGAGTGTTCACCAACCAAACAGGAGACTGCAGAAGTAGGTTACATGCTCCACTCACAACAGCTTTTTCATCCCTATTATTCAGACTATTAATATTAATGGATTCTGGGAGAGAAAGTTAGGGACCTAGTCTTCCATCTTGCTGTGCAGAAACTGAATATTGCATGATACAGAATAAATGGAGTGTTACTGATGCCATTTTGTCTCAAATGAAGTTATGCCAGACAGCAATCCTTTATCCTCACTCTCTCTCTTTGGTTGGAGCCTAAGCAAAATGTTGCTTGCCTCAAAACCAAACCAAAACAAACAAACAAACAAACAAACATTTCTTGCTTGCTAAAGTTGATAGGACTGTGTTAGATGACTGTGACTTGGGCAGGAATCTGACCTTATTCCTACCTAGGAACAAGGCTGCATTCTCCAGGCTGGGTGAAATAGCAACCTGTCCTATGGCTCTGTAATTTGAGCATGATTTAAGAGTAAGAGACTTATTACGGTATTTTTCCCCCCACAGATGTGTTTGCTCTTGATGTTCAAGGAAAATTAGGCATGGAATTAAAACGGACTGGCTGGATTCATTAGCTGTAAAGTTTTTATTTTTCATTAAGTGCTGTGAGTCTGAGTGATTTCATAAAAAAAAAAATTAGTGCATCAGGCACAGGATATTAAAGATAACAGAACAGAGATAGGTAGCTCCACACCCACGAAGGAATATTTTTCTAAGGGATGTAGATTCGTTAGCATTTATGGATGTGTAGTTTAGAGTTGACAAGGCTTATACATTTCCCAGCTGCTAATATTCTTCCATTAATGATACATTTCATTAAGAGTTTTGAAGGTGTGTTGAAATTGGTATATTGTGGAACAAATAATGGTTTCTGCTACATTTACACTCATGCATACATGGCTCATGGACTATAGGAATTCTCAAGGCAAAAAATCATTTGATGTGTTGGCTCAAAAATAGTCAGAAAAAAAATTAAAAATGACAGAAAGAATGAAAAAAACCTAGTTTTATTCCTTGGCTCTGACAAAAATCATCTGATCAAAAGTATTTGAGCTGACTAGTACGGATCACTACTGCTACTTACACAGAAATGATTGACTGTAGTGTATTTTTATACAAAAGAGAAATCACAATAATTTGTCTTAATTTGGTAACTATTATCTCTGTGATTTGCATGTATTTTAAAACTATCGAGAATACTTGTTGCCTATTTTTGCAGTAGAAACATCACTGTAAGAACAGCATTTGTCCAATGACGGAAGCAGAAGTGTAATATGTGTGGTCTGTTAAGAAACTACAACAGATTGCATTTAAACTATAAGTAAATTAATTGGGGTGACAGGAGAAAAGGCAGTTGGGGAAATTTAAAGAAAAGGGATTATATTTCTCTTGAAAATGTTAGCATAATTTCACAGTTAGCATCTGGAAAGCTGGTTGTTCCAGTACTATTTGTGGAAATGAATACCTTTTCCCCATTCAATTCACTAGGCATTACTACTGAAAATTAATTGAACATAAATAGACTAAAATAACTATAGATTCGTAAACAGTTGGGGAGGTGAGAGGTATCTGAGCTGAGCACATGTCTATACAATTAACATGGGAAGCCTTTTTTGTTTTTTTAAGAAAATGAAGATAATGTGGATATTGTATTCTGGTTAATTTTCTAGTTTAATTATAATAAACTATTTATGTCAAGGTTTTAAAATACTTACTCTTCTATTAACTAGTTTTTCCTGTATTCATTTTTTGTTTGCCTTCAGGCAATTATCTACTTTATAATGTTAGCTCCAGAATCATATCTTGTCATTCATCCTCAAATCCCCAGTATCTGACACAGAGTAGGTCCTCAATAAGCAGTTAATGAATGCATAATATTGTGTTGTTTAGATATCACGTTCTCATCTCTCTGCAGTTGAACAATTTAAAAAACCTGAAGAGGTTTTTTTAACTTGTCCTAGATTACACAGCAAAAATCCAGTCCTACAATTTTAAGATGGGCATGTTTATCACCTCTCCAGACTGTGGAATGATCTGTGGTTTAATAAAGTTTATTGTAAGATGCTTCAATGCAATGATATACCTGGCTTAATATTAAAGTGTCGAATTAATGATGCAGAGAACAGTAATTAATGCTCACAGGAATACTACCAAATAATCTAAAACTGAAAATACCACTAACGGGGAAAAATGGAGTTTGAATCTTGGGAATAAACATTTTATTTTTCCTTTCAGATTTCTGCAATGTTCATCTGCAACATTAAACCAAAGATGTTTTAACTAAGGAGGATGGCCTCCTAGACTCTCTCCAGTGGACTGTTGAGAATAAATAAAAATATATGTCCTGAAGTGGTCAGGATATTGACTAAATTTCAGCATTAGACATTATGCTTTCTAAAATTACAGGAAAAATAGCAGTTAAATTCTGAAGAAGGATTTAACAGAAAAATAAATAACCTTGCTCAATCATCGTAGGGTTCTGGGACTGATCGTGGCTTAATAGACAATTGCAGTAATGCAAATATCCAGAGAGCTAACACAAAAACAATGATAATACTCAATGTAATCATGAAGTAACATGATAATTCCACTCTACTTAAGTTTTACAAGTCATTTAATTTCAAAACATAAAAAGCGTGGGTGTTGAATGATGAGAACACATGGACACAGGGAGGGGAGCGTCACACACTGCGGTCTGTGGGGGGGAACTAGGGGAGGGACGGGGGGCGTGAGGAGTTGGGGAGGGATAACATGGGGAGAAATGCCAGATATAGGTGATGGGAAGGAAGGCAGCAAACCACATTGCCACGTATGTACCTATGCAACAATTCTGCATGTTCTTCACATGTACCCCAGAACCTAAAATGCAATAAAATATATATATTTTTTAAAATGAACAAATTAGAAAAAAATTAAATATCTAAACCATAAAAACACAAATTTTTATATTTGATTTATTTTTCAATTAAAAATAAAAAATGAATGTAACAACAGAAGAGACATGATATTTGATAAAAAGCGTGACAAAGATTTGAGCTGTGTGACCTTGGAAAAGGTTTTCACTGTCTAAGCTGTTCTATATTCTTATTTCTAAAAGGAATGTATAAGATTATTGTGAGGATTAACTTAGAGTTAGCAGAATTATTAGTTACTGAACTTAGAGCTCTTTCCCACTTCTTTTCTTTCCATCTCTTTCAGATTGGGTTTCTTGACAAGCAGCCTCTGAGATGGAAGTTAGGGATGAAGTTCACTGAGACATGCTGTGTTGGTGATGGTGATCATCCAGCAGGGAGTAACGGAAGGCAGATGGGCAAGAGAAGTTGGGCTGCAAGACAGCCTCAACAGACATTTCTGTCAACCCCATAATGACTTCTGAAGCCAGGTGCTCCATGTTGAGATAGGGGCTAGGCATTTATATTCCACAAGACCAGATATTGGTTATAGGCTGCCTGAGAACTGGGGCTTGCCTTTGGGTGAGAAGCTCTCTTCATTCAGTTGAGGGTATTACAGCATAGTTGCAGATATAAGTACTCCAGTCATGAAGGGGGTTTGGTGAAATGCCAAAGTTTCACTTCACTTTGACAACAGGTTGGCATTCCTAATGAGAATGAAAGTTAAAGTTAGGTATATTTTTGGCATTGTTTTTTGTTTAAACATTGTCCACGAATAATAACGCAGCACTGGACATTGAGAGCTATAGGATTCTGAGTGAGAGTTCCCTCCCTCATGAGAATGAGGGAGAGACAAAGAAAGAAAGAAAATTCTGCTCAAGAGACTGCCTTCCCCTATACCCCCTTTCCTTCCTACCTTAGGCATTGTTTTGTAAAGGCACAGACCTTGCTGCTATAGCCACCACCTTCTGGAATTTTAAAAAAACAGGGAGAAAAAAAGGTCAAGCCGGAACCCACCTGATGCCATTCAGTAACTACCTTAAACAATTTTGGAACTTCTTATCTAGCTGTCTTCATTACAGAAGATGTTCTCTTTCCTGGTGTTTTAGGCATATTTTGTTCTTGATGTTCTGCTTGGAGGAAAAAAAGTATCTGAATTAATGTAGAGTTTTAGAAGATGAAGGATCTAGCATATAATAGATGTTTAATATTGTTTTCCTCCTCTATAATTCAAAAATAGCTTTTACTGGATTCAGCTGTGTGGAACTCTTAAAAATGTTTCATTTTATAGAGCTAGATTTTGTAATGAGCACAGCATCTGATGGACGTAATTTTCACATAGGAAGTATAATGCTTTACTATCTGGGAAAAATGTCTTCTAAACAGAATTTATACATTAACTGATACCTGCTTTATTCATTAATCAATATCCACCCATTTGAACAATACTAGTAAGTAATATTTTAATGCAGGGATAACTGCAGGATGTGGTGATGTCAGATGTGTGCCTCCACCTGAATGACCTCACACTTCTGTTCATCTAAAATCCTTGTTACTTTTTGTAGCTCTGCTCATGCCATCAGGCTGCCCATTGCCAAGGTCCACTGCAGAGCAGGTGTTTATCACCCCAGCTCCTGGCACATTTCTGTGTCTGTAGTGATCTACAAAGACTTCAGAAATCAGTAATCAAATCCTACTAGAATAGGTGCAAATAATTAATGCAGAAACCCTCAACAAAATCACTAATGGCTCTTTTTTTTCCATACATTTTACTAGAGGTCCATCAGTATAGTTGGCTCATTCTCTGAATTTTAGCTTTTCAACCACATGTGGTTTCAAAAGAAATAGACTGTGGGTGGACGATGCCTTTAGTCATTTTTTCCTTATGGCATCTGTACTTTCTTAACTGTGATATTAGTAGTAATAGTTGCTATACATTAAATTTTTACTGCATTGGGAACAGTAATAAACACTCTATAAGATGTTATTTTCTCTTAATGAAGTCCATCAAAATGAGTAAGATTATTATTTCTCTTTTAAAGGTGAAAAAAATTAAGAAAAATGTTCAAGATCACATGGATCAATGGTACAGACCTGGCCATTCAATTTACATTTTATTTACTTCGTTAGGTGTTAAAATAATTTAAATATTGTAGACCCATACACAGATATGGACATGTATACATTTAGCTTTTCCTGTTTTTGCTTATTTCAACTACATGCCAACAACTCCAAAAATCACAGTAGTATAAAAAAATTGTCCATATTTTGAGAATAGTATAGCCAAAGCACCGAATCCACATAGCCAAATTCAATCTTCTATTGCACTTTTTTTTCTAAAATATTTGTCCCTATTATTACAAAGAAATTGTTAATGCACAGGGCAGTATTTCATAGACTGGGGAATGTCACACAGTCTGCAGTCATTTTTGAAAACTCAGGCTCTCTTTAAAAGAAAGAGAAGTACTGTACTGAAAATATGTTCAATGATATGGCTCCATAAATACACATTTTTGCATCTCATTTTCATGAAGATCTCTTGGGTACAGCAGTCATCGAGCATTACCGAAACACTTCCATGCCAGAAAAACAATATAACTCAAGAGACTCAATATAAAATTATTATTATTTTAAGTGTTATTACTTTTATAGCTACATGATGCCTATGGTGCTTTGCAGCAAATAAAATACATGCTATCAAATAAATGCATACAAAATATCAGAACTAAAGAGCTTACAATTTAAAGACTAAACTAGCAAAAGACTGCAGGTGCTTAAAAAATGAGGATATCACTGCCTTTGGAGATGGAGATGAAAGAAGAAAAATATGTAGTTCTGAATTTTGGAGGATGCTAAGACAGCAGATTTATTCAACCATTTCACTGTCATTTAGAGCATTGGAAATAGTCAAGTCATGCACATCAAAATTCAATCTATTAAGGGTGAAAAACGAAATATACATTTTTGAAAATCAACAACACGTCATCCGTCTAGGATGTAGTGAAAAATGAGTACAAATGTTTTCATCCTATACTGCGTCACCCTCTTCAGCGTCTCCTTCCTTCCTTCCCAAGGCTGTCTTCAGAAACTGTTTTTCCTCCTGCTTACCTTTCTTCCCAGTTTCCTTCTTCTCCCTTTTGCTCACAGGAGCTATGCAGGGCCCTTCATGATTTCGAGTGTTCTATATTTTCACTGTTATCTCTTGGTGATACCTGTACCAACACCTACTCTCAAGTCAGATTAAACTACTTACAGCTGCCTAAGCTATCTGAAATTCTAATTCTCAGGTCAGAAAAGCTACAAGTAAACATAACCCAACTTGCTACTCCTTTGCTGCCTCCCAGTTCTTCTCCAAGAGGAAATTCCTGTTTGACTCTACTCACTGATTTCAGATCTTGTCATGTTCAGAAGATCTCTGCTCTCCCAGGCTTGGTTGTGCAGCCAACTGTTCTCACTTGTCCTCGTGCATCTTCCTGTGAGGTCAAGGTGGATGTATTTTCTCAATTCTACAAAAGCCCGAGGCCAGTTCCTTTGGAGAAGGGTCGTCTTTTATCTCTAGCCCACTCCAGACTCCACACTCTTTGTCCTCTCCTTAAACCCCCTCAATCACAAACCCAGATCCCTGACTCCCAAGATGACAACATCATTTTATGATTTTATGATTCCCACTCCCTCTTTTTCTATAGTCTCCATCATCTGACAATGACATGACAAGCATTTCCCCTATTCCGGGCTAGTATGGAATACACACACACACACACACACACACACACACACACACACACATATATAGAGAGAGAATGAGAGATGGAGTCTCACTTTGCCACCCAAGTTGCAGTGCAGTGGCGTGATATTGGCTCACTGTAACCTCTGGCTCCCAGGTTCAAGCGATCAAATGATTCTTACTGCCTCAGCTTCCCAAGTGGCTGGGTATACAGGTGCATGTCACCAAACCTGGCTAATTTTTGTATTTTTAGTAGAAACGGGTTTTTGCCATGTTGGCCAAGCTGGTCTCAAACTTCGGACCTCAGGTGATCCACGTGCCTCGGCCTCTCAAAGTGCTGAGATTACAGGCGTGAGCCACAGTGCCAGGTCAATAAGGAAGGTATTCTCTAGATCTGTTCTCAGACCAGAATTCTTATTTAGCTGGATTTCCTCTCCCTGTTCCCCTCATCCTCAGCCACGGATGCCCCTCAGTCCTCAGAAATAAAAATTGGGTGCATATAATTATTTAGAAAACCTAGATTCCAGCAGAGACTAGGTGATATCGAAGAGAGAAACAATAGTGGGAGACTTCAAGGGATGACTGATGCTTAATCTTACAGGAAAACTCATGGAGGTCCTGTGAATACAGACCTTGCTAAGGGATAAGGGGACAGGAGCATGCACGTGTGCCCACATCTGTCATTCATTGTATAAGAGCTTCCATCAGTAGGACGTTTACTCAGGGACAGGATTTAGCCGCCAGCCTAAGGGAAAGCTTCTAAACAAGATATAGACGCTGACTGTTGAAAGGCAGGCTGGCATGTGGGGGCATAGCAAGGTGGATGAAGGCATATGCATGGCGCACCAATAGCATCTGCCATCATTTGACCGTCAGCATATTCTCAGACCACTTCAGGTTGTGGCTACAAGAATGTGGAATCTTTCCAGCCTTCTCATCTTCACATTATCTCACAGAACGTATGTTCTGCTACTAACTTACTTCATTAGATTTCGACGAATACATAAGACGCTGCTAACATGTTAAACACAAGATGATACCATTTGAAGCTCTCCTGCGTGTATTTTGTGGAGTGATTCCTTAATCTGATATTATTTCTTATTGGTGCTCCTATGTATTAGGTACACAGTGAGGTACGAACAGCTGAAGGCAACTGGAAGTGTGACACCCTCACTCTGATTTTGTTTATTGTCTCCCATCCTTATTTCCTAAAGCAAACTGCATTTTAACAGCACAAACATAATTCAAGATGCTTGACAAAAAGTGATGATGATCCATCATGTTGGAAGATCCTTTGTCCTTCTTGATCATGTGTAAAATATAATAATGTCAACAAAGAAAAGCAGTTAAAACATAACTAGAATTTAGAGTGCACTTGGGGGATGAGAGAATAGAGGTAGATACGAGGTTAGCATGTATTAGCCCATTAGAAAATCTATTAGAGCATTGAGTAATGGCCATTATGACAATAATTAAGAATACAAATGGGTCTGAGTGTGGTGGCTTACGCCTGTAATCCCAGCACTTTGGGAGGCTGAGGCAGGTGGATCACCTGAGGCCAGGAATTCCAGACCAGCCTGGCCGACATGGTGAAACCCCATCTCTATTAAAAATAGAAAAATTAGCTGGGAGTGGTGGCAGTCACCTGTAATCCTAGCTACTTGGGAGGCTGAGCCAGGAGAATCACTTGAACCCTGGAGGTGGAGATTGCAGAGAGCCAAGATGGTACCATTGCACTCCAGCCTGGGTGACAAGAGCGAAATTCCATCTCAAAAAAAAACCCAAAAACAAAATGGAGCGTACATGTCTCATTCAAATTTGTAGACTCTGGTCAGAGTGCACAGTCTTAGGTGCTGAGTGTTGCAAGAGAAATAAATGCTTGTGCTAGATTTTTCCTCCTTCCATGTTAGCAGAAAGTGCATTTTAGTGCCGAACTAAAAAAGTTCCCCAGAATGGTTTCAGACCTGATGTCTTTCAAAGACATCAGAGGTCTTTCCTGCTGAACTGTGAAAGGATTTAAAGTTCTTCCACACTTGAGAAAGCTGTTAAAACAAGGAAAATTTCGGTTATTGCTCTCATAACTGTTTGATCTTTCCATTTGTCTAACAAAATGTGTGCTATCTCAACTGTTAACCACAGGATGAGGTGTGTTCTGAGTCAGAATAAAGGCCTTAGTGGAAAGGCCAACATTTGACTCATCCTAGTGATACAAAATCCTTACAAATCTGGCATAATGTGTGAGTCGTGTCTATTCATGCAGGTGTTCCAGCAGATGCTGACATTTTCTCCATTCTCTTCAGCAGAAAACTTTGAACTGATTTGCTGACTGTTGGATTTCGAAGTCCACTGACAATGAGAAATTTTAAACAGCTCCTTTCTGGAAAACTACTGTATGTGTGATTGTGTATACGTGTATGTATTTGTATTTTTGTGTGGGTGTGTGAGAGAGAGAGAGACTGTGTGAGTGTGTATGTATGTTTTAGAGAAAAAAATAATAATCACCAAAAAAATGTAATTAATGAAGATTTTCTGTGGACACTTTCTTTGAATTCCACAGTCTACTTTAAACACTCTGAATGCTTATAATTAAAAACTCTTCTGTAAAAAGATAGAGATTGCTGAGTCTTCAGAAAGCATCTTCTCTGAGATTAAAATATCTATTTTCCTTTCTTTCATATTTGTCTATGTAGAGGGACAAATTAGAAATAATTAAAGTGAGCACAGGAATACCAAACCGTAATGAATGCCTGTTTTGAATATATTTTTAAATGATGTGCAAAATGAGATGATTTGAAGCCTTTCCTCTATAGCAAAGGACAGGTAAACGGGAGAAAATATAGTTTACAAGGTCAAAGCTAAAACGGATCAAATGAAATTTTTGAAAACACTCTCTAGAGCTCATCATGAGTAAGTATAAAACATTGGTGATACTTTCTAATCAGCAACATCACTAGGCCAAATTCCTACTCAGACACACACACACACACACACACTACGTGCATGATATTTAAACATGGCAGTGGAATTCAACTGAATTGCTAAATCAAACAAGGTGGTGGTGTCACTGTGACTGGAGAGTCGGAGAAACAGTCTTACAATAACGCATAGCAGATTTTAACAGCTGCTATATAGTTTCCTGTTTGTTTCTTAAAGGGTGAGAAAAAGGAACCTAACTCCTGTGCTTTCTACTTTATGTGGAGGATGTAGTCTTGCTCACTGATTAAGAACCTAGACCCGTCTGTAATCCCAGCACTTTGGGAGGCCGAGGCGGGTGGATCACAAGGTCAAGAGATGGAGACCATCCTGGTCAACATGGTGAAACCCCGTCTCTACTAATACAAAAAATTAGCTGGGCATGGTGGCGCGTGCCTGTAATCCCAGCTACTCAGGAGGCTGAGGCAGGAGAATTGCCTGAACCCAGGAGGCAGAGGTTGCGGTGAACGGAGATCGCGCCATTGCACTCCAGCCTGGGTAACAAGAGCGAAACTCCGTCTCTCAAAAAAAAAAAAAAAAAAAAAAAAAACCTAGACCCTGGAAACAGTGAGATCTTCTGTGGAAGAGACGGCAAAGACATTTCTGATGAGGATTGCAGAAGAAACTGAACGTAAAAGATCTATACAAGGCCCAGCACACGGTAGTGTGCTTTATATCTGCACTTTCTAGGCTTTCCATTTCTTCAAAATTGAGTTACTCAAATTCAGCAGATGATCAATCTTGTTTTGAGATAATATCAAACAAAAAGTATAAATATAGTTTTGCTTTGTTCTAATTTTATTTGAAACACAGATGCGAATTTTATCAACAAGAAATGTAATGGGTAAAAAATTGAATTTAGGCCTGGCCTTGGGGCATATATGAAGGAAACAAAATGCTAGCCCTGTGTTTCTCCCTGATGCAGCCATCTCTGGTGAGTGAAAAATTCCGTTTATGCTCTTGTGTTTAGATAAGTCTGTAACTGGAACAATAAAAGATATCTCTGGCAAGTGTTATTTGTGAAGGGTGAATCTACTACTATGGGTAGCACATTAACCATATTTTTTTTTACTAAATTTATTTTAATTTATTTAATGAAAAATTGAATGTGGAAATTTAAAAATCAAATTGGACTAAATTTTCAAAATGAAAAGGAACAGTCTTTTGCTCAATCCGTTCCTGTTCCATAGTTCTATCAAAGTTGAACACGTTCAAAGTAAATCCTATTTTCAGGCAAATGCTCTAGTGTAGCTAAATAAGATGATAAAGAAAGAAAGCTATTTCCTGGCTTAACAATATTAGGCATCACTTAATATAGTAATTGAGGCTTAATTTCTCTTATTGCACCATCTTTACACTTCACTCTCCTAATATTGCAATGTGTCAGTATTTTTTGTTAAGCTGTCACAGTTTTTATTTTATAATTTATATATAATGTCTGACTTATTCAGGAATTAGGTGAATAAACTTTGTTTTTCTTATACACATGTCTAAATTCTTTTTTGACAGTAATAAACATTCACCTGCCGTGCCATAATACACGCCCTACTGGAGAGCCTTCTTGAGTTTGAGGAAGCAGAAGACAAAGCCACATATTCAGTCCCAGACTTTCAGGATTAGAACACATAACCCAAGAGTGTGGAGTTGAGCCTTGCCTCCTGAAAGCATCCAGAAACAAAGCCATTCAACTATACCCAACTTGTCCCACAATCAAATCCTCAAGGACAATAAATGTCATAAAAATAAACAGGCTCATCCAAAGGACAGCAACTTCAAAGAATAAAGGGACATCAGCTCTCACAGATAAGAAAGAACCTGTGCAAGAACTCTACCAACTCTAAAAGCCAGAGTGTTTTCTTACCTCCAAATGATTACGCTAGCTCCCCAGCAATAGATTCTAACCAGATTGAAATGATAAACTGTCAAACATAGAATTCAGATTCTGGATGGCAAGGAAGTGCATCAAGATAAAAGAGAAGAATTAAACCCAATCCAAGGAAAACAGTAAAACAAACCAAGAATTGAAAGACAATATAATCATTTTAAGAAAAAAACAAACTGAACTTCTAGAAATGAAAAATACACCACAAGAATTTCAAGATACAATTGGAAGTATTAACAACAGAATAGACCAGGCTGAGGAATGAACCTCAGAGCTTGATGACAACTCCTTTGAAGCAACAGAGAGAGACCAAAAGTAAAAAATAAAAATAAAAAATAATTTTAGAAAATGAATTAAATATTCCAAGAAATGCTGGATTATACAAAGAAATCAAATCTACAACCCATTGCATTCCAGGAATAAAAGGAGAGAAAACAAACAACTTGGAAAACATATTTGAGGATATAATCCATGAAAATTTCCTAATCTCACTAGAGAGGTCAACATGCAAATTCAAGAATTCGGAGAACCCCTGTGAGATAACATGTAAAGTGACCATTCCCAAGACACAGAGTGATCATATTCTCCAAAGTTAACATGAAAGAAAAAAATCTTCAAGGCAGCTAGATGAAAACGAGAGGTAGCTTACAAAAGGAACTCCATCAGGCTAACAGTGGACTTTTAGCAGAAACCTTACAAGTGAGAAGAGATTAGGAAGCTATTTTCAGATTTTTTTTGAGACAGTGTCTCAGTTTGTTGCCTAGGCTGGAGTGCAGTGATATGATCTTGGCTCACTGCAACCTCCGCCTCCTGGCTTCAAGTGATTCTCCTGCTTCACCCTCCCAAGTAGTTGGGTTTAAAGGCACATCCCACTATGCTCAACAAAGTTTTGTATTTTTAATAGAGAAGGGTTTCACCATGTTGGCCAGGCTGGTCTCAAACTCCTGACCTCAAGTGATCCTCCCACCTTAGCCTCCAAAGTGCTGGTATTACAGGCATGAGCCAACACACCCAGCCTCAATATTTTTAAAGAAAATAAACTTCAACCAAGAATTTCATTATCTTGCCAAACAAAGCTTCTTAAACAAAGGAGAAATGGAATCCTTTACAGACAAGCTAATGCTAGAGAAATTCTTTATCATCAGACCTCCCTTACAAGAGCTCCTAAATGGAGTGCTAGTGATGGAAAGGAAATAATGATACATGCCACCACAAAGAGTCACTTAAGTACACACTCTACTGACACTATTAACCAACTGTGTAATCAAGTCTACATCATAATCAGTTAACAACATAACAGAATTATATTCTCACATATCAATATTGACACTGAATACACATGGGTTAAATTCCCCACTTAAGATACATAAAATGGCAAATTGGATAAAGAAGCAAGACCCAACTGCTTGCTGTCTTCAAGAGATCTTTCTCACAAGTAGTAAAAAAACACATAGGCTCAAAGTAAGGGGATGGGAAGGATCTATAAGGCAAATGGAAAACCAAAAACAGCAAGGGTAACTACTTTTATGTCAGATGAGACAGACTTTAAATCAACAATGATCAAAACAGACATAGAAGGGCATTACATAGTAATAAAATGCTCAATCCAACAAGAAGATTCAACCACCCTAAAGACATATACACTCAACATTGATGTACCCAGATTTATAAAACAAGGCTTTAGGGATCTACAAAGAAATTTAGATAACCACATAATAACCACATAGTAACACTTCAATGCCCCACTGACAGCATTAGACAGATTATTGAGTCAGAAAACTAACAGATATTCTAGAGTTAAACGCAATACTTAATCAATTGGACCCAACAGACATCTACAGAACATTCCACCCAACAACAAAAGAGTGTATAATCTTCTTATCTATACACAACACATAGTCTAAGATTGACCACGTGCTTGGCCAAACTCAAAAGTACATAAATCATAACAAGCATACTTTTGGATCACAATGCAATAAAAATAGAAATTAATACCAAAAAGAGCAATCATAGAATTTAAACAATTGTCTCCTAAATAATTTTGGAATAAAAAAGTAAAATTAAGACAGAAATAAAAAAATTATTTGAAACTAATGAAAACAGGCACATAACATATCAGAATCTTTCAAAAACAACTAAAACAGGATAGAGAGGAAAGTTTATGGCAGTTAAAACCTACATCAAGAAGTCAGAGAGATTTCAAATTAACAACCTAATGTTGCAACTAGAAGAACTGGAAAAACAAGAGCAAACCAAACCCGAAGCTAGCAGAAGAAAAGAAATAACCAAAATCAGAGCTAAACTGAACACAACTGAGATGCAAGAATCAATACAAAAGATTAAAGAAACCAAAAGGTGGTTCTTAAAAAGATTAAACAAGATTGATAGACTACTAGCCAGATTCATTTTTAAAAAAAGATCCAAATAAACACAATCAAAAAGGAAAAAGATGACATTACAGCTGACCCCACAGTAGTACAATAAATCCTCAAAGACTGTTACGAATATCTCTATGCACACAAACTACAAAACCTAGAAGAAATTGATAAATTCCTGAAAATATACAGCCTCTCAAGATTGGACCACAAAGAAATTAAAATCCTAAAAAGATCAATAATGAATTCAGAGAGTGAATAAAAAATAAAACCTACAAAAAGAAAAACAAAAAAACCCTACCAGACATACGAAGAAGAGTGAGTACCAATCCTGCTGAAGTTATTTCAAAAAAATCAAAGGGGAGGTAGTCCTCTAACTCATTCTACGTAGCCATCATCATTCTGATACCAAAGACTTCCAGAGACACAATGAAAAAAAGAAAACTTGAGGCCAATATCTCTGATGAACATAGACACAGAAATCCTCTACAAAATACTGGCAAACCAAATCTAGCGGCATATCAAAAAATTAATTTGCCACAGTCAAGTGGGCTTTATTTCTGGGATGCAAGGTTTATTTACCATATGCAAATCAGTAAATGTGATTCATCATATAAACATAATTAACAACAAAAGCAGATTATCATCTCAATAGACACAGAAAAGGCCTTTGATAAAATTCAGCATCTTTTCATGTTAAAAAACCCTCAACAAATTAGCCATCAAAGGAACATACCTCAAAATCATAAGAGCCATCTATGACAAGCCCATTATGCTGAATGGGTGAAACCTGGAAGCATTCCCACTGAGAATTGGAACAAGACAAGGATTTTCATTCTAACCACTGCTATTCAACACAGCCCTGGAAGTCCCAGCTAGAGCAATTAGGCAAGACAAAGAAATAAATAAATCCATCAAAACAGGAAGAGAGAAATCAAACTATGTCTCTGCTGATAATACAATTCTATACCTGCCAAACTGCATAGACTCCACAAGAAGGTTTCTACAACTAATAAACAAACTCAGTAAAGTTGCAGGATACAAAGTCAATGTACAAAAATTAGCAGCATTTATATACCTCAGTAATCATCAAACTAAGAGCCAAATAAAAACACAATCTCATTTACAATAACCACAAAAAGAATAAAATACCTAGGAACAGAGCTTAACAAGGAAGTGAATTACCTCTACATTGGGGATTACAAAAAAAAACTGCTGAAAGAAATTAGAGACAACGCAAATGAAAAAAAAATTCCATTCTCATGGAGAGGAAGAATCAATATTGTTAAAGTGTCTGTACTAGTCCATTCATGCATTGCTAAAAAGATTACATGAGACTGGGTAATTTCTAAATAAATTAGGTCTGATTGACTCACAGTTCTGCAGGCATACAGGAAGCATGGCTGGGGAGGCCTCAGGAAACTTAAAATTATGGGGAAGGTGAAGGGGAAACTGACACATCTTACATGGCTGGAGAAGGAGGAAGAGAGAGAAAGCAAAGGGGAGGGTGCCACATATTTTTAAACAGCCAGATCTCCTGAGAACTCTATCATGAGAAAGCACTAGGGGGATGGATCTAAGCCATTAGAAACCATCCCCATGATTCAATCACCTCCCACTAGACCCCATCTCCAACAATAGGGATTACAGTTTAACCTAAGATCTGGGTGTGAACACAAAGCCAACCTACGTCATTGGCCATACCGCCCAAAGCAATTTATAAATTCAGTGCTATTCCTGTGAAATTACCAATGTCATTTTTCACAGAGTTAAAAAAAAAATTCAAAATTCTTTTTTTTTTTATTGCATTTTAGGTTTTGGGGTACATGTGAAAAACATGCAAGATTGTGGCATAGGTGCATACGTGGCAGTGTGATTTGCTGCCTTCCTCCCCTTCACCTATATGTGGCATTTCTCCCCATGCTATCTCTCCCCAACTCCCCACCCCCCGCTGTCCCCCCTACTCCCCCCCAAAATTCTTATAGAACCAAATAAGAGCTCCAATGTAACCCTAAGCAAACAAGCAAAGCTATAGGCATTGCCCTATCTGGCTTTGAACTATGCTACGAGGTTACAGTAACCAAAAAAGCATTGTACTGTACAAAAAACAGATATACAGATCAATGGAAAAGAATAGAGAAGAACCCATAAATAAAGCCACACCCTTACACTATCTGATTTTCAGCAAATCTGAAAATAACAAACAACAGGAGATGGACCCCCTATTTAATAAATGATGCTGAGATAACTGGCTAGCCGTATGTCAAAGATTGAAACTAAACCCTGTCCTTTTACCATATATGAAAATTGACTCAAGACGGATAAAAGATTTAAATGTAAGACTGAAGACGGTGAAAATTCAATAACATACCCTAGGAAATCATCTTGGACTTCAGCCTTGGCAAGTAATTTATGACTAAGCCCTCAAAAGTAATTGCAACAAAAACAAAAGTTGACAAGTGGGACCTAATACAACTAAAGAACTTCTGCACAGCAAAATAAGTTAACAACAGAGAAAACAGACACCCTATAGAATAGAAGAAGTGATTTGCAAACTATGCATTCAACATAGGTCTAATATCCAGAAGCTATAAAGAATGTAAACAAATCAGCAAGCCCAAACCAAATAACCCCATTAAAAAATTGGCCAAGTATATGAAGAGACACTTCTCTAAAGAAGACATGCATGAGTCCAATAAATATATAAAGAAAGGTCACCAACATCCATCATTAGAGAAATGCAAATCAAAAGCACAATATGATACCATCTGACACCAGTCAGAAATGGCTCGTATGAAAAGTCAAAAAATAACAGACCCTGGTGAGATTGCAGAGAACAGGGAACAACTTATACACTGTTGGAAATGTAAATTATTTCAGCCACTGTGGAAAGAAGCTGGAGGTTTCTCAAAGCTCTTAAAACAAAAATACCTTCGAACCCAGGAATCTCACTATTGGGTATATACCCAAAGGAAAATAAATTATTCTGCCACTAAGATACACGTGTATGTATGTTCATTGTAGTGCTGTTTACAATGGCAAAGGCATGGAATCAACAAAGATGCTTATCAATGGTAGATTGGCTAAAGAAAATGTGCTACATATACACTATGGAATACTACACAGCCATAAAAAGAATCAAATCACGTCCTTTATAGCAACATAAACACAACCGAAGGTCATTATTTTGAATGAACTAATGCAGGAACAGAAAGCCAAACACGACATATTCTTATAACCAGAAAACAAATGTTGAATACACAGAAGCACAAAGATGAGAACAGGAGACACTGGGAACTGCTTGTGGGGGGATTGTAGGAAGTGACAGAGGCTGGAAAGCCACTTATCGGGTACTATGCTCACTACATGGGTGATGGGATTATGCATACATCAAGTCTCAGTGACATGTAATTAACCCGTGTAACAAACCTATACGCATACTCCCTGATCCTAAAACAAGAGTGTAAGAAAACAAGAAAACTAAACACTTATTTAAAAATTTTATTTGATTCGTTTCAGCAGTATCTGTCATCATTTTTTTCTCTCCTAGCTACACTAGACCTTTAAAATCCTATACGTATTTTCCAGATGCTGAAATGCAAAAATCACCTGTTAGTTCCATAACAAATTTCCAAGATCCTCCCCATTCCATTGGGCCAGCTGTACTCCAGACATCCTACACAGGGCTTGGGTTTCCTTTGCCACTTCACCGTCCAGCATCTTTTCTTTCCTAGATCCCACATCCACTACTTTAAAAATTTTACTTTGTTGTGCTAAAGCAAAATTTCTTCTTTTTTTTAAGACAGAGATTGGTATTATCAGGGAATAGAAATACCTTTCCTTCCCATCTTAAGTTCATGGCTGAGGCCCTTATGACAAAAGGTAGGTTAACAAGAGAAAAGCATAACATTTTATAAAATCTAAGTTTTATGTGACAGGGACGCTTTCTAAGGAAATGAAGACCCAAAGAAATGAGTAAATCTGTATTTTTATGCTTAGGTTTGATGAAGAGTGGGCAGTCACAGAGAAAATGATTGGAAGACAAAAGGGTATGATCTAATGATGATAAACTGGGTGGAGCATTTTCTGAACCTCATTCATATTCATAATTTTTTAGACCTTGTGTGTTTAAAATGCACCTAATCTCTCTTCAAGATTATGAATTTGGCCAAGGGTCAATTCCTACACTCAAAATAATATTTTTTAAGCTTTTGGAAACGTTACTCCACTAGGATTCTGTGTTGCTATTGAGGAATCTGGTGATGTCTGACTGAGAAATGTCTATTGAAGACAGATATTAACCTGTATAACCCTATGTATGTATATGACCTTGTATCTTTGTGACACTCAAGTTTATCATCAAACAAATTTTGTTGTATGCTATATATATAAAGTGGACTATAGAAACAAGATTGTATGTGGAATTCAAAGAGGCTTGATCTGAAGAAGCAATCAGATACAGTATTTTGGGAGAGTATTTAGAATGCGGTGATTACAGGAGTATTAGGAGAGTTAAGAGCATTGTACCTGGCTTCGTTCCCAGCTCTACAAGGTATGAGTTGTGTGACCTTGGGCAGACAAGCTCACCATTCGGAGCCTGAATGACATCAACTAAAAAATAAATATAATATCTGCCTTGCAGATTTTTCATTATAGATTTAGCCAAGACTTCAAAAATCAGCAATGTCTTTCTGTGTTGTGTGCCTATTTTACTTTCAAATAGAAAATTTTAAATTTGTTGTACAAGTTGGCTTTTTAAAGAGTTAACCTTATGTTGATATGTAACAATATATTTTGTGCCAGCCCTTAATTATGTGGAAAACAAAAAATTATCAAGGATGGAAAACTGCATTTGTTAAAAACATGCAATATTTCAGCATACTCAACACACAGAATTCAGTTGCTAGAAGCTATCCTCCAGCAAATCTTCTAGTTGAATAAACACAGTTTGAAGTGAGAAATAAAAATAACGCTAAAGAAAAATAATATAAATCAAAACAGGAGTGCATTCATTTCGCTCATTAAAAATCAAAGAAATTATTAACTTCATTACTTTTTATAAATAAATTAATGTGTGTGGAAGAACAAAAACAGCAATACATCAAATTCTAATCAAAGGGTAGAAATGAAAGAACACAAATTAAGTAGCTCATTATACATGTCAATTATGTGCATTACATACCAACTTGAAAATTACACCTCGCAACCACGGATAGAAATTCTTTTCAACTATGCAAATGTACTTACGTTAATTCTATTTCCCTGATAGGCAATCTAACACTTCTGACTTTTCCTCTCTCTTTGTTTTTTTCTCCCTTTAGCAATTTAAGCCCACCTAGTGTACTTCCTGAGTATTCATCTCACTTTATCAACAAAGATTAAAGATTTAGACTACCTGGTAATCCCATTATCTTGCATGAAAAAAGCAAATGTATCTTTGGCCAAAGCCTGCAGAACTCAAGGGATTTATCATGACTAAGTATAAAATCCAATTAATTCTCAGCTTTCTTAGCAGTCATGTGGATCATTAGTTTATTCACTTGAATGCATATGTTTACCAATATTTTACCAGGAGATTTTCTAGAATCTATTAAAATCTTGATTCGATTTGGCTTAAAACTAAAATTTAAAACAAGACTTGTTTATGTAGAAATAGTGTACAAATCAAGTATTCCCATATGTAAAATGAACAAGAGGTCATCCATTTAAATAAAATAAAGGGTTGGACTCATGTTTCATTTGAGCAGGCTCATGTCAAGATCTGAGCTAGAGAGGAGGTTATGTTCTTCAGAACAAATCCAAATTCTACATCTGTTAGGGAGAAAGACATTCTCCCAGCTCTTATCACAACCCTCCCTTAAACTACACAAACACACTTGCACAAATACAGCAATAATTTGACAAATGAAACTGAGAGGAACAGGAATACTTGGGTAATAATCAGAGATCTGACTTTGTTTATCAAAATTATGGTGCTATTGTGAGGCTTAGATAATGAGATATTTTGTTAACAAACTTCCCAAGACATAATACATTGTAAGAAATAATTGCTATTATTATTACGAGTATTAAGCCTCAGAAACCAATACCCCAAAATATGATGCTTTCACAGGCTGAACTGAAGGAGCAGCCTCAGGCTGTGACTTCTCCCACCTCTGTCTCTCAATCCTCTCTCTCTCAAAGCACAGGATGAAGTTACTGAAGTTCCATACTATCTCACTAAGGTCCAGACCACCAAAGAAGAAAGCAATTACTAGAGGGCAATTTTTTGAGTTTTCATTAACTGACTTCATATTGCAGAAAGAAAGAATGAAGTCTGTCAACACATCTGGGCAGACCTTTGTCACAAACCTTTGTCTGCCCTGTGGGCACAACAGACTTTGTCCCAGGCCATTGCAGGTACTTCAGGCCCATTGAATTCCCCTAAAAAATCATTTACTACCCACTGAAATCTTCCGTAGTTCCCCATCTCCATTTTCTCTTAAGAAGAGTATGCAACCATCTGTACCTCACTCTTTCATTCACCCCAGCACACTGACACATTTGAATGCCATTTCTTCTGTTAATCTCCCTTTTGTCAGTCACTTTTCAGTGAACCTTCAGAAAGACCACGTGGAAGTTTTTCCCTTGGCCCCCATGCAACTATCATTCACAAATGGCTTTTAATGTTTTTATTGCTTTGGGGAAATCAAATTTCTAAATGAGAATTTTACATGAGATACTGGCTATTGTGTTTTGAAATACCTTACAGTATTGTGTAGGGCAACTCCAAACTAAAAATGAAAGGCTTATTTCTCCCTTTTGAAAATAAAGAAAAAGACTTTTCCCCTTTTCTTTTTTGTTTTCAGAATTTTTTCTCTGTTGTTTTCAAATTTACGTAAACTTTTTAAATAGCGAAATAAGCCTCTTGCCAGTCTCACAACTCACTACTGTTTCCCCAAGGAGCTGAGAGCATGCATTTAAACTGTAATTAATCACCAGAAAGCCTATGTGTTACCTCCTTGGGTGAGTTAGAAAGGGATGGCCTAACTTCAGCTGTCACCTGACTTCAGACTTACAGTTATTAAGTTTTTTAAAATACAGTTATGGCCTACCTCATTACTGAATAGGTTCTACCCATTAAGCTATGTAATACAGTGCCATTTCGTTCTGTCTCTGCAGTTATTTTAGTGAATTGCCTGGGGTGATGGCCTCATCACATTCTAGTTTAATGCTTATTCAGTAATAAAGCTGTTTTGTTTCTCTTCTACCTTTTGGAGAGATTTTCTGGGTCGAAGGCAGTTCTGTTGTTAATTATACTTTCCCCAGAATTTTCACTGTCTCCTCCTGAGTGTCTCCATCATGACGGCCCTTCCCCTCCCCCGTCCCCCATTCCCCACCCCCACTTCCTGCCAGCTAAAGCTCAAGATCTCTCAGTATATTGGGACGGAACAAAACCCTAGATGACCATTTTCTCAATTAAATCCATTGGCTAAAATGTGAACAATAGATTCTAAGTGGAGGTCAGCAGAATCCAGTTTAACTATACAGCCTGTGAATCTGGGAGTTTCTTGCCAAAAGTTACTCAAGAGAATGAAAGCGTTCTTATTTTTGTCATAAGTATAAAAGAAATATTTTGTACCAGACGCTTGTTACAAAAAATCAAGCCAGCAGGAGAGAGAGACTTCAGTGCAGAACTGAGGTCAATGCCAAATACAGCAAAGACCTGGGGATTTAAAGCCAAGGAGGGTTAGGGAGCAGTGAATGGAAAATCACTCAGAGGAACGGGATTAGATGGCAAGGGTAGGGGATCCCTGCAAAGCAGACCTCACACATTCTCGCCATAGGCAGGCCAGGGACAGGGCCAAGAATGAGGCTTAGTTGAAAAGAGGGCTTAGAGGAGCCGGACTAGAGTTTGGTCCACCAGGGAGTCCTTGTCATGAATTTTTAGCAATGATCACCTTAGTTATTATAAGACCGTGGCTGGGCTGAGAATTGAAAAGTAGAGAGAGAATCAGAACTGGAGTCTGGGAAGGAAACGTACTGCTAGAAAGTACCAAAACACATTACAAGAATTTGAGTTATATGTAACCTGGTTAGAATCTACAGATACAACAAATATTACTAAAAGTAAAAATAAAATAATAACAACGAAAACAGGGGAAAAGTCCCACTTACATTAGTAAGTCTTTTCGAAGCATCTTTTAAGTATGAATTATATTTGATTCTTACCAGATAAGCATGTTTTGTTCAGAAACACTTTGAGTTTGGTAAATCTTTATTAAAAACTTGCCGTGGAAAGCAAGGCTTTGTGCTAGTCATCGGTGGTTCAGAGAGTTTCCCATATTCATTCATTTCAATATAGAAACTTAATATAGTAAAAATCTGTATTATTATGTTACAAATCAGGGAACTGAAAATCAGAGAGGATTCATAATCTGCCCAATGTGACAGTAGGAATTATTTGACTAAATGCCATTATTTTTCTGACAAATGATTGCAAAAGATAGTTTTATGTAGAGGGTATTGATTAGGCCCTGTGGAGTTATGGAAAAGGTAAAAATGTTAGAATTATTTTCAGAAACTTGTTAGAAAAAGAAACAGGAAAAGAACCCTGTTTTTTAAAAAAGAAAAAACTAATTCAGATTGAAAGATGCAATCATGCCTGTGCTCAGTCTCTGCCTACGTGGTAGCTCAAGGATGATTTGTTAAGTGATCACAATTTGTGTAAAATAGGGTTTCTGTTGCATGTTCTCTTTAATTTGCATGTACTTTGAATGTAGGTGGCTGCTGGATGTTTTGGTGAAGGGATGGAGAGTTTCATTTTCACGTGGTAATTTACAGCTAGAATTAAATCTGTAATTGAACTACCACCTTAATTTTACAAACCAGAAAAATAAAAACAAGACTTCCTCTCCAAATGTCCTTATGAATTCATGTAAAAGCCTCTGCATTTTTAAAATACAATTTGCCTTTTATATTTCGACTTAAACCTACACATCCCATGTCCTTCTCTAAGAAGTTAGGTTTTTTTTTTTTTTTTTTTACTTTCGGGAAGCATGGATTTAATTTTATTAATTCAATAAATATTTATTCCATACCACTGCAGACACTAAATGCATAAGGTGAAAAAAGAAAAGACATAAGCTATCAAGGGTCTCACTTGAAAGATACTTCATGTGTAAGAAAATATTACACTCAATGATAGTGAAAGAATACAAGCATAAGACCGTGAGAAAGATGATGGCCTTCAAGATGATTCCCAGTGATGCCCACCTCTGGAGCTCCACACCCTTGCTTAGTCCCCTCCCACACTGTCCCAGCACTGGTCTCTGTGGTCAATTGGATAAGGCATGAGTGGTAGGATCCCACTCCAAGATCAGGTTATAAAAGTGTGACCATAATAGTTCCATTGCCTGATGTGCGGCAAATCCATACACTAAAATACTGAGCGTTGTAGTAGAGAAAGAGTTTGAATCATAGGGCCACCAAAAAAAGAGACAAAAGGAACCTCAAATTTGCATCCCCACAGAGTTTGGGTCTGGGGATTTTATGAAATTAGGATGGGTCGTGGTTGAAGGTGTTGATCGGTCGAAGTGTGAAGTGTGATGCCGTGAGTAAGAATTGATGAAACTGCATTGACGTGGCTCATTGACAGGGTCTTCAGACCAGTTGGCATCTGCGCTTGTGAAAAAACAGATCAAATGAAAAGTTTTAAGCTCCCCAAGTTAAAGGTGCTGACGTGATTTGAATCTGTGTTCCGGCCCAAATCTCATGTTAGATTGTAATCTCCAATGCTGGAGGTGGGACCTGATGCGAGGTGATGGGATCCGTTTCTCACGGCTCAACACCATCCTTCTTGCTGCTCTTGTCACACTAGTAAGTTCTCTGAGACAGGGTGGTTGGAAAGATCCTCCTGCTCTGGCCATTAAGTTGTTCCTGCTTCCCCTTCACCTTCTGCCACAATTTTAAACTCCCTGAGGCCTCCCCAGAAGCAGAAGCAACTATGCTTTCTGTACAGCCTGCAGACCCATGAGCCAATTAAACCTCTTTTCTTTCTTTTCCTTTTTTTTTTTTTTTTGAGACAGAGTCTTGCTCTGTCGCTCAGACTGGAGTGCAGTGGTGTGATCTTGGCCCACTGCAACCTCCACCTCCCAGATTCTCTTGCCTCAGCTTCCGGAGTAGCTGGGATTACAGACAGGCACCACCACACCCAGGTAATTTTTGTATTTTTTTACCAGAGACAGGGTTTCAGCATGTTTGCCAAGATGGTCTTGATCTCTTGACCTTGTGATCCACCTGCCTCTGCCTCCCAAAGTTCTGGGATTACACTCATGAGCCATCATGCTGGCCTGCCAATTAAACCTCTTTCCTTTATAAATTACCCAGCCTCAGGTATTTCTTCATAGCAGTGCAGGCATGGCCTAACACAGATGCTATCTATAGAAAGAATGAGGAAGTTAATGGTTTAAGTCCTGGCCTATGTGGTCCCTAAGCCCCTGTAGGGAAGTAGGTCAAAAGGCAACCTGATTAATGCTTATCTGTACTTCATCTAAAGCCCAGCTTCTTGTTTACCCTGTGGAGACAGTTTCAAAAGGCAACATGGATTTTGTTTTGTTAACTTTTTCACACTCTTTCTCTGCTCCTGGACCACACACAAGCTCTAGAGGAAGCCAGCTGCCATCTGTGTGCTAAGGAGGGACCCATGTAGTGAGAAATGAAATCCTCCTAGTATCTCCACAGGAGTGAGCTGCGGAGAGATGCTCCGCCCCTTCAGATAACTGAAACCCTGGCCAGCACCTCAGCAACACAGCCTCCTGGGAGACCCCGAGTCAGATCCTCCGAGTTATGCAACACTCAGATTCCTGATCCTTAGAAACTGCATAAGGTAATGAATGTTTATGTTTCAAGCTGCTAAATTTTGGAGTTGTTTGTTTTGCAACAACAGACAACTAATCTAGACAGTTGCACAATTAAGGAAAATAAAATTCAGAGATGGATATGATTGCTTCCTGTGTGGACAAGTTAAAGTAACAGAGCACACTGTTAATGGAATTTATAAGCCTCTAAAATGGCTTTAAAGAATAATTTGGGTTTGGATATTAACTTGTTAGAGAGGAGATCCTGAGGTGAGGAAAATACTTAAAAATACAAAGGCAGAAGTGAATTAGTGAGAGAGCATGAATGCTCCAGGTCCCTAGACTCTGCATGCCTTGAGGCAGTCGAGTAGAATGAAACGTTGGCGCCAGATGACAAAGTGCACACACTTACCTATGGTCCAATGTAGGAACTGGAGCACTGCTTACTAGCTAGGGAGTGAGGGGTCCTTGTTCTCATTGTATTCTATTCTTAATTAGAGACTCTTGAAATTAGACTGTGCTTTAGAAACATTTGTAGGGCAGTGGCAAACTGCAAATATTCTTTAATCTATACCCAGAAATAATATTCTAAGGAATTAGAGACCATTCTCACTGCTGAGAAGTTCACAGTTTGGTGGGAGGTGTGGGCAAGTGAAATAGTTACAAGGTAGGTTTAGCTGAGACAAGTTACGGGTACAGAGTAGTGTTTTGTGTGTACCTTGAGGCTGACAATGAATGAGGAGTAAACAAAGAAAATTAAGAGGTCCAAAAGAGAAAGTGAGAAAGTGTACGTGCTAGTTGCATGCTGCAAGGAAGCCAGGCTCTTTACACATGCGTAAAATTCAGTCTTTTGATAGTGCTCGGGACCTGATACTTTTTAATGCCAATTCACAGGTGAGAAAAATGATGCAAGTACTTTAGTCACACAGCTGGGAATTGATGGAGCTGGGATTTACATCAAGTTCTATCTAATAATACTTTCCTTACACTTTACACTCTTCTCTGATGCCAGAATGCTGTGTTTGTCAGCGGTCACTGTAATTGGAAGTCAAGTTTGCCAAGCACGGCTGAATCCGATAAGACTTTTTCCTTGCTTTCTAACTGATAACCAGATTGTGTCTTTTGGGGCTGATATTCCTACTTAATTAAGCTAATGTCATATGATTGGTTTGGTAGAAATACATTACCTTGGTTGAATGACTGAATTCACCATGTTGTGACTTAGAATCCATCAAAAAACTTGGTCTGATAGCCTTGTGTAAAGAATATCTAAAATAAGCTCTTTACAAAAATTTATTTTGTTTTGTGGAGTCATATAAGATAAGATGGGAAAGAGACTACTGACTTGTAAAATGTCAAGTTTGAGATAATTAAAATAATTTATTGAATGGGAGTGGTCTCTATTAGACATAAACAGGCATAAACTCATTTTTTTTAACTGAGGTGCTTGGCTGTAAATTGATTATAATACTAATAACAGCCTAGATTAATAAAAATAACAGATCATTCAAATATATTTTTTATTGTTTTTACTAAAAATAAATTAACTTTATGTTATTCTATTATTCTCCTGGGTGTTACATATTCACCTTTTTTCCACAATAAAAAAGTAAGCAAACATTTAAAAAGAAATGTGCTATTAATGTGTTGTAATTCCCTAAGAGATTTATATTTCAAAATGTGTTTGTCAGGCATTTGATGCAATTTATCTTTTCTCCCCCTGAGGCGCAGGCATCTACTTTGAGGAAAACAGTAAAGTGTTCGGGACCCATGAGTCTGCTGACGCATAGACTTTACTTCCTTTCATTATCCTCTCCTTCAATATCACTTTCACGTTTCACTGGGTCTCTTTCTTCTTTATACCAAACGGTGGTGATCCCAGATTTCCTTGGGATTCATTGAGAGGTACTGAACTGGCACATGAATGCTGCAACAGGACACTCTCATACAGAGCTGAAAGGGAACTTCACGAAGACCTTATTCTTTGTAAACTGAATATCTCTGTTTATCCTCCACACCTCCAAACGGAAGGTGATCTTCAGTTTGAGGAGAGTAGGGTGGTATGCTGGCCCAAAACAGCCTAGAAATACTGTGGCCACATAAAATTTGCGATTTAATTTTTGGTAATTGCTCATGTTAAATCTTCACTTGTATATTAATTTAAGTCAAAACGTTTTATAGGGCAACAGTAAAAAAGAATTGTCAGGTCTCCATATGCAAGCCTGGAGGCTGAAAGTCTGAAGTCTTGCTCGCCTCAGCTGATCATCTCCCACCCCTCACCTGCGTTCGCCATCGTCCCTGATCGCCCAGCGGAGCTTCCCGGGACAAGCCCCTCACCTCACCCTGCCATCTTAACTGTTATTATGATAATGTGAATAGTCCTCTCCCCACCTACCATCTTAACTACTCTTATCCCACCCGCCACTGTAACTGAACCTATGGTAATGTATACTCCTTGCCCCTACCCCCACCACTGTAACTGATCTTACTCTGTAACTTCCCACTGCCCACCCCAAACCTATAAAACCAACTCCTATCCCACTGCCCTTGCTAACGCCCTTTTCGGCCTTAGCCCACCTGCACCCAGGTGAATAAACAGCCATGTTGCTCACACAAAGCCTGTTTGGCGGGTCTCTACATTCAAAGTGTGTGTTTTCAACAAGAATCTGAGAATCGCATATGTTATTGATCTTCCTTCCTTAAAAGAACAATGACTTGCACATCAAAGACTTGTGCCCATTTCTGAAGGGTCTTGGAAAAGTCAGTGCTTGACATGCTGCTGTATTTTAGGTGCTGGCTTTGCCATGAGGGTCCATCAATTCAAGTCCAAAGGAGAAAAAAGTTCAGTTTACAAAGTCAGCCTAAAACCACAACCACACCATTAAGTTCTGGCTAAAAAACTTTCTTAAATTTTTAACCTCCATCAATGAAATTTAACACTTTTAAGTTATCCTCTCTCTTCTGCATTCTATTACACACACACACACACACACACTCTCTCTCTCTCTCTCTCTCTCTCTCTCACTCTAGGAAATATGTCTTGAAGATAAAGGAAATATAGTAATACTATATTTTAATCCTCCAAATCTAAGAATTCCCAAATTTCTTATGGTGTCGCTACTATTAGGATAAGGTTTTAGGTGTACAGAGCACAGCGTACAGTAGCGAAAGAGCAAAAGAGAACAAAGAGATACCTTTTGAAACCACAGTAAAAATATTTTTGGAATAGTGAATGATCGTGAAACATTACCTGAGTATTTTTCTGTTAATATTCTATTAATAATAAATGATAATAAAAAGATATCAACTTCAGTCATTGAACATTTATTTTAAGCCAGACAGTGCAAGGAAATTCTCAAAGCTCATATTCATACCATAAATTGTCAAAGTCATAAATAGCTAAAATGTTTAAATGTCTCAGTAGAAACATAGTCTTACACAATTGAGCTCATTCCCTGAAATTAATATGGTGGAATACATTTAACCTAAATGAATGATTGAATTTACCACTCACATTATCAAACTTGATTTCCATCAAAATGGTTGAACCAGTAGCCTTGTGTACTGGCACTGCCAGTGTATACCCCTACCAAGTTGTTCTCACCCTGTAAAATTCACCGTCTCATTCACCCTTCATAAAACTCTATGAGGCCAGCAGTAGTATTTTGTTTGTGTCTGTGTGTCTGTCTGTCTGAGACAGTCTTAGGGAAGTGGTGTAACTCATGGGCAAACGTCTCTCCTTCCACGTCACTCCTACAGTGATGATTCCTTCAGAGTCTTTGCCAGCTAAACTTTTCTCAGTCAAGCTAGATCACCGCGGGGTGTGGTAAGCAGCATTGCTAGAGAACAGCCAGCTCAGCCAAACCAGGAAGGAGCGAGACACTTCTATTTGTGACTATATCCACTCTCTCTCTGTCCTACTCACACTTGTCCATTGATTCATTAACTCTTTGATTATTTTGATTAATATTGACTAAGTATGTTCTATGTGTCAGACCCTGTTAGCTTCTGGGGTTCCAATGATGTATAAAATTCAAGTCTTCTTTTAAGTTGATTGGAGATGAATGGCTGAAATAGACAAATAGACAGGCACATAATTAGATGGGTGAGCAAAACACTATCATAATAGTAAGCCTATGGGCAAAATAAAAAGCCTGTAAACCAAGGAGATAAGTGTAGGTTTGGTCTGGGATGTATACCAAAGGAACAGTGGGATTATAAAAGGCACTTAGGCATAGAGAGCATAGTGTACAGTAGCCAAAGAGCAAAGGAATACAAGGCACACCCTGCCCTGCACGTTCTTCTGTGTACCTGCCTGTAATTGGAGGTGAGGACAGTGACGTCATATCAGACTTTCATTTAAGACTGATCATTCTGGCTATGACATGGCTAATGGATCAAAAACTGCAAAGCCTGAGATGATGAAGATTAGAATGATTTGAGGTAGTTCACTTATAGGCGATGGTGAGTTGAACTAAAGTAGAGATAGTGTGACGAAGAGAAGAACCTTAAATATTAACAACTATAATCATTAATACAGAAGTGACGGTTGACTTGAGTAAAGGATCAAGCAAGAATGTATCTCGGGTTTCCAGATCATGGGCTTACTGTTATCAGCCTGTAAATTCTATCTATTTGATAACAAGAACTCATAATAATGAGTAAAAGGAGGGAAAAGTTGCAGGTTGTGTGAAGTATGTATAGGTGTTGAGAAGTGTCTGGAAGGAAGACATTCAAAAGTTCTCTGAACGCATTGAGTCTGAAGTGCTCATGAGATACCTAAGAGATGTTGAATCACCAATTGCTCATAGAGGTCTTCAGCTCAAGAGAGAATTGTAAATGTCAGCAGCTTGCAGGTTGTAGTTAAAGCCAGAGGAATAGTTTACCTTGCCCAAGGAATAGTGTGTAGGAGTGTTTTTGTTTGTTTGTTTTTGAGACAGAGTTTCACTCTTGTTGCCCAGGCTGGAGTGCAATGGCACAATCTTGGCTCACTGCAACCTCCGCCTCCTGGGTTCAAGCGATTCTCCTGCCTTAGCCTCCCCAGTAGCTGGGATCACAGGCACCTGCCACCACATCAGGCTAATTTTTTTGTATTTACACTAGAGACAGAGCTTTATCAAGTTGGCCAGGCTGGTCTGAAACTCCTGACCTCAGGTAATCCACCTGCTTCAGCCTCCCAGCTGGGATTACAGATGTGAGCCACCTTGCCAGGCAGGAGTGGTTTTAATTCTATTCTAAAGAATACTAAAAACTAACCCAGAGAAATGTATCTACATCTACATATATCAAATTTTATAATAAAAAAATTCAGAGATCAAGTTAAAATAAAGAAAAAATTGTTCTACTAATTATCAAAAAGTAGAACATAATAAAAAAATTTACTGATAATAATGTGGGTAAACAATTCCATGGATGTAATGATGTCAAAAGACAGATACAGAGGGTTGAAAGACAGTTGGAAATGACAGTACTTTTTCCATATTTCACATAATTGGTCTGGCTTTCATGACCAAATCCAAGGTCACCTTTTTCTTTCATCACCTCAAAAGTTTCTGACACAGAGCTCAGTGCACAAGAAGAAATCAGTTGTGGTATAAGAATAGATGTTGGAATTTTAAGTATTGATTCTTAACTCCACACTTTACTAACTTGGTAATGTTGGGCCATTCTGAGTTCCATGCAGTTCTTCAGCAAATAATTAAACATAAAATTATCTATCTTGCAGGGCTGTTGTGAGGAAGACATGAAGTAATATATGAGAAAGCTCTTTATAAGCTCCAGTAGCTCTGAATAGCATGCAGATTGAGTGTTAATAACATGTGTATGCCATTTTTTACCAGTCAGGGTGTGGGTGTGAGTATGGGCACGTGCACGTATACTGAGGCATGTGTTTATTCTCTTTGTTGCAGTTCTTTTATGTTATTGCAATGGAGGTATAAAGATTAATATTTGCTTACACGTTGGGTTGTAATTTCTAAGAAAATGCCCACATAGTAAGAAGAAGGAAAATATGCTATACCCCCAGGCAGTATTAACAATATCCTATGTTGTTACTAAAATTGTGCTACTTAATAAACAAATAAACGGATTTTATCCCTGCCTCTGGGCCTTTCTCCAATTGTTCTCAAGACTCAAACTTAAGGCACAATTCTCAGTGGCTGGGAAAGTCATGAAACTCACAAATAATGACTGTGTTCGTATATGAAAGAATTTCTGCAAACAGCCTCACCGTTCTCCAGATCGTCTGGGGCTGGAGTGTCTGGTAGCTTCCATCTAATGGTCACTTGTTCATCACTGACATCTGTCCACTTTCCTCTATTTGCTATCTATGCTCATTCACTAGTTTAGGCCTAAAATTTCCCACATGTGTGAGACCACAAATGTCTTTCAAGAGGTTTCTCTTTATAAAATACTGTTCTCAGCCCTAAAACCCCAATACCTTCTTTTATAACACATGCTTTTATTTATAAACCATAATAGTGTACTCTAACTTACTTAAGTGTGTATAATTTTAAAAGAAAAACCAGTTGAATTTTATGTTTTTAACATAAGATAAAATGCTGTGTGTATTTCAGCATGTAAATACTGAGGCAAAGACTACCCTAGAACACGTGATGAAATGGTCAAATGCCGGAATTCCCTTGTCTTGCATTGGTGACTTAGATAACGACTGTTGTTGATAAGATTTTCTGAAATAGTAGACATCTCTTGGTAAAGTTATATGTAAAACAATGTATATTTGCCCCTCAATTTGCCAAGTATGTATCAGAAACATTTTTGTGTATATATGTAAAATAGAATTAGGTTCTAAGTTTCAATAGTTATCAACTTTTTTCAGCTACAGAATTTCTACTAGGACATAGCAAATTTAAGGGTTCAGAAAAGACTGTTCGCCAAAAATTTCTTTTCTTTTTCTACTTTTTCCTCCGAGCAAAGCTAGACAAATTCCCTGGTCCCACTTGCAATCTAACTAATAAAATAAAGCAGAAATCAGGTCTGCCATTTTTAGCCAGGTCTTTTAAGAAATATTGTTACGTCTTTTATATCAACCAAACTCCCTGTGTGAAATAAAGGATATGCTCAAATTGAGCCATTTAAAAAGAGTTTAATAATGTGCTTATACAAGTGAAGATGGGCTATAAGGATGCCATAAATGGTAGTGCAACTCCCAGGGCTAATAGCAGGGAGGTCCTTGGATTCCCTAAGCCTGGCTGGACATGAGGAAGATGCAGGTAGTAGAAACACAGAGACAGAGAGGCCTGCAGAGCGGGCTACCTGCCAGGAGATAGAACCTCCAGCTGTGGACACAGCCATGAGGCAGCAACTCCACTGGGAAGGGAATCAATAATCCAATCTCCCTCTTCCCTCCCCCTTATTACTTGCTCTTATTCCTTATTGGCTGAGCCCAACTTCAATCTAGTGGTGAGACAGGACCATGGACGCAGGTCTCTTGGGGCCTAGAGCAGCCTGAAGAAGGATAAGAGGAGTGTCAGAAGAATGTCCAGCAGATCCCTCTGAAGCACATTTCCCCCTCATTGCTTGGCTTAAGTCAAGAATGACTGTTCTAGGGCAGTGGTTCTAGAACTTGCTCCCAGAGCAGCAGTCTCTAACTTGGGAAAATTCTTAGAAATGTAAATTCTTCAGCCCCACTGCAGCCTTACTTAATCAGAATCTCTGGAGGTAGGACCCAGATTCCTGTGTTTTAACAAGACATTCAGGTAATCCTAATGCATGCTAACATTTGAGAACCAGTGCTCTAGGAAGGTGGGAGCCTTTGTTGAGAGGGGCCTGGGAGAAGGTAAATTATTAATCAAAGAGCCTTCATCATAGACTGTTGTGTGATGAGAAAATAAACTTACATTGTGTTGAGTCACTGCACAATTTTGTGTCTATAGTTTCTGAAGACTATTTCCATCCTAAATAATACAAAGGTATTATTTGTTCTTTATGAGTATCTCCCCCAGGTTGCTGGACATCTGGAATGCTGGGCTTTTGCCAATTCTGAGAGAGTGACCCCTAATCCCAGTCTATTGAGTTGAAGCTACTTTCCTTGGAATTATTGTTTTCAGATACTGAGCAGAGCAGAGTCTGTATAGATTTTAGCAGAGATAGTTTGGAGAAGGTTTAGCGGAGAGGTTAAGATTAGAACATCTTTGTCTTCCTACCACTGAATCTATTAACCTGCTCTCGTGTTTCCCCATATAGTCAGCTTTTTCTCTCATTGCAGTGGGAGAAATACACCTGTTTCTTTCTGAACTTCTCTGTATTATCTATTGGGTAATCCTCCGGATCCCACACCAGACTCTGACTATTCAAAGTTTTAACTTTTATAGATATCTTCTATTATTTCCTGCATGGCCAGGGTAGTTAGATGGCCAAGGCCCAAGGCAAGAGAAAGGGATGAGCTCTTTGCCCACTTTACATGAAGGCTTAGCAAAGGGCATGAACATGTGATCTAATTACAAAGAGGAAAAAGCTGTGAATAATAATTCCGTCTTTTCCAGGTAATAGACTGTCATGTAACAGCATGTTTATAGGTTAAAAGAAATGACCAGGAGTGTCAGGAAGACCACCCATACACCCCAAGTGGGCAAATTCGCTGATTAATTCCTAATCATATCTTACTTGATCTCTGATATAAGTTTTTTACAGTTGATCATTCCTACTTCTTGAAAATTCTTGTTCTCCAGGCTTCTCGAACACCATATCTCTTGATATACTACACCCTCCTGATTTTTCTCCCCATGTCTTTTGTGTTTTGCAAATTCTCCATTTTTTCCCAGTTTGGGGATCCTTACTTGTATATTCATTTTATTTCCCTAAGAGCTCTCATTCTGTCAGTCACATGGCTGTAACTGCAGTTGGTGTTCTGATGACCTCACACTGTATGTCTCTAGCTCTTCCCCGTGCTCCAAAAAGAGTGGCTTCCCACCTGGCATCTCCACCTGGATGTCTAATAGAGATCTGACCTTCAACAAAACTGCTGTTTCCTCATTCACAAGCTCTCTTTTGTCTTTCTGTCTTTTCTCTTGGCATCACCCCACACCCATTACTTCAAGCCAAGACCTAGGCATCCTCCTCTCACATTTTTCTTTTTTTTCTTTTTCTTCCCCCTTGTCATCTCCACATCCAATCTGACAAATCCAGCACACCTGCCCCCAGTGTATTTCCTGGGTTGAAACTTTTCTCATCACTCTCACTGCTAGCACCCTGGCAGCTTTTCCTTCTCTCTAACTCTAGCCTGCCTCTGACCCCTCACACCCTCCAAGTTCACTGCATGCATTTGGACTTCAGGGTGAGCAGAACTGTAGTCTGCAGGCTGCTTGTTCTTCCTTCTTCCTGGAATACTTTCTGAATGATCTGTAGGTTACTAGTTCCTTCACAGCATTGAACTCTCAGTCCCTCAGGGAGCTTCCTTGGCCATGGCAGCAGAAGCAGCCCTCTCCCTACGCCACCTACAGGAGACATTCTGTCTTACTACCCTTTGCATTTTGCCCGGGACACTTCTCATTAACTGACATTGTTATTTATTTGCTTATACATCGATCATCTATCTTTTCTCACAAAAGTATATGCTGGATGATGACATGGGTTTTTTAATTTTCTTGTTATTCCATTACTTGCCCCCCCCAATAATTATGTCAGAGTCTAGTAAATAACAGATAGTAAATACATAGCTATTGAATGAGTAAAATAAGAATTTGTGTTTTTATTTTTTGAGATGGAGTCTAGCTCTGTCATCCAGGCTAGAATACAGTGGCATGATCTTGGATCAGTGCAACCTCTGCCTCCTGGGTTCAAGCAATTCTCTGCCTCAGCCTCCCGAGTAGCTGGGATTACAGGCACCTGTCACTACGCCTGGCTAATTTTTGTATTTTTAGTAGAGACGGGGTTTCACCATCTTAGCCAAGGTGTTCTTGAACTCCTGACCTCATGATCCACCTACCTAGGCCTCCCAAACCGCTGGGATTACAGGCGTGAGTCACCACACCCAGACTTTGTGTTTCTATTTTAAACACTCGACCCCACATAAGGAAGTTGGTTGATTAGGCCTGAGTTCCAAAGCAAGAGAAGAATGGAGACTACTATTGTTTCTGTCTTCCAATTATTGTAAGCCATGCTGCTATATTAAGCAGTTTTTAGGTGGTAAGCACATTTCATGGTGGTGTAATAATATTTTTTCATACTTTATCTGATCAACCATTAATTTTTCTGAAAAAATATTTTCTGTGGAAACATATTGCAATTTCACAGAGTGGTTCAGCATAGGCTTGAAATTTTAATTTAAGGAACCACATTTTAGCAAAACGATACTTGGATCAGCAAAAATTCTCCATGTTAACTGTAATCACGCAGTATGAAGTTGTGATTTGGCCAAAATACAAATTTAATATGGAATGGTCTATTGTGGTGATTGGCATGCCAATCAAAGCAGCAGGGAAGAAGGATACAGCTTGATTGGTTTATCACCAGAAAAATTAATATATATGCAGGTGCTGTGTTTATTAGTGATTGTGAATCTGCCTATGCAAATGAGAATAAACAAGGTCACTATCACTGAAAAGTGTAGAAATAATAACAAAGACAACAAAACAAATAGAAAAACATTCTCTTGAACTTCTGTTCTTTTTCCTCCTCTGTGCACTATAGACATAGCATTTGAACGTTATTCTACCCTGGCAAAGAAGGAAACACAGATTTATGTAAGATTTTATACAAATGATTAATTTGAAATCGTATTAGTCTGTTTATCAGAAAGTCAGTGCGTGAGGTAGCTTGTAACTGAACTCAATTTTATTTCTAAATAGCAGCGGTAAAACAATAACTATAACGTCTAGCATGTATTATTATGAACCCAGCACGGTGCTAAGCATTGTACATGCATAATTTAATACTCATAATGAGCATATAAGATATAGTTTAGTACTTTCCTGAGAAAACTAAGATTTTTCAATGTTAAGTTCTTTGCCCAAGTAACTAAGATTCGGGTTTCAAACCGAGGTCCATCAGAAACCAAGGACTGTGGTGCTTATAATTAAGCTGCTTCCAGGAGTCTATGCCCTTCCTGCAATGCTACCCTGGCAATTATATGATGAGAACGCTTCGTCCAATTTCAGTCTTCTTCTCTGAGGTCTAGTTTCTAATGTTTTCTGCATTCAGGTGGCCGATAAATGGAGAGCGTTTATTGAGTTACTTGAAATGGGTCTGTTCAGGGATCTGGAGTTGGTTGAGTGCAGTGGGAGGAGAGAAAGAGGACAAAGCTGCTGAGTACGGAATACAGCAGAAAATGGTGTCAGACAGGCAGTGGGTGATCGGCATTTTGACAAAATGCTACTGAGAGTGTTGAGCTAGCGAAAATTCTAAAATTTGTTTTTTGCTATGATAGAACACATTCATTTACAGAAATAAGAGTTTGAGAAATGTCATCTGGATAAATGCGTTTCAGCCCTGGAAATACAGTATGGAAGTATATATGTGAATGTATACACACACACACACACACACACACACACACATACACACACATATAAACTCAAGTTTGAGTAAGCTCAAACTTAAACTTACTAGAGAGCAAAGCTAAATGATACTGTGATTAATGTAAGAAAAATAAATTTCAAATTAGTATTTTAAGTTGATGTTGAAAATAATAGTCCAGAAAAATGATTATTGGCTTTACATTTTTACATGAGATATCAGATGTCAGAAGGAACCAGTGACCAAATCGTGAGGGCCCAGGGAAAAGACATGGCATGGTTTTTACAATCTGAGTATGGAGATTCCAAGTCTGCACTTTGAATACCATTTATCAGAATTTTAGGGACTGGTAAGACCTTGTCTCAGGATTACTCAGCCAATTCAGTCAAGCCCATTTCTAAATCCTAAGCAATTCTATTCATCTATTACAAACATATGTCCAGCATGATATCTCTCAACCTGGTAGATACAAAAGAAGGACTTATAATAAAATAAGTCGTATCTCACAATGCATTTGTAATTAGATTGGAGAAGCAATGCATATATATGAAACAACATTATGGATATACAAAAGGACTTTGAGATAGCTGATACAGTTCTCAACTAACACTTGTGATATGTGTTATAAAACAGTATTTCTAATACTTACCAATAATTCATTATTTAATTAATGTGTTCACTGCAGAGAACAAACTTATTCAGACAAGAAAAAAAACATATTTCATATTCTTGCTGACATTTGAATATTTTATAATTTATGTCTATGAGAAATTATAACTAATGTGCCATATCAAAACGGTTGCTTCAAATTATTATTTTTTCATTCTTGACACTTTTAAAGTCTAAATATAGTCTTAGAATGCCCTTCAATATGTAGATATCTTCCTCACAGCAAATCTGGCTTTTATTTACGTTGTGGCAGAAACCCAATTTTTTAATAAAATTATTTCCACCAAAGGTTGAGAATCAAGAATCGTAGTAATGGCTTTTTTATCTGCTAAACAAACAGCAAAAAAATATTCAAAAGTAAGTAATAGGTCACTGTGAAATAGAATTATCAGGAAATAGGCTCAGCACTGTTGAGTAATTTGATGGAGGTCGTAGAGATACTAACGGTAGAATGGGGAACTGAATGCATATGTAGCTGAGACTTTGTATATTCTAATAAGCACACCTCAGAGCATCACTTACCTACGAAGGATAGGGTGGGATTCAGATAAAGAGAGAAGAAGAAAAACCATTAGCACACCAATACAACTGGTTCCTGAGGTGGAAATGATGAAGACGGATAGAGAGAGAAGGAAGACGTAAGTGGTGGAGGAGTGAGAGTAATGGTGAGAAGATGAATGTTGGAGTGATCTAATCAACGAAGAACTCTGCCGTTTGGAGTTTTTGGAACGGAGTCAAACTTATTCAGACAAGAAAAAATAAAAACACTGCAAGTTTGAATCCCTTTACCAGGATGATGACAATATGAAAGTAGGCTCCGCATGAATGTACCTGCAGGCTTTCCACCCAACTGTTTACATGAGAAAGAGAGAAGCCTTGGAGAGCTCAGTCTTTTGGGGTAGGAGTTACACAGAGCTTTATCTGAGGACAGGAGTACAGAAAAAAGTGGCGAAATGATCCATTGGAATTAGAGATGGATCGGCTATTGAGGAAAGAAGATTAAGCCAAAAGCTATTCTGGAGAGTGGGCGGTTGGGGATCTGGAAGAATAACGTGGGCAGTGACTAAAAGTGTGTCTTCCAAGGAAAGTCAGTCCCCACACACGAAAGTAATAATATTCTCACGGCGATATACAGAAAAGCAATGAGTCGAACTGATCTGGCATTCTTATGAGGACAGCTATCCTTCAGCGTATGTATTTGTACATTTTTTCTTGAATCCTGAATTGCTTTTGATCTAAGGGTTACATCTTGGTCCAGTGATTTAGCTTTGCAAAATAACTTGATTGTTGGAATAAAGGCAGTGTACAAGCTATAATTATTACTATAATTTTAAATGCATACCCTATAAATAATTGATGGCTGTTATTTATTCATCATTGAATTTGAAATTCATATTGAAGTTAAGTGAGCTTCCTGAAAGATAATTTCTATTCTCGTGCCAGCTGAAGATACTTAAAAAATCACAAGAGCTTATGACTGACTGATTGTCTTAATATTCGTAAAATGGCCAAACTGTGTTTGTTAGATTACATTAAAATGGAACTCCAGCAACATTAACAAAGCAACCAACATAAAATACACACTTTCTTCATTGGGTGATGCCAGATGTCAAAGAAACAGTAAGTTGTTTTTAAATCCAAAAATACATATTGGGGCTCAAATACTGACATTTCTTAGCAACAAACCCCTCAAACCACTACATGGATCCTGAAAACTCTAAACAAATTCGTATTCTTTATTATTTGATTGGAATTTGGCCCATATCTATATATAAACTCTAAATCCGTTGAACAAGATCAGACATTATAGAAGACTCAGTCTGAATAATCTATTGTACATTTCAAAACATGTAGAAGAGAATAATTTGAATGTTTCTGGAATCTAAAAAACATATTTTTAAGGAGATGGGTATCCCAAGTACACTGAGCTGATCTTTACAAATTATATGATTGTATTCAATTATCACACGTACCCCAAAACTATGCAGAAATAAAAAAAGAAAACTCACACTTTTCTTATTTTGTCCCTTTAACACTAAAATATAAAGGCCAGCCAGACCTAAGTTTCTTCCGTCTGAACTATTTGCAGATACCACCCACTATATCACTCCATGAATAAAGAGGCAAGTACCCAGAAAGTTTTACTTGACACACTCAAGCATAGTAGTTTAAAGCATGAGCAGTGGAGTTAGGATGTACAGGAAGAAATCCTGGTCTCGCCATGAATTCACTGAATTACTGAGAAAGTCGCTTAAACCTTGAGCTTTACTCATTTGCTAAATGGAGCTGGTGATGGTGCCAGTGTGATAGATAGTGCCAGCACAAACAGGAGCCCAGCACTTAGAAATACTAGTATTATTATGTCAAAAATGTAATTTTTTTAAATGTAATTTTTTATTGTTGCAGTGGCACAACTGCTTTTTGCTCACCCAAGGATGAGATAGAATTGTTCCTTGCCCATATCTTTCTTGTCTCCAGTGAAGGTTCTCTTGGTATTCCTGACCTCCTAAATACAAGAGAATAAAATAACAAGAGATAAATTTAGAGAAACAAGAGAACCCTAAAATATTCCAAATCTGGTTCCAAACAATGAGAACTCTTCAAGGTGTTGGACAGTGAATTTACCAAATGTCTGGACCTTATGAGAAGTCCTTCTCTAGGGGTAAGGCTGGGAGAGAAGCCTTAAAGAAGCACTCTGAGGTTACCAGACATCTAAAGATGGGTCCAGGGGGTTGCTGTTTCAGCAGCGATTTGGCTTGGACATCTTCCCAAGACAAAAAGAGGTGGACTGAAGATCATCTGTTAGGCAGGAGAGGAAAGACTGTCCAGGTAAAAAGCATAAAGGGTGGTGTAGAGCAATGGTTCTCCAACTTGGATGTGTATAATTAATCACCACAAACTCATGTTTAAACAGTTTCCTAGGCCCTAACTCCAAATTCTGATGCGTAAGGTAAGAATCATGAATTTGCATTTTTAATAAGCCTCCTGGTAATACAAAGAGGCCTGCAATTCACCCATTCAGAACCACTTGAATAGAAGAAAAACAGGATAATCACCCACCTGTTCTAGAATAACCCATTCTCCAATTTTTCTGTTTTCACAGTTTACCAATGTTCCTGCTTGATCATATGCCAGACATTTAATAATAAGGAATTTAAGAAGGTAAGTCAGGGCCACAAATATCTTTCGTGTAGAGGAAATATTTAGGATAGCAACAACAGTAAGAGCAATAACTACCATTTATTTTGTTTCCACCTCTTTATATACATCTAAACTGATATATACAATCACATAACAAAGGTTTTAAAAACATCATTTTGGAAGAGAAAAAATGAGATGCAGATAGCTTATGTCATCTCTCCAAAGTAATACAGCAAAGGAATAAATACAAGAGATAGGATTCAAACTGATGCTTTTCTGATATTAAAACCTATTCTTTCAGTGTGATATACCAACTCCAAAAATGAGTAGTTATCAACTGGTCATGCTAGACATTAGCTTAGCAAAGAGGAAATCAAGCATTAAACAGATAAAGCAGTCATGGAAGTAGACAACTTCTCATTAAATCTTACAGTGTTTGGCCTTTACAAACATTTTTATTTCTCTACGAATATCACGAAACGATGTCATAACCTGCAGAAGGATTATAATTCACTTTTACACTATGAAGTGTGGTATAGAAAATGGTGTCACCCTGGTTCAGAGATGTAAAATGGAGTCAGGAAGCCATTCTAAGAAAAATTACCCACACAACCTGCAGCCTTGCAAAACAAAAGAAAAAAACAAGAACTTGCCTTGAACCTTTGAACTGGGCCAAACTGCAATGACCAGAACGTCCCGGAAAACGGCTGAATTTCACCAGAGGTGCGACTCCTGAACAGTGACCAAAAATGATCTATGGATTCATGTACTAAGTCGGCCACCTCCTCCAGTGACAATTTCTTCAATAAAATTTACGTAATCTCCCTCAGTGCACTTTTAAAAATCCCTACTCCCTTCCCTCTGGACACAGTTTAGCCTTTGGTGGAATTTTTGTCTATGTAATTACAATTCTTAAGATCACCACTAAAACATCTTATCTTACTGCTTTGCAATCTGGCCTTTTACCTCTTTTGGTTAAAAAAAAATGTTTGTTGACTCCAAGTTCCGCTAAGACAGCTGAGTAGGAACAGGTCTGGACCTTAGGTCCCAGCGAGCGTGACACAGAAGGCAAGTGATCTCCACATTTCCAACCAAGGTACCAGGTTCATCTCAATGGCAGTGGTTGGACAGTGGGTGTAGTGCAAGGAGGGCAAACCGAGGCAGAATTGCAACTAGCTGGAGTTCCCCCTCCTACCCAACAGAGGCCATCAGGGTCTTATCTTGGACCCCTCTAGCACTCTGGTTCAGATACTGCGCTTCTCCCAGGGTCTTCACAGCCCGCAGACCTGGAGATTTTCACTGAACTGACAAGTCCCACAGGTTACCAGCACAAATCAAAGTGGCTGTTTCAGCTAGTGTGGCAGGTTTTGGCTGACGCCTGAAATGCCTGTGAGACAGACCCTCCCACTTCCCACAGAAAAAGGGGAACTGAAGGCAAGGAGCCAAATGATCTGGCTTGACGGGTTCCTTCTCCATAAAGACTGGAAAACCGAGACCCTCTTTCTTGAGAGTTTCACAGGCAGCACAGCAGTTTGAGCTCGACCGGAGACGATTGAACTGGGTTGGGGGAAGGGTGTCCGCCACTGCTGAGGCAGTTCTAACCGTACCTGTGTGAACAAAATCATGGAGAAGTTTAAGCAGCAGCTGGACTGAGCCTGTGGCAACTCAGCCACGCCTTTGCAGCCAGCCTCTGACTAGACTCCCTCCTTGCTGGGCAGGGTATCTCTGATAAAAGAAAGGCAGCAGCACGTGAGGGACTTATAAATAAAACCCCAACTTCCTGGGAAAGAGCACCTGGGAAAAGGGGAGGTTGTGAGTTCCACTGCAGCAGACTTAAATGTCCCTGTCCAGCAGCTCTAAAGGGAGCAACAGAGCTCCCAGGATAACACTTGGGCTCTGATATGGGACAGATTGCCTCCTCTAGTAACTCCCTAGCCCCATACCCTCGTATATCCAAAAGACAACTCATATAGGAGAGCTCTGGCTGACATCTGGCAGGTACCCTTCTGAGACGAAGCTACCAGAGGACAGAACAGGCAGCAATCCTTGCTGTTCAGCAGCGCCTGAGGGTGATTCCCAGTCAAGCTAGGTCTGGAGTGGACCTCCAGCAGTCCTGCAGCAGAGGGGCCTTACTGTTAGAAGGAAAACTAAAAAACAGAAAGAAATAGTTTCAACATCAATTGAAAGGATGTCCACTCAGAGACCTCTTCCAAAAGTCACCAACTTCAAAGACCAAAGGTAGACAAATCCACAAAGATGGGAAGAAACCAGTGCAAAAAGGATGAAATCAAAAACCAGAATGCCTCTCCTCCTCCAAGGGATCACAACTCCTCACCAGCAAGGGAACAAAACTGGATGGAGAATGAGTTTGATGAATTGACAGAAGCAGGCTTTAGAGGGTGGGTAATAATAAACTTCTCTGAGCTAAAGGAACATGTTCTAACCCAATGCAAAGAAACTAAGAACCTTGAAAAAAGTTTACACAAAATGCTAACTATAATAACCAGCTTAGAGAAGAACATAAACGACTTGATGGAGCTGAAAAACACAGCATGAGAACTTTGTGAAGCATACACAAGTTTCAACAGCCAAATTGATCAGGCAGAAGAAAGGATATCAGAGATTGAAGATCAACTAAATGAAATAAAATGAGAAGGCAAGACAAGAGAAAAAAGTGAAAAGAAATGAACAAAGCTCCAAAGAATATGGGATTATGTGAAAAGCCCTAATCTACATTTGATCAGTGTACCTGAGTGTAACAGGGAGAATGAATCCAAGTTGGAAAATGGTCTTCAGGATATTATTCAGGAGAACTTCCCCAACTTAGAAAGGTAAGCCAACATTCAAATCCAGGAAATACAGAAAACATCACAAAGATATTCCTCAAGAAGAGCAACCCCAAGGCACACAATCATCAGATTTACCAGGGTTGAAATGAAGGAAAAAATGCTAAGGGCACCCAGAGAGAATGGTCAGGCTATCCACAAAGGGAAGCCCATCAGACTCACAGCACATCTCTCGGCAGAAACCCTACAAGCCAGAAGAGAATGGAGGTCAATATTCAACATCCTTAAAGAAAAGAACTTTCGGCCAAGTGCAGTGGCTCACGCCTATAATCCCAGCACTTTGGGAGGCTGAGGTGGATGGATCATGAGGTCAAGAGATTGAGACCATCCTGGCCAACATGATGAAACCCTGTCTCTACTAAAAAATACAAAAATTAGCTGGGCGTGGTGGTGCGCACCTGTAGTCCCAGCTTCTCAGGAGGCTGAGGCAGGAGAATTGCTTGAACCTAGGAGGCAGAGATTGCAATGAGCCAAGACTGTGCCACTGCACTCCAGCCTGGCACCTGGCAATACAGCAAGACTCTGTCTGAAAAAAAAAAAAAAAGGAAAAGAACTTTCAACCCAGACTTTCATATTTAGCCAAACTAAGCTTCATAAGTTATGGAGAAATAAAATCCTTTGTGGACAAGCAATTGCTGAGAGATTTTGTCACCACCAGGCCTGCCTTAAAAGAGCTCCTGAAGGAAGCACTAAACATGGAAAGGAAGAACCAGGACCAGCTACTGCAAAAATATACCAAATGGTAAAGACCATCAACACAATGAAGAAACTGTGTCAACTAATGGGCAAAACAACCAGCTAGCATCAAAATGGCAGGATCAAATTCACACATAACAATATTAACCTTAAATGTAAATGGCCTAAATGCTCCAATCAAAAGACAGAGACTGGCAAATTGGATAAAAAGTCAAGACCCTACGGAGTGCTGTATTCCTCTCACGTGCAAAGACACACATAGACTTAAAATAAAGGGATGGAAGAAGATTTACCAAGCAAATGAATAGGAAAAAAAAAAGCAGGGGTTGCAATCCTAGCCTCTGATAAAATGGACTTTAAACCAACAAAGATCAAAAGAGACAAAGAAGGGCCTTACATAACAGTAAAAGAATCAATGCAGCAAGAAGAGCTAACTATCCTCAATATATATACACCCAATACAGGAGCACCTAAATATATAAAACAAGTTCTTAATTACCTACAAAGAGACTTAGACTCCCACACAATAATAGTGGGAGACTTTAACACTCCACTATCAACATGAGACAGATCAATGAGAAAATCAACAAGGATATCCAGGACTTGAACTCAGATCTGGACCAAGTGAACCTAATAGACCTCTACAGAACTCTCCACCCCAAATTCACAGAATATTCATTCTTCTCAGCACCACATTGCACTTACTCTAAAATTAACCACATAATTGAAAGTAAATCACTCCTCAGCACATGCAAAAGAACGGAAATCATAACAACCAGTCTCTTGGATAACAGTGCAATCAAATTAGAACTCAGGATTAAGAAACTCACTCAAAACTGTGCAACTGTATGGAAACTGAACAAGTTTCTCCTGAATTAATACTGGATAAATGATGAAACAAAGGCAGAAATAAAGATGTTCTTCAAAACCAATAAGAATGAAGACACAACATACCAGAATCTCTGGGACACATTTAAAACAGTGTCTAGAGGGAAATTTATAGCACTAAATGCCCACATGAGAAGTGAGGAAAGATCTAAAATTGACATCCTATCATCACAATTTAAAAAACTAGAGGAAAAAGAACAAAGAATTCAAAAGCTAGCAGAAGATAAGAATTAACTAAGATCAGAATAGAACTGAAAGAGATAAAGACACAAAAAAACCTTCAAAAAAATCAATAAATCCAGAAGCTGGTTTTTTGAAAAGATCAACAAAATAGATGGACTGCTAGCCAAACCAATAAAAAAAAAGAGACAGAAGATTTGAAGAGTTGCAATAAAAAATGATAAACGGGATATCACCACCAATTCCATAGAAATACAAGCTACCATCAAATAATACTACAAAAACATCTATGCACATAAACCAGTAAATCTAGAACAAATGGATACATTCCCGGACACTTACACCCTCCCAAGACTAAGCCAAGAAGAAGCTGAATCCCTGAACAGACCAATAACAAGGTCTGAAGTTGAGGCAGCACTAATAGCCTACCAACCAAAAAAAGTCCGGGTCCAGACAGGTTCACAGCCGAATTCTACCAGACGTACAAAAAGGAGCTGATTCCACTCCTTCTGAAACTGTTCCAAAGAATACAAAAAGAGGGAATCCTTTCTAACTCATTTTATGAGATCAACTTCATCCTGATACCAAAACCAGGCAGAGACACAACAAAAAAAGAAAACTTCAGGCCAATATCCATGATGAACATCAATACAAAAATCTTCGATAAAATACTGGCAAACCAAATGCAACAGCACATGGAAAAGCTTATCCATCACGATCAAGTAGGCTTCATTCCGGAGATGCAAGGCTGGTTCATCACACACAGATCTATAAACATAATCCATCACATAAACAGAACCAAAGACGAAAACCACATGATTATCTCAATAGATGCAGGGAAGTCCTTCTACAAAATTCAGCCCTTTATGCTAAAAACTCTCAAAAAACTAGGTATCGACAGAGCATATCTCAAAATAATAAAAGCTATTTATGACAAACCCACAACCAATATCATACTGAATGGGAAAAAACTGGAAGCATTCCCTTTGAAAACTGGCACTAGACAAGGATGACCTCTCTCACCACTCCTATTCAACATAGTATTGGAAGTTCCAGCCAGAGCAATCAGGCAAGAAAAAAAAATAAAGGGTATTTGATTAGGAGAAGAAGTCGAATTGTCTCTATTTGCAGATGACATGATTGTATATTTAGAAGACCCCATTGTCTCAGCCCAAAATCTCCTTAAGATGATAAGCAACTTCAGCAAAGTCTCAGGATACAAATCAATGTGCAAAAATCACAAGCATTCCTATATACCAATAACAGACAATCAAAGAGCCAAATCATGTGTGAACTCCCATTCACAATCACTACAAAGAGAATAAAATACCCAGGAATACATCTAACAAAGGATGTGAAGGACTTCTTCAAGGAGTACTACAAACCACTGCTTAGAAAAATAAGAGAGGACACAAACAGATGGAAAACCGTTCCATGCTCCTGGTTAAGAAGAATCAATATCATGAAAATGGCCATACTGCCAAAGTAATTTATAGATTCAATGCTGTCCTCATCAAGCTACCATTGACCTTCTTCACAGAACTGGGGAAAAAAAACCTTAAATTTCATATGCAACCAAAAAGGAGCCTGCAGAGCCAAGACAATCTTAAGCAAAAAGAACAAAGCTGGAGGCATCACACTACCTGACTTCAAACTATACTACAAGGCTACAGTAATCAAAATAGCATGTTACTGGTACCAAAACAGACATATAGACCAATGGAACAGAACAGAGGTCTCGGAAGTAACACCACACATCTACAACCATCTGATCTTTGACAAACCTTACAAAAACAAGCAATGGGGAAAGGACTTCTCATTTAATAAATGGTGCTGGGAAAACTGGCTAGCCATGTGCAGAAAGCTGAAACTGGACTCCTTCCTTAGAGCTTATACAAAAATCAACTCCAGATGGATTAAAGATTTAAACATAAAATGTAACACCATAAAAACCCTAGGAAAAAACCTTAGCAGTACCATTCAGGACATAGGCATATACAGGACTTCATGACTAAAACACCAAAAGCAATGGCAACAAAAGCCAAAATAGACAAATGGGATCTAATTAGACTTAAGAACTTCTGCACAGCGAAAGAAACTGTCATTAGAGTGAACCAGCAACCAACAGAATGAGAAAAAATGTTTGCAATCTACCCATCTGACAAAGGGCTAATATCCAGAATCTACAAAGAAGTAAAACAAATTTACAAGAAAAAAACAAACAACTCCATCAAAAAGTGGGTGAAGCATATGAACAGACACTTTTAAAAAGAAGACATTTATGCAGCCAACAAACATACGAAAAAATGCTCATCATCACTGGTCATTAGAGAAATGCAAATTAAAACCACATTGAGATACCATCTCACACGAGTTAGAATGGTGATCTATAAAAAAATCTGGAGACAACAGATTCTGGAGACGATGTGGAGAAACAGGAAAACTTTTACACTGTTGGTGGGAGTGCAAATTAGTTCAACCATTGTGGAAGACAGTGAAGTGATTCTTCAAGGATCTGGAAATACAAATTCCATTTGACCCAGCAATCCGATTACTGGGTATATACCCAAAGGATTATAAATTGTTCTGTTATGAAGACACATGCACACATATGTTGATTACAGCACTGTTTACAATAGCAAAGACCTGGAACCAATCCAAATGCCCATCAATGATAGACTGGACAAGGAAAATGTGGCACATCTACACCACGGAATACTATGCAGCCATAAAAAAGGATGAGTTCATGTCCTTTGCAAAGACATGGATGAATCTGGAAACCATCATTCTCAGCAAACTGATGCAGGTAAAGAAAACTAAACACCGCATGTTCTCAGTCATAGATGACTGTTGAACAATGAAAACATATGGACACAGGGAGGGGAACATCACACAATGGGGTCTGTTGGGGGAAGGATAGCAGAGGATGGGGAGATTGGGGAGGGATAACATTGGGAGAAATACCTAATGTAGGGGACGGGGATGGAGGCAGCAAACCACCATGGCAAGTTTATACCTATGTAACAATCCTGAAAGATCTGCACATGTACCCCAGAAATTAAATTATAATAAAAAAAATAGTGTGGGTGTGAGTGTATGTCTCTAAATACTTTATAAACAACCCTACCATTCCTCCGTATTTCCTTCTAAATGCATGGTGTATGAAATGTCATAAGGTATTTGATTTACTGTTTTAAACCCAACATTCATGTATATCCAAATATATGTCTATTTGATAGTGTACAGAAAAGGCTTTTAGACATTTCTCTTTTCCAACCTTTCCTCTAGACGTTTTGAGGGAGTTAAGTCATTAAATTGTGCTTTCTTTCCCCACAGCTAAATTAAGTTCCTTTACTTTTCTATTTACAATCCACATCTCATTCCTATAAATCATTAATTCATGGGTCTTCTTTTCAAGAGAATGAATAGCACATACAAGAAACTTAATAACCATATTTACTGAATTACAAAATAACAGCTTCAACCCAGCTAATGCCAGCAATGAAAGAAAAGAGATCCATTACTTGTTTATGGACAAAAGTCAGGACCAATTTGATTATGACTTTGAAAATTTCCAAGGTGACATAATATGTACTAAAAAGATAAAAAAGAGGAGAAAGAAAGGAAATAAAGATGAGAGAGGGGAACAGGGAGAGGAAAATTCACCTTAGTGTGTTTATGGTAATTAGCAGAATTTATTTACAAAATAAAAAGCATATTGGAAATTAAGTGCTCAGCTAGTGGTACAAGCAATGATTGCTGAGTTAGAAAAATAAGGATTTGAATCCCAGTTCTCCCATGGGCATTTACTCCTGGGTATTACCTTAGCTTTTCATATCATTAATTTTATTTTTTATTAAAAAACATGGGAATATTATGCTCATATAGATTATATGCTCATATAGATGTGAAGGTTAATGAGATAACTGTTAGAATGTGTAAGAGAGTTTATGAAGTTGACATTTAATAATGGCAGCTATATTATTATTGTTATTATTGTTGTTGTTATGATTTTGAAATACTCAGCCTCGTATTCATGCCCATTTACATCCACAGCTCTGGTTTAGTATTCTTACTCCTCTTATTTGAATTCATGAATTAGCCTCCAGTTTCAACCCTTACTTCTAATCTCACCTGTCTTTAATGCCTAGTGAAATTATTTTAAAACACAAACTTGATGATACTGTATCTCTGTTTAAGGAAGGAAATTGAGATGCCACTAATTTTCATGAGCACCTGTACTCATGAAGCATGTTTCACATGTTCACATAATTTCCCTTATTCATTATAAGCCTAGAGAGGAAACTTTTCATTTCTATATTAAGAGATGAAGATGCCAAAATTCAGAGAAATTAAGCACCTTTCACAAGTAGTTGGCAGAGTTGAGATCATAACAGTGCAGAGCTTGACTAGCGTTTATAGGATGAAACAGAAACTTCTTAGAAAAGCACAGAAGATATTGTGTCTCTTGATCTGATCTTGACTTTAAAGCTACCAACCCCTCCAGTCTCTCATGGCCCTGGGATGTGTCTGGGTGTTTGTGCTTTCACAAAGGCTGCTTCTTCTTCTGGTATGTCTCTCTAACTCGTCTCCCTGAACACCACTGACTGATCCTTTTATAACTCAGCATCAAGAGATGACTTTTTGAAGCTTCACTGAAATCAGACAGAATCTTCCTTATTCCTGGCTCCCATGGTATCTCAAGCTTGAACCTGCACAATTGTTCCAACCCATATTACTCTTGTGAGTAGATAAGTTTGTTTCACCCTGAGACATTTGTTCTAAGGGGAAGGAGCTAAGCCTTGTGTATATTTGTCACCCCAGTCCTCAGAACAATGACCAACACTCAGAAAAGTCTCAATAAATATGTGATGAAGGAATCAACATCTGAATACATGAAAACAGTGGATAATTAAACTCAGCTCAGAGTTCCACTGGAATTTTCACCAGACTCTGATCATAAAGAAAATTTAAGGCCATGTCTTCATCTACTTGGCTTTTCTAGTGGAGGGGTAGAATCTACAAAGAAACAATCCATGAGATAAAATAAAACAAGCCAATCAGTACAGGTGTTGTTGTTGTTACAGTTGGTAATATAACTTTATTTGTTAATTTCACTGGATAGATGACTAATTATTACCTTGCAAATTTCCCCAAATATTGCAAAGCAACTAACTAAAATGATGTTACAAATTCCTAATTTAAAAAATCCTTTTGGCCAGGCACAGTGCACACACCTATAATCCCAGAACTTTGGGCAGCTGAGATGGGAGGATTTCTTGAGCCCAGGAGTTCAAGACCAGTCTGGTAAACATAAGAAGACCGCATCTCTACCAAAATTAAAAGATTAGCCTGGCATGGAGGTGCTTGCCTGTAGTCCTAGCCACTTGGGAGGCTGAGGGGAAAGGATCTCTTGAGCCCCAGAGGGTGAGACTGCAGTGAGCTGTGATCCTGTTACTATACTTTGGCCTGAGCAACAGAGCAAGATGCTATCTCTAAAAAAAAAAAAAAAATCCTGAGCAATATTTATCTATGAGTATATGGAGAAAGATGCAAAATCAATTAAAGCAAAGAAACATATACTTAACTTATATATAAACCTGAAAAATAAGAGATGAATATAAATCATATTCATAAATATATGTGAAAAATAGGTAGGAATAGTGGTTATTAAAAAAAGGTTTTGCAGGTCATCCTTCAGGTAGGTTTAGAGAACGAGAAAGCCCAGGACTTTGGAGGGATAGAGTGGAAGCTCTCCCAGCAGTAGTTAAATCTTTCGCTACTGGTCACTTCTCTTTCTTAAAATATTTGAATGACTTCATAAGTAACCCTAATGATTCAGTGTCTTTTTTTTTTTAATCTGTAAAATACCTAGAAAGCGTATAATTTACCCGCTCTGCCCTCACTGTCTTACTTTCACCCAATGAACATGGTGTGCCTGCTTGGCACTTCCTCCCTAGTTAAAACTTAATTCATGCAATCACAAATGAGTTTAAGTTTTTCTTTTTTTCTCAGCAAAAGTATAGCTCATTCTACTTAGTTTGAGAAATCCTAAACAGATCAAACACCAAGACCAGGAACGTATCTCTATAGATAGGTTGAGTTAGGAGAGGATGTCTAAGTCTTTAATAAAATTGGCTTCATTTTCCTGTAAAATCAACTCTGAAATAAAAGGCATTGTATACATGCAAATAAATACACACATACATACATGCATACATATTAAGGAACACTTTTTCACTTGCTGATTCATACCTGGCTTCCTAGTAATGGTCTGTGTGTTCCTGAATGTCGAAATTAAATCCATAATTTTCATTAATGAAGAACTCCATTTTTCAGATTAAGCTCAATATGACACATGACAGCACAACTCTAACTCAGTGTTTTATGCCAATACTTGCTTCTCTCTGGAAATAATGAGAGATCTCCACCTGGCAGTCTCCTGGGGAAGTGATTTGGCTGCTAGTGACAGAGAGAAAGGAAATGAGCCGAGTGGATAACACAGGAAGGAGTCACAGGCTTTGCCCGACAGCATATTAATCTGAAGGGATTTTTTTTTCCCTTGGCAGTTTATAATGATGATGGGGTAATTGATGAATGTGTCTATTTTAATGGGATGCTCTTTTTTTTTAAATGTCTTCACTATTCTTTTAATTCATGATGACTTCATGCAGTATTTCCATATAGCGTGCTTCATTATAATACACTGTTTTTGTTACTGGCACTACTTGAGTTAATAGAAAGAAATCAAATTAGGAACTTTGAAGCAGGGGAAACTGTAGAGAAAAACGTTCATGCTGTTTGTCTCATGTCAGAAAATGGTTTTCTAAAATAAGAAAGACAGACATACAGAAATAAGTATCTTTAAGGGAAATTTAAAAAGGGAGGAAAGAAGAGAAAGAAAGAAAAGAGAGAGGAAGAAAGAAAGAAGGAAGGCAGTCATTTGATGTTGGTTCACAGAAGTGAGATATTGCATGTAGCCCACGGGCAGTAATACAAATAAAGCTTAAAATAGAACATGAGCCCTACAGTTGAAATGAAAGCAAGCATTTCTACCTTCTTCAACCATAGAAACTAGTACTATCCTCTCAGGTTAAACTTAATAGGCCTTTCACTCAATTCAAGTATTCAAGATTTGTGTTGCAATTATTTGAGAAGGAAAAATTATAAGAAGCCGATACAAATATCATTAATGTTGGAGAAAGTTAAGAAAAAGTCCAATGGAGGTTACATGCCATCATTGTAACAAGTGTTGTTAATGAGGTTTCACATGCCTAAAGTCAAAATTTCTTTATGGGAAAATATGGCATTACAAATAATAAACCAGCCTGTGTTGCATGTACTATGGCTTTGAATTATTTTACTCTTTGCATGCTGTTTTTGCAGTAATAGTGAGCTTCTGGACTGTAGCTGCTAATTCACATATTAGTGTCTCTACATCTAGACCACATCAGCAAATACAAGGCGTTAAGATATTCACTACTCCTCACTAGTATCACTGACATGACTAAGTAGGCACATCACCTTCTCTGTTGGGGTCAGATTTAACCCTTTCAGCTTTGGTAACACAGTTAGCCATTATCAGCTGAATAGATGTGGTATTGGAATAAAATGCATTTACTACTCGGGGTCTAGAATGTTGACTACTTGAGGTCAAAGATTATTGTCTCCATCTATGCCAAGCCTGCCAGAGATGATGGTGATGATGAAGATGATGATAATGAGAGTACCTTCAATTCATTGAACATACATATTACAACTGGTACTAGGATACACTGAAAGTTTTACAAAAATAAAACATGATTGTTGTCCTTATGGATTTATGAATCTAACTATGGAACATATATATATGTATCTATGATGTAGATATATACATATATATGATGTATTTTATTGCACAGCAATATTAGTTACTTAACATTTAGTGATTAAAGGTGATATACTTTCCTCATAGAAACACGATATCCACTCTTACCATGTCTATTCAACATTTTATTGGAAGTTCTATCTAGAGCAATTAGGCAAGAGAAAGAAATAAAAATATTCACATTGAAAATAAAGAAGTAAAATATTTACAAATTTCCTTTTGAAAATCATGGATAATTTATTTAATAAATGATTAGAATTAATAAAGGAGTTCAACATGGTTACAAAACATAACATCAAAATACAAAACTCAGTTGTACTTTTATATACCAGAAATAAACATATGAAAGTGAAATTAAGGAAATATTTCCACTTATATGGCATCAAAAATGTAATATACTTTGAAATAAATTTAATTAAAGTGCAAGCCTCATACACTAAAAACTACATATCTCTCTGTGTGTGTGTGTGTGTGTGTGTGTGTTTCTTTGAGACAGATTCTTGCTCTGTTGCCCAGGTTGGAGGGCAGTGCTTCATCTTGGCTCACTATAACCTTTGACTCCCCATATCATTGTTTTTGAAAGAAATTAAAGAAGATATAAATGAATAGAAATCATTGTATGTTTATGGATTGAAAGGCAAAGAAGAAGGAATACCAATCTTCCACAAACTCTTGCATAATAGAGAAGAGAATGGACTTCTTCTCATTACATTTAATAGAACCAGTAATACTTTGATACCGAGTATAGATGTGAAAATTGAAGAGCAATAATTATATAAAGACTATAGTCTCTATAAGAAAACTTAGCTCAATTTATCTCAATAACACAGAAGTAAAAGGTTTTAAATAAGTCTTAGCAATTCAAACCCATCAATGCATATAAAAGAGAAAAATAATTTATTATGATTAAGTGGAATTAGAGGGGTACATGATTGGCTGAACACTTTAAAATCAAATAACCTAAAAGTTATACTGAGACTAAAAAATAATTTGATTATCTTCATATAGGTAGAAGACAACATTTGACAAAGTATAATACACATTTAAAACAAAATATGTAACCAATTGTGAGAACTACGGTGACTTCCTCAACCTGATTTTTTTAAAAGGCATCTACGAAACAACAATAGCAATATATTCTACAACTTAAATCACGATTTTCTACTAAGATCTGAAATAAGGCAAGAATGTTTATTCTTACCAATATTTTTTAGCATTGCAGGTGCTAGTCAGTTCCTTAAGTCAAGGCCAAGGAAGAAACAGTGTACAGATTGCAAACTGAACATTAAAACTGTCTTTATTCACAGATGATAAATTGTCCATGTAGAAAATTCTAAGAGGAACTCATGAAAACTGTACTATAAATAATAAGCGAATTCAGCAGAGGTATACATTTTCTATGTTATATAACACATTACCACAAATTTAGCAGCTTAACAAAACCAACATTTATCATCTCATGATTTATTAGAGTCAGAAGCACAATCATATTCTGATCGTGCTAATGCTTTCATATGGGGTTTTACAGCTGCAATGAAGGCGGCACACGGGGCTGGGTTCTCATCTGGGGGTTCAGCTAGGAAAATAGCCGCTTTCCTATTCATCTGGTTGGTGGCAGCATTCAGTTGCTTAAAGTTGACAAATGTATGACAACTTGCTTTATCTAAACCAACTAGAGAGAGACTAAGACAAGCCTGCTAGCAAAAGGAAGTCTTAGATAATATAATGTTATCATGAGAGTGACAAACATTATCTTTGCAGATCACATTGCTTAAAAGTAAGTTGCAGTCCAACCCTTGCTGAAAAACCAGAAATCATTTTCAGTCAGTCTTCTCAAAAATCTTTAAATTTAACAACTTAGAAGAAATACACAAATATTTTGAAAGATACAAACTACCAAAACTCACTAAAGAAGAAAGAGATAATCTCAACAGTCCTGTATCTCTTAAAGAGATTGAATTTGTAGTTAGAAGTAAAAGAGGAGATATTAAAAATGATTCCATAGAAACAAATGATCACAGAAAAAGATCATAAGGGATTACCATGAATGATTATTTGCCAGTGAATTGGGTAGCTTAGAAGCTACCAAGTGAACTTGGATAGATTTTTAGAAGCGTAAAATCTAACAACATTAAATCATGAAATAGACTAAACAGACCTATACTTAGGATAGAGATTTACTCATTGATCAAAAACCTCCTAACAAAGAAATGCTAAGGGACCAGTGACTTCATTGGTGTCTTTTAGCAAACATTTAAAGAAGAATTAATGCCAATCCATCTAAAGCTTTTTCGTAAAACAAAGAGTGAATTTACAAATTCATTTTGTGAGTCTAGCATTACTCACATACTAAGGCCAGAAAAAGACAGCACAATGAAAGAAAACTACAAGCCAACAAGCCAATATCCCTGATGAACACAGAAGCAAGTATCTTCAACAAAATACTAGCAAATTAAATCCAGGAGAACATTAAAAGGATCATACAGCATGACCTAGTAAAATTCACTTTAACATATTATAGTGAATTAATGTGAAATACCACATTAACAAAATAAAGTATAAAAATTATATGATCATCATCATAGATCCAGAAAATGCTATTGACAAAATTCAACACAATTTTATGATAAAAAGTTTTGATAATCAAATAGAAAGCACTTCAAAATAATAAGGGCCATATATAAAAAGTCCACATATGCAATGGTGAAAAACAGAGCTGTTTCTTTAAGATCTGAAACCAGGAAAGGATGCCCACTCTCACATCTGCCCAACATAGTACGGGACATTCTAGCCAGAGCAATTAGAAAATATGAAGAAATAAAAGACATTCAGGTAAGAAAAGAAGTAGTAAAATTGTCCTTGTTCATAGATCACATGATCTTACATAAGGAAAGCCATAAACATCCTTTTTTTAAAAAAAAAAAAGCTGTTAGATTTAATAAATGAATTGTTACAGGATACAAAGCCAACATACAAAAATCAGTTGTGTTTATGTACATAAAAAATAGATTATCTAAAAAAATTAGTAAAATAATCCCATTTACAATTGCACTAAAAAATAAAATACTTAGGAATAAATATAAGGAGGTAAAAGGCTTATATACTAAAATCTATAAAACACTGATGAAAGACATTAGAAATGACATGAATATATGAAAAGATATCCAGTGGTCATTAATTGGGAGACTTAATATTGTTACAATGCCCATATTAGCCCCAAGCAGTCTACAGAATTAAAGCAATCCCTATCAAAACTCTAATAGTTTTACAGATATAGAAGAAAACAATTGTGTAATTCATATGGAGCCACAAAAAAGATGAACAAAGCTGGAAGCATTACACTTTTTGATTTTAAAACATATTATATATCTGCAGTAATCCAAATAGTAGGGTACTGGCATAAAAACAGACACAGAGACCAATGGAACAGAAGAGAACCCAGAAGTAAATTCATACCTATATAGTCAGTTGATTTTTGATAGGGAAGCCATAATACACAATGGGGATAGTGCAAGGTGTATTGCTGAGTCCAAATGAGGAAACTGAGGCCAGTGTGAGAAAATGAGAATCCAATTTATTCAGCTCCTGGGCGAGGTTCTGTGGTCCAGGAAGGGGCCAGAGAAGTCACACTGGGCTTCTCAGGGTGCGGGGTTTTACAGGGAGTGGAGGTAATTGATTGATCTTTAGGGAAACAAAGAGCAGACAGTTTCATTGGTGAGGGGAAGTCAAGGTACCGATGGGGCAAGCTGCCATTGGTTGCCAGGCGGGACTACTGGTGGGCTGACCGGCTGGGGAGGTCAATGTTAAGCTGCTGTTGGACAAATCTTTGGCGGGCTTTTTAAATTTTGAAGGGGTCGAGTGAGGAATGCAGGAGTGGGTGTGTGGAGCCTGCATGGAGAGGCCAGATAGGAGTGGGTGTGGGGAGCCAGCATAGAGAGGCCAGCACGGGGAGAGATAAGTGTGTCAGCATGGAGAGGCTGGCACAGGGAGAGATAAGTGTGTCCATTTAGCTCCCGGCGAGGCAGCCGGCCTTACAGATAGCATAGTCTCTTTAACAAATGATCATGGGAAAACTCAATATCCACAGGGCAAAGAATGCAATTGTACCTTTAGCTTATACCATATACCTAAACCAACTCAAAATGGACTAAAGACTTACAGACTTTAATCTATTACAAGACTTACTTGTAATGGATTATCTGTTAGGAGGCTTACTTATTGCACAGCAAACAAAAGAATCAAGGGAGTGAAGAGGAACCTTTGGGATAAAAGAAAGTATTTGCAAACCATGTATCTTATATGGGGTGAATCTCCAAAATATATAAGTAATTCCTAAACTTGATGGCAAAATAATAAAAAATAAGAATAATAATCCTATTTTAAAATGCTCTGAGAACTCGAAAATTTTTTTTCAAAGAAATATTTACAAATACATAATAGGTATATGAAAAAATACTCAATATCACTAATCATCAGGGTAAAGGAAATCAAAGCCATGAGATATTATCTCACAACTCTCAGGATGGCTACTGTTAAAAAAAAAAAAAAGAAAGAAAGAAAAGGAAGTGTAGGTGTGCATGTAAAGAAATTAGAATAGAATATTTGCACACTGTTTCTGAGAAGGGAAAATGGTGTAACCACTCTGGCAAAGAATATGAAGTTTCCTCAAAAAATTGAAAATAGAACTACCGTAAGATCCAGTAATCCAATTTCATGGTATTATCTACAAGAAATGAAATCAGGATCTCAAAGACACATTAGCACTACTATGTTCATTGCAACACTATTCACAATAGTAAATGTCCAATGAAAGCTGAATGGAAGAAGAAAATGTGGTATATACATGCAATAAGATACTACTCAACCTTTAAAAAGAAGGAAATTCTCTAACATGCAGCAACATGGATGAACCTTGAGGACATTATGCTAAGTGAAATACGAGAAAAACAAATGCTGCATGATTATACTTACATAGGGTATCTAGAATAGCCTAATTGATAGAATCAAAGAGTAGAATACTGGTTGCATCTATTGTCAATAATACTATATTATACACTTCACATTTTCATAAAACAGTAGATCTCATGTTGTCTTCTTAACCACAATATTTTAAAAATATAAACTAAGAAAATAAGAGAGTTTGAAGACTATACTACCTGAATCCAAAATTTAAAGTCACAACAATCTAGACCTCAAGATATTTACTTAAGAACAGCCAATTAAATGAACAGATGAGAATAAAGGTTCTAGAAATAATTTTTTACAAAATCAATCGTCAAAACTCATGGAACTGAACAGTTAAGGTGTATGCAGTTTATTATAAGTAAAATGGCACCTCGATAAAATATAAGGAAAAAAATTCTAAGTGAAAGCATTGAGTACCTGAATTGGGTGGGGAAGAACTTACTTCTTTGGTTCTGGTCACTGTTGTTGCTTTTTGATTCTGTCATTTCCACAGCTGGTAATCCTACTTGAAGTCTGTTCATATTTATTATCTATAGTTATCTGCTTAAGAAGCATTCAATGCTTCCTCCCATCCTCCAGAATTATATTGAAAACCAATGAGGAACTAGAGATTTTTATTATCTAGATTTTTCTTCTGTCTCCAGTCATCCTGTCTTCTGTTACTGCAGCCCTACTCAACTCCTTGATACACGCGATATACTCTAGGTCATCTTGCTTTGTCTCTCGTCCCAATATAATGAGCAGTCCTTATTTCATCCTGTTTCCCTAGCACAGTGCCCAAGATGTCACGGATGCTTTCTGAATTACTGCAAATACATCTACCAAATATAGTAGGTCCTGGGCAACAGATAAGCCCCAGTGTCAGTGCAGCCTCTGATTTTTCTCTCTTGCCTTGCACTGGTGCAGACTGTCAGTCACTATTACTTTTACTTACACACAAGGCAATTAAGTTACCAGATCCAGGTTTGTACCTGCTTGCTTCTCTTACTATCTTTTCATGTGTTCTGGGGTGTTCTAGGGGTAGGAAAGCTAGTCTACATTTCCAGAATCTAGTTTACTAGAACAGCATTTCATTGTTTGCTGCACTTTCTACTTACTTCTATATCTCCCTCCAAACATTTGGAAACTGGTCCCCAGGATAAAACCATAAAGCAGAGTGAGCCAGGGAAAAACAGTGAAATAAGGACTCCTGTACAAGTCACAATTCTGGAAAAGTGACAAAATACTGGACAATGTTCCACAGTAGGACATTTAACTCCCAGGTTCTTACAATTTTTCAACTGAAACTGCATTGTCCCTAAAAGCCCTTTGCTTTCCAACCATAATAAAGTAGCATCAATATGGTTCGTTGAGTATTCTAACATCTGAATCTTTGTGTGGACTTCCTTTTTATGCCAGAAATTCCCTTACTCTATTTTACCATTTTCTCTATCAATATTATGCTGTCTTTAAAGCAAGCTCAGATGTTGCCTCTTCCATGAAGCTTTAATATATATTTTTTTTAATTTTAGATTTTTGTGAATTGGGTTGGCTGGGTTGCTGCCCCTCTACACTCATATAGCAATGCCTTGTAATTGGATCACCTAACTCATTGTATTATAATTGCCTTTTTTTTTCTTTTTTATTCTTTTTTTCTTTCTCTTTCTCTCTCTTTCTTTTTTCTTTCTTTCTTTCTTTCCTTCTTTCTTTCTCTTTCCATCGTTTGTTCTTTCATTTCTTTCTTTCTTTTTTCTGTCATTTCCCCTAGACTGTGAAGTCCTGGAGGGCAGGGATTCTATTTTATTTATCTCTCTTTTCCTGCCCAGTACCCAGCCAGGTGGATAGCCTGCAATCGACCAGCCCTGTGAGGAAGCTATTGTATAAAGGAGTAATGAATGAAGACAGTCTGATTGTTGGAATTCTAAGACATTAATTTTATACTAATCATCCTTGAATCATCAATGCCATACCTAACACTCTGCTCAGAGAAAGATGGCATAAAAGGATGATGACACACACACCTCAAAAAAGTACTTGTCCAGGGAAATAATTGCTCACTTGTGAGATTTTTCAGGGTCATCCGGCAAGTCAATTTGTATGTGTTTCTAATTAAGATGCTTAATAAAGAGCAGGTGCTTGTTTTTGAGCTTCCGTTCTTATTTCTCATTTATTTCTTTAATTTCTTGTCTTGAGACGGCCCTCCTAGGTAATCCCAGATAAAAAAATGATCTATCACTTCCAGTTATGAAGTTCAAATATGTAATTGCAAATATTGAAAAAGAAAATTCTAAATACTGCATGATATTTATTTCATATGTCCTTGTATATCTCATTCCAGGGATTATACTGCTTAAAGATTCATAAATAGTTTTTCTTCATTTCCTCTGTTGAGGTCTATAAGGTCAGATTTGATTTGTGCTTGCCAACATCTAAATTGGTTCCAGTACCATTTCAACTGATGTGTTACTCTTAATTTATTCATTTTTGCATGTTTAAGCTGTCTGACCTAGTATTCATTAACTGGCCCTATATCAAGCCATTTTGCTGTGTCAGAGTCAAATCTTGGAATACTGAATGTGCTTCACAGGATAAACATAAAGAATGTTTATAAAAATCCATTTTATGATGTACTTGCCCTGACTTAATTTTCTTATTGATGCAGTTTTTCTCTGAACTCACCTGCAGAATTTGCTATTAAAAATCCAATTAGATGGAGATTAGAAATGAGTGAGAATAAACATGATAGCTAACTGTGACTGTGTGTCAATCCAGAATCAAATTTGCTAATTTTGAAAATTGATCACTCCCAAGATGATGTCTGATTGATTGTCACCATCCAATCAGTAAATTATATACTGAAAATAGCCAACAATTGATTAGGTGTAAGTAGTTTGTTAATTCTTTTTGTTTTGCTTTGCTTTGCCTTATCCTGCTTTACTTGCAAATTTTATCCAAGACCATACATCCATTAAAAACTTAGAAATTAGGAAAAAGTTCCTTTATCTGTAAAGCATCTATATATCTACCACACTCAATCATTATTAATGTATTGTAGAATATTTCATATATATATATATATATGTATGTACACACAGATTGAGCATCGCAAATAAAAAAAATCTGAGATTCAAAACACTCCTGGTCCCAAGCATTTCAGATAAGACATGTTCAACCCGTATGTCTCCGTGTGTGTGTGCCTATGTGTGCATATGTTTGTGTGTCTGTATATGTATACAGTGCTCCATAAAGTATACAACTATATTTTATTCTATTAACTTTTTACCATAAGAATTTTTATGCACCATCAATATATTTCACTAATGTACTATTGATAGCCATTTAGAAAAGTCTTCATAGAAAGATTTGTGGTTATAAATAATTGAATACATCTATCTTGTTTTGTAGTAATACTTTATATTCTGAAATGTGAATTTAGTGCCTCACAGATTAGGAACATATGAAAGACCTTTGATATATGTTGGAAAATGGATTTCAATAACTCATATAGAATGCCTCTGGTATGATTATTTTTATTTATATTAATGACTTAATTCTTGCATGACCTGGACACAGTTCATAAGGAGCATAATAATTTCAACAAGAAATAATGTTGACCCACTCTTTACCTTTATTTATTTAAATCATGTTGTAGGATATCAGGAATTTGCTGAGAATTCCCTTTGGCTGGGTGGATGTTTGCAAAAGGCCACATCATTCTTAGACTGTAGCATGGTGTGCTGGATAGAGCCAGGGTAAGGACTCAAACAGACCCAAGTTTTCATAACAGATCTAATATTTACAAATGGTATAAGTTCTGCAAATTACTTAACCTCTGAGAAAATCAGACTCCTCCTTTCTAAAAAGGATATTCATCTTTTCTTCCTTCATTCATACATTCAATTATTTATTCAAAAACATGAGTTGAGTTGCTTCTATCATCTAGTCCTTATTCTAGCTGGTTGGGATAGAGGAGTTAACAAAACAAACATCTTAGCTTCATGGAGCTGACACTGCAGTAGGAAAGAGAGATAAAAAAGAGATAAACAAATAAAATAGAATGTTATAAAGAAAAATTTAAAAGCATGAAAAGATAGAGAGGCCTGGGAGTCCTTTCGAATGTAGTTGATGGAAGGTAGTTCCCTAGGGATCCATCTAAATGAAGTGACTCAATGAAGCTACGGGCATATCCAGGGAATCTTCCTTTTCTCACTCTGAGATTTGTGTTTTTCCTTTTTTTTTTTTTGAGACAGAGTCTTGCTCTGTCACCAGGCGCCAGGTTGGAGTGCAGTAGCACGATATCGGCTCACTGCAACCTCCTCCTCCCAGGTTCAAGCAGTTCTCCTGCCTCAGCCTCCCAAGTAGCTGGGACCACAGACAGGCGCCACCACGCCCAGCTAATTTTTGTATTTTTTTAGTAGAGACAGGGTTTCACCATGGTCTCGCTCTCTTGACCTCGTGATAGCCTGCTGGGATTACAGGCATGAGCCATTGCGTGTTTTTCTTTAGTTTGGCTCATCAGCAGAAGAAGCTTTTGAGCAAAATGAGATTGATTTATACTACTAGTTTTGAGAAAACATTTTAATTAGCCAAGTCCTCTCTCAAGACGTTTCTTTTCCTTTCCCTGTTGATTCCCTACATTTCTGGGAAAGAAGCTAGATGAATTGAATGGAGATGCTTGCTGAGAATCCAGCTTATTGCTTGTTAGAATGTATTAGAAAATACAGATTAAATTCAGACTGATGGACTCCAGACATGGCATGTAGGAGATCTGTGGTCTGGAAGGTATGTGTCTGAATTTGTGTCTGCTTACTGATGAGGATGTAACTTGGAGCAAGTGACCTCTCCTTTTATAATCTTATTTCTCTCACTACATAATGGTGTTTGTAACATCTACTTTTCATGGTTGCTGTGGAGATCAGATAAAATATTTAGTGCCAAGCACTAACAAATAATAAGAGATTGGCTACTATTGTTATTATTGCTATGAATAATCTGAGTGAAGTTTATATTTTATCACTGTGACAACTCCTGAGAGCCTTTTGAGCCATTGTGAAGAACAAGGGTTGGAAGCCCTGGATACTGCTCAGAGGAAACACCTCATTTTACTTTTGAGACAACTGGCTTTCAGGGATGGCAGGATCAGTCAAGTGCCTAAATGTCTCCTTCTTCACACCACAACCACTCAACACTGTGGAATTCCTGGATGTCTTTTAATCTTTGTAATTATGCCATTACCAGGCACTCCTATCTAGCAGTTTCCAAACTTTTAGATGCCTAGTTTCTTGTTAAAACACTCCAGTGTGCCCAAGCTGACAGCATCACCTCTGCATATGCTTTTTGTCAGGATTCTTAAAACCTTCTTTCTTGCTGCTTTTTGCTCCTAATTATGGCCAGCTGTAAACTAATTAACCTCTCTAGGTGTCTCCTGGGAGGTGAGAGTGCTTGGCAGCCAGGACAAAGGCGGCACTGCAGCTGGGAATAAATGATAACAAAGCATATTGATTCCCCAAGCCTGCTGCCCATGTGATTTCCTCACCGGCTCCTTCCTAGCAGAGATAACAAAAGCATTCAAGAGCAAAGTGTGGCCGTGATGATGGTGAAGGACTTAAATGTTCTTAGTGTTTCAACTTCATTCCACAGTCTAATGTCTAACCGGAGTACTCTGCAAATAAGTGAAAGATGAACTGATTAATGAATGACTGAATGAGTACATATGAGTGAATACAAGGATGCAGTAACATTGTGTAAAACCAAGTGACCCACTCCAAGGTATCTGTGCACGCAGTGTCCACCCTGTTGCAAGGGCTTAGCTAGGTCCTGGGTTCTTGGGGCTGGGCAGTGGATGTAAAGAGAAAAGGCAGGGGCTGAAACCCTCAAGGAATGTGAACTCTGATTCAAGGCATAAGAGAGCAATTCTACTTCCAAACTCCTGCGAAGAGGCTTCCTTTGTATTTTATGAGTTTTGTTTTTAAATTAATGTCTCTTTCACCTTTTCTGTGTGTGTGTGTGTGTGTGTGTGTGTATGTATGTGTATGTGTATTCTTTTCTTTCTACATTTTTTTAAAATTTATTTGAATTTCTTTCCTTCCAGTTGCTTTTGGGAAGAGGTCATGCCTTGTATAACACGGTATCTTAAGATACTTTAATTGGAATTTGTGCATAAAAGGTAATTGTATTATTGTATTGCTGGCTAGAAGAATAAAATAATTTTCTCCTCTCCACTGCGTATCACCTATAAACTGAAATTTTAAGGCTGCTGGAGTAAGGAGTGTGTACCTTTGTACAAAATCCTGAAGAATAAAGGTCTAACTACATTTATTTATTTGAGAAAGTATTGTAAGCAATTTTTGCCCTCAGATTCTATAGTTACAATAAGGGCATGCCCCTTCTTGTCCCTTTTCAATGTTGAAAGAACTTGGGATGATGTACAGGGCTTACCTCATTAAGCCCCAAATTCCCTCAGATATCACTTAATCTTTCTGTCTGCTCATGAGACAGTGGAGGCCTAAATGGTTGAAGTGAGTTGTCCAACATCCCAGGTTATGTGGCAGATAAATGGTCTTAAATTTAACCTACTGCCTTTATTGTGATATTCTGAAACAAGAATCTCTTACTCTATTAAATTCTAACAAATAATTTGCTTTCTTGTTTTGGTTGGGCATATTGGGATCAATATTATTTTACTGGGGATATTATATCAAAAGAACTTCTTGCAAAAATATAAAAAACATACAAATATACAGAATACATACAAAATATATACAACAATATACACAAGTCATTATGCTTTGTAGCATTTCAGAGTCTCTCTTCTAGGTGCTTTCTACATAATTGATGTCACCAGGTGTCTTAACTGTAGTGAGACTGTCTATGACTAATTGCTCCAAATGGATATTTTATTCTATTATGTTTAAAAAATAGACAAATAACCCTCTCTATATATACATGTGTGTATAAACTTATATATACCTATATATAATTAAAGTGAATATTAAAGTATACAAAAATTTAACATACATTTTCTCATTACTTTTCAATGCTCCCTGGACCAAGTTTTATTTCTAGTCTGATTCTAACACATTTTGAAACTCAGCAGTTCCCAAACTAGGGTTCCCAAGAACAAACATCTGTGGAGTTTTCCTCAATTTATTACTAAGACAGAAATCTCAAATTAATTTGAGACACACAGGATTAGGTGAATTTAAACAAGTTCGTTTTCTGTGAAACTGCTGAATCTTTAATCTCAATACTGACATTATGAAACCTCAAAAAGGGTATCATAGGCTATGATTTCCAAACTTATTTGACCAGTACTCTGTTACCTTGGAATATGTATTAGCATTTTTTTGTTTTAATGCTACAAACTGAGAAAGCCTGGCCCAAATATTCCTGTGGACCTTGGTTTATCTGAAGCTCTAATACCCTGGGCAAATTTTATTTTCCTGCCTAACTAATGAGATGACTACATCACCCTCTTCATTGTCCTCCACATCACAGACTTGGTGAACCCTGATGGTAATTCACACGTGGCAGGCTAGGTCCTACTTAGATCTCCCATATTCTCAGGAAATACCTTACAACACCTACCTTCCTGTGACTTCCCAAAGTTCCTGAGTGTTTTTTGCTTTTGTTTCTTTTTCTCTCCCTCTTATAGGGAAGAAGAATAAAGAAGATATAGGATGGTGCATTTCCATCAGCCGCATTACTTTTCTGTATGTTTTACGGTTACTTTTAAATCCAATTCCTTTTACTCAACACTGACTCCTCAGCAGTATGCCAAAGCCCCAGGCTGAGGTGGTATGCTGCCTCTGCTCACTCATTCACTGCAATATGAGACTCTGACACGAGATAGAACTTGCTTTCAAGAGAGTCTCGTTTGCTTCTAAAGACGCTTTAAATTAGTGAAATTCCTGGTCATACAAGATCTGCTCATGACAGAAACACAAAAACAAGTCAGTGGTCTAATTTTTTTCCCTATGAAATCTTTTCTATTACTTCACATCACGTGAGTAGTTTTATTTAAAAAATAATCTTATGATATGGACAAGGAAATGTATTTTTGTAGGAATATGTTAACATAAGTAAATTCTTAATTATTCAAGTATGGAAAGACAATCTTGACTTTAATCATTAACATTACACTGAAATACTTCTGGTTTTATTATTTTTAGGAATATTATTAATGTCAAGTGTTAAAAAATTCAGTTAGAAAATGCTTCACAAATATGGCTTCAAGGAATAAATATATTTTCTTGGATTAGCGCTCAATCATACACAAATCATTGTCCTTTCGTTGTTTTTTTACTTTGCTTTCCTAGGGAGGACAAATATCCCCTGTGCCATCTTCTTCACCTTATCTATTTGCTTAGTAAGGATTTTGTATATTAAAAGCTGAAATAAAGCTCTGCCTGCCCCAAGAGTTGATGTCTTTTCATCCTTAGAAGCAAAGCATTTGTCTGTGTTGTACCCAGTGAAAAAGGATCTCATGAAACAGTGTCTAAACATATACCTCAAAATGAATACAGTTACTTGAATACAGGAACAAGAAATAATGACTTCTAATTATATGAAGCAATTTTCCAAGGACTTCAAAGACAAACTGCAATATTACTGAATTTATCCTGAATTTTACTGCACATTCCATATGCAAGCAGAGGTCTTGTAGACTTTCTCTGACAGACCTCTGTTCATACCTCTGAAGGACAACTTCAAAAGTTGTGCTGTGGTTCTTTTTGTTTGCACGTCTCTCTGATCACCATGGAATGAACAGCTGAAAAATAAATACACCAGAGTGCCTCTAAGTAAATATTTGTTGAGTTAACATTTAAATGAATAAATAATACTTTTAATTGAAACTTGCAACCAAAGGTCTCCCTGTGAGTCCCCAAAATTATAACAAAAAATGCTGGCCCAGAAACATACAGTGATAGAATTTTGTGTATTTTATGCTATCAATTATTTTCTTGAATACTTAAGTTAGAAATAAATGCTTACTTTTCCAAATCATAAAATTTGTATTTATAGATGATATTTTATTATATTTACACCTTATTAATAAGCGTATTAAGAATACCAAAAGAAGAAAAATTAAGAATATAAAATAAATTACCTGAGGATCTATATGCAAGCTCTCTCAAACACACTTGCCAGTACACTAGGGAAACAGGCTGCTGATACGGTTTGGCTGTGTCCTCAACCAAATCTCACCTCGAATTGTGGTTGAAGTCTGATGTGCAAGGGCAGGAAGCATCCATCACTGAAGAAAGATGAAGAACGGGAGAGTCAGTGAGTCAAGTCCTTCCACTTTCTTCTGCCTGCTTTTATCCTAGCCATGCTGACAGCTGATTAGATGGTGTCCACCCAGACTGAGGGTGGGTCTGCCTTTCCCTATCCACTGACTCAGATGTTCATCTTTTTTTGTGAGCACCTTCACTGATGCAACTAGGAGCAATACTTTGCATTCTTCAATCCAATCAAGTTGACACTCAGTATTAACCATCGCAGCTGGCATTGTGCTTCACTCATAGTAGACATTTAACATATACATCAGCTAAGTCTGAATCCATATGTTCTGAAGCTATTTTCAACTCTTTCTTTCTCTCTCTCTCTATATATATACGTGTATATATACCTGTGTATATATACATGTATATATGCACACATATATGTGTGCATATATACATATATGTATACACATATATGTGTATATATCATATATATGTGTGTGTATACATATATATGTGTGTATATATACATACATATACATGTGTATATATACATATATATGTATATGCATATGTATACATGTATATATGTATATATGTATATATGTACATATATATGGGTGTATATACATGTATATGTATATACGTGTATATATGTATATACACGTATATACATATATGTATACATATGTATATATATGTATGGTTCTCAATTTACAATAGGGTTACATTCTGGTGAACTCACTGTATGTTGAAAATTTCATTAGTCAAAAATGTATTTAATACACCTAACTTACCAAACACCATAGCTTAGCCTATTCTACCATAAACATGCTCAGAATGTTTACATTAGCCTACAGTTGAGCAAAATAATCTAACACAAGTCCTATTTTATAACAAAGTGTTTAATATCTCATGTAATTTATTGAATACCGTAGTGAAGGTAAAAACAAAAATTGGTTATATCGGTACTCAAAGTATGGTTTCTGCTAAGTTTTTATCACTTTCAAACCGTTGTAAAGTTGAAAAATTCCAAGTCAAACCGTCATAAGTCATTGAAACATTTTAAGTTGGAGACAATGGGTGTGTGTGTGTGTATGTGTGTGTGCATGCAAATATATACATACACACACATATATATACATATTCAGAGAGAGACACATATACCATATTCAGTATATACAGAAATGTATAGAAATATCTGTGGATACACACACACCCCTATACATTTCTGTATACACACACACAGAGCTACATATGCATGCATTATCAAATGAATTTTTTAATTGAAATAGGCCATGAGGGATAAACAGACATTGGAGAAATAGCAAAAAAGAAAGAGAAATTCTAAAACCCAAAACCTTAAGATTTGTGCAAAACCACTGAATTTCCAATTTCAACAAGACTTACTGGAAGGCAATCGTCCTACATTAAATTTCTAGAAATGCTTAATATTTTAAATATCTAAGGATCCCTTGAGCTTCAACAGGAACATGAAATCAGACTTGAATTTATTACTGCCAATTACATTGAAAGAATATAAATGGAAATGAATCCTGTTTTTCATGACCCATATGCCAAAGCCAGAGGAACAGCCTCATGGAAAAAGACACTCTGACCCCAAAACCCCCTTTACGGTGCTTCACAAAATAGGGAGGGACAGGCAAGCCACAGGGCCTTGCTGAGTTGCTATGACTCAACAGTACTGCCCCCACCAGCCCAGGTCACTCCAGTTCAATTTCACACTTACTGCATGACTGATAGTATTCTACAAGGCTTAGTGTAATGATGCAAAGAGAATAAAGTACAGTCCTTGAGCTACTCAAAATTACAGAGACAATATGGTCTTATGTTTAATATGCATGTTTTAGAGTTGCACTGCTTGGATTTAAATCTTTCCTAAACTCTAATCAGCTCTGAGTCATTGCCCAGGTTATTTAAACCTCAGGTACTCTGCATAAATATAGAAATGATGATACTACATGCCTGTGTGTGCATTGTGTGTGTCTGTTTAGGATCTAATACATGAAAAGTATTGCAACCTTACAGAGTTATGCCACAACCATGCAAAATTTTAAATATTTGACTAATTTTATCTAGAAAAGTACAAATTACTCATGGTTAAACTCAAAATAAGTTATCAGTAAATTGTAGTAATTATTAACAAACTACATAGAGAGGTTGGTTTTATATACCAAATAACTAGAATGAGTATTTTTCATAATCAACAATAAGAACCTGAGAACACTGTAATTGCTCAACCGGTTCTTCCTGCCCACTGTACACACACAGAACGAATTCACTGTGACTATGGTATTGCAATAAAGGAAGAGTTTAATTAACAGGAGGCTGGCCACATTGAAGATACAGTTGTTACTGAAATCAGCCTCCCTGAAGGCTTGGAAGTTAGAGTTATTTAAAGATAGTTTGGTGGCCAGGGGACTACTAGGGAATGGGTGTTGCTGATCAGTTGGGGATGCAGTCATAGGGTTGTGGAAAATGATCCCTGCATGCCAAGTCTGCCTCTGAACAGGGGGACCACAGGATCAGTTGAGTCACAAGTCATGAGTTCAGGAGGGGTCAGTCAGTTGTCACAATGTGAAAATCTGAAATACATCTCAAAAGGCCAGCTTTTGGCGCTACAATACTGATATCATCTAGAGAAGCCATTGAGAAAATCATAAGTCTTGTGACACCTGATCACATGACTCCTGAGCAAAAAGGAATAATAAAAATTATGCATACATTTTAGCAGAACTCAGGCCCTTCCCATGATCCTAATCTCATGGGCTTTTACTAGTCTTACAAAAATTGTTTTGTGTTCCTAAGCAAGGAGGGGTTTAGTTTTAGGGAGAGGCTATTATCATCCTTGCTTTCAAGTTAAACTATAAACTAAATTCCTCCTATGATTAGTTAAGCCTACACCCAGGAATGAGCAAAGACAATTAGCCTATGAGGCTAGAAGCAAGATGGAGTCAACAATGCCAGACTTCTCTCACTGTCATAATCTTTGCAAAGGCAGTTTCAAGACAACGATATTAAAAATTCTAAGTATTCACCAAGATGAGCTACCTGCTGGCATATATCAAATAATAAGTAAATATTCAGCTAGAGCAGTGCTTCTAAGCTTAAATGTACATATGGATCACCTGGGTAGGTCTAATGACCCAGTAGGTGTGGATGGGGCTTGGTCCATGCTGCCCATAGCGGACATTACTGAACACCAGGATCCAGAGAAACAGTTAAGGAACAGGGGGCAAATAATTACAGCACAGTTGAGGACAGATGGGCACAAACTGAGGGCACCCAGATGTACCTAGGCAAAATGGAAGATTAGACAGGAAAAGGAACAAGAAGATCAGCAAGGGGTGTCCAAGAGAGCTACCATTTTATTAGTGCTGGGCAGTAAAGGGAGAGGCTAACTGGGTCTTGTCTGGCCTAAATGGAGGCTGATTCACTAGGTGGGACTGGGACAAACTCTGGAGTCATAAATAGATCCAAGTTTTGTACAATCTGAAGTTTGTTTTAATGGGAGTGGTTCTTTTAAAGTAAAAATACAAACATTAAATATCAAATTAGAATGAGAAAACTAAAAATCCTCAAAGTATACGAATTGCAAAAGTAGTACAACATCATAATTATTATAGTATCAAGAAAAATAACATAATTTGAGGGAATTAAACCACATGAATTCTCAGTATTTTTTTTCTTATGGTTCCAATACCCCAGGACATGAGAAGTGTCATGGAGAGAAAGTTGAAGTACACAAATAACAGCAGGTTTAATCCTCTGTGGGCAATATATGGTACTTTTGCAAATTTTACTGGTCATGTGAACAGAGCTAAGTAAAGTTTGTGTAGAAAAAAAACCTGGAAGCTTACACTTCATGGCCTGCAGGGTTTATTTGCCTCTGCCTGGACTTCCATGTTTTGTAATTAATAATAGTTTAAGTACCAAGGCTTAAGAAAAAGTTCATTTTTTCCACTGTAAGAGGTTATTGCCATCACAATACCACCACTCACTTGCACTTTAATGTAGTTTATTTAATGAAGGAGAAAAAAGTGGATTTTGAAGCATCATGCCTCATTTGAGCTTCAACCTGAGTGGGTCATGTGAGCTGGCTAAGAACATGAGCATACATCCTCATGTGAGTTGTCCACTGAGGCAGAATGCTATTTTCCTGTAACTTAGGGGGCTAAGACACTGAGTTTGGAAAAAAACAGCCTTAAGTATTATGAGGAGATACCTTTACAATAGGACCTTTATTATACAAAGGATATCAATTTTTAAAGACCTGTCTTATATTTCAGTCCTTCACATGTGTCACTTTTTCAAGCTTTCAAAGACAACCCTCCCAAGGACAGCTCTAGTCGAACCTGAGGTTGCTAGGAGATGTAGCCAACAGTCAGGAGAGTCTGGGTGTCTTTCTTTTCCCTCCTCGCTTCTGTTAACATTTCCCTGGGGAGCAAAGAGCTGATGCTGTCAGACTTTTTGGCATTACCTGTCTTACTACTGATGAGGAGGACAGAAAGGTCACACAGTCTGCTTAGAAGACCAACAAAATAGTGTCTGGGCATGAATATCATGTCAGGTCTTGCTTTGTTCTTATCTCTTGTTATGGTTTTCCTTTCCCCTCAAAGCAGGGGTTATTTAAATCCACTTCTGGAATCTCTACCTTACTTGTGCAATGTGTTTTGAAATTCTTTAATAGATATTTAGTGAGAGCCTATTTTATGCCAGGCCCTCATAGCCGCTGAGTCTTCTGCAGTCTGGTAGGAGATCCAGGTAAAGAGCAGGTTATTACAATGCAGTCTGACAAGAGCAATGTTTGAGTTACCTATAGGGTGTGATGTTAGCACAATAAAATAAAATACCAGTCCATAGTCAAATAGCTCAGGGAAAACTTCCCAGAAGAGGTCATAGAGATTTATGGCAAGTGTCATTAAAGTATGGGAAACAAATATGAAAATGATATAAAGTGTAGGTGGATAGGTAGTTAGTAACAAGAATGTGTAAGGTTAATTCCACAGCAAAGACCATCAGTAATAGACTGGATAAAGGAAATGTGGCACATATACATCATGGAATACTATGCAGCCATAAAAAGAATGAGTTCATGTCCTTTGCAGGAACATAGATAAAGATGGAAGTCATCATTCTCAGCAAACTAATACAGGAACAGAAAATCAAACACCACATATTCTCACTCATAAGTGGGAGTTGAACAATGAGAACACATGGACACAGGGAGGGGAACATCACACACCGGGGCCTGTTTGGGGGCTTGAGGGAAAGGGGAGGGAGAGCAATGGGACAAATATCTAATGTATATGAGGTTTAAAACCTAGACGACAGATTGATAGGTGCAGCAAACCACTGTGGCACATGCATACCTACACAGCAAACCTGCACATTCTGCACATGCATTCCAGAACTTAAAGTTAGAAAAGAAAAGAGAAAAGAAAAGAATTCAATGGTAATGGGAATTTATTGAAAGGATTTGGATAGAAGAATCCAGTGATTTGTTTCATAAACTTCTGAATCCAATCCAGTTAGAATTGTGTCGCATTGAAAGATAATTCAAAGACTTTGTTTACTGTTTGTAAGCATGATTTTCATGAGGAATGGATATAAATTTGGGGGGTATAACAAACAGAACAGGTATCAGATTAGATGTGGAAGGTGGAAAACATTGAAAAATCTAAAACGAAAAGAAGTAGAGACATGGTTTAAGTAACCAGTAGAATAATGGTAATACTTACTGATATCTAGGATGGTGGATGACAAGAAAGAATTCAGCATTTTATATATTAAGGCCTGAGATGGCTATAGGTCGTCTAGTGAAGAAGATGCAATTGATTCTTGTTATTTGTTGTAATATGTCCATCAAGTTGTCCTGAACACTGAATTAGTGAATACTGAACTCTGGCTCCTAGGAGAAATACAAGGTTAGGTTCCTAGTAGCCCCTGGCCACAATTTCACCAACTGGTCAATATAGAACTTGGTTTTATTTGTGTTTATGGTTAAAGATTTGTTTAAAGCACATCACAGCTTTCTTGCACGTAGGAATGCTAGAGAACACTTAAACACGACCTCTGGGGGCCAGTGTAAACAGCAAAATCACAAACAAGCATGAAAATGGGAAAGCATGGCACTAAATAGACAACCAAAATGACACTTGTTCACAGTGTGAAAGATGAAACAAGAGGCCAAAACATTGCCTTGTTCGATCTCAGCAGGGAGCATGTACATTGGGTGAAAATCAAAATTTTCACTGCTTTGTGTATGTCTGGAAATGACCACAAAATGTTCACAGCATTAGAATAAATTATAAAGTGTAAAAAAAATAATAAAAATTATAATGGGTATACAAATTCACAAATACAGAATACATGTATAATGAGATTTAACTGTATTCAAGTATACAGCTCAGAAACATCTAGGAAGAAGATATATCTTTGGGAATCATCAACAAAATGATACTATTTCTTGTTGAGAAATGCTGAGTGTATAAATGCTGAGAAATGCTGAGTGTATGATAAAATACATTGTTTGCTAGGAAGAACGATGGCAAGGAAAACCTCATCCCCCTGCCCCCACGTAGAAAACTATTTGGGGCATTCTAAAGTGACAGGACAGCATATATATATCATACACTGGTTAAAACAGTTCTTTAAGCACAGGATATCTGACCCTGCCCCCATGGCTCCCTCGTGGAGAATCCTGTTTTGTTTGCCTGTGATCCATGGTAAGTGGGCACCAGCTGCCTACCTGGTATATTTTTTGTCTTATGAGAAAATACCGAACATCTGTTTGCTAATATTAATCACCTGTTCACAGAGAATAAATGTGTGGGTCAGAGTCTGCTTGAGGCCTTTCAGCCTAGAATGCTGTCAGCCTCCTAAGGCTCTCAGCTAGGAAGGCTGTCGGCCCCGTGGATAGTCCCACTTTGTTGTTCTATCTGGGTGTCTTCTTCTCAATTCCTTCAGTGCTGCCTGGGTGGGGGGTCTCTACAGCTGCGCCGGTTCTCAGTAATTTCTAATGCTGAGAATGGAGGAGATCACTTAGAAAACCTAGAAAGGGTAAGGCCAAGCCCAGTACCAGAATCGGAGGGGTTCCAGCATTTAGTCCATGGAAAGCCATCATTTCACGTTAAGTCGAGAAAATGAAAGTAGACCCAACAAAGAGCCCTGAGAAAGAGGGGGAAGGAAAGAATGTGGTGCCCAGGTAGCTGAGAGCAGAGATTGTTGTAAAATGGACAGGTGATTCCTGTCTCAAGTGCTGATAATAAGGTTGTAAACTGAAGCAAGAATTCTCTCCTTTGGATTTGGTATCATAAATACATCCAGTGCCATGACAAGAGCAGTTCAGTGGAGGGTGGGTGGATGCCCACATTGGTGTGAGTTGAAACACTGAATAGGGGATGAGAGAATTGAAGCTGTAAGTATCAGTAGCAACTTCAGTGAATTTTGAAACAAAGAAGAGCAGGAAAAGGTGAATGTGGAGAGTGATGAGGGCAATGGGAGATGTATATGTATATATAGGGGGAGAGAGAAAGAGAGGCTCTAGGAGTGTAGACCATCATTTTTCTAAAAGAACACCAAAAAATCTTTTGGATCAAGGAAAATTAAGTTTATTAGACTAACTGCCATAAGAGAGAATGTTACCTTAACAAACCTAGTAGTTCTTCAGCCTAGAATAGTCAGGGGACAATATTTATGGGACTTTGGGATCTAGGCTGGTTGATTGAAAGAAGTTCTTGTAAAGTAGAGTCATTTGAGATTGGACACAGTTTACAATATAAAAGTCTTAGATGGATTTAGTGAGACCACTGGTGACTTGAAGATTACAGGGGCGCTGTAAGAAGAAACGAGGTGGGGTGTGATCTTAACCACCTGAAACTGACACAGAAGGAAGAATGGGATACCTTGATTCTACATATTCTAGTAGCTCGAATAAGCTGACAAGTAGATTCTTCCCCCAGATCCTGCAGAAAGCTCAGCCCTACCAAGACTTTGATTCTGGCCTTGCAAAACACTGAAGCAGAGAACCTACTTGGGTTATGTGCAGACTCTTGAGCCATGGAAACCAAGAAATAATAAATTTGTGTCATTTGAAGCCACCAAATTTGTGGTAATTTGTTATGAAGAAGCAGAAAAATAATACAACTCATTTACTTAGTCCAGTATAACCTTGATCTCAAAACCTGATAAAGACATTATAAAAAAGAAAAAAGAACATCTTTCATAACCAAACAAAATGCTATCAAAGCAATTTCAGCATATACTAAAATTATCACACTTTATCACTATTAAGTTGGGCTTATTTCAAGAATGTAAACTGGCATGTCATTCATTTGATGAGCAATCAATCAATTCAACACATTAAGATAACACTGAAGAAAACTCAGATGGCAATTCTGAAAGACTCCTGTCATCATAGCTTCTGTTCAACTATTTATTGATGGTACTAACTAGGCATATAAGCCAACAAAATTAAGCAATGGCATAGGGACAGAAACAAAACAAATGAAACTTGCTTCATTTACAGATGATTTAATTGCATAGATAGATGATTGAAAATAAATATATACTTGGGCAATTATAATTAATAAGTTAATACATTTAGCAAAGTTGTTGAACATGAGAATCTACATGTAAAACTGAATTTTATCTTCATGTATGAATAAAATAATAGAAAATATAATGTAAATAAGATAGCATTTAGAATAGCATCTAAGATTGTTGAACACCAAAGAACAGAACTTAAGGAGATCATCAGAGATTACAAAACAGTAAAAAACATTATTGAGATGATTTTAAAAGGTATAAATATATGAAATATTATACTCAGTTCATAGATTTGAAAATTCAACATTGCAATAATGTCAAGCCTCAAATTGATCTATTATGTATGTAGTATGCAGTAGGATATGTATATGTAATAGAGAAAGTAGAATGATAGATATATAACAGAATATATTATTATACGAGAGATCTGCATGTTATCTTGCTATATGGAATTGTATATTATTATTATAGTACTATAAACCACAGTTTGACTTTATTCAATCAGTCCTATAACTTTACATCTCCAAGATGATTTGTTGGTCTACAATTACTTTTTCAACCTTAATAAACTATTTTCAAAGAAATTGTTGTTGTGAAGTTAGAATAAAATGAAAAGCACCTAAAACCCTGTAAATTATGCAATACATTGATTTTGATTCCACAGTATGTACTTTCTGCAAATCATTAGTTTGTGAGGAAGTCGAGTTCATTTTGGTAAGTACACACTAGTGCGCTCTCTTTTTCACTCTCTCTTATGTGTGCATGCGTGCACACACACACACACACAATTTAAGTGGTCAAGGTATATCAAGGCTTTCCATTCATGCATTTTAATGTGGTTTTACTCCCTGAAGAAGAAACCATCAAGGTGGATTAGATTATAGCAGAGCATGTCACAGAAGGAGCCGTTAAAGATTAAATATGTACCTTACTCATGTAAAAGAAAATTTGAGTGGATATTGACTCTCATGGCAAATCCAAATTAGAGAAATACCACTTTTAAGATCTTGAATTATATTTTAATATTTAGAGTCAAGGAGCAGAGAAAGTAAAAAGGTCAACAAATAAGTTGCTTATTAAAAAGCAACCTAAGAAATGTAATAAGTATGTCAAATTTGCTCTCAGTGACCTGCTTCTCCCAAAGGTGGAGTAGGCAGAAGATTGGAAGGGATGCTCCTGAACACAGCAAAACTATTTTAAAGTGAAAACAAAGATTTAAAAGGAACTATTGAGTATGTGGCATTATTATGGCAATCGAATTAAGTGTCATTTTATTGTTTTCTGGAAAACAAATTGAGAGTCAATATAATATTAGAAAGCAAAAATGTCCATGCTTAATATATGAGTATAAAATAGCAATATTTGAATTTTATTGTTTTTCTATGGGAAGATTTTATATCCAATTGTACTAGAAAGTGAAGCAAATAATCTGGAAACTGGGTTGAAATATAAGAGTTTATTTTAGCCTGTGGACTCATTTGAACATAACATATTATTTGAGAGCATGTTTAAATTCACTTCTACTGGAGAAAAACCTGTGCAAACACCTGAGTAAAGTACATGACAAACTCTGAAAGAAAATGCTTGTAAAATCATGAACAATGGCGTTCATAATTTTTACTTTATTTCTGCATTCTATCAGTGGCAATATCTCTTAACACCTTATGTGTGTACTAAGATTGGTTTGAGAAGAAAGAAAAAGAAAGAAACAAAGAAAGAAAGAAAGAAAAGAAAGAAAGAGAAGGAAGGAAGGAAGAAAGAAGAAAGAAAAGAAAGGAAGGAGAAAGAAACAAAGAGAAAGAAAGAATCAATCATGGAGAGGCAAGAAGAGAAAATAAAACTACACCAAGGTCACCATCAAGTGTGAAAATCAAGTATGACCTGGTTGAGAAAGCACATGTTCACACATACACACACACGTGGCAGAGAAGTGGCATTTCTAGAGATAATGGTCAAAAAGAAGGTGGTATAATTTGTTACGTATTGGGTAGTAGTTTCACAGTCTCTTGTTATTTAACATAGCATTTACCACATAGGAAAACTTTGATTTTGGTGTTTTGATAATATTTCTACTTTTATTTATATGTAGCCTACTTATATTTCTTAATTGTAACTGTTTTCCTGTTCTAATATTCTATTCAGTGATTCTCTTGAATTTCTAGTAGACAACTCTAACATCTAGAAGCATAAGAGTTATAACTTTTAAAATTCAATATATAGTTTAGATAAATGTATGTATATTTTACTTCTTTTAATGTGCTGGCTATGACCTCCAAAAAGTTGTTGAATCTTTGATCATAAAAGTGATAGTAGACATCATTATCCACTTCCTTGCATAAAAAGAATGTTTCTAATATTTTTATCACCAAACATGTTTTCTTCATATAGACACTTTTTAACAGATTAGGAAAGGTTATTTTTATTCATTATTTGGTATGAGTATTTATTTTTGCCTCTTAGGAATTGTGTATTATAGTTATGCTCAGTTGATTTAACTTTACCAGTTTTGTTTTATTGAAATGATAATATTTTTCTATAATTTCTTAATACACTGGTTTCTATTAATGTATTCTCTAATGTTAAATATCCTTGAGATTCTGGAAAAATTAGAGATAGTTGTCTGAAAACCTCTTTTAATATGCATTGCTTTCAACTCACCAAGGCTTTATTAAGAAATTTTACTTCTGTTCACAGTGACATTTGCCCAGATGTTTGTTTCTTTTTCTATTTTGTATTTTCTTTTCCACAAGGAATCAGTACGATGTTAGCCTTATAAAATGATTTAGTTGGTTATGCATCTGTTTCCAGACTTTGAAATAGGGTATGTAACATGAATATTATCTTTATCTTGACACCAAAGTAGATCAAGACAAATAAAACTTTTGGGATTCCAGATAAACCAACAAAGCAAAACAAACACTAAGACTTGTTCGGCAGCCTGCTGTGCACATACATGCTTCTCTGTCTTTAAAATAGAAGTCCACAATTTTAATGAGAGTTTATCACACTGGTCAGATTTTTCAGATTCTACAAAAAATTGTGAGCCGTTCTAGTTTGTTTCTTATAAAATCAATTATTGCCACGAAATTTTTCGATAATTTAAGAAACAATATATAAAAAGATCCCTCCATTTTATTTGTATCTTTTTCAACCTTCTCTGAATTTGTAAAATGTACAATTACATTGTATTTACTAAGTCAAATATTTTCTTTGCTTTTGCCTTTTTCTTTAAAATAAATGTATTTCTACCCTTTTAAAGGTTGTCAATTATTTAAGGATGCATCTTTTTTAAAGTTCAGTTCACTTTTAAAAAAAGTTTTTATTAATTCTTATTGAAAATGTTTCAGGCTGTAAGCTTTCCCTACTTAGATTTTGGTTCTACCTAGAAGCATTTGTGTTTAACATTTCCCATTGTTATTTATTTCTAAATGGTTCTTTTTTTCTTTTTTTTTTTTGAGACAGAGTCTCACTCCATCACCAGGTGCCAGGCTGGAGTGCAGTGGCGCGACCTCGGCTCACAGCAACCTCTGCCTCCTGGGTTCAAGCAATTCTCCTGCCTCAGCCTCCCAAGTAGCTGGGACTACAGGCGCGTGCCACCATGCCCAGTTAATTTTTTTATATTTTTAGTAGAGACGGGATTTCACCATGTTGGCTAGGATGGTCTCGATCTCTTGACCTCATGATCCGCCCGCCTCGGCCTCCCAAAGTGCTGGGATTACAGGTGTGAGCCACCCTGCCCAGCCTCTAAATGGTTCTTAATGCCAGTTCACATTTCTTTCTTTCTTTTTTTTTTTTTTTCTAGTTGAGACAGGATCTTGCTCTGTCACCCAGGCTGAAGTGCAGTGTTGCTAACATGGCTCACTGCAGTGTCAAATTACTAGTACAGGTGAGCCTCCTGCCTTAGCCTTTTTAGGAGCTGGGTTACAGGTGTGTGCCACCATGTGCAGGATTTTATTTTATTTTTGTAGAGACCAGAGGTCACCATGTTGCCAAGGCTGGTCTCTAACTGTTGGGCTCAAGGAATCCTCCTGCCTCTGCCTACCAAAGGGTGGGGATTTACAGGTGTGAGCCATCAGGCCTGGCCAACATTTCTACTTTAAGCCAAGAGTTTAAGGATATTACGTAATTTTAAGATGTATAGTTTTTCAGTTTTTGCTCTTCATCTATAATTTTAGTGCATTTTGTTCAGTGATTGTGAGTTTGAGTTCTATTTTTTGATATTTGGTGATATTTGTGGAAGTTACCTGTGTATGTGTTTTGTGGATGTTTAATGTATGTTTCAAATGATGTGTAGTTCCTATTCATATAGTACAATTATTTACATGAGATTAACCTTTTAATTATGTTGGTCAAATCCTTTCTACCCATTTTTCCCATAACTTCTCTCACAGTCCATGTTATTTCTTATCTAATAACATTTAAAAGTTTTTTTATTTATATAAATTTAAGGGGTGCAAGTATAATTTATATTTAAGTAAACATATTAAGGAATTTTCTATAATTCACCCCCAGCAACAGTCCCATTATTCTAAGACTCCATTGTCTACCATTGTGCACATTGTATACTCCACTTCCACGTGTATTATCTCCCACTTAAAAGTAAGAACATGGTATTTATCTTTCTGTTTCTGAGTAGTTTCCTCAAGATCTATCCGCTTTGCTGCAAATGACATGATTTCATTCCTTTTGGTGTCTCAGTGGTATTCCATTGTGTTTATATACCATTTTCCTTATCCAATCTTAAGTTGGTGAACACTTAAGTTAGTTTCATGATTTTGCTATTGTCAATAGTGCTGTGATGGGCACACAAGTTCAGGTATCTTTTTGACGTAATTATTTATTTTCCCTTGAGTAGATACCAAGTACTGGGGTTACTGGATTGATCAGTAGTTCTATTTTTAGTTCTTTGGGAAATCTCCATACCATTTTTCATATAGGCTGTGCTAACTTAAATTCCCATCAACAGTGTATAAACATTCCCTTTTCTCTGCGTCTTCATCAACATATATTACTTTTTGTCCTTTTTATAGTTGCCATTCTGAATGCTATAAAATATCTCATTGTGGTTTTAATTTGCATTTCTCTGATTATTATTAGTGATATTGAGCATTTTTATATGCTCTTTGGCCAATTGTCTGTCTTTTTTGGGGAAAAAAAATATCTACTTACGACTTTTGCCCACTACTTTTTGGAATTATTGCTGCTACCATTTGTTGTTGTTGTTGAGCTATTTGAGTTCCTTAAAAATTCTGAATGTTAATCTCCTGTTTGATGCATAGTTTGCAAATACTTTCTTCTATTTGGCTGGTTGTCTATTCACTCTGTTGTGCTGTGCAGAAGATTTTAAGTTTCATTTGTCTATTTTTGTTTTGTTTCCTGCGCTTTTGAAATTTTAGTCCTGAATTATTTGCCTAGAACAATATCCAGAAAAGTTTTTTGTAGGCTTTCTATAATATTTTTATATTTTTAGGCCTTACATTTAATTATTTCATTCATCTTGGGTTGATTTTTGTATATAATAAGAGATTATGGTACAATTGTATCCTTCTGTATATGTCAGTCCAATTTTCCTAGCATTGTTTATTGAAAAGAATGTTTTTCCCTAGTGCATATTTTCTAGCATCATTTATTGAAAAGAATGTCTTGTCCTTTCCTATCATCATTTATTGAAAAGAGTGTCTTTTCCCTAGTGAATATTCTTGTTAATATTTTCAGAGATAAGTTTGCAGTAAATTTGCAGCTTTATTTCCAGGTTCTCTAATCTATTCCATTGATTTATGTGTCTGCTTTTTAATTTCTTCTTCTTCTTCTTCTTTTTTTTTTTTTAGCAGTATCATGCTGTTTTGGCTACTCCAGCCTTACAGTATAAATTGAAGTCAGGTAATGTGATGCCTCCAGTTTTGCTTAGCATTGCTTTTGCTATCGGGACTTTTTTTTTTTTTTTTGGTCCCATATATATTTTAGGATTTTTTTTCTAATTCCGTGAAAAATGATGTTGATATTTTGATAGCAATTGCATTGAATCTATAGATTGCTTTTAGAAATATAGTAATTTTTACAATATTAATTATTCTAAGCAATGAGCATAGGATGTTTTTCTATTTGTTTGTGCCAAGTACATTTTCTTGCATCAGTGTTTTGTAGTTTTCCTTGTAGAGATCTTTCACCTCCTTAGTTTATTAGATTCCTGGGTATTTTTTATGGCTATTGTAAATAGGACTGCCATTTTGATTTGGTTCTCAGATTGGTTATTGGTGTATAGAAATGCTTCTTATTTTGCTATGTTGACTCTTCTATTCTAAAACATAACTGAATTCATTTATTAAATCTAAGATATTTGAGGTGGAACTTTTAGGGTTTCTAAGTATATAATCATATCACCAGCATACAGGGATAATTTTACTTCTGATTTCCCAACTTAGATGCCTTTTTATTTTTTCCTCTTACTTAATTGCTCTAGTCAGGACTTCTATTACTATGTTGAGTAGAAGTGGTGAAAGTGAGCATCCTTGTCTTGTTCTAGTTCTTAGAAAGAATGCTTTCATCTCTTCCCCATTCGGTATGATGCTTACTGTGTGTTTGTCACATATGACCTGTATTGTTTTGAGGTATGGTCCTTCAATGCCTAGTTTGTTGAGGAGTTTTATTATAAAGGGATGCTAAATTCTATCAAATGATTCTCTTCATGTATTGAGATTATCATACGGTTTCTGTCCTACATTCTGCTTGAGTGAGGTATTACATTTATTGATTTCATTTGTTCAACTATTTTTGCATCTCTATTGTAAAATCCACTTGTTTATGGTGCATTATTATCTTTTTGATATGCCAATACACAAATATTTGGTTTGATAGTATTTTGTTGATGATATTTCTATGTTCATTGGTTAATGTTAAGTTATTCGGACTATATGAAAAAACGCAAATACTATGAATCAACTGTTTGTTTCAGCCCACAAACAATTTCTACATTTATTTAAAGGTAGCAGGTTATCATTAAATAACATCTATTCTCTCTTCCTGTCTGATCCCAGATAGTCAACCAAAAAGTAACATTTTTTGGCATTTTTGGCCAATGCTCATGGGAAAGATTGGTGGATAGTGGCTCCCGGACATTTTCTCCAAAGTGGATTTAGTGTTTAATAACGTAGTACAATGATATAAGATTTCATTACAAACTGCAGTGTTTCCGAAACAGGACGATGTTTCTGAAACAAGAGGAAACTTTCTGGAGGACCGGTCAGGAGCGTAGTCTCATAATTGAAGTTGAGCAAAACCAAACCAAATCGAAACAAAACAAAAAAGCGGTGTGTTTCTTGCCTTTAAACAATAATTTATAAGCATTTCTGAAATCTAATTTTTTAAAAACTGGATGGATATATAATTCACTAGAATATATAATTGTCATACAGAACTTAACTCCAAGAAATTGTTAAACTTTGTTTTTCTTTTTACTTCCTTGCTTTTTCTTTAAAAAAGGAAGGAGAGTTTACCTTGGGGTTTATAAGTTATATAAGGACAATAATTTTTTTCTTCACCATTTTATCTATAGGGATAAACCAGTTAGCACACATTTTTTTTTAAGTTTTATGAATTAATGGATGAATGAACAAACGGGTGTGTTAAACACCTGCCAAGAGGTAATGAAACAGATTGACTCCTAAATGCCTCTAGGTATGATGGGATTGTCATATTCACAATCAGAACTAACCTCATATATGGTTAAACATGTTTGTTCACCAGCCAGGAATAAAATGCTCTTAGGTACTATATACTTTCAAGAGTCAACCTGTGAATAACTATTTTTCATGTTCCTTCCTGATCTCACTTTGATGCTAACCTAAGTCTGCTTCCATGTGGTTACTTTGTGAGATATATTCCTGTCCAATCAATTGACTGATCTCATTCTGTTTCTCATCACTTTCCTTGTCTTGCTTTCCTTTTGGCTGAGAAACTTCTCTGTTTCTTAACACATTATCATTTCAACACCTATTGTTCTACAAGTTTTTGTCACTGAATACATGCTTAGCAGTAGCAGCATGTTGCTGAAATTTTGGGATCCAATATAAAATGATTTGTGATAGCTGATAGGTGCTAAATAGCACAGTTTCCCCCAGAGCTAGAAATTTTAGCTATTCTTTATATTTCATGAAGAAAGAGTTGCAATATCAAATACCTAGAATAGTCTTGAAGAGTTGGATAGTTAACATGGTAGATTTGAGGGGAAAAATTACAAACAATCTAGATATTTAAAGAGTTGACTGTTTTCTGAGTCTGGCATTCAATTTGTTCTCTTAGAAATCAGAAGTTTTTGAACTCAGAAATTGTGGAGGTTGCATAAACATTGAAAGTTTAGCAACATAAAACACATCAAAAGGGAATAGAAGTTGGGTTTATCCTTGGCAAAGGCAAGCTCTTCTACCCTGTGACAGTCTGTCTCCTAGGGTTTTGTGTTATATTGTAACCTGAAAATATATCACCATTAGTTATTACCTTAATGACAATAACTATGGTTTATTGGCTGCACAAATTTAATTACAAGAATACTGAAAGATAGGCATTAGTTATTAAGTCTATCTTTACTTATGAGGAAAGAGATACACAATTCAGGTTAGTGGAGTGGCCTCAGGCTACACACTTCCTAATTAGTGGAGACTATGTGGCTTTCTTATTATAATTATCTTTCAGAAAGAATGGTTTCTTAACTCTTGCATTTGAGTGTAAAATCGAAAGCTTCACCTACATTTTGAAACTGTTAGTCTTAATGATTCCTAAGGTGGAATATTCTGTGTTTCCTTAAACACACAAGAGCCTTTTGTCCCAAATCTCTCTGCATGTACATGTGATAAATGAATTGCTATGGCTAGCTGCGGATTACAGGACAAGTCTTTTTCCAAATTAAAACTAATCCTCCCAACCTCCAAACACTCAATTTCTACACTAAAGAATCCAAACCAAACTTTAATGCAATCGTTGCTTCACTGCATTCTGGGAAATTTTTGAATTGAAGAAAGTCTCAAAGAGTCAAGCACTGTCATGGATTAGAGTAATTTTTAACCTACCATTCACCACAAAGCTTACAAATTATACATATGTCCACTCAAGACGCTCAAGAGCCACAGCGACAGGGTGTGGTGGCTCACACTTGTAATCCCAGCATTGAGGCAGGTGGATCATGAGGTCAGGAGATGGAGACCATCCTGGCTAACATGGTGAAACCCCATCTCTATTAAAAACACACACACACAAAAATTAGCCAGGCATGGTGGCATGCACCTGTAGTCCCAGCTACTTGGGAGGCTGAGGGAGGAGAATCGCTTGAACCCAGGAGATGGAGGTGCAGTGAGCCAAGATTGTGCCACTGGACTCCAGTCTGGGTGACAGACTGAGATTCCATCTCAAAAAAAAAAAAGCAAGCAACAGCATCTGGTGGATGTATAAGCAAGACATATATTCAATTTGAAATTTTCTAAGAAGCCAGGTGTGATGGCACATGCCTGTAATTCCACAATGTGTGTGTGTATACTATGTATATATAAAATAAAATTTTCTGATAGCTACATTGGAAAAGGTAAATGAAGCTATCGAAACCAATATTAATGATGTATTTTATTTAACACAAGATGTCAAAAAATATTTCAGGATGAATTCAATGTAACTTGCTAATGAGATATTTTCGTTTTTTCTGCATAGAGTCTTCACACTATAGTATGTCATTTACACTCACGTCGATTTGAAATAGCCACACTCCAGGTATTTCGTAGCCACACATAGTGACTTCCATATTGTGCAACACAGCTCTAGAAGGTAGATATTGCTCCTCCTCAGGAGGACTCACAGGGATTATCTAGTAAAGATGATTCCTTTTTCTGAATATTTTTCTGCAGTTTATTGTGAACCCAACTTACAGTCTTACTGCACACGACTCTCGTATGTGACTCACACAGTGTCAATACGTGGGCTCCACTCTGCTCCAGAAGGCAGGGTTTGGAGGTCAAGGCAATGAAGACAGGCTTTACCTCTGTAGATAAAATAGATGGCTCGTAGGACAATTATTTAAATATCATGACACTAAAGGATTATTTTTGAGTCTTGACATCCTAAAAGTATGTTGCAAAAATGACCTTCTTTTGGGTAATAACCTAAATGAAAATGTCACCTGAAGGTTGTGGTGACATGCTCTTCTCTTATAAAATTTGATCCAAAAACTCTATATATCAACAAACTAACACCTGATATTCTTTACTAATTCTGATAAATATACAGAGTGATTATAATTGATTTTATTAAGTAGGAAATAACTTAAAAGTATTTTAAGAATTTCTTAATTTTATAAATTTAGTCTTTCTTGTAACAAAGGTAGGCTTATTAAATTTTGACTGAAGTTACTAAAAGCCATACTTGCAAAAGGATTTGCTTATATTTATTTAAAAACCTTATATTAAAAAAGCTGTATTACTTTTTAATACATTGGAAAGTTGATGCTCACACATGTGCACTTTAAAAAGTGGTTTATAATATATGAACATCTGCTCTGCTCTACTCAGATCAACAGGGAAAGTGTGATAGGATATTAAGTGTTGCCCACATCATTACTGTTACCATGAATAAGATAAATATTTGAATACAATGGCATAGTTCATCATAAAATCATATTGAGGTATTTGGGGAATTCATAATGTTTCCTGTAATCACAGCAGGAAGGAAAGGCTTGAAGTGTGCAAAGAAAATGGACTTGAGGAACAGGGAGCTTTTCCATTGCTATGATAGTCAGTAAAAGCCTATTACCTCAGAACCTGAAAGTTTGAAAATTAAGGTTTTCAGGCATGGTACAATTGATTTAGGGTTAGTAAAAAGTTGGGAATAATATATTTACTTGTGAGGTATGAAACTATTGCTCATGAGTAAGGAGAACATGGAACAATCAAAGCAAGGCTCAAAGAAAAAAAGGAACCAAAACAAAAAGAAACATGTTTCTGTAAAGGCTGTTATAGTTTTGAATTCAGGAAATAGTGTTGACTGGCAAAGGGTCAGGGAATGGTAGACACAAGGGATTAGTATAAGCCCTGGCTATTTCCCACTGTGTGCTCTTAGCTGTCGTTAGAATCCCTGGGCTCCTGCTTCCTCACCTTTACAGAAAACGGTGGAAGGGATGATCATTAATTTTCCTGCCGGCTCTCAGAGTCCAAGATTCTAATTTTACATGCTAAATAATAGATGTGTTTAGGACATATTGCTACATAATTGAGATAATTGGACATTTATTCCTGTTTAATAAATGAGGGCTTAGGTAGTATTTCCCCTATAAGTTTTTTTCCAGCTTTTCCAATTTTTCTTTTACGTCACAATTAGAGAAATCAGCTGACAGTGGAAGTTAGTGTCAGATTTATGATATTGCCCATCTCACCACTCTAATTTTCTACATACTTGTTCAACGATGGCAAAGACGATATTTTATGTTAACTTAGTATTTAGGCCGATGTTTGTACATAAATACTGAATAGACAATATAACAAGATATTTAAACCCAACACAAAATTTTATATGTAACTTAACATGTGTTTACAAGTAAACCATTTTTTTCCTTCTCTCTGTTTCTTTAAACCTGGCAGGATTAGCCACATGTGATTGGCTATTTGTCTCATAAACAAAGCTGCAAATACAATTATTTTAGCTTCTAAAAGGGCACATCACATAATGTACTGGAGATCTGGAAGAAAGTATGAGAATTTTTCTGTTTTTTTGTTTTGCCTTTTTGAAATTTTTGTTTTTCCATACATTTTTTAAAATACACCATTTTATAGAGCTTGACAGATTTGCTATTCGAAAATAAATACTGAGGATGTATTTAAATTGCATGTACCTATAGGTAGACATGTTCAAGAAAGTTGGGGATTTAATCTCTAAAACTGCATTGTCCAGTGCAGACATAAGCCACATACATAATTTGAATTTCCTGGTAGCTAAATTAACAGAAAATGAGTAAAATTATATATCTAATATATCTCAAATATCATTTAATATGTAAACAATTTACATTAATTAGTGCTATATATTGTAACATATATTTATTTATTCACTTACCTTGGAAGTTCACTGTGTATTTTACACTTACAGCGTATCTCCGGACCAGCTGCATTCCAAGGGCTCGGCAGTTACACGCAGCTAGGCAGTTCAGTTCTCAAAGCCACGCAAAGAAGCTCGTCCTCCATTCGGTTTGATCTTGACTCTCCTTGTTATAGTTTTCTCCTTTTGCCTGGAATTTCATATTATGGCCTCATTCCCATATCTGTCTCTGAACCTTTGTGATTTGGGCCACACGCATAAATTTAGCCTCCTGGTCTAGGTGCTCCTGACTTGCCCTGTCTCTACCACCTACTTGGGTAATAAAGACCATCCCCCACTTCCTCCAGGAAGCACCATCTCTATGGGTTCCTCCCTACAGGAAGTTCAGACTTATCTAATCACTGATATTCTTAATCATTCATCAACTTGCAACTGTCTCTTAATAGTTTTCCTAACTCAGTAGCTATGAAATTACGCTTCTCTGAACTGGATTACTGTTTTCCATCACCCAGCTCCAGGAATGTTGGTTGCTTTCTAATTCATACAAAATTTAAGCAAATTAAAAACAATTAATAGAAGAAATGCCCCAATGTAACTTTTAAATTTTACCCGTATAGCGTATTTCTAAGAAAATTTTTTTCTCCTAGTATTTCTCTTCAATTAGTACTAGTAGTCCATGAAGTAAATTTAATACAGAATAAATAGTGTTAATGACAAACACTATCAGGTATATTTTAGAAACATTATTTGTAATTTCTTTTCAGTAGTGTATTTTGACATCTGCCAATCCATTATTCCATTCAAATGTAAGTCTCAGACTAAAGGAACATTTTATTTTTTTAAACTTCAGTGTCATTACTTCTAGAATGTCTAGCACACATTTGGCTTGCAGTAAATATTTATTTATTTATTATTATTATTTTTTTTGAGATGGAGTCTCACTCTGTCACCAGGCTGGAGGGCAGTGGTGCGATCTCGGCTCACTGCAACCTCTGCCTCCCGAGTCAAGTGATTCACCTGCTTCAGCCTCCCGAGTAGCTGGGACTATAGGTACATACCACCATGCCTGGCTAATTTTTTTTCTATTTTTAGTGGAGATGGGGTTTCACTATGTTAGCCAGGCTGGTCTCGAGCTCCTGTCCTCGTGATCCACCTGCCTCCCAAAGTGCTAGGATTACAGGTGTGAACCACTGTGCCCAGCCTTATATTTATTAATAAAATGAATTTTAAAGTCATCTTTTCTAGTTATAAATTTGTTCTTGCAGGTAGAAAGCTTCATGGTGCATTTGCACAAACAGCACTGTTATAATCAGGTATTTCATGACCAAACTAGTGACAGCATCACTTGTGAAACGCACCTCTATGTTATTTTTGGATTTTTTTTTTTTTTTTTTTTTTTTTTTGAGACGGAGTCTTGCTCTGTTGCCAGACTGGAGCACAGTGGCGCAGTCTCGGCTCACCGCAACCTCTGTCTCCCGGGTTCAAGCGATTCTTCTGCCTCAGCCTCCCAAGTAGCTGGGACTACAGGCGCGTGCCACCACACCCGGCTAATTTTTGTATTTTTAGTAGAGACGGGATTTCACTATGTTGGCCAGGATGGTCTCGATCTCTTGACCTCGTGATACACCCGCCTTGGCCTCCCAAAGTGCTAGGATTACAGGCCTGAGCCACCGTGCCCGGCTGCAACTCTATGTTTTAAAGACAGTCCTAGGAGTGCCTCATCACTTGAGGAAAGTTGGTTGGGTGTGCCTTGAGGACACCAGGACTCCAGTATTGAATCTTTTTCAGCCTCTTTTGAGTAAGAGAACTACTTTTACCCAGAGTGTCAGCATTCTTCCAAGGCCCTATCTTGTTCATGTGGCTTCACAGCTCTTGAGAACAAAAGCAGAAAGAGAAAAGAAATGTGGTGTCAATCTCCTTATTTAAGTGAAAAATTCGAAGTATTTTTGTTTAATCTATTTCCCATTACCTTGGCAACAATTATCTTTGTCATTTTACGTTCCCCAGACAAAGAAATGATCCACGTTCATAAATCTTTTCATCTCGCCAATGTGATACGTGTTACATTTTCCTCCCTTACAGGTACATCTTATTCTATTTTCCTCGTAGAAAAGTTAGACTGAGTGTACTACGTATTCATATGGAAATATCAAGTGGTTTCACTTACGCTTTTCGAAAATTGTAATTTTATGTATTGTTGCTCTATTTCGTATACTGGATCTCATTTTATATTAGCGTGTCCAATGAATTCTAATTTAGATAATCATATTCGATCACATGAGCTGCATTACCCTGGTGAAACAACTTTTTCCTCCATGCTTCTTCGCCTCTTATTCTGTTTCTATTCTACTTGTATTAACTTTATAAGCCTAATATAAAATCACTTCCTTATGTGCTTCATACTTGAGAATGTTGTTGTGGTAAAAGGAATCTATTGTTTGGATTAGGAGGGAAGGAAAAACAAATTGCATTAGAAACCTGCAAGAAAATAAATGCGTTCTTGGACTGCATGTTATTTGCACACTTGAGTATCCTCTGAGATAACTGGAGTCAGTTATTTGTGGTCAGTGCTTGAGGTCAGTGGGCCAGGTAGAGTGTAAGGATGGGGTGAATGAGCATAGGTAGTTAATGGGACATTCAAGCTAGAGAAATCCAAAGGCAGAATGCTGTACAAACAACTGTTTTCCAGAGAAAGGAGGTATGAATTGGGGAAATCGTGAAGCAGGTACTTGGTGAATTAGAAATGCTCATAAATAAAACAAAACAAAATAAAATAAAATAAAAAGATATTATCCAGGGATACTTTTGCTAGCTCTTTCCTATGATTTTTTATTCTATTATCCCAGCATTGTGCAGCAACAATGTCTAGAAAGGCAAGTAGACACAATTCATTAGCAGAATGACAGCTAACTTACTACACACATACGAAGTCTAGAGAGCAAACCAAGGTTTAATTTTTCTGTATCCTTTGGCTCCAGTGAAGTCAGTCAAAAACATAACTTCTCCTTCTATCTTTCTCTTCCTGACAGCTTTGCCCAGGCCTCCTGCTACTCAGCCCTGCCACCATCCTATTCTGTCATGACCTTAGCCCATTTTTGATGGGATTGTGATCAAGATGGTTGAGGCATCACTCTTTCCCTTGGCATTCTCCACTGGGGATGCTAAGAGGTTTGTTTTGTGAGCACACGATTTTCCATAGAAGAAGTACTAGGTATTTTAGATTGGCCAATATAGATTTTCCATGAAACAAACTTTCTACTTGCCAATAAGCATCACCTCTCATAGCTGAGGTTCAAACGGTTACTAAGTTAAAACACTTCCTTCTTCAAAGTGAGAGGGGGGATAATTGGAGTCAATGAGACAGGAAACTCTGAGTTACTGTTCATTCATTTGTTTAACATTTAATGGACTTACCTATCACAATTCCATATACTGGAATATTAAAATGAATCAAATGTCCTTTTTCTCAAGATTTTTTTAAAATGGGGACAGCAGACATGTAAGTAGATGAGTCATGCTGCAATGATTTAAGTGTATATAACAGAGTCTAAGTGAAAGACTATAGAAGCTAAATTATTTGCTATTTCAGCAGGGAAAAATAATAAGAGCTGAATGTTTCAGTTAGCAATTTACCTGGAGAGTCAGGGAGCAACAGAGGCATCACTCTTACCTACACTGTCTACATGGTTCCTACAAAATTAAATATGATGAAGATTTACTCCCACTCTATGAATTGTCTGTTTACTCTTGTGATTGTTTCTTAGCAGTGTAGAAACTTTTACTTTAATATCCTCTAAAGAAAATATGAAAACATGAATATCTTTGCATTTCTCTGACTAGTAAATACTATCATTGCCGATGTTATATATATTGGTTGAAATATCAATGCTTTAAGTTTTTTTATGTCTTTTAAATGTATACAGTAGAATATCAGTAACATACTAATTAGGTATCAACTATTAAGAATAAAAATGTCTCTCAAAGTGGAAAATTTCATATGGCTTTATTTTTTCTTAACCTTATATTCTCCTTATTTTCTCAGAATTTAATCCTAATGTAATTTATTTTGTCACCAAAAGTATCTTATCATCTTCTTATGCATCTCTGTAATAAAAATATACCTATATACTTAAATTTAGAAGTTTGTCAAGTGTATACATCGTGGTAGAAAGAACGGGGGAGCAATTAGTGGAAGCCCAAAAAGCAAACACTCAGGCATGAGGAAAGTCTGGCTCAAAACTCCTCTGCGAATCCCCTAAAATAAAAGATATCTAATCTTGAGCAAGTGAACCCATGGCAGTAGATTTGGTTATTTATTTTCTTTTCTACTATAAAGCTATTTATTTATTCAGTTGAATTAACAAATGAAACACCTATATATTTATGTTATACAAAATGATGTTTTGAATTTTGTACACATAGCTATCAGGTAAATTAACATATGCATAACTTATTTTGGTTTTGTAGTGAGAGCACTTAAAATCTAATTTCTAAGTGATTTCCAAATATATTATCTATTGCTATTAACTATAGTCAATATGCAATCTATCCATCTGACAAAGGGCTAATATCCGGAATCTACAAGGAACTTAAACAAATTTACAAGAAGAAACAACCCCATCAAAAAGTGGGCAAAGGATATGAACAGACATTTCTCAAAAGAAGATGTTTATGTGGCCAATAAATATTGGAAAAAATCTCATCATTACTAGTCATTAGAGAAATGCAAATCAAAACCACAAGGAGATACCATCTCACACCAGTTAGAATGGTGATTATTAAAAAGTCAGAAAACAACAGATGCTGGAGAGAATGTTGAGAAATAGGAATGCTTTTTACACTGTTGGTGGGAGTGTAAATTAGTTCAGCCATTGTGGAACACAGTGTAGTGATTCCCTCAAGGATCTAGAACCAGAAATACCATTTGACCTAGCAGTCCCATTACTGGGTATATACCCAAAAGATTACAAATCATTCTACTATAAAGACACATGCTCATGTATGTTTATTGCAGCACTATTCACAATAACAAAGACTTGGAACCAACCCAAATGCCAATAAAATATAGACTGGACAAAGAAAATGTGGCACATATACACCATGAAATACTATGTAGCCATAAAAAAGATGAGTTCATGTCCTTTGTAGGTACATTGATGAAGCTGGAAGCCATCATTCTCAGCAAGTTAACACACGAACAGAAAACCAAACACCACATGTTCTCACTCATAAGTAGGAGTGGAACAATGAGAACATGTGGACACAGGGAAGGGAACATCTCACACACTGGGGCCTGTTGAGGGGTGGGGGGCAAGGGGAGGGAGAGCATTAGGAGAATTACCTAATGTAGATGATGGGTTGATGGATGCAGCAAATTACCATGGCAAATGTATACTTATGTAACAAACCTGCACATTCTGCACATGTATCCCCGAACTTAAAGTAAAACAAATAAATAAATGATTTTGAGGATCTCCACCTAGATTTCAGAGGATATTTAGAAAGGCCTGGATGCCCAGGTAGAAGTGTGCTGCAGGGGCGGGGCCCTCCTGGAGAACTTCTGACCCCTCCAGGAACTTCTGACCCCACAATTCCCTAGGGCAGTGCCGAAGGGAATTGTGGGGTCAGAGCCCCTACACGGAGTCCTTACTGGGAAACCACCTAGTGGAGTTGTGAGAAGAGGGTCACCATCCTTCAGACCCCAGAATGTTAGATTCACCAACAGCTTTCACCATACACCTGGAAAAGCCACAGGCAGTGATTGCCAGACCAGGAAAGCAGCCAGGAGGGAGGCAGTAACCTGCAAAGCCACAGGGGTTGAGCTGCCCAACACCAAGGGGGCCCACTTCTTGAATCAGCATGACCTGGATGTGAGACATGCAGTCAAAGGAGATCATTTTGGACCTTTAAGCTTTGACCCATGCTGGATTTAGAACTTGCATGGGGCTTGTAGTCCCTTTGTTTTGGCCAATTTATCCCATTTGGTATGCCTGTATTCACCCAATGCCTGTACCCCCACTGAATCTAGGAAATAACTAACTTGCTTTTGATGTTATAGTCTCATAGGCAGAAGGGACTTACCTTGTCTCAGATGAGACTTCGGACTGTGGACATTTAAGTTAATGCTGTAATGAGTTAAGACTTTGGGAAACTGCTGGGAAGGCATGACTGGTTTTAAAAAGTAAGACGTGAGATTTGGGAGGGGCCAGGGTTGAAATGATATGATTTGACTGTGTCCCCACCCAAATTCCATATTGAATTTCCACATGTTATTCGAGGGACCCAGTGGGAGGTCACTGAATCATGGGGGCCAATATTACCTGTTCTGTTCTTGTGATAGTGAATAAGTCTCATGAGATCTGATGGCTTTATAATACGGAGTTTCCCTGCACAAGCTTTCTTTTTGCCTGCCACTGTCCACATAAGATGTTACTTGCTCCTCCTTGCCTTCTGCCATGATTGTGAAGATTCCCCATCCACGTAGAACTGTAAGTACATTAAACCTCTTTCTTTTGTAAATTGCCCAGTTTCAGGTATGTGTTTATCAGCAGCATGAAAACAGACTAATACACTATTCAGTTAGTCTACATGAGAAGATTTGATGCATCTAGGCCATTAAATATTCTCTTTATCTGTCTGATACATTTTTATCTCAAGGTGATGCTTCTCTTTCTGATTTAAAAATTCCAATTTTAGAAGTTTTTTCACTGGCTTCACTTAGTTGTTCTGATGCTCCCTCAGTTTATGTGCTCCAAACAAAACCAAAAATGATTTTATTTTTTGAAAAACCGCTGTTGATTTTAGAGTAAGCATTTTTTTAAGTTTAAGTCACTTTATTTTATGAGTCCCATATAAATCCCATGTAATTCCCCTTTTGTGATTCAGCCATGCTTTTTTCCCCATCCCCATCAATCATTCACCCTTCCCACAGTGCTGTGTACTCTGAAGCTGATCTGTCCAAAGGCACAATCCAGCCTAAAAGGAGGAGGGAAGAGACAGGGTAAGGGAATGTATTTACTAGATTCCTGTTTGTTTGCTTGTCCTAGCACTGGGCGTGTTTCCTCAGGTATAGCTCTGGCAGCCTTTCTTCTCTGTCTCTGGATCTAATTTACTATGGCAGTACTGATCACTCCATTTTGACCTTTAGGCCAAAGAATGGCAAAAGCTCCCAATTACTAGTAATCCCCGGAATCCCCAACATCCCTTGTTGCTTCGTGGCTCACACTTTTCACACAAATGGTTATTCACTGAATTCTTTTGAGTTGAACACTCTTAAGGGCTCTGTGTATTTCCCACTCAAAATCTGGCAGACACAATACCTGTAGCTTCCCATAAAATATAAACTTTGACCTGGGAATAAAATATAAACCTTGACTTTGCTCCTGAAGGTCCTACATGTCTGCCTCTGCCTATCTTTTCCACCTATTCCTGCCACACTCATCTCCTCATCCTCTGCATGATACTTTGTTTCTTTAACCTGAAAAGTTTAATAGCTCCTTACTACTTTTTTTCTGTGCTGTGACTGCAATGGTATTCTTCTTTCCAACCATTAAATGCCTGCATCCATCTGGTCTGTAAACTCTTGATTCTCATATTATCAGCTAAAAGACTTCTTGATCACCCTACTCTGCTGGGAAAACAAAAGAGCCAAGGAAAATTAGTCAGAAGGTATAAAGAGGAAGCTTAATTGACCCCACCATTTTCAAAATGGCTTGTTAAATTTACAGACTGTGCATCGTTCTCCCAATATTTACCCCTTCGGTGAATGCAGGCTGTAAATTTCAAAATGGTACAATAGGGAAGGTTTACTCAAAGTCAGTTTTGAATTACTAATTCAAAAATAACATTAAACAAATAGTGTTTAACCTTTTATGGCTTCAAGAGTGTTATTTTACTGGTGCAGGTTTATTTGCATAATCTGCATATGTATATTCTGAACTTTATCTTCCCCTAGTATCTATCTGCAGTGTGAATGTGTCTACAAGGCTGGAACTTAATGATTCATTTAGGCAGCCCCTCAGCATCCATGAGGATATCTTGTCTTTTTTGGTGTTATTTCCATCAAAATGTGTAAACATTGTCTTGATTTAATAACAATAGAAAAGGTACGAGAAAAGACAAAGTGTCTAGAAAAAAACCATCAACCCACCATTATGATTTATATGGTACTATCTGAAACACCTTTGCAGTATGTTTGTATAAAAAAGTCTATAAAAATGAATGGCTGGGTGGAATTCATTAGACAATGGAATTTGCATTAAAGGTGAGTTTTCTGCTAAACGAAGACACAGAGAAAGCTTTAGAAAATGTGGAAACACTGGAGAATGACAAGTTAATTTCTGTGTCTGTCACAAAGGCCTATGGTGTAAGCTAGATAAAGACTGATGCCCTAGAAAATCGGAGCTGTGGAATCACCTTTGCAATCCTGGTTTCACTATTTATGAGTCATGTCACTGTAGGCAAGGACCTTACCCTCTGACTCTCAGCTTTCTCATCCTGTGAAAGGAAATAGTATTAACTCGCTGATTGAATCATGAAGCTGAGAGTTGAAGCACTCAGTTCAGTATCTGGTAGAGCCTTGAAGCTCTGTCAGTGTCCATCACTGTCACCCGGAAAAAAGCTACTCAACCAACTACATACCAGTCATGACGTCCTGGTCCTTTGGGAGACTCTGACAAGCTGAAGAACAATGTTCTGAAGTCCATGTTGAAGGAATGCACTAATCAAATGTGCCTTAGTCTGTTTTGCATTGCTACAAAAGAATACCACAGATTAATTTACAATGAACAGAGATTTATTTGGCTGATAGTCTGGAGGCTGGGAGTCCACGGCTGAGGCACCCCACCTGCTGAGGACCTTCTTGGTGCATCATCTCATGGCTGAAGGCCTCATGTAGGTGAAAGAGAGCCAGGGAGGGGGGCAAACTCATCTTCATAAGGACACACCACTCTCACAATAGCAAACCTACTCCCGCAATAACAGTGAGTTGCATTATGCCAAACGGCTGAATTGGTGATACTCGAATTTGTTAATCAATCTGTAGACTTGTTTATTTACAGACTCTGGGTAAAGGCAGCCTCTTCATGCTGGATTCTCTTGGTCTGCTTAAACCTTTCTTGCTCTCAGAGACAAAATGATGTCAGGGTCCACATTAACAAAATCCGTTTGTCCGTAAGCTGAAAAGAAAACTTACCCGCTTTCACTTTTATTTCAGCAAGGGCTCAAGGGTGTTTGAAAGGATAGTAAGTTCTATAGAAACAGTTTTGGGCGCACGTGTTATTAAGGTGGCATTTTAGGAAGCAGGGATAGATTCTAATTGGTCTTCAGGCAGGTTAGGTGGTCCTTGGTTGGCTAAAAGGGGGCAAGGAAGCAGGTGGAAACATTTAAAAAAGAGGGTTCCTGAATGTTAGTTACAGAGGGTTCTGCATAACTGGCCATTTCCTCACCAAGTAGGGGTTGATGGAAGAATTTTTTTTGGTCAGACTCTCAATATTCCTTATGGGAGAAGGCGAGCATGGCCTCCATGACAAGAAGTTTCCTACTGCTCAATATATATGCCTTTGGCCAGGCCTGAGATCTTTCACTTGAACTTCCCCTGCAAAGATCTCACACCGTGTTACGAGCCTCCGATTAGCATTTAGATGCTGTGGTTAGATACGCTGTTCTCCTGGCCTGACACCAGGTTACAGTGCTCTCATTTTGCTAGGCAGAAGCCCGGAGAGTGGCTTAATTTCTCACAGCTGGGGAGAAAGGAGGTCAGACTGAATCTCTGTCTCTGGTTTCCAAACCCAAAATGTTCCCCTTATCCTGGGTCTTGTCTTTTTTCACAAATCAAAGAAAAATGGTATACTAGAAACTTTTGAGCCAGAAAATTATATCCTTACATTTCAGCTAAAGAATCTCTGGTTTAGAAGTAAAAATGGACTTGTGGAAGAGCATACAGCTAACTAGCGAGAGATTCCAGAGTTAATAATGGTGATAATTAATACTGAGATTTGCAGAATCCAGGCTTATATAGAGTAGCTGCCTTGATTATGGGCGGTGTGACTTTTATTTGGGTTGTGAATGAGGTGGCCATATGTCACACATATTTTGACTGTGCTTGCCAAAAGTATAGTGTAAGAGGAAGATCGTAGCTACCTGATCGTGATTATTATAAGACTTAAATTAAAATTAATGTAGGTAAAGTCCTATCACAAGGTCTTTGAACTCGCTGGGAACGGAAGTGATCCACTGGGGCACAAGCAGAAGAGAAACAGCATGCTGCCCACTTGAACTTCCTGGGGCAGCTGCCTTAATGCCTCTTCATGAAGATATTTTCTTAATGCCCTATTTTGATTCATGACACACATCGATGGCGCCCAGCAATGTTCAGCTCACCCACAGACCAGTGCTTCTGTCTGACTTTGCATTGGATGCCCATAGCATTTGGATAAAATCCGAAACTGCAAGATAATGCAAGTAAGTTAAATTTCAGAGGGAATCCCTTTTTGGGTTTCTTAGAAACGCAAATCCAATGGGTTTCTAAGCAAGGAAGACTACTCTGCCCATCTTCTGAACCACATTTACCAAAGGGCAACAACCCTATTTATTTAACTCAATATGTACTAATTTATAGTTGACTTTATAGATTATGTCCTTCTAGAAAGGTGTCTTTGCTTTATTGCTTAATTTTACTGGGTCTCTCTAAAAGGACATAACCTCCTTTAAAATATATGCAGGAGTTGAGAAACTGCTGATTTAACTCTCAGAGCAATTCACAGGTAATATTAAATTGAATGGCTTCATTTCTGTAGTCACCTTTCTAATTTAATGCATTCAAACATGCAAACTTCCCAGCAAATCAACCCTAGAGATTTTCATCTGTGTTACTGGAGGTCTTTGAAATCTACACTTATTTTATTCCTTCTTAACCAACCCCCCACTACCCTTCCACTACAGCCCACTCTCCGCCAACTATTTCTGACACTGACTGACACCCAGAGGCTCCAGTTAAGGTCCTACAAGAGCTGTCATTTTCTATTAGCTATTGCTACTCTGACCCCGCAAGCTGACTTTGCCTTTTTTGTCCCCTGGCTTCAGTGGATCAGACATGGATTGGTCAGTGTTCCCATTCACAATGACTGTGTGTGTCGTATGTGTGTGCATATGCATGTATATGTGCACATACACACATGTAAACATATATATCTGTAATAATTTTTATATTATATGCATATTGTGTGTATATAAAAAGTATATGCATTAATTTCATGTTATATACACATATAGTATGTATACATTATCTAGTAATACATATTCTCGTTATATAATAATGTCACCAAAGACTACCTGAGTTCTGAAAAGTTTACACAGTTTGGGGAAGAACAGCCACCCACCCAAAATTAGTTGAGTCCTCATTTATATGTTAACAATTTCACAAATGAAGTTTTTGTCTGCATAAACCCAGGTGTTGCTTTTGGAAGCAGCATGCTCTAGTGGAAAGTACACAAACTTATCTGGGGGCAAGATTCAGTCCACACAACACAGTCATCGGCTGAAAGTCACATATTAGTAGGTTATTGTGGAAATGAGATGCCTGTGACGCCTACAGCATAGTGTATAGCCTGCAGCTATAGTCCAGAAAGTAGCTTTCCTTTATTGTCATGGTTACATGGGGACTTCTGGGCTGCAGAGAGTGGGGAGGGGTCACTGCAGGCTCTGTCCCTGGCAGAAGCTCAGAGAGGCCCTTGAGATTCTCCCTGTAGCAGGCCCTGTACCCCTCACCCACAGCCAGACAGGAAGCAGGGGAAAATAGATGAGAAGGTGCTTTGGAAGTCATTGTGCTCTATAAATCCAAGGAATTATTCTTAAACAGATGGCTAAGCTTTTTATGGGCCACTCAATCTTCTACATCCTCAGTCCTGCCCAATTTCTTAGCACTGGATACTTAGTAATACACCGAGGAAGTCTTCCACCCTTGGTGCTTCCTCTTTCCTGCCTAGGCATTCCTGTCTACCTTTCATTGTCATTTGGAAAAGACCCTTCACTTGAATCTCAAGCAGGGCTCCTTTATGCTACAGGAATTTCTATGTAATAAGAAGCTGGGGAGATAAATGAAACAGGGAAACAAAAAAGCAGCTTCTCCATGAATCCTCCTATCAGCTTGCATTTCATTAAGGCAGGAGACTCGGACTTCTAAGCTTCTTTCCTGTCCCCACCTTTGCCTAATTAGCCCTTTGATTTGCTGGCTCACTGATCGTCATCTAGTAGCCAGCACTAGCCACTCTTCCCCAGGTAGCTTGGGCATGGCCTCTCTCAGCAGACTGGAAACCTTATAGCTAAATTATGTTTCTCACCTTTATAATCTCTTCACTATTTATTTGCCTTTCTGTCAAGCTGCGTTGAGGACACAGACCATGGCCTTGATTTCTGTCACCTCAGTACCAGGTGTATGGTGGAGCTTGACAGGCACCTGCTGAATTGACTCGGTCAGTGTCTACCGGCAGAAACAGAACAGAGTGCAGCCTGCGCCGGAGGAGAGGCTCTGTCAGTTCTGTTGACTCTGTTAATTCCAGTATCCACAAAGTGCATGGAAGAGAGTGGGATCTTAAATATTTTGACTAAACAAATGAAACAATAAAACCAGAATCTGATCAGAGGCATCTTTTTAAAAAATTCAGCTCTATTGAGATACGGTTCCATGTCGTACAAGTTATCCCATTCAAAGTAATCAGCGTTTGCTAGTATATAAACAGACATGCACAGCTATCTCCACAGTAGGTTTCAGAATATTTTCATTGCCTTAAAAAGCAAAGCTGTACCCTTTTGCTGTTCCTATCTTTCCCCATATTTTCCTTCAGTCCCAAGCACCACTCATGTGCTTTCTTCTCTGTAAATTTACTTTCTCTAAACAGTTTATAGGAATGAAATTATGTAATATGTAGCCTTTTGTGACAAGCCTCTTTGACTTAACAAAATGTTTTCAGTATGTATTCATACTATGAATAACTTCTCAATTCCTATTATGACGAAATAATCGCCATTGCATGGACCAAACACATTTTGCTTCATCCATTCATCAGTTGATAGATATTTTGGCTACTCTGAGCATCCATTTTAAATATCTGTATACACTTATGGTTTCATTTATCTTGGCAATATACCTAGGAGTGGAATTGCTGGGTCATAGTATAACTCTAGATTTAATTCAACTGCTAGGCTGCTTTCCAGCACAGCTGCAACACTTAACATTCCACCAACACAGTATGATGGTTCAGATTTCTCCACTTCTCCACCAACACTTGCTATTATGGACTTTTGATTCTAGCCATGCTAGTGGGTATAAAACGGCACCTCACTGTGGTTTCGCTTTGTGTTTTAATGATAACTAATCATGGAAAGCATCTTTTCTTGTGCTTATTGAACATTTGAACATTTCTCTTAGAAAAATATCTATTCAGATTCTTTGCTCATTTTAAATGTTTTTATTATTGAGTACTAACAGTTATTTATATATTCTGGATATTAATCGCTTATCAGATATATGATATGGAAATATTGTTGCCAAAGTGCCCAGAGTTTGATCTTGTCATTTACAGCACAGAAAGCCAATCACTAAGACAGCAAGCATTGCCAGGGAAGAGGCTTTTTATTTGGGTGACATTAGCCACAGAGAAGGAAGATAAGTCTTAAATATGTCTCTCCCAACTGACTAAAATTGAGGGCTCATATAGTGGGGGAAAACATAGTTACATGTTGGGAAACAGGAATTAGGGAGGGAATTAGGGAGGGATGAGGGGTCTGGCATCTCACTGCTTGGGTGTGGTGATGTGGTTAGTTTCAGTTTCTTACTTGAGGGTCACGTTCCTGAAGAAGGGACTCAGATGAGACAAATGTAAGTTTCTAGTTTTAAAACTGAAAGGTCATTTCTATATTTATCCACAAAGCGGTAAACATCAGTTCTATGGAGCAGTTGAGCTGGCTTTAATACGTTTTTCCAGTGGGCGAGTTATGTTTCCATTTTCATTTGGCAGTGTCCTCTTAAGAATAAAGTTTTTAAATTTTGATATCCAATTAATTTATATTTTCCTTTGTTGCTTGTGGTTTTAGTATCATGTTGAAAAATCTTTTGAAATATCTAAGGTCATAAATATATACTTATAAGGTCATAAATATATATATATATATATACTTCTATGTTTTTAACTGAAAGTTTTAGTTTTTACCTTTAGGTTTGGGCTACTTCTTTTAAAATATATATACAGTCTGAGGTAAGAGTACACCTTTATTCTTCTGGATGTGGCTATCTTTTCAAGAAAGATGATTCTTTCCTCATTGTATAATGTTGTCACCCTGGTCAAAAATCATTTAATCAAAGATGCATAATTTTGATTATGGATTTTCAATCATATTCCATTTATCAACATTTTACTCTTGTGCCAGTATGACAAGTTTTGAAACCAGGAAATGTGAATCTATCTACTTTGTTCTTTTTCTAATTATTGTGACTATTTTGTGCCCTTGCAATTCTATATGAATTTTAAAATCAATTTGTCAATTTCTACAAAGTAGCTTGCTGGGTTTCTGATGGGGATCAAGTTGAATCTGTAGATCAGTTCAAGTTCAATTACCATTTTAATAGTGTTAAATCTTTCAATCAATGAGCTTATGATATTTTTTCATCTGTTTAGATCTGTATAATTTCTTTCAAAAAGGTTTTGTAATTTTTGGATTATAAATGGTGTATGTCTTTTGTTGAATTTATTAGTGCTTCTTCTTTATTCTATTGCAGATGGAATTGTTTTCGTAATTTCATTTTCAGTGTTCATTGCAAGTGTACAGAAACAAAATTGATTTGTTCATATTTGTTTTGTACCCTGCAACACTGCTGAACTTCTAAGTTCAAATACCTTTTTAGTGGGTTCCTTAGGATGTTTTATGTACAAGATCATGTTATCTGCCAATAAAGATAGTTTTACTTCATCCTTTTCAATCCATGTGACTTTTTAAAATTACCTAATTGCCTTGACAAGAATGTCCAGTGTCATCTTAAACATATTCACGATCTTAGGGCATATGCTTCCAGTCTTTCACCATTAATCTATTGTTAGCTGTGGGTTGTTCATGCATGCCTTGTTTCAGGTTAAATTCCCTTTTATTCACAGTTTGCTGAGTTTTTTCTTTTTTAATCATTAAAATGTGTTGGATTTTGTCAAATGCTTTCTTTGCATCTATTAAAATGATTGTGTAATTTTTTTTTGGTTTTTATTCTATTGATATGTATTCCATCAGTTGATTTTCAGGTGTTGAACCAAACTTGCATAATTTTGTCAGAAGTATCTTATGTTTTATTATTTTTAATTGACATATAATAACTGTACCTATTTACGGAGTACAGGCATCTTATGTTTTGACAAGAACCAATCATAGTTTAAGCTTGACATCGTATGTTAAGTGTGAAGCAACAATCCCTCTTTGTGAAGCGATCTTTACTCACTGTACACTTCTACCTGTGCATGTTCCCTTTGCGTAGTTTACACATGATATCAAAACACTGCTTTTGGGCAAGGCACCATGGCTCATGTCTGTAATCCTAGCACTTTGGGAGGCTGAGATGGGAGGATTGCTTAATGCCAGGAGTTTGAAACCAGCTTGGTCAATATAGTGGACCCCATCTCTACTAAATAAAAAAGGAATTTGTAAATTACTTTTTAAATTAATAATTTAAACATATGTAAATTATCTAAAAATCTCTGCTTTTGGGGGAAATTCCTGCTCCTGGCTATTGCTGCTCCCTCATGCCCCTCCGTTCCTCCTGCTAAACTCTAAGTCTCTGTCTGTAGACTAGCTCATCTTCTTGTCCTCATCTGCTTCTCTTTTACCAACTTCGATAATAACGTTTTTATATCTTGTTCAGGATTGCCTTATTTATCTGAGCCTATTCTTCATTCACTTCATATTTCGCACCTTTTATGATTTCTTTTATCCTTATATTCTTTTCTTCATTCTATATGCATTATATTAAAAAAAATTCTTTTAGGTTAAGCTTAGGAAATGTCACCACTTGGCAATATTCACTGAGTACTGACTATGTGGAAGGTACTAAGCTGGAAATCAGGTAGACAGATGTGGCAAGATCAGAGCCCCATACTCTAGGAGCTCACCAAGAGGCAAAGAAATGACTATTGATGATGTACCTGTGCAATGCAATGATGGAACCAAGATTCAGTCCTGATGAGAAGAGAGGGAAGTACAGATCGTTTAATCTGAAATCTGGCAGCTCTATGTCAATAAACATGCCTTGTAAATCTAATTTCACGTAATTCTTTATTTCCTTCTTACTTGTTTTATTACCTTATGTTTCTGAGCTTTCTTTTCTGGCTGCCATTCTTTTCTGCAGCTAATGGAAGTAGAGTCAAGGTAGTGATGAGATTCAGCAAGTGGCAAGGCGTCCTTCCTGATATCTAGCGAACCACCAATTCTTCCTGTGGCCACTGCCTTGAGGGTAGCTCCCGGCCAGTAGGCCAAGTGCTACGCTGTCCACCAGAAGCACGACTGAGTCAAACCAGGATTTGTGCTCACCCAACTTTACTGACAACAGGTTAGGCCTGGTGAAATTGACAATTTTGTTATGGACCAGGTTTCTGGGTAAGAAATGAGTTTAGGTGAAAAAAGTCATAGTGGTAAGAAATTTGGGATTATTTCAAAGGTGTGACTGGCTGTAACTAAATGTTAGTTTTTCATCTACAATATGAAAATAGTAATACATATTTGATATTGATTATTTTTTGTATTTCTTCATTTTATTTGGAAGATATTTATCGATTGCTCACTAAAGAGCCTGGACATGTTCCAGGCTTTAGGGATACAGCAGCAAACAGAAGTCTATTCTCTTGAAGTTTATTTTCCAGGGGACAAAGGCACACAAAGCATTATGTGCAATAAAGGAAAACAAAAGTGAGGAAGGGGAGAGAAGAGAGAATATGAAGGGGACTTAGCACACTATGTTGCAAGTACTCACAAACCTATTATCATGGTTCCTGTGGTTGGAAATGCTGAACACCAACATGCTGATGAGTTTGAAAACAACTGGACAACATGGTATGTTAGGTAAATAGCCAGGTGCCATCAAATATAGAGAGAAGCCACAAGTGAGAAGCATCTTGCAGAGAGTTCAGAGGGAGACTGTGAATTGCTTCCTCTGCTGGGGCTTCTCCAGTGCAGGGGTAAGGTAGGAACCCTGTTCAGAGCCTCTCTCCTCTCCTGGAGGCCTAGAGATCAGCAGCACTGTTCACTCAGTGCAAGTGTGCTGGAACTCAGCAGCCCGTGCTACATCCTAGACACACCGAGAAGGCATCTGCACTGTCACGGACCCCAGGTGGGTAAACCTGAAAGGGTCAGAAGCCAGGTTAAGGATCTGCACATAACACACTCACCAAAGAGCAATCAATGCACAAACTGCTTCTCAAGAGAACTGCCTTTTCCCCTTGTGTTTGTGTTTAAGAGCCTACCAACTTCATTGGGAATAAAGAGATGCCACGTGTGACAACACTTACTATTTTTCATCCCATAATGCAACTCAACTTTTATTTTGTCAGTAGATTTGTTTCTGCTCTTTTTTCCCTCCCCTAAAGTCTTCAATTCCATTTGTACAGCTGTCAGTTACAGGCATGCAAGCTTTCACTCAGGTGCTGTGAGAGGCCACCTCTGGGAGCATTCCAGAAGGTCTCGATGCAAAGCGGGCTTAGAGGTCAGGTATGAAGTATACTAAGGGAGGAGCAGCAGACACTAGTTGCTTGGTGTTCAGAACCAGTGTTTAAAAATAAGGAGAACATGACAAAGGTCCATGGGCTAGAATGCCATTTGACAGGAAGCAGACCCAGCCAGGCGTCCTGGCTTTCTTACCTTACCTCGGCCAAGTCCACACCTCAAGACAGACCGGCCCCTCTCTCTGAGGATCTTGGCTTTTATTCTCAGTCATTCTTCTCCCCCTTCTCCTAATTCCCAAAAACTTCCAGTTTCCCTCTTTCCTCAATAATAGCCCCTTGCTCTGCATTTTCCCCTTTCTTTTCTATGCTCACTTCATTCTACATATTTGATTTTAAGTAATATTTTAAATATATCTAAGCATCATTTATACGGCTTCTCTTCGTAGTGATTCTCATTCCTTATCCTGCATATACTGAATCTGCATGCTGTTGGTAAACACAGCTGCAAGCCTGTGGGGTCTCAGAGTTGACTTGCTTGGCCCCCACCCTTAGAAGGTGCACCCATCAGCCTTGCCCTCCGCTGCAGTCGGCACTGAACACCTGCCTTGGGCTGTAAGTTCCAGCTGAATGGAGCCTTACCAAAGTTATGTTCCATGATGCCAATGCATGTCATATAAAAAAAGGAGGTCTTTATTTCAAAAAATTTAAAAGGTTTTGAAAGGTTATTAACAAAAGCCAATGGTTTTCTTACAGCAGTATTTCCTGGAGTCTAGCAATCTAGAATAGGGATGAGGATCATTCTATATGTACCCAGAACAGAGACTTGAACAGGGGCTTAACTGTACCCGGTGGTGATGGTGAAATGTTAACACTTTACATTGAGCCCAATGTAAAGTGTGTATGTAGATGGGCCCCAACGATTGCCCCATCCCCATGCCACAGGCCAGTTCTGTGGGTCCTCCAACCTAGGGTTTGATAAGATCCACCAAGCAAGAAGCTTTGGATAAACATGAGTGTTTATCTTTGCTATAACACCAAAGATTAGACCTATGCCCACATTATCACAGGAAAGTTATGCAGGAATATCTGTAACGTGTTTATAGGCTGTTTCTCTTTTCTACCTATATTGGTATATTGTGTTCTATACCATGTGATATGCTGGATAAGACAGTACAATCTGACCCCATATTTTGTTTTATTGCTTCATTTTTTTCTTAGTTTGAGGTTATCAAAATAAATAGTCTTTTTCTCTAATGAGTCTAAGTTGTGCATTAGCTGGTTTCTACTGACAACTCTCATCTTACAAGCAGAACCTGAACTCAGCATTGGAACAGGTAAAATACATGAAAATGTTTCTCTCAGGCTGGGTGCAGTGGCTCAAGCCTGTAATCCCAGCACTTTGGGAGGTCGAGGCGGGTAGATCACGAGGTCAAGAGATCGAGACCATCCTGGTCAACATGGTGAAACCCCGTCTCTACTAAAAATACAAAAAATTAGCTGGGCATGGTGGCGCGTGCCTGTAGTCCTAGCTACTCAGGAGGCTGAGGCAGGAGAATTGCCTGAACCCAGGAGGCGGAGGTTGCGGTGAGCCGAGATCGCGGCATTGCACTCCAGCCTGGGTAACAAGAGCGAAACTCTGTCTCAAAAAAAAAAAAAAAAAAAAAAAAGAAAATGTTTCTCTCACCTGGATCTCCTGGTCAACACCTTGAAATTGCTCCTTGCCTTCTTTTATACTTTTTAAAAGCAGGTTAGCTTCAGTAGAGCCTTAGAAATAAGTGATTTCTAGCTTTTACTAATGTGAAAACTCATGTTTGTTAGCATTAAAATTTTGTGCAGATTTTCACACTCCTTCTGTTATTTGTTTACTAAGAAAAAAAAGATCAGACAAATAGCTAATATGAACTAATCAGGCTTTAGATTAAGTGCTTTATTTTTCCTCCTGGAAGTCTAATGAAAAAAATTATCTATCTTTGGGAAGGAGAATTAGATGATGACTATTCTCTGCCTCCACTTATGGTTGCTCAATATAAAACGCAATTTATACAAACCGTTCTCCCAATACCAGAAACTCTAACTTGGATTAGATTTATAGTAGCACACAGATGAGAAAGATCCTTTCCTTAATTGCCAAGCAAGCTATAAACATTCCCCTTTGATATACAAGTTGAAAAGGGCCAAGATAGCTGAACCAGGAAAAAAGAAACAATCTGAGTGAATCTGTTAAGCCATAGGAAGAGCGCTACCAAGCAAGCCAAGTATCTCTGTAGAACAGGAAGAAAGAGGCTAGGCAAAATAGTCGGGCCAGCTGCTCCTCAGCGAGCGCTCCTTAACAGCAGGTGTGTTTTATTATGTTTTTGTTTCATTTTAAATTTATTAACTGTAAACTATACCAAAAATGATTTGGAAAAAAAGGTATTCAGTTCTTGCATTTGCAGTAAGATCAAGCTGCTGTAAAATTGTCTAAATCGTTGCCTTCGGTATGTGTGCTCACCTCACAGCAATTCTTACAGAAGGCAGGAACCCAGCTGTCTTCAGACAGCCTCATTGTGACGGAGGATCCCAGCCTCAAAATGCATTTTCAAGCTTTTGTTTTTTTGTTTTTGTTTTCAGCCTTGAAACATACTTTGAAACTCTGTGTTTCTCCCTTTCTCTGTAGGGACTTCCAGGAACAGTACTCACTTATCTAATTTTGCACTTGCTTAGAAACTCCAGAGGCCAATTTTGAAACAAACCAGGCAGAGAGCCCATGCTGCAGAATCCTCCCTCTTAAGGGGAGTTTCAAACAGGTAGCTCACCACACCCAGGCTCAAGTCAGGATGAGGCAAACTGAACCTCCAGGTGGGCAATGACTCAAGGTTACCATCGGAAAGAGACAGGCAGACCCCTTCTGCACCACTCCGGCATGTATGTTTCTCTCCTGTTTTCCTTCTTAAAACCCCTCCCCCTTCCCGTCCTTCTTAAGCCTTCCCCCTCTTAAGCCCAGAAGGCAGAGATAGTTCCTTCAGAAAGAAGACTGGCCATCTCCCATCTGCTAGCATTTGATCAATAAATTACTTTCCTTTCACCACACCCCGCTTTTCGTGTTTTCCTCCTCTGAGCAGCAAGCCCCTGGACTTGAGCTAGTTACACTATGACAAGAACTGCTGCAGCCGGTCCTGGAGCTCACCAAATAATCCACTATTCACCACTGTTGAGGAGCTCTGAGAAGTGAGCATATGAGAAGTAGATCATTTGGCCATTTATTAAAACAAAAACAGTGTTTTCTGAATGGGATATACTGTTTTATATGATGCTTTTAGACCAAGTTTTTCGGTTGCATTTTAAGAGAGAATGAAGAACGAAGTGGCTGACATAAAAATAATTGCCCAAATAAATTATCATTGAATGAACACATAAATACAGTTTACATTGCTCTTCACTAAAACCTTGCAGTTTTCAAGCACTCAGAAACTCAACCTGATTCACTTATTCACAATGGCCCCAAACACTCTAAAACAAACAAAAGCGTGGCATGAACTGCAATACACGCTGTCTGTGTGTGCACATGTACACACACACACACACACACACACATACACACAGTTGCCCCTGGATAATGGGAATGATCTCTTAGAAGTCTTCATTGGAAAACGATTTAGAGTTCTAGTTGCTACTACACCTGCCCTTTCACAGTGATTGAAAATGACTGGCAGGTAAATACAACGTTGACCATCTCAACTGCTCTTCTTAATCCTTCACAAGGTAACTGATGCTGTTTCCTGCACAAAAGCTGCTTAATTCCCTTCCAGTAACAAGATTTTATTGAACATGTCTGTTATAACTAATCCAGGAGAATGGCTATTTTTATAATCAGCAGAAAGAGAAAATAAGCCATGGAAAAAAGATAAGAAAATTTTATTCAGCTGTATTTGATCTGTTTTATTACCTGAGAAAACATAATACATATAATCTTTTTGCAGCTGTTTCAAAAACTCAGCCCTTAATACTTTTATCCCATTAGATATGAAATTGTTTATGTCACTGCAGTACACACACACACACACACACACACACACACACACTCTCTCTCTCTCTCTCACCAGAGAGTGTGATGAAGAAAACATAAACTTTTCTGTATCAATCTTTCCATTTGTTTTCCTGTGGCATTCCTTGTACCACATCTGACATTGAAACCCTTGTTACTTGAACCCAAAACTTTTTAAATGCTCACCTGGAAAGAAAAGCGACAAATAATTTGTTCCTCATCCTTAAGTTATTAATTCCTGACTTCACAACAATAGAAAAATCACATGGAACAATTAACAACTCTTGGATAAGTTGCAATGTAAAAGATAATGCCTACAATTATTGAAAAATTAAAGAAAAGTTTACACTTTATTAATCAGGCTGCTGTAGCTGTATAGGTAACATAGTTAACAGGAAAGTACTGGAAGTTTGTGAGCGTTCCCTGAGTTATTCTCAAACTTCTTTTTAGTACCATAATTGCTTCAAACTTGGTTTATCTTTATAGTTGGATAAAATTTCATTTTTTCTAAATTTGTTTTAATCTGCCATTCTCTTCCCTTTAATTGGAGGGATTAATGTGTTTACATTTAGTGTAACTGCTGATAAAGTGGGATTTACAGCTGCCAGGTTGCTGTCTGTTCTCTAGATGTTTCATGACCGCCCTCCCTCCGACCTGCCTCCTTTTCTGTGTTTTGGTCATTCATCTACTCTTTCATAGCTATCTTCTTTTGTGTTAAATGACATTATCTACTGCATTATTTTAATTATCTTTTCATATTTTACTTTTTATTGGTTTGTTCAGTTATTTTTTTTTTTAGTGGTTGTCCTAGGGATTACAATTAGCATCCTAATTTATAACAGTATAGTTGGCATTAATGTCAACATAATTTCCACAGTATAGAAATGCTTTGCTCTGTGTAGCTGTATTTTCCCACCTTCTTTTGTTCTTATTGTCACAAATTACAGCCAATTCTCATTATTCAAGGTATTTGTACTTTTCCCTACTTGCAAAAATATATTTGTAACCCCCAAATCACTAAGAGTGACACTTATGCGGTCATTGGCAAACATGTATATAAAGCCAAAAATTAAAAAAAAAAAATACTTAACTTCTTAACTTACACATTCCCAGCTGAGGTTGGACAAGGTGGAGCTCTGTCTTCTTGTTTCAGCTCTCATGCAGACATGACCAGAAGGTAGAAACAGTAGCGGGCATTGTAGGACAGCGTAAGAGGCCCCAGCTTCAGGGCCAGTTACATGGCATTTGAATATCAACTTTGACAACTGTTAGTGTGATGGCCACAGACAAGTGATTTCATATTTCTGAACCTAACTTTCTCTTTTATAAAATTAAGAAAATAGAATCTCAAAATGATTTGTTTTAAAAATTTGTAATTATAGTCTACGTTATCTACATGGCACGTATATGATAAAATTTACCCTAGGAGCAATAGTTTAGTATTTGCTAATCGGTATTCACAATGACTTTATAGAACATATCTGTGATGAATAATGAGAATCAACTCTACATGTTTGCACACTGCAAGTCAGGGTTTTCCCAAGAAACAAAACTGTTAGGATGTGTTTATTTTAAAGAATTAACTCATATGATTGTGGATATGGGAAAGTATAAAGTCTTCAGGGCAAGCAAGCAGACTAGGCATTCAAAAGGAGCTGATGTTGCATTTTTGAGTCTGAAATCTATGGTACAGACTTGCAGTCTGGAATCAAAGGCAGAATTTATTTGTTGCAGTTTTGACCAGAATTTTTTCTTCTATGGGAAATGTCAGCTTTTGCTCTTAAGTCCTTCAGCTGATTGGATGAAGCCTATCCATATTATACAGCATAATCTTCTTAAGTTCAGCTGACTGTACACATCTACAAAATACCATCACAGTAACATCTAGACTAACGTTTGACCGAACAGGTAGGTACCACGGACGTAATGTAACCATCATGGTTTATAATTATTGCTTACTATAATTTTCTTTTGAATCTGGTAGGACTAACAGAGTTAAACAAAAATACATTTATATTCTCTTGTATGTTTACCAATGTACTTACCTTTTCTAGTGTCCTTTGTGTCCTCATGTCATTTTAATATTGTGTATTTCCTGTTCATTTCTTCATGAAGGAAAGGCTTACTAGTGCCAAATGTTCTCATTTTTATTTTCTAGCAATGCTTTAATTCCTCCATCCTTTACAAAGCAGAATTTTGCGGAATCCAGAAATTTTTGTTGAACATTTTTTTCTTTCAGTACTTTGAATATCTTGTCCCACCGCCTTCTGGTCTCTATTTGTTTCTGATGAGCAATCAAACTGACAGTCACACATAGGATTTCTTATATGCGAAGGATCACTTCTCTGTCCTTGCTCTCAAGAATCTTATTGTCTATGTGTTTCAACAGTGCCATTTCCATATGTCTAGACAGGGATCGCTTTGGATTTATTATACTTGGAGTATGCTAAGATCCTGAGATGTGCACATTAATGCTTTTTACTATATCTTCAAAGCTTTCTGCCATGATTTCTTCAAACATTATGTTGTGCCTGTCTCTCTGCTCTCTATCAGAAAATTTCATTGTATGTATATAGGTACATTTGATCAACCCACAGGTTTCTGAATTTCTGTCTGTTGATTTTTCATCATTCTTTTTTGTTTTTTTCTCTGGACTAGGATGACCTCAATTAATCTTTTTCTGCCTGCTTAAATCTGCTGCTAAGTTCCTCTAGTGGATTTTTCAATTAAGTTATTGTAGCTTTCAACTCCAGAATTTATATTTGATTTGTTTTAATCATTTTAATCTCTATCTATATTCTCTATTTGGTAGGATAAAAGTTCTTACACTTCTATTCTTAGACACAGTTTTATTTTTTTGAATATATTTAAAATGCCTGATTGAAATCTATGTCTAATAATTCCAATGTGTGGACTTATTAATGGATTGTTTTTTGATAACTTTTCGTCCCTTTGCATGAGCCAAACCTTTTATATTTTCTCATGCCTTGATTGTTGTTGTTGTTGAAAACAGGAGATTTAAAATAATATAATGTGGCAACTTCGAAAATAAAATTATCTCCCTGCCTTAGGATGTGTTACTTTTTGTTTTAATGTTAATGTTGTCTGTTTAGTAACTTCTTCTGAACTATTCCATCATGTTTGTGTCATGAAACCTCTTCGTAGTTACCGTAGTTGTCAGCTAATGATTGGACGCACATTTCCTTTAATGCTTGGAAACTGTAAGTGTCCTAGTCTTTGTTGGCAGGCTCTGCATGTGAGTTGGGGCCCCATTCAAACACTAAGCCAGAGCCTTTACTTCCTGCTTGTTCAGTGCCTTCAAGGTTAGCAGAGGTGGGAGCTTGGAGCACTTCCAGGTATGTTTGGACCATATGCCCAGCTTGGCCATGTACAGAGCACCATGCATGTATGTAACCTTTTATATCCCAGGAATGCATCAGAGATTTTCAAAGCCTCCCACGGATGTCTCATTCTCCAGAATTTTCTTTTAAACGTTTGGAGTGGCTTATTTTTAGTCCAAATGTTATTTACTGCCTAAGGCAGCAGTAATGTTAAACAATTGCCATTTACTTTTTTTTTTTGATAAATACCCCAGGAAAAAGGCTGCTCACACTAGGGGAGCTCCAAGTCAGGAGGAATAAAGATAACTTTGAGAGTGTGTTCTTTCATGGGACTGTCAGACAGGACAAACAATGACAAGTCCAGGGAAATTAGGCTTCAAAGGGGTACCCGACCTCCTGCTTCCCAGGGGCTGCCATGCTGCTGCCTTTGACCATGCTCGTTGGCTCCAGGTTTTCAAGGAAAGCATGGAGTTGGAGGTGTGGAATGGAAGCAGCACAAGTTGAAAAGTTGCAAGAATCACTGTTATTCCTGAAATTCCACCATTTTTCTTGAATAAAAAATTTCAGGATTGCTGCACGCTCTTGCTTACATTTCTAGACTTCTGAAAAAAATTATTCTGACATGTGTAAGTTTTCTTTTTTTCTATTTAAAGATTATTTTATTTACATAAACCAATAAAAGGAGAAAGTCGAAAGGAAGAACATTTTCAACTCCAGGAAAAATTTCACAGGTTTCATGTAGAGTTCTTATTACAAGACCCATGAGGTCATATTTTGTGATTAAGTGTATCCAGGTTGACGAGCATTTAAATCTATTCTGTGAACATTTGTAAGTTTTCCTGTTGCTTTTATGGAGCAAATAATTTTTAAGGTTTCTAGTCTCCCATTTTTACCAAAAACGATTCCCCTCCAGTTCTGTATTTTTTAAAATAGTATTTTGGTTAAACAGGTACAGATTTCTAAAAAACATTAAATAAATGGGTATCTGGCAAACCATTAAGCTGATTTGTCTACTAATTTATTCCTTATTTTTTGATATCCACCACTAACACTAGGATTCAGGCACATCAAGCCACTGCAGTTTCTCTAATATGCCATAAGCTTTGTAACGCCGAACAATTTATTCTCTCAGCTAAAGTACTATGTGTGTGCTCTTACCTTTTAGCTGGATAATTCCTACTAATCCGTTTGGATTTGATCAGATCCCTTCTTTCATTAACCCTCTCAACCAGACAGATTTAGGAGAGTATCATATTCTTCCATAGAACCTGGTTTACCTCTATTACAGTACTTGCCAAATACTGGATATTTCTGTCTCCCTACGTACAAAGAAAATTCAGTGAAAAATATTTTATTTTCAGCGGAAGAATGGCATAAGTATGTATATATATATCACACTTAAATAGTATGTCTATACATACATACATAAGAAAAACATGTATGTTGAAAAAATACTTATATGTCAAGAATAATTATGTCTAAATGGTGATTGTGATATTTCTGCTTTGTACTTTTCTATGTTTTTGAAGTGTATGCCCATGATTTTTAATATTTGACTTTTATAAAGAGATAATTTGGAGTACCCGGTGTCTAAGTCTTGGAACATTCATATTTTTAACTAACTCATCAACCATAGGAGAGTACCATTACCAGGGGAAGACAGGTCAAAGTCCACAGAGAATCCCTTACCCACACAGCACGTCACGTATGAAATGTGACTTGCTCTTATTTTGGACCATACCAAAGGGTTTACCTAAGCTCTTCTGCCAGTACAACTAAATTAACTGTTTTTAAAATTCCCTGGCAATACTCTCATGACTAAGTAAGTCCTGAGTCCAAATATTATGGCTCTTCCTTACTGCTGTCCACCATGAAAACCAATCAGCTGGCATTTCTATGAGAATGCCTCGGCCGTAAATGCTTAATGTCGTGAAACTTCGGTGACTAGATGGCATACACTTTACACCACTGCCCATTTAACAGAGGCAAAACAACGTTATTTGTGCCATTATCTCAATCAAAGCATATTCATTCTTTCCTTATACGCTGTCACATTTCTAAATTTAAGAACACCGAGTAAACTATATTTTGAAAAGGAGAGAGAATGTTTGTCACTTACTATATAAATGACAGTTATTTCCTGTCCCAGTATGTTTAGTCTTGAATATGTGGGCTTCTCTCCTCTCTTTGACCTAGGAGTAGCCCTGCAAGTAATCCCATGAGCATCAAGTATTCCTGTGAGCCTCAAGGAGCAGTATCTGCACCATCCCTCTCTGATGTGATAAGTAGGTATACCTAAATTTCTCTCTAGATTTTTGATGACATAATTTCTTAAGCTTTCTGGATTTTTGATGCTTAACTGCTCCTTCAATCAGAGCAAATTAGTCAATAAAAGCCCTTCTTTTAAATTCTAGCACCTCAAGGCTCTGACTCCAGTCTCATATTTCCAACCTCTCTATCTTATTTCCATCCTGCTATGCTATATGTCTTTCCAGTTCTATTTAACCAGCTCTTCATAATGGCGGCATCGCAAGCCTTGTTAATTTAGAGCTAGTACAGATGCACCCCTAGGCACTTTTCCTCAGATATTCCTTGCCCTCCTGCTCTACATGGTGAGAACTTGCCACGCCCCTCCTCTGCAATGATTTAAGCTCCCTGGTGACACTGTGTCCTGGAGCTCTACTTGCCAAGAATAGAGTAAGAAGCTCAGTTATCAGGGAATATTTCCAGGACATATCATCTGGTATACATCCTAGGTGAGATTCCAGCTCTATCCTGTGATGAGGAAAGCCAAAACCAACAAGCAAACAAGCTTCAAAGAGCAGCAGCTTCCTGGAGCTTTTATTTTCGTGAGAGAGAGAGAGGCAGAAGCCAAGTAGTTAAAACACGACAACTCCTGGCATCGAGTCGACAACATCAAACAAGTACCAACTGAGAGTGGTTAGAGTTCAGATGAAAAGGAAATATTTGGGGCCCAAAAAGTACTTTAAGGACAAATGAAGTGCATAACACATTTCACAAATCATTCCATAAAATACTTTTCAGTACTTAAAAAGAACAAACTGTGTCAGGAGCCTTCACTTATGTGGAATAGTTATGTGATGGCTTGTCACTGCTGCTGATGAGGGACTGTGTTAGAGAGACTTCCCTAATGGGCTGGGGCTGTTGTTTCGAGTGCAGGAATTCTCCAGCTTTCCCTCCTCTGGCCACCTAGGGCCCTTTGTTTCCATTTTCCCACCTTTGGCTGGATAGGGTCCTTGTTTCTACATTCCAGCCTCTAGCAGGTCAGGTAGGAACTTTGTTTCTATCTTCCTGCCTCTGGCTCTTGGAGGTGGGGGCTCTGTGACTCAGGGTTGTAAAACAGTAGCCAATCTGGTAAAGGATTCAAAGATCAATTAGTCCAGAGGAAGTTTGGAAGAACCCCTCTCACTGGACAAGAACATGAATGGGGAGGGAATAACTTTGGGTAAAAGCTCTGGCCGCCCCAGCCTGGGCTGGAATCCTCTTTGGATCTCCTTCTAGGGTGTGGAAACTTTCCTCTCACTCTGCCTAATAAACTGTACTATCACACACTCTTTGGGTCCACGAGTTTTATCTGAGCTGTAATACTCACCGTGCCTCAGGCGCCCCTTTTTCCATTATTTGGGGTTAGGAAGACCAAGAGCCTAAGTTCCAGCTGTAGCCACTTTGCTTCTGTGGTGGCCTAGCGGTTAGGACTCTGGCGGCCCTAGTTCGACTCCCGGTGTGGGAACCAGGGAATCCGGCTGCAGTTGCTCTGGTTACACTGACTACTCCTCCAAGGATCTCCTGGGACCAGAATGGGATCCGCCCCTTACCGTGGCTCTGTAGAGGGCTTACCAGTATCTTGCTCTACCTCCCTCTCTATCTTAATCTCTCATCTCTTGCCCTTTTGAGATCCAATGGTTAACACACAATGAGCCGTTACACTCCACCAGATGCAGTATTCTCCCTCTCCACCCATAGTGCTCTTCTCTGACTCTTCTTTGCTCCTTTGTACTTCAAAAGTCAGTTCAGGTATAGACAGGAAGTGCTCCCAGGCACTTCTGCCAGATATGGAAAAGGGCTCTCCTTTCTGCTCCTGGCACTCCTGCTTGTCTCCACTGTTAATGTGATTACTCAATATTATAACTGTTTACTTCTCTGTCTCTCCCATCGGGTCGGGATCTTATCAAGAGGATACCTATGTTTCTCCCTTCAGTATTCTTCAAAAGAGGCTAATTAAGTGCCTGATGGGACACCACACTAAAACATCTATGTATTGTGGAAATTCACATGCTGGGATGAAGAGTTACAGTGAACTGAAAATGCTCAAGAGATATTCCCACATCAGAGCTTTTCTTCCCCTCTGAAGAGCAGTTTTATCCCTAACTCAGATTGCACTTTAAACCCACCAGCCTCATGCCTTGTCTTCTTGGTTTCCTTTGTGCAAATTGCCAGTCTTGAAAGAATGCAGAAGAATGACACTGAGCATAAGTGAACGATGGCTGTGTAGGAGAACCACTGCAGTTTAAAATGCATCTTAAGTGGCGGGACTGTGATGGATTCACTTTCCCTGCTTGTCCTTGAGAACCAGCAGGGGCACCTGTGTTGGGTAATAATTGCTCTGCCTTGCTTGAAGGCATAGCACTTGGCTTATAGGACATTGATTCATTTGGATCTTGTGTCTATTTCAGCCCCAGGGCATTCCCCACTGTTGAAATTGACACAGAACAGGAAGAGATAAATGTGTAAAGGCTGGGGCTTCGGGGAGCCCTGAGGCTGATATTGATGAGGCAGTAGCCTTAGTGCTTTGCTTCCTGTGGCTTTTCTCCATCACAGGGAAGGCAGACTGGTCCCCAACTAGGAATGAAACTGTTTCCACAACCAACACATTGGAAGCCTTCTTTACATAACTTAAGGGGAAAAAGAAACAGTAGAGAGCTCCGAGAATTAACAGATGGAAAAGAGAAATAAAATTATCGGAAGAGTCTACACACTCTTCAGTTTTCAAGCATAGCGTCCCTTCAACTTGTGAAAGTTCAGCCCATTTAGTTCCTAACTCTGTCTAATCCCAAGTGATCTGTTACCTTTGTACTGATTTGGCGACTTGAGAAGCCAACATTAGCAATCACTTCTTCCTCTCAAATCTAAAACTTTTTTCTGTATTGTTTTCTGTCTGTCTTCTCTCAATCCTCCAACACAGTAGGGAACAATCCAGACCCCCACCCCTGCACATGATGGTGCACCAAACACTCTCTTCCTTTCTTCTCTCCTTTCTAGGTGCTCCTTTCACTTATTCTTCTGAGTCTTCTTTCTCCTCACATCTGCTAATTTCAGACTTGTTCACAATGTCTGCACCAAGCCCCTGTCTGTCTGTCAGAGCTCTACCTAAACTAAACCTCTTCTCAGACAACATCTGATAGAAATATGGTCATCTTAAGCTTCTCTTCTTAAAGGGTTGAATTATCATCTTTTAGAGCAAACTATATACTTACGAGCAAAACCAAAAGACAAGAGGCTGTAGTCTACAACTGCATGCAAATATAATAAACAGAGAGTGGATTGAAGGAGTTCTAGCCAATGTTTGCTTCCTTTTGGGAGAACGTCAATAGTTGAGTTTCAGCTGGGTGTGGCGGTGTACCCGTAATTCCAGCTACTCCAGAGACTAAAGTTTGACCCCAGGAGTTCAAGACTGCAATGAGCTATGATTGCATCACTGCACTTCAGCCTGGGTGACAGGGCAAGACTCCATCTTTAATTTTTTTTAAAATTAGTTTTGTAAAGTGAATACAAACGATCATGCTGGCCTACCATATTTGGAAGCATCTTGCTGTGTCTGCCTATGACTTGGTGGGTTGGTAGAAATAAGCTGATAGATCTATTGCCTGAATTGTTGTACCTAGAGATTATTTATTCATTACGGAAAAACCACAGCTAAGAGGAAGAAGAGGAGCCCTATGGAATCACCTGCCGTGGGGAATGTATCACAGCCTGCACTGATGGTCCCTCCAGGCCTTTCTTGTTTTCAGGAAGGACTGATACTACCTAAATGAGTCAGGCTAAGATGGCAGGGAGGCAACAGAGTTACACAACTCTCTTGTACAGTAAACATTCTTCATGCCCTTCCAGCGGGTTGAGGGCAATCCAGACAGATCTGTGTGTTGAAGTTCCAGCACAGTATCTGTCATGCTGCCCAGAAAGTGTTTACTAAGTAACAGTAAATCCCAGGGACTATTTTAGGTTACAACACTTGAGAACACAGAAATTAGGCTTATGTGTTTTTCTTGTACACTGTCATACAGAATTAACTGCTTAATAAAAGTTTCACGATGATGGTGAGGCTAAATATCTATTACTCCAGGAGCTGTACTCCCATGTGGCCTTTCACTATAACTTACAATAGAGCTGTGACATTTGATAATTGCTGGATATAGGTTTTGCATATCAACAAAATACAGTTATTCATTAATAATTTATTCCAACAAGTTTCACCCTGATATAATAAATAAATTATTAGTTCATACTCTTAAGGAAGATAGTTCTGCACAGAAGTTGCTTTATTTCTCCTTTCTTGCCTGGGTTTTAGGTTATCACAACATTTGCAGAAGAAGCAGATGCTATAAATTTAATTCTGAAAACAAGTCAGACTGATACTTTTCAAGATCCATCAAGTTATTTCAAAATATATCAAAATTAGTACATCCTGTGAAAAACTAGTATAAAGGTTGTGTCCAAGCCGTAAAAAAGAGGCATTCCTCGCCTTTAAAAGAACAAACATGTTCAGGAAATCAACATTAGGACAGGACTTTAACAACACTGGAAAGTTTTCATGTAGAAAATCTGTCGTTACGTTGTACGAGAACAGCTGCTGACCTTTATTTTAAAGAAAAGAGGCCAGGCACGGTGGTTCATGCCTCTCATCCCAGCACTTTGAGAGGCCAAGGCAGGTGGATCACTACAGGTCAGGAGTTCAATACCACCCTGACCAATACAGTGAATCCCTGCCTCTACTAAAAATACAAAAATTAGCTGGGTGTGGTGGCGCATGCCTGTAGTCCCAGCTACTTGGAAGGCTGAGGCAGGAGAATTGCTTAAACCCGGGAGGCAGAGGTTGAAATGAGCTGAGATCACGCCACTGCACTCCAGCCTGGCAACCAGAACAAGACTCCATCTCAAAGAAAAAAAAAAAGAAAAAAGATGAGTGCCTTGTAAGTGATGCCCTGTGTCTTCCGCATTGAGAGGAGAGACCTCTTCTGTCTTTCTCACTCCCTGCATGTCCAGCTCCCAGAACAGTTTCTGCTGCAGATAAGGCTCTCAACAAACAATAACATATATTTAATAACAAAACATAATAAGATAGTCATCCTTAAAAAAGATAGCAATGTGTCTAGCTAGAGAGAGAAAATACACACTGTTAAATTGTTCTAGATGACTTTAAAACATAATTAAATGGCAAATGTCTGAAAGAGACTTTCTGTTATCATCCATTATCAGTCAACAGGGTGTGTGTGTGTGTGCTATAGCCATGCACTTTGTTTCTCACTGGAGATTCAGGAATGATAACACTACACATCTACAACCATCTGACCTTCAACAAACCTGACAAAAACGAGCAATGGGGAAAGGATTCCTTATTCAGTAAATGGCATTGGGAAAACTGTCTAGTCATATGCAGAAAGCTGAAACTGGATCCTTTCCTTACACCTTATGCAAAAATTAACTCAAAATGGCTTACAGACTTAAATGTAAGACCTAAAATCCTAAAAATCCTAGAAGAAAACCTAGGCAATACCATTCAGGACATAGGCATGGGCAAAGACTTCATGACTAAAACACCAAAAGCCAAAACTGACAAATGGGATCTAATTAAACTTAAGAGCTTCTGCACAGCAAAATAAACTATCAATAGAGTGAACAGACAACCTACAGAATGGGAGAAAATCTTTGCAATCTATCCATCTGACAAAGGGTTAATATCCACAATCTACAAACAAACAAATTTGTAAGAAGAAAACCCATAACCCCATCAAAAAGTGGGCAAAAGATATGAACAGACACTTTTCAAAAGAAGACATTTATGTAGCCAACAAACATATGAAAAAAAGCTCATCATCACTGGTCATTAGAGAAATGCAAATCAAAACCACATTGAAATACCATCTTACGCCAGTTAGAATGGTGATGATTAAAAAATCAGGAAACAACAGATGCTTGAGAAGATGTGTAGAAATAGGAATGCTTTTGCACTGTTGGTGGGAGTGTAAATTAGTTCAACTATTGTGGAAGACAGTGTGGCGATTCCCCAATGATCTAGAACCAGCAATACCATTTGGCCCAGCAATTCCATTACTGGATATATATCCAAAGGATTATAAATCATTCTGCTATAAAGGTACATGAGCATGTATGTTTATCGTGGCACTGTTCACAATAATAAAGACTTGGAACCAATCCAAATGCCTATCGATGATAGACTGGATAAATAAAATGTGGCACATATACACCATAGAATACTATGTAGCCATAAAAAAGGATGAGTTCATGTCCTTTTCAGGGACATGGATGAAAGTAGAAACCATCATTCTCAGCAAACTAACACAAGAACAGAAAACCAGACACTGCATGTTCTCACTTGCAATTGGGAGTCGAACAATGAGAATGCATGGACACAGAGAGGGGAACATCATACACTGGGGCCTGTCAGGGGTTGGGGGGATAGGGAAGGGATAACATTAGGAGAGACACCTAACATAGATGACGAGTTGTTGGGTGCAGCATATCACCACGACACGTATATACCTATGTAACAAACATGCATGTTCTGCACATGTACTCCAGAACTTAAAGTACAGTAAAAAAAGAAGAGAAAAAGACTTGATCCTCACCCTTGAGCAGATCTTAACCTAATGCAAAAAGAAGAAACAATATGAACTGCAGTATGCAGAGAAAGCTGCCAGAATGATTTTTCTTTAAAGGTTCCGAATCTAGTCTTATATTTATCTTGCTAAAACCATATCTTTGACTTCCCAGTGCCTGAAAAATTAAAGGTAGACTCTGGAAGATATATTCTTCTCAGCCTTCTCTTACCGTCTCTGCACAATATTAATTACTTCTATGCCCCTCCTTGTACTCTTAACCTCAATATCATTTTCCTCTGGGTATTGAAATATGCACTTTTTTCCTAAGTGGAAACCCTACCTCCCACATTGAACACACCATCCTCCCAGCTCCCAGCAACCGTGTAGTACCTGTCTAGTAGTCGTTCCATGTTCCTATTAGCCTTTGAGACTCTACTGAGATGTGACTTTCTCTAGTAGCTTTCTCTGACAAAGAAACAACTCATTATAGGAACCGGTATTGACATTTTAAATGTTAAAAGCATTTAACAAACTAGAGGCTGGGAAGGGATTCAAGGGAGGAATAGGGAGAGATTTGCTAAAGGATACAAAATGACCTGTAGTTAGGAGGACTAGGTTCTAGTGTTCTATATCACTGTAGGATGACTGTAGTTAACAATAATATGTAGTGTCCAATAGCTAGAAGGAAGACACTGAATGTTCCCAATGCAAACAAACGATAAATGTTTGAGATGATGGGTATGCTAATTATCCTGATCTGAGCCCTATATATTATGTGTATCAAAATATCACTGAGTATCTCATAAAATGATACAATTACTATGGTCAATTCAACATAAAATTAAAAAGAATTAAAGCCAATAGTTTTGAAGCTGGTGGTAGTAAGCTTGTGCAGATCAAATAGAAGGAGGAAAAACAGTTGGAGGGAGGCAAAGTGACTAGAACTTTGATCAGAGAGTCAGCAGTGGAAATTAAAACAAAAGGAAAATGTAAAGATGTTTCTGATAAGGACTTTGCTGCTGTTGATTAGGGTTAGAAAATAAGGGATCTTTTAAAAATCTGTCATTAGACAAAGATACTGTTATTAAGAGAATTGAAAAAAGTGAAAGAGGGAGAATATACCAGAAGTTACCAGTTCAGATAAGATACACTGCTTAAAATGAGAGCAAAACATCCAGATACTAGTGACTTGTGGAGTATTTAAAATGTGGGTCTTCAGATTTAGAGAAAGTGTAGAGACGGAAATGATGGGTTCAGGATTGTGCTTCATGGTGCTGTGGCGTTTCAGCAAATGGTGTTTACCTGTTATATGACTATTTCCCCTGTACACTGTCAATTTCACAAGATAGGGATGGAGGGAAGAAAACACAATTTTTTTTCTTTCTCTTCTTAGTTTTTGTTGAGACACTCTCCTGAAAACAAAAGTCAAATTAACAAAAGAAAAACAAGCAGAAGTTTATGAACACACACTGTACGCATCATGCAGGAGAAGCCTCAGCTTAAAAGTATTTCTCTCTCTAGGCACTGGCTTACATGCCTTGCTTAAATAATATTTTAACAAAGAGCCGTAAGTCCGAAATAGAGACAAGACAAAGAAGAGAACAGTTCAATTTTTTGAAAAGGTGGGAAAACGTGGGAACATAGTAAAATCTGTTTTCAGCTTCCTCTGGTGCCTGCTGGTATCGTCTCTAGGCTGATAAGCAATTACTGTCCCTAGTAAGAAGGAATTTATGCCTTGCCATCAGGCAAACAGAGTCTGGGCTTTTAGCATCTAATTTAAAAATTCTCAGCTGGACGCAGTGGCTCACACCTGTAATCCCAGCACTTTGGGAGGCCGAGGTGGGTGGATCAGGAGGTCAAGAGATCGAGACCATCTTGACCAACACGGTGAAACCCTGTCTCTACTCAAAATACAAAAAAAAATAGCCGGGCATGGTGGCACGTACCTCTGGTCCCAGCTACTCGGGAGGCTGAGACGGAAGAATAGCTTGAACCCAGGAGGCAGAGGTTGCAGTGAGCCAAGATTGTGCTACTGCACTCCAGCCTGGTGACAGAGCAAGACTCTGTGTCAAAAAAAAAAAAAAAAAAAAAAAAAAAAAAAAAAAACTCAATATTTTGGGAGGATTATTATGCTTTCCTTCAGGCGCATGATTCATATTCTACATATCTGTAACCCAAACAATGGGAATAGTGTCAGTCACAGAGCAATGGATTAACTAACAATGAAAGAAAAAGTGCTTCATGTAAGGGATCCCTGCTACGGCATATATTGGGTGATATGCTGATAGTTTTTGCACATTCAGCCCCTTTCTAGGACATCTTTGCAGGACAGTGGTGAAAGGAAATCTTTACAGTGGGCAAAACTTCAAGCAGTGCACACCTTGTGCACTTTGCTTGGGAGGAGAAATGGCCAGATGTGCGATTATACACTGATTCATGAGCTATAGCCGATGGTTTGACTGGATGGTCAGGGGCTTGGAAGAAGCATGATTGCAAAATCAGTGACAAAGAAATTCTGGGAAGAGGTGTGAATGGACCTCTCTGAGTAGTCAAAACTGTGAAGATATTTATATCTCATGTAAGTGCTCACCAAAGGGCGACCTCAGCAGAGGAGGAGTTTAATAATCAAGTGAATAGTTTGACTTGTTCTGTGGACACCACTTAGCCTCTTTCTCCAGCCACCCTTGTCATTGCCCAATGAGCCCATGAACAAAGTGGTCATGGTGGCAGGGATGGAGGTTACACATGGGCTCAGCAACATGGATTTCCACTCACCAAGGCTGACCTGGCAACGGCCACAACTGAGTGCCCAATTTGCCAGCAGCAGAGACCAAAACTCAGCCCTCAATATGGCACCATTCCTCGGGGTGATCAGCCAGCTACTTTGTGAGAGGTTGATTATCCTCTTCCATCATGAAAAGGGCAGCGGTTTGTCCTCACTGGAATAGACACTTACTCCAGATATGGGTGTGCCTATCCTGCATGCAGCACTTCTCCATGACTACCACCATCCGTGGACTCACCAAATGCCTTATCCACCATCATGTTATTTCACATAGAATTGCTTCTGACCAAGGTACTCGCTTTATGGCTACAGACATAGGGCAGTGGGCTCATGCTCATTGAATATACTGTTCTTACCATGTTCCCCATCATCCTGAAGCATCTGGAGTGACAGAACGGTAGAGAGACCTTTTGAAGTCACAATTACAATGACAGCTCTAGGTGGCAATACTTTGGAGGGCTGGAGCAAAGTTCTCCAGTAGGCTGCATATGCTGTGAATCAGCATTCAGTATATGCTACTCTTCCTCCCATAGCCAGGATTCACAGGGCCAGGAATCAAGGGATGGAAGTGGACGTGGCACCACTCACCATCACCCCTAGTGACTGACTACCAAAACTTTTGCTTCCTCTTCTGGTCACGTTACGTTCGGCTGGCCTAGAGATCTTAGTTCCAGAGGGAGGAATGCTGCCACCAGGAGACACAACAATAATTCCATTAAACTGGAAGTGAAGATTGCCACCTGGACACTTTAGGATCCTCCTCCCTCTAAGTCAACAGGCTAAGACGGGAGTTACAGGGTTGGCTGGGATGATTGACCCAGACTATCAAGATGAAATTAGTCTACTACTTCACGATGGAAACAAGGAAGACTGTGTTTGGAATACAGGAGATCCTTAGGTCATCTCTTAGTGTTATCCTGTGATTAAGGTCAATAGGAAACTACAGCAATCCAATCCAGGCAGGACTACAAATGACCCAGACCCTTCAGGAATGAAGGTTTGTGTCACTTCACCAGGTAAAAAAAAAAAAATAGATAAAATAATAATAATAAAACCCACGACCTGCTGAGGTGCTTGCTGAAGGCAAAGGGAATAAAAAATGGGTAAAAGAAGAAGGTAATCATCAATACCAGCTATGACCATGTGACCAGCTGCAGAAATGAGGGCTGACTGTAACTCATAAGTTATTATCTCCTTATTTCGTTAAGAACATATTTGCACATGAAGATACTTGTACAAATAAGATGTAGAAATAAGATGAAGAAATTACCTTCATCTTATTTCCTTTTCCCCTTTATTGTTTGACATAAGATTTATTGACTTCAAATCAGCATCTAAGAGTTAACTTTACATAATAGCATTCAGGCTAAGGATTAGTGCACTTTGGGTTGTATATGAAGGATAGCTGTATTACGTTAGGTGTAATTGTGAACTTACTACTGTCTTTATTTGAAGATTGTATATGATTTTAGGAGATGTGTATTGGTTCAAGTTGACGAAGGTTGTGCACTTGTGATGGTTCATACTGACTGTCAACTTGATTAATGCTTCAATGCTTCATGAAGCATTGGAGGATGCAGAGTATAGTTCCTGGGTGTTTCTGTGCGGGTATTTCCAAAGGAAATCAAAATACGAGTCAGTGGACTGGGAGACATAGATACACCCTCAATCTAGGTGGGTACCATCTAATTAGCTGCCAGCTCAGCTAGAGAAAAGCAGGCAGAAGAATGCAGAAGGACTTGACCTTCTGAGTCTTCTGGCCTTCATCTTTCTCCTGTGCTGGATGCTTCCTGCCCTTGAACATCAGACCAAGTTCTTCAGGTTTTGGACTCTTGAACTTACACCCAGTGGTTTGTCAGGGGCTCTTGGGCCTTTGGCCACAGACTTAAGCCTGCACTGTCGGCTTCTCTACTTTTGAGGTTTTGAGACTCAGACTGATCCACCAGTGGCTTCCTTGCTCCTCAGTCTGCAGACAGCCTATCATGGGACTTTGCCTTGTGATTGTGTGAGTCAGGTCTCCTTAATAAACCTCCCTTTCATATATGCATATATCCTATTAGTTCTATCCCTCTAGAGACGGTATGCAGACACATTAGCTATACCTTCTCCCTGGGCGAAGTTAGTGTCCTAGAGAAAACAGGAAACATTCTCACCAAACTCCAGACAGCCAGACCAGAAAAGATGGGCCCCAGCTGTAAACACATGGGCAAGGACACAGTCACTGGCTTTTGGCACTAGAAAGGCTGGAGGAAAAAGCAATTATAAAAGAGCTCTTATTTGGTATTTAGGGAAGGAGATGGATATGGAGGGATCAAAGAAAGTTATGCCTTTGCAATCTATCTGACTTTTCTCCCGTTAGGGTGGAGTGATGTTCCATCCAGTGTCCTTAGATAGTTCATGCAGCATATTGAGATAATAAGCCATTGTTCTTTTTCCGTTTGTGTGTGTGTGTGGGTGTATGTGGTTTCTTTTTTTCTTTTTTCTTTTTTTTGAGATGAAGTCTTGCTCTGTAGCCTAGACTGGAGCGTAGTGGCAAGACCTCGGTTCACCACAACCTCCACCTCCCAGGTCCCAGTTCAAGCAATTCTCCTGCCTCAGCTTCCTGAGTAGCTGGGATTACAGGAACACATCACCACGCCCAGTTAATTTTTGTATTTTTAGTAGAGACGGGGTTTCACCATGCTGGCCAGGCTGGTCTCGAACTCCTGACCTTGTGATCTGCCCGCCTCAGCCTCCCAAAGTGCTGGGGTTACAGGCGTGAGCCACTGCGCCTGGCCACCATTTTTTTATTAGTTTGAAATTGTTTTGTTTTGTTCTCAGTGGACATTACTGTTACATTGTTTCCTGATGTAGATGTATTTGTTGCATGCATAGACTGTAAGGATCAAGTCAGGGTATACGGAGAGTCCATCATCTCGAGCAGTTATCACTTCTCTGTGTTTGGAACATTCCGAGTCCTCTCTTCTAGCTGCTTGGACATATATAATACATTTTTTATAACTTTAGTCACCCTAGAAGGAAAGCTGAGGGGAGGATAGTGATATGGACCACGGGCCTAGATTTAATGTAGAAAGTTTATCCATTTGTCTCCTAATTTTGAGGGTCACTCTTATTTTTGTGTCCTTCCAAATTCTACTCTGGGGTTTCTGCACAGATTGTTGCCTCCCTGTTGAAGGCCCCTCTAGTCCTTGTTCTGAGCTAGGACTTCTTCAACCTAAGTGATTCTTCTCTCAGCACCTTCAAATCTCTCTCTCTTTTTTATTAAGCCCCCATCCCATTATTTTTAATGTTAGATGTTTTTCCCCATCCTTTCTTTTTTTTTTTTTTTTTTTTTTTTTTTGACAGAGTCTCGCTCTATCGCCAGGTTGGAGTGCAGTGGCGTGATCCCTGCTCACTGCAACTTCCATTTTTCTGGTTTCAAGCAATTCTCCTGCCTCAGCCTCCCAAGTAGCTGGCACTACAGGCACACACCACCATGCCCGGCTAATTTTTTTGTACTTTTAGTAGAGATGGGATTTCACCATGTTGGCCAGGATGGTCTCGATCTCTTGACCTCGTGATCCACCCTCCTCGGCCTCCCAAAGTGCTGGGATTACAGGTGTGAGCTGGGATTACACCCGGCTCCCCATCCTTTCTTATTACCAATTCACTTGGAGCTCAGGCAAGAGAAAAGTAGAAAACAATAACACCAGACACACACACACACACACAGACAGAGAGTGCTCAAAAACACCTTAACTGGGAAGCCTTATTATACATTGTTAACTTATTAATCATATTATATTACATAATTTAACTGGCCAATATTAATAATTAGGATCTTAATTTTTGAAATGATAAAGAGCCGGGAATCCAAGCAACAAAATTAATTATTCTTAGTTTTTAGGGTTAATAATTCTGGGATATGTACTGATACTAGATTTATATATAAGCAAATATGCAAAAGTTCTGTTACTTTATTTAATAAAGTCCATGAAATATATCAACATTTGAATATAAAGAAGAAATTAATATTTTACCTGCAACTCAATATAAGTTTCTATTTAAAAATAACTGTTATCAGTGTGATGTTCTAATCAAGCTGATACACACACAGTTTGGAATTGTGTGTTCTTTTAAACTCTCAGCAGCTTCTCTCTAAATATTTATGCATCAGATAAACAAAACAAGATGGTCAGACAAGGTTTTTTTTTTTTGTAATAAATACTGATCAAATCTAAAGATTCATGATATGATTGATTAAATGAAGGTGTTGGTGTCAGGTCAACTAACTCCTCCGTAGTTACCAAGAGCACTCTGACCTTAAGTTGTCAGCCTCCTCTGAGTTCTGCCCATTTTAAAGCAGCACCTGGTACAGGCTGAAGATGAGAGCTTAGATCCGAGGGAGCGTTTAGTCATGGAGATGCATCCAATAAGTTAGAATAGAATGATGAAGAGTCAGGGACAGATTCAAAGCTACTGCACCTTCCTGTTTCCACAGAATTCAATACAAAGTCCCACAAAATGAAGATAATTGTTGCCCTTTTAGGAAAGAGCTCTTGGGTTTTTGGAGAAAACTCATACTTTCATCCATGAAAAGAAATAATTTCCTTATATTCTATACAGCAGAGAAGTAGATGGAAAACTACTAGCTGAATCGCATGCCTTGAAAGGCTGGTAGCAGTAAACTGAGGAGGCTGTGGAGAAGAAAGAGGCAGAGAGAGGCCACTTAGTGATGAGAAATTCCACAGCGACTATCCAAACTGTGCAATTATGCCCAACTTATATGAAAAGATTAGTACTATCTTTTTCCCTTTGTATGAATGTGTAGTTTTTAAATAATGGCAAGCGCCTTAATCTTTTAATGGCAAGTTGCTTTATCTTTACATATTTCTAAATATTGTGTGTACCTAATAGATTAAATAATTCATTGAAGAAAAAACTAGCTATCATTCCTCCTGCTCCGTTGAATTTGAATAAAATTTTCAATCCCCTAAAAATGCTCCCAAAGATGTTATATTTCTTCACTTTATGCTGATGATCAACAAAATAAATGGTAATTAAGCAAAGCCAGAATTTGTGAACTGTGAACGTGCATCCTATTGTAATTCAAGCTAGATAATACATTTTTTTCTTGTTTGTTTGTTTTTTTGAGATGAAGTTTTGCTCTTGTTGCCCAGGCTGGAATGCAGTGGCACAATCTCAGCTCACTGCAACCTCTGCCTCCTGGGTTCAAGCAATTCTCTGCTTCACCCTCCCAAGTAACTGGGATTACAGGCACTGGCCACCGCACTCAGCTAATTTTTTTTGTATTTTTAGTAGAGACAGGGTTTCACCATCTTGGCCAGGCTGGTCTTGAACTCCTCACCTCGTGATCCACCTGCCTTGGCCTCCCAAAGAGCTGGAATTACAGGCATGAGCCACCGCAGTCGGCCTGTACTATTATTTTTAAGAGCATAATTTGAGTGTATTCCTAGGATATTCATCCACTAAAACTAAATAAAACAAAGACCAGCATGTTTTCCAAGAAAAAGTGGGAGAAATAGGTTTTCCATCATCACCTAGAGTAAAATGGGAAATATCAGTAAAGTAGCTGAATTGTTTCCCTATGTTGTGATACATTTAGCTAATTGGGAAAGATACATTTATTCCATTTTCCATTGCTATTTTATCCCAGGTGATCATAAAGGAGAAGTCTAACAAAGATGAAAAACCAAAATTGTGATAGTTCACCCCAACCTTAGCTGGAGTCTTAAATGAAAAGTCATAAAATAACACTGTCCAGAAACTTCCAGCATAGGAGGAACTGTAGAAACTTTCTTTAGTAGGAAAAACAAAGAAGCCAAAAAAACTGTCTTCTGCTGATAGTGAGCCACGGTAATAAAATGTTTCCTTTTGATGATTAAGCATTATAAATTTGAGAAATTAATTTTTAAAGAGGAAATCAATGAGGTATTATGGTATTGAAATGTTACGTGATGAGGAAAAACAGAAATATGCAAATTACTTGTCCAATTGTTGGAGAGGAAAAAAGAAATGTGAATAAAAAGAAATATTTAGCAGAATGGACAGCAAGTAAGACAAGTTAAAATCAAAGAATAATATGGTTGTGGGATGGCTGAAATGTATTTTAGGAATTTAGGTAGGAAGTTAATTGGATGTTTTCTGGATTGCTGTAATGTGAATTCTTCTGTTTTTCTTAAAAATCTTCATGTATTTGTTTAACTGTATTATTTTTAGTAAATTACTAAAGAAACCTTATTGTGGCTGTGAGATTTCATCTAAAGAGATATGGAAAGGATGAGAAAAACACCCTGGAATTCAAGAATATTTTGGAGTGAGAAAATGAACTTCTGTAGATTGTGGGGATGAGGGAGAATGCAATATTTTAAGGTATTGCTCAAATCCTCTTACCCTACTACATAAACTCTTGACCTCCCTCTTAACTTAAAATGAAATTTTCATGTCTCACTGTTTCCTACAACGTTCTAAATCCCTATAGACCTGATGGTTTCCTGTCTATTTCTACCTGAATTTATTTTTCATCATTTAGATGTCAGCTCAGTACCAATGTGAAAACTTTTTAAATCTACCGTCTGAAATAATTATCTATATTCTCTATCAAATCCCTCTGCTTTAATTCCACATGACCCTTTACTTCCCTCAAATTATCCTGTTTGTATGCTTGTTTATTTTCTGCATCCTTCACTGAAATGTCCCTTCTGTAAGAACAAATAACTTGTCTGTCTCTATCGTCAATGCTTAGAACTCCATTCAGCAGATAGTAGGTCTAACAAGTAAATATTTGTGGAATGAATGACTTTGTTGCTTAGCTCACAATGAACGGGGTGCTCCATCTGAAATCTATTGTTTATCCTTACTAATCACTTTTATCTATCTACTAACATTTCATGGGCTATGTAGTCTACAATCAAAATAAGATCTGTGAACTCAACTAGATCATAAGAAAACTAGGGACAACTGATGCTTGTCATGAAGACATCAAGACTTGATATTTCAAGACAATACATAAAACTGGTTAATATGCAAGAAGATAAAGAAACTTTTGGCTGGGTGCATTTTCTCACACCTGTAATCCCAGCACTTCGGGAGGCTGAGGCAAGTGGATCACCTGAGGTCAGGAGTTCGAGACGAGCTTGGCCAACATGGTGAAATGCTATCTCTGCTAAAAATACAAAAATTGACTGGACGTGGTGGTGTACACCTGTAATTCCAGCTACTTGGGAGTCTGAGACAGGAGAACTGCTTGAATCCAGGAGGTAGAGGTTGCTGTTAGCCAAGATCACACCACTGCACTACAGATTGGGCAACAGAGTGAGACTAAGTCAACAAAAAAAAAGAACTTTTAAGAAAAGAAAAGAAATAGTGTTGGACTTTTTAAAAAATGTAACACAATAAAAAGTTTTGACCAGTGTATATCATTAGGACTTTTTAAAAAGTAACATAGTAAAAACTTTTAGCCTGTATATCAAGCCTTGTGAAAAATTACACTAATATGATAATTTTCAAAATATATTACAATTGATATTATTTTCATTTTCATTTAATAAAAGACCAAAGAAAATGTAAGGATTTTAGAAAAATAAAGAATCTCATACATCACAGAACTCATTCATTTTATGACCAAAGAAAATAAAGTCTAAATGATTAACTATTGGCCACAACTAGATGTTACATTACCTGAAGGATAGCCCTGTGATTTTCTGACTAAATAAAACATTCATGATTTCCAGAACCAAAGCTCAGTAGCTCTGGGGACCCTATTATTCTCTCAAAAAATCAATAACCTCTTTATTTTGAGTGTCTATTTGTATTTGAGGAATCCAAGACCTCAAATTGGAGCAGTGGTTGCAGGGTTGTGAGTAGGACTGGACAGAGAAACATTATTTGGAAGAACAAGGTTTATGAAGAAAACGTTTATACATATATTGTATGTATATATGCATGTATCTATGTATTATTGGCTAGGTTAATGAAACATTTTACTATATATATAAAATATGTAAATTTAAAAAATATAAAATATATATATGTTTTACTATATATAATATATATATTTATATATTTTTACTATATATAATATATATTTATATATATTTTTACTATGTATAATATATATTTATATAATAAACTGAAAATATATATTTTTTATATATATATATATATATTTCACTATAAGGCAAGAGATAGCTCAAAAATTTGAGTTTAGATTGGGTTTGGAGACAGATCAAATACCTCCCAGTCTGACATAAAGGTAGATGACCTTTCTTCACCATATGCTTTTGATTATGTGTTCAAAGAGAGGATGTAACTGTTTTTCACCTGCATGATCAGGCGCTCGGGATTTGCAATTATTCTGTTCAGTTGCTCCGTTTCTTCATCTCGTCTTCCACATACTACATGAATGTTGCTCTGTTTGCCTCGTCTCAGTTTTTGAAACATTTCTCCCCAGACTGGCAGTGTGGATGCTGAGAAAAAGACTGATGATTCAAATCTTAGGTGATTCTGGTGCTGGGTGTAGAATTCCTCTTGCTGCTCCTAGGTCTGGCAAGATTGAGTACCATGCCAACTGAGTTTTCTCTAATACTATCTTTACAAAAATCAAGAGCTGATTCCTACACAGGTTGGGCTTGGAGAAATACTGGTATTTTTTGGGCAAGAAAGAAATAACACAGGTTGCTTTGAATATGTGCTTTGTAGGGTGTGGGTGAGGGATTCGGTTAACTTTTGAGGAAGCGCTAAGCTGAAGTGTACTCGTTACCCTGCTTCACTCCGGTCCTCTTGGATTCATTCTTGCTCAGTTCAATGCCTTCATTTAGTCATCATTTCATTCAATAAATATTGGTGAGTGAGTCACATACACAAATTAATGCAATAAAATGAGATAAGCACAGTAAGAATACTGTGAACAAAAAGCACTTGAGATACAGAGAAAAAATTATAATCACTGGGGGAATCAGGGAACACTTCACTGAGGATCAGTTTTTAAGGATTATTAGAAATGCTACAGTGATACTATGCCTAATCTGGACACTGTTATAAGAAACATCATCATCAGACAGTTTTAGGGGAAGCAGAAAAGGCCCTCTCAGGTGGTATAGTTTATTCAGCAACAAAAGATGCCTACCTCTATAAGCAAAGAAGAGAATAGCACTTGCTTACAGATAAGAGACTCAGTTGTGGGCCTACAGCCCTGCGGTTTCCTGAGATTATCAGAAAAGAATATGAGAGGCTGCAGAGTAGGATGGGATGAGAGAAAGGATGATTGGGAACAGATACTGGGACCCTTTATGTAACCACAACACAATGTTTTCTGATGGAATCTGCCATTTTTTTACAGATGAGAGGCAGAAGCCAGGGAAGTTTAAATGATCTGCTGATGGTCTGGTAGTCAGTGGCAAAGCTAGAATTTTCAGCCTCCAAGTTCATTTTTGGTTTTTCTATTGTTTAGAGTCCCAGAATACATGATTTTTCCTCTGCACTGCTAACCAAATTGTGATTTCTACCATTGTCCTTTTATGGAATACTTCCAGCTCCAATATGCTATTTAGTTATTTTTTTCTTTTTTTGTAAATAAGAATTTTTTTTCTGACTGATGCCAAAGCATGTTATTTAGAGAAATTTTATAGAACATTTGTGCTAAGACTGTATGAGATGGTATATTCTTGGTGCTAATATTTTAGCATCATTCTTGTGTTCTGCTCTTCATTTATGAAGCAATCTCAATGAACAAAGGAGAATATTCCTCTGGGAAATAACTTTTTGTCAAGCTAAGGCAATATAACTTTATATTACCTAGCTGAGCATGTGGAGTACTTAAGCAAGACTCCATTTTGTCTCTTACTTTTAATGTATAATTAAGTTTGAATTAACTTTTAATTATCTTCTCTATCACATATTTATTAGGCGAAAATAGGTCCCACAGCTTTCCCTCTTCCACAAATCAACACTTTATAAACCAACGATTTTCTGTTCCTTATGAATTCTATCAAACTCTGTATCCCTTTAGTGATAAATTTCTTCAATTTTTCTTGAGCAAGTATATGTTGGAAGACTTTCTAAGACCTTTTGCTCAAGGGCAAACTTTATTCCCAGATTGGATCAAGTTGAGAAACCCGTAAAGTATCGTCACCAAGTACACAGGAGGGAGAAACAAGCAAAGCAAAAGGAAGATGATGTTCTTCCCACCTTCCCCAGTTTGCCCCTGGGATATACTGTGGGAGCTTGTTCATTTGCTCAGGACAGAAAATCAGCCCATAGAGCTATCAATAAGAGCAGGTCACATGCATGCATGGAAAGTCACCTGCTCGTGTGTCTGTAGCCACGTGTTTTTCCTGTAGTTGAAATTTCTCATTTCAGAGGTTGGCAAATAACAGCTACAGAAACATAGCACACATAGAGGCTAAGCTGGAATGCCTCAGACTAAAGACAAAGGAAAATGTGTGGGTTTTATGTTATTAAATTCTCCTAATATGGATTTATTTATTTATTTCCTTCTCACTAAACTCAAATGCTTGGAGAAACATGTAAATACTGATGAAGATATCAGAGGAAAATCATATTTGAAATAATTTGAGGGGAACATAAGCAAATGAGCCACATCAAATTTTTAGACAAGCTATCATTCTAGAGATAAAAGTGTTTCCTATGGAGACAATGAAAGCTCTGAGGTTCTTACACATGGGTGTATCCAGAGGCCACCCTGAAATCTTGAGAGGTGAAAAATTTGGTCAGTTCCAGAGACAGATCTGTTAGTTTATTAATCTGAATACATCTACCTATCTGTACATACCGTTGACCCTTGAACAACATAGATTTGAACTGGGTGGGCCCACTTATATGTGGATTTTCTTCTATGCCATCCCTGAGACAGCAAGCACAATGCCTCCTCTTTTCCCCTTCCTCAGTCTACTCAACACGAAGAGGATGAAGACCTTCATCATGATCCACTTCCAATTAATGATTTATAAATTTATTTTCTCTTCTGTATGATTTTCTGGATAGCATTTTCTTTTTTCTATTTTGTAGGAAGAATACAGTATGTAATAGATATAACATACAAAATACATGTTAATGAACCACTTATGTTTTTGATAAGGCTTCTGATCAACAGTTAAGCTGTTAGTAGTCAGGATTTTTGATTAAGCAGGGGGTCAGTTCTCCTAAACCACACATTGTTCAAGGGTCAAATGTATAGGTTAACTTTATATATATATGTTTATTTTCCCTGATATCATTAAGCCCAGGAGGGAGTGCATAGAGTTGTTGATTTTGAGTTACTATGAGCTTATAGACATCAGTCCTCTGAACTTCAGGCTCCTTACCTGTTAGATGGTGATAGCAATATCTCCCTCTCCCACCTCACAGAGTTATTATATACATCAGTTTGGATTATATTTGTTAAATCACAAATGCAATTTACTGCTCTATGAAATGTCAGTTAGCAGTTAGAGTGGAGAATAAGCAGTGTCTGTCTTACAAGGTGTCACAGAATCTATGGCATTTAACAACTGAGTAGAGCTATAGAGCTATAGAATGGAAGACTAGTTTGAAGTTTCCTAGACTAAATGTTAGGTAGATCATTTGCTGATACAATTTCTTAAGACTGGGAATTGAGGAAGAATATGAATTTTGAAGCAAGTTAATAGTTGCTTGTTGGCTCAGCATAGCCAAAGTTCAAAAGGATAATGGAGAACAGTGGAAATGTCAAGCAGGAAAAATGGACATCTGAGTCAGATGTTTATAGAACATGCTACATCAGATGCAAAAATATGGGAACCATGAATTTAAGCACAATGGGAGATAAATGGGATTTATAAAATGAGTAAGGTAGGAAATGCGGAACATTGGGTCTTCATGTTGGCTGCACATCTGAAGAACCTACAAAGCTATTTACATTTCAGAAACCTCAGTATCTATTTGTTTTCTGTCCAATATTTTCTCTCACACCATAGACATTTTCCCCATTTACTTAGGTTAACCAATCTATGATAATTTCTTCAAGAAAATTATTTGAGACAGAAATCCAAAAAGAGAAGCTTGCTGTTGGTGGCCACTAAAGCCGTTTCCTCAGGGGAAGAGAAAGTCCCTAGGACCCCAGATGAGTAAGAGCCACCTCTCCCCACTACACCAAAGTTCTCCAGTCTTGGGAAGCAAATTCAGACAGGAAGAGTCTGGACCAGCAATAACTATGTAGACAGGACCTAGGAGAGCTTTCTATCACCCCTTTGTAGTGTGGAGGAAGGACTGCAATTCCACACAATCTGGAATGTGCTTGGGTTTCTAACAGAGCCTCCAGAAAGAAGGTGCTTGCAAACTGACACGGAGATGACACAACGGTAATTTCAAAGACTGATGATTAAGCCCCAGTGGGCTAGTAAATAGTTCACTGGGTATCAGCCCATATCTAGGAAAACGTTTCCAATTTGGATGAAATCTGATTAAAAAAGGAAAACCCCAAACTGCCTGGGATTGTCACACTGCCGCAATGGAAAAAGGGATCAGTTTTGAAACCATATTCAGTTATTGAGAAATCATGATAGTGATATTGCTTTTATTTCTACTTTTATTGAGATTTTTACATTTGATTCAACTAAACAGAATCCATAGTCATCTTCTTTATCCTTAATTCAAAATAAATTCTACTGTGTATTCTAATACTGATGTGCAGAGTTACCAAGAAAGAATCTTAATAATTGCTTCCTTATAAAAGTTTGAGAGAAGAGCATACCTAAAATATAAACCTACCTTGTTTTATTGGTTTTGCTTTATTGTACTGCATAGATCTGAAGTTTTATTTTTTTTAATGTATATATTCAAGGTTTTTGGCAATCTTGTTTCGGTCGAGTCTGTCAGTGGTGTTTTTCCAAGACAATGTGCTTACTTCATGTCTCTGTGTCACATCTTGGTAATGCGTGCAATATTTCAAACTTTTTAATTATTATATTGAATATAATCATCTGTAATCAGTGATCTTTGATATTATTTTTTAATTTTTGGGGGGGAGACATAAACTGTGCCCATAAAATACGGCAAACTTAATCAATAAATGTGTTTTCTAATTGCTCTGTTGACCTGCCATTCCCTCATCTCTCTCCCTCTCTTTAGCTTTTCCATTTCCTGAGACACAACAATATTAAAGTTAGGGCAATTAGTAATACTACAATGGACTTTAAGTGTTTAAGTGAAAGGAAGACTTGTATACCTCTTTAAATCAAATGCTAGAAAAGATTAAACGTAGTGAGGAAGGCATGTGAAAGGGGGAGGTAGGTTGAAAGCTAAGTCTCCTGTGCCAAATAGCCAAGTTAATCATGCAAAAACTTCTCAAAACAAGTGATCCCCCGTGAACACACAAATGATAAGGAAGTAGTACATCCTTACTGCATTGCTGATATGGAGAAAGTTTTAGATAGATCAAACCAGCCACAACATTCCCTCAAGCCAAAGCCTAATCCAGAGCAGGTTCTTAACTCTTCAATTCTATGAAGGCTGAGATTGGTGAGGGAGAGGCAGAATTAAATTTGAAGCTGGTAAAGTTTGAATCACGAGGTAAAAGAAAAGAAAATCCATCTCTACAACATAAAAGTGCAAGGTGAAGCAGTGACTATTAATGAAGAAACTGCCACAAATTATCTAAATCCAGCTAAGATAATTCATTAAGGTTGATACACTAAACAAAAGATTGAAAAAAATCCAGAAGTTATTGTGGTACAAGTGGTATTTGGTTACATGAGTAAGTTATTTAGTGGTGATTTGTAAGATTTTGGTGCACCCAATGCCTGAGCAGTATACACTGCACCATATGTGTGTTCTTTTATTCCTCACCCTGTCACACTCTTCCCCGCAAGTCCCTGAAATCCATTGTATCATTCTTATGCCTTTGTGTCCTCACAGCTTAGCTCCCAAATATAAGGGAGAATATATGATGTTTGGTTTTTCATTCCTGAGTTACTTCACCTAGAATAATAGTCTGCAGTCACAACCAGGTCACTGCAAATGCTGCTAATTCCTTCCTTTTTATGGCTGAGTAGTATTCCATTGTGTGTGTGTATTTGTGTGTGTGTGTGTGTGTGTGTATGCCACAGTATTTTTATCCACTCATTGATTCATGGGCATTTGGTTTTGTTCCACAATTTTGCATTTGTGAATTGTGCTGCTATAAACATGTGTGTGCAAGTATCTTTTTTTGTATGACTTTCGGTAAACATGCAGTAGTGGGATTGCTGGATCAAATGGTAGTTCTACTTTTAGTTCTTTAAGGAATCTCCACACTGTTTTTCACGGTGACTGTACTAGTTTACATTCCCACCAGCAGTGTAGAAGTGTTCCCTGATCACCGCATCCACAGTAACATCCACTGTTTTTAAATTTTTGATTATGACTATTCTTGCAGGAGTTAAGGTGGTATTGCATTGTGGTTTTGATTTGCATTTCCCTGATTATTAGTGATGTTGAGCAGTTTTTCTTATGCTTGTTGGCCATTTGTATATCTTCTTTTCAGAATTGTCTGTTCATATCCTTAGCCCACTTTTTGATAAGATGGGTTTTTTTCTTACTGATTTGAGTTCAATGTAGATTCTGATATTAGTTTTTTGTCAGACATATAGATTGTGAAGATTTTCTCCCACTCTGTGGGTTGTCTGTTTTTTCTGCTGACTTTTCCTTTTGTCGTGCAAAAGCTCTTTAACTGGGTCTCAGCTATTTATCTTTGTTTTTATTGCATTTTCTTTGGGGTCCTTGCACATAAAATCCTTGCCTAAGCCAATGTCTAGAAGGGGTGTTCCAATTTTATCTTATAGAATTTTTATAGTTTCAGGTCTTAGGTTTAGGTCCTTAATCCATCTTGAGTTGATTTTTGTATAGGGCAGAGATGAGGATCCAGTTTCTTGCTCTTACATATGGCTGGCCATTTATCCCAGCACCATTTGTTGAAAAGGGTGTCTTTTCCCCACTTCACCTTCAGGAGGTGGGGCTTTCCAGAGAGCATCACATGTGGTAGTATGGAAAGAAACTGGCAATGGACAGGGCCCTAGAACTCGCAAGACTATATGTCCTTTGTCTTTGGCTATCAGTGTAAGTAGGGAAGAACCATCACGTGGGGGTGGGGCTAGGCATATCTGAGCTCAGGCTCTCCTTGGGCGGGACTTGCTGTGGCTACAGTCGGGGATGAGGTTGAGATTCCCAGGTCACTGGAGTTGTGTACCTAGGAGAATTGTGGCTGCCTCTGCTGAGTCATGTAGGTTACCAGGAAAGTGGGGGAAAGCCAGCAATCACAGGCCTCACTCAGCACCCATACAAACCAAAGGGCCCGTCTCACTCCCACTGTGCCCTACCCCAACGGCCCTGAGTCTGTTTCCAGGTGTGGGTGAGCTGGGCTTGAAAACTTGCCCAGGCTACCTACCTCCCAGCTGTGAAAGAAAAGGGCTTGGTTATTTCCCCAACTATGGTGTCTGCACGGTAGATTTATGACCACCCCTAAGTTCTGGCCAGGAGGCTTCTGGCCCCATTCAAATTGTTACACATTTCATCTACAGATTTCCTTCTCCCTATGGAGTTTTACCTTCAACTCCTCTGGCTGCCCTCCCAATGCATCCACAAGGTGCCAGTCAAGAATGGTCTGCTTAGGGACTCAACGAGCTCCCAGGGCCTTCCTGCTGCTTCCTCTACCCTTGTATTTTGCTGACTCTCTAAATTGACTCGGCTCCATGTAAGGTCAGAAATTTCTCCCACAAACAGAACTTCGGTTTCTCCAGTGGGGGTTCGTGTGTTTAGGAGAAGAGGCTCTTCCTTTCCCACTACTGCAAGTGGGGCACTCATAGCATTTGAGGTGTCTCCTGGATCCTGAGGAGCAGTCCAGTTCCTTTAGAGGGTCTGTGGGTCCTCTCAGGATTACTGGTTTGTTCTTGCAGTGGATCTTGAGCTAGAATTTATAGTGCAAGTCTCTGCACACTGCTCTGTCTTGAGCTGCAATCTAGTCCTGCCTCCTGTCTGCCATGATGATCCTCTGCTCATCTCAAACAAAAGATTTTTTATGTAGACAAAACAGCCTTATTTATTGAAGAAAATGACATCTAAGAATTTTGTAATGAGAGAGGAGAAGTCAATGCCCACCTTCAACGCTTCAAAGGGCAGGTTGGCTGTCTCGTCAAGGACTAATGCAGATGATGACTTTAAGTTGAAGCCAATTCTCATTTTCCCTTCTGAAAATCCTAGGACCCTTAAAAATTATGCTAAATCTTCTCTGCCTATGTTCTATAAATGGAACAACAAAGCCAGCATGACAGCACATCTGATTATAGTAAGATTTACTGACTGAATTTTTAAGCCCACTGTTGAGACCTGCTACTGAGAAAAAAATAATAATTTCAAAATATTAGTGCTCATTGACAATGCACCTGGTCACCCAAGAACTCTGATGGAGATTTACAAGGAGATGAAGATTGTTTTCTTGCCTGCTAACACAACGTACATTCTGTAGCCTGTGGTTCAATGAATAATCTCACCTTTCAGGATTTATTACTCAAGAAATACATTTTGTAAGGCTGTAGCTTTCATGGATGGTGCCTCTAATAGATCTGAAATAAAGGAAATTGAAAATCTCCTGGAAAAGATTCACCATTTTAGATTCCTTCAATAGCAGTTAGGATTCATGGGTGTAGGTCAAAATACCAAATTAGCAAGAGTTTGGAATAAGCTAATTCCATCCCTCATGGATCACTTTGAGGTCCTCAGGATTTCAGTACACAAAGTAATTGCTGATGTGGTGAAAACAGCAAAATAATTAGAATTAAAAGCGAAGTCTGAAGATGTGACTAAATTGCTACAATCTCATGATAAAACTTGAATGAATAAAAAGTTGCTTCTTACGTACTTGCAATAAAAGTGTTTTCTTGAGATGGGATCTATTTTGGTGATGGTGCTGTGAACATTGTTGAAATGACAACAAAGGATATAGAATACTAAATGAATTTAATTGGTAAAGCAGTGTCAGAGCTTGAGAAGATTGACTCCAATTTTGAAAGAATTTCTAATGTGGGTAAAAGGCTATCAAACAGCATCACATGCTACAGAGAAATATTTTGTTAAAAATAAAAGAGCCTTCTGATTAATATGGCAAGCTTTATTGTTGTCTTACTTAAGAAATTGCCACAGCCAGCCCAACCTTCAGCAACCACTAACCTGATCGGTCAGCAGCCATTAACATTGACACGAGACCTTCAACCAGCAGAAGAATTACTACTGCCTAAAGGCTCAGATGATTCTTAGCATTTTTTACAATAAAGTATTTTTAAATTCAGGTATGTACATTTGTTTTTTAGATGTAATGCCATTGCACATTTAATAGACTACAGTGTATTGTAAACCTAACTTTTATATGCATTGAGAAACCAAACAAATATTAGATGAATTACTTTATTGCCATATTTACTTTATTGCAGTGGTCCGGAAGTGAGCTTGCAATATCTCTGAGGTATGCCTGTGTATTGAACAGCCATCAGAAAGGAAGGAAGACCAAGTCATCTCCCTGCCTGAGAAGACAGTAGAGAACAAGGTTTCCCAAAACAGGAGAATATCAGAGGACCAGATGCTATGCAGTGAAGAATGATGCATGTGTGGGAAGGTGGTGGGAGCAGAGTGCTCAACTCATCAGAGCATTTTAACAGGATTTTTTTAAAAAAGGATACATGACTTCAGAATATTTAAGAAAATGTCATTTTTCTTTCTCTTTTATGTTGTCTTTAAAATTTTATTTTTAGACTAGTAGGGGCCTTTAGCCTATATTGAGTCTTATGGGAAAGATCTAATAGAGAGAATTTTTAAAGTTTTGGAAATTAGGGCATAGCTAGCACATACAAAAATTGCTAACACTTATTTATATAATGTATATTCTGTGCCTGGAATTGTTGAAAATAATTTATATATATATACAGAATACATATATACATATGCATATATATATATATATATATATATATAAAGTTTATTTGTGTTTTTAAAACCTACAAAATAAATACTATCCTAAAAATTTTAAGTGGGGACATGTGCACACCTGTGTGTGCACACACATGCACACATACACTCTACGCAGCAAACACAGGATAAGTGATTTATTCCAAAGCCATATATCTATGATGCGGTGGAGCTGGGACTGGAGCTCACCCTGTTTGGCTCTGTGGTTGAGACTTACAGCTAGTATGCCCATGGCTGACAAACCGGGTGATCAGGTGACTCAGAGTACCACAGTAAACTCACATGGCCACCATGGAATATTTTTAATTTTTGAGAGAAACACAGTAATACTAAAAATTTGCAAAGCTCCATGTAATGAGGTTTTTTTTGCAAGATAGTGTACATGTTACTTTAGATTGCATCATGCTCCTGTTTGATGTAAAACTATGTTCTCAGGATTTGCCATAATAAAAAACAAAGACCATGTGAAAATCACTGTGAAGCAGGGTGCAAGGGTGGTGGCATCCCGTCTGATTCCAAGGCTTGAGAAATTGAGAAGTGCCCAACAGGCATACCTGTCCCATTAGTAAGTAATTGTGCTTTCTTACAATATTTTTTTCAATTAATATAAATTATTTTTTTTAGGGGATACAAAGTTATTGGGATATATATTTTTATCCATTTTTTGGAATTTAATTACTTAACAAATGGAACTGCTAGGTAATTCTTTTGGTCTAGCAGTCAATGAACAAATAACTGAGACCCGGCCAGCACTGTGAAGCAAGAAAGCTTAGCGGCATCTACCCTAGGCTTTGAATGGAAAAGGGGGTATTTCCCAGATGAAGATTCTAGCCTTGGGATGGTGAGCAGGGGATACACCTACTTGAACAGAAGTAAATGGGATAATATGCACATCAACATTTCCACATGAAAAAAAGAAAAGTTAAGATACCAAGATTTACTCATCGAGTAGGAAGTGGGGTTTTCTAATGAACATCAGGACATCGGATTGAATAGGCAGGTTGATAAAGATGAAACTGGTCTCAAAGCTAAAAGGCATAAAGAATCTCTGTCCTATTATACAACCAATCATACAGTAAGAGTTCAATAAATTCTTATTTGTTTGGATAAAAACATTTCGTTGGAACTTTTGAAAAAAATACATCCAATTAAAAAAAAACATATGTTTTTGCTGCTTGTCATGGTACAGCTGATGTGCAGTAGTTCTAGTTGTATATGAGACAGACGTGTGTTTTCTGTATAAATACACACAGACAAAAACTTACTCCGTTCAAATAAATTAGCACAAAAAAGCTGGATTCTGTGAGATGAATGCATGCTGGCTCTTTCAATTGGCACTCACAGCTGCTGTGCTAAAGTATGCTTGGTAAATACATATTTTTAAAGCTGTTTCAATTTGGAAATTCTGTCAAAATATCCCTTGACACTCTCCTTACCCATTCTCTGCCTAAGATTGTTGGTAACCTGACAAGGTGCAGCCTTATTCCCCCAGTTGGTCTATTTTGAGGCTTGTGAAATGCAAGTGAGAATTAGAAGCAGAAACCAAAAATAGCTATACAACCCAAAAGACAGCCAGTGTTCAGAAGAAATTATATGAGGCCGGGCGTGATGGGTGGCTCACGCCTGTAATCCCAGCACTTTGGGAGGTCAAGGCGGGCAGATCACAGGGTCAAGAGATCAAGACCATCATGGCCAACATGGTGAAACCCCATCTGTACTAAAAAATACAAAAATTAGCTGGGCGTGGTGGCACGCACTTGTAGTCCCAGTTACTTGGGAGGCTGAGGCAGGAGAATTGCTTGAACCTGGGAGGCAGAGGTTGCAGTGAGCCGAGATCGCGCCACTGCACTCAAGAGCAAGACTCTGTCCCCCTTCCAAAAGTAAGAAAGAAATTATATGAGTATGTTGAAGAGAACATGTTTTAAACATAGACTTAGATTTAAGTCCCATTTTAAATAAAAACTTGAGTCAAATGCGTTGGTCACATGCCCTTTCTGACTCTTCTAATTTTTTTTTCAATGGTTCTGTGTTGCCTTTAGAAAAAAGTCAACTTTCTTTAAACTAGCATTTAAAGCATTCAATTACTTGGCCCTAAACTATCATTACAACTATTAGAGTTGAAAAAAAACAAGTGAGGAGAGGGAATTAACTTTAATATCATGTCTGCTAGGTGAGTAGATATGTAAACTTTAGCAAATCTTTTAACATCTTTGTACCTCATCTTATTTATGATTAAAGAGAAAATGCTAGGATTTTTGCTTTCAGGAAGATGGATCAGACATATGTTTCTCTGTTTCTCCTGCCAAGAACAAAAAATACTTGATCATATATATATAAATAAAAATCAATGCAAGAAGACTAAAAGATAGAAAGAAAAAGGCGGATGAGCTACAGATCTCAGGACAGAACCAGCGACACAGCAGGGAGTCGCCGGGTTTCCTTTTTGCTTCTTATGTCACAGACATGGAGTGAAAGCATCGGGAAACCAGAAATCACCACAGGGTTCAGACAAAAAAGACCCAACAAAAGCCTTCCGTCTATAGCCAAAGAACCGGAAAAAAGAGAGTCTAAAATGACAGAAAAGTTTTGGAAGGGAAACACTCCACACCAGCTAAACAGCGTAAAAACTCTGCGTCCCCTCCAGCACTCAGATAATAAAAGCTGAATGCAGAACCTAGGCTTCCATTCTCACCAGGCTGTAAAGACGTCCCAACTACGTCAGGTGGATCAAGAGAAGGCGGAATTGAAAGCCAGCATTTTCATTGCTGCTGGGGAGCAGTGTACCAACTTCAGCTGGTGTTGGTGGAGATCATGTGGGCAACCCGGACTTCCATCCACATCAAACAGTAACGAGGGGGTTCTCCCCTTCCATGTGGGGGTGGTGTTTTAGAAGACCTGGTGGAGAGCCTAGAGTTTCACTTCAGTGCAGTGGTGGAGGCCAATCCCCATGATGTCAAAGCCACATAGGAAAAAGTAACAAGGTACTCCTGACCCTCCCAGTTAGGGTGGTATCAGTGGCAGCCTGGTGGGGAGATAGAAATTCCATCCCCACCCAGAAGTAATTCTACCCACATCGTCATTCCCAGGTGTCATTAGAAGCTAAGTGGAGAAGCTGAGTATCTGTCCCCACCTGCAATACTGAAGCAGCATCCACACTTTCCCTGCAGGAGTAGTATTAGAAAAGCCATCCAAAAAAAAAATGAATTAAATAAGATCCAGAATTTTAAAACATTATGTTCTAGATGTACAGATTTCAATCGAAAACCACTCATCATGTCAAATACTGGGGAGATCTCAATTTTAATGAAAAGGACAATTAACAGATGGTTATTCGTTTTCTGTTTCTGCCGTAATAAATTATTGCAAGCTTAGTGGCTTAGAACAACCTAATCTTATCTTACAACTATAGATGGCAGAAGTCCAAAATGGGTCCACCTGGCTGACATCAAAGTGTTGAATGGACTGCATTCCTTATGGAGCCCATGGAAGGAATCCTATTTCTTCTCTTTTTCCAGTTTCCAGTCCCTGCATATTTTGGCTTGTGTTCTCCTTCCATCTTCGAGGCCAGCAAGGGCTTATTGAGCCTTTCTCATGCTGTGTCACTCTGACACTCAGGCCACTTTTGCCTCCCTTTCCACATATAAGGACTGTCTGATTATACTGGCCTCACCCTGGTCATCCAGGAGAATCTCCCCATTTTATGATCTGCTGATTAAAAGAATTAATTCCAACTTATCCTTAATTCCAGTTGTCATGTAACGACATATTCACTGATTCTGGGTATTAGGATGTAGACATCTTTGTGAGGAAACATTATTTTCCTACACTGAAGAGAACTTTAAGTAGTCTTTTTAAGTTCTCAGAGTTATCTTTTGAGTCCTCAATACCCTTGCTGAGATGGTGATTAACTGGAAGTTTTATGATGCTTCTATTCTATCCCATTATTCAGAACAAGGAGCTTACCACATGTTCCTGCTTCATGGGCTTCTCTCCTCTGTGATAAATTATCTTCCCTAAATATAAAGCTAAAAAGCAACAGATCCACAGTAATAAGTGGTCTCTTTTTTAAAACAAACATGCATATATGTGAGTACATCCACAAGAAGGAGCACCATGTTCATCCTGGGACTTCCTTGCAGTTTTAATATTCACCAAAAACAATTTGCCTAAGTACCAACAATAAATGTAAGTCAATACTTCAGGTCTCCATCAGAAGCAAAAAATATTAATTTTTTTGCTGAGTAGTTTCTTCTTCTTCTTCTTCTTTTTTTTTTTTGAGATGGAGTCTTGCTCTGTTTCCCAGGCTGCAGTGCAGTGTTGCACTCTCAGCTCGCTGCAACCTCTGCCTCCCGGGATCAAGCAATTCTCCTGCCTCAGCCTCCTAAATACCTGGGATTACAGGTGCACACCACCACACCTGGCTAATTTTTGTATTTTTAAGTAAAGACAGGGTTTCACCATATTGGTCAGGCTGGTCTTGAACCCCTGACCTCGTGATCCTCCCTCCTCAGCCTCCCAAAGTGCTGGGATTACAAGCGTAAGCCACCACACCTGGCTGCTGAGTAGTTTCTAAAGAGAAAAGGTCTCATTCTGCAAATATGTAAAGCATCATGGGACATAAAAGGAGGAAAAGTTTCTACACCACTCAAACTGACAAGATATTGGCATCAATAAATTCTAAGATCATGTATTTCCCATTACATTTTGCCAGTAAGGCACTGCCTTTTAAAGTTCTTTTGATATGCCCCTAGCCACACAGAACCAGGTAAGTTTAACACTAAACATGTCAAACTGATCTACTTGCCCCAAAACATATCTCTAATTCAGGCTTTAGATTAGGGCATCATAAGGACCTTTAAGAATCATTACACACTATGGAAACGATTGTCAACAATAAGAAAGAGAACCCCAATAGAACGTCATGGAAATGCAAAAGGATTACACCATTGAAGATGTCATCACTGTTATAGAAGTGTTGTGATATCCATTACACCAGAAACGATAAATTCCTGCTTTAGAAAACTGTCCATGTGTTATACATGATTTCATAGTTTTTATGGTCAGAGCCAATCAAGAAAATCATGAAAGAGATTGTGGACATGTCAAAAAAGGTGGAAGGAGAAAAATGAAGTGTTTCAAGATACAAATCAGATAAATTCAAGAAATAACAGGAACACAAAAGAGGAATTAACAGAGGACTAAATGAAAATGAATGCTTCTGAACCAAATACCAGATGATGAGGAACAAGACAGAAGGAATAATGCCAAAGACAAATTGACACTAGATAACCTTTCAGAAGGGTTCTGCTTATTCGGCTTTTGATTTATTTTACAACATAGACCCTTCTATGTTATGGGCACTGAAACTAAAGCAAATGGTGGCAGAAAAATTGGTACTGTAAAATCAATGTAATCAACCATGTTAACAACCTAAAGAAGAAAAAAGGCATGATAGTGTTAATTGATACACAAAAAGAATTTTACATAATTCAGTACCTATCCATGATAGAAACTCCCAGAAAAGTGGCAATAGAGTAGAAGTCTCTCAGTTTGATGAATCGTATCTACAAAAACAAAACAAAACAAACAACAACAAAAAACCCTGCAGGTAATCTTATACTTAATGGTTTAAGCTGAAGTACTTTTCTCATAATTTTGGAAACAATGAAAGGATGTCTGCTGTCACTACTCTTAACATAGTACTAGAAGGTGTAACTAGTATAAAAAGTTAAAAGAAAAGGCATACAGGTAGAGAAAGAAGATGCGCAACTCTTCTTAATTGCAGTTGACACATAGAAAATTTCCAAAGGAAAAACATATACTCAAATGAAAAAGTAATTACAGTAGGGTATCAGGATGCAAGATAAACATACAAAATCAATTGTTATATATAACATACAAAATAACACATAAAAGTGGATATTTTAAAATAAAACAAAGTTGCCGGGTGTGGTGGCTCATGCCTATAATCCCAGCACTTTGGGAGGCCGAGGCAGGTGGATCACGAGGTCAAGAGATAGAGACCATCCTGGTCAACATGGTGAAACCCCGTCTCTACTAAAAATGCAAAAATTAACTGGGCATGGTGGCACACATCTGTAGTCCCAGCTACTTAGTAAGCACTGGGTTTACTTCCCTTTCTCCTCTCCTACTTCTCCATGGATAACCTTGGCTTCTTGCAGACTGAATTTGTCCCTCCAATGGGATATACCGTGCCCTTCCCAGCCTCTTAATCTTAATAACCTTGTCAGCTTGGACTCCTTTGGGATCAGGGCCTGTCCTGTTCCATGCTAAGAGCCTCAGGAGAAGTACTGGTTCTGTACATACATGGGACAAGTGATCCACAGCAGCAGATGTTAAGACTAGTGGTTAGGTTTTGATGGTATCTTTGATATCAAAGAGAGGGAGGCAAGAAGGCCTGGATTCTACCCTACCAATCTCCTTTCCCCCCTGTCATGCTCTTGAGGACAGACAGCAGATGAAGACACCAAGAACAATCTTGATAATTGTTTCCAAACTCTGCAGACATGTGAGGTGGAGCCCAGGCTCCTGGTTACAGGGAGTACTTGCCTCCTCAACCTTCTCTGTCCACACCCACACCTTAATACCAGTAGCCTGGACTTGGTAATTAGAAGGACTCCACTGTCCTGTCCCCACCAGGGTTCCTAGATACATTTCGTTCCTGTGTTGTCTAACTTCATAGCTCCAAATGTTAAATTAAAATTAGCTCCTTTTTGCTACAAATAAGTGAGTATTTCCACTGACAGCTATATTCCCAATGTACGAGTAAAAGAAAAAGCAATCATTAATGCTATCTGTCATTCCAAAACTTAGAAGAAAAGAAAGATGAGAGAGATCAGAGAGTAAGGGCTACAGTTGCCCACTGCCCCAGGCAGCAGACTCCTTGTGCTAGCGGCAGGGGGAGAAGACGCAGTGAGTGAGGTTCTTCCTGCAACCAGTGGACCCACCGAGCAGAAGAGCAAAGGCAAACAGCTTACACCAGACAGTCTCAGTCAGTGTTCCGGCGGGGAAGAAGAGACTGTTACCAGGACCTCTCAGGCTTGGGACTATTTGGGTACTGCCTTGATGATTCCATAGATGAAGAAGCCAGGCATTGCAGGGTCTGACTGCCTCAACCATAGCAATTCATCAATCTTTTAAGAATACACTGCTCAACACCAATTAGGCTTTTATGTTCTCCACCAAGTGGTTTTACCTTAAGGAAACCCAGTGCATTATAATAAGGTGTTATTTGACTATGCCCTATTGGCATAAATTAATTTAGGGCATCATATGGACACCTAACAACCTGGGCAGCTTCAAGACTCAAGAGAATAAACGCAACTATGAGAAATGGAAATGAGAAGGCATCACAGGGAATGGTTGTCAGCTAAGCTGAACTCGCCCTAAGTAAACCTGGTCCATGGAGTGGTGGTGATGTTTTGTGAACGGACCTAGACCCAGCCAAAGGTGCCACTGTGATACTGCAACAATCCACCGCTCCTTTTGATGAGTTACCAGAGATCCTGCTCAGCATCACAGTTCTGTGCTGAAGGCCTGGTGGACTTTGGAATAGAGCGTAGCTAGGAACCCAATTGCAAATCCCTGAAACCTCCACATGTTATGGACACAGGTTCCAATCCATACATGTGGAAGACTGTGTGTGTGTACGCTTTGATAACAGACTGTCCTGGCTAAGTTTCCCTTGGTGATTGGAAAACACAATCCTTGAAGTCTTCTTTCTGATTATTTGTTTTTGCTCTCATGAAAACCCTATTGACCCATTTTATATCCTCAATAATAATAGTAACAACAAACATAACAGTAGTGGTAAAATACTCATTGCGTACAATCAGCATTTAATCAGTAATTACATATGTCAGGCCATTGTACCATTTTATGCCCCCAAACGCTTGTAAATCCAATACTTCTCTTTTTCTTTTTCCCATTTTGCACTTGAAATTCTGAGAGGTTATGTAAAAGGTTACCCAAGGTCAGGGAAGTTAATATAAATTATAATCACAGGCTAATTCAAGAAAAAGATGTAATTTTTTGCTACCTAGAATAAATTTTCTCTCTACCTCTCTTCTTCAAGGTCAATCTATTTGCTTATATTGTCATTCATTCAAATGGCAGAATAAGGCAGCTACCCCAGCACACAGGAAACAGTGACCTCTCTGTATTGTAGGACAGTGCCTCTTTCCTGCCCACTCCAGGCTTTCCTTCTTCTGAATCTACTCCCGTAGCCAAGGACGGACAACCAGGGTCTTCTAACCAGCCAATCACATATTGGAGGGGAGAATACAGGTGATATCTCTAAACTGTCTCTTCTTCCACCTGAAAATAGCTTCCCCACTTCATTCCACTGCAAGCAGCCAGCACCAGATCTATGTCTTTCAACACGGTAGCATCTGAGATCTTTATCCCTGGGGTTGAATAGCAAACAGTCATGAACTCCCCTAGAGAGAAAGGGGAGTTCCCAAATGAGATGCTGTAGAGGTACTTAAAGACATTTGACTTTGACGCCCTTGGAATACTGTGGTCTGTTTTGGATAAACGTTTTCCAACCAGCCAAGGGTGGATGCTGCATTCCCCCTGGGTCGCCATGTGCTGTGGACACAGGGGAAGCGAAACCGTGACTAGAAGGAAGAGGAGGGACTACACCACCACACCCCAGTAATCCCACTTCAACGCCAAGCATCCAAACACCCTTTCCCAGACAATGATGCAGTTGTTCCTTTATTTGCTGTATGAGGAGATGTCATCAAACTCCCTTTTATTAATAGAAGACAGCTTCATGTGTTGCCCAGGGCTTTAGAGTTGATGTTTGCTTACATTTCAAAGTAATAGAGTCATTTATTTTCTTTATAGCTGCCCAACAACTTTAGATAACATTTTTATATTTTTTCTCCTGTGAAGACATCAGTGCTTTTATTCAGCACACACCAAGGCTCAAGAAAAGAGGCCATCCCTTTATAGCAACCATCAGGAAAACTACTGATTTTGATAGATTTAGGTTCTCTACTCCATCATACTTTTTATTTTTCAACAAAGGCTTAATGGGCTTAGAACTTCTGCTGGAAATACAGAAACCTCAAAGAAGAATGTGGAGAGGACAAGAGAGGCAGTACTTTTGATGTAATTAGACACTTGAGAAGGTATTAGACATTCAGAAATGGAATTAAGGTAAACTATTCCAGTGCCAGCCACCTTCCTTCTCATCTCTAGCCTCTAGAATCCATTCTTCAAATGGATTTCACAAGTCAATATTTCAATTAATATCCATCAATGTTTGGTTTTGAGGCCTTGTAAAATAAAGTCTGCTAGCCTGACATCCAAGGTCTGTCCCTACTAGATCCTTCTATCTTTTCTAGCCATTCCTCAGCGCTTTCCTCTATACCCTGCCATCCCGCTTCTCAAAAAGCCGTAACAATGTAGGCTGCGTGGCATTTACATCTGTGCGTTTTTGATGCCTCATCCTTATGATGCCCTATCCTTATCTACAGTCTCCAGTACTTGGAAGTCAAATTTGGCCTTTGTGAATTTTTATTCCATGCATGCACTGTGGGTTAGCGGTGTTCAGGTATGAGGTTGTTTGTGGGAACTAATAGAATAGAGATTGAATGGCTAAACCCAGTTATCTTATCATCAGCTTCAGGCTAATATAAAACTTCACATGTCTAAGATATGGAGTTTCAATCCAGACTTGATATGAATGTGTTACTGTTGACCAGCATGCTACAAGATCTGATTCTATGAAAAGTTACACACACAGTACTTTCCCCAAACATTTATAATGCCCGAGGAAATGCACCTGCACACATGCATACACATCTTACACACAAACTCAGAGTAGCATTCATTCATTCTTTCATTAACTCATGTTTTAGTGAGTATCTAATTTAGTGAGAACCACGTATTGTTCTCAATCTCATTCAGGTGCTCTGAATATAGCAGTCAATAGATAGATTAATGCCTACTCCTAGAAAGCTTTAATTTGACCAGAGGAATGGAAATAAATAACGAAACAATTTTACAACATGATATAATACAATAAATATAAATATAGCATGTAGAAATCAGAAGAGAGAGATCTAGGAAGCTACTGAAGATTGCATTGACCCTGCACTCTCTCCAGCAAATGAGAACATAGCTTTTCCTCTAGGGTAGCCTTAAGGAGTCTTGCTAACTTCTTCAATGCCCACTGTAATATTTCCCATCTTTAACCTATATTCTTTCTGCTCCAATTTAAATCATCCCTTTGGGTTATTCCTTTTAGAACCTGAGATCTGAGAGATCCAAAGGGCATAGGGACTCCTAGAAAGTTCAGGAAGAAGGTTAAAGAATGGAGTTTGTTCAATTTGAGCTATAGTAGAATTTAGGAGTCAGAAGCAAGCAATTATACAGTTGGCAAGGTACCAGGGTGGTGAGGCCAGCACCTCCATAGCCATTCTCTAACATCTTCTCCAAACACCTAATCATGATTGATTGCAATGTTTTTATTTACAGGTCTAATTTTTATGCATGTGGTATTCTATTTAATTATAAGAATTACATTAAGAACACCTGCTAATCATCTGCTTCAGCTAATTTTAAAAAGAAATTTCTAATAGTACTTTTACATTTTCTAATTAGGTAAGTATTATGACTTTTAATTAATGTCTTAATTAGAAGCCATTATCTACTGCTAGCGCTGGTACGTTCTTTCAAACAAGGTCTTATTACTATCCTGATATGTGTTCTGTTGTTCTGTTATCATTATTATTTTCAAAGAACAAGTACCTGGTATCATTTTCTATTTAGATACAGCTTTTCTGCAGCAAAATAGTGCCACTTCTGAGCACCATTTTTTGACTGTGGTTTCTACCGCTGCCGCCAGCCTTTCTTTTCTATGGGCCTCCTCCTTGCCTGACACCCCAGTCTTATAAGCCCATATGGGCTTCTTGGAACCTCATGTTCTCTTCAGGCAGCCTCATTCTGCTGACCCTTCATTCTGTCCTTACCCCTGAATGCACAGCAGATTCTGGATTAACCATGAGGGTGTGAAAAGGTGTGAACTGGAGAATGGCAGACACCTACAAGAAACAAGTAAATGAACCACAATAGTACAAATGCAGAATGAGAAATGTAAAAATTCACATCTGGCTCAAAAGGCTGAACTGCTTTGCAGCATTATTTTCCACACAACCTTGAGGGTGAAAGCAAAGGAAGCCCAAGAAGCTGGCAGAAGCGGAGGCTGGGGCTGGTGGCCTGTGCAGACATGGTCATACACGCATGGGAGGCCTGGAAAATAATCTCCTGTTGATTCTGGTGCTGATGATTAACTCCTCAACTAAGTAAAAATAAACACTTTCTTTCTACACATTTTGTACAAGTAGTTGGAATAAGATAAATCTTATTTAGTGCCAGTGCCATGAGGTGAGAGACGAATCAGGTTGAGGCTGGAAAGAGGTAGAGAGAGAAAGAGAGGGTGTAGCTAGTGATGATTACGAAATGTGTACTGAAGACAAACTGTCCTTCTGATGAATGTTGTTGACTGGTGACTCACTTCAGTCCTCTCTTCTATCAGATGCGACTTCGAGGAATAAGATGGCTAGAGAGCCAAAACTATATTTCACAGAACTTTTTAGCTAGGAATCCAAATATGGTTTAAATTTGGCCAGTCGGATACCCTTGAAGTTATTTATTATTATTTTCTGAAGCATTTCATAACAGGTGTGGTTCAGAGTCCTGAAACTGGCTTCCTGACTGGGGCATTAGAGTATCCCAGATGTAGTGATATCCAGATTGCATGAGCTTTTCTCATCATAGAATAAGTAGTGGTCACCTTGGTAGCCCAGGTTTATTGTGTGGCTTTGGAAGTAATACTTAGAAATTTGATTTACAGTACTTTTTAACAACTTTCTTAACCTTCTGTAGGCAATGTTATACTCTATTTTAAACCCCTTCTAACTTAAATTTATTAGAATAGCGTCTTTCTCCTGGAAGTGAAGTGTTACAAGAAAAAAATTAAATCCGTTCATAGCATCCTTTCTTAGCTATCATGATAGGCAAGCTCTCTGGTGGTGTAATTCTCACAAAGTTGTGGTTATTAGTTCTTTTGATTCTCTTGGGATAGACTTTATACTGTAACAATAGGATCCAAGAGAAAAAGCCATAATCATATAAGAAAAAATGTGGATCCTATGTGGCTAGCTGGTAAGGAATCACTTTCATTCTGGGAATCATTTTTTGGGTTTTCGTCATGCCACCACTTCATTGGCTAATTATTTCATTCATATTTGAGACAGTCCAAAGTGATAAGCAGTGATGCAATGAGTACTTTTATTGTGCTTTTTATTGTACACTATTTCAAACATAAAAATAGCACAAATAATATAAACCCCTAGACACTCATAGATAACATCCAAAATTTCAAGTTATCACCAGTCTTGTTTTATTCATACTACCAACAAATTCTTGCAATTTTGGTTATTGGAAGAAAACCTCAGATCACATCATTTTATCTGTAAACATATCAGCATGAATTGCTAGAAGCTAAGAAAGATTTGTCTTTTAAAATATTCATATTATGATCAAATTTATAAATAAATTAGCAATATATTTTTAGTATCAGCAGGGATTTAGATAGTATTTAAATTTCACTAGAGATATATATATATTTAAGTTTGCTTATTTAAATTTGGGTTTCAAACACACAGCCATTGCCTGATGTGTCTCTTAAGTTCCATTTGAATTATTGATCTATTGTCGAGTTCTTTTTATATTTTCCTTGCAACTGTTTGTTAAAGAAACGAATATTTATCTTGCAGAATTTCGAGTCTTCTTCCTAGTCTCCTTTGACATGTTCTGTTTCTAGTATTTCTGTAAATTGGTTTTTACATTTTGTAGATCTTCCAGAGCTTTTGGCAAGAATGCTTCATAGGTGGGTTGTATATTTTCGTCAAAAACACACACTGTCTAGTTGACTTTCTTGGAAGTGATGTTGGCAGCTATTAATGATCACTAATCAAGATTCATTAATTTTTTAGGAGATAAAAATGACTCCTAAGTTTTGTCACTCTTTTTCTTATTTAAACACTTTAATAGGAAAAACTCTATCCATTATTTGAATAGCTTGAAGTATAGTACATGTAGGAAAGGAAGAATAAGGTTTTTTATTTGTTTATATACCAACTTTTTAAACTTACAGTGTGTTTTCCTGATATCCTCTGAATGAATTCCTGGATTTAATTACATTGAATATGCATCAATTGTATCTAATATTTATCATCATTGATGCTCAAGTTGTCCTATATACAGTCAGTGGCGTTCTTTTTAAAATTGACAATTGAGATATATTAGTAAAATGTTATTAGTCTATGATACCTTTCTTGTCATCTAGTCAAACTAGAGCTTCTGAAATCATCTTTTACTTTTTCAACTCAGCCATTTCTGCAGGAGTTTTTGGTTCCTTTTAGTAGACAATGACATTTGAGAGCACACATTGTGTGCCAGAGTTGTTGATTTTCTCTGGCTTGGTATTATTCTTCATAATTTTTTTTGTGCAATAGCTAGAGAATATGTTTTTATTTTTAGAGGTAAAATGATCACAAGCTCATATTGGTACTTGCAACTCAGGTTCAGGACTATACGATCCTTACTTAGCTTGGGTGACCTCATCTATTTTTCTTTTATCCTGATTCTTAATGATACCAAGAAAATTACTCATTGCTTTATCCCATATTACATACTCAATGGTCTCAGGATACTACTGCCAGCATCACCTTCAACATTATGACTCAGCAAATAAAATAGTTAGAGTTGTGTTTTATTTTGTTTTGCAGTTCTCTTTTTCTATTTGGTATAATCTACTAATAAGATGAGAATATTACTGGTTGAAATGTTTCTTCTCCATTTAATAATATCATCAACTTCATACACATGTGTCTTTGTCTTCATCTTCTTATCCATTGGGATGTTAATTTATTTTATAATTATCTAAAATATTGACGTGCTTACATAATCAAATCCATAAAACGTTATATATTCAGGACAGTCTAGCTTCCATTCCTCTCTCCTCTACTCTTTTACCTTCTTGCTGATGAAGGCAGCCTTCTGTTTAAGTTTATGGTTTATGCTTTCATTGTTTTTTTTATAAATGTAGGCATGTGTTGTGTGTGTGCTTATATGTAGTGTGTACACACACACTTAAACATTAGTTAACTATTGTATTTATTTATAGTAAAGAATACATTTTTCTCCACTTTGCTTTCTTTCTCCTTATATTATATTCAGGACCTTACTCATAATAACATATAGAAGCATTCCCCATTCCTTTTTATAGCCATCTATACTCTTTTTTGTAGACAGATCCATCAGCATTCGTTCAGTCTCCTAATAGTGGACATTTGGGCTGTTTCAATCCTTTTCTTTACAAATAAGTTATTTGCTCACACATTCCTTTTGTACGTGCCTTGAAATAGATTCTTAGAATGTGAATTGCTTAAATTAAAGGGCAAATGGTCATGTCAGTCCGATACATATCGCAACATGCCAGTCCCTAGGTATTACATCATTTTACAGTTCCACAGAAACTATTTCCCCGTAGTCTCCACAACAATGCATATTGCCAGCTTTTGGATTTTGTCAATGTGTCAGACAAAGAATGATGTATCACTGCATTGCAAGTTTTCCTTTATCTCATTATGTCCCAGTTTGAGAATGTTTTTATATGATTAAAGGAAATTGGCCTTTCTTTTTCTACAAAATACATGTTCATATCTCTAACCCATTTTCTATAGAGAAACTGGTATTTTTTTTAACATGTTCTTCTCTCTTTTTAGATTATTTTTGTATACTAGGCATATCAACACTTTGCCAGTCACATGTCATAAATCACATTAAAGTTTCCTTGTCACATTAAGTCACCATTATCAAATATACTGAGAAGAAAAGAAAGGCACACATGAATGAACACTCATTTTCCAGAACATAAGCTATTGTTCAAAAGTAAAAAATGATAAATATAAAAGTTTGAACTTTCTGGGTATTTAAATTTACAAATCAAGAAATGTACAATCTTCCAAGTAAAAGGAGATAAATTCTAAAAGGACAGTCCCAATGTCTACAGTTGATGAGATTCTTGAAGAAGCAACATAATGTTGTGCAGTGCTTTCTCCACTTTTCATTGAGATAAAATTATGGGGAGGGGGCAGGTAATCATCAGGAAGACAATAAAATGCTTTCGAGAAGAGAGAATAATTGAAAAATACAAAAGTATCTGTAGGTCTCACAAATGACCTGTGTAACCACAATGCAGAGAAACAGAACAGGTAAAATGCTATTTACCCTCAAGCAAGTAGTCATAAATGCACCTGATGTTTCCAGCCTTATTAATACAGACAGGGTTATAAAAGTTAGATAGAAATTGTTCGTGAAAACTGAGAAGACAAAGCTCCTTTATTTATTTATTTATTTATTTATTTATTTATTTATTTATTTATTTTTGAGACAGGATTTTGCTCTATCACCCAGGCTGGAGTGCAGTGGCACGATCATGGCTTACTGCAGCCTTGAGTTCCTAGGTTAAAGCAATTCTCCCACTTCTGCCTCCCAAGTAGCTGGGACCACAGGCTTATGCGACCACAACCTGCTAAACTTTTCTACTTTTATTTTGGAGAGATGGAGTGGAGTCTTGCTTTCTTGACCAGGCTAGTCTGGACCTCCTGGCTTTAAGCGATCCTCCTACCTTGATCTCCTAAACTGTTGTAATTACAGGCGCAAAACACAGCACCCAGCCCTTCCATTCGATTTTTAATTATTGTTTTGAAAAGATCTTGCTTTTATTTTATTGATCTTAGTATTTTATATAATTTTTACTTCATACTTTATCGAAATTAGAAAGAAAATACTCCAGCATTCTGGGCTACCTCAGGAAGTATCAGTAACCTTTCTGGTTAGCCTAGATAGTATTACAGTGAAATCAAATGCTATTTGGCTATTTGGAATTGAAAATGGATGCCCTTTCCCAGATGTAATGTGTCTTTTTAATGGAAGTTGATTCCAGTTCTGTTAAAAGCATCTTCTCAAGTCCTTCAGATTACATTTTCCTGTAAATGCCAGATGTCACCATATTCAAATACCTTGAGTGCATCAGTTAGAGAACCATGGAAATTTTTCTTCAAATATGGAACTTGGAGTCTTCTGCTTCAACTATCTAACTTCTGATCAGAAATAAATAAATAAGTAAGTTCCGCAGGTTACATTATGTGGTCCTAGGCAGAGTACTAGTCATTGGAATAGCAAAGACATAATTCAGCTTTCTCGGTTCCGGTTTCCTGTGATTTTGTCCTCTACCAAGCTGCTCCTCCTAATAATGTCAATTATAATCAGAAAGCATACACAGCATATCAGCCTTTTCCTCAGATCTAATACATGTCAGATAATATTAGTATACCTAATGTGGACTATGGATAATTTCATATTAAGCTTTGAAGCTTAGTAATACAAGCTCCTGTATTTTACTGGTGGTATCGAGAAGGATAAATCATTGATAATTAGTCCCTGCTGGACCTAGAATTAAAAACCCAAGCCTAGAAAACTCCAAATTACTACCCCATCTGCAACTTCATCACTAAAAATAAGTTGAATGTTATCTTTTAATCTCGAGGCTCAAGGACAGCAGAGGAAAGGATAGGCAGGGAGGTAGTAACCATGGCAATGGTAAGTCATCTCTCACCAAAGGAACTCTACAATTGGACGATCTGACATGCGCTGCCATTGTGAGTTCCAACACAGGCCGCTGTATTCATCTGTCTTCATTAGTGTTTCTTAACACATAAAAATAATTTTGAGAAATGCCACAGCTAACTTAAAAGACAGAACTAAACATCACCTTTTCACTAGTCAAAGCTTCAAAGGGATCATTTTGATGTCCTGATAATGGCTGTGTGCATGAAGGTGACATATGTTTTAAGTTGTTTTCACATCATTGTAGATGTTCACGCATCCAACACCACACACTCTGTTGGCTCCTTTGAGATAAATGATGAGGGTCCGGTCACAGCTCTGAAGCAGTACAACATTCAGTGGCTCTCTGAAGTCTGCTGCCCAGAGCTTTGCTTTACCAGTTATGGTGTCCTAACCCACTGCTAACAAGCACCTACAAAATAATATTGTTAGCTGAACTGGCCCAAAATTAGAAGCTGAATTCTATTCTTAATATTGTGTCCACCTCCTATTTCCCTTGTAAAATATGGTTAGCATGGTGAGCAGGTATATATTGATCATACCTGAATGTTTCGACTTGATGTGGGTTATGGTGAAATTTTTGCAATAATTTTACATCCCACATGTTAGGATTTCAACATGTTGATAGCACGTTGACTAGTGTGCAGACCTAGGGTCACGTGGACTTGGTTGCCGATGGAGACTTCTTACGCTATCAGGAAGTTAGCCTCACCTCTCAGAATTTTAGTTTCCCTATCTCTAAAACTGATGCAGTTTCCTGTTCCTGAAATTATTTTCTCTCCTCTATCCACTTGGTTTACCGTCTCAGCTTCTTCCGTTCTCAGCTAAACATAACGGTATCAAGGAGGTTTTCGCAACCCTCCTTCTCAGAACACTTAGTCTTCGTATGGCAAACTCTATTCCCCTTCCCCGATTTGTTTTCAATATCCTGTATCATCTGGCATATTACGCATTCACTTGTTTATTGCACATCTCCTAACTAGGATGTTGATTGTGTGAAGAAAAGACTTTTGTCTGTCTCCATCACTGCTTTATCTTTCAGCATTTAAAATGGCCAATGTGATGTAACAGCTTATTCAGTATACCGTGGAAAGATATGAGCACAGTTATACAAAATAAAGAAGACAATTTCCATCTTAAAAGGATGCTGAGAAGACTAAGGAATAATTTATTCACCAAATATCAACACAAATGTGTGTATGTAAGAATAGACACAGCTACTGGGGACACAGAGGTGAATTAAGTGGATTTGGCTCTAGCCTTCATATATATATACTTATGTGTGTATATATATATATATATATATATATATATATTCTGCATCCGACACCACACTCTCTGTTGGCTCCTTTGAGATAAATAGTGAGGGTCTGACCACAGTTCTACATACACACATACGTATACATATGTATACACACATACATATACATATATGTATATATGTGTATATTTATGTTTACATACGTATATATGCATATATGTATATGTATGTATACACATATATGTAAATATATGCATGTATGTATACACATATATGTAAATATATACATATATGTATAGGTATATGCATACCTATACGTACATACATGAATTTATACATATATATGCATATATACACATATATACATATATATACATATTGTGTGTGTGTGTGTGTGTGTGTATATATATATATATTCATATTTTTTTTCTCTTTTTTTGAGACAGAGTTTTGCTTTTGTTGCCCAGGCTGGAGTGCAATGGTGTGATTCAGCTCACTGCAACCTCTACCTCCTGGGTTCAAGCGATTCTCCTGCCTGAACCCTCAGCCTCCCGAGGAGCTGGGACTACCGAAGCATGCCACCCTGACCAGATAATTTTGTATTTTTAGTAGAGACAGGGTTTCACCATGTCGGCCAGGCTGGTCTTGAACTCCTGACCTCCAGTGATCCACCCGCCTCAGCCTCCCAAAGTGTTGGGATTACAGGCATAAGCCACTTCACCCAGCCATTTAATGTCCCATTACATTTTAACACATGTAATGGGACATTAAAATACAAACTGTGGGCCAGTGCAGTGGCTCATGTCTATAATCCCAGCACTTTGGGAGGCTGAGGCAGGCAGATCATGAGGTCAGGAGATGGACACCATCCTGGACAACATGGTGAAACCCCTACTAAAAATACAAAATACAAATATTAGCTGGGTGTGGTGGCAGGCGCCTGGAATCCCAGCTACTCAGGAGTCTGAGGGAGGAAAATTGCTTGAACCAGGGAGTTGGAGGTTGCAGTGAGCCAAGGTCGTGGCACTGTACTCCAGCCTGGGTGACAGAGTGAGAATCCACCTCAAAAAAAAAAAAAAAAAAAAAAAACAAGAAAACTATACAATAAATTATTAATTTTGAATCTACTATAAGGGGGCAAGTACATGGTGAAATGAAAGTGTACAGCAGGAAAACAGTGATAGTCAAGCATCAGGTAAACCTTCCTAGAGATGCAATATTTTAACTTGACACTTAACGAGTAAGTGAGGATCATTTCTGGGACTGGGAACCATTCCTCCATCCCACACAAGGAATAGCATGTGCAAAGGCATTGAGTAGAAACAAACATTTTATTTTAGTGACCTGAAAGAAAACCAACATGTCTGGAATAAAGAGAATGAGAACAACTGTGTCTTGCAGTGAGGCTGAAGAGAAATAGGCTGGATGGCATTCATTACGATACCTGGTGCACAGTGGCTGCTCAGTAAGTGGTAGACTTAAAACAATCAGTGCACATATGGAATATGTTCTTGCTTCACAAATTTAGAAGAAAGTGGTGATGATACAATCTCTATGATGGCCATGGAATATGACAAAAATGACCACTGTATGTGTCTGGATCTCATCAGGAAAAATAAACCAGTCTAAATACTTGGAACAGAATAAATTTAATGCAGAAAATAGGTCCTATGGTGATGCTCCTAATGGTGGCCCTTCTCCAGACTTCAGATTACCCGTGAGTACCTACCATTGACTGAATCTCATGGCAAGCCAGTTGGCAAAGGATCCTGGGAAATGTAGTTTCTGTTATAGAGAACAAAAGAGCAGAAAGACAAGGAATGGAGTACAGGGAATGGGGCATAGAAAAGTCTGCAAATAACCCCTACAAAATCCCTTTTTGATAGTAATAGGGATGCTAATTCTAGATTCCTGCTCATCAGAAGCTGTAACTAACTACACAGACTGCACTCCATCTCTAAAGCAGTTACAGAATATATGTAAAATATGTGTTTCTAATGCAATGGTATATAAATGTGATATACAGTGCAATGATACATACATTAATAAACCGTATTGAAGAATCTCTTAGATATCCCCTAATTAAAATGTGAAGTCCTAGATTTTTCTAACTTATCTTTATTTTAAAGTGATCTTACTTAAGTCAACTGACAATTAAGGAAAATTGAAAGATCAGAACAATATCAGAAAGAAAAAGTATTTTATCAATCATCCCAGTATCTGTGGTTAGCTACTATTAACATATTGTAGAGAGTATACTTAAAATTTGTAAATTAACTATTTGGATAGAATGACAAAATTAGCTTGACTGGATAGTTGCGATTTTCCTGGGATGTGAATTCGAATTAAGCTGCCATATGGGAAAACAATTTTCTGTCACAGACACTGGTCAATACCCCAACATACTCATTTCAATATGAGAATGTGTTTTGGACCATTCAACGTCAGAAACAGAGTAATTGTAATTCTTATAAATGTGTAAAGGAAAAGTCTTATTTCTTTTTGGAAATTACAGTGGTTTAGCAAGTGATACTGTATGAGTGAAAGTTTTGAAGTTGGTTCATGGCGTATAAGGAGAAACAAAACAAGTCAGCACTTTTAATGAAACTACATCCTTGGGACCAAGCAACGACCTATCTAAAGGTTTTTTTTTTTTTTTTTTTTTTTGTATTAATTTAGAAACTAATCAGAGAATAATCTTTTAACAATTTTTTGTATTATTTTACATATTTGTGATAATATTAGGCATAGTTTTGTAATTATATTAATGTGGTAGAAATGAATATACTTATTTCTAAATCGACAATATTGGTTTTTTAATAACATTTTCCCCCTTAGGTCTTTAGATTATAAACACTTAAAATGTATAGTTTCAGATCAGTTTTGAGAATGGGCAACAGAACCAAATTTTTTTCTATTTGAAAAGGAAAACAAAAAATCTTGCTGAAGGCGAAGCTATCTTTTTAGCTAAGTGAGAAAACATTTCACAGAGTATTTACTGAAAACAATCAATAAGTCCCCAGTAGGCATGAGTCAATATATATCAAGTCAAAAGTACACTATTACTTGGAAGTCAATATGCTTTACTGAACATATGGAGAATTTACATTGAAACAGGCACTGGCATTTCACACCTAGATTTTTTCCCCCACTTTGGTAGTAGAACGTACAGCAACTCAAGCAAAATCATGTGTCTAACTAAATCACTCAGGGAAGTTGCATTTAGCCAGTTTTCAAGAAAATATTTGATTTTATTTACTCCAAAAAGCCTCCCTGGATTTTCAGTCCAACAGCCCACTTTGCAGCACCCTGTTCTTCTCGCCTGAACTTGGAGATTACTATCGCTATGGACACAGACTTCGGAGCCCCACATCTGGACCCCATGCTGCACTTTGCCAGTGGCTAGTTCTGTGATCCTGGGAAAATTAGGTAACTTCTTTGAGCTCAACTCTTTCTTCTTCTGCCTCTTGTTCCCACACTGATATAATTATAATTAAATACTCAATGAACTTTAGACTTTTTATTAACTAAATATTTTCAGATGTGTCCACTTTATCAGAAGGAAATATCTGATAGCTGAGTAACAGAAAGCAATTTCACCTCACAAAGCTGACCTCTCCTTGACACTTGGACCTGCTTCTATGCACTGTCATCCTTAACCTACAGTCTTGCTGGCAGGTGCCTGAACTTGGATGTATTTTCTGGCTGTTTTCTGAACAGATGCTGTACAGGAGGGCCATTACACAGCAATGACAGAAAAGAAGCTTCCTGAGAGAACAACAGACCTGATTAGTCAATCAGGAACTTGACATTATCAGAGCTAATATTGATTACACTCCGATCTTATTATATCTGGTTTTTAGATTGACTATAACTCATCTTTATTTAACAATGAGAGGGCTTTCACTTTTGTTATTTGGAAATGGAAAGGGAGACAAATCACACTCCCCAGGGCAGGTGATATTCTGTATTACCCCAGAGGCAGGATCAATTTCCAAGGATCATTAGTCGGCAAAGTGGTCTTGATGCCCCAGGATGGGGATCTTCACACAAGACAGGTGGTGGAGCCAGGGCACCATGCTGCCAGCTGATGCACCTTACCCTTCAAGGAGCCGGCAGAAAAAGAGAATGAGAGTATCGTGAATGATGAGGGATATGTTGCATTCTTCAAGACAGGACCAAGAAGGGTGCCTAGTTTTTTATACTACTTCATTCTTAGATAATTTCTTTTCATCTTTGGTTATTCAGCAATTCATATTTGGAAGATAGGGTCACAGGAAAAAATCTAGATATGATAAATCGTAGGCTGCAATAATATCCTCAACCACTTGTCTTGCTTAATCTAGAATTTCAACTGACTTGTCTTAAGAAGTCATCAAAGAAAATCTTAGTCACGATTGCCTTCTTCTCCAACATGAGTGAGCTGAAATTATTCAGTGGCATAGACAGGAAGAAGAACCGGTGGCATAGACAATGGATGCACAGGAGAGGGAAGGCTTACCTAAGGTGGTGGAAATCAAGAATGATTGCATAGAAGTTCTTGGCTTGGATTCTAGCAGAGTACGGGAGACTCTTAAGGTAAAGATAGAGGAGCGTAATACTAGTAACCAGCATCAAGGGTGTGCTCTGATGGCTTGGTGAGAATGGTAGATAATACCATGTAGCTGAGTTTAAGGTGATGAAAACAATAGTTCATAAAACTGGAGAAACGTTTTTGACAGAAAAAAAAGCCTAAAAGGCTCTGATGATCCATTACAATTTTCTATAAAATGCTAGACCCTGGATTTCTTGTATTGGTGTGCTTGATTTGAAATTGTGTGTGGGGGGCAAAAATTCTATAATCTGAACTCTGAGGAATAGCATTAAGTAACCGTTTGAAGAAGGTGAACAAAAGAGATAGATATTGATTATGAGGCTGTGGAAATAGTTTTGGCTACTGTGTCCTCAGATGTATTTGAAGGAATTCTAATTCTATATAATGTTATTAAATATTACATAGGGGAAAACAGAGTGTCTTTAGTCATAGAGTTTTTGTTAATTCAGAGCTAAGTAAAGCAAACCACATTTTTATCACCGCAGGATATTCAATAAGCTAATATTTACAACAAACACCAAGGAAGAGCTAAGAGCACATAGCATTTCCCAGGCTTGTTGGGCAGTGGGAGCAACCTCTTTAAGGCAGCATTCTGCAGAATTTTTCACAGGTCATTCTGCAGTGTGAAGTTTTTTGCAATGAGATCCTCACTTTAGCGGTAACTTCACTAGGAAGTGCACTCTGGGTATGAACTTTTAGAGCTTCAGTTTCTAAGAGAGTTTGGCACAGGGTGGGTCTTCTAGAAATATTTACTGCTTGGAGTTGAAAGAAGAGCCTGGACTGGGAGAAAGAAGTATGGATAGAGAACAAGGTAGGAAACATAGATACTTGCCTGCTTCTTCTTATCGCTTTGTTCTTGGATAATTTCTTTTCAGCTTCGATTATTCAGCAATTCATATTTGGAAGATAAGATCATAGGAATGAGTCTAGACACGCTAAATCATAGGCTGCAATAATCTCAATCACTGTCTTGTTTAATCTGGAACTTGAACTGATTTGTCTTAAAAAGTCATGAAACAAAATCTTTCTTAGTCAAAATTTCCTTCTCCAACATAGGTGAGCTGAAATTAATCAGTGGCATAGATAATGAGAAGCAAAGCAAGACAACTTAATTTACAGAAAATGTGTGGTTGTAGAGTTAGAAAAGTTTCATTTGAACGCGAGATTTCCTGCTTACGAGTTGTGTGACAAAATGAATTAGATGTTTGTGCCCACCATGGTTCCAAACCAGTTTATGATGTTTTAGGGAAATAAAAAACTCATATATATATATTGCTTGTGAGAAGACTATGTCCAATTTGTGGCAGTGAATAAGAAGCAGAGATACAAAGTACATTTGGGTGAATAGTGATTCTCTGTGGCTAAAGCACAGATTTTTGAAGGGAGAGTGTAGAAAGAGATAAGAATGTAAAAAATGCACTGATGATTGAATCTGGAGATACTGTAACAAGATGGTGGAGGGAATCTAAGCCAGGTTCAGGCATGTGTATCTACTGCTGTAGAGAAGGCATAGCTATTAAGGGATTCTGACCTAGAGAACAATATGGCACTGATTTCTTTAGAAAACACAATCTGATAATGGTTGTATGTTTGTGGTAATTTGATCAGATTATCAGGATATGCTTCCCAGCTTCAAATAGGAATTGCAACCCCAAGTTCAGGAGCTTTTCCTTCTTTTGAATTTGTCATGTTTTGCAATACATGATAGACGCTAACTATAATCCACATTTCTTCAGAGCAGGTACTTTGGCACCAGGACACCAGTTCTGTCCCTGACAAGTTCTTTGGTCTCATTTAAGTTACTTAACCTTCAGCTCAGCAGTTTTCTCATCTGGAAAATGGGAATGTTAATGGAACTCTCCTTATAAGGGCACATTAAATTAACTAACAGATGCTACTATAGTGCCTAGCACATAGTAAATGTGCAAAAGTTGTTGGCTCCTATTTGTACTACTATTTTTGCAATCCTGAAATTTTTCTATTCAACCATCCACATTTTCACAAGATTTCCTCTCACGGAGATTTATCTTCCAAAGAGTCCCTTGGATTTAAAATTCATCTCTACCACCTTGCTCTCAGAGTCAGTGTTGTGAAATAAAATACATTACTAGAAATTTCATAATTCCTAAGCTTTAAAAAATGTTTACATGTAACTTAAATATTTTTGTAGTGTTTTAATCTCCTTTTTCTCAACACACCTTTCTTTGCCTAGCCACATGCATTTTAAAAACTTCCCTCCACTTCTCTCTCAGAACTTCATGAATCTTCTGATTGAGGAAATTAACTCATCAGTAATTCTCCTGACTATGGTGAGAAAGCACAAATATTATGCAGCTAGTCTTTATTTTCTGACCCTAAATCAAAGAACTGTAATTTGACAATTTTCCTTGGTCTGAGACATAGTATTTGCCAAAGTCCTCTTATTGTTCACACTACATCAGAAAACCATGTCAGGTCACTTTGCAGGGACATTGCTTCTGCTGTAGCATCTCTACCTGTTTCATCTCCACTTTTCTCATCAAATTCCCTGGGTTTTGAAGCCCCAGATTAAGTGGTCTTTTCCAGAATTACGGTACAAGGTAAAAGAAGGAGGCTGTGGGTCACTGGTCTGCAGAGCTGTATGACTTCCTACGTATGGCTGAACGTACCCAGACAAGCTATAGTGGGAATTATTTTGAAAAGAAATGCACTCAAAGTTAAGAGACAAGGCATTTTCCTATCTTCATGAACAGACTTCCCTCTTTTCCTGAAAAGTCCTTAGGAATATGTAATTCTTGTCTTTGAGAGTTGGATTTGGGGTAACACACCTTTTCTTCTTATACTCATCTCCAAGGTCCAATTCTGATCATTTCCTGTTTGGACTGTTGAGACCCATCCCTGCTCACAGTCTGGCCTCCATGTCTCTCCCTCCCTCTCCAATTCTTTATTTCCAATTCTGAAAATTCAAATACAGTGTGATCACATTGCGTTCCTATTTAAAATCATTTAGAGTTTTTCCACTAACAAATGGTAAAATCCAAGCTGCCTGTGTGACACTGGAGATTCTGCATGTTGTTGCTTTTTTTCCTACCTTGCAGATTCATAGCTGCCTCACTTCTCTTACACTCGGTCCTGGAAATATTGGGGAGCTTCTGTTTTTCCTTAAACCCCATCCCCACCCTGCCGAATCCTCACCTAATTGTTAAGCCTTCAAATGTGTTGCAATCTCTGTTTAGAATATCCTTCCTTTTCCCTTCACTTTCTTATTATCTAGGCACCCTTGGAATATAGCTGTGGTCCCCAGGCTGGTTACTGGCTCTCTTTATGGCTGCAGAGCCCCTGAGCTCACACCTGTGAGAGCACTGTCTGTTGTATATTTAATTGCCCATTCAAGCACCTGTCTCCTCTATCAGGCTCTAAGTCCAGAGGCTGCTAAAGTAGAGGGGATGCTCGCCCTGTATCACGTGGCCTTGAGGACCTCCCCGTCTTCTACTGCTTCCTGCCAGGTCTACTAATGTGTCACGGATTCTCAGTCACAGCAGCTTTCTCTGGGTCGCTGTCCCTCTATACCTCTCCCTGACATGTGAACATCAATGCACAGGTCAAGATATGTCACCAGCATAGTTTTCCTAAGGGTTTTCGTATAGATTCCGGTAGAAAGGGCTTCCTTTTCTTTTCAGCAAATCTTTCTTGCCTACAATTGTATTTCTAGCACTTTATCGCTATCAATTGTTTGTGAGTCTAGTCCTACTTCTAGACATAAATTATCTTATAAGAAAGGACTATTCTTGATTTTGCTTTGTATCTTCTGAGCCTGGCATAGTGCCTAATTAAAGTAGGTGCTCATTATGAACACTGTGTTAAATGAAGAAATGCACAATGTAATATTATCTGTTCTGCCTGGGGAATAATTTTGTTTTTTCTTCCCTTGGTTTGGCCATATTTTTAATCAATGGTTCTCAAACAAGGCTGAACATTAGAAACAGCTGGAGACTATTTTGTAAACATCCTCAACCAATGTTATTCAAATGTTAATGTGTATAGGAATCACCAAAGATTCTTGGACTCTGATTCAATAGGTTTAGAATAGGGCCTGAGAGTCTATGTTTCTAACAAGCTCCCAGGAGATTTGGATGCTGCTGAGCCAGCATCATAGTGAGTAGAGTCCTGATTCTTTGCATCAGAATCTCTGGGGATCTGGCCTGGGAATATTCCTAAGAATTTTCCAAGTGTCTGTGATAACGCAAGATTTCCATCTACATAAGGAATTTCTGTGATTGTTCTATTACGTATCTCTTATATACTTTGCAATATTATTGAGCAAGTTGCCAGAAATCGTGCTATAGCCTTTGGCTGTATGGATGGAGATAAGACTGTTCCTAACCTTAGAGAACTCACAGTCTAATGAGAGAAACAGTAGAATTTATAAAATAAATCCTTATGCATTGAGATAAATGTGAGAAAAAATAATGAAGGCACTGATATTGGCAATAACAAGAAAATAAATCACCTATATTTAAACTAAGATTTGAATGGTGTAATTGCACTCCTTATGGGATCAGAGGGGCAGGGATGTTTTAAACAAAGTTAGAGACATATAAAGCCCCTGAGTCGGGAAAGAACGTTGGGATCTCTCCAGAGATTCCTGTGGCTGGTACAGAAAGTAAAAATGGGAGAATGTCACGTAGTAAGGAAGGCAGGAACCAAGCACACACACGCTGGTGGCCTAACCCAGCAGAGCATGTGGGCACAACAAGAGAAACTTTCTCTAATCAGCATCTAGCATGCTGTGGAGCTTGACTTGGTCTGTCTTGGTTCCTTTGAGACAAGACCCATCTCAGGCTAGATGCCCATCAATGGCAGTTAGGATAATGAGAATGTAGTGCAATGGAATATTATGCAGCCATAAAAAGAATGAAATCATGTCTCTTGCAATGATATGGAAGGAGTAGAGGTCATAACCCTAAGCAAATTAACACAAGAACAGAAAAGCAAAAACCACATGCTTTCACTTATAAGTGGAAGCTAAACTTTTAGCACATATGGACATAAATATTGGAACAATGGACACTGTGAACTATTAGAGGGGAGAGGGAAGAAGAGGGGCATGACTTCAAAAACTACCTATTGGGTACTATGCTGACTATCTGGGTGCAACATACCCATGCAACAAACCTGCACATATACCCCCTGTCTAAAATAAAAGTGGAAAATTTAAAAATCAAAGAATAGTAGCGATAATCCTTCAATTTATCTGCAAACATTTATGTTTCTGAGTTTCTAGAAATATTATTTATGCATAACAAGGACAAGATGGACAATAAACACTTTCACTTCTCAATGACTTTTAATTTTTGTTTTTCATTTCTCTAAAGCAGCGATCAAAAAAGATTCCCATCAATTTCTATTAGGGGCTGGTGTGTTAAAGAGTAAATACCACCTAACTATCCCTACCCTTCCTTTCCACTACAAAAGTGAAGCATGGAATGTCCTGTCTTTGATCAGGCATGTAGAAGTCATTTCAAATGTGCCTCAGCCTCTGTCATATGGCAAGATCTAGGTTCCTTGAGATAACATTAAACCAATGAAGTGACCGGGATACATGCATCTTCTATCAGCGTATCTCTTGCCCTATTTTATAAGTTGTGGTGAGGGCAATGCCTAGCCCAAAGAAGTTTTTAAGTTGATTTTAAAGATCAAAGAATTTGTGAAAACTTACACACACACACACGTGTGTGTATATAATTTTTATGTATATATGCATATAGGTGTTATGTGAATATAACATACACATATACATATAAATTATATAAAAAATGACTAATTTTTATGAAAATAGACTCTTTAGTGAAAAGCTTAGAAATTCAGATTCTAAGAAATGCATTGGTTCCATGTTTACCCCTAGTATTCTCTTTCCCTTTGTTTCTCTCCTCTGGACCCAGAATCAGAATGCAGCATGATGAGTTCAAAGGCCTGGTCCCTCCCCTGGGAGTAGCAGCCTCAGTCAGAGAGGTTTAGATGGATGCAGCCAAATGCTTTAATCCCAGAGCTCTGTCCTACAAAAACCAACAGGCTTGCTCAGCTGTAGCAGTCAATAAAAATTCATGGTGCTTGGTTGGACCGCATGCATGTTATTATCATTATTATTTTTTTTAGAAAGTTGTGAACTCTTCAGCCATTTTATTTTTGAAATAAATATGTCAATTCCATTTTTCTGCTATTTCTGCTACTTCTTTTCTGTATAGAAACCTGAATTTGTTACTGAGCTTCAGGTATAAAACAGAGATTTATTAAGCTTAATTGTTTTAATATTACCATAGTAACCATTGTATTTCAGTCACAATAACTCTGAACTGTAGGCCAGCAAGCCATTTGGCCTGATGGTAAAGATACAAACCCATCTCCCTGCACCTCGGATTCTACACCTCAGAGAATTTCCAGGCTCTAATTCCTTCAATTATGCCCCTTCTTTTTAGCATTTTAAATGCCCCTCTCTGATATTCTTCAAACTCACACCACCCTGGTCTTGATTCAATAATGAGGTCACAGTTGGCATTGCAGGCATTATTTTATCAATCCACACAATTTGCAGATTGCCCAAGTAAAGCTCTGTGGAGTTCTTACAATGTGTTTATTCTGAAAACTACTTTCTATGTAACCCAGTATTTTTCCAATACAAATAAATTTTAACCAACATTACAACAACAAAAAATTTTGATGTGCATTGAAATAGCCAGTCAATTTGGTCTCACAGTCACAATAAAATAATCTGAGATAATAGTTTTGTTTGATTTTTTGTTTCATGTATAATAATTCATTTATGAATAAGCAACATATATTTTACATTGTTACTCATGTCATTGCACATTTTAATACTGTGAAATTTACTCTGAATGCTTTGGATCTCAATCCTAAGTCTAATCAAATCGAATTAAATATGTAAGGCAGCTCAACACATGACCCATAGTAGGTACTTACTAAATAGTATCTATTTCATTAACATGATTATTTTTTAACATTATTATGTGAGTATATTCTAGAGAGAAACTTTTAGAATCTTATTACCACTTATATGTGTTAAATCAAGCTTATCCCAAAGCTGTCTCCTTCCATGTTTTAAGTTCAACCTAAAGCTTTCTCTGTACATTGTGAACTATAACCTAAATAGTGTGGGAAACAGACTGTAGTCTACTCTTGTGTCAATCAATCACTGAACTTTGGCTAATCAAAGGTGGTCAATGTCAAAATCATGTTCAAATAAGGCAAATGCTGAGCTGTAATCACTATGGCTGTTTCTGCACCTCACTTCCATTTTCTGTACATCACTTTCCTCCTTCTGTCCATACATCTTCTTCCCCATGTGGCTACATTGGAGTCTCTCTGAGTCTGCTCTGGCTTGGGAGGCCGCCCAATTCATGAATTGCTCTTTGCTAAATTAAACTTTGTTAAATTTAATTTGACTAAGGTTTTTCTTTTAAGTCATGGAAAGGGCATGGAAATGTAGAGGGCAAACCCGATATTGAGAGAATTCAAATATGAGAGAAAGTGTTTTAGATACAATAAAAAAAATTAAAACAATAGTTAAATGTTAACACTTCAAGTTCTCATAGTATGACAGTAGAGAAGAACACATGGAGAGGCATCGTTCTGGGGGATTCCCCATTGTCATTCATGTAGCTGTTGAACTTGTAAAAATGTATTCTATTTTACAGATGCTAAAACTGAGGATCAGCGCCATTAGGAAAACAAGGCAGCCAATGAGAAACTGAACTAAGTCTCAAACAGATTTGTCTTATGCCCAAAGCATAACTTAGCCCTGAACTGGAGACCACATTTGGAAGGACAGAGCAAGGTATCTGTGCAAGCACCTCACCATGTCAACCCTGGGAGCAACTCTGTCCATCTCCTCTGCAAATTGGGGCATGCGGAAGGCTTTGTTTAATCTACAATAATATGCAACAGGCAGTCATTGGGTACAAATCATCAATAGTGACAATCCCTCTCTAAGGCAGATTTCTAGTTGGATACATCAGCACAGTGTCAGCTGAACAATGATCATTTACATTGAATAGGAAAGCAGTCACACTAGAAACATCATCAGGATTATAGATGAGTAAGCTGAGTGGGTAAAATGTTACCGTCACAATCCATGCCAAAGTCTCTCTTCTGTCAGTTACCTATTTGTCTATCACCCTACAACATATTATGGCCTGTGGGACAATGGCTTTCTGTTCAAATGACACATGTTCAGCCACATTGTAAAACACATTTCTCAATACTGAGATTCTCTGGCATCTTTAAAAGCTATATATGCACATTGTGAAGCAATTTTCTACATTTTGTGAGAAGAACACCTGCAAAATATTATTAGAGAATGTGTATCCATTGCTAAGAGACAGAAATCCTCCTTCAACATTTGACCTAAGTGATTTAATATATAAATCTTTCATTTATTCTATTTTGTTTAGATTCCTTCTCGGAGTATATCCTAGTAACATGTTTTGAACTTGTCCTGGAGGAGTTACCCTGGGTCACTTCGTATTATTTCAAGTCAGAAGAGAAAGACAAATGTAGCCAAGATAATTGGGATTATCAAAACAGTAAATTCAAGAGGAATTGACTTGAAGTTAAAAGTTGAGAACACAGAGGTTAAATAAGCATCCAAGCAGTCGCAGGAGGTAGAAAAATGATCACCAAACCTTTTTGATTGCATATTCTATCAGAAATACAAGTACAATCATCTCCAACATACAGGTACTCCTGTTCAAATGTATTATGTATGTAATTAAATACATCAACAAGGTTTAAAGTTGAGCTAAAGATAAACAATGTACATTTTAATAACTTGTCACTCATTTTTGCTTTCTATTAACATTAGCTAGTAATTTAAGGTACACAATATACTCCAGGCAATGTTTATTCTTCCTAACAGTAATAGCAAATGTATAGTTTCCTTTTCCAGGTATTTTTGACACATAATGGTCAAGTGACAATGATGAGAGCATATCAGAAAAGGGAGAGATGTTATCATTGCCATTGTCTTATAATTTGCTTATGTTTACATTTAGCACAAGTAAGTGTAAGCACGGTTACATTATTATTTTGAATCCACAGTCTCATAGCAGCAATCTGGTTTGTGAAGATTTGTATACATCAAATACACTAATATGTTCTGCAAATCCAAATGACAGGGCACACGCCTATGATCATGATAGAGGAAGGAAACAGAGATAGAGACTCTAGCAGACAGAGACAGATCCCAGGTGAAACCCCACCTTTAAGACAAAAAGCCTAAAACCCAGGGTCCAAAGTAAAAACTTCTATTCCTGTTTGCCTACTTTCTCCAAATTGGTTCTTTCTAAATAATGCCTTTTGCCAATCAAATGTTACCCTTTCCAAAACTACCTATGGCGTGCCCCATCCCCACCATCCTTTGCCTATAAAGACCCTGTACTCAGTCAGTATAGGGGAGAGATGGCTTGACTTCAGAGACAAGATGGTCAGACTTTGAGGAAGAAGAGATAGCTTGACTTTGGAGAAGAGACAGCCAGACTTTGGAAAGAACTGCCTGCCCTTCCTGTCCCCTCTCCTGTTCCCCTTCCACTGAGAGCCATTACCACCACTCAATAAAATTATTTGCTTTGGCCAGGCATGGTGGCTTGCACCTGTAATCCCAGCACTTTGGGAGGCCAAGGTGGATGGATCACAAGGTCAGGAGTTCAAGACCAGCCTGGCCAAGATGGTGAAACCCCGTCTCTATTAAAAATACAAAAATTAGCCAGGCTTGGTGGCACGCACCTGTAATCCCAGCTACTCTGGAGACTGAGGCAGGAGAATCACTTGAACCCAGAAGGCAGAGGTTATGGTGAGCTGACATCATGCCTCTGCACTCCAGCCTGGGCAACAGAGTGAGACTCGGTCTCAAAAAACTAACATTATTTGCCTTCACAATCCTCCAAGTGTCCCCATGAATGTGTTTTTCTTGGACGCTGGACAAGAGCTCAGGATCCACCAAGTGTCGGTACCAAAAAAAAGGCTGTCAAAGCAGCCCTTTGCCCTTGCTTCAGGCAAGGGGCTAACTGAGCTGTTAACACACAACTGTCCGCAGACGGTGGAACTAAAGGAGCATTGTAAAACTTGCTCTGGGGCCTTGGGGTTGCAGGCACCCCCTGCCCTGATCTGGGCTCCACCGCTGGAGCACAGGGAGTCCTGCTGATACCTTGATTTCAGGCCTTTGGCTTCCAGCATTGTAAGAGAATAAGTATGTGTTGTTTTAAACCACTAAGACTGAGTTAATTTGTTATGGCTGCCACAATAAACTCACACTGGCATCAAATGTGAATTTATAGTCCCTGGTATAGAAATCAGCAAACATATATGTAAATAAATAAGTAAATATGAGGAGTCAATAAACAAGTTATTTACATAATTTACACATATGTAAATAAGTAAACATATATGTAAAAAATAAGTAAATAAGAAAAAATGGGGTCTAATTTAGTGACTTTTAGGTGGGCAAGCAGAAGGGATGACTTTATGGAGGATGTGGCAAGACAGAACCAGTTCCTGAAAGGCCGAAATAATAATAAGCTTCTATGTCCTTGGGTGAAAATGCAAATGCAATGAATATATGGCTAAGATCATATCAAAAATGTCCACATTCTCATCATTTTATTTTCTTTTGACAACAAACATCCTAAGATTGATATACATTCCTCTTCTTATGGGGAAGAAGTGAAGGTTCAAAGATACTAAATAACATACTGAAGATCGAAGACCTGGTAGTGCAGGCTTGGAGTTGTGGCCTGGGTCTTCTGATTCCGGGTCCGGTGTTCAAATGACATAACCTCCACAGCCCTTGGCCTCTTCTTCTGAAAGAGAAGCACTATGAATTTCAGGTCTCCCCAGACCCATTGCAAATTCATTTTATGATTCTAAAATGAGTGCATAAATTTGTGGTAAATGGAAGTAGGATAATGTGCTTCTATTCTGCATGGCAGGGTCCTTGGTACGTGCACAAAGTGAGTGCAATTGGCATTAATTCTTATAACTCCCTACACCGAAATGAATTAAACATGTGCCGCTGCTATCTCCTCCATTCAGGAAAACTTAGCACAATTCCTTAGAGGACATAAACAACGATCCCTCAGGTTTTGACTGTAATATATAAAACCAGAAATGGCCTTTAACGTTCTCAGGAGCCAAAATCCTTTCTCCACTGTTTTCATCTTTAATACTCTTTTCCAGGGACCCATTTTGTTATCCCATTAGCTAATTAACATCAAATGTGTTTCTTAAAGTACTCAAACATTCTACTTTCATTCATTTATGATACTAGATAAAGTCATCAGAAAATGCAATCCATTCCTTCATTGTTCTAAATACATGCTAGGCTGCATTTCACTGATAGAAATAGATATAGCAAGGCCAGAACCTGCTAGTGATATCAATGACATAAGAGGGTAAGCTCTTCAATTTTTTCCAGAAATCATCATGCATTGGTGACTAAAGATTTTGAAAATGCCTTTGAACTGGTAAAAATAGGTCTTCTTTGCTGGATACCATGATTTTAGAATTGAATCCCATCTGTAAAATGGTCCATGCTATCCTAACCCTGTACCTTCCCCAGGCAAGAGAGATGTGGTCCCAACACACGAAACACATGCCCTGATCATTCCTGTCCTAAGTCCTTTCTGCTTGGCCTGCTCCCTTCCTGCTTTTGCGCCCATGTGGCCTTGAGCCCTGGTTGTCTCTCCTAGCTAAAGGCTCACGGCATATCTTCATATTTGGACCCAGCGCCTAGTTTCTGTCTCTCGTGTTACTTCCTTCTTTCCAGGGACCTTGGCACAGAGTCACATCACCATTGAGTCTTCCCTCAGACCAGCCTACAGTCCCGAGGAATCTGATTTCTTTCTTTTTCTTTTTCTTTTTTTTTTTTTTGAGACGGAGTCTAGCTCTGTCGCCAGGCTGGAGTGCAATGGCGCAATCTCGGCTCACTGCAACCTCCGCCTCCTGGGTTCAAGCGATTCTGCTGCCTCAGCCTCCCGAGTAGCTGAGACCACAGGTGCACGCCACCACGCCCGGCTAATTTTTTTGTATTTTTAGTAGAGACGGGGTTTCACTGTGTTGACCAGGATGGTCTCGATCTCCTGACCTCGTGATCTGCCCGCCTCGGCCTCCCAAAGTGCTGGGATTACAGGCGTGAGCCACCGCACCTGGCAGGAATCTGATTGCTTGCTCCAGTTCACTGGTGGGGACTCTTACTTGGTAACCTGAACACTCTGTTTGCAGACATTTGTAGTGCTATACAAATTGAAGCTCTTAAAGGGCTCCGAAGCTCAAAGCTTCTTAAAACACAGTCTGCTTTTGTAGTCTAAGTAGCATACTAAATTAGAGCACCTCTCATTACCCAGAGAACACGAATCCAGAAGGACAGACAGATATGTAAACATATAAATTTGGTGCCAATTATAAATACAGTAATAAGTAACACAAGATACAGAAGTTGTAGGAAGAAGAGAAGGATCAACTACAGTTAAAGAGCAGAACCATCTTTTCTGAAGAAATTAAAATGACTTAGTCTTTAAGCAATGATTAGGATGTTCCCAGAGAGACAAAGAGGAGAAACTTATTCACCTAATTTTAAGAAAAAACACAGTTACAGGGCCAGAAAGTGAAACTGGCTGATTGGGCAATTATAAAGCTTCAGGAGTTGCTAGAGCAGCAAACAAGGACATCAAAGACTGACAGCATCAGCCTGGAGGGGCTCCTGAGCTAGGATCAGAGGTTTCTTAGGAAGGTTCTCAGTAGAAATCAAGTTGAGTATAAAGCCGCGGCAGTGACTTTGTGAAAATATTTCCAACCTGTGGGTTTCAATTAAAATTTTTTTTTAAGATTTCCTCTTTCTGAGAACTTGAATAAATGAGCAAAAAAAAAAGCGTAGCCCCGTTTCACAGGCCAGGCAGGATGGCGGGAAAAGCTTTGTTAGCTTTTGGCCTCCTCTTTGTTCCCTGGCTGCAAAATCCTGCAAAACCATAATTTAAAAATGGAGTTCCTATTGACTGTGCAGGTTCTTTGTTGAAAGTGTGATAACTTCATGTCGTATATTTAGAGGTTAGGGACTGGCCACTGCCTGTCTTTTTGACTGTCCTCATATGTGTCGACAGGATTGTCCAAATCTAGTGTCTGGCTCGTGGTAAGTCCTAACTACGTGCATTTTAACGTTCACATGAAAGATAAATATCCTAATAGGTGCAATACAACTAATACAACATATGAACTTCAAAATTATAGTACCACAACAGAGGGAACCTATCTTACTGGAAAACACATGTTGTCTGATATTAGCTACGCCTAGATTCAAACTCCAATGCTGCCTCTAACTGGGTGTGGGACTGTGAGAAGTTTGTTCAATCTTTTTGAGTTATCATGTTTTCAACTGCAAAACTGGGATAGACACCAACATATAGATTTTTAAAAATGGAGATAAAATTTAGTAACAAATATAAACATACAAAGGTCAACATAGTCCAGTGATACAGAGCACAGAGCCTTAAGACATACCACCAAGTTTCAAATGCCAGCACTGCCCCTTCCTAGCTGCACTTCATGTCCTTCATCTTAAAAAATGGAGTGATGATGGCGTCTACCTTGCAGAGATTGTGTGTGAGGGTACAGTGAGTCAATGTGTGTGCCTCTCTGTTACAGCTGGGTCATAGCGATTGCTCTGTCAGTTGTAGCCATTAATATTGGAAGGTACCTGGACTGTAAGAAATGTCAATAAAATATAGTTGGATGATGATAGAGCTTGAAGAGATTGAGCAGGTACTTACGAGGCCTGAAGTCTCCGTGAAGTGTCCTCAAAATTTGGAATTCATAGGTTCACGCACGACTGAGTGGAATGGCCGTAGAAGAGTGAAGCTGAACTGAATTCCTGGTCGACTGGCAAGAGCAGCTGAGACACCAAGTGCACACCATGTGCAGAAACTTCAGAGAAAATCAAGAGCCTGCTTTGGAGGCCAAACAAAACGATGAGCTTTAGGATGAGCTTCCTAAAGAGACTCTCTGAGGCCACAGAGAGGAAGAGCCCCAGACTGGGTGTACATCTGATTTAAAACAGAATATAATCTCAGTAGAAAGATGATTTGAGTCAACTGCCAAATTTCTCACTATGGACATTGGTTACTTTTTTAAAAATATGGTATCATTGGCCAGGCATGGTGGCTGAGGCCTGTAATCTCAGCACTTTGGGAGGCCAAGGTGGGTGGATCACCTGAGGTTAGGAGTTCAAGACCAGCCTGGCCAACATGGTGAAACCCTGTCTTTACAAAATAAATAAATAAATATGGCATTATTTGCAAAAATGGCACTAGTAGAAAAATAAAATGTAATTTCATCAATAGTAAACAAGATAATGTAGGTATCAATTGCCTGTAGGCAATAGGAATGCTTATTTTTCCTAACCATGTATTCAACTTTACCAGGATTTGCCATCAGAAAGGGATATTGACAAGACTTCTCCGGTGTTCTTTGTTATAACAATTTGCTTCTTTCCTTCAGAGGAGAGTTGGAGGTGCATCGTGTAAAGTATGAAGTCCTCTTCCCTTCCCAAATTGTCAACCTATGCAATAGGGCTGTGCAAATAAAAAGCTGCAGTGAGTCACTTTCCCCAAGGCTTGAAAAATAAGACTGTTTTCATCAGAAACATATATTCCATTTGGGAAATTGTTTTACCCTATATTCTGTGAAGAAGCATGAGAGGACAATCATGCAACCAAGCAGCCCTCAACAGATACTCTACACATACATATTTATTACTTATTAGATCCACATCTGGATGGTCCAGTGCCGAACGACAGGCTTTATTCCATTCTAATCAGAGGGTAGAGCACATTTTTATAGATCAGTGTAAACTGGCATCTTTATTAAAGCAAATCTCTGCCTGCTGTTGGCTGCATCTCCTGCAGAGGATCCTACCATAAATGACAGGTTTCTCAGATTAAGAATGGGATACTGTCCCAACACTTTGTTGCATTCCATCACTCTGTGGTCCCAGATAATAGAGGTTAATGAAGCAAATCCTCAAAGGGATCCTGTGAGGAAGAAAGTGGGACCCGGGTAGATCTAGCTCTGGGCACATCACTTTAAAATCTCTAGACCCTGTTGTCTTTAGGGATAGCAAAAATGCATCATTAGTCTCAACTACTTAAGTCTAAATAATTTCTTAAAGATACTTTCCATCTACTAAAGTTCTTTCTCTTGGGTTTCAGTTTTCTCCTTTTAAGAGGATAATAATTTTCAGTATCACCAAATTAACAATCTATCATGATTATGCATAATCATAGATGTAAATAATAATTTTAAAAGAGGTAAATATTGGTTAGATTATCAGCCTTTCAGCAAGCTTTCATAGAGCGGAGAAAAATAAAATCACACAGATATGACTACAATGTGGAAGTGATACAGAAGTGCTGAAAAGGGAAGAGTGTGGTCCCTTTAAATGATACACAAGGGAAAAAGGCAAGCGCTGGATAGAGGAGAGCGTGGTCCCTGCCTAGGGCTCCACCCCCACGGAGCTGGGTGAGGACAGGCATTTCCCTAGCAAATGTTGCATTTCCCAAGACCACCCTGGCTTGCCACGCCCCCATACTGTGCCTATAAAAACCCCAAGACCCTGGCTGGCAGACACACAGGCGGCTGGACATGGGGAGGAGCACATCAGCAGAGGAACATACGGTGACTGGACGTCGAGAGGAATGCACCCACAGACACCGGCAGGCTGGCAGAACACTGACCAGCAAAGCAGACCCACGCAGTTTGGCTGGGGAGTCGGAGGAGAGCCCAGGCCACTGAGTGGCCCGACTCCAGGCGAAAACCTTCCCACTCCATCCCCTTCTGACTTCCCCTGAGCTACCTCCACTCAATAAAATCTCGTACTCATTCTCCAAGCCCACGTGTAATTCGATTCTTCTGGTACACCAAGGCAAGAACCCAGCATACAGAAAGCCCTCTGTCCTGTGACAAGGTAGAGGGTCTAACTGAGCTCGTTAACACATGCCAATAGACAGTAAAACTAAAAGAGCACCTGTAACACACACCCACTCTGGAACATTAGGAGCTGTAAACATTCACCCCTAGACACTGCTGTGGGGTCACAGCCCCACAGCCTGCCCATCCGTATGCTCCCCTAGAGGTCTGAGCAGTGGGTCACTGAAGAAGTCAGCCACACCCCCATCACACACCTGACGAGGGGGACATGGGAACTTTTCCCATTTCAGAAGTGCCATGTAATGCAACTTGCAGACGTATTTTCAGAAAATCCCATGAAATATCACTGGAAACGAACTAGAATCTCTGGGTTTCTGTCAAGGGAAAGATTGGAGTCAAGTGGCCCACGACCTACTCCTGGTCCACCCAGGTTCTAACTGAGTCAGTGGACATCAGAGTCACTGATTATAGGAGCATCAAAATATGGTAGTGTTTAAGTATGCAAGCTCAGGTGTTAGACTTCTGTGTTTTCACTTTGTACCACTACCTCACCAGGTGGACATGGATCCAGTTTCATAACTTTTTTGCCCTCTGTTCTTCATGTGTTAGGTAGGAATGGCACTTTTGCTAATGCTAGGGTTCTTGGAAAAATGGAATAAGATAATACATGTGAAATCTTTACAGCAATTACTGCACAATCATAAGGTCTCAGCGATTATCAACTGTGTTATTATCTCTATCATCCTCATCACTGCTGATTCCACTAGCACCCAGATTTCCACCTCCCACACTTGGGAAAATTTTTAAATGACAAGAGCAGAGACTAGGCCAAGGCTATCTGTCACCCTTCTTGAAAGAGGACCTTGATTTAGGGTGACCAACTGTCCCAGTTTTGAGATTGTACTAGTTTTAGCACTGAAAGTACCCATCCCAGAAAATCCTTGAATCCTGAGAAACTGGGACAGGTGCTTACCCTCTGAGGAATAGCTGAATCAAACAGATGCCAATGCCCTATTCAGTCAAAAAAGAGACTAAAGAAAGCCAGGCTGCTCTCAGGGAACAAATCTTTGTTTTTTCCAACAGGGAGAAAAAGCCAAGTTTTCTGTCTCAAGGGCAGTCCAGGCAGTGCAGAGCAATGAGCTTGCTAATACCACCAACTCGGGAAGACCAGCCCAGGGATACCATCAGCCCCTCAGCACTCAGATAGGGCTGCTCCTCAGGAGACAGGAGAGGTTGAAGAGGAGTCGGATCACTTATCTTTTTAAGGGAGGCCCAGTCTTGACTACGGTAGTCAAGTGAGGACCACACAATTCACACATGCTTCAAGGTTTCTTCAACTCATGGCTTTATGTGATCTGCAGATACAGTATTAATTGTGGAATTGAAAGCACGAACATGTAACTCCAAAGTCACTTCAGTATAATTTTATAAAGCAATTATGAATGTTGTGACCAAAAAGGTCATGCCGTAAATAAATCCATCCTTCTGTTCTACATGTTTCTTTGCAAGTACCCTATGATGCCTTCGTCTCTTCTTACCACCTTTTAAAAGCTAATACTCACGTTCTGTCCTTTCTTGATATAGGAGATAAAATTCTTCCACTTTGCTCATTTATTATTTCGATTTGTACTTCAAGCTGGGTATCTTTGGCACGACATTTAAAGTGAACTGTTGTTCTGCCACCAGGATGTACAAAGTGTCTGCTGCACATTATAGGTTTGGAGGTTTGGTTTTCCTTCTTCATACGGCTCTATACCTTTCTGCTTTTCTTTCTTCCTTTCTTTTTTTTTTACCATTGAATTGTTTGTTTTATTATTTAGTTGTAAGAGTTCTTTATGTAGACTACATACAAGTCCTCGGTTGAATATTTGATAGACAAAATTTTCATTTTTTCTTTGTCGTATATTTTTGAAAAATTTCACTGTCGTGACCACAGGAAAATACAATTGATTTTTACATAACAAGTTTATCTATCAATCTATATAAATGCTGGCTTCATTCATTAATTTGAAGTGTTTTCATAAATTATTTTTAATTTGTAAAAAATACTTCATATCATCTGTGAAGTATGACAATCATGCCTATCCTCTAGTCTTGTTTTTATTTATTTATTTATTTATTTATTTTTATTGTATTTTAGGTTTTGGGGTACATGTGAAAAACATGCAAGATTGTTGCATAGGTGCATACGTGGCAGTGTGATTTGCTGCCTTCCTCCCCTTCACCTATATGTGGCATTTCTCCCCTTTTTTGCTTTTCTAATGTCAGCTTTCTCTGTCTCTGGTCAGTTACCTGTTCCCTATACTAGGACGGTTGATAAACCCTTCTCTATTAAAAGAGTAACTTTCTGACTGGGGTTTGAGCAAAAGGTGGATCTTCCCTCTTGACAGAACTGTGAACTAAAAAGCTGTTTCTTTTATGACACACCCAGTGATAACAACAATGACGGGATTTTTGTCTGCATTAACATTCTGTGCCTACTGTCATTCCGGATTCATGAGCGTTTCTTTTCTTATCCTATACCTGGGAGGCACCCAGTGTAATGATAAAACACATCTGAATTTATACGAACGGAATGAATCCTAAGTTAAAATATGGTTCTCTCCTCTGGGAAAACGCTACGGGGAATTCATTCCAGGCTTTTGTATGTCTGATGTCTGTGTGGAAAGCATGAGAGATACCGCCTGCCCCATTACCAACTTCTCATCAAAAAGTAAACCCAACGATGTTGCAGCTTCTTCCTATGCTTGATGTTTGCCCCAATGGTTTTACTTCTATACACAGATACGTTTAGAGAGAGAGATTTAAAATATAGTTTTTCTAAGCTTCAATACTTTGAACAATTAGAGATGCTAGAAGGATAATGTTTTCTTTTATTTAAAAAAATGAACTGTGATTGACACGAGACTTTCATACAATTTTAATGTTTTAGTTTTGAACTTTGGTTCCTAAATTCAACAGAAATTAAGATGAGGCATAGAAGGACATTGCAGCTGTCAATTTTCTCAGTTCATAAAATACCAATAAGAATGCTGTCTGATCTCAAAGAAATAAATGCACAGGAAAGATATGAATTAACTTGTCAAAAAAGCCTGAGCAATAACAACATTTGTAGATATGGCTTAGCTAAAAGTACTAGGAAAGAGACACAATAGGAAGTTTTAGTCATGGAGTAAACCCGGCTTATGGTTCCTTTAAGTGAAATTCTATGACTATGTTAGTTAAGGTTTTTTGGCCACAAGTGACAATCTCAGCTCAAACAAGTTGAAGCATAACTGAAACTTCATTGGATCAGGTAACTGTGAGGGTTACTGGGGAAGATCACAGGAAACAAGATATAGTTACAGTTGCCAGAGTCTCAAGTGGTAGAACCAGAATGCAGCATGGCCAGGACCCTTTCTTTGATCCCCGCTTATTCATGCTGGACTTTATTTTGCAGAGGAAGTTAGTTCCTCCAATAAAAATGATACTTGGAAACATGCTCTAGGTAAGTAGCTCCAATGGAATGAATTATTCTATCTCAATATCTGTCCACCAAATCCTGTGGAGAGTTCTAATCAGGCTCTGTTTGGTCTCGAGAAGTCTACTCTGGCATTAGTGTAACTGGTGGAATAGAAGACTCATTGACCAAGGTGAGTCACATGACCAATCAATAGCTAAGGAGAAGAAATTTTGCTGTTGGAAGAACTATATGAAGGGAAAACATTCTGGCCATCTAAAAATGATAAATGTTTAAGTGTTCTGCTTTAACTTTGGACAAGATAACCTTGCATAAGTCTCAGTTTCCTTATTTGTAAATCAGTCATAAAATTTGCCAACTAAGCATACCAAAAAATTAGAAGTAATGTGTATTCCTAGTAAATTGCAGAATGTAATAAATTCCTAATAAAATTGCAGTAATTACAGAATTCAATAAATGTGAATTTCAACCACTATCTGTATGTCTTAGTCTATTTGGGCTGCGGTAGAAAAATACCATAAAATGGATACCTTAACAACTAAAATCTATTTCTCACAGTTTTGCTGACTGGGAAGTCCAAGATTAAGGCACTAGCAAACTTGGTATCTTGTGAGCACCTGCTTCCTGGTTCTATGGATGCCCATCTTTTGCTGTCTTCTCATATGCTGGAGAGGGCAAAAGGTCTATCTTGGGCTCTTTCTCTCTCTCTCTCTCTCTCTCTCTCTCCACACACACACACACACACACACACACACACACACACACACACATATATATAGGCACTAATCTCATTCATGAGTATTCTGCCCCCACAACCTAATTGTTTCCCAAAGTTCCCACTTCCTCATTTCATTGCCTTGGAGGCTAGGATTTCAACATATAAATTTTGAAGGGATTCAAACATTCAAACCATAGCTCTGTAGTAACAAATTAACTGCCCAAATTTTTGTAGTTTAACAAAATAACAATTACTTTTTGCTCTATAAAGGTGTAAATACTGAGAGGTAATTATCTTTCAGTGACAGAGACAACTTAATCTTATAGTTACAGTATCCTAGTCTTGGAGCCATTTATACCCAACTGGTGGAAGGAAAAATTGATAGTAAAGAAAAGCATACCTGCTTCCTATAACTCAGTGGTAAGAAGTGACTTGATTACACCTAGAGACAAGGAAACATGGCAAGTGTGAGTTCTGGGGCACGTCAGCTACCTCCCAGTGACTACTTTATTCAATGAGCAGAAGAGAAAAAATTTTGATAAACAACAAAGTTTTTCTTTTTCTTTTTTTTTTTTTTTCAAATAACCAACACTGCAACACTTGGATCAAATAATCCTCAGGTTTTTCTTTATGTATAGAGCATTGAGCCAGAAGGACCAGGGATCTCAAAGTTAAATTACTTAGGAATAGAGAAAGAGAAGAAAGAGAAAGGAAGAAAATAAAGTTCAGACATGAGGACTAAAAAAAACTTTTATCTGAGGCATATGAGTCCTTTTAAATTATTAGGCCCAGGGAGATGCTAAATGAGAGTGCAGTGGCTCATGTCCCACTTCCTCCTTGAGCTGTGTGGTCATCTCTTAAACCGGCTATGGACACAAGTAGCAACACATTAACCTAATAATGTTGCTCCAGACACTATAACCAACACCCTATAGCTTGATAGTGTGTCAAGCTGTTTCTGCAAATCAAAGCTGTTTCAGTAAGTCAATGAGAAATTCTGACAAACAACTTTGTATCAGCTCACTCCCTCTTCCTCCTTTTGTCTTCAAAAATCTACTTGTAACTGCTGCTAATTTAAGGGTATATTCAGGGCAACTTGAGTCTATGCTCCCAGGTTGCAATCCACAAGTTTATTGCAAATAAACTCTCTACTTACATTACCTTTGCCTCAGCATCTTCTCTTTTGGTCAACTGACATCAGTTTAAAATAAAATCCCTGTGATTCAAGAAACCACGACAGCCAATTTTCATTCAAAAGTATCTGCTAACATTGACTTTCTTCAGCTTCTCTTTTTAACATATAAATGAGAAGAAAGAGATAAATTCTATAGCCTTCTCAGGGTATGGAGTTCAATAGAAGAGTGCATACAACTGAGACTCTGGAAAACCTCTATCTTAAGTGAAAGGTGAAAAATAAATAACTCTCGTGTGCAGATGAAGACAGCAAAGAACAGAACATTCTTAAACTTTTCTCTAAATAAAAAGGTTAAAAAAAAGTCTCTGAAATTAACAATTTAGCTTTCCCATATTTTCTGGCCTGAATACATGCCACTTGAATACAAATTTTTTAATTGACAAAGATTATTCAACTGGGTAAGAAATCAGAGATAAAGAACACATTTCAGCTAGATATAGAACGTTTAATTCACAACATGTTGTGTTGTATCTATGGTAAATTAGGATGGAGTTTTCCAACAGGCAATTAGATATTTGTGTTTATAACTTAAACAGGTTTGAAGTGTAGCTATCTAACAGTCGGGTATTACATCTAAGGCCATTCGAAGCCATGAAAAGTGGATGAAGAATTCTGCTTGCAAAGTTGGTACACTAATTCTGATAGACTCTTCAACTAAAGAAACTGGAAAAAGGGGGATTGAATTAAAAATAGAATAAGGCACAAGGAAAGAATATGTTTATTACAATTTGAAAGGGAGCTGTCACACTAGTTATAGAAGAGGGCTTCCGCATGTGAGTTATGATTTTAGGTAGGAAATTTCAGCTGTAGTCCTCTGACAGTCTAGCAGAAAAGAAGCAGGGAAATAATTCACTGAACTCTTTCCTGCCAGCCTTCCATACCCTGTCAGTGCATTCCTTTGGCAAAATCTAACTGAAAGCCTGGTTCATGAAGTCCATAGTATTAACCCGTTGAGTCACTAAGAAACTGTGAACCTTGTAAGGTTATTGAAGAATATTCAGAAATAAGAAAGAAACAAAACAAGACTATGAGCCATAATTCACTGGGCAAATAAAAGGGTACCAGACTGTCAAAGAATGACGTTTTAAGAAGTCGAGTTTAAGAACTCTATTAGTTTGTTCTCATGCTGGTAAAAATGGTATAACTGAGGCTGGGCAATTTATAAAGAAAAGAGGTTTAATTGACTCACAGTTCCACATGACTGGGGAGGCCTCACAATCATGGTAGAAACAAATGAGGAGCAAAGTGACATCTCAGATGGTGGCCAGGCAAGAGGGCTTCTGGAGGGTAACTCCCTTTTATAAAGCCATCAGATCTCATGAGACGTATTCACTATCATGAGAACAGTATGGGGGGAAACTGCCCCCATGATTCAATCATCTCCACCTGACCCTACCCTTGACACATGGGGATTATTACAATTTACAGTGAGATTTGGGTGGAGATACAGCCAGACCATATCAATAATGAATCAGCTTTAATTACCGATTCATTTATAGGGCAGCATTCTATCTGTGAAATAGAAAGATACTTTGCTGAACAGATCAGAGGTGGTGTATCTCATAGGCAAAAAAAGACTGAAGGAAAGAGAAATGAGGAACAAAAGGTGACTTGGTTGTTCAAAGTTACCGTCCTGGTATGAATTAAAGTCAGATTGTCTGGGCTTCTTCTAACTGCTAGCTGTGAATCTCCTATTTTCTTTTGGAAAAACAGACCCATTCTTAAATTCTGTTTGATTCTGTGACACTTAGCATAAGTGACTGTATTATGATTTGTCTGTCAGGACTTTGTTGAGGATCTCTGTTCAAAACAATAGCTGCTATTTATTTTATTTAAGGCCCCTTTGTGAGGGTGATGCCACAATTCACAGAGTGAGCTCTTTCTGGGGCACAGTGGTGGCCGGTCCAGAAACAGTTCAGAAAGTAGCACCCAGAATCTGGCTCTAGCTGCAGGCGACACGCAAAAACTGTGAAGTAGAAGCAATCTGGCTTCAATCTCCCCAACAGAAAACAAACAAACAAACAAAAAATCCAAATATTTAATGCCAAGATCATCACCAGCAATATCCTAGAACTTAAATCTGAAGCTGAAAAAGTTCCCAGGGCCAGAGAGAAGGCAAAAATTCAGAGAAAACGGTAATAGAAATAGAATTATCTATCCACAATGCTCCTCTCACAATCAACCTGGCACCATGCACAGAAAATTCCTCTTGGACTTATGGCTTCTACAGTTGAAAAAGTGAAATTGAGGCAGACCACTAGCATCCCAATCATTTTGGGTTTTCTTGCTGAAAAACCATTTCTGCCTTGATCCATGAGAAGCATTCCAAATGTCTGTAGGTAGAAACCCCCTAAAGGTGTCTATGAATAATGAACAGCAAAAACTAAAAAATTCAGTCCAAGAAATCCTGCTCTTTATCTTAGTGAAAGGAGATCCTAAATCACAGTGCCTGTTTACTGGCACTACGCTATAGAAGGCATGCTCGATGATGGATCTTCTGGGCACGCACCCACACCAGCCTTTCCACATAGTCACGTAGCCATCTTGGAATTCTCCCCATCTAGGATGGGCAGGACTCCTTACATTTGCAAGAGCCAAGCCAAACATTGACTTAAGGCACCATCTAGTACTGATAAGGAAACCGTGATCTAGGATTAAAAAACTCACAGGCAACTGCAAAGAATCTCTAAGCAAATACACATACCTTCAGAAGACCTAAACAAGCCAGACAGCAAAGACTAGAATAAATAACTAGAATAACTCTTCGGCGGGAAGCCATGGACATTTATCTACAATAAACATCAGCAAACAAAGAAACCATGATCTCCCCAAATGGAAAAAAAACAGGGAGTCAGTGACTAACAATAAAGAAAGAGTGGTGTTAGTTTTCAGACCAAGAATTCAAAAGGGCAGCTCTAAAGAAACTCGGCAAACTCTAAGACAACACAGAAAAGCAATTCAGAAACATATCAGGTAAATTTAACAAGATTGAAATAATAATTTAAAATTTAAACAGAAATCCTGGAACTGGGAAATTAATTTATTGAATTGAAAAATACATTAGAGGCTCTCAATAACAGACTGAATGGAGCGGAAGAAAAATAAGTGAGTTTGAAGACAGGCTATTGAACAATATACAATCAGAAAAATAAAGAATAAAAAGGAATAAGGAACATCTGGAAGATATAGAGAACATTTATATTTCTTGCAAATCTAGGAATAATTAGCACTCAAGGGAGAGTGGAGAAAGAGCAAGGACTGGAAAGCTTAGTAAACAAAACAATAAGAAAAAACTTTTCAAACCTAGCATAAGATACAATTATTCAGGAATAGGAAGGTCACACATCACTAAGAAAATTCAGCCCAATAAGACTATACTGAGGCATATAATAAAATCTCAAATATTAAAGACAGAGAAAGGATTTTAAAATAAGCAAGTAAGAAGAAATCAATAACACATAAATGTCTTTTAATTCATCTGGCAAGAGACTTCTCATGGAAAACCAGATAGGCCAGAATGGATTAGGATGGAATATTCAAAGTGCCAAAGAAGAAAAAAAAGATTTCAAGCAGAAATACTGTATCCAGCAAAGCTTTTCTTTAAATATGAAGGAGAGACAGAGTCTCTCAGACAAACGAAAAAGAAATACCGAGAATATTCATCACCACTAGACTTCTCTTACAAGATATTTTAAAGAAAGTTTTTTTTTGTCTAAAAGAAACTTATATAAATGTGCATAAAAAACATATTTGAAGGTATAAAACTCAATGACAAATGTAAGTACACAGAATCAATACTTTAACACTGTAATTATGGTGTGTAACCCATCCATACCTCTAGTATGAAAACTCAAAGATGAATCTATCCAAAAATAAAAATAACTACAGAAAGCTGTTAAGAGATAGAGAATCTAAAAAAATGTCAGCTAAGACACAAAAATGTCAAAATAGGGGAGATACAGTTAAAGTGTAGAGTTTTTGGTATTTGTCTGTTTATTTGTTATCAAAGTTACTTGTCATCTGTTTAAACTTACTTGTTATCTCTAAAAAATTTTGTTTTTTGTAAGCCTCATGGTAACCACAGTGCAAAAGTGTATATATGCATCATATATTTTAGTGTATGATACATACACTTAAAACAGAAATAAACTCTCAAAAACAATAGATTGAAACATACTACCAGAGAATATCATTAACCACAAAGAAAGAGAGTAAGAGAGGAAGAGAGAAGTTACAAAGTAACCAAATAAAAGTAAATTAATTATAACACTGCATGTATTCCATATAAATAGACTACATGTTCCAATTAAAAGATGTAGAGTAGTGAATGAATAATTTAACAAAAGAAAAAACAAGAACCAAATACACGCTGCCTAAAAGAAACTGACATCACCTACAATGGCACTGAGACTAAAAATGAAAAAATGGAAAAAGGTATTCCAAGCAAATAAAAACTGAAACAGTAGCAAGAGTAACTAACTATACTTTTATCAGATAAAAGAGACTTCATGTCAATGGTTATAAAAAGATACAAATAATGTCACTATAAATGATAAAGGGATCAATTCTGAAAGAGAATATAAGAATGGTAAATAAATGTGGCCCAACACCAATGCACACAAAATTTTAACACAAACATTAATAGAGTTAAAGGGAGAGATAGACTATAATACAATAATAACTGACAACTTCAGCACCCCCTCAGTAATGGACAGGTCATCTAGACGTAAGTTTAATAAAGAAATGTCAGTTAAACAACACTCGAGACCAAATAAACATAATGATGTTTAGGAAACATTTTACCCAACTGCTGCAGAATATGCATTCTTCTTATCAACACAGGAAGCATTCTCCAGGATAAACCATAAGTTCAGTTACAAAACAAGTTTCAACAAATTCAAAATAAGTTAAAATTTTATCAAGTATATGTTCTGATCACAATGGAATACAATAAGAAACTTTGGAAACTATACAAACACATGGAAATTAAAACACATGTTCCTAAATGACTACTGGGTCAATGAATAAATTAAGACAGAAATTTCAAAATTTCTTGAAACAAATAAAAATGGGAATACAATATGCTAATATCTATGAGATACAGCAAAAATAGTGCTAAGAGAGATGTTTATGGCAACAAAAGCCCACATCAAAAAGTAGAAAGATTTAACACAAACAACCTAAAGATGCACCTCAAGGAATTAGAAAAGTAAGAACAAACCAAACCTCAAATTAGAAGAATGAAAAAAGTAATAAAAATCAGAGCAGATCAAACATAGTGACCCATGTTTGTGATTCCAGCACTTTGGGAAGCCAAGGCAGGAAGATCTCGAGCCCAGGAGTTCAAGGCCAGCCTAGGCAACATAGGGAGATTCCTGTTTCTCCAAAAAAAAAAAAAAAAAAAAAAAGGAGAAAAGTTAAATTAATTGGGTCTAATGGTGCACACCTCCCAGGCTCAAGCATTTCCCCCACCTCAGCTTCCCTGCTACTCAAAAGGAAAAAAGAAAAAAAAAAAATCAGATCAGTTATAAATAAAATGGAGACTAAAAAATTTTTTAAAAATCAACAAAAGGAAAGGTGAGTCTTCAAAAAATTAACAAACTATTAGCTAGATTAAGAAAAAAGAAAGAAAAATCAAGTAAAATTAGAATCAGATGAGAGAAATAACTGATACCACAGAAAGGCAATTGACCATTAGGGACTGTTATGAAAATAAAGTTGTAGGATACAAAATTGACATAAAAACTCAGTACCATTTATATATACCAACAGTGAACAACTGAAAAATAATACAGATAGCTATGTCACTTACAATAGCTAAACAACGTATGAAATACTTAGGAATAAATTAAATCGAAGGACTGAAACATATCTCCTAGGAAAATTATAAACACTGATGAAATAAACTTAAGACAACATATACATGCAAACAAAAGATAGCCTATGTTCATAAAATTGGAAGAATTCATATTGTTCAAATGTCAATGCTACCCAAAGAGCTCTACTGATTCAATGTAATCTCTCCCAAAACACCAGTGACATTCTTCACAAAAATAGAAAAAAAAAAAAAATCCTAAAATCTGTATGGAACCACAAGAGACACTAAACAGCCAAAGCAATAAGAAGCAAAAAGAACAAACCTAACTTCAAAATATACTACAAACGTATAGTAACCAAAAAAGTATGGTACTAGTATTAAAACAGACACATAGACAATTGAAAAGAATAGAGGACTCAGAAATAAATCCATGCATTTACAGCCAACTCATTATTGACAAAAGCACCGAGAACATACACTGAGGAAAGGTCAATCTCTTCAGTATATGGTGATGAGAATACAGGGTAATCACATGCAGAAGAGTGAAACTAGACTCCTTTCTCTCACCATATACAAAATTCAAATCAAAATGGACTGAAGTCTTAAATATAAGATCTGAAACTATGAAACTTCTAGAAGTAAACATTGGGGAAACACTTCAGGTCATTGGTCTGAATAAAGATTTATAGGGGGAGACCTCAAAAACACAGACAACAAAATTAAAAATAGACAAATGAAGCCATACAAAGGAGACCATGCATGTTATTTGCCACAACATAAATGAATCTTTAAGACATTTCACTAAGTAAATAAGCCATATGCAGAAACTGAAATATTGTACAATCTAATTTATATGTGTGATATTAAAAAATAAATACACAAAGACAGGGAACAAAATACTGGTTATCAAGGGTGGGGTGGGGGTATGGAGAGGAAATGGGAAGACGTAGGTCAAAGGATAGGAAATAGCAGCTACACAACATAAATGAGTTCAGGGATCTATGGGAAGACATGGGTCAAAGGGTAGGAAATAGCAGCTACACAACATGAATGAGTTCAGGGATCTAATGTACAACCTGAGAACTAAAGTTACTATAATTGTACTATGTTAAGGATTTTTGATATTAAGTAGATTTTAGCTGCTCTTGTCACACCCAAAAGAGTAACTGTGTGATATAATAGCTATGTTAATCTGCTGCCCTACAGTAACAATGTTACCGTGTGTATGCATACCATAATATCACATTGTAAACCTCAACTACAGCAAAAACATATATTTTTTGAAAAAGACTGATACAATCAATCAGTGAAGCTGCTAGTGAAAAACATCAGAAATTAGTAAGTGTGTATCATGACAGATCCTGCAAACATTAAAATAAGGATATTATTTACAAAATTGTCTACTATGTTTGAGGACATAAATTAAGTGGACAAATTCCTAGTTTACCAAAACTGACAGAAAAAAAAAGAATGCTAAATAATTCTATATCTATTAAAAATAATGAAACAATATATTTAGAACTACCTACAAAAAAACCTCCAGGACCAGATGACTTCATTAATGAATTCTAGTAAATATTTTAAAAAGAAATATGCCAATCTTAAAGAATAAAGAAAAAATAATAATTCCAACTTGTTTTGTGAGAAAAATCTGTCAAGGCCATAATAAAAGAGCTAGGTAGTATGTTATTTTTTCCCGTGGAGATACATGCAAACTCTTTAAAAATTTGCAAACACTCAGCTAACTATACAAAAAGAAAATAAATTGCGACCATGGTTGAATTTATTCTAGGAATACAAAGTTAGTCTAATATTTGAAAATAAGTTGTTGCAATTCTCTACATTAACAGAATGAAGGAGAAAAATCACTTCAATACATACAAAAAATCAGGTGATAAAATAAAAAAAGTCATCAATGATAAAATCTCCTAGAATCCTGGGGATAAAAGGGCTCTTTCTTGACACACTAAAGAATATTTACTAAACACCTCCAGCACGCATCATACTTCATGATGAAATATTAGAAGCATTCCCTCTGAGATTGAGAAACAGACAAAATGCTTACTGTGAACTGTCAAAGCGGAAAGGCAAAAAGAAGAAAAGTTGAAAAGTATTAAGAATAAAGTCATTAATTATTCCATTTTATTCAGGTTTCCAGATATATGTAGAGCCATGATAAAGAAATTTAAAAAGTGGTAAAGTGATACATCACTGGGTACATGGGCTAGAGAACAGAGGGAAGGAATTCCATGTGAAGGTGACGAAAGGGAGAGTGGAGGAGAAGAAACGAGACAGCTGGAGACACAGAAGACAAAATCAGAAAATGGAATATTAAAGTTTTCGAGATGCATTGTTTTTTGCGAGGTGAGCACTGTATTCACAGGCTAATCAGGTGCCCTACCAAGGAAGATTTACAGACTTGAGGAGCTCAAGAATCCTTGTGGTTAAGTATTTGTTCAGTTCACCCACATGGATTTTAGAGTTGCCCTTTAAAAAAACAGGAGTTTGGAAGAAAAGGAAGACTCTGCCATTCGAGTTTTCTGAGAAACATGGGAAGAAATAAAAGTTCAGTGCACAGCTGTTCACAAGGAGGCATAATCATTCCAATAGCTAAGTGAACTTAAAAAATAATTTAAAACTTTTGTTTCATTTCAATGGTTTTTGGGGAACAGATGGTGTTTGGTTACACACATAAGGTCTTTAGTGGTGATTTCTGATATTTCGGGGCACCCATCACCAAAGCAGTGTACACCTATCCAATGTGTATTCTTTCATTTCTCAACCCCCTCCCACGCTTCTTGAGTCCCCAAAGTCTATCGTGTCATTCTCATGCCTTTGCCTCCTTGTAGTTCAGCTCTCACTTGCAAGTGAGAACGATGATGTTTGGTTTTCTCTTCTGCATTACTCCACTTAGAATAATGGTCTCCAACTCCATCTATGTTGCTGTGAATGCCACTATTTCATTCCTTTTTATGGCTAAGTAGTATCCCATAGTGTATGTGTATATATAATATACTATATATATATATACACACCAATATAATATACATATTATATATACACACACTACATTTTCTTTATCCACTCATTGATTGATGGGGCATTTGGGCTAGTTCCATATTTTTGCAATTGTGAATTGTGATTCTATAAACATGCATGTGCAAGTGTCTTTTGCATATAATGACTTCTTTTCCTCTGAGTAAATATGCAGTAGTAGGATTTCTGGATCATATGGAAGTTCTACTTTTAGTTCTTTAAGGAATCTCCATACTGTTTTCCCTAGTGGTTGTACTAGTTTACATTCCAACAAGCATTGTAAAAATATTTCCTTTTCACGACATCCATGCCAATATCCAATACTTTTTAATTGTTTAATTATGGCCATTCTTACAGGAATAAAGTGGTATCCCATTGTGGTTTTGATTTGCATTTCCTTGATTATTAGTGATGAGTATTTTTTCATATGTTTGTTGGCCATTTGTGTGCCTTCTTTAGAGAGTTGTCTATTCATGTCTCCTACTTTTTGATGGGGTTATTTGTTTTTTTTCTTGCTGCTTTGTGTGAGTTCCTTGTAGATTCTGGATATTAGTCCTTTGTATTATGCGTAGTTTGTGAAGATTCTCTCCCATTCTGTGGGTTGTCTGTTTACTCTGCTGATTATTTCTCTAAGACCTGAAATCACAGAAATTCTAGAAGGTAACATCAGAAAAATTCTTCCAACCCACAACTTATGAACAAGAGTTTCAGAAACATCACACAGTTACCAATGCCAACAATAATCCTACTAAGAAAGATCAAAATTGATTTTGCAATTATTTTATCCTCAAAATGTATCCCTCTGAGGGGATATAAATTAGGCTCATGAAAAGTTACAAGAATAATGGATGATTTTTCCTGAGTGATTATTTTGATAATTTTATTTATAGTTAGGTTCCTTTCTTTATTAAATATTCTACTGGAAATCACATTTTCATGCTTTAAACTTTAGTTTTAGTTTTTGAATATGTAAAGCATGTATATGGTTCTAAATTCAAGATTATATATAGAGCTATACTCAGAAAATTTGTATTTATTTGTTTGTTTGTTTCTTTCTTTCTTTCTTTTTCTTTTTCGAGACAAGGTCTGGCTCTATAACCAAGAATGCAGTGCAGTGTCATGATCTCAGCTTACTGCTGCCTCTGCCTCCTGGGCTCAAACCGTCCTCCCACCTCAGGTTCCTAAGTAGCTGGGACTATGGTATGGACCACCACACCCCACTAGTTTTTTTATTTTTTTGTAGAGATGGGATTTGACCACGTTGTCCAGGCTGGGCTTGAACTCCCAATATCAAGATGTCTACCCACCTCAGCCTCCCAAAGTGCTGGGATTACAGGCTTGAGCTTCCACTCCTGTCCAACCTTCTTCTCACAAGTGATTGTTTTCTTCAGATTCTGTATATACTTCCTGTATTTCTGCAAGAAAGCATGTAAAATACATACATGTATACAAGCATAAGTCCTCAGTGCTCCTTCCTTTCTACATGAGAGGTGGAGTTACATATTATATGCATTATTTTGTAGTTGTTTTTTTCACTTAATGATACATCCAGTAAATCACATATATCACTTGATAGAAATAAATCTGATTTTATAGCGGTATATTACTCTTTTGTGTTACTGACCCACAGTTTATTCAACCAGTAACCTATGAATGGAAATTACAGTTGTTTCTAATATGGCACTATTGTTACAAGGCTGCAATGGAAAACCTTATAATTATTTAACTGCCTTTCTTAACTCTGTCCACCTGTGCACTCTGTGATGAAAATAAAGCATCGGTTGCCTGTAACATAACTAGAGAAATCTGAAGGACCTCAGAAAAAATGGTCATTAGGAAGAAGTGTTCTGAATGATTGAGAGAATATTCACTGGACACCTAGCTGTTTTGTTCCTGAGGTTGATAATGTGATATTTCTCCAGAAGCTCCAGATGGCATTGGACCATTTTACAATAAATGTGCTTTCTTTCAATTGTTTCAACCCATTCCCTGGGATCGCGTCAAGAGTGTGAGCTGTGCTGACCTGTATAGAGAGACATCACAACAGGTCAATGGAGATGAAACAAGGCTGAAGAAACAAGACAGAAGTGATGAATAGAATCAGTCTACACCCAATGCTCGCTCCAAGACAGCCTAGAGCTAAGAAATCTCCGTCACAAACCCAGTAAGTGCCAGGACCTTGCTCAGAAAGGGCAGTCTCTCAGTAATCAGAAATATATGCAAGGCTGCATCCAATCTGTCACAATGAAAATTCACACACTCATTAACTTTCACTTTCAGCAAATGAGGACCAGGCAGAGGTCTGGGGCTGCTGGAGAATCTTGAGTGTTTCACTGGAAATGGGTGGATGTCTAGAAAAGCCAGGATTTTGTGTAACAGGGCAACGAGCATCAGGGTATATAGGCCACTCGTGTAGAGTATGGCGCTAGCCATTCCAGCCTCGCAAAGCAGTAGAAGCCCCAGCAGATTCAGGAAGATTCTGGAAGAACCATGATTACCCAGCTCTGGAGTCTACAATTCAGCCTCAAGACTTTAGGTCTAAGACTCCTTCTATTAACAACAAAGGTCCTCTGTCATAGCTGATCTAGAGCACTGGACAGAAAAAGGAATTGTAGAATACCTTGTGTGGACCTGGTGACATGAAGAAGGCAAAAGTATATCATCAGCTGGGGTTCAAGGACAGAACAAACATCGTGAAAGCAAGGGAGATAGAGATCAATTTCCAAGTTGCTGAACTGAGATTCTTTAATTTGTCTTTGGCTTGTAGAAGTTGGGCAGAGCTCCATACACTAGGAATGTAATGAATATTTCCTGCCTGTTAGATAGAATTAGAGGGACCCAAGGACAGGGAGAAAGGATCAATGTTAGAAAAGCAGCCGTGAGTTACAGAGCACCAGACTAGACACCAGTGTGCCAACAGCAGGGACAAAGCAAGTTTCCAGCAGAGGGCAGAATTAACCAGGATCACAGGATGCCGAGGCCATGGGAGGCAAATCCAGCATGAGAAGTGAGCTGTTTAGAACCTGGAAGTAGAAGTGAATGAGCCCATTCACAATGCAGGCAGTGTTGAAAGGGCTGAAGTGCACAAATGCAGAGGCAGAGCTCAGGGCGGATCAAGGGATGGACCGTAAGTATTTCTGTGACTTTTATTTTCATGGGCATTAGGAATGGGGTGGCTCTTGGGGTGCACATCTCCATTTGGGGGTTTGAATTGAATGAAGCATAATCTTTTGTCTTCTCTTGTACTTTCCTTGATTTTTAGCCTATTAATGGGGAGGAGACAGTTTGAATGCCTCCTTTAACCAATAACTCAGGAATGATACCTTTGTACATCACCCCCTCCTGTTTTTAATAAGGCCATTGGTTCAGACCAGGAGACTGAATGGCGTAGGTCCCCATGGATTTCTTTCAACCAAAACTTTGTATTTTTAAAAAGCTTAATTGTGGTCTTTTGAAGTGCCCAATTAAAGATTTAAAGAAATAATGAATATCCTGAGGTGGTCTGTCTGCCCCGGGGTTTCTCTGCAAATGAGGGACACAGATGTTTCTATTCAACCACGGGAAACATTTTAAAACTGGCTCCTTTATTTCCTGCTCCTCATCTCCAGTTCAAATTTTCTCTTCCATCATTTTCTGTCCTTTCACCCTGCAGCTTTGAAGTCTGCTCTGATCAGCACTAGACAACTGCGTCTTCCTTTTGTTCTCTAAGAAATAACTGAGCCTTTGCTGGGGCAGCAAACAAACAGCAGCATTCCACTGTCCAGGGGTGTTCTGAGTCCTCCAAAAAGAAGCTGGGGTGGTTGCCCGTGAGCTGACTCAGGACATTTGCAAGACAGAGGTTTTGCACAGCCAACCCATTTGAAGTGGTTTACTTCAAGTGTCACCCTTTCAATGATAAACTTTAGTCCTGAGGGTTTAAAATATAATTGGGGGCTTAAGTTTCCATCCAGCCCTGTACTTTGTACAGAGTGGGCAAACTCCTCCTTGTTGCTCACCAGTGGTTCTAAGCTGGGCCTAAGCAAGCACATGAGATGGCCGGTTCTGTTCCCTATCGCCAGCCATACAGCAAGCCCCTTGAGACCCGGGGTTTGCCATTCACACATTCATTAGCTTTCAGTTTCAGCAAACACTTAACTGAATACCTCCATGTGCTGGGTACTCTGTCAGGTTCTGGGAATTACCCAAAAAGCCATTACCAAAAGCAGGTATGGTTTTTACCCACACAGAGCCGTACAGACTTCTGGGAAAACAGACAGTCAACAGTTCTATAAACGTCTAACACTGAGCACACAGTGCTATAAGTGTACAATTTGATGTATTTGGAAGGTCAAGACATTCCTATGAAGTAGCAATTTGTCCAAGGTCTACATATTAAGTAGGAATTAACTTGGTTAAAGAGAGGATGGGGATAGCACTGGAGGGAGAAAAGGTAGCAAGTGGGAAGGCCTATGGTAGAATGACTCATGCACCCTAAATGTTTACCAACAGAGACATTTAATGGGTGGAATTGTTAGCTACATAAAAAAATATTTGGCATTTTTGCCTTCATCTAAGAAAGGGTAGGATCTGGGGCCCAAATTCTACCCTCCCTCTTATGACAACAAAATGAGTCCCAGGTTTTGAAGCATCTCTAAGGCATCTTTGTACCTCCAGTTAGAACCACTACATTGGGCTCTAAAAAGGCCTTTTTCTTTGAAGGTGACTGGCAGGGTTGCTTAAAAAGGAATTGGTATGAAATACCTTGGAAAGAATGGTAATGCCCAGATCTCTTAGAGCGTTGAGGGGTTCTAAAAGTAGGTGAATTCTTCACAAATTGATTCCTGGAGTCAATTCTCCTAAACCAGTGGGCCACTTACCCAACTATCAGTTGGACTGATCACTGAGTGTTTTAGTCTTGGCCCGTCTCTGTGTTTGTTCTTCACTCTGCTGTTTACTCTACCTCTGTATATGTTCCTTGAACAGCTGTTTTATGTCCACGAACAAGAGCTCACAAGAGTGTTGGGGCAGATTCAAGGTCAAATGAGAAAGAAGGAGCAAAGAGAACATAGAAAACTGCAAAATAAATCCTCGCAACTCAGCAAATGGCTTTTGATGAACTAATTTTCTAGTTAACTGACCTGGAACCACCTTGTCTACCATCTTAAAGTGAGTATCTTTCTGATAAAAGTAATGGGAGGGCGGAAGGAAAGGTGTTAACTGAATAGGTTAGTGGCAGCATGGAAAATGGACTGGAAAAAGTAAGCAGATTCGAGAACACCGGTTAGGAGTTTAGTGTAATAGCACGCATGAGAAACAATGGTAGCTTGGACCAAGCTGGTAGAAAGTTGCAGAAGTGGATGAATTCCGTAGACATTTAGGAGGTAAAATGGACAGAAATGAGTGATGGCATGAGGATAATAAAGACAAATGTGTAAAGCTTAGTGGTAGTGACATGGACGAAGAGACAGAATGCTGGAAGATGGCCATATCTGGATGAGAGATATCATTAGTTTGGTTTTGTAGATGTGGTTTCAAAATATCCAAGAAGGTGTATCTTGCAGTTGTGCAACACAGTATAGGGCTCAGAGAGAGAGAGCTGGTTTAGAAACACGAATTTGGTTAGCGCCTGGATGTAGATGGTGTATCAGCTTCCTAGCGTTGTCCTAACAAGGTACAAACTGAGTGGCTTAAATAACAGATTTACATCCTCATAGTCCTGGAGGCTAGAAGTCCAGGATCGAGATGTTGGTAGGCTGATTCTGAGGCTTCACACCTCGGCTCGAAAGTGGTCCTCTTCTTCCAGTGCCTTCATATGTTCTTCTCTTGGTGTCAACATCCTCTTTTTATAAGGACGGTGGTCGTATTGAATTATAGAGCCAACTCATACAACCTCATTTTACTTTAACTCCTCTTCAGTGCTTCTACTTCATGTAAAGTAATAGCCCGAGGTACTTGGGTTTAGGATTTCAACATGTAAATTTTGGTAAAATACAATTCAGCTCACAAGAGACAGCAATTAAAGCTGGAGATGTGGTGTAATTTTGCCTAGAGGAAGAATATACAGTAACTGGAGAGGGTCTAGGACCTCCAAAGTTTAATTTTCAAAAAGAAGATGGTGAAAACTAAATCCCTAACAAATAAGTCTCTAGGTTATGGAAGCCAAGGGAATTGAATGTCTTCAAAAGGAGGCAGTTATGAGAAGGGTGAAAATTTGATGAAAAATCATACAGAATGAGAAGTGACAAGGAATCCTGCTTTCTGTCTTATTTACTCACTGCCTGGCTTCATGATTGGCACCTAGCAAGCATTTAGTACTAAATTAATTATGCGTTGCCATCTTTGAGTATATACTGGGGAGAAGAAAAGGAGAGGGCAGGCTGGGTATCACAGAAATGGCTAACCACGTCTGTGCCAACTGAAGAGGTTGAACCTCTCAGAGCACCAGTCCCAAATTATATAAAATAAGTTGAATGAAGTCTATCTCACAGGGTTGATTGAGATTATAGGATATTAAAGACACATTGTGAGTGTCATTCTAGCGTCCCATTGAAATACATTAACTTTAGGCTAAGAAACTGTCTCAAATTGGCTAGAAGTAGAAAACAACAGAAAGTGAATTCATATCAAGCTGAGTTCTCACTATAGAACAAAATGGATTACATCTAGAAAGCCTGTTTACACATGTGAATTTCAAAATGCGCCAAAGGCTGAGACAGGACTCTGCTGCAGTGTGAGAGAAGGCAGACTATGACAATGAGACAGAGGGGTCATGTGGACAACTCACTGTCACTAATGTCTGTGTAGGAGAGTCTAATTTTATAATCACATGAAAAATAAACATGCCCAGAAATGAAATAATCTGATTTATCTTGCTTATATGTGTGTGTATGTATATACAACCAAAATATGCATGGCTATTTCTCTGAGTGAATACTCTAACCCCTTGCTAGGGAAACAGTCACATACAAAGACACAGGAAGCAAAAGAGTCTCTTGCCATGGTGCTTTATGTTTAGGTAAAATTTAGAGTCACAGATCAACTAGTAACTGATGATAAAGCCACAGAAGTCTGTGACCCTTTTCTTGTGTTTCTCTGCCTTGGTGTCAATATTTCCATGTCTGGGTACCCAGAATGCTCCTGACATCCAGATTTCAACCAAAGGAGGAAAGGGAGAATATTATGTGGTTTTTTTCTTCTCTCTTTCCTTCTCTGTTTCTCTCTTTCTCCCTTCCTTTCTTTTTTTTCTCTTTCTCTTTCAATCTCTCTCTTTCTCTCTTTTTTTCTTTCTTTCTTTGAAACAGAGCCTCATTCTGTCACCCAAGCCAGAGTGCAGTGGCACAATCTTGGCTCACTGCAACCTCCACCTCCTGAGTTCAAGTGATTCTCCTGCCTCAGCCTCCCAAGTAGCTAGGATTATAGGTGATTGCCACCATGCCCAGATAATTTTTGTATTTTTAGTGGAGATGGGATTTCATCATGTTGGCCAGGCTGGTCTCGAACTCCTGACTTTAGGTTATCCACCTGCCTCGGCCTCCTAAAGTGCTGAGATTACAGGCGTGAGCCACCATGCCTGGCCAAAATGGTACTTTTGAATCTCTATTGTAGGTCAAATACTATGGTGAGGATTTTCATATAATATCTCATTTAGCCTTACCATCAATGCTTGATGAAATTTTCCTAGTTTCTACTTTACAAGCAATGAAACTGGGGATTCAAAATGTTAATTCATCCCAATTCAGAGATGAAGTCAGTGCGACCTTGATATGGTGATGTACTGGGGTTGGCTACTGCAGACTCTCCAGACTCTCCAATTCGTGCTTCTCTTCTTAAATCCACGTTGAGTGATCACTCAACAAGGGCTCAAAACTGGCCTAGGTGGAAGCGTTTAGACCATGGAAAAAAGAAAATGCTACAAATGAGTGTTTTCTTACCGTCTTTTCCGAGATCTGGTTATTACGCATTTATCAGAATCGACTGACTCAGATTAGGAGCAATTCCACGCTCTCGCCAATCTATTATCCTTGGGGATTATAAAGTGAAGGCTTTTTCTCCATATGCTTTTAGACTGAAATCTTCCCTGAGGTGGCAGAGACTAAAGCATCATCCTCATTACGTAAGAATTGAATTATCTGCTTTATTTCACAACGCCCATGTCTGAATTAACTGTCACCTCCTATATGAACTTTTGCAAGTCTGTGCCACACTCTAAACCTACATAGAATCAATGAGACTCACCAACCTTAATGAAACATTTGTTAATGGAACCGAACAGTTAACTTTACTCAGGACCTGAGTTAGATAGGCGGGTGAAGGCTCATGAATGTGGCCAATGGAAAGTCACCTGCTTGAAACAAAGCCAGATGGCAAGAATGTACAAAAAGGCTCCAAGAGAAAATAAATCAGAATATTAATAGCTGACATTTATGAAATACTTATTACATGTATTTCTAGGAATAAAAAATTATTCTGAGAAACGTACACAAATTAACACATATAATCCTCACAATAACCCCATGAGAGAAATACTGTGAAACTCTGTTTTACATATCCAGTATCTGAAGCCCCAAAAGCACCAACAGCTGGCAATGAGCACAACCATGATGTGTGCTCTCAGCTGCTGGTAGAGATCCTGGTACACTGGGGGCGCTCATTAATATTAATTGAAATGCACGTAAGGCCAGATGCACAGCACAGGTTTCCTGGACTTCTCTTCTTTGTAGCAGTTTCTGGAGTGTATTGTCCAAAGTATGATTTTCATAAATTAATTTCAAATCTCTTTTTGTCATTCTAATCTGACCTATCTTATGCTGGCATCTGATAGAGCTGGGAAAAAAATATGGGGATAAAGTATGTGATGTTTCTTGTAATAAAAAGAAAATAAACAAAAATATTTAAGCAGATATATCTATCCATGCATCCATATATATATCTGCTTAAATATTTCTGTGTATATGTATCTCTCTCTCTCTCTTTATCATCTATCTACCTATCTATATACATATATATGGGGAGAGAGAGAGGTGCTTCTCAGATGTTTATTTATTTGTCATCTGTTATCTCTTAATGTCTGGCATCCTTTTTCAAAAAGGACCTCCACAAAAGTCAAAATTCAGTGCATTGACCTTGCAAAGTATTGTGACATAAAGCCAGTCCTTAAGGAATGGTATATAACTGCCCACTGGGAAGCACAGAACTTCACCATGCATCTCTGAACTACTGACTTGGGTCAGCCTCATGAAATATAAAAGGAAATCTTTCAGTTGATTTAGCCCCAGGGAAGAGGACCACAATGTCAGAAAGCTTCTTCTTCTGTGCCTGCTTTTAGCTTCCTCTTTCCAATGAGTCTAAGAGGCTAGGGGGTGGAGTTTGGGTCATACTTCACGGTAACTGGGATCAGTCTCTCTTCATATGGGTCTCCAACTTCTCATCTTTAATACACTTATAAAAAAAATGGTGATAAGATAATCTCTAAAATTTCCTTCAAATATAAGATTTTATGATCCAAAGAGTCTACAATGCTGTCCATGCTGAAATGTTAGCTGCTGCCTGTAAGCAATTGTGTTGCCTTGGCCTGAAGAGGTCTTTGTTTCCAGGAATATCCTCACCATGACAACCATTGATTTCAGTGTGGCTGACGGGCTGCTTTCTTAAAGTCCAGTGATTTTAGGACTTCGGAAGTTCGGTGATAAGCTGGAGCAGACATCGACCACTTGCCTTTGTTATCTGGGAGCCCTGGTGTTGTAGCAGCATTTGCAAAAATCTGCTTGATGTCTTTAAAAAAACATATCAATCCCTTCTTCTTCTAACACTACTGATATTTTTCTCCAACTAGAGGAAAACAACTTTAGTATCCAAAGTCACATTATGTGAATGCCATCTTTGCTGATAACAAACCTTTTCTTGCTTAATTAGGACAGCCTGAAGTCTATGTGAAGAAGAAAATATAAAATAACCAAACTTTTTAAGAAGTAGAGAGCAAGTAAATAGCTGAACACTGTTTCCTGTTGATTGTGGACTGATTATATACTCTGCCACAATCCTCAGAGGGCCATGAAAATATATCTCCATTTTTGCCTCTTACCATTTTTTTTCTCATTTTAGTTATAAAGATTCTATTTTTGTAAATTAGCAGAAAAATGATATGCTTGCAATTCATTCAAACCTGCTTCCCAGCTTTTCTTTTTCAAGTTGGGTTGAAAGATAGCTACGTGGTTATAAATAACAAACAAAAACACAGAAATAAACAAATAAAAACAACAAGCAAACGGCAACAACAGAAAACTTAGCTGGAAATTGGAGATGATTCAACCACGACACATAATTATGTATGCCTCTTAATTTTGCTTTTATTTTGGTTCAACTTACTATGTTTTTTCAATTGTTTCTATATTCTGTTTGAATAGTGATGAGAGATATCATTATCCACACGTTTAGTAGGACAAACTAAGCCTTTTTTTTTTTTTTTTTTGAGACAGAGTCTCATTCTGTTGCACAGACTGGAGTGCAGGGGCGTGATCTTGGCTCACTGAAACCTCCTCCTCCTGGGCTCAAGCAATTCTTCTGCCTCAGCCTCTCAAGTAGCTGAGATTATAGGCGCCCACCACAGAGCCCAGATAAACTTTTTTGTATTTCTAGTAAAGACGGGATTTCATCATGTTGACCAGGCTGGTCTCAAACTCTTGACCTCAGGTGATCCACCCACCTTGGCTTCCCACAGTGCTGGGATTACAAGTGTGAGCCACTATGCCTGGCTGGAAACTTTTGATTTCTGAAACACTCTCTCTTCCTCTCTTAATTAGTGTCCCACTTCCTCCTTCTTACCCCTTCACACCTTCCCTCTACCTACCAATTTCTGTTTCTCATCTTTTCCTTCCTTTCCTCTCTCAGTCCTGCTCTATTTACTTATCCAAAATCCTCTTAATCTCTTTCTACTGTTTCTTCTTCTTACACTAACTGCTTCTTTTTTCTGTTATTCTTCATCCTGTTTCTTCCTGCCAACTCACGTTTAACAAGAACAACCCCTGTAACATGACATTCTTTATAAGTGAAGTCATTTGAAAAGGACTTTCTTAGATGGAGATCGTTATTTTGGGAAATCATGTCTATAACTTGCAATTCAACAAGGATTGAGTCTGTGCAGTGTGACAGAGACCATATTGAGTGTTGAAGTTATGAAGATAAATAATTCACAGCCCTCTATTAAGAACCTGAAGCAGGTGGCTGGGGAGACATAGGTAACTGTTTTGATCGAGGAGTCGAAATGTGTAATAGATTACTTTGAAAAGTTTTTATTTTTTCAGTAGCGTTCACAATTGTGCTCTGCCAATCTCCCTTTTGCTGCTTAAAACTAGACTAGACATGGCATTTAGTGCCATGTCTACCCATAGGGTTAATTGACATTCATTGCTTTATATTTCCTAAATAGAAGCCTTGGTACTAAATGTTTTTCAGCAGTTACAGATGCATTCACCATAACAATGCCTGTTGTACCATGATGGAGACATTTCTAATTTTAATTCCTTTTGAACCAAGTGTGAGAAAAATTATATGCAAGAGTCGAATAGGTTCTGCCATTTAAAGTTGAAAAAGAACTGTAACCTAATATTTCCATTCATATAAGAATGAATTCACAGATTTGCAGATAAAATAAATTGAAATTCTTATTTTTCTTGTAAGTCTCTAGGCTGCTTTCTCTGCGTGAGCTATGCTTTCTTGTGGTAAATTCTTTATTTTAACTCATCAAACAATGAACCCACAGGTTGAGCTAGGTTTCAGCCTAGGTCAACTATGTCTTACAAAGACACCCAGATTTTGCCTGTAAGCAACTGATTGGTAGACGCTTGTGTCTATACAACTCAGTATCCTATTGGCAGCTATAATAGACACGCTTGAGCCAAGTTTTGTTACCACACCCATTATCAGTGTATTAGAGTTCTCCAGAAAAAGTGTCAATAAACACTGTTAAATATGCAATATATATGTATATATAAAGAGAGAGACAGAAAAATATTTATTATGAGAGATTTCCTCACTCTATTAGGGGGCTGAGAAGCCCCACAGTCTCCTCTCTGCAAGCTGGAGGCCCAGGAAAGCCAGTCGTGTGGTTTTAGTACAATCCCAAAGGCCTGAAAACCAGAGAGCAAAAAGTCTGAGCCTGCAGGTCCGAGGACCAGAAACATGATGCCCAAAGACAGGAAAAGAAGGATGCCTCTGCTCAAGCAGAGAGTGAATTTGCCCTTCCCCTGCCTTTTTGTTCTATTCCAACCCTGCATGATTGGATGATGTCTGCCTATATTGATGAGGATGATCTTTACTCAGGCAACTAACTCAAACACTCACCTCTTCTGGAAACACCCTTGTGGACACATCCAGACAGAAGGTTTTTCCGGCTATGTGGGCATTCTTTACCCCAAGCACGTTAACACATAAAATTAATGACCACAACCAGCCATGCAGCATATACCTGATATGTGCCTCCTGCAATTGCTCCAATGTGACCATGTAGCAAGCAGCACATGCCATATGAAGCTTTATGGATCGCAGGCTCTTGGACATTTAGTTCCCATTTGATGTATAAAAACCCAACAGTCCAGAGGTAGGGAGGCTGCTGGCATCTGGCATCACTCTCTCTCTCTCTCTCTTTTTTTTTTTTTGATCTTTCAACAAGTGAATAGTGTTAGATGCACATTGATTCTTACAACTGTATTCCTACTAGATTCGGGGCCAATGGGTTAAGATATATAAATGAACAGGACATGATCTCTGACAAAACAGGCTGACAAAGGTTTTGATAAAATTATGAATAAGCTTGTTCAGGAGGCAGAGCAGGGCCCCGAAATGAACAAGGTGGTCAGATGTGGCCTATTCTGATTATGACAGGGAAGAGAGAATTTTACAAACCAAAAGGCAGGAAATGCATTTCAGAAAACTGAAGCAAGTGTGAGAAGAGGAGAAAGAGAGGGGCGGCTAAGAATATTTGAGTTTGAATAAAAGAGATCCTGATACAGAGACTCAAAGTCAGATTATTTTCCTCTGTCATGATTATAGATAGGAATAAATATATTTCCTTAATTGGGCAAGGGATTGTGTCATTCTATACTCACTGACAAGAAAGAAAAAGAAATAAACAAAAGTAACTCTTCAGGAGATTACTCTGTGAGAGCAACCATCCAGCTCACATCCCGCTAGACTAAAGTGTTTCTCTAAATATCCTCAGCTTCCAATGAGAGCTGTTACCAAGGGCACTAAAAATGAGAAAACCTGTACTTTTTGATAAAGTCCACTGGGAATACTAGCTTCGTCAAATTTGGACTTCGTCGTGTAGCTTTCTTTGGGGAATGGGATTCCTGAAAACAGCCATACACAAATAATTTAATGAACCAAATATATGTCCTTCAAGGAGCTGATTTGAAATCTAGTATTATGCATCTGATAAATCCTTCTCTCTGTCACAACCAATTAATTTCAGGAAGGAAATTCTTCCTTGCATTGGATAGCAAAATGCAAAGCAGGCTATCACTCAAATGTTATTTTTTATGAATGAGATCAATAATCACAGCAGAAAGGGTAATGCTAGGGCAGCTGGTTTGGTGGGGATACAGACAGACCTGGGACAAGTAGATCATACACTCTTGTTTTCCTTTGTCCTTCTCTGCTGTTGATCTGACAGGTGGCAGACTCAGAAGAGTCTGAGTCTCACTTTCCTCTGGGTCCTGCTGGATTGGCAGAGATCATGAAGCATGTTCTTTACCATTGTTCCACCACTAGACTCCTTAAACCTGTTAATGGACTTCTGCATTCACTGAATATCCTATGCATATCTCTTGTTATAGGAGGGAGGACATGAGGCATAGAGGATTCCAGTACATCAAATTCATGGAACTGATATTTTAAGGCAAGCATAGACAAAAGTTTCCTAAGGACAAGATACTTCTTACTTACTGGAAAATCTGAAATGAAGACTGAAGTCCATTTAAGAGGAGAATTGTTGCTGTTTGTGCGTGTGGATGCTCCTATCAGCGGAGGAAATTAATAACCCTCCTTCGGGTTGTATTTTACAGATCATGATAGTTCAGCAAAGGAGTGCTGGAGAATAGAACTTATGTAGCCTCAGGAGTCTGGGAAACAAAGGCAAAATAAATTAGACATTCTTTTAGAGCAATTTGATAATGTGCATCAGAAACTTTCAAATGATTATGAAATTTCATTCAGTAATTCTACTTTTAGAAATTAATCTTAAAGAAATAATCATATACAAAAATAAAAATGTAATCACAGAAGTTGATCATGGTATTACTTCAGCAAGGAAATTGAAAATAGCCTAGATAATTTTAACAGCTTTTTTTGTTTTTTTTTGAGACAGGATCTCACTCTGTTTCCCAAGCTGCAGTGAAAGGGCACAATCACGACTCACTGCAGCCTCTACCTTCTTGGGCTTAGGTGATCCTCCCACTTCAGCCTCCCAAGTAGTTGGGAACCACAAGCACATGCAACCATATCCAGCTAATTTTTGTTTTTTGTATAAAGACAGGGTTTCTCCATGTTACCCAGACTAGTCTTGAACTCCCGGGCTTAAGTGACTGGCCCAAAGTGCTGGGATTACAGGTGTCAGCCACCAGACCCCAGCCACCAATATAATTTTGACTAGAAAGAGCTAGATGTAAATTTGTGTATGCAGTGTGTGTGTGAGTGAATATGTGTATGTGGCAACAGAGAATGAAAAGAAATGCAGCCGTATAATTTTACCAACAATATTCTATGAGTGCTTATGATTTGGGCTTCTTTTGTTTTCCTCTGTAGCCTTTTACCCCTAATTCACAAATTATTACCGTAAGTATTTTATATTTTTACACTAGATAATGTCAACAGTTTGGCAGTATTTGTCCCCATTTACTTGTTGCTCTTGCCTAGAAGTGCTTTACTTCCTTGTCTCATGGGTGCCATGCTTAGGCATATGGCACACCTTGGTCATGGGATGAGAGCAGAAGTGGACCATGTCACTGTTGAGAAGGAGCTATCATAGCCTCTATACGTCCTGCTGTGTCTCATTTCTCCCAGACCTGATGACAGCATGCATCAGTGTCCGAGAGAGGTGCATCTTTAACATGCATCTCAGATTAAAGGAGACATGGAGCACGTCAGCAGGTGATCACCACTGGAAGACATAAGCCGTCAACGGGAATCCAGCCTTTTTGTTGTAAGCCACTGAGAATTGAGGATTGTTTGTTACCTAGCCCAAAAAATGATACCTAACTAATATGGTCTATTTAGATATATTTAGATAATACGTTTTCCTTTTAGAAATTAGGTAATAACTAATTAGCAGTTTATCTTAAGCAATTAATTATCCTTGATGTCATAGACCTGAATATAGACAGAGTCATATGTCCCAAAAGTAAAAAAAAGTAGACAAATTAAACAAAACTTCTCATACCTTGTTGTCTTTGCCTAGTTTTTCTTTTCAATTTTTCTGATCAGTTACATAAGTGAATACAGTTTACGCTCAGTCTTCCCTTTTTTGTCTTTATTTCTCAAAACGTGGAAATCAAATTTCTGCTCATGCCAATATAGTCAATGACTTTGTTTTCATAGTTTTGATATTTTGAACAGTTAGTCAAGTTATTTTGTGGAATATTCTTGGAATGTTTTAATGTCTGATTTTTCCCTATGATTGGATTTGTTTAGGCATGTTACGAAGGTGTTCCAGAGAACACTGATGCCATTTCCTTCTCAGTGCATTTAATTAGGAGGTACACATTGTTGGTTTGCCCAAACACCGTTGATGTTGACTTTGATCTTCAGTTAAGATGGTGTTCACCAGGATTCTCCACTGTGAAGTTATCAGCGTTCCCTTTGTAATTAATGGATGACTTTCAGAACATGTACATATTCTGCTCGTCATACACCCGTTAGTTCTTATATATACTGTAGCTTTATCTAATATTGTTATTACTAAGATGGTTGCCATGGACACAGATAATTTTCCAGCTCCATCCTTTATTTTACATTTATAGCTGTCATTTTACTGTGGAGAAAACCTTTGCCTTCTTCCTCATTTGTTTATTTGTTCCTAATTTTTATCAAAATGGACACATGTATATTCACTTCATTGAATTATTTATAATCTGCTATAGTCTTTATCTGCTTTAATGAGCAACTTGTCCAAATTTGGCCACTGAGAGCTCCTTCAATCTGGCTATAAATTCTTCGGATGTGCCCCGTCATTCTTAAGATAATGTCTATTTCTGACCCAGAACAAGATTGAAAGAGACCTTGGTCATTCCTTGTCCTAGACCTGAAATCAGCCATTTCCCAAGGAGCTCATACCTTCTCATGGGGAAGAGTATTTAGAAACCAACATGTGGGCCTCCGAGGTGCTCCTGGTTTTGTGTGCCTCCACTTCTCGGTTCAGTGGGCCTAGGAAGAATTAATAGATGGAGAGATAAAAATATTTGACATCTCCATATATGTATCTCTAATTCTCTAAAACCTTGTCTTCATTTTAATACCACCAATTCCAATCAAACTCCATAGGATTCAGTATACTTTTATTCCTTGCTCCTATTTGTAAGCTCCTCAACTGTGGGAGATCTGATCCCTGTTATAGTCATTATATTTAGTTTTTTACTCAAACCTACGAGAAACAGAAGGTAGTTTCAGAACTGCTAACTCATAGTACTGGAAAAAGAAATCTAATAAAAAGAATACAAGAGTTTAGTGTTTGTGCACTGGTAATTTTGTTTGCAATCTGAGGGTATATAGTCAAAGCACTTCCCACAAAAATTACTTAAGTTATACCTCATTTTTTTCAGAGTAGTTATGATATTTGTTTGAAATCAAGTTATACCACTTTCTTTCATTTGAATTCCATTTATTTCATTTTAGGATTTTTCTTCTTCCCAATCCTTAATGATTTTATTTGTACTTTAGAATGTATAAACATTAACGTGGCATTCTAAGTCAAAACTATACAAAAATATAATCAAAGAAGGATGCTGCCTGCACTCTCAACGTGTCTACTCCATTCCTATCCACCCTTTATAGGACATAAATCTCATTAACATGTGGCCTAATTTTACAGTGTGCCTTAGGAATGATATGTCTATAACACATATATTTTTACTTCTCTAATTATCTTACACAAAACACCATATTTTTCATTCTCTTTTAAATTTTATTTTTTTAACTTAGCAATATATCCTTGAAATCATTCTTTAACAGGTGTATGTATCAAAGTTTACTCATCCAATCTCTTACATATGACCATTTGTTTCCAATATTTACAATGGCAGATAATGATGGAATGAATAATCTTGTGCATATGTATTTTTATATTGTTGGTGATTTGTCTTGAGAAAAAATTCGTAAAAGTGATACTACTGGGACAAAAGTTTTTTGTTGTTATTTGTTTGTTTGTTTAGTTTTGTGAGGTCTTTTCTAATTCTCCTTCACAATAGTTATGCCAATCTGTGCTACCTTAATACCGGTATGACAGTACCTGTTTTCACAAAGCCATGCTCCAGAATGCATCCTTGGTGTCAAGCTTAATTGTCTATTCAAAATTTTTTGTAGAATTTCTATTTGAATTGGATGAAGTAATATACTGCATGAGCTCAGTCCACTGAAGTAATCAGGAATATTAAATAGAGTGCTTGGCATGTTACAACTTTGACTTCATTATGATCATATCTGCACATTCCACTCAAAAGATCTTAACCTCATCCAGGGAAGAAAATTAGGGACTGCTTGAGTTTTCATCCAGCGTCTAGGATAGAGTTCTATACTGGCTTTGCAGAAATATATTTATTTAACTAGTTTATTTGTCTTAAAGAGATTTGTAATAAACCTTAGGGCTCTGAGGCAAAATAAAAAGAAGATAGAAAGCCATGCCTTTAAGGCTTTTGCTTTTGTTTTTTTCTCCTTCACTACTGTAGCCACATCCTTCTATATTGTGCCATGCCTTTCTTTGTTCTTATAATCTTGAAAAGCTAATCAAAACTGAAACCTAAACAAGGGGTCACAAAGTGAAGGGCACCAGGCTACTTGATGAGATATTTGGATGGGAAAATGACTCCTTGATGGCTCTGAAATATAGTACGTCTCTTTTGCTGGGCTCTCCATTTCCTGCTGCCATTTCTTACATCAAGCCCCCAAGACAGAAGAGTTTCTCAGGGAATTTAAACTGACAGCTCCGTGCTGATTAGAAGCCGTAGGACAGGGCATCTCCGGAATGAGATCAATGTCAGAGTGCTTTTGCTCACAGCAGCCACACGGGGAGAACGGAGAAAATCAACCAACTCTTTGACACATTGTTTATTAGCAGGAAATATAAGAGTCAGAAATGTGAGGGCAAAAATGAGGAAAGGGTTTCACATGATGTCCTAGAAAAACTTCCAGCAACGATAATGGGAGACAGACTTTCCCCCACTCTGAAGAGTGTGAACAAAGGCCTAGATGTCTGCATCAAAGTGCACCACAGCTCGAATCTCCAGATATTCAAAAGCACCTGGCATGCACTTAAACTTTTGAGATTCTTTTCTATTTCGTTCCTTCACAGTAGATTCCACCTAATTGGAGTCTTCAGGAGGAAGCTTAGAATATCACCATATTTCTACAGGTGTGTCCCAAGAATGGGCCTTTATACTTGGTTAGCCAAGACCCAGGAAAGGTGATTTAATATTTTCTGGCTATGGGAAAGGGGCTGGGCAGAACAGAACACGCCTAGGTTAAAAGAAAGTGAGTGCCTATTCCGGACTCTTATTTCTTCTGGTTGTTGCCAGCCGTGCTCTGCCCAGAATGAAAGGCCTCATCAGGGTGGGAAGGAACATGCTGGTTGAAGGAGACGTTTTCGATTTTTGTTTTGTTTCTATTTCCCTAACTCAGCACAGTTCTCAGAAAGACTTAAAGTTCCCAAAAATTTGTGAGTAAAGAAATATAAGTTAATGCAAAATAATTTAATGATATGGTCACCTTTATGTGTGATATGGATAGTGACACGGAAAACTTTATTTAGAAGCTTTATCCTTGTGAGGAAGAAAAAAAGTTACTGCCACCACAGATATAGCTCAGTGACAGTAATATTGAAACATTTCAGATTCTAGACTCAGATTCAATGTCACCTCCTCTAATAAGCCTTCCGATGACATCTGAAAAAGTTAAGTACTTGATCCTATTATTCCAGAAATTTTTTAAAACTATGACCATTTTGCAAAAGTCTTAAAAATGTAAAGCAACAGTATATCCTTTTAAGATATATATGTATAGTAAATATATATAAATATGCATGTGAATGAAAAACCTCAGAGAGGCACATTCGATGAGAGAATGTATTTTGCCTGAAATGTTCTTTAATGACTCACGTTGCACTGTAAATATGGATCTATTTATTGTCCCTCTCTTCTGTGAGAGCAGAACGACAGGGAGATTATTTTCTTCCTCTCTGGATCCTCAAGATTGAGCACCAGATTTTGCCCAGAGATGTTCAAATATGCATATTGCACAAATGAGTAAGTGGGTGAGTGAACACATAAGTCCTATGTGGGCTGATCTTTACTATAATCCATCACCCTATGTGTGATACTACACACCAATCTGATTTCCATCTATCATGATGGCTGCCCATCCAGTTAGGTAATTGTGTTTCTTTGATTTAGAATGTTGATATCTGTTGATGCAAAGTAATAACTCTGTGTGTGTGTGTGTGTGTGTGTGTCTGTGTGTGACAGAGAGAGAGAAGAATTTAGGGTTGTGAATTTTTTTTGTGTTAAGTATTACGTTGGTGGTTTTCTTTTGAACACGCTTCAATGGAAATAGAGTCTGAGGGCACCAATGTTTAAGACAAGGAAGAAGAATGCTGCCCGCAAGAGACCACAGCTTCACTTTGGCATAGCATGGCAGCTGGATGTCATAAGGGGCTCTCCAGGGGGCACTGGGAGGGCAGGAGGATTGAGGTCATGAAGTAGAAGGTCACAACCTGATAATCTCATGCAGCACCAATGAACGCATTTTAAGATATTATTTTAGCGGCTTTGCTGGAGTACAGTTATGCACACCATATCTGTACACATACTTAAAGTGTACAATTGCATAAGTTTGACTTATGCATATTCCTGTGAAATCATCACCTCAATCAAGGTAGCGAGCATGGTGATCATAGCCATACTCTTAAAGAGGGTTTTTGTTTCTGCAGTTTCTTATTCTTGTTCCTCCCATTTTTTCTAGGGAGCCACTGATCTGCTCTCTCTCAGTGTAGAAAATTTTGCATTTTCCATTTTACATAGATGGAATGTACCTTTGTCTTTTCTTTAGGGGTCTGAATATTTCTTTAAAATGTTAATTGTATTATTAGTAGTAATAATGATGATCAGTCTCTTAACCAGGTGGTTTATATACATATTCATTTAATTAATTTCGTTTATAATGTTCAGCCAAATTGAATTATCAAAAAGGAACTTAAAAGGATCCTTGTGGAAACTGATTTGTTTCTGACAACAGCAATCACTCTATTTATAGAGGCTAATTCTTTTACTCACATAAAAGAAACAAGGCATTGTTCTTATACAACTAAAAAAAAAAAGAGGACTGTAATACAATGATTATCTGTAATTAATTCCATATGGGAAAGAAGAACACAGTTTTCTCTTGTATTCAAGACATTTTTATTTTCAGAAATAAAAAAATGTGCATCCTAGCCTTCAAGTTCTGTAAAAAACTCCAATTCTAAAAGTTTTTCTTTTGTGACGCTCTTTATGAACTGGCTTTATACTTTTTAAGTTCTCGCAGACATCTCTAAGTCTGGCTGAAAACTAAGACTGGCTTCATTTCCAACAAAAATAATAGTATTAGGGAAAAGAAACTAGACTTTTCCATAAAATTTCTTAATTGAAAGGAAGATAAAAAAATCGTTTCAGGAGCAGACAGTTTTTAGAAAGTGATATTTTGAAAAAAAAAGAAGAAATATATATTTCACAGACTTTCAGGAGGAGGAGTCAAGATGCCATTAATATATTCCTTATCTCAGTGAAAGATAACTTAATTCAACAAGTTTTATTTTTAAATTATTTTACTTTCAGTATTGTAGAAAGTGTTATGTGTCAATGGAAGTGTCAAAGATAACCTAATCTTCTCCTACCAAAAAAGCCTTCTGGTATTCCAACCAGCATGCCATCAGTCAACAATATTTGTTTCTTTTGTGCTGCATTAGCAAGACACTGTGCTAGATGGTGTGGGCAATAGAGGAAACTTTAAGGCACCGTTCCTCCTTTCAAGGAGATGAATACGAATGGATGACTAAAGCACACTTTTGATAGATAACTAAGAATATACGGTGGTATATAATAAGTTTTCAAGAGCACAGAGAAGTGAAATTCCTCTGATAACAGAGAAGTGATCAGAAGAGAGATTCATTGTTGGCCAAACTGTCATGAGAACCTCAGGTTGCAGGACTGGAAGATCAGTCTTGAGGTGAGCAGGGTTAGATGGGGTTTGGAGGGGGTTCCAGGAGAGGGTTCCTGGCTGGAGGAATGGGGCACTGAGATGAACCAAAAAAGATAATCTCAAAGAACATTAGTCTCGTAGGGGAATGAGGATGATGAGCAAAGAAGCAGAAACAACATGTCAAGGTGGGTGAGGTTTGGAGAACCCAGAAGAAAGCCTGGCTTCTGTCCCAGGGCTCTGGATGGATATTCCCTTTGCATTCTTCAGATAACTCTGTAATGTCCTTATACTCTTATCCTTTCTAAAAGCCTTGCAAAAGTTCTATGCTAATATTCGTGACTAAAGAGGAAACATTGATAAGGGTTGTAGAATTTGACTGCATCTAGCCCATGGTTAGGGGAACAGGAAATGGTTAATCTCTGATAGTTATCTAGAAAGTCTAGAAATGTTGACTCTTTTTTTGTTGTTGATCTAGATGCCAGTGTTCTGGGGGTAGGTGGAGCAGGTATTGCTGTCCACATAACTGAGCCTCAGAACTTCTTCCGAGGCTATGTGACTCATAGATCCAGCAACAAGAACTCACTTTTCCTGGCTGTCATTTCAGGGTTCTTTTCAGTAAACCAAGCAGGTACTGGATACTGACCTTATTCTAAAGGCCAACAGAAGTGGAATAAGCTGCAATTTGGAATTCAGTCAATATTGAAGGATGATGGTGAACTTTGGGAAACAGGATTCAGCAATGTCTTCTTAAATTCTGTTATTTGTACATAATACACTCACAGACTTTTTAAAAAAGAAATCCTATTCCAGGTGAAAAACTTTTACACTGAAATTATTACATTTAAAAAATATATAAACCACTCAGACTTTCTTTTTTCTTTTTTCTTGTTTCCCTTGCTGCTGCCTATAGAATCCTGCACACTGTGGTCAGTCACTCTAAAAGCAAGCATGCATGTCTCATGGGACGACAAACTGGGAGGTGTATGCATTCGCACTGTTGTGTTCCCAGGACACGGGACCAGTGCGCATGCTCTAGGGGTTGGTGCTCAGGGACGCTTGAGGACGCCTGAGAAAAAGCGATTGGATATCTAAACTCCATGAGAAAACATCCCTTCCTAAACATGCCATCTGAGTCCTTGAGAGTTGCAGTAATTACTCATGGTGGCATTCTAGCCCTGTCTTCTCTCAGCCACAATAAAAAATCAACCAACAAACAGTGAACAAAAGACCTAAAACGTACTCCTTAGTGTTGGTTATTTTTTGGCAAATCATGTTTTAGAAACTCATTAGCAGTATATTTTCTTAAAGAAATAAAAGAATTTCACACTTTCTTTTTCTCTCAGTTATCCTATGATATTTCTATTTCCTTTTGCTGATATTTCAATGAATAAATATACTCCGGGACATTATTTTATCTCATTTCTATGCAAACTGAGGGATAAGTAGTTATGAATTACTGAGGTCAAGCAGAAGGTTATGCATATCGCTTTTATTTGTTACTGGCATATATGCCATTTTCTTATAAGGAGTTTATTGTGGTCCCTGTTTTCTTAATATTTTTAACTAATTTATCAATTCAATGTAAGGGTCTTTGGGAAAAATATGAAATATCCTTCTCAGGAAGTAAATTTTTGATTCTTTCCTCTATAAAGTCCTCAGAAAACATTGCTACTTATCAACGATGGCAAGGGGCTATTTATTAGGTTCTTAAATTTGAACATTAAGAAAATACTGTAGTTGAATATTATGTTTCTTGTTTGTTTTGTTTTACCTACACTTAGAGTCCTGGATTGTATCCGGAAACTAAGAAGCCTGGTGTTCTTTCTGTCGCCCTCTCAGATTTACTGTTTTCTTCGAGCTTAGTAACCATCAGCATTCTTGGGTTTTTCCTTCACTGGGAACATCACTATCCCTGGGGATATTTGTTTATGTTTCATTCAGTTTCTCCTTGCAGTCCATGCATGCTCTTAGTCAGTAGGTCATCCTTTTCTTCTTTCCTGTGCTGGTTGCTAGACTGGGCAATGCAGCTGTAGATGTGGAGGCAGAGAGCCTACTGTGGGTCAGGAGGGCACAGGAAGCTGTCAGTACCCAGCAGTGGAAATCACCCTGGAGAGACGTGCAGAGCTTGGCCGAGAAGAGCAGACATAGAAAGTGTAGAGAAGAGGCTTTCCCATGGAGGTGACGTGGCTGGTGTGATGGCACTGGAAGAAGAAGAAGAATAGACAAAGCCTAATCTTAGAAAAGGATGTAATACGTGAACTGAGTCTCAAATCGGAAAGACTCAGCTCAGTAGACAGGAGAAAAAGGCAGTCCACATAGGAAATATAGAATATGAAAAGGTTTCAGAAGCTATTTCCTTGTTTGGGAAGGTTGTTGGTTTGAAATGATTAGGGGACCCTACACAAGTAAGCATCTATTCAAAGAAAAGAATCAAACTCTAAAATATTTGAAGAGATTGATTCCAAGCCAAATATGAGTGACCACGACACAGCCTCAGGAGACTCTGAGAACATGTGCCCAAGATGACCAGTGTGCAGCTTGGTTTTATACATTTTAGGGACACATGAGACTTCAATTAGTTACATTTAAGAAATACTTTGGTTTGGTTCAGAAAGGTGGGAACAACTTGAAGCTGAGGAGCTTCCGGGCTGTAGATAGGTTTCAAATTTTTCTGGTTGACAATTCATTGAGTTTATCTAAAGACCTGGAACCAGTAGAAAAGAATATCTGGGTTAACATAAAGGATTGAAGAGACTAAATTCTTATTGTGCAGAGGAAGCCTTCAGGTAACAGGCTTCAGAGAGAGTAAGTCATAAATGCTTTTTATCAGCCTTAAGGTCTGTGTATGTCAATTTCAGAGAGGTATAATGAAGCACGTCCAACTCCCACTTCCCATCATGGCCTGAACCAATCTCTCGGGTTAAATTTTTAGAGTTCTTTGGCTAAGAAGGAAGTCCATGCAGATGTCTGGGGGGCCTTAGATTTGTATCTTTGCTTTACCACCTTGTGTTGGTGCACCTTCCACAAGTGAGAGGCAGGACAAAGCCTTGGGAGCTCAAGGACAATATAAGTCAAAGCAGGCAAACTACATTTTCTGTTTTCAAGGCAAATGGCTACTCTTTTTAGGCAAATCTATGATACCACTATTTCTGGGCAGCCTCTGAGATGATAGAATATTCTAGTGAGAAAGATGTAGTGATGAGAAAGAAGGGGTGAAAGGCAGTAGAGTCAGAGAGAGAGGAAAGAAAGCTGGACTCTAGGAAGCCGAGATACCAGAAGCAGACTGCTGGAGTAGGAGAGAAAATCTTTTCATTTGAACACAGAGGCTTATGTGAGGTCTATACTGAATGCATTTTTACATCTAATGGTACCATGGAGGAGAAACATGACAGAGGCAGCTAAGGCAGTATGACCAATGTTTCGGAGAAATTTTCTCTGGTGGCCTTGTCTTTCTAAGTCTTCTAACGTTCTGTGAACACACCATGCTGACCCTGTTCCTAGACCCACTCTCCCCTGCACCATTTTGAGCTCTTGGAAGTCAGGCCTCTCTGTTCATCTTGAAATCAAAAGCGTGAGCCTGGCTCAGAAGTTCAGAAAGTACTCCAAGGAATTGAAAGGACATCAGGGATTCAGAAGTTAATTGAGAAAACAATTTTACATACAGGGTATTTTGACCACAATGAAACAGACCCATTGAAAATAGGCATGAAGGCAGCATGAGCTGAAAGACACAAATTAGGTCCAATGAGCAGAAGCAGCAAGCTGAATCTTAAACATTGGAGAGAGGCAGGTGATCATTTCGCACCTGGAATAATAAATGTGAAAAACAAGGATGAAAGAAATACTTCAATGAGAGATAGAATGTGGAGAATATGTTAGAGAGTAAAGAAACATGAAGAGAGGCAGCTCGGGTTCCTGCGGGGGTGTACAGAAAGAAGCACCCAGACACACCTCTGGAAATACAGCAATAGAGTCCAGAATCCCAACTTCCCACCTAAGTTTCCAGCAGCACGTTCTGTGTAACCTTCTACCCACACTTCCCTGGGGTCTGAATAATCTGGAGCTCTGTGATCAACCTCTGGTAGGAGATGAGAAAGCCTCAGCAATAAAATGATAATGTTTCCTGCATGGCACTTTGCAGATTTTGCTACCTGGAGTCACTGCCCTCAACTTCTCTGTCCTACCTGGAGAGTACTGAGTGAAGGTCTCTGTGCCCTAGGCTTTTAATGGTAGCTACCATTGCAAAGAGAAAGGACTTTTGAGTCTTTGCTCTGTTTTCTGTCCATTGTAGGTATGAATAAGGCTTTATAATACGAATTCATAAACGCTATGATCGAATTTTAAAAAGATTTGTCCTTCACACACATTAAATATGCTGACACAAAAATGAGCAGACGCTTTCTAAAGACCAGCTCATAAACTCAGTGCTTTCTAAAGTAGTTAAGTTTCAACAAGAGTTATATATCAAGCAATTTTAAACATTTGTTTTATGTCCCTACCTTTTCTTTCACTTTTGCTACCCTGATTTTTGTGCAAAATATGACAGAATGGATCATCAAGCTCTCAAAAGCATCATTAAGTAAAATGTAAAAGACGGGGTTTATCAGACTTAGTACTGAACAATATATATTGATATAAATATATATTCACTATTCCAAAACAATCTGTCTTGAGTATATCAGGATTTTCATTTCACATTCTACGATGGGCCTTTCATCTCACTGGGTAAATCACTTATTTACTTTGATATCACTAACAGGACTATTGACAATCCTTAAATCTGACTGAAGAAGAACCTACCATATTTTTTCAATGATTCCCCAAAAAAGAAAAAATTAAACAGTGTAGACTTTAATAAATCCGTTTGCCTTGGCTTACAGTTGAAGGGTAGGGAGTGGCTTATCCTTTGTCCAAATGCTAATGCAATGACAAAACAAGACCCATGTAAGGGTGAAAAAGAGACGAAAGTAAAAATGATTGCAAATGTATTCATCTTGATTCAGGTATTTGATTGCTGCTTTTTTGACTGCTGGTAGTTTCTACTTCAAGCTGGGGAAGATAAATTAGACAGATGTAGTTTGGAAAATGTAAATAAAAATCTAACCTGGCCAGGTGCGGTGGCTCATACCTATAATCCCAGCACTTTCGGAGGCCAAGGCAGGAGGATCATGAGATCAGGAGTTTGAGACCAGCCTGGCCAAAATGATGAAATCTCATCTCTATTAAAAATACAAAAATTAACCTGGTGTGGTGGCGGGTGCCTATAATCCCAGCTACTTGGGAGGCTGAGGCAGGAGAATCACTTGAACCCAGGAGGTAGAGGTTGCAGTGAGCTGAGACCATGCCATTGCACTGCAGCCTGGGTGACAGAGCAAGACTCCGTCTCAATCTAAAAAAAAAAAATCTAACCCATAAAAAGTTCTACATTTCAGATTTGTTATACCCTCATAGCTCTTCAACGGACATGTCCCTCAGTGGAAGGCAGGGCTTTAGCACCTAGGATATAGTGAGGGCTCAACACATGTCTGTTGAGTGCCCTTCTCTTCTCCCCTTCCATAGAAGGAAGAAAAAGTAAAATAAAATATCTACCAGAATGAACTGTACATATATTGCTTTTAGATAAAAAGACCCATTATCTGTTTTAGAACCTATTTACATTTATATATGTATGTATACATTTATATAGGCGTATAAAATTTAGTAGAATGGAATGTATACCTGTACCTTCATGTTTATTCCCACACTATTCACAATTTAGTAGGATGTACTCCATTTTACTAAATTTTAAAAGCATGAAATACATTGCAATATACTTGAGCAATGTGAGAATATTTTGTGGCCCAATGTGTCAAGCTTCCTGAAAAAAGCTGTTGATTATTCTTTGAAGATTGAGTAAGGCGGAAACCCTTCCCTGGTGGTAGCATGAGATGAGATGAGGTATGACTTATATGTAGTCTATCCCTCTAAGGCAGTGATTTATGCCTTAATGTGCATGGAAACAAGGAAGTCATCCGCTTCCACCACGGGTCCTTGGTAATCCTTTTCAGTACATCTGGGGTTAGATCTAGGAGACTGCATTTTTAGTTGAAGGCTTAGGTGAAGGTGAAGCCAGAGTTTTGTAACCTGGCCAGCAGTTTCCAAATCTGTGTAATTAAAATTTCCTGGAGAACTTTATAAAAATTTCAGTGCTTGATCCTAACACCCCAGGATCATAAAGAATTGCTTCTGATACACTATTTTTGAAGGATACTCAGGTTATTTCAAAATGCAGTCAGGGCCCAGAGGCACTGCCTTAGAGAACCAGAGGACTGAGGTTAAGAAACTCTGGAAAATGAAAACCACAGTGATGTATAACCTTATTCCAGTTAGAATGGCTGTTATCAAAAGCACAAAATATGACCAGTGTGGGAGAAGATATGGAGAAAAGGAATTCCTTGTACGCTTTTAGCGGGAACGTAAATTAATACAGCCATTATGGAAAACGGTATGGTGTCTCCTCAAAAAATTAAAAATAGAACTAACATATAATCCAGCAATTCGACTACTGGATTTGTATTCAAAAGAAATTTAATCAATATGTTAAAGAGATATCTGCACCTTCATGTTTATTTCAGTGCTATTGACAACAGCCAACATATGGAATCAGCTTAATAGTCGATCAGTGAATGAATGGATAAAGAAAATGTGGTATATTTATGCAATGAATTACTATTCAGCCATAAAATAGAAGGAAATCCTTCAATTTCCAGCAACGTAGATCAACCTGGAGAGCATCATGCTAAGTGAAATGAATCAGACACAGAAAAACTGATACTGCACCGTCTCACTTACATGTTAGAGGCTACAAAGTTGATCTTATAAACTTAGATAATAAGATAGTGTTTACCAGAGACTGAGAAGGGTAAGGAGGAGGGGGGAATGGAAATAGTTCGGTCAATGGGTACTACGTTCCAATGATATAGGAAGAATAAGTTCTGGTGTCCTATTTCACAATAGGTGACTATAGTTAATGATAACGTATTAAATGTTTTAGAAGATCTAGAAGAGAAGATTTGGAAGGTTCTTAAAAGAAATTTTAAATATTTGAGGTGTCACGTATGCTAATTACCTTGATTAGATCATTACACAGTGTATACATGCAATGAAAGAGCATACTATACCCCATAATATGTACAATTATTACATATCAATAAAAAGCATAGAAAGAGTAGAAAAAAAAATGGATGTGGAAAAGAAAACCAGATAACAAGGGGATTTATCTTATGATACATGTTATCATAGCAGAATGGATGGCTGCTGAAAATGTAAGTAAAACGATTAAAGTCAAATTGAGGCATTTGCAAATATTGCTCATCTTTTTATGTTGTTCTTGAAAACCTTGTATTCTGTCATTTTTTCTAAGTGGTTGACTTGAGATCCTATATTTTTGAATGCCAAATATCACATTGAAAAGAAGAAAAAGAGAAAAAAAAGACCCTTTGGTGGATAGCTTACCTGGACAGAAACTACCTTTCCAGATGTGACCAGGCTTCTGGATCCCAATCATCTAGTCAACGTCCTTGCCACCATCACCATAGAAATCACCGTCAGCAGCAGAGCAGCTACTTTTTATTCTGCTTTGCCTTTTATATTCCAGGCACTCTCATGCTTTACTTAGAGATAATTTTGTTTAATTTTCTCAATCACAGTCCCTAGAGGGAAGAAAGAAATCTGCATTTTAGACACACATTCAAGGTGACTGCTTATATATTAACTTTGAGAGCCATTCCCTTCCAGTCCTTTTTTTCAAAAACACTGCTGGTATGTGTTTTATCCCAGTGTGATCTTTTTAAACTTGAAGTTGGAGGATGAATTGCCTTGCTCTTCCCTCTCAGGGGCTCCCCATCACCATGGAGTAGATCACTCTGTCTTGTCCTCATAGACTATTGTTATGAGACTTTAGAGAGAGTATCTGTGAGTGTCTAGAACCCAGAGGCCAGACCACCTCTCCAGCTTCACCCAGCAGCATTTTCCCCCATCACAGGCACACACACAAACGCGCACAAGCAGATAAACAAATTCTAAACTGTTTGCAGAAACACTGTACATACCGAGGTCTTCCATCGTACCAGCTGCTCTTTCTCTGCTTTAAATTATGTCTCACGGCACCCCCTGTTTTCCTTCTGGCCTCCGCTCCCCTGTCAATGTTCAACCCCCTCTCACAGCCATGCATTCTAGCCACTCCGCCCAGAGTCTGGATCCCAAAAAACAGTGGCCTGCTGAGTCTGAGTGGAGAATACACCCCCACCAAAGCCCAGAGGTGGAGCTTCACCTGTTGTGTGTGTGTCTGCTTGTGTATATGTGTGTATGTATGTGAGTGCTCATGTGTGCTGATGCCAAAGGGGAGCATTGATTGATGAAAATGGAAAACCTGTCTTGGGAGAAGATCCACTTAGCAGTAATCACAGATTCCACTGGATAAACAAATACTTTACTCCGACAATTGCTCTTTTCCACATCTGATGCTATCTGAGGGCTTGGGTGATGTGGCTTCTCACTGGCCTGGTGTTGCCTTTGTTTTGCAGGGAATAAGTCCACTCCTTCTTTTAATTCTGTGATGGGAGTGGATGGCTAGGGCACAGTGGTCATGGATTGTAAATGTTGTTCTTTTCAGGTGAATTCTAGGGTGAATATTGAGCAACACAGGTAATGTAGACTCTGACAACTATAGACATAAAATTTAAAGCAATATTTAGGTTCATCCAGTTAACCTCCTTCTAGAAACAGAGAACCAAGTCCACCATGTTAATGGTATACTGGGACTAAGTCATGTTGGCCCCTGCCTGCTGCACATCTGTCCACGTAACAAGCAAACTTTCTCCCAAAATAAGTCCCCCTTGAGGAAGGGAGGTGAAAATGTCGCATTTGATCATGAGCTAACAATGTTGGAATACATGCAACAGTTACTAAGTTCAAAGATTCTAGGGTTCTCAGGTCAAGGGAGGCTGGGCCACCCGGGGAAGGTGGGTTTTGACTTATTCAGGTTGTGTTCTGTCGTAGTGGCCAGGGTCCCTCTGCATGTTTCCCTGTTATTCTTGCACTATTGCGTTTATGTGGTCCCTTTTTATAAAAATAAACTAGGTCCCTTCCTTCTGCACATTCTGAAATATTTTATCTAAATACTCAGAGAAATTCCATTTTAAAAAAATGATTTTCTTCCTGGCTAAATGAGCCAGGCTACTGCTGTATAGTAAAGGTAGCTTTATTCTTTGGAATCTTCTGGAAAAGAAAGCCATGTATGCAGCTAGGAAAGTACATATACATTTAAAAGGAAATAGAAATTCTGTATTTTAAAGTGTGACACAGGTCACCAAACTGTCTACTCCAATCAGAACTCTGATCCTTTATCTATTTAACTTATTTATTTATTTATTTATTTATTTATTTTTGAGACAGGGTCTTGCTCTGTCGCCCAGGCTGCAGTTCAGTGGCACAATCACAGCTCACTGCAGGCTTTAACTCCTGGGATCAAGTGATTCGCTTACCTTGGCCTCCTGAGTAGCTGTGATAACAGGCACATGCCACTATGGCCAGCTACTTTTTTTTATTTTATTTTATTTTAGTAGACTTGAGGTTTCACTACACTGCCCAGGCTTGACCCTTATTTTTCACCTGAAATATTGAATGCCATAAAGCCCCAGGTCTACCCCAGAACACAAGATGGGTCCATCAAAGGCTGCGGGGTGTGGAGGCAGAGAGAAATGGGGAGTGACTGTAATGGATATGGGGGTTCCTTTTAGAGTGATGAAAATTCTAAAGTTATGTTCTAGTGATGTTTGCACAACTGTGTGAACATACTAAAAACTGTTGAATTCTACACTGTATATCAGTGAGCTATGTGGCATATAAATTATATCACAATGAAGCTGTTTTGCTTTTTTTAAAAGAGGTATCTTTGAAGTTCATATGCATAGAGACCAACAGCTATAGGTCGAGACAGGTCCTATTAATGTTTCTGATAAACCAGCAACGTTTTATGACATTGTAATTTTCAGTAACTATTCATTGCCATATACCATTTCTCATCTAAGAAGCTACCTCCAATCTATAATTGACTTTATTTATCTGTTGCTCTTTTTCTTTGGAAACTAATTACATACAATAGAAATTTTCCTTGTCTCCAAGTCACCCAAGATTTGAAACTGGAGGGAAGAAGTGATCACATTTCACATAAGTGGCTGTTTCAACAGCTGATATATAGTTATTCATTAAGGGCAGATAGTTACATCTACTTCCATATTTGAGTGTTCTCTTTCAACCAAATTTATTGTTTGATTACAATAATACCATTTACCATTATTTCAAAATTGTGGATGGATTGTAACAAACAGCAGAGTGTAATGAGCTCACATAAATAATACTTAGGTTTTGCCATTAATTAAATGTTGCAGAATTATTTTCTTTCTGTGTGTGTGCCTGTCTCACGGTGCCAAAAGATGGTATCTGCTGTTTATTAAGCAACAGTAAATGCAAAGAAGTGATGGTGACAAATGATTTTCTAGAAATTCTCAATATTGTACTGTCACTTGTATGTGACTCGTGATTTTGCATGAATAATGAATATAGTGAAATGGGATTTGTTACCCCACATTTTAATTAAACATAAGATGAAAGACCACAAAGAAGGAAATATTCAGTAGGGGTATGATTTATTCGAATTATTGGCCCTTTATACGGTGGGATTTTAGAGACAGTGTGGTCTGCTTACTTTTATTTTGCTATCTGGCATGTGTCAGTGTGAAACTCAATATCACTGAAGATGTTTTATCAACGGCAAGTTAATTAACCTCTTTGAGACAGTTTCCAAAGATCCAACAATAAAAATAAAATAGTCTCCTGAAGTTGTTATCAGAATTACATAAAACAATGTGTCCAAAACACCTATGACAGTATAGTAGGTGTCAAAAAATGTGAGTTTGATTTCATTCGAAGGCTGATCCCAAGCATATTCTTTGTATGAGGTAATTTGCTTCTTCTACAAGTTATGATGTACTTGAAAGACCACCATTAAATCTTATCTCCTTTTGGGTCTTTAAGTCATTTTAATCCAAAAAGTACCGTAAAGAGTTCCCCTAAAATGTGGGGAAGTACACACATTAATACACCTGTGGTGATGATATAAATTAAAATATATTTTCTAGAAAATGATTTGGATATAAATATATTCAGAGCTTTTGACAAAAAGGTGCATTTTAAAATATCTATTATAGGACATTACAAAACATGTTAATAAGGATTTAGGCATAACTATGTTAACCACAGCATTGTTTATAATGTAAATGTGAAAGAATAGCTGAATATCCAACTATTAACTACATTTTAGTGGCTCATTTAGCAGCTATGCACTCCCTAGCCCCACGCCTTCCTTCACACTCAGAGCCAAAGCTGAGAGAGGAGGAATGTAGGAAACCATGCCTGCCACTGACTGGACCAACCAGTAACCACAAATCAAGGTGTTAAGCACCCCGGAATAACATTATTGTAATAGTTATTAGGTTATTCCCAAGATTACTGCCTCTACTGGGAGCTTCAGAGGCAGTGGACATCTACGCATCTATCTATATCATGTCTCTGTCAATATTGAGAGAGAGAGAGGATAGTTATGTATAAATTGATATATAAAAGCTTCCCTCAGATTTTATATTTGTAAAACTGTTTTGAAATTTTTATTTTTTAAAATTTTTTTCATGTCTCTAAGGTAAAATTGCTCTGAACTGTAAGACAGATTTCATATTTTGATATTACTTATTGAAGCTTTGCAGACAACAGAGAAGACCTATGAGGTAGGCTTCTCTAAAGACATCAGTCTATACACGGTTGATTCCAGATGTGTAATTAATGATTCCTCCAAAGCTGCTGCTAACTGCTCATGTACACAGAAAGCGTACCTGAGCTCCACTCTGGTGAGAATCTTTCCATAGTCAGTTAAACATATACTTTGTCCCGCTGGTTTGTTCTGAATAATAGATATTTCTACCTAAATATGAGATTAGAAATGGAGAGAAGAAGGGGTAGAATCAGTTACTCAGCAGTTGTTTTCTTCTCTGACATTTTCATATACATATCAGTTTTAAGTATAAATGTGGGCATATAAGGCATTAAAGACATCAGTACCTTTCTGAGAATAAGTTTCAGAAATGCAGCTTTATGAGAGCTATAAATAAACCTGTTCCGGGCAAATAAACTTCATTATGGCAACTAAATGGTTCTTCGGTGTTCATTTATATTACAAAATTGATTCTCCCAATTCAGTATACTTATAACTAATTTGTCCTACAGAAAGGTTATTTTGAATGTCTGTTTTGTATTATTCATGTACATTTTCTATATTAACATATACAGTCATAAATACAAAAATACCCATATCACAAAACATTATACAAACATTAAACTGCATACAATAAGTGAAAATAACAGGATGAATAATTTAAGTGTAATATAATGTAAACTGTGTAAAATACATCATGCATACACTGAGAAATGTTACAAACACACAAAAATAATAGCTATTGCCTTTGTGATGAAATTATGTTTTTTAAATTTTTGTATCAATACTTATTTCATTTTTCATAATTTTGATAGTGAAGATATGGTGGTGAAAGCTGTATAAATTACCACTACCTTCCTTTAGTTGTATTGTGAGTATTGATGATGATTTTTCTTGTGACAATACCCATGACAGTGCAATGCTCAATCAATGTTGGGGCTCAGTGAATGCTCCTTTGCTCAGATTACATTTGAAGAAAATCAGGATCATTTCTTTCTTCAACATATCTCTTCCACAGTCTTTAATAGTTCTTGAAGTTTCATCATTGTGAATTTTTGTATTTGAGTCTTGCAGATTTTAAATGATGAGCAATCCCATAGTAATTCAATTTATCCTAGGATGAATCCAGGATGGGAAAGAATCTCCAGGAATTTCTAGTTAATTCCTTGGCCTCAAGAATGAGTTCCCTGTTAGCTGAGGAAGAGTCTGACCAGACTTCCTTCCTTCCCCTTGGCTGTTAAGTCAGTGTTTAAAGTACCTAAGGGTACTGCTGAAACTGGTCTAAACGGTCTCCAAATGATCGCCAAGAGAGAGCTTTCTTTGACTTAAATGGTTATCTCCTGCTAAAATGTAATTACTCTTCTAAAGTTCTCATGAACTGATTATAGGTCAGATGCACTTGAGTGCAAATGAATTGTAGCAGAGTAAAGCTGACCTGAACTGTTGCTGGGCCCTTGCCAGTCAGGGCATTAGAAACTGGACACATTTTCTTCCCCTTGGAATTCCTTCATACGCTAGAGTTGGAAAAGAAACCTATTAACTTTAGAATAACTACTGCAATTTAAAATTACTACTCCATTTATACTGTCTCTAATCATCGTGACCAGACTTCAGGGCAACTATTATTATTACTACTACTGTGAGTTTTTATATTGTTATATTACCATCACACAGACTGAGACATCAAGACTTTGGAAAACGTATCCAAACGTGAAGTTCACATCTCCTGTTCCTTAAACTCCCAGGTCTTCTAGGGGCAGAAGAGAAAACAGATCAAAGCAGTCGTTCCTAGAACAGTTGCTGTTCTCCAGGATTCTCAGTGTTGGCTACATCTTGCACGTGAAGCTCAGGAAGCCGCGTGGGGAGAGCCCCTGGCTAACTCACACTCTCTAGGATGTCAGCTGCACACGTTTCTTTTATTGTTAAAATATGTGTAGGTCTCTCCTGGCTCCAGGCTCCTTTTTTATTTCTGCCCGAGTGTGAAAGTGTACTGACATTGATCAAGAGCATTTATCAGGCTAGAAGTTTCCAATGAGAATTTGGAAAAAAAAAAATTAAATAGCGACTTTTGTTTGATCTTCTCCCTTCTCGGTGCTGATATTTTTGGGTGACAAGTGGGGAAGATGGTTTTTATATTTCAAGCTAAAATTCAGGGGTTCAAGTTAGTGGAGCTCTGCATATGTAGTACATTGTTGTCATATATATCTACATGTTTTTGCCTGTGTGTATCTTTATAGCTCTCAATTTCTTTGTCTATTGCTGTATCTCAATATGCTTTGTTCTCTCCAGTATTTGCATATTATAAGAGGTGATTTTTTGTGGTGAAAGGCAGACTCCGAAGCCAAAAGTTCTGAATTTGAATCGCAGATCCATGACTTCTATGCTGTGTGCTTAAAATGGTGTCTGTAACATCACTATTAGGTGCTAACTATTGTCATTATTATTAGTTATTATTATTAATGTTTGTATTTACCTATGGCAGCAGGCATGAATCAGCAGAATTCTTATTTATCTTAAAAGAAATACCTACTGTGGAATAGGAGCCAGTGTCACTCATATGAAAATCAGTTTGACCTATAATTTGGAGACTTAACCTTTCTGAATAAAAATAGAGGCAGCAGATACGAATCAACTTTGTTTCCTTCTCTCGGTTGTATCTTATTAGTATGTGACATGCTTCAATTTCAACTGTTCCGAAAGTCAGCTACCTATCTATGAGCAATCTTTCAGGACTACTCTATGTGAATATCATATATGTGATATGCCATATTTCCTAAGTTGGAGTTCCCAGACACTTTCTCCACATAGGTGGACAGTGATTCTCTAAATGGTTGACTACTGACCATCCACAGGGGTCTGCTCCAGGATGTCATGAAGTGCCTGTAACCCATGCCACCTAATAAGTCAGATGACCATTGCTTCACTGTATTACTTCAACAAATTAAGTGCTAACAAAAGGAAGATTAAATTATAAGTTAAAATATTAACTAAAATAAAAAATACCCTTAATAAGATGATACAAAAGCAGTCAAAACAAAACAAAACAAGAATTTTCTTTTCTAAATTATAGTTGACCCTTAACAACACGGGAATTAGGGGTGCCAATTAACTACTGAGGTCCAAAATCAACATTAACTATTGACTCTTCCAAAACCTAACTATTTATAACCTACTATTGACCAGAAGCCTTACCAGTAACAACAGTCAGTTGACACATGTTAGACTAGTATCCATATATATTTTATGCATTTATGACATAGCTAATGTTTTCTTAATTTTTTGGTATTTCCAGGCTATGGTTTGTCTAAGAGGTTTTTTTTTTCAAACTGTTGCAAATCTCAAAAAAATTTCCAATATATTTATTGAAAAAAATTATATGTAAGTGGACCTGTACAGTTTAAACCTATGTTGTTCAAGGATTAACTGTAATCTCTGCTAAGTCCAACACTATTTACCAAAACCAACGCATTTAGGTGATATTTTTCTTTTATATTTCAAATACTATCTACTGATGTGAAACTTGTCTCTTCTTTCTTTTAAAATGTTTATTTCTATGGCTCACACCTGTAATCCCAGCACTTTGGGAGGCCGAGGCGGGTGGATCACGAGGTCAAGAGATCGAGAACATCCTGGTCAACATAGTGAAATCCTGTCTCTACTAAAAATACAAAAAATTAGCTGGGCATGGTGATGCGTGCCTGTAATCCCAGCTACTCAGGAGGCTGAGGCAGGAGAATTGCCTGAACCCAGGAGGCGGAGGTTGCGATGAGCCGAGATCACGCCATTGCACTCCAGCCTGGGTAACAACAGCAAAACTCTGTCTCAAAAAAAAACAAAAAAAACTTTATTTCTATTAAATAAAGAAACAAGATTTTATATAACACATGACATTAATAATAATAATAACACCCATGTGGCTGCATAAATTTTATTGTTGCATAACAAACCACTCCAAAACCTAGGAAAGAAACCATCATATTATGTTCATGACTCCATGAGCAGGAATTTGGACCTGATACAATGGGGATAGCTTGTCTTTGTGTGCCAATGTCTGGAGCTTCCCCTAGGAAGAGTCAAAGCTTGAGAGTAATTGCATAGCTTTGGTCTGAACTCAGCAGAATGATCAGTAATTTTAAAGACTGGTGCCTGGTCTGAGAGGACTCAAGGACTAGAACTGCTGAGTGGAACACCTACAGAGGGTTTGGCTTCCAGACCTCCCAGCAGCCTCTAGGTCATCAGACTTTTTGCATACAGCAGCTTGGAGGTCCCACAAGCTCTATAGCAAACAGAGGAGAAGCTACAGGTCATTCTCTGACCTCATCTTGGAGGTTTCAAAAAAATGTTATTGGTTGAAGTAGTTCCAAGTCTACCAAATTTTAAATGTAGGGGATCTATACCTCGCTTTTTAATGTGAGGAGTGAAAAAGTAAGAATAATTTGTAGATCGAGAGAAATTATTGCAGATGGCTTCAGAAAATACCTACCATCCAGCTCACAAAGCAGTAAAAAATCACTCTGTCTGAATTTCTGAATTATTCATAATTAGTTTATCTTCCCTCCCAGAGAGGTAAGAACTTTTCTGTGAATCTCTCCTTAGCTGTTTTTTAATCTTCAAATAATGTATCATTTTGCTTTTTCATTTATTAATCTTCACGTTAACTCTGTTACAATGATGGATGGTAGTTTTAAAACACACCTGAAAATTCTCTTTTGCATGAAAAAAAAAAGTTGAAGCCAAACCCTTGTTCTTTGAATATGAGCTGGTTTTCCTATCTGCTTCCATTTAATGTGGCAGAAATGGACAGTGTGATTTCTGAGACCAGTTCATCAAAGGTGATGCAACTTCCACCTGTCTTTCTTAGAACATGTGTTTTTGATGCCCAGACCTGTCATGTAAGAAGTTCAGCTATCCTGTAACCAGTGTGCTAGAGACATCGTACAGAGAATCCACATAAAGATGACTGAGATGACCAGCTATTCAGCTCTCAGTGATTTGAGTCTTCTAAGCCCAAATATCAGACGTGTGAGTAAGACAGCCTTTGAGTCACTCAAGATCCAGTCATTTCATAACTGGAAACTTATGAGAGCCCTTGAGCAAGAATCACTGAGCTAAGCCCAGATAACCATAAGTACTGTGAGAGATAAGAGTGATTAATAATTGTTATGTTATTAGTTCATATTTGGTCAAAACTTCTCTATAAAAACATTGGATCTGATGCACACACACACACACACCATATATATATATGTATATATATATGAGTAGATTTTTAAACTATGTTTTAATTAACCCCATGTTAATTTGGCCTTTCATTTTTCTGTCTTTCCTGTTGCAAATTTTGTAAGATATTGTTTCAATACATTTCTCCATTTCATCTACTTTTTCAAATGTATTTTGAAAAAATTTGTCTAAATTGTTATTTTCTTTCTTTGCTTTTTATAATTTTATTGGTGTTTTCCTTTTACTTGATTGCATAGCTAGTGATTTGTCTTTCACACATATTTAAAAAGCTTTGTTTACATTTATGGATTCTATTTTTTAATCTTTCAAATTAATATTTATTTGTATATTTGCAATTTTGTTTCTTCTAATTTCATATGTCTTAATCTTTCATTATTGTCTGAATATTTAGGGTTAATACATTTATTTTCATTTCTATTGATATAGCCATATAATGCTAAAATATTGCAACTAGAAATAGCTATGTTGCTATGGCATAGATTTCTTACTGTGTTTTCATTTTCATAACTTTAAACATGAATTTTTAGTCTGTATTTCACATTTTATTTAAAGATATCTAATAGTATGTTATGTTATTTCCAGGTTTATTATCCTTTAAAAAATAGTATGTTCTAGTACATTGTCCTGTGGTCAGTCAAGAGTAATATTTTCTGGTGTACTATATTTTAGTAGTCAGATAATTCTATCCGAATTACTTTTATTCCTTGGAATTTATAGTGGTATTCTTTAGTATTGTCATCAATTTTCATAAATATTTCTTGTGTATTTGAAATAAGGTATATTCTTTATAACTTAGGGTTTAGATTTTGATGTATGTCTAAAAGACTCTTTTTTATTCCTGTTTCTGTGTCTTCTGTATTTTTAGTGAATTTTTTTTTTTTTATTTTTTTTTGCTGTTATTGAATGCCCTGAATTTAAGGGAAGTTTATTAAAGTCTATTATTAATATGCTTTTATATATTTATTTTTACATCTACTGTAATTTCTAAATTATGAAAGTTATTTCTGCATCTTTGAACAAATAAATGTTTAATATTTTCATTGTGATACTTTAACATTTCGAAAGGTCCTGTCTCTAATAATTCTTTTAGTCTCAGTCTTTGTCATAGATCATGACTCATATGCCTTTTTTTCCAACCATTCTCAATCTCTTTCCTTTATTTGTATTTTATGCACAGTATTTGATTTTACTTTCTAAGCAAATCTGAAAATGTTATGTTCAATTGCTGAGTTTGAGCCATTTACATTTATTAGTGTGATTAATATGCTTGCTTTCAGATTTTTTAATGTTTTCTTGTTAGTCTCTATATGAAAACATAAATATATAATAATAAACCTAGATACACACACACACAAAATACACACATATATTATTTCACTATGTAATCTACATGGTTTAACTTTCTTCATTTTTGGTTTTTATTTCTGTATTTAGAAAGCTATTGTATCTAGATTTTTTTCATATATTATGTTCTTACAGATTTCATTAACACTAATATCTTCATAACCCTCTTTCTCATTGCACTTGACCAATAAATGTGATCCAGAGGCTTCCCATGATGAGTAACACTGAAATGAGCAATAATGAATTTCCCTTATTCTCCTCCCCTAGCCTCAAATTAGAGACTACATTTTCCCTCCAGTTAATACCTATAAGCTCTCTAATTGGGAACTTCTTCTACTTTCAAGAGGACATTTGTTTTTTATGACTATTTGGTTCTTCATATTTGCCCAGTATTTTTTGATTTCTTGTTTTGAAATTAGTCCTCTCTCACACTTTCTTGCTGCTGAAGCCACTCAGAATGGGAGGCAGATGGCAGGATGCACAAGGAATTTTGCCACACTGGGTTGAAAAGTATGTTGAGAGCATTTCAGGTTCTTTGACAAGTGCCTCTGTTTCCTTCAAGGCAAATCATGAAGAACACTAACAATCTCTATTAGTGTTATTCAAATTGGCTTCAGTTGGCTGTTGTTCCATATTATGTTAATTCGTGTGTTTTAAAATTGATTATCTAAATTAATCCCCAAAGCAGCGAGTCATGGAAAAATATATGGGAGCCTTTAAAAGTCCGAGGAGTCTTAAATAGGCTAACGTATATAGCGAATCTCCAGGAGTAGGATTTAGCATCCGGTATACCACAACATTATAAGACTATGAATCCCTTTTCTCCAGAGTACTCACTAAACTCTCCCCAAAGTAGTGTTTTATGAACATAAATTTATAAATGCCGGTCTCTATCAAGAGATTTAAGAGACGACATGATAAAACCACTTATTCTGTATTCCATCTGTGAAAGAGCAGAACTCAGATATTGTATTGAAAGGAGGTAAATGATATTCTTTTCTGAACATTTATTTATATCTTTTGACTTATACTGGGGCTAAGTAACTTCCTGGACAGTAAAATGTTCAAACTTTTTTACCTATTCAGTTTAAATATCGTACCAATTAAAATTGTGTACTCTAAGCAAAAAACAAAACAAAACAAAACAAACAAACAAACTGAATTTAATTGAGTTAAGCAAAACAAGAAATTCATTAAAAAAGTTGTAACTCGAATACTGATGGTAGTCAGGAATATGCATCTGGTTAACTAGCGGAAAACACAGAAGACCTGGATGCTCAAGAACATAACACAACATCCGGTTGTTACTAAACGTTGTCTGGGCAGTATGCAGCCAACACTAAGCCGGCACCACTGCCCCTGCAGACCCAAACACCGTGAGTTCTAAGCAGCCTGTGTCTCACTTAACTCCTGATGCAACATCTCACTGAGGAATGCTCAGTTAGTGAAGCCTATGCTGCTATCTGTCCTTCTTCTTTGCTGGTAGAGATAAGAAGAGGGATGGTTTGGCTCCTAGAGCTGTGTGATGGTGGAGGATGCCTGGCTTTCACCACGGATGCAGTTCAGTATGTCCTCACAACTTTCTGTTTAAGGGTTTGGATCCCAAACAAACAAACAAATATCTAGCCAATTGTCCTCTCCAGATATATGCCACTACATCTAAAGGATTTGGGGCATCTGACAAAAGCCTTATTACAAGAAACGGCATGAAAACCCTCAGAGAAATGTTATCATGAGAAAAGGAATATCATCCAGTAAACCAAATGCTACAACTATTCATGAACTTGGAGAGCACCCTTGAGAATATTTGAGTTGGAGGCTCCGTGAGAAATTAGACTACATAGTTAAGTAGGTAGCAGTTCACAGTTACTGAGATATGGATGTATGTGTTAATAGAACCATTTTTCCATCCAAGGCTGTGAGAGATAAAAAAACAAACAACAACAACAAAAAAAAAACAGTTTTTAGGAGCCAGGCGCGGTGGCTCATGCGTGTAATCCTAACACTTTGGGTGGCTGAGGTGGGTGATTCACCTGAGGTCAGGAGTTTGAGACCAGCCTGGCCAACATGGTGAAACCTCGTCTCTACTAAAAATACAAAAAAAATTAGCTGGGCATGGTGGCACACATCTGTAGTCCCAGCTACTTGGGAGGCTGAGGCAGGAGAATTGCTTGAATCCAGGAGGCGGAGGTTGCCGTGAGCTGAGGTCATGCCAATGCACTCCAGCCTGGCGACTGGTGATGGAGTGAGACTCTGTCTCACACACACAAAAAAAAATTAGCCAGGCATGGTGGTGGGCACCTGTAATCTCAGCTACTCAGGAGGCTGAGGCAGGAGAATTGCTTGAACCTGGGAGGCAGAGGCTACAGTGAGCTGAGATCGCACCGTTGCTCTCCAGCCTGGGCAACAAAAGAGAAACTCTATCTCAAAAAAAAAAAAAACCAAACAAACAGTTTTTGGGAAATGTATTCAGTCACTAATTCCCTCATTTATTTATTTATTTGTTAATCCAATTATTCCATCTGCAAATACTGTCAAGAAGATAAAAGACTATCTTTGAGGAGCTTGAGGGAGCTGACATGAAAGCATGTCATTACAACAGGATGATACATGAAATGATATATTGAACAAACATTTATTGAGCACTGATTATGTGCTATGCATCTGGGGCATACAGATATTCAATACTTTGTGATGACTCTCAAAGAACCCCAGTTAATGATGGAAATAAATACCTAAATAAGTGCAGTAATTACAGTCCTGTGTGGAAAGTGCAATAATAGGAATCCACACAATGTTAGCACAGAGATGATTTAATAGACTCTAATGCACATTAGAACAAGTACTTGGCAATTATTAAGTACACTGGATGAAAAATAGTAATAATATTTTCTAATTTGTCAGGTTAAAATTTTGCTGATTCTAATTTTCTTTTCCCAGCAAATTGTCCCTTTATTGAAAACACTCTCTGGCTTAATTCCCCATATTATAAAACACTTTACCATTAAATAGCCTTTAGTCAGCAATCTGGAATAACTTCAAGTTACCCTGGGAGAAGGAATTACATTCAGGAATTGCATTTGTGATTTGGTACTTATATTTGTGTTTAATGGAAAAGGAGGTAATGAGAGTATTTAAATAAATAATATGCTGTATAATATTATTCTCAGTTTTCATATTGTCAAGTATGGAAATAAAAATTTAATTTCTTCTCAGTCTCAATTTGCTCACCTTATTCATGCATGCATGGATTCATTTGTTAATTCAGTAAATACTTACCATGTGTCAAGCCTATGCTGGACCCTGGTGTCACACAGAAGAAAATAGCATAAACTTGGATTTGAGGTTCTTAGAGAATGACAACAATATTAGGTGATTAAATACAACAAAAATAGTTTGTTTTAAGAATGAGCACATAGAGCTAGGTGTGGTGGCTCTCTCCTGCAATCCTAGCACTTTGGGAGGTCAATGTGGGAGGATCACTCGAGCCCAGGAATGGCAGGTTGCAGTGAGCTATGATGATGCCACTCTACTCCAGCCTGGGCGACAGAGTGAGACCCAAGACCCTATTTCAACAACAACAACAATGTACATATAGAAAGTACAACTCTTCATGGAGGAGCCCATATTTTATTTGTAGGTTTATAGCAATAGATCAGAACCATGATGACTTTTCATTGCAGAAGTCAGGAAAGGAAGAAGAGCTTACAAAACTATAGGTTTGGGGTAGTGTGTAAGGAGCAAGACAGATTCATTTTTTTAGTGAAACATTCACTTAACTGCAGAAAATTATTTAAAAGTAACAAACCAAACCAAAACAAAAAAACACTTAGTCTCTGGAAATTTTCGTTAAGTGCGTACAGCAAATGGAGACACAAATATTCAAGAAAATATGCTAAATCTTTGTAAGAATGGTGAGTCTGTGTAATGAACAACTTATATTTCCTCCCAGGTCATTGTAACAGAAGCTCTATTCTGGTTGGGTGTGGCTAAGGACCCCAGGTTCCCACTCTTACCAGCTGCTGGTCTAGGGCTACAGTGACATGTGACTGTTGTCCCAACTACTACAGAGGCTGAGGCAGGAGGATCACTTGAGCCCAGGAGTTTGAGGCTGCAGTGAGCTATGATTACACCACTGCACTGCAGTCTGCGTGACAGAGCAAGACATTGTCTCTAATAAAATAAATCAAAATAAAAAGAAAGCTACAAATTGAACCCAAGATGAGCTAGCCTCCAGCTTCCTTCACCCCATCCCAGATCTGTCCTGCAAATCCTCTATTATTTTAGGCTGCTTTGGCCAAGAGTACTAAGGTTTCTTCACAATTGTTAGAATGGCAATGATGCCTAAATTAATATACAGATTCAAAATATTCCTTTTCCAAAATTCCAGCTTCCTTTTATGCAGAAATTGACAAGCTGATCCCAAAATTCATTTGGAAATACAAGGGATGAAAAATAGAAAAAACAATCCAGAAAAGTAAGAACAAAATTCGGGGACCCACACTTCTTGATTTCAAAACTTTCTACAAAGCTACAGTAATCAAAACAGTATAGTGCTGGGACAATGATAGATCTGTAGATCAATGGAATAGAAATAAAAGTCCAGGAATAAATTAATACAGTCTGTGATTGGCTCATTTTCTACCAAGTGCCAAGATTGTTGAGTGTGGGGATAGTTTTTTCATCAAATGATATTGTGACAACTCAATATCCATATGAGAAGGAATTAAGTTAGACCACTTCCTCACACCATGCACAAAAATTAACTCAAAATACAGAAGTCAAAATGTAAAAGCTCAAAATACCAGTCAGAAGAAAATATAGAATTACATCCTCAAGACATTGAGTTGAATTTTTTTTACATATGACCAAAAATCACCCAAAACAATAGAAGAAACAATAGATAAATTGAATTACATCAACATCAAAATGTTTGCTGCTTCAACCAATACCATCAAGGATGTGTAAAAGGTACCCACAGAATGTCAGAAAATATTTGCAAATCATCTATCAGAAAAGAGAATTATATTCAGGCTGTATGAAAATGTCTTAGTACTCAATAACAAATTATAAATCATCCAAGTAAAAATGAGAATTTTTCCAAAGAAAATATACAAATGTCCCACGAGCACATAAAGAATGCTCAACATCATTGGTCATTAGAAAATAAGTTAAAATCATAATGATATACCACTTCACTGATACTAGAGTGATTATAATAAAAGAACAGATATTAGCAAGTGTTGAGGATGTGAAGCTTTCATACATAGCTTCTGAAAATGTAAAATGATATAGCCATTTTTATAAAATCCTTTGGCAGTTCTTCAAAATGTTAGATATTGAATTAGTACATGACCCAATAATTCTAGTCCTAGGCATATATTCAAGAGAAATGAAAATGTACATCCACAAAAAAACTTGTATGTGGATGTTCACAGAAGTTATTCATAGTAAAAGTGTAAGCAACCTAAATCTTCATAAACTACTCGTTGGATTGACAAAATTTGATATATCCATAAAATAGAAGATTATTGGGCAACAAAAAGGAATGACGTATTTATACATGTTACAACATGAATGAACCTTGAAAACATTATCCAAATTGAAAGAAGCCAGTTACCAAAAGAAGATAAATGTTATGTAATTCTATTTATATTAAATAAAAACAGCAAATCTATAGAGAAAGAAAATAGATTAGTGGTTATCCGGAGGGAGAGAGGGGGACAAAAGAGGGGCATGGAGATACATGTGACTGCTAGTGAGTAAACACATTAATTTTGGTGTTATTAAAACATTCTAAAATTAGATGATGATGATGATGGTTCCATAACTCTGGGTAAATACTAAAAACCTTTGCATTGCAGTTTAAGTAGGTGAATTGTTTGGCATGTGAATTATAACTTAATAAAGCTTAAAGCTGTTTAAGAAAAAAAAAAAAAAGAAACTTCCTTGCATTATACCTTTTGTCCGGTACCTTACTTTGGCTGTGTAAATGACTTACCCAGATTTCCTCTACCTCTGAGATGGATACAGATTGCAGGGAGGAGTCACAGTAACACAAACAGTCCAGGCCTCCCTGGCATTAGCACTTACTTGTTTACATTGGGCCTTGGATCACTCCAAAGTGGGAAATATTCCTAGGCAATATTTCTGGGTTTATTCCACATGCCAACCAGTAAGTTTGTTACTAAACATCGCGATGCTGTGCCCTGGGCATGGTGCTTTGGTTCATTGCGTCTCCCTTCCACAGGGCTCCATTGACAGTCTTCTCTCTTACTCTACATGTTACATCGGAGGCTGTTGCTGTTACTCTGGGTGTGACACACCATATAGGGTGCCTCTGCTGCCCCGTATTGCCTTTTGGGTTCTGTCAGATGCCACAGACCACGTCCGGTGTCTACTGCTGGTCCACTAGCACCTCACCAGACTCCCTGGCCATACATACAGTCTAAGTCCCACTGAGATGTTCTGTCCTGCCAAGTATTGTACTTTGGAATCAAAGCATTGAGGACAGTGTCTCTTTCAAATCATTCCATTGGGATAAACTCTAGTGCTTTCTCATTGTATTTCTCTCAGTTTTTAGAGTCATTTGTCTTCCTGTACACATATCCACAGAGCTGTGCAGAGCGAGCAATAGCCAAGACATTGCTGGAATCGCAATGTGGAGCTCCTCAAGGCTACGCATGCGCATTATTCCAAAGACTAAGGCACTGTTCCTCATCCGTCTTCTAGTAGCCATAGCTTTATTTTAATATGAATTCTTCTCATAAAGCTAGCATAGAGATATGCGTCTTTCCACAGGATGAGGTCATAAGATGTGACCAAAGCAATGGTAAATGAGCTTTGAGTTTTCCAGGAGACAATTCAGTCCTTCTGCAAATAGATCCTCACCTCTGCTGCTGCATTTTATATGCACTGCTACCTTGACATGCACCATAGTGCCCTGTGATTATTAATTTACTTCCATGTCTTGGTCTTCTGTATCTCTCTGCAGATCTTTAAGGGCAGGAACAATACATTATTCAACTTTATTTAAAAACTCTAACATCTATTCTAGTGTTAGATACCGAGCAAACATGCCTCAAATGTGTCTTGTATGAATCAAACGAGTCATACTCCAGTTTATTTGTTTTCCTCCTAGTTTTACTTATGAAAATTATGAAAAAATATCTAGTCTTCATATTCCTGCAACAAACTATGAGACATAGGTCCATTTTAGATACTCATTAAAATGTATTGAATTGTCTTTTTTGGTATCCATAAATGTTTGAAAATGACTTACAAATTAGTGACAATTATTTTTATTGCTTATTAATAGATGATAATTGAAACCCCCTACATATTGTTACAGGCCTTACCACACTTCAGGCAACACTTCAATTTTAAAATAAATATATTTTTTAAAATTCTAATTTGATGACTGAGGATAGACCTCCCACCATAAGCCTTTCTCCACGCTAGAGTGGAATAGTCAGATGTATTTCACTTACAGCATACGATAAAATTGCTATTTGATATTCAGTACTCTGCATAGGGAAAGTCTTTTTTTCCTTTTCTGAATTCCAGTAATCGTCTTGTTTGTAGTCCCTTGCTGAAGACCTTTGCCTCCTGCCAACTGCTTGCCAGACGTGGTCTCAATGCTAAGAAGGGAGAGGTTCCCAGAGAGCATAAAATATATATTGAAATCAAACACTCTTCTGAAACTATTGTTTTCCAATTTCCACTAAATCATCCTTCTTGTGACCCTTCCTACTCAGTGGATTTCAAAACACTTAGCAAAAGAATAACTAAAATAAAAAGTCATTACTCACAGATGCTCTGCACACCTAAAGGGTAAAGTTAGTTTTTCTTTTTTGTGTTATTTATACCAATGACACCATTTTTTTTTTCTTATTTTTGAGTTTGTTTCTTTAGGTTAACTGGCTCCACTTTGATTTCTGCTGCTTAGCTATGACATAACAATAGAATTTAAGTATCAGCCTATTACTTCCTCTGTATGTTCCTAAATTCAAGAATAAATTGGTCGTGACATTAGCAAGATGGCAAACTAGGAAGATTCAGGTCCTCATTCCCCAATGAAAATACTAAGGAAACAAATAGAGACTGGCTAAAACAACTTGATAGGATTTCTGAAAATCATTCAAAGATTTATATGACCAACTGAGAACTCAATCAAGAAAAAGCCACCTACTGCTCAATACAGTAGGAAATTTCACTTGGTGTTTATCTAGTCTTGCCCAACAGTCTCTTCTGGGTGGTGTGCCATAGTTTGGGAAGTGGCAGGCCATTCTCTAATTCCCTCTGTGAACCAGAGAGAGAAGAAAAGACCTAGTTTTCAATGCCCTATCCTGTCTGGGGATTGCCTGAAGGATTGGTCTCTGTGTCACCTAACATGGAGCTCAGATAGCCAAAAGCAGTACAGCTTGACCCTTAGGCTAATAAAAACCACTGGAAGCAGCAAACATGGCTCATAAAAGCCAGGAAAACTATAGACTTGTAGATGTTTGAGGCTAGAGCTTACTGACTTAGGAACACAACAGAACACATAAAGTTCAGGGAAAGAACATAGTAAGTAAGAGTCGCAGAGAAAGTAAGAAATTTAAAATAACTCTGCGTATGTGGCGGGGGGTGGTGGTGGAGGGGGCGGGGAATCAGAAAAAAATAAAAATAAAAGCAAACATACAGGCCAGCAAAGACATCTATCCAGAAAAATCCTGAGAAGACCATACATAAGTCTTCATACTGGGCTAATAACAAGTCTCAGAACATGCCCTGCTAATTAATAAAGCTTTCCCCTGCCTGGAGCCAATCTGCAATGAATAGAAGTGGCTGTTCTTTGAAATGACCAATTTTCAAATAAAGATTGCAAGACAAACAGAAAACAAGAAAAATCAGCTCATTCAAAGGTACAGAATAAATTTCTATAAATGCTCAGTCCCTGAAGAAACACACGCATTGGACTCACTAAACAAAGACTTTAAAATAACTATCTTAGATAAGTTCAACAAGCTAAACAAAACAGACCAGTAACCAAAACAAATAAAAAAGTGATATGTAAACAAAAAGAGATTATCAACACAGAGAAAAATTATTCTATTTATTATTTTAAAAAGAACTCACGATAAATTCTGGAGCTGAAAAACAAAGTACCTGAATGAAAATTTTTAATAAAAGTGTTCAACAACGGATTAGAACAGGCAGAAGTAAGAAAAAAATAAATTTGAAGTGAGGTCATACTAAATTATTGTGTCTGAGGAGAAAAAAAATATAAATCAGAAAAAAAACAGAAAAAATATCCCTGTGACCCCAAATTTTTCATGAAAATACAGTACAGAAAGAAGAAAAATCTGGCATTGACTCTGTAAACTGGGAAAGAGAGGATGTCAAGTCTAGACTTTCCGTGATTTAAGGTAAGTTGTTATCAGCCTACAACAGACTATTGTAACTATAAAATGTTCAATGCAAATCTTATGAAAACCACAAAAAATACAATAGATATACAAAATATAAAGATAAAAGAATCCAAGCCCATCAAACCATAAAGAATGACAAGGGAGAAAAAGAATAAGAGAACGATACAAAAGACACAACAATTCACAAATTGTAAGTCTATGTAATAATTCCTTACATAGTAATCATCATTTTAAATATAAATGAAAACTAACTAAAAAATAAAAAGACGTAGTGTGTCTGAATGGATTAAAAACTGAGATCCAACTATATACTGAATAAAAAGGTTTACAATAGATTTATGGACACACACAAGATGAAAGTGAAGAGATGGAGAAATATATACATGCAAATTGTAAGCAAAAAGAATCAAGAGGGACCAAACTTATATCATACCAAAATAGAATTTAAGTCAAAAACAGTAACAAGAAACAAGAAGGTCACTATATAATAATAAATAGTCAATTCTAAAGGAACATATAATAATTATAAATATATGTGCATCCAACATCAAATGACCTAAATATAGGTTAACTATACGTTATTTGAAATGCTTGAGACCAAAAGTGTTCCAAATTTGCTTTTTTTTTAACTTGGAAATATTTTGCACATATATAATGAGATATCTTGGGAATGAGAGCTAAGTCTATATAAAAAATGCACTTATGTTTTATATACACCTTATACACATGGCCTGAAAGTAATTTGTATAATATTTTAAATAATTTTGTATATGAAACAACACTTCTGTAGACTGAACCATCAAAAAATTAAATTGTCACTATCTCAGCCACTCATCTGAGCAATCTGTGGTAGTTTGACATCGCCATTATCCTTGATTGCTAATAAGCAGCCATTTTCCAACACTTATTCATACAAAGGTACTTAACAGTAAAAAATATGACTGCAACTCATCACATGGGGCCAGATGTACAATTTTCTGTTATGGAATTATGTCAGTGCTCAAAAGGTTTTGAACTTGGGAGTATTTCAGATTAAAAATTTTTAGAATACAATGCTCAACCTGTATATAAAGCAAATCTTGGCAAATCTTGGGAGAAATAGACAGCAATATAATAATATTAAGAGACTTTCATTCTCTATCATGTATACATCATTTAGAAAGAAAAGCTGTAAGAAAAAAGCAGAACTGAGTAATGCTACAGACAGAATGAACTTAACAAACATATATTGGACTTTCCACCTAATATCAACAGAATATAGATTATTTTCAAGTGCACACAGAATAGCCTGCAAGATAGATTATGTACTATGACACAAGTCTTAGCACATTTAAGAGGATTAAAATGAATTAAAACATCTTTTTATCACAATGAAATGAAAATAGAAATCAATAAAAGTTACAATAGATGGAAATTAAACAATAATCTTCAACAACTATTCAAAGAAAAAATCAAACAGTAAATTGAAGAATATCTCAATTTAAATTAAAAAAAACCCACAACATACTAAAACCTATGAGATGCAGCAAAATCATCACTCAAAGTGAAGTTTATACCAAAAAATGTCTACATTAATAAAGAAAAAAATATCAACTAAGCAACAGACTTTTGTACCTCAAAAGCTAGGAGAGGCCAGGAGCAGTGGCTCGTGCCTGTAATCCCAGAACTTTGGGAAGCCGAGGTAGGTGGATCACCTGAGGTCAGGAGTTTGAGACCAGCATGACCAACATGGAGAAACTCTGTCTCTACTAAAAATACAAAATTAGCCGGGCTTGGTGGAACATGCCTGTAATCTCAGCTACTCGGGAGGCTGAGGCAGGTGAATTGCTTGAACCAGGGAGGTAGAGGTTGCAGTGAGCCAAGATAATGCCATTGCACTATAGCCTGGCCAACAAGAGTAAAACTCCATCTCAAGAAAAAAAAAAAAAAAAGAACTAGAAGAAACAAACTAAACCACACATTCACAGAAAAAAAAAAAAAAAAAAAAAGATTAGAAAAGAAATAAATAAAACAAGAATGGACAAACAACTTTTTTAAATCTGTAAACTAGGAGTTAATTTTTTGAAAAAATAAATTGGCATTTAGCCAAAAGAACAAAGGAAAAAGAAGACATAAAATGAGAAATGAAAGAGGAGATATTACAAGTAATCTTACACAGTAAAAAGAATCATAAAGGACTGTTATGGACAACTGTATGCCAATAAATTAGAAAACCTAGAAGTAAGAAATAGAGAGTTTCCTAGAAATCTACAATCTACCAAGACTAAATCAAGAAGAAACAGAAATCCTTAGCATACCAATAACAAATAGGGAGATGGAGGCAGTAATAAAAAATGTACAAAGGAAAGAGAGAGAGAGAAAAGTAAGGAAGGGAGAAAGTAAGGAAGGAAAGAAGGGGGGAAGGAAGGAAGGAAGGAAGGAGGGAGGGAGGGAGGGAGGGAGGGATGGAGGGAGGGGGGGAGGGAAGGAAGGAAGGAAGGAAGGAAGGAAGACAAGCCAACCAGCCAGGGGCTAGATTGCTTCAAGGGTGAATTCTACCAAACATTTAAAGAAAATTAATACTGATCATTTCTAAACTCTCTCAGTATATAGAGAAAAGGGAATAATTCTGAACTTATTTATAAGGGTGGAATCAACCCAAAAGCAAAGCCAGGAAAAGACACTACAAGTAAAGGAAACCACAGGTCAATACTTTTCAGGAATATAGATGCAAACATCCTCAAGAATGCTAGCAAACAAAATGTAGCAGCACATGAAAACAATGAAACATTGTAACCAAGTAGAATTTATTCCTGAGATGTAAGGATAGTTCAACATACATAAATTAATCAATGTGATACAAGACCACATTAACAGAAGCAAAGATACAAATTACATAATCATTTCAACAGATGCAGAAAAACATTCAGCAAAATTCAGTGCATTTTATTTTTGTTTTGTTTTGTTTTTGTTGAGACAGAGTCCTGCTCTGTTGCCAGGCTGGAGTGCAATGGCATGATATTGGCTCACTGCAAGCTCTGCCTCCCAGGTTCAAGTGATTCTTCTGCCTCAGCCTCCCAAGTAGCTGGGACTACAGGTACACACCACCAAGCCCAGCTAATTTTTGTATTTTTAGTATAGATGGGGTTTCACCATATTGGCCAGGATTGTCTCTATCTCTTGACCCTGTGATCTGCCCACTCTGGCCTCCCAAAATGCTGGGATTACAGGCGTGAGCCACCGTGCCCACCATCAGGCATCAATGCATTTTTATAATGAAAATTTGTAACAAACTTAGCATACAGGGAACTTACCTCAATAATAATAATAAAAAAAGGTCATTATAAAAAGCCCTCACTAATATCACACTCAGTGATGAAAAGCTAAAAACTTTTCTTATGTGAAATAAGGCAAAGTCTATTCAAAGTAGACTGGAAGTCCTAACAAGAGTAATCAGACAAGAAAAATTATGTAGATCTCAGAAAAAACATTTCAAACCAATAAAATTGATGCAGTAAATTTGCAGGATACAAAATCAACATCCAAAAATCAATTGCATTACTATACAGTCCTTTAAACACTTGAAGAAGTTAGGAATGCTGATCCTCCATGCAAAACAAATATTATACATAACTTTGACTTCCTCAAATCTTAGCCACTAAAAGCTTACTGTTGGGCAAAGACTTACCTACTGACAACATGAACAGCTATTTAACACAATAAAATGTTATTAAGACAATCATAAGAAAAATATATTTGCTATTAATTAAGTAGAAGTAGATCATCATAAAAATTTACACTTGTGTTATCTTTATGTAGAGTAGGCTAAAAAGGAGAAGAGGAGTAATTGATGTTGTTTTCTCTAGAGTGGCTGAAGCAGAAGAAAATCTCCATGTAAGTGAACCTGCACAATTCAAACTCATGTTATTCAAGGATCAACTGTATACCAACAATGAACTCTCTGAGGAAAAAAAAAAATGAAGAAAACAATCTCATATATGATAGCTCTTAAAATAGTAAAACATATGGGAATAAACTTAACCTAGGATGATGATAATAAAACCCTAATTTTAAACTATATATGAAACTAAACTGCAGATAAAGACTTAAACATAAACCTGGAAACAGTAAAATCCTTAGATGAATCATAGGGAAAATGTTGGAGACATTGGTATTGGCAATGATCTCTTGGATGTGACTCAAAAGCACATATAACAAAAGTAAAAATAGATAAATTGGACTACATCACAATGAAAAATTCTGTGCAATCAACAAAGCAAAAATTATATAATCAGAGTAAAAAGCCAAATTATGGCACTGGAAAAAATTTTTGGCATATCATATATCTTATAAGAGCTTAATATCCCAAACATATAACAATCTTCTACAACTCAATAGCGAAAAGCAATAACCATCCATATCATCATCAGCATTTGATTTTTAAAAAGGCAAAAAACATGCATAGACATTTCTCTAAAGATGACTTACAATTGGCAAGTGGGTATACGAAAAGGTGCTCAATCTCACTAATCATCCTGGAAATACAAATCAAAACTACCAATAAGATATTACTGTAGTCATATCTATTATAATGCCTACTATTACAAAGAAGAAAAGACAACAAATGTTAACAAAGTTGTAGAGAAAAAAAGAGCAATATACACGGATGGTAGAAATGCAACTTGTTGTAACCAATATGGAAAAGACTAAGAAGCTTTCACATAAAATTAAACAGAATTTCCATTTGATTCAGCAAATGGAGTAGCTGAAATTACAGGTATGCACCACCATGTATCGCTAAAGGACTGATTATACAGTTGACCCTTCAGCAATATGAATTTGAATTGCACAGGTTTAAACTTAAATTTAAATTTCTTAAGTATACTTTTCTTAAACGAAAATGTAAATGTCAATTTTCTTCTCCTTCTGCTACCCTGAGATCCCTCTTCCTCTTCCTTCTCAACCTATTCAATTTGTAGACGATAAAGATGAAGATCTTCCTGATGATCAACTTTCACTTAATGACTGGTAAGTACATTCTTTCTTCTTTAGGATCTTCTTAATAATATTTTATCTAGCTTACTTTATTGTAGAAATACAGCATAAAATTTTATTAATTGACTGTTTATGTTGTTGATTAGGCCTCTAGTCAACAGTAGCTTATTAATAGTAAAGCTTTTGAGGAAGCAAGTTATATGTAGATTTTTTACTATATTTAGGATTAGCACCTCTAACCCTCATTGTTATTCAAGGGTCAACTGTATCCAAAGTAATTGAAATCTGGATATTAAAGATATTTCTGCACTTATCTGTTCCTAGAGTATTCACAATAGCCATGATATGAAAACAACCTAATGTTCATGATCAGATTAGAGGATAAATAAAATGTAATGTATATATACGATGGAATATTTACCTTTAAAAAGAAAGAAATCCAATCATTTGCAATACCATAGACAAATCTGGAGGATATTGCTAAGTGAAATAGGTCAGATACAAAAAGATGAATACTGTACTATACTGCTTATATATGAGTTGTGATTGCCAGGGGTTTGGGGGGAGAGGAAAATAGGGAGGTGATAATCAAGGGTTCAAAGTTTCATAAAAGACTTAAGATACAAGGCTGGGCACTTTAGCTCATCCCTGTAATCACAGCACTTTGGGAGGCCAAGACCAGCAGATCACTTGAAGTCAGGAGTCTGAGACCAGCCAACATGGTGAAACCCTGTCTCTACTTAAATACAAAAAAATTAGCTGGCCATGGTGGTGCCCACCTGTAATTTCAGCTACGCAGGAGGCTGAGGAAGAAGTATCGCTTGAACACAGGAGGTGAAAGTTGCAATGAGCCGAGATCATGCCTCTGTACTCTAGCCTCAGTGACAGAGTGAGACTCAGCCTAAAACAAACACACACACACACAAACAAACAAAACCATAATACAGCATCAAAAGAACTAATATATTTAATATTGGAGTTGTAGAAGGTGAATATAGACAGAAAGAGACACGGTGTTTTGTTTTTTGTATTTTTGTTTTTTTAGTGTTGAAAACCTTCACACACTTGAGCAAACACATAGACCTACAACTGACAAATTTCAAAGGTTTATTAAATCCAATTTGAATAAACTCAAAGATTATAATATTTAAATTCATTACTATCCAACTGTTGAAAGATAACAACAAAGAAAATCTTGAAAGCCAAACAAGAAAAGTGACTCATGTATAAGGAACAGGCCAGAAACAATAGCCTGACATACTAGCAGCATCAAAAGGAAAAACAAAACCTGTCAAGTGAGAATGCCATTTCCAATAAAAATTAGGTAGAAATTAAGATAACCTCAGATAAGCAAAAATGTACAGATTTATGTCCACTAGACCTTCCCTGTCATAAATGCTAAAGTGAGTTGCTATTCAAGTTAAAGTGAAAGAATGTTAAAGAGGAACTCAAACCCTTAGAAAATTTAAAGTTCCATATTAGAAGTAAGTAATAGGCAAATATTAAAAGTAGTACGTTTTATATTGGTTTGTAAATCCATGTTGTCCACTGTTTCAAGACAAAAGCATTAAATACAACTCTGTGATAATGAAGGCATAGCATATGAAGATCCAAGTACTGACACCAGCAACATGAAAGAGAAGGTGGTGGATGAGGGTAGACCTGTAAACCAGTAGAACTTTTATATGTGATCAAAGTTAATTGATTATTAGTATAAAATAGGCTATTACTTTAGAATATCCTATGCAATCTCCAGAGTAGCTATTAAACAATTTGATGGAATACACACAAAATAAAATAAAAAGGGAATCAAAACGTGTTACTGTAAAAATTAAACACAAAGAAAGAAACTAATGGAAGAAATGAGGGACTTAAAAATATAACACAAATAAAAAACAAATAAGAAAATGTCAAAGTAAACTTTTCCTTTTCTATAGTAACTTTATCCATGAATGAGTTAAGCTCCCTAATGAAAAGACATAAATTGAGAGAATGGGTTTTTTTTTTTTTTTTTTTTTAAAAAAGAAGGATCCAACAACATGCTATCTACAAGAAACACAGTTTAGATATAAGGATACACACATAGATTGAAACTTAAGAGATTTAAAAAAAGATATTTCTTGTAAAAATAACCAAAATAAAGCAGGAGGGGTAAACCATATTAGATAAAATAGACTTTAAGTTAAAAATTTTTATACAAAACAAAATACGATCAGACATTATATACTGATAATAGGGTCAATACACTATGAAGGTATAACAATTAAAATGATTATGTACTACACATCAGAGGCCTTAAATGTGTAAAGCAAACACTGCAGGATCGAAGAGAGAAATAGACAGTTCTACAATCATGAAGATACTTAACTACTTCATTTTCAATAATGGATAAAGCAACCAGAAAGATTATCGATAAGGATATATAGGACTTTAACAACAGCACAGACCAGTTAGACCTAACAAACATATAGTCACAACTCTATCTAAAAACAGAAGAATACACACTTTTCTCAAGTGTGCATGGAGCATTCTTCATGATAGACCATATGTTAGACAACAAAATAAGACTTAGTACATTTTTAAAGATTGAAATAATATAAAATATTTTTCCAATCACATGGTAAATAAAAATAAATAGCAGAAGAAAAGTGGAAAATGTACAAATATGTTGAAATTGTATAACATACTCAAATAATTAGATCAATGGGTTGAAGGAGAAATCAGACAGCTTCATGGGTGAATTCTACAAAACATTTAAAGAAGATTCAGCACCAGTCTTTATTGACTCTTCCAAAATGTTAGAAAAGAGAGAACACTTCTGAACCCATTATATTAGGCAAATATTACCCTGATAACAAACCCAGAAAAAAAACTGAACTCAGATTCATATTACTTAATAACTTAAAAATATTGACACAAAAATCCTAAACAAAATGCTTGCAAACTTAATTCAATCATTCAACAGCATATTAAAAGCAAAATACTAGAAATCAAATTAAGCAGCATATTGAAAAGATTATACACTGTGTCCAGATGGTTTATTCCTGGAAGGCACGTATGGTTTAACACACAAGAACTAATCAGGCTGGACAAGGTGGCTCTGTAACCCCAGCACTTTGGAAGGCCAAGGTGGGAGAATCACTGGAGGCCAGGAGTTTGAGACCACCCTGGGCAAAAGAGTGAGACCCTGTTTCTATAAAAATAAAAAAATAAAAAATTAGCTGGGCATGGTGCCAAAACCCCGTAGTCTCAGGAAAATCTGAGGCAGCTGAAGCAGGAGGAATGCTTGAGCCTAGCAGTTCAAGGTTACAGTGAGCTATGATCATGCCACTGCACATCAGAGGTTTAATTGACACACAGTTCAGCATGATTGGGGAGGCCCCAGGGAACTTACAATAGTGGTGGAAGGCATCTCTTCAGGTGGTGGCAGGAGAGAAAATAAGTGCTGAGCGAAGTGGGAAGCCCCTTATAAAACCATCAGATCTTGTGAGAACTCACTCTCTATCACGAGAACAGTATGGGGAAGACCACTCCTAAGAATCAATTATCTTCAACTGGTTCCACATGTAGATTATTACAACTCAGGGTGAGATGTGGGTGGGGACACACAGCCAACCCCTATCACCATGAAAGGAGAGAAAACAGCTGTGGATGTATATCTGATGCAGAATTATCCAGAATATATTAAAAACTACAACTGAGTAATATAAAACCACCAAACAACCCAATTCAAAAATGGACAAAAACATGACTAGATGCTTCTCTAAATAAGACAGACAAATGGTCAATAAACACAGGAAGACTTGTTCAACATCACTAATCATCAGAGAAATGCAAATCAAAATCATTATGAGATACCACTTCACACCCATTAGGCTAGCTACTAATGAAATATAAAATAAATGTTTACAAGGATGAGGAATACTGAACCCTTGTTTATTGTTGATCAGAAGGGAAAATAATGTCGTTACTATGGAAAACAGTGTGGTGGTTTCTCAAAAAGGTAAAAATAAAATTACTGTAAATATCAATATAAATTTAATTATGAGAATTTCCATTTTTGTATATATAGTCAAATATTTGAAAGCAAGACTTAAAAAGATATTTGTGCACCAAGTTTATAACAGCATTACTCACACACTCAAAAGGTTGAAGCTATCCAAGTGTCCATTGACAGATGAGCTGATAAGCAAAATGTCTTTTATGGAATATTGTAAGGCCTTAAAAAGGAAAGGAATTCCTACACATGCCTACAACCATAGGTGAACCTTGAAGATACTACACTAACTGAAATAAGTCAGTCACCAAAGGACAAATACTGTGTGATTGCACTTACATAATGAATGTAGGGCAGTCAATTTCATGAAGTCAGAAGTATAATGGTGATACCCAGGGGGGAAATTAAGAAGTGGAGTTATATTTTCTTAATGGGTAGGGAGATTGGGTTTGGGGAGACAGACATGTCCTGTGGTGGTGCTGGTTGCACAACAATGTGAATGTATTTAATGCCACTGAACTGTACCCTTACTATGTTTAAAATGTTTAAAAAAAAAAGTTAAATAAATTAATTTGGTTAACATTAGCAAGTGCATACAAAAGAATTAAAAATGCTTTATTAAGCATGTATCATTATTTTATTATTGCTAACAGTAAGAAAAACAGAAACAACAAGAAAAACTGGCAAAAACCATGACAATACGATGGAAAATTAAAACAAAAAAAGGAAGGAAGTAAGGGAGGGAGGGAGGGAAACAGGCAAGCAGGCACTAGAAGGAAGAAACAGTGCTGAACAAAACAGAGAGAATAAAAAGTCCAAGAATAAAATGTGCGAGAATTAGTTTGGAACCAGTTCATACTGGAGAGCTTGGAGAACCATTTAAAGAACTCATATCTAGTGAATACAACTTTTAAACAATTTAAATTTAAATAATTTTAAAGTGACCAGGGTGAGTTGTTTGGGAAATATTCCACAGATTAAGAACAAAGGAGTGGAGATTTGTCAGTTCTTGGTGACCGTTTTATTAGCTGAGGGGTTACAGTTAGAAATAAGTTTGCGGAAGATTAGAGACAGAGCAAAAGTGAGGAAGTGAGGAAAACAAATGTAACTCTTCTATTTGTTTTTAGAAGTTTGTAAAGCTGAAGCAGAAAAATAGCAGAGAGAGATTTAACCAATGTTCATGGACACCCAGTTCTTCCTTATTTCTAGGAACATGACCACGTGATTAGTTCTGGCTGAAGAAATGCGAAGCGAAACAATCCATGTCACTTCCAGACTAACATATTTATGCATTTAATTTTCTGTCCCTGACTGTCCATCCCTCTCTATGAATGCTGCAATGAATGCAGAGCCTTGTATTGAGAAAATGCTATGATATAATGATGATGCCTTTGTTCACTGACATCCCTGAGGGGTTTTGGTGAGCAGACTCCCCACACAGCCAACCTTCTTTGGGCACCTAGCATGCATAAAAAATAGTCCTTTGATTTTGATAAGCTATTAAATTTGGAAGTTTTATTTTACTGCAGTCTAATTTAGACTAACCTGAATAATACATTATCTACCCTAATCTTTTCATCATCAAAGGAGAAATTCACAGCAGTGCCCAGTCTCAGGTGAAGATTTCTGTCACAGAGACAATTCATACGGTGTAATAAATTTCTTCTTCAAGCTTAGAGAAAGAGATGAAGAAGAGAGACCACCAGTGTCTCTGTGGAGATACAGCTAAGGACTATTGTGAAATTTTTGTTTGTAAAATGCTTCTAGTGAAATGCTCAGAGTTTTAACCTTTTGCATTCACAGATAGAAATCAATTTTCTGATTCATTTTTGTTATGTAACCATTATTGGATTTGTACTATGAAAATGCAGCTCCTCCCATTTTAAGTAGAAGTGAAACGAGAAATGTCAAATATGCTTTGGAAAAAGCAGTGTTTGTTCTGTTTGTAGCCTGACCTAGGAAAGATCACAGGAATGGGATTATTATGTAGAATAGCAGTTCCACGGTTTTCAGCGCGATATTTTTCCCATGAGGGTTTTGTTAATTTACCACAGTTTTCTACTGACAAGTCAACTACTCTGTCATTAAGGCATATCTCAATGTTGATAGATAAAATGATAGAAAGGTAATATCCTTATAAATAAAGACCATCTAGCAATTCAAAAGAAAGCCTTTAAGACCCCAGTGTATGTATATTGGAAAGCTACAAACTCACTTTTTCAGCCTTCCACGTAGCTAATGAGAAGTAATCAGAAGTCACAGGTTGGAACTTGAAGGAGTTTTTACAGTAGGGCAGACTAACTGGTCCCGTGCCCTTCAAATTGCACCCTTCCCTCTTTTGTCTTTATGCACACCAGCTATATGCTCAGAGGCACAGGTAACATGCAGTTAGCAGTGCACAGATGACTCTATGATAAACACAGCAGATTAGAAAAACAGAAATAGCTTGAGTATTTAAAGACACAAGTGTAATGCCACGTTGTCCCTGCTTGCTTATCCCCAGATATCTGATTTAGTGATAACAATCCAACCACTTAAATTACTCTTGATCCTATTTTCTGTTACTTGCAGTCAAATATCCTAAGCACAAATTATCATGTAACAAACACTATTCCAAGCCCCTTAATATATTTTTTCACTTTGAAATTTTAAAGCCACCTGTTGGGATCGTTCCCTACTATACAGATGAAGAAACTTCCCAAGTGTGGGCAAGGGTGGCATTTATATCCCAGTTTCAGGAGCAGACACTCCTGTATCAGAATTCCAGTTGCTGCATCCAATTCATGTCTCATGGCTTCCCAAAGAAGCTGTGTCACAGGCTTCCAATGTTCTCTTTCAGCGTTGGACATTATACTCTCCAAACCAGAAACCTTTCACTATCACCCGTTAGATCCCTTTCCTGCCAGCCTCTAGTTGTGTGATTTGGGACAAGTAACTGATTGCCTCCAAGCCTTTGTTTCCTTGCTGAGTTATCATAAAGATTAAATATGGCAACGCCCTTCTAGGTCCTGACATAACGTAAGCCCTGACATGTAGAGAGAGCACTTACCTATATGCCAGATGCTGATTAAACATGTTCTATAGATTGACTCATGCAATTTTCCCAGCAGCCCTATGGGATAATTACTGTTGTTATCCTGACTTCACAGATAAATAGAAGCAGGGAGAATGTGTAACTTGCCAGTGGTTATTGCTGTATCATAGAACAGGGGTTCTAGCCTGGAAAGCCTGTACCCAGAGTCCATCCTCTACCCACTCTGCCATACCTACATCTATTTCTGTAACCTCATTGTGCATTCCATTCCTTCTAGTGAGGCCACATGCTGCTAAGAGACCACACCACCTCCCTGTCCAGTAGAACATTCTCTGTGTGACTCACTTTCCTTGCAGTGTGCACATCATCCCAAATGCACACATGTTGCCATGAGTCTTACCTGAGCATCTCTTTGCAGTCCAGCCACACAGGACATCACTCTCTCCCAGTCCCCAAACTAATTATGCCCCTAGTCACACCCCTCATTGCATATACAAAGTTAAATGACTAATTATATAATCCCAGCAAGAGATCCTATTACAGTTCCAGCCAAGACCCTCATTACGGCTTTCCAGCCCAATATCTCATTACATGACCTGGACACATCTGATTGCCTGCAGAGATACCTGTCTCATTACACGTTTGTGAGAAGCCCATGTATCAGCCCAGATCTAGCAGAAGACGTTAATATCATTAGCCTGTTCTGTCACAGCCCATTTCCCACCAGTTCATGACAACCCATTCACGTCAGCTCCTGAGAGGCAGGCCTTGTCCCACACTGGGGCTCTGGGGCAATAAAATTAGAAAAGTACTCAGAAAGCATGTGTTTAGACTCAGACTATAAAGTTAGCAATGCTGTATCCATGGGCTGTTGTCAAGATTGAAGACTCTTCTGTTAAACATAAAAATGTCTATAATCATTTCTTCTAAAACACCCAAATGTAGCACATTCCCTTGAATGAAAAACACAATTAAGAAACATAGAAAAAAGAATCATCAGTACTGCCACTATTCTAATAAAGTAATAAACTTCAGGTTGTATATTGCTTTGGCTATTGATGATAATATGTGTGTAGTAGGCAGAATTATGTCTCCCAAGAAGGCTCCACAGCCAAAAACACGTGATTGTGAATATGTTACTCTAAGTGGAAAAGGGAACTTTGAGGATGTAGTTGAGGAAACTAATTGGTTGACCTTAAGATAGGAAGATTCTTCTGAGTTCTCTTGGTAGGACCCATGTGATCACATGAGCCTTTAAATGCAGGAGAGCCCAGCACTTTGGGAAGCTAAGGCAGAATGATCCCTTGAGCCCAGGAGTTTGAGAGCAGCCTGAGCAACATGGCAAGACCCCATATGTACAAAAAAATATTTAAAAATTAGCTGGGTGTGCTGGCACATGCCTGTGATCCCAGCTACTCAGGAGGCTAAGGCAGCAGATCACTTGAGCCCAGGAGACCAAGGCTGCAATGAACTATGATTGTGCCACTGTCATAATGCTGTGATGTCACTGCACTCCAGCCAGAGCAAGACCCTGTGACAGAGCAAAACCCTGTCTTCAAAAAAAAAAAAAAAAAGAGTAATTTATTCAGAGAGTTGAGTTAGAGTGTGAGTTGAGAAGCCCAAGAGGGGTTCCATTTGCCTTTGCCAGTGTGAAGAGAGAAGTATCCACGTGTCAGGGCAACACAGACCTCAGTCCTACAACTACAATGAATTGAATTTTGCTAACAACTTGAGTCTAAAGGGAATTCTTCTTCAGAGCCTGCAGAAAGAAAAGCAGTTCTGCAGTCTTCCAACACCTTGATTTTGGCCTTGCGAGACCCTGAATAGAGAATCTGAGTATGTTGTGGCAGACTTCTAATCTACAGAATTATTATATAATAAGTGGATATTATTTTAAGCTGATAAAATTGTGGTAATACATTATGAATCAACAGAAAACTAGTACACTATACATGGTTTTTAAAAATCAAATTGTACTAGGCATCATATTTTAAGATATGTTCCTATAAGAATATATTGAAAATAGTATACATATCAAATAGCACATTGACAAAATATTTAATATCTGAATATTTGCTTTTTTCTGGATTATAATTTATGCAAATGATCATCTATTTAAGGACATAGAGACTATTGTTTATTTTTGCTATTAAAAACTATGGTATGGTGAGAAGACTATCTTTGTACATCTATCTTTGCAAAACAAATGTCTTTGTAAAACAAAAGGAATAATATGTGTAATCACTGGTTAAATTTTACATGAATATATAAATGAAATGCATAGCTAACACAAACAATCAAACCATGGCTATATAAAACAGTCCATCATTTGTGTGTATAAAAGATTTCAAGTTAAGTCCCTGAATATTCTTATACATACAAATGCGTGTTTGTAGATACCAAATGAATCTGCATCTATTTCTTTTCCTTACTTCAATCCTCAACTTCCTGACACTTTGCACTTAATAACTGATGCTTTTCTATGAATTATGCTCTAAATAACTCAAATAGTTGAAACAAAGCATGTTATTTCAGCATGTACTATACGTAGGTCCTCATTTGTTAGGTTGATAAGAGAAGCATCACAGCTGTTCACAGAGGCAGAGATAGCTATCTGACCCACAAACACACCTGCTCCTTTTCCATTGAAAAGTGTGGTTCCTGAGAAGTGACTGCACAGCCATGAACCTTATTCCCCAGAAGACTGTGCATCTTGTTGAGCACAGGTAATAGATTGAGCACAGGAGATCCAGCAGAGGACCTCAGACCATGAAGGAATTGCAAAGTGCACAGATGTACAAAGCCTGGGCTACTGAGACGCTACTTGGAGGAGAATTACAGCAATATGTGTTTGGGCTTTTTATGTAAATGAATAATGTATTTTCATTGTGTTATTTTTGGGTTTTAGAGTTTATAGGATACAAGAAATAGCATTACTTATATATATATATATATATATATATATTTTTTTTTTTTTTTTTCTGAGACAGAGTCTCTCTCTGTCCCCCAGGCTGGAGTGCAGTGGTGCAATCAAGGCTCACTGCAGCCTCTGCCTCTGGGTTCAAGTGATCCTCTCACCTCAGCCTTCTGAGTAGCTGGGATTACAGGCATGCACCATCACACCCAGCTAATTTTTGTGTTTTTAGTAGATACAGGGTTTTGTCATATTGGCTAGGCTAGTCTCAAACTTCTGGCCCCAAGGGATCTGCCCACCTTGGCCTCCAGAACTGCTGGGATTACAGGTGTAAGCCACTGCACTCAGCCAAGATTGCATTACTTTAGCTAATATATGTTCACTTTTTTTTGAGCATAAGAAATAATTGTAAATACAAGTTAACACATAAGAAGTAACTAAGAATCAATTACTTGCCAAATTTGTGTGCATGGGAAAGCTGATCATCTTTATAATTACAGAGAGTTGAGAAAAGAATCAGAGGATTATCATTGGACAGAATCACACAAATACTGTGATCACCCATTATACAAGTGATTACTGGCAACCTCTTCTCTTCTAGGCCCTATGCTGGGTTCCAGGATAGAGATATGACATGGAAAGACAATTCGAGCATCATCCCACTGGAGATCTAGCAGGGCAAAATACACTAGGATCGAATGCTAACAATTTAAGAATTTACTTGACATGATTCAGAAAAGAGACATTATATCTCTGTTTCCTCATGGGAATGTTAACTTTTTTGTTTTTTTCTCCTCAGAAAGGATTTATTTGATAGGAGACCAAAGAACAAATGAAAATTAAATGGGAGGGTGGGCCTGGCAGGAAGGCCAAACCAGAAAGCTGATAAAGCATCATGAACAAATCTTGAGATCAGAAATGGATATTTTTGTTATTGGAGTATTGAAGGACATCTGCCTCATTTAAGTGAAGAATATTGAAGATAAATATTACAAAAGATGTGATGCACTGGGATTAATTTAAGTGAAAAAATAAATTTGATATCAAAAAGCAAAAGATTTTCAGATCAAAACAAGTATTTCAATTAAAGAGAAAACAAAAGAGGATTTTTTTCCATCTACTAAATAAAGATGGCCATCTCCTTTATTAATATTTAATATTTAAAAAAATAATTGCTGTTTAATTTACTAGAAAAAAACATTTGCAGGCATTAAAATAAAAAGAAAAATATGAAACTATATGTGCATATGATAGGAATATGATTACGCATTTTGGAAACCCAAAAAAGTTCACAGAAAAACTACTCATTGGGCAGGAAAAAGTACAAGATATTGCTGGAACCTCTTATTAAACCAGGCCAGAAAGAAGCTGTCAAAGACTACTACCAAAAGGATGGATGAAGCTAACCAAGATGGCACGTGTATACCAATGTAACAAACGGGCACATTCTGCACATGTACCCCAGAACTTAAAGTATTAAAAAAGTATTACAAAATCTGTTACCTTAAAACAACTACGTAAGTACCCAGGAGAAATATTTCAATAACCTGTCTAGAATGGTTGTGGAGCATCTAATATTAGGACATAATTGATAAATAAGAGTTAATTAGCTAAATGGAATATAGAGTGAATAAAGGAAAAAGTATCTAGAAAAGAATGTCAGAATAAGCAAAAGAAAGAAGGTCATTGCATTTAAAACAGTTTAGTGTAGTGTGACTGTAGCTTGCAGCTCACTGGCCAGGAAGACAGGTTCCGAGAGTGGTCTCTCATGGAGGAGGGGTGTGAGAACAAGCATTTGACTTATCCTAGGAAAATGGAAAATATCTGAGGGGAGTGGGCTCTAAAGCAGGGATGTCATAGGAATCTAGGGGATTTAAACTTTGCTCTTTATGCTTTTCTGTGGCTTGCAAATTCATAAAAAAGTAAAGTTAGAGGAATTTATGTCTGAAATTCTGGGCCAAAGCCAGTGTAAGTTCTTCAGTGGAGGTAACAAATGAGAAAATGGCACTTAAGAGAAGATTAAGAAAACACCAAGGAATGGGTCAGTTACAGAGAAGAAAAATAAGGGCTGGAAGAAAAGCTCATAGTATCCATATGAAAGATGTGAAGGATCTGAGTAAAAGAGCTGACACAGTGATAAAAGAATGGGAGAATATGAGATCTTTAAAGAAAGATGTGATAAGACAGTGACAAGTAAGCTGTGAATGACTGAGAAGAAGGACTCCAAATGACTGAGAGGCTGAAACAGGAGAGGATCATGCTATCACTTATTAGAAGGAGAGAAGCATTTGTATGGACAACTAACCATGTGAGAATTACAGGCTGTCTGGCATATTTATAAGAAGTGTTATTGCCAGACTAATAAAAAAGAAAAGAGAGAAGAATCGAATAGATGCAATAAAAAATGATAAAGGAGATATCACCACAGATTCCACAGAAATACAAACTACCATCAGAGATTACTACAAAGAACTCTATGCACATAAACCAGTAAATCTAGAAGAAATGGATAAATTCCTGGACACTTACACCCTCCCAAGACTAAATCAGAAAGAAGTTGAATCCCTGAATAGACCAATAACAAGATCTGAAGTTAACTGAGGCAGAAATTAATAGCCTACCAACCAAAAAAATTCCAGGACCAGGTGGAATTCTACCAGATGTACAAAAAGGAGCTGGGACCATTCCTTCTGAAATTATTTCAAACAATACAAAAAGAGGGAATCCTTCCTAACTTATTTTATGAGACCAACATCATCCTGATATGAAAACCTGGCAGAGACACAACTAAAAAAGAAAATTTCAGGCCAATATCCATGATGAACATTGATGTGAAAATCTTCAGTAAAATACTGGCAAACCAAATGCAACAGCACATTAAAAAGCTTATCCATCACAATTAAGGTGGCTTCATCCCAGGGATGCAAGGCTGGTTCAACATATGCAGATCTGTAAACGTAATCTGTCACATAAACAGAGCCAAAGACAAAAACTACATGATTATTTCAATAGATGCAGAAAAAGCCTTCAACAAAATTCAACAGCCATTCATGCTAAAAACTCTCAATAAACTAGGTATCGATGGAATGTATCTTAAAATAATAAAACCTATTTATGACAAACCCACAGGCAATAACATACTGAATGGGCAAAAACTGGAAGCATTCTCTTTAAAAACTGGCACATACAAGGATGCCCTCTCTCACCATTCCTATTCAACAGAGTATTGGAAGTTCTGGCCAGAGCAATAACAAAAGAAAAAGAAATAAAGGATATTCAATTAGGAAAAGTGGAAGTCAAATTGTTTCTATTTGCAGATGACATGATTGTATATTTAGAAGACCCCGTATCTCAGCCCAAAATCTCCTTAAGATGATAAGCAACTTCAGCAAAATCTCAGGATACAAAATCAATGTGCAAAAATCAAAAGCATTCCTATACACCAATAACAGAGAGTCAAATCATGAGTGAATTCCCATGGACTTTTTTTGGTTGGTGGGCTATTAACTCCCATTGATGATTCTCAATTTATGCTACAAAGAGAATAAAATATCTAGCAATACAACTAACAAGGGATGTGAAGAACCTCTTCAAGGAGAACTACAAACCACTGCTCAAGGAAATAAGAGAGGACACAAACATATGGAAAAACATTGCATGCTCATGGTTAGGAAGAATCAGTATTGTGAAAATGGTCATACTGCCCAAAGTAATTTATAGATTCAATGCTATCCCCATCAAGCTACCATTGACCTTCTTCACAGAACTGGAAAAAACCACCTTTAACTTCATACAAAACCAAAAAAGAGCTGACATAGCCAAGACAACCCTAAGCAAAAAGAAGAAAGCTGGAGGCATCATGCTACCTGACTTCAAACTATACTACAAGGCTACAGTAATCAAAACAGTATGGTGCTGTTACCAAAACAGAGATATAGACGAATGGAACAGAACACAAGCTTCGGAAGTAACCCCTTACATCTACAACCATCTGATCTTTGACAAACCTGACAAAAACAAGCAATGAGGAAAAGATTCCCTGTTTAATAAATGGTGTTGGGAAAACTGGCTAGCCATGTGCAGAAAGCAGAAACTGGACCCCTTCCTGACACATTACACTAAAATTAACTCCGGATGGATTAAAGACTTAAACGTAAGACCTAACACCATAAAAACCCTAGAAGAAAACCTAGGCAAAACCATTCAGGACATAGGCATAGGCAAGGACTTCATGACTAAAACACCAAAAGCATTGGCAACAAAAGCCAAAATAGGCGAATGGGATCTAATTAAACTTAAGAGCTTCTGCACAGCAAAAGAAACAATCATTAGAGTGAACTAGCAACCAACAGAATAGGAAAAAAAATTTGCAATCTACCCATCTGACAAAGCGCTAATATCCAGAATCTACAAAGAACTTAAACAAGTTTACAAGAGAAAAACAAAACAAACAACCCCATCAAAAAGTGGGCAATGCGTACAAACAGACACTTTTCAAAAGAAGACATTTATGCAGCCAACAAACATATGAAAAAATGCTCATCATCATTGGTCATTAGAGAAATGCAAATTAAAACCACATTGAGATACCATCTCACACCAGTTAGAATGGCGATCATTAAAAAATCTGGAGACAATAGATGCTGGAGAGGCTGTGGAGAAATAGGAAAACTTTTACACTGTTGGTGGGAGTGCAAATTACTTCAACCATTGTGGAAGACAGTGAAGTGATTCTTCAAGGATCTGGAAATAGAAATTCCATTTGACCCAGCAATCCGATTACTGGGTATATACCCAAAGGATTATAAATTGTTCTATTATGAAGACACATGTACACATATGTTCATTGCAGCACGTTTACAATAACAAAGACCTGGAAACAATCCAAATGCCTATCAATGATAGACTGGATAAAGAAAATGTGGCACATATATACCATGGAATACTATGCAGCCATGAAAAGGGATGCATTCATGTCCTTTGCAGGGACATGGATGAATCTGGAAACCATCATTCTCAGCAAACTGATGCAAGAACAGAAAATCAAACACCACATGTTCTCACTCATAGGTGGATGTTGAACAATGAGAACACATGGACACAGGGAGGGGAGCATCACACAATGGGGTCTGTTGCAGGGTGGGGAGCTAGAGGAGGGATAGCAGGGGGTGGGAATACTCGTGAGGGATAACATTGGGAGAAATACCTAATGTAGGTGATGGAGTGATGGATGCAGCAAGCCACCATGGCACATGTATACCTATGTAACAATCCTGCGTGATCTGCACATGTACCCCAGAACTTAAAGTATAATCATAAAAAAAAGCAGTGCTATTAAATGCCTTTAAGTCACTTCTGACTCAAATAAGGACCACGTCCCCCTCCCACTCACAAATACTGCATTGTGTTTGTGTGCTAATTCGCTCATGCCATAAACATGCAATTATCAACTTTTGGGAGCCAAACATTCTATAATGGTTAAGTTCTTCAAGGAGATTGAGAGCTACTGAAGCCTAGATTTTGAGGATCAAAGTGGGCATTTAAAAACTGCCGTGACAAGTAATTACGTCAGCCATGGTAAGGATTTTCAAAGATATTCACACAGGAACAAAACATGTAGCTGAAAATGCAACACAAGGAAAGAAAATGCTTTTATTTCCTTCTGTATCATTTTTATGAATTCTACGGAGGAGGCCTCTTAAATAAAGTAGAGCCCTTCATCATAGTTGGAATTGATATTAAATAAAAATTATTTTTAAAGGTGAAGTTACTACATTATATGAGAACAAAAATAGGTGGCCTGGATATGAGTGCACTGGATTTCTGTGCATTCATCTTTGCATATATTTTAAATGGACAGCTGTCAAATTCCTTGCAGATGCTGAATTCAGATTTTAGGACACTAGTTGATGAATCAACATTTTAGTTTCCCTCAGGCTGACCGTTTTCTGCTTATCTGTTGATTTGATGATTATTTTCTCATCTGTTAGCAACATAGTGTTATTTGAATGTTATTGCATCCCACCTTATGGAAACTGGAAAAGTAAAAGTGCTGAGGTCAGCGGTAAGAGCTCTGGGTCTCTTACTGGAATGCAATGGAGACTCACAGTAATCTGTGATGCTGGTCAGAGTAATCCTTAGCTTCTATCAAATCAACATCAGAAAATTTTAGCCATTAAAGAAATAAATAAATCTAATGATGAAAATTAATGTTCAAGTTTTATATCCATTAAATGTGTTAGACTATTTTTAATTTCCTGAAAATGAAAGTTGTGGTTATAATGAATGATGGTAGCTTTCTCCACCTAATAATTATTCAACTTTATGGTAATATATTTTGAAGTAGCAAAAGAGGGAATTGCACATTCAGAACTTCAGGCACTAAGAGGTGTTGTTGCCCATTTTTTGCATTTTAGACTCATATCAATCCTTTGAAGCCACTATTTTCAACCCTATTCCATTGATAAAAAAATACCCAAAGTTTATTGACATTAATAAACTAGCCATTTTAAGTAATTTATGAATGGCAGAGGTGAGAGTCAAATCACATACTCACTGTATATCTTTATCCACATATAAATTCAGGCTAACAAATTTCCCTGACACTTTTTTTTAATAAAAATATAAATGTATTTTTTTGGAAAACTATAGGAAAAAGAGAATTTAGCTAATAAAAATATGCAATTGCCTTCCCTGTTGTTATCATTAGCCAATTTTTCAGCCCCAATTCTGCAGAAATCAGAGCTTGAGATTATGGCCTAGTTCTGATTATTGCTGGAGAATATGATTCCCAGAGGCAGAAATTAAGAGCTGAGAAATGATGCATGCACAGAGGAGGACAGGGGCTGATATGAGTATGAGTGAAAGATGTGGTCACCTCTGCAAGTGTTCTGATACTCAGACCTTCAGAGCAGACACATGATGAAACTCAGGATGGTCCCTATGGAGAAAGTGGCTTCATTTAACCTTAAGCTCCCATCTCCATTGGTTGAAGGTTTTCCTGCGAAGACTTAGGTACCCCTGCCCCATGCTACTTGCAGGTTATACATCCTGGGGCACCAAGCTGACATCCAATGTGGGAGGGCTTGGCCAGGCCCTGGGGCAAGGCCTTAGCAAGCGGCTCCTGTTTGAAGTTATAGCCCACACAGGACTGATGTCTGTAGTGATGCCTAGGAGCAGAGACAGGCCACACCAAGATGAGATAAGTTGGTGCACATGAAGTGACCAACACATTTATACACACTTATGTTTATAATATAATACATTTATATGTGTGCAAATACTATAGTTATCCTTTATCCATCCATTTAATAAGGATTTTTAAAAACCTGCAATGTAACTAATTTTGTCCTAGGATATAAGAACAATGTGTGTGTGTGTGTGTGTGTGTGTGTGAATTCCCTGTTGTTATCATTATATACATATACACACACAGTCAGAGGCATCAAAGACGTAAGGTATTCGGGAGAAAAGTAGATGGATGAGGACCAGCACAAACAATGTTGTCACTGTTCTAGTAGAGTTATGTGAGTGGTCCTCAAGGCAAATAGGTGGTCAGTTCTCCCTGTAGGGAAACTCAGGAGAAAGAAGCTGGTGTTTCTAGACAAAGGACACTTGACTGTTCAGAGACAACATCACGACAAAGCTGTCTTCTATGGATCTGAGAAACTAACCCAAGCCTAAAACCTAGAACCAAAGGTGTTAGGTAGGCAAATGAAATTATTGTCTTTTCCTTTTCATCCTGTGGTAGAGACTGTTCTCCTAGTAAGTGAGATGGTGGGTTGAGGAAAGATCTATGGACGACCATTAGGAAGTAATGATAATTTGGACAAGATGTGATTGGACTCTGCAATGAGTGGCTGAGGTTGGGGTAGGGTTTGAAAGAGGAATGGAAATTCAGGAGATATTTCACTGGAAGAACAAATAGGAAACTGTGTAATAAGTGAAGCAGGGAAGAGTGAAAGTCACAGATGTTTACAATGAGTCTCTCTTAGGTAACTGCGTAAATTAAATAGTGATGCCATTTAATCAAGGTGACACACAGGTGAAGAAATTTAAAGGTAAGGGAATCAATGACATTTGGTTTTGTGTGTGTGATGTTTGAGGGGCTTTAGGTTTTGTGTGTGTGTGTGCGTGTGTGTGCGCGCGCCTGAGTATTGTCCAAATGCAGATGGCCAATTAACAATTGCTTAGAGGCCTCCAGGGACAAATCTGGGTTTGTTGAAGCCTGGGACAGGATACATGAATACAACAAAAGTACAAAAGTTGGGAAGAAAGACTGAGAACAGGATGCGGAAAACCAGTACCCAAGGCAGCCAAGGAGGGGCTGGCAGGAGGTTTCGTTTTTCCAGAGAAGACACAAGGAAGTGGTTGTGGAAAGCCAAGGAAGAAGAAAGTCTTCAGATGCTACAGTTACATTCCCATGCCATGTAGAGATCAGACAGATCTTATAGAGGTGTGCTTGGACTTCAGCCGTTACAATCACCGATGCCCCGGGGTAACAGTGAACACGGTGAATTCTGGTTTGGGGCAGGTGGGAGAAGGCAAGGGCAGAGCAGGGTAGCAGGCGTTACGTAGACACAGCATTGACAGAGCAGAGGCGGTAGAGGAGGAAACAGGACAAAGTTGGTTTTCTTTAAAAAAATTTTCACTATCACATTAGAATGCTGAAAAGTCTCACGCAGAGAAGGAAAGGCTCAAAGTTATAGGAGAGCAGTGAACGGTGAACAGGGCAGGCTTTGAAAGTAGGGTTGAGAAGGTGCAGCTGGTGTTTTCGTTTGTCAGTTGTTTACTTTTTGTCTCGGCTCTGTCACGTATCAGTTGTGAGAGCCACGAGTCAGTTGTGTGCACTTAATGTGTTCATGTCTCTTTTTCTCATTTGGAAAATGATAGTTTGAATTACATGATATATGAGACTTATTCTAGACCTGAATAAATATACTTTAAGGATGCAAAATCATCACACCTTATGAGAAAACTGTGTGGACTTCCACTATAATTTGGAACTTTCCTTGGCCAGTTTCAAATATGTTGGCTATTTTGATGGAGGCATGGGCAATGAGAGACCACTGGGGCCTTAACAGACAGTCTGAGCCAGGAAACGTTGTAACCTTCTGGATCTTCATATTCATCACCTGGTGACCTCCCCTTGCCCACCCCCATCTCAGGGGGATAGATCCTAGAAATTACTGTCATTGAAATTTAATAGGAAACGCATTGCTTTCAAGGACACTCATCTTGTTTGGAAAGACACTCATATTCTAATGCAAACAAGCTCTCCATGCTTAATTTTATTTTGTATGACATATGGCATCATGACTGTATTTTTAAAATATCTGGAGAATGCTCTCTGCAAGCTTAAGTATAAAACAAAATGGCTCCATGGCTCCCAGGACTGTGGGTGACTGTGTGTAATTAATGAAGAGGAGGCTAATTAGGACCAAGGGTTGCAGCAGGTGATGGTTTTCTCCAGCTGCCCTTGGCACCTGCTGACAACTTGCAGCGACCCTTTGCTCCTCTGATTATCATCTGAGAATTTGTAGTCTCAGATTGCCCCATTAAAAAACAGAGAATGAAGAGGCAGCCACCCTGTTAGGTCATCTTTAACAAGCTTTCACTGGAGACAAGAGGCCCAAGTCTTTACTGCGGAAACTCTAATGACTTCCCCGATCATTATACATGCTTAGCAGACTGGATTCTGTAGTAGGCTAGAGAAAGCGATATTAGGATAATGATGTTTGCCCTTTTAGTGCCCACCTCAGTCTGTTTCCATATCAAAGGAAGTCTCTAAATTTATAGGATTATGGTGATTTTATCACAGGTGCCCAACCCCCCTTTAGAACTCTACCATTCAACATACCCACCTGGTATAACCATTATTATGGCAAGGATAGTGTTCTTTTAAGTCTCTTAATCTCAGAAAAGAGAATGTTCATTTAAACTAAATAAGTAGCTAATTTTAGACTTAGAAATGTGGAGAGCCAGAAGCAGAGAAATGAATGTGTGGAATGAAATATTGTAAATATATTAAAAGTCCACATATGATCTGAAGTCCTTAAGTAGAAATGGGAATATACTGAATTATTTAATAAAACACAAGAATAGTAGGAATATTAGAGCCAGGGACAAGAACTTAACTGTACCTCTCTATATCTTATCTCTGCTCCAATGGTAACCAGACCCAGGTTCGGCCGTCCGCCACTCAAAAGCTAAACCCAAGAGGCAAGGATTGGGGGAAGGAAAAGCAGGTTTTAATCATAAAGCCAGCAAATCGAGAAGATAGCAAAGTAGTCTTCTAAAATACCATCTTAAATTTTAAAATTTACCACAGAGTTTTTAAAGAAAAACCTGGTACAGGAGACACATGGGAGTGGTGCAACACGCAGGGTCTGTGTGTCCTGCTGTGACTAATTACCTGTCCAGGGGTCTGGCTGGCATTATTTTGACTTCAGCCTGATGATGGTAGACTAAGTGTTTGTGACTCTCCCTAAGTGGGAGGATTCCTCAACAAGGGCTCCATGTCTGGTTTGTTTCAAGATGAACCTCTGAGATTTCTAAGCACAAGCATAATTAGGTAAGCATGCATGGCTGGACAGGAGTGTCTAGAGAATGAGGGAATGAAGAAGTGAGAGGGGAACAAAATGAAGAAAACGGGAGTGGGTGATTTTCAAAACCCAAGTTGCTGGTTATGCTTTCCACTTGAAGTTTCAGTCTTTAATACTTGCTTTCCTCATGAAGCCAGAATTCTGGCTTTCAGCACATTCAGTCTCACACCTTCCCAGACTTTCCCCTAGATCTTGTTTCAAAAAAGAAAAAAACACTAAGTAATAACACTAGCCTGCATCAGTTCACTTACTGACTCCTTGGAATACCACTTGGTCAGTCAGGCAATATTGATTGGGCTATAGAGGGCCCTATAATTACCAGTCCTCATTAGATCCAACTAGTATCGAGGAGGTACAATGTCCCCAAAACAGGGGATGTATAGGGGGTGTGTGTGAGGGGAGAACTACACATAACGCACTGCATATGGTTAGGGCAGAAAAGAAAGAGTAATTTTATTTGGCATGTCTGAGGCATGCATCATAAATTAGATGGTGCCAGCATCGAGGCTTGAGCCTTGAAAGACAACCATGTGATCAGAAAGGTGAAGTAGGCCTCCGTGCAGATGAAATAACAGACAGTAATGCAACATAATGGGAAATGCACCTGGATCAGCACTAAATGGAACAGGTAAGGTGTTGGGGTCTCCGTGCCACAGGCTGGAGGAAAAGGGTCTCCCCTGCCCTTGCCTTCTGTGCCTGGGAATTTGGTATTAATCTCAAATTCAATGGGAAGCCCTTAAAGGATTTTAGCTGGATTTACCTCTTTTAAATTTTTATTTAGGTAACTTTATTCAATTTCAACTGGGAAAAAGGTAGAGACGAAGCCATACAGACAGAAAGACAACACAATGAGAAGGCATTCTAAATTCAAATTCATCACCAATTTATATTTTATATTTTAATTAAAGGAAAATTGGACAAATTTGTAATTTTTATTACATTCTACAAGTTATTTTGGCTGGTCCATTGTCAATCATGCAAAATACTAGAGTAGTTAAAATGGCTTCAATTTTTCTCAGTTGTTGATTTTTTTTTTCTTTTTTAGACAGAGTTTCACTCTGTTTCCAGGCTGGAGTGCAGTGGTACCATCTCAGCTCACTGCAACCTCTGCCTCCCGGGTTCGAGTGATTATCCTGCCTCAGCCTCCCAAGTAGCTGGGTGTACAGGCATGCGCCACCAAGCCCAGCTAATTTCCTATTTTTAGTAGAGACGGGGGTTTCACTACGTTGGGGGGGTCTCAAGGGTCTCAATCTCTTGATCCCGTGATCTACCCTCCTCAACCTCCTAAATTGCTGGGATTACAGCTGTGAGCCACCGAACCCAGCCATATATATATATTTTTTCTTATTAGATGCTTGAGTGACATGAGTCTCTTAATCATTTAAAAATTAAAGCATTGGCCTGGTGCAGTGGCTCACACCTATAATCCCAGCACTTTGGGAGGCCAAGGCGGGTGGATGAAGAGGTCAGGAGTTCAAGACCAGTTTGGCCAAGATGGTGACACCTCATCTCTACTAAAAAATACAAAAATTAGAGCCAGACGCGGTGGCAGGTTCCTGTAATCCCAACTACTTGGGAGGCTGAGGTAGGAGAATCACTTGAACTTGGGGGGCAGAGGTTGCAGCGAGCTGAGATCATGCCACTGTACTTTTGCCTGGGTGGCAGAGTGAGACTCCATCTTAAAAAAAAAAAAAAATTAAAGCATCATCAATCAGCACTGTAGAGTTAGGAATATGAAGCATTCCATTCTGCCCCGGATATTCAAGGTAAGTGTGATCAGAGCCTCACTTCATATTCGGTTTCATTCCTTCCATCTCCTGTGTCTCAGAGGGCACAAGACAACTTAGTAAGAGAAAAGCGAAAACAAAACAAAAGAAGAGACAGAGTAGGAAAAAAAAGGAAATAAAATTACTGGCCCTTACACATCTATAATTCAGACTGCAAAAGAGTGATTTCACTGTTTAGAGAAAAAGTAAATAGTGGACTTTGTTTTATATGCAGAAAACTGTGCCATATAACCTTTAGAAGCCTGAATATATTGTCTTTATAACTAATACTTTAAATATATTTGCCATCAGGTCTTCCATTAATAGTATAGTCAATGCAAACAAATAGCTGGGTTTTATACACTAAAAATTTCTACAATTTTAGGCCATTTCTGATATCACAGTGTGATAATCAGCTGTGTGATCTAAGATTCTCAGCCTCGAAGTCATTGTAATGGGTCTGGTCTCAGTTCTTCCTCTAATCTGCTATGTGAATTTTTAGTAATTTCATCACTTGACTCATTTTCTAAGCTATAGAAGAAGCAATCTGTATAAAAATCTCTTCTAGAGTGGAAATTCACAAATTTGTACCACTGATGTTTTGAGGATATGTAATATTTCTGAAAACTAAAAGTACATGCTGGCCTTTGCTAGACAAAGAAAACAAAATTGTCTTTCACAAGCCCATTTTGTTTAAAAACAGCCTCATTCCAGATAGGGGCATTAATAGGGTTATTTTAAAGTTAGTCAGCCTCTGTGTTTTTTCTTCCAAACTACCAGTTGTTACTGTATTTTGATGCTTGAGTTTTCTTGTTTCTAAATCATGGCTCTGTTTACAGTGTTTCTTGAGGAACAACCTCTTAAAATGATACTATCTACAATTTCATTGCCACATCACTCAAGCTCAATGGATAGCTTTGTAGCAACATCTCTCGTGTCACAAACTATTTTTCAGGAAGAAAAGCAGGTTTTTAGACTGGGAGAGGGCATCTGGCTTCTTGACAAGTACCATAACATGATATTTGAGGCCAGATTCCAGTATAAGATCAACAGAGGTCATTCTCATTTTGAAAGAAAAAAATAAAAAAGCTCAGCATGCTTAAATCAAACATATTGAATTAGGAAAGCTAACAGATACTCATTTTCTGTCTCTTCCTATATCTTCCCAGGTAAAAATACCATCTGCATTCCATTGGTGAAATAATTTGTATTTACTGGCCATTAATTGAAAATGATTTCCAGCATATCCCATTGTATTATTGCTTTTCAAATTTCATATCTAATGTCTATCCATCATAGAATTCTTCCACAGACATCCTGCTGATACAAATGGGTCAAATCCAATATCACTTATAATTTATTAAAAAAACTAAATTAAAACATAATAAATCTACTTTTTACCTTTTTACTACTCTTGACAAATATATTGATCCAGGCAATTTATTAATCTTAGCAAAGGTTTACTTTGCAAATATAATTATAGAAAAGTAGATGCCTGGAGGCACTATTATAAGCAAAAATTATAGAAATCACTTTGGAAGATTTGATAATATACATCAAAATTAAAAATAAATGTCTTTGACCCAGTGAAAACTCTACTCATTAGAAGTCACCCTTCCTTTAGGCAACTCTCTCTCTCTCTCTCTCTCTGTGTGTGTGTGTGTGTGTGTATACTTAGATATATATTTACATATTTATATATCTATCTATATCTATCATATATCTATCTTTCTTTCTTTATTCCTATCTTTCTACCTATATATCAGAGACATAAGTAATCAAGAAATTAAATGACCATCAGTGGGAAGTGGATAAAGCATACTGAGATGCATTATTTAGATGAAAAGATGAAATGCTAAGCAATTATTTTAAATGAGGTAGATTTACATGTGCTAATTAGGAAATACTTCTGACATAAAACCCAGGTGCAGAATAAAATTACTGTATTCTCTCGTTGAGTGCTACAGGGATAAACAGTTTTATGTGCAAACATATTTAAAAATTTCTAATGGATGAAATGCTTAGACTACTTCTGAAAGAAGGAAAGAGAATTGACCATAGAAATTGACTCTGGGAGTGGAACTAGGAGATTGCAGACTGAATGAAAGGAAGGTTGTATTTTCATTGACTATGCTTTTGCATAGTTAGAATTTTTGCCATGTGAAAATGTTACTTTAATCCAGTAAAGCTCCTTAAGATACAAACAAGATTAAAATCAAAATAGATCATGGCCTTCTTGACTGCAGTGCCACTTTGGTGATTCCTGTCATCTTGTCCGTGACTACAGCAGTTACCAGAAATGTCCAGACATGTGTTCCTCTCTTTGCCCAAAAGGTCCTTCACTCATTGTCCTCCCAGAAAATACTCCCTCGTCTCTCAGAACCCAGCACAATACTCAGCTCCTTTATGCATGTTTTGCTGTTTGTCAACGTGTACAGATGCTGTGGACTGCTTGCCCCACCTCCATGCTGTGCTACCCCCCGCAACCACCTGCCACCCCGTCTCAGACACTATCTGCTGTTTCAGAGAATGGGGCCAGTAAAGACTGCATTTCCCAGCTTCCTTTGCAGCTGTGCTTCTTGATGTCACATCAATTCTGTTATTTAGGTGCTCTTGGGTCACATTGTGAGGTTCTTCTGCAGCAGTGTCAAAGTATTTTAGCATCCAACCTCTTTTCTCCCTTGATGTCCAAAAGGCACTAAGGTATGTGGCACTGATGGTGACTACAGTGTCCTGCTTTAGGCTTTTCAGTTCTAAGATCACGGCTAAAGTACTTTGCTCTTGGACTCAGTAGTTTGACTGATAGATTCATGGTGGTAACTTTCCCGCTTGATCAGTTCTGTAGCATTTTGAGAGTCATTCCTGGAGGGGCTGCTATAATCACACTCTCAATAAAAATAAATTCAATGAAAATGCTCAGAAACATGAGCAAATATTGTATCATTTCATTATAAAAAATTCAAAACAGACAAAACTATCTTGTGCTAATTGAAGCCAGGATAGTGGCTAACTTTCTTGTGGGAGGGACGTGGCTGGGTGTGTCATGGGGGAGGCCACTTGAGTCTTATCGATCATCTTCCATTTTCAAAAATCTGGGTGGATAAATTATTTATTTGCTAACTTAATTCAATGAACTATACATTGACAATTTTGATATTTTTCTGCTTATAAAGTTATATTTCAATAAAAAAAACCTTTTACATAAAATTATAAATTTCATAAAAATCATTTTGCTGTTTATTTGGGTTTACTTGTGTGTTGTATTGTGCTCTCAAAAGAGATACATTAAAATCCTAATCCCTAGTGCTTGTGAATGTGGTCTTAATTAGAAATAGGGTCTTTGTGGGTGCAATCAATTTAAAAAATCATGTCATCATCCTGAATTAGAGTGGGCCATAACTCTAATAACTAGTGTCCTTATAAAGAGAGAGACATTTAGACACAGACAAACACAGGGACGATAGCCATGTGATGACAGAGGCAGGGATTGGATTGATGCATCTGCAAACCAATGAATGCCATGAATTGCCAATGACCACCAAAGACAAGGAAGAGTACAGGAAAGATTCTTCCCCGGGGCCAACAGAGAGAAAATGTCCTGCAAGCACTTTGACTTCAGACTTTCAGCTTTCAGAGCTGTGAGAGAACAAATCTCTGTTGTCTACCATCTTAAGCCCACTTACTTTTCTACTCTTACACAAGAGTGAAACAAAAGTCCATCTCGTCTGGAAAACTAAATCTCTTCACATGTTATACTTAGAGTGAGTTCTGTTTCCTTCACTGAACTCCGAATGACAAGATCAACTCTTGTCAGGAGGTGGCCCTCAACATCCCCTCTCTCTCTACTCAAAAGCTATCATCACTTTTTCTTTTACATTTACTGGTCATTCTAACCAGTTTATGAGTACAATAAACTTATGTTACTAGGCTTTATTTTTACACGTAGCCACTGCATGGTTCTTTGAACTAAGTGAACCACAGACTATGCCATGGTGACCCCTGTGATCCACACGTACACCTCCAGATGGACTCCTGGAGCCAGAAAGTCTGAGTCAGCCTTGTGACACTGGACCCTGTGACCTGATTAACCAACCTGGCAACATTTTGCCATTGTTCCTGCCTCAACCTTTCCTGCCTCAACTGATAAGCCAACTCTGTGACACCGGACCTTGGACCTTGTGAAACCCAGCCCCCCAGACAACACCTCCTGGCTTGCAAAAGCCACCCTGAACTGCAACTTCTGTAACTTTCCACTGCCTACCACAAACCTATAAAACCGACTCCTATCCAGCCACCCTCTGCTGACTCTCTTTTCAGACTCAGCCCACTTGCATCTGGGTAAATAAACAGCCTTTTTGCTCACACAAAGCCTTTTCAGGTGGTCTCTTCATTCAGATCACACTTAACAGCCACCATTTACTAAGTGCTCACTATATATGTGTTAGGTGCCACCATCCCTATTTTACATATGAATAGACTTAAGCTTCAGACAAATTAAGTAACTCGTTCAAACTTTCTCAGCTAAAAACTTACAAAACAATACTTGCATAGCATATCTCCAAATTCAAGAACTGACAGCCTGAACTGCTATGCAATTCAGTGTTAACAGAAAACGAAACACTATGAAATATTTAAAAGAGGTTTATTCTGAGCCAATGTGAGTGACTGTGGCCCAGGGAACATAGTCTCAAGAGGTCCTCAGAGAGTGCACCCAAGGAGGTTGGGTTACAGTTTGGTTTTATACATTTTAGGGAGGTAAGAGCTCCAGGCAAAGACATAAATCAATACATGGAAGATATACATTGGATTGGCCCCAAAAGGTGGGACATCTTGAGGCAGAGGCTTCCAAAGATTCTTTAGGGTTTTAGAAATTCTTTAGTTGACAATTGTTTGTGACAGTTAAAGTATTTTCTAAAGACTTGAAGTCGGTAGGAAGGAATGCTTGAATTAAGATAGAGGGATTGTGGGGGCCCAGGCCCTTGTTGTGAAGATGAAGCTTCATAGGTGGCAGCCCTCAGAGATAATTAATGGTAAATGTCTCTTTTCAAACCATAAAAGTGTCAAATTCTCTATTAATCTCTGCTAGATTTGGGAAAGTTCTGGCTATATTAATGGAGATTCTCTATAGATACAAATTTTCCCCCACAAAAAGATGGCTTTGCAGGGCCATTTCCAAATGTTTCAAAGACATGTATTTCGGGATAAAATATTTTTTTTCCCTTTGGGCTCTGTCAGTCATGTGATGCTATACTGGAGTCAGATTAGAAAGTTAGTCACTTTATACCAGAATAATTTAAAAAAAATTAAAGAGATTTTCTGGTTTGTAGGATGTGACTTAATCCTCACCTTAGCTCTTATTCATAATTTGGTATCTTACTGCCATAAAAAGTCTGTTTTGTCAGATTTATGATGTCTGCTTTTAATTTTAACACTGGTCAGTTGTGCCTAAGCTTCAAAAAGGAGGAGGTAAAATGAGGCTCGGTCCAGCCTCTCTTCCTGTCATGACTGGGAATTCAATTTTTCAGGTCTCTCTGTGGTCCGCTTGGCCAAGAGGGGTCCACTCAGTTGATTAGGGACTTAGGATTTTATTTTTGACTTACAATAATTACACTAGTGAGTGAAATTTCTGCTCTTTCAATTAGTGTATTTAGAACATTTATATCAAAGGTAATTATCACTATGTTAATGTTTAAGATTTTAATATTCTTATTATATTTTCCTTGTGTCCCGATTTTTCTTTTGCTGTCTTTCTGTGAATTACTCTTGACCTATATATAACGTTTTTCTGTTTATCTTTTTGTATAGTTCAGTAGCAGTTCCTCTACATATAGCAATATACAACAAGCAGAACATAACAGTCTATGCTATCAACATGTTAGCCTGACATGAGTCTTCTGCCATCAACATTTTACTACTTTGAGTCAAGTGTGGTGGAAATTTTACTTCTATTTAGGTCCCTTTAGCTTCTCCTCTTTCAAATATATTCTAATCTAATAATATTATTTTCATTTCTATGCTCAAATATGATTTTTTAAACTCAAGAGGGAAAGGATAGTCTATTATATGTCCCCATATTTTTGCTTTCTGTCTTTCCTTCTTCATTCCAGATGCTTCAAGATTCTTTCTTTTTCAATTCCACCCCTTCCCACTCCTCCGCACCCACCTTTTTCTTTTTTGAAGAATTTCCTGCAGCCAACCATTGAGGACAGGTTTACTGGCAACAAATCCTTTTACTCTTTGTTCATCTGAGAACACTTTTATTTCTCCTTCATTCCTGAAGGATAGTTTCACTACATAAAGAAATCTATATCTTCTCTTTCAGCGCTTGAAAAATATTGTGCCAATTACTTCTGGCTCCATGGCTTTTGTTGAGATATCTGCTTTCAGTCGAGTTGGCGTTCCGCTATCTTTTTCGTTTCTCTCTGACGGCTTTCAAAATATTTGTCAGGTAATCTGATTTATCTCACTAACTTTATCAATAGGCTTTGTTTCATTCAAGTAGTGATTTTCTTAGTTCTTGGTAGGTTGGATAATTTTATTTTTGTCTTATATCCTGGATACTTTGTCTATTATGTTAGTAGACTCTGGGTGCTGTTTACTTATTTATTTATTTTCCTTTTTGAGCTATAAGTGACAAAAATTATATACATGTATAATAACTATTTTTAGTGTTTAATTTTTTTAAACACTAAAGAAATTAGTATTAGCATTGGTATTGAATTAGTCAACTTGCTTTTTAACTTAACAATATATTATGAACATTATTCGGTATCAACAAATTTAATTCCAAGACATTGTATTAAATTATCGTGTAACATTCCAATATACAAATGGTACCATGCTACATATAACCACTCTACTGTTGCTTGACATTAAAATTGTTACCAGATTTTCATAATTACAATGATATTTTAGCACCTCTATCAGTGCATAAAGGTGTAATGTTTTGATATATGTATACATTCAGAAATAACTATCAAAATCAAGCCATTTCACATATCTAGCATCTGGGTGCTATTTTCATCTTTTATGTTATCAGGCAGTTGCACCGTTTAGGTGACCATGCTGGTTTTAACCTGCTTTTATGGGCTGTAGTTCCAGTGACTACTGAATCTTTGGAGCCTTTGAGGCACTATTTTGATGTAGTTGTTTCATTGGGCACCTCTGAGTCTCACACTGCTCCCTACTTGTGTAGCCTGTGGGAGTGGAAAGGGTTTTCCCAGGGTGTGCCACCAGATGTCTGCCTAGAGGGGAAGGATGTCTCATGACGCCAGGATCTTCCCAAGAAGTGTCATTCCCTGACTCCTCTCCTCTTCCTTCCACTGCTTCAGTTTCTCTAGGTAGGGAAACAGAGTCTTGTTACTCTGGAGACAAAGAGGCTTCCCTAGCTAGGCTGCTTGCTGTACTTTGGACCCTATTCACGGTTTCATTTGTTTGCCTCCTCTCTCAGTAGGACAGGGAATGTCAGGCCCAGTAAAAGAGAATGCTTTCCTGCTGCTTATTATGAGCAGGGCTCCCAATCAATCTCCCCTTGCTAGTGGTGTTGGTGTCACCTGACGTTGTCAGAAGGACAGTTGTTAGATCGGATGTGTAGGGGTGGGCAGCAATGATATACGGATGGATGAACCTGCCTGGACCATCATTTATTGCTAGGTTGGGTCAGAGAAAGTGCCATGTTTTGGTGGCCTTCTGTGGGTGGGGGATACAAGACACACTGCTAATGTGTTGTTCCTCAAGATGGCTTTGACCAATACAATGTGACAGAAGAAATACTGTGCCAGTTTCTGAGCTAACGTCCTCAGAGATAGGAATATTTCTATTTTCTTAGAACACATGTTCTGCATGAAGTTGGTACAGTACTCTGAGACTGGCAGACAACAGGAAGTCCAGGGTAATGTGGAGAGGTTGCATAGAGAGAGGATTCACCAGATCAGTGTTAGGTGAAGACACCTTAAGAGACTTCCAAACTCAGTTGCCATCTGACTGCAATGTATGAACGACTTTTAATAAGAACTGTACAGCCAACTCCTAGACAACAAAAGATAATAATAATTACTTTAAACCACTAAATTCTATGGCAATATGTTATACAGTAATAGATAAGCAGAACGTAGAGGCAATATATTATTTTGCTGATCTCATAAGCTAATTTTGAAATTTTATTTTTTTTATTTTTTGGATCTCTGCATTGCATTTGGTTTTTCAGAGTTCTATTTTTTCTTTCTGCTTTCATCATTAGAAATTTTCCTGAGAGTGTAAATTAGTTCAACCATTGTGGAAGATAGTGTGGTGATTCCTCAAGGGCCTAGAAATAGAAATTCCATTTGACCCAGCAATCCCATTACTGGGTATATATCCAAAGGATTATAAATCATTCTACTATAAGGACACATGCACACAAATGTTCATTGCAGCACAGTTTACAATAGCAAAGACCTGGAACCAACCCAAATGCCCATCAATGATAGACTGGACAAGGAAAATGTGGCACATATACACCATGGAATATTATGCAGCCATTAAAAACGAGGAGTTGGCGTCCTTTGTAGGGACATGGATGAACCTGGAAACCATCATTCTCAGCAAACTGACACAAGAACACAAAATCAAACACAGCATGTTCTCACTCATAGGCGGGTGTTGAAAAATGAGAACACATGGACACAGGGAGGGGAGCACTACACACTGGGGTCTGTTGGGGGGAAATAGGGGAGGGACAGTGGGGGGTGGGGAGTTGGGGAGAGATAGCATGGGGAGAAATGCCAGATATAGGTGATGGGGAGGAAGGCAGCAAATCACACTGCCATGCATGCACCTATGCAACAATCTTGCATGTTCTTCACATGTACCCCAAAACCTAAAGTGCAATTTAAAAAAAAGAAATTTTCCTCATGTGTCTGTCCATCCTGAATCAAGAGCAAAACTCTGGAATCAGATGCGAACTTCCATGAGATGGGAGGGGCTTGCTGATGGATAGATTTCTCTACAGAGGTTTTTAAACAACTCCCCTGTGGTGCTGGGGGTCTCTGAGTCTACATTTTCCCTAGTTAATGGCCTCTAGAAAATAAACCTTTGTTCTTGGCCACGGTGGGAAGACAAGACCTAAAGTTCTCACTATTTTTATTCAGACTTTAAATCATCTCTGCTTTTCAGCCTTATCCTTAGTCATGGCTGCCTAGCTGCCCAGTGTGCCTCATTCCTGTGGCTTCCCAAGGTTTGTTCTGGAAACTTCTGTGTTTCGTTTTGCATTCTGTTCTGCTACACTATTTACTCACCACCTTTCTGTCACATTTTCCAAAAAAATGAGAATATCTTTCCTCAGTTGTCACCTCTCCTGTCCTCTTAGTCTATGTGAATTGTATATAATTTTGCTCTTTTGCTATAATTTTAATGAGTTTTCTAAAGGAAGTGGATATCAATATATGTATTCAATTTACTGCATTTAATCAACAATTCTCTATCAATGTTTATTTATATCACAGTATAAATAAATGTACTTTCAAACTTTACTTACATGAGAGATTAGGTTCTAAAAATTATGTTTGAGACCTTAGACAAAGTAAAAAATATATGATGTTATTGACTAAAAATAATTGAGGAAATATGAATAAAGATAAAATAACTATAGAATCCAAGACTGAGGGCAATATGTTAAATACATATATATGCCAGTTAAAGGTAACACTGAACTTTCCTGAACCCAGTAAAAAGAGGGAAAGAAGATCAAAACATGAATAAAAAATAAAAGCAAACCAATGGCTAGCAACATAACTATTTCTATTTATGGCACCTAAGCGATATTTACGTCATGTCTTCTTTGAAGAGAAGACTAACATTGTAAATATTATCATCAATAAAGCCCCTGAAGTAAATAAAATAGTAAACACAGAGGCCAGTTCATATAATTCTCAAGGTAAGTCAATAATGTAATTCAAATAAGTTAATGCTGCTATATATACAGCACTTGATATCAATTGGAGGACACCTATGAATCATAACATTTCATCACATAATGAGAGAAATGTTGCCAGCTGAATGAATTAGTAATAGTTTTTGGCTTGGCTATGAAAAATAAAGTAATAGTCATTTTTTATTATTGCTGCTAATAGTATGTAGTAAAATAATTTTATTAAGGTGTGTTAATAATGTTTTTAATCTGTGAACAGGTACTTCTCCCTAAAATATAGATCAATGTTAATTAGTTTGTCATGCTTGCTATGTCTTAAACAAAATGAAACATTCTGAAAACTACAGAAAGTATAAGCTAGTTTATTTAGCAAAATGTTCAACATGAGGTGAAGTCAGCTCTTCAATTATCTGAAAAAAAAAAAACTGGCAAATATTTTATGCACACATGTATCGTTAAAGTCAGATAAAATTGTTTCAGAGACACTTTGGAGAATCAGAACTCAAAAGACCTAAGCTCTGCCCTTGTTTCTGACAATAGCTTTTTGTGTGATGTTGAACAAACATCTTTATTTCATCCTTTGTAAGAGATGAGGTAAACAATTTAAAAATCATATGTGACTCTGTATTCTAAGACTTACGCATGTTGGTAATACCTTCCATATATAGAATGATATTAAAAACCCTTTAAGTTTCCTCCGTAAATCATTGCAGAGGGTTTAATTGGTATATATTCTCCTGTTATGCAGCATATATGGGATGGAAACTTGACAGGACATTATGAAGGACAGCATGACCAGTATGTTAAGTTTATATCTGGCTCTGAGCCAGAAAAACAATAAAATAATAGCCATTGAACATTTCATCTAGTAAATGCACCCATCAGTCATGCAGTGATCCCACATTTCTTGGCACTGACCGATGTAATGAACATCAGTTCATTTCAATCTTTTAAGCCACTTCACTCCTGATCAGACAATAGTACATGAATTTCACACAAGGGTCAACACTATGAAATTGTGCCTTCCAAAGGACACGGGTGGAGTGCAGAGCAAGAGAACTGAACCATCCTTGAAGGTGGTTAGCATCTCCTTCTCCCTCACTATACTCTCTGAAAGTATTTCATTGCTTGGTACAAATGGAAAAAAAAAAAAAATGAAAAATTGTATTCTTGGTCAAATAGGGGTAACTGTTTATGCTCACTTGTATTGTTTAGGCTGGTTTGAAGGGGCTACTAAATAATTCCATTGATTGTCTCTCTGAAGATGTTTTCACATTGAAGATGGCTTTCTCAGGAAGTCCTGAAGACTGATAGATGAAAAGGAAGTTTAGCTTGCACTGGACTTCTCTGCTATCATGGAGGAAGAGTTACACTCAAGATGCTGGGGACTGAATTCTGTCGGCCTGTCCACGTTGGCTACACTTAATAATAGTGTGGCACTTGGCAAGTGATTTGTCTCCATGGGGTTCAAGTTTCATCTCTATAAGGTGGGAGAATTACTGTGTATGTATTAAGTTGAGAACTCTGTACTAGAGGAACCCACAAATGAAACTTCTGATTTTTTCTTTATATTTTATGACACATATCTGATATTCTTGTTTAAAAATAACATTTTTCATGCCAATAATATTTCATGAAAATATTTTATCATACAAGTATTCATTTTAACAGAATGAGAAAATAAAGAAAATTATTTTTAAAAATAATTACTCATAATACTTAAATTCAAAAACAACTATTTTTAGTGTTTATAATTTTAAAATTTGTTTCAATGCATACATAATATTACAATGTGACTAAATGGTATTGAGTTAGTCAACTTGCTTTTTAACTTAACAATATTATGAACATTATTCAACGTCAACAAATTTAATTCCAAAACATTGTTTTTAATTATGGCATAACATTCCAGTACACAAATGGTACCACGCTTGCTACGTATAATCACTCTGCATTTGCTTCACATTAAATTTGTTACTGGAATTTCATAATTATAATAATATTTTAGCATCATATTGAAATATAATTAACATACAATAAGCTGCACATGTGTAAAGCATATGACATGGTAAATTTCGATAGACATACCTACACGTGAAGGTGGTACTACGCTCAAGATAATAAACATGTACTTTACCCTTAGATGTTTCCTCTTGAGTCTTGCTAATTTCTTCTGCCCTTCTCTGATCACCCCTTCCTCAACAGCCACTGATCTCTCACTAAAGAATAGTTTTAATCCTGTAAAGTTTTGTAGAGACAGAATATGTACTTGTTATTACCTGGCTTCTTTCACAGGGCCTTGAGTATTTTCATATTCATCCATGTGGTTGAGTGTAGCAGTCGTTTGTTTATTTTTACTGCTGAATAGTATCCCTGTATGTGTACATGCTACATTTTCTTTATGCATTCCTTGTTGAAGCACATTGGCTGTTTCCCAGTTTGGGTCTATTAAAAGCACAGTTGCTATGACTCTCTGTGTGCAAGTTTTTGTATGGATGTATGTACGGTCTCTTTTCTCTTAGGTAAATATCTAGGGGTGGAATGGCCAGATCATGTGGTAGATGTATGTTTAACCTTTTAGAGACAACCTGCATCCCAAAGTGACTGTATCATTTTCCCAGCAGTGGTATGAGTTTTCCACTTGCACTACGTGCTTGACAAACTTGATGTGATCAAACTTTCTAACGTTAACCATTCTACTAGGTCTGTAGTAATATCTCACTGGGGTCGTAATCTGCATTTCCCTGATGACTAACACTGTTGAACACCTTTGCACGCACAGAACTTATTTAAATATGACTTTTTTCAATGTATCTTATAGTACAAGTTTATAATAATGAATCCTTTCAGGTTTTGTACATCTGAAACAGTTAATTTCACATCTAGCTTATTATTTTTTTAAGCAGTTAAAAGATACTTCCCAAATGTTTTCTTGCTCCCGTGGTTTCTGACTAAAAAGCCGCTTTCATTTCCACTCTTTCCCTCCGTATGTAATGTGTCACTTCCTACCTCATGGTTCCTTGACCATTTTCCCCTTGTCAAGTTTTCGAGCAGTCTGATTATAATGTGTCTTTGTGTGCTTTTGCTCGTATTTCTTGTAATTGGAGTTCATTTAGTTTATTGAGTCTTAGGCTTATAGTTTTCATCAGATCTGGGAATTTTCAGCTATCATTTCTTCGTTGTTTTCTGCTACCTTTTCCCCCACAGTTTGTTCCACAGCTCAATGAGGTTCTTTTCATTTCTTTCATTCATTATTTTCTCCCTCTGCTTCCTTTTTTTATAGTTTAGATTACTGCCCTTAGTTGCTTTTCTTTTTACAACTTCCTTGTTTCCAGCTAACTTTTGTATGTATAGAATACAATTATAATATTTGCTTTAATATTCTTCTATGGTATTTTAACATCTGTGTCAATTCCGGGTTGCTTTTGCTCCTTAATGTGGATTACATTTTCCTGCTTCTTTGCATTGCCACATATTGAGAACTTTATATTTTTGGGTAGGTACTGGCTATTTTTGTACAAATATTATTTAGTATTGAACTAATTAACACAGTTAAACTATTTGAAAACAGATTGATTTTTCTGGATCTCCTTTTAGGGTTTCTTTTTTAAAAAAGCATCATAGCTGTGGTTAGCCTGTGACAAGTTACTCCTGTCTTCTGAGTGGAGCTGGGACTAGGGTAACACAAGAGAGGCATCTAGCATGCAGATGCAAAGTGCTCCTGTAAGTCCTCCTGGGAGAAATGCCTATTGAGAGGGGGCAGTAGGCTGCTATATTTAAGGAGGCACTTGCTCCCATATGCCAGTCCTCACTTATATGAACTCAAAAGTGAGTGTCTCCTTAAATTTGCTCCCAGGGTGCCTTGCATCTATCTCCCTATTCCCATCGTGCTTTGTAGTACCCTGAGTATGAATTGTACAATATTCCCTCAGCCTGATGGGAACAGGTACTATTCTCAAACCTGTGTGAGCACCAGGTCTTACTCTCTACCATTCCCTCAGCTGGTTCTTTCTCACTGTAAACAGTTTCCCCACACATATGCATTCATCAGTTCTCCGCGGAATACTCAATGCAGCCCCTCTGCAGCTGTTCAGAGTTCTTATTCTGTACATCTCTCTCCTCTCTGTCCTACACACTCTAGTCAACTCATCTCCTAGACCTGCTCTGTCTCCTCAACTCAGGGTGACCTCTGAGGTCTGCTGGGGTCACCCCTCCCTCTGCCACAGTATAGGGACCCTCCAAAGGCTAAGAAAGGGCGACCAGAATGTTTTCATAATTTGCTTCTTATTTCTCAGCGATCATTATCTTTCCTTGCCTGATATCCAATGTTTTCTAAACCTACTTTCATATATTTTCCCAATATTTTTTGCTGTTGAGACAGGTGGGCAAATGTGGTCCTTGCTACTCCATGTCAGCTAGAAATATATCATAAATAATGCCTGCAGAATGCATTTATGTTAATAAAATTCCTCTTATCATTATTTTAGATAGTAGAATTGTTGAGATTTTTGGAGGGGATCTGTGTCTCTCTGAGTGTCTGCCACACATAGAGCCCTCCTTTCAGCTAAGATGAATATATGTTCCATGTCCTGGGTTAGTGCCCCAAAGACTAGATGGGAGATTTGATAAAATTATTACTTGTACATAAATATTTGGAAAAAGTTGTTGCTTACTGAAATAATGCAAAGACTGCATTCTTGAAAAATCATATCAACTTACAGCAGACCAGAAGATATTAAGAGAGCAAGGTTCCTTGAGTCTATATAATTCCTCATGGGAGAGGAGGTTGGTGGTAATGTTAATTCTTCCTAACTAGAATGAGATCCAGCCTGTTCACAGGGAAACCCAAGTAAGGATTTGCCAAACCTTTTAAAAATATTTAACCATTTTACTCTGAATTACTAGCATAACCACCTTTAATGGTTGTAAAAAGGATTTTTAGCAAGCACAAGAGCACTGCCTCCATATCTGATAGGCAACTTCAAGACGTAAGATTTTTACTCTGCCATCAGGACAAACTGGCCACATTGACTGCAGATAATGCAGCCATGACCAAGCATCACACCAGTGTAGTCACACTGCAGCAGGGAAGTAATGATGAACCTTCAGATGTGCCCCATGAGTTCAAGACATAGGACAGCCAGAAGAGATGATGCTGGCCATATGACATTTGTCCAGGAAAGCAGGACTTACCTGAAAGGCACCACCTGGAGGGTGCTAGCAGTTTATGTAGTCACTAGTTAAAAGAAAAGTGTTCCATGTAGGTGTAGATAGTTCAGGGTGATGGGTCACACCAGTTAGATCGTCTCTTAGGGAGTTTGAATCGGAGGCACTCACCAGAGAGTCGGTAGCAGCAGGTGCAGCAGACACAGAGGCAGACAGTAACTGGGTCAGAACAAGACTCAGCATGAGAGCCAGAGCAAAGCAGTCCCACTGCTGTGTGGATGGAACAATAATATGGGAACTGGAACTGTGGCTGCTGTGGACTCAGCTTTAATTACCCCTGGCTGGGCGGTGGCTGAAAATATGTTAATACAGATGAAGTCCCTTGTGTCCCTGTGTGTCTTGTAATAAATGTTATAAGTCCTTAATGATCGTGATGGTGTACTCACTTACCTTATGATATTTATGAGTTTAACACCAGCTCTTTCTCTTCATCCTTTCAGGCTGCATCATATTTCTCCGTTCATGGTACACAATCACCTTATGTCCATATTATGTGACTTTCTTGAATGTTCTCTTTTGCCTTGGTCTCCATCCCTATTCCTCCACCATTTCATTGGCAACTAGTGTGTTTAACATATGTCTGTGGACACATCCATCACTTGTAAAATAAAAAATGTTGTTTTGTTTATTTATTAAATTATCTCAATGATATTGACTGTAGGATGTCTTCTACTTCTCAATTTTTCAACCATCATTGTGTTTAAGGAAAATAAATAACACATATAAGTTTAGATTTTTGCTTCTAAATGCTACATGATTATCCACAGTATTTCTTTTAACAACCATATATCCAGTCTCTACATTGCCTTCAGCTCTTCCTAAACACAATGCTTTAATAAATGCTTTTCTTCATAAGCTTTATAAACTTCCTTTATAAACTTCCCTTTTAAACTTCCAGTGCATAATTGTGATTTATTTTCAGAAGTGGAATTGTTGGGCCATACGTTATGAGCATAATTAACAAAATGTTCTCTAGAATGGCTGTACCAAATTTCTCTCCCACCAGCTTTGCACAGATGTTCTCAGTTCTCTCTAGCTTCACAGACTCTGGCAACACTGGTCTCTGTAATTCACACTAATCTGATTTCAATAATGTGGCATCTCATCATATCAGCAAACTTTTCTCTCATTCTTACTGATTTTTAAAAAACACTCAAGTACTTGTTACTTATTTGGATTTTCCCTTTTTTGAAACTCTATTAAAGTGTCCTTTAAAAAAATCTGGGTTTGGTATTACAGTGATGCTGGCTCATAGAATGAATTAGGGAGGGTTCTTTCTGTCTCTACCTTGTGAACTAGTGTCAGAAGGATTGGAACCAATTCTTCTTTGAATGTCTGGTAGAATTCTGCTGTGAATTCACCTGGTCTTGGACTTTTATAGTGGTAATTTTTTAATTATCATTTCAATCTTGCTGCTTGTTATTGGTCTGTTCAGGGTAACTAATTATTCCTAATTTAAGCTAGGAGAGTTGTGTTTTCCAGGAATTAATCCATCTCTTCTAGGTTTTCTAGTTTATGTACATAAAGGTGTTCATATTAGCCTTGAATGATCTATTGTATTTCAGGGGTGTCAGTTGTAATATCTCCTTTTTCATTTATTGACGAGGTTATTTGGATTTTCTTTCTTCTTTCCTTGGTTAATCTTGCTAATGATCTATCAATTTTATTTATCTTTTCAAAGAACCAGCTTTTTGTTTCATTTATCTTTTGTATTATTTTTGCTTTAATTTCATTTAGCTCTGCTCTGATCTTGGTTATTTCCTTTATTCCGCTGCGTTTAGGTTCAGTTTCTTCTTGTTTCTCTAGTTCCTTGAGGTGTGACCTTAGAACATCAGTTCGTGCCCTTTCAGTGTTTTTTACATAGGTACTTAGGGCTATGAACTTACTTTTTAGCACCACATTTTCTGTATCCCAGAGGGTTTGATAGGTTGTGTCATTATTGTCATTCAGTTTGAATACTTTTTAAATTTCCATCTTCACTTTATTTTTGACCCAATGCTCATTCAGGAGCAGGTTACTTAATTTCCATGTATTTGGATGGTTTTAGAGTTCCTTTTGGAATTGATTTTCAGTTTTATTCCACTGTGGTCTGAGAGAGGGCTTGATATAATTTCAAATTTTAAAGTTATTGAAGCTAGTTTTATGGCCAATTATGTGGTCTCTCTTGGAGAAAGTTCCATGCACTGTTGAATAGAATGTGTATTCTGCAATTGTTGGATGGAATGTTCTGTATGTATCTGTTAAGTCCATTTGTTCTTTGTATTGTTTCTTTGTTGACTTTCTGTCTTGATGACCTGTCTAGTGCTGTCAGTGGAGTATTGAAGTCCCCACTATTACCGTGTTGCTGTCTACCTCATTTCTTAGGTCTAGTAGTAATTGTTTCACAAATTTGGGAGCTCCAGTGTTGGGAGCATGTGTTTAGGATTATGATATTTTCCTGTTGGACCGGGCCTTTTACCATTATATAATGTCTCTCTTTGTCTCTATTAACTGCTATTGTTTTAAAGCTTGTTGTGTCTGAGATGAGATTAGCTACCCCTGCTTACTTTTGGTGTCCATTTGCATGACATGCCTTTTTCCACCCCTTTACTTTAAGTTTATGTGAGTCCTTAGTGTTAGATGAGTCTCCTGAACGGAGCAGATGGTTGGTGAGTTCTTATCCATTCTACAGTTCTGTATCTTTTAAGTGGAACATGTCTACCATTTGCTTTCAGTGTTAGTATTGATATGTGAGGTACCATTGCATTCATCATGCTATTTGTTGCCCATGTACTTTTTTTGTTGTTTTTATCTTGTATTTTTGTTTCATAGGTCCTGTGTGATTTATGCTTTAAAGAAGTTCTGTTTTGATGTGTTTCCAGGATTTGTTTCAAGATTTAGAGCTACTTTTAGCAGTTCTTATAGTGGTAGTTTAGTAGTGGTGAATTCTCTCAGCATTTGTTTGTCTGAAAAACACTATATTTCCGTCATATGTGAGGCTTAGTTTTTCTGGGTACAAAATTCTTGGCTGGTAATTTCTTTCATTTAGGGAGGCTGAAGATAGGGCCCCAATCCCTTCTGGCTTGTAAGGTTTCTGCTGAGAAATTTGCTGTTAATCTAGTAGACTTTCCTTCATAGGTTACCTGGTGCTACTGTTTCACAGCTCTTAAGATTCTTCCTTTGTCTTAACTTTTAATAACCTGATGACAATGTGCCTCAGAGATGATCTTTTGCAATGAATTTTCCATGTGTTCTTTGTGCTTCTTGTGTTTGGATGTCTAAGTCTCTAGCAAGGCCAGGGAAGTTTTCATTTATTATTCCCCCAAATATGTTTTCCAAGCTTTTAGAATTTTATTTTTCCTCAGTAACACCAATTATTCTTAGGTTTGGTCGTTTAACATAATCTCAGACTTCTTGGAGGATTTGTTCATATTTTCTTACTCTTTTCTCTTTGTTTTTGTTAGTTTGGGTTAATTTGAAGACTTTATCTTCAAGTTTTGAATTTCTTTCTTCTACTTGTTCAATTTCATTGCTGAGACTTTTCAGAGCATTTTGCATTTCTATATGTGTGTCCAATGTTTGCTGAATTTCTGATTGCTTTTCCTTTAAGCTATTTCCTTGAATATTTCTACCTTCATTTCTTGTATTATGTTTTTTGATTGCCTTGCATTGGGTGTTAGTTTTCTCTGGTTCTTCCCTGATTAGCTTAATAACTAACCTCCTGAATTCTTTTTTGGGTAGATCAGGGATTTCTTCTTGGTTTAGATCCATTGCTGGTGAACTGATGTGATTTTTTGTGGGGTTTTAAAGAGCCTTGTTTTGTCATATTACCAGAATTAGTTTTTTGATTCCTTCTCATTAGGGTAGGCTCTGTCAAAGGGAAGGTATCGGGCTGAAGGCTGTTGTTCATTCTTTTTTCCCATGGATGTTCCCTTGATGTAGTACTCTCCCCCATTTCCTAGGGCTGTGGCTTCCTGTGAGCTGAACTGCAGTGATTGTTGTCTCTCTTCTGTTTCTAGCTGCCCAGCAAGTTTACCTGGTTCCAGGCTGGTACTGGGGTTTGTATGCACAGAATCCTGTGACGTGAACTGCCTCTGGGTCTGTTAGCCATGAATAGCAGTGCCTGTTCCAGTGGAGGGGGCAGGGGGTGCAGTGGACTTTGTGAGAGTTCTTAGCTTTGGTGGTTTAATACTTTATTTTTGTGCTGATTGGCCTCCTGCTGAGAAGTGGCATTTTCCAAAAAGCATCAGCTGTGGTAGTATCCAGAGGAACCAGTGGTGGGTGGGGCCCTAGAACTTCCAAGATTATATGATCTTTGTGTTCAGCTAACAGAGTGGGTAGAGAAGGACCATCAGATGGGGGCAGAGCTCGGCATGTCTGAGCTCAGACTCTCCTTGAGCAGCTCTCGCTGCAGCTGAGTATTTGAGTGTGTCTCCCAGGTCCTGCAGGAGCAGTCCGCTTCTTTCAGAGGTCTGTGGGTCCACTCGGGATTGCTGGTTTGTTCTCGCAGTCGATCTGAAGCTAAAATTCACAATGTGGGACTCTGCATGCTGCTCTGTTTGTCCAAGTCGGAGCCAATTCCATGGTATTTATATCTCACTTTTTTTAAATTCAGTTCACCACTGATGGGCAACTGTGTTGATTTCATGTCTTTGCTATTACGGATAGTGTAGTGATGAAAACATGAATGCAAGAGTCTTTCTGCTATAATTATCTATACTCTTTTGGGTATATGCCCAGTAATACGATTGCTGGGTCAAATGGTAGTTTTATTTTAAGCTCTTTGAAAAATCTCCGAACTGCTTTCCACAGTAGCTGAGATAATTTACACTTCCACCAACAGTGTGTACGTGTTCCACTTTTTCCACAGCCTTGCCAGCATCTGTTGTTTTGTGACTTTTTAAAAATAGCCATTCTGACTGCTGTGAGATAGTGTTTCATTGTGGTTTTGAACTGCATTTCATTAGTGACAATGAGCATTTTTGTCAATTTTTTTTTTGTATTTTTTTTAATTGCATTTTAGGTTTTGGGGTACATATGAAGAACATGCAAGATTGTTGCATAGGTACACACGTGGCAGTGTGATTTGCTTCCTCCCCTTCACCTATATGTGGCATTTCTCCCCATGCTATCCCTCCCCAACCTCCCACCCCCCACTGTCCCTCCCCTATTTCCCCCCAACAGACCCCAGTGTGTAGTGCTTCCCTCCCTATGTCCATGTGTTCCCATTGTTCAACACCCACCTATGAGTGAGAACATGTGGTGTTTGATTTTGTGTTTCTGTGTCAGTTTGCTGAGAATGATGGCTTCCAGGTTCATCCATGTCCCTACAAAGGACGTGAGCTCATCGTTTTGGATGGCTGCATGGTATTCCATGGTGTATATGTGCCACATTTTCCCTGTCCAGTCTATCATTGATGGGCATTTGGGTTGGATCCAGGTCTTTGCTATTGTAAACTGTGCTGCAATGAACATTCATGTGCTTGTATCTCTTCTTTGAGAAGTATCTGTTCATATATTTGTCCACTTTTTATTGGTGTTGTTTGTTTTTGTGCTTGATTTGTTCAAATTTCTTGTAGATTCTGGATCTTAGACCTTCATTTTTAGATGCATAGTTTTTGAATATTTTCTCCCATTCCACAGATTTTCTGTGTACTCTGTTGCTGGTTTCTTTTACTGTTCAGAAACTCTTTAGTTTAATTAGGGTCCACATCTCAATTTTTGTTTTTGTTGCAATTGCTTTTGGAGACTTAGCCATAAATTCTTCCCCAAGGCTGATGTAGAAAAGGGTATTTCCTAGCTTTTCTTCTAGAACTTTTATATTTTAAGGTCTTGTATTTAAATCCTTAGTTCATCTTGTGTTAGTTTTTATACATGGTGAAAAGTAAATATCTAGTTTTATTTTTCTGCATATGACTAGCCTGTTATCTCAACACCATTTACTGAATAGGGAGTCCTTTACCCATTGTGTGTTTTTTTGGTCTTGTTGAAGATCTGATGGTTGTAAGTGTGCAGCTTTGTTCCTGAGGTTTCTATCCTGTTCCCTTAGTCTGTGTGCCTGGTTTTGTACCAGCACCTTGTTATTTTGGTTACTGTTGCCTTGCAGTATACTTTCAAGTTGGGTAGTATGATGCCTTTATGCTTAGGTTGCCTTGGTGATTTGGGCTCTTTTTGGGTTCCACATGAATTTTAGAATTTTTTTTTCCAGTTCTGTGAAGAATGATATTGGTAGTTTGATAGGAATAGTGATGAATCTGTAAATTGCTTTTGGCACATTTCTTATTGGCTGTTTTCTCTGTATTGGGCCCATATGAGTGATTTTGTTTGGTAGTTTGCTTGTTTTCTCCTTCCTACTGTATTCTCATCTAAATGTTAGCATTCAGGTAAGGTCTAGTATTTTTCACACCAGCGGGAAGAGTTGTACTCCTGTACAGCCCTTCACTTCCTAATGGTACACTATTAGAAACTTCTGAATAGATATTAAAAGTAAAAAAGAACTTTTGCTATCTTATTCATCTATCTATTTGGCAGAAAGATAAATCACACCAAAATCATATGTAATACATTCAAGAAAACTCGTCCTTTGTGTGGACATTTTTTGCAATTTATGGAGAGGGCTATTTTGCTAAGGGTCAGGCCTCATGTGACTGGCAAGATTATGGATCAACATGGGCCATGGGCTCTTCCCTGGCCTCTACAAGACAAGCCATGTGGAAGCCCCACTCCCTCAGCCCTCCACCCTCCCCCAAGGCTGGCAACGCCTTGCTTTCCTTGCCAGAATAGCATGTGGTAGAGTTGGCACTCTATCAATATGTCTTGAATGAATGAATACGTAACTCCTCCCTGTTTTTACATTTAAATCATTTAAAATGTGAGTGCAGGTCAAATATTTAATTCATTCTCTTTATTGTGGCTATATCTTTATTCAGTCAGTATTTTATTTACTATTTCTCTTTCTGATTAAAAGTTTGTATAAGGGAAGTTTTATTCAACTCAACTAGAGAAGGCCTAGAGACAGACAATGATAATGATTCTGGGAATAACACATGTATATGCACATTTACACACACACACACACACACACACACACACACAAAGTATATCTATGCCTTTAGGAGAAAATGAGAAGAGCACAGGTCCCTACAAATATATCGTGATTGTTTATTCCTTCTTCCAAATTTGAAAACTCATCCTGATCTGCTCAAAATGTTATATATAATATAACAAGTAAATCTTAGAATTTGAGCCCTTATAATTAATTTTTCATGATTGTCACCTACATATGCACATATCCAACCTTCTATCACTCGCTGGTGTTCTCGAGCAGGGACCAGGTTTTTTCATCTTCCACTTTGCTGAGTTTAGAACCTGACACATAACTATGTGTTTTTTGAAGAGCTGGAAACGAAATGTGCTGTGTCATGCTCCTTGGCCTTAAAATCTCTGAGATTCTAACACTGTGCCTGTAGGTTTTTATGAAATGCTCGTTTCTGAAGACGGAAGTCAGGTCAACTGGATTTTAATATGAAGACCCTGCTCTGACTAACTTGTATTTTAGGAAATTTAATTATTTATCTCTAAGTCTCATTCCATTAGACATTATTCATGTCACTACTATTTTACTCTCACCACTATCATCATTATCTTCATCCTGTTTTGCTCTTAGCTAAGAGAGAAAGAAACTGAGATTTGTTGAGGACTGATGTGTAAACCTCACAAATCTTGTGTTATTTCTGCCCCTCTCTAATGAATTCCAGCTGTTTGGTGTATCTCCCTTCTCAGACAAACCAACAGATTACTTGGTCATGTCCTTTTCTTCTTCATCCTACTATATTAAAGGGAAAAATTATTTTGCCACAATGGGTGAATAAATGCCTAGCTTTGGAATTCTACCTCCACAGGGTTCCATGGTAAATATGCCTTGCCTTACGACCAGAGTGAGCATCCTGAGTTCCTTTCTGCTAGTTATAGTCATCCTATGTGTAGAGACTTGATGATAATTTGGCAGCTAGAAAGACAAATCACAAAAATACCTTCAGAGTCGCCTCTGCTAAAGTCAAGATGCTGCATAGTAGCTCATTCACATGCATTCCGTGGTATTCAACAGTCTGATATTTAAAAAGTTAAATGCTTGGCTCTTGTTGATCATCATGCCCAAAAGTAATCTTTGCAGCAAGTAAGGCACACCTCTATTATACTGGAGAGAGGCAAGAGAAAGCCAAAGATGAGTGTTTAGTTTAAATTTCTGGAACTTCGTATTAAAGAGCTGCAGTGTGCAAGCATGAGCACAGTGTTAACTAATTAAAGATTCATTTACAAGGAAAAGAGTCAGATGGATCGCAATAATAATGGTACGTCTAACTACTTAGTATTCCCCATAGTTTGTCTGCTGATATGAAAGTAAGAACAAATGTGATTGTATGCCATTAAAGATTATTAAGCATGGCAAGTGTAAAATTACCTCTGTAATGCATGTTTTTCCTTCAATTCATTGAGTGATCTTGAAGGCACAAGGCTTAAGGCACTTGCTAAAACACATCCATCTTGAGACACCAACTGTCAAATATGGCTGCCTCACAGTGAGGCTTAACAAAGAGAAGCCCGTTCCCAACTGTGCACGCGGAGGGAAGTGGGAGACTCCTTAGATTAAAGACAACATTGACCCAGCTGTCTTCAAGGTTTAGAGAAAGCCTTAGAGAGCTTCCCAAAAGGTTGCAGGAGATAAGAATGATCTGTTCTAATTACTTTGAGGAGGATATGAAATTGTTTCTATAGTCCATTGTGGGCATGGTCTGTCTCTTATCATGAAGAACAATTAAAATAACTCCCTATAACAGTAGGATATGGTTATCTAGCTACATACCCATTGCTGTTCTCATTTTTGATGACTGCCAGAGAAAAAGATTTCTACCCACCTAGGTTGAATTCTCCGAGGGAAATTGTCTCTAAGAGAACAGAAATCCATGGGTTATTCAAGTTTAATGTCTCCTCTGGACCGCATAAATGTTGACCTAGTTCAAGGAACTGACTTTTGATGACTTGTTCCCCTTTCGATTGTTCTGGAAGTTACCATAGAACTACTGAGCAAAAGCTGCAGGGATACAGATTTTGGCTTGGTATAAGAAAGACTCGCTGGTGAACAAAACTGCCTAGCATTGAAAGTTGCTTCTCAGGAAATAAGGAGAATCTTAATAACTAGAAAGATACAAGTTGAGCAAAATTGATAAAAGCAACATAACTCTAATAGGGTATAGTGCTATCAAGAGTTTTAAATTTATCTCAAGTAATTCTCGTAGTCACACTGGGTGATAGATAATATCTCTATTTTATGGATGAACGTACTGGAGCACAGAGAAGTGAAAGTATTTGCTTAAAGTCTCACAGCGTCTAACAGGAAGTATATTTGAGGCTAGCTTCTTTGGACTTCAACATCCATTTTCCCCCATTGCACATGGATGCTGTGGACAGGATCCCTAAAGGAGGCGGAGATGAGAGTTGGCAACACATGAGTGACGTGGGAACTCCTGCTCTTTAGTAATGTAGGAAATGGAGGATCTGATTGTTTCTAACCTTCAATTTCAATTCTTTGGTAAGCTCAAAGCCTTTCCCACCAATTTTACATTTATACCTTATATCCCTGTGACTTCTTAGTTTCTGCCACTGAATCCATACAGCATTTTTGCTTCTGAATCACATCAGAGCCAAACACTAAGATCTCCCATCCTCTGTTTCCCAGAGCACATCAAGTCCTATTCAGAACGTGCTCTGTTAATTAACATGATTGAAGATCTTATGGAGGGGACGGACCACATCGCCCTCCACTCCACTCCACCCTGTCACTTGGCTGCCTGATGCTGCTCTGACACTCCTTGGCCTCCACTCCCACCATTTCCACCCTCTGACAGATAAACCTGTCTACTTGCTTTAGTTCCCTCAAAGTCTGAAGGGAAAGAGTTATCTCTTCATGCAAAAGAATCTCTTAAGCAGAGACTACAGTTTTTGATGACTTTATGATAAGGATGCAGGCAAAACATAATTCGTTTGCTGTTTGAAAACAGTAATTCTGGTGTAAATTTGGCATAAGGATGCAACTGGAGCCAGGGAGACAAGTTAAGATCATTTCAACAGTCCAGAAAACAAAACAAACAAACAAACAAACAAAAAACAGATGAAGAAGCCTAACCTCACTTACTAGTTGAGTTCTCAGTTCTCAAATTACTGCCTGGGACTGCTTGAAAGACAGCTCCTTCTTTGCCCTTCATCCTGCTCTTCATTCCCCCAGAGATGGGGAGAGGCTCAAGAGAGCTTAATGCACTGATAGTCACCACTGGAGCAAACCCTTGTAGTAACAGAAATTGAAAAGAGATTGAAATCTGCCATAGAAGTTGTTGCTGAGAGGAGGCCAAGGAAAGGGAGACAAACTTAGATCCATGAACAGATGAAGATTAAAAACAAGACAATAGGTGAAATAGAGGAACGGTACAAGGTTGTGCAACAAAGGGCAGATCAGATAAAGTGGCAGGCAGAGTGTGGTGAATGCATCATGTAAGGGGAAGAGAAAGTGAACGTGATCCTCCCAGGAGGACACAGGACTCAAAATGCAAATTCCCAAGGGCCGCCATGTTCCAGCTGCCCTTTCAGAAATGAGTAGGAAGCCTCCAGCAATTAATAGCAGCCTGTTTTGTAGTCAGAATTCTCATCTCTTGGCAACGAAGGTGTAAGTTGGATTTTGGGAAATAAATCCAAAATGCAAAGCTCTGTTAGGAAAAGAAGCTATTTCCCATAGTCCAAAGAATGTGGCATCACCGTCCAAGCCCTGGGTGCTGAATCAAGTCCCAAGACAGACGGGCATGATTTACATAGGTGATGGAGCCACAGGTTGAAATGTGGAGGAAATACATGTATGAGAGAATAAGTCAGAGACACGAAAGACGGGCCTAGAAAAAATATTGTAACATCAGAGCAATAATCTCAATGCATAGACAGAAAATGCAGGGTGGGGAATAGCTACTGAGTCTTGTGGCAACACCTCACAGAAAGCTCTTCATCTCCCCGTTCTCCATGACCACTGCCACAGCTGCTACATTTTACTTCTAGATAATCCCTGTTCCCCCAGCTCCTCTTTTGCTCCTTCTTTTTCATATTCATACTACAGCCAGAAGAATTGCTCAGATATGAGTGAAGCCTTCCCGACGCAAGACGCCAAATTGACTTCCCATACCTGCCTTGCTTTTTTATTATTATCTTAATACAATCATAATAAAAAAGCAAAATGTGGTATAACCATAAAAGCAAAGAAAATGAATCTGGACCATCAGCAGACAAATGATGTCCAGAACTCTCTGGAAAACCAAAGGTGCATGGAAGAGTGCTGACAGATAAGATACCAGAGAGCACTGTATTCTATTAGGTTGGTGCAAAAGTAATTTTGGTTTTGCCCTTCATTTCAGTGGCCAACTACAATTACTTTTGCACCAACCCAATAGACTATTTTTGTGGTAATTAAAGCAGAAATGAGTAAAACTTTAAACAAAATCTGGAAGGGAGACTCCAGTTTTAGCAAACATAAGCCTCACAGAAATGATAGTGACCAGTCAGGATTTGTTAAGGTGAGATAACATCGAAGATCTTCATATTGAAAAACAAAATCATACTAATCTTCTGTGTAAACAGAGATAGACATTCACTGTCAGGAAAAAAAAAATTGAGGGGCTTCTAATCAAGGCCTCTTTCCCATTGCCTGAAGTGAGTGCCAAAACCAAATTAATAGAGCTCATCCAAAGTTGTTTGATGTCTTATTAACACCTACGTTAGAAAATTTGAGTCACCTCGCATCTGATGTTTCAAAGAAAACCATCACAATCACAATCAATAAATAGAAAAATGTATGATAAAATGTTTTCATTATAGGTTTTTTTTTTTTTGAGATGGAGTCTTGCTCTGTCACTCAAGCTGGAGTGCAGTGGTGTGATCTCGGCTCAGTGCAACCTCCGCCTCTGGGATTCAAGCAATTCTACTGCCTCAGTCTCCCAAGTAGCTGGGACTACAGGCATGCGCCACCATGCCCGCTTAAATTTTTCATACTTTTAGTAGAGACGGGGTTTTGCCATGTTAGCCAGGCTGGTCTCAAACTCCTAACCTCAAATGATCCCCCTGCCTCAGCCTCCCAAAGTCATGGGATTACAGGCATGAGCCACCACACACAGGCTAATTATAACTGTTTGTATTCAGAAAGGTTCATTTAGATAATGTATTAAAAAAACAAGATATTATACAAAAAGAACTCTCAATAAACAGGACTGCAAAAAATGGCAACAGAAATTAAACTTTTGTAAAAGTTTTTTTGAGATGGAGTCTTGCTTGCTCTGTTGCCCTGATAGATAAACCTGTCTACTTTCTTTAGTTTCCTCAAAGTCTGAAGGGAAAGAGTCAGCTCTTCATGCAAAAGAATCTCTGTTGCTCAGGGTGGAGTTCAGTGGCACAATCTTGGCTCACTGAAACCTCTGCCTCCTGGATTGAAGCGATTCTCCTGCCTCAGCCTCAAGACTAGCTGGGATTACAGGCATCTGCCACCATACCTGGCTAATTTTTGTATTTTTAGTAGAGAATAGGTTATACCATGATGGCCAGACTAGTTTTGAACTCCTGATCTTGAGTGATCCGCTGCCTTAGCCTTCCTAAGTGCTGAGATTACAGGCCTGAGCCACAGCACTCTGTCATAAAAACTTCTTTGAGACAGAATCTTGCTCTGTTGCCCAGGTTGGAGTGCAGTGGTATGATCACAGCTCACTGCAACCTCTACCTCTTGGGCTCAAGCAGTCCTCCCACCTTAACCGAGAGAGTGGCTGGGACCACAGGTATGCACTACCAGGTCCAGATAATTTTTTAAAATTTTGTAGAAATTAAATGTCTTGCCATGTTGCCCAGGCTGGGAAATTAAAATTTAAGTAGACAAAATAAAACATAAAGATTAAGAAATCTTTCATAAAGGAAAACCCCAATAAAAGGAGTGGAAAACATGAGCTAAAAGACCTGTGGTGTGGAGGACCAATTTTAGGAAGCTCACACATAACTAACAGGAGTTCCAGAGAAAAAAGAGAAAAGTTTGAAAATATGGAGAGATGGAGAATGAAATTATCAATGAAAAATTTTTTAAAAAGAATTCTCCAAGATCTAAAAAGACAATGAAGCTTAAATGTGAGTTGACCTAGCAAACTTTTAACACAAATAATTTTTAAAAGTCAAGCACCTAGTCATTATCTTCTTCAAATTTAAGAACACCAATGATAAAGACAGGATTCTGAAAGCTTTGAGAGATGAGAAAATATAACCAGTTTCCTCCAAAGCAACACAAATGAGATTGGCCTTAAATTGCTCTTTGGCCAGAGTGATGCAAGCAGAGAAAATAGAGGATTTGAAGAGCCAAGGGAGTCTCCCTGGAAAGCTGCAATGAATTAAGAAGCAATTGTATGTGTAAGAAAAAAGTCGGCTGGGTGTGGTGGCTCACGCCTGTAATCCCAGCTCTTTCGGAGGCCAAGATGGGTGGATCACCTGAGGTCAGGAGTTTGAGACCGGCCTGGCCAACATGGTGAAACCTCATCTCAAAAAAGTAAAAAAAAATAAAAAATAAAAAAGTCAAACATGAAAGTACTCTAAAATATAGGTTGCTTTCTGACAATGTTAATTGAAGAAAAAAAATCAAACACAAAACACCTGGAGAGAGACAGAATAGAAGTAACCTAGGAGAATAACGAAATGGACATCTGGAAAACAGCAATGTAATAGGTTTACAATTCAGGGTGTCTGAAATTAGCAAAGGGAGCCAATGGGATTCAAGGAGAGGACATATTTCAGAATAGAAAGAGAAGATGCCAGCAACAGGGAAGATGGGTAAGAAGACAAAACTAGGTAGGTGATAAAACCAGCATTTATTTCCCCTCCCATCAAGAAAAAGGCAAGAAAATCAGGTTTTCAGGGAAATTCATGTTCAAAATGTGAAACCAACTAAAAGGTGGCAGAAATTTGAGAAGTGAGGAACACACAAAGGAGAATGGAGACTTCTCCTGAACACCATCTTGGTATGAGTGGTGCTGCTGAATCAGATTAGGTCATTAGGCAGAGGAAGTAATAACTTTGTAGCTTTCCAGTAAAGAATATCTGCAAAGTCAAAATTACATGAATATAAATATTGTTTGTCAGATTATAACTTTTAGAATAAACATGTAGATAAAACTATGGGTGACTTAATTATGATGATAGAGCAAAATATGAACTTTTGGCCTCTTCCTTCACGTATCTTGATGATATGTAAGTTACAACACAACTGAGAAACGTTAGGAGCCAGGGCAGCCAGGAAAGGGACCTACAGAAAACTGAAAGCCTCAGTGCTGACTCTAAAATCAAGGAACAAATATTGCAATGGCATAGAAAATTGAAGCTAGAGTATGTTATTAAAAATCACATATTTTACTGAAGTAAAACTAAAAATAGCGAAGTAACTTTCAAAATTCCAGAACAGAGTAAAGAGAGGGCTGCTGTATAAATGAGCTAAATTGTAGACCTTTGGTGCATCACTGCACCATCATTGCTGAGCATTAATTTACAAATAAAAAGACTGGTGCATTTTTATACATATGTAGAGAACTACCAAAGAAATCTAAACTCAATGCAGAAACAAAGCTAGCTGTCTTTAGGTGTTGTTCTGAGGGTGATGTACAATTTTCATTGTGATATCTTGAAGGCAATGAATGCATGAAGGTTTGAGACAAAAGACTCCTGATTTTCATTTTATTTATTTACTTATTTGTTTTTGCAAGGGGAAGAAAAGGATTGAGGAAACAGTGGAGGAACCAGTTGTATTTTCTAAACTAGCACAGGTTAGTAACAAGGGTGATACAGGCAGCTCAATACTGCTATGGTCATTTCTGCTTTCTTCCCACCACGGCCGCTGCCTCCCATTGTGCTAGAATTACATTATTTTGGGAAGTGGCCCAAGTGCTTTTGATGTGCATGATTAACATTTAAAATAATAATGTCAACTCGTTTTGTAACTCATAACCAAATAGCTCTCTCTTGCACCCTGTGACCTGGTGGCTGAGGAATGCCTAGGTTTCCTGAGCCTGTGAATGAGGGCGAAGGGAGCCGCAGCCTCAGGTTCTGCATATAGAATGAGTGTCCATTAGGCTCATTAATTCATGAGCACTCTTTATTTTAATAGTCTTAGGGTGCCTTGGCATTTAGGTCACCTTTAGTTTAAAGCTGACATTTACTTCACACCAAAATTAATGAGCATTCAGGGACAGTTCAACAAATGCAAGAATCCCCTGAAAATGAGAAACACTTTAGGGTCCAGAAAAAAATTACATTATTTTTGGCACAATAGGTCTGGCTAATGAAATCCACATTAAATCACATGAGTGGCAACCTGTCAAAGAATCATTTGTCGACTTGTTCACTTAGGGTAGGACCTTCTCTCTTCCCACACACAAATCTTTTCATAGGGGTATGAGGCTTAGGGCACGACTAGGAGTGTATCAATCCCAACTAAGGAGCATTCTCTGTCTCTTACTCCCAAAATTCAATGAATATGTAACAAATATAATATAAGGCAATATTGGAACCAGAAATATTATGGGGATTGAAACAGTGCCATTGCTAAAAATTAACTGGGCCATAATTTAGCAGAAGTATAATCTACTTCTAAGTGACCTTGTATTTTGTACCAGATAGTAACATCTAATTTCTTGCCCTATTTTGAGTCTTGTAACAATACTGAAAGTTTGGCAGGGAAGGTATCTCTCTTAGTCTGTTCACGATGCTATAAAAAAATATCATACAATAGATAGCTTATAAATAACAGAAATTTATTTCCCAGAGTTCAGGAGGCTGAAAAGTCAAGGTCCATGTACCAGCAGATTTGATGACTGGTGATTGGCTGTTTCTTGGCTCCTAGATGGCACCTTCTCTATGTGCTCAGGAGGTAGAAGGGGCATGTCAATGCTCTAGTGTCTCTTCTACAAGGACATTAATCCTTTTTTTTTTTTTTTTTTTTTTTTTAGACCGAGTTTCACTCTTGTTACCCAGGCTGGAGTGCAATGGCGCGATCTTGGCTCACCTCAACCTCCGCCTCCTGGGTTCAGGCAATTCTCCTGCCTCAGCCTCCTGAGCAGCTGGGATTACAGGCACGCGCCACCATGCCCAGCTAATTTTTTGTATGTTTAGTAGAGACGGGGTTTCACCATGTTGACCAGGATGGTCTTGATCTCTTGACCTCGTGATCCACCTGCCTTGGCCTCCCAAAGTGCTGGAATTACAGGCTTGAGCCACCGCGCCCGGCCCATTAATACTTTTTATAAGGGCTCTGCCCACATTATGTAATTATGTCCCAAAGTCCCTACCTACTAATGTCAAAACATTGGGGGTTAGGATTACAAAATACACACATTAAGGGTACCCTCTGTCTCCCTAAAATGGTACTATAGAAGTATTTATACCATTTTAAAGGTGAGGAAGCAAGAATATTTACTACTGTGAGGATATGGTGAGAATCTTCATAAAAAGTTTCCAAGGTCCTCTCTTATCTTTCTGACCTTTCCTCAGCCTCCTCACATAGTTTAGTTACTGTCACACGGTTGCTGCTCTTTGTCCAACTTAATATAAAAACATTTAGGTTTTGCCACTTGTTTAGGCCTTCGTATCCTTAAAAGGGCTTCCATGTCATGTAAAACTTAACCTGTATGCTCTTTTTTCTGTTAATCTGTTTTCCATCAGTTTAATTCTCAAGCCCCTTTGAAAATTTTTAGTGGATAGAAAGGTAAAATTTTGCCTCCCCACCAGGAATGAGTTTGGGGATCACCACCCAGCTCCTCCTCATTACAAAGGAAAATTGCTCAGTGGAGTCTGGTGTGAGACAAGAGAGAGCTTCAAGACAGACCCATCTCATAGCCGTGCAGCACTGGGCAAGCCCTTGCTGCTTTCTTCATTACCTAGTGCTCAAGCCTGAGTTACAGAGCTAAGCTTGAGACTGTGACTAGCTTAGGTCTTAGGTCTCAAAAACATATTATTTTTTTCCTTCTCCACTGAAGGCTATTCAATTGCGCATTTATTTAAAAACCAAAATAGTGTCTTTGATCCTCCACCCATTAATTGAATCCATAGATGACTCCCTAAAAAATGGCTAAAGTTTGGTTCTGAACAGCTGTGCTTAAACTGTTGCCCATGGAACTGTCTTTAAGTTTGGGGTTTAGGAATCTGTTTGGCCTTTTCTACCCAAAGGAAAAAAATTAAAATATTCATCTCTAATAAATGGCAGCACCTTAATTTATAATTCAAAAGGAGAAATAACACATATGTGGCTGTCAGGAAAGGGGAAACACTTTGGAAATGGCTTTTGTGAAAGATTATGAAGTCTACCTACTGTACCTTATCACTGCAGCAGGAAAATGATGTTTCTTTTGATCAAAACATGACAAGGAGCACGTCAAAATCAATACATGGAGGATTTAATCCTCTGAGCTGTCAGATTCACAAACAGAGAAAGTGAATGCTAATGACAGAAAGGCAAACATGTTTATTGTGGAAAGGTTACTGCTGAGATGCCTGCTCATCCTGTTAGAAAAAGTAAAGAAAGCTATTACTCAAGGACCTTAAACCTTATTATCAATTTTCCTTGAAAAAATTAAAACATGGTATTTAGCACATCAAGTCTCCAAATCTGAAAGAAAGAATAAATGTCCCTGTATTTATCCAACAAATATGACAAAGAGCTTACACCCACATTAAATATGTTTTAAGAGTCTACTCAAATGTTTATACATTTTCTAGTGTATTTAAAAATATATGTAAATATTGGCAGATACACAGGAGTAAAGAAAGTAATATAATAGATCCTCATAAACTCATCAACTAGATATAAAATATGTTTCAAGTAGATATAAAATGTGTCATCATTTTGCCAATTTTTGCTTTACCTTTTGTATTGTTTTGCTTCAACTTTTCTGCAATTTTTAATTTGTGGAAGCATTTAAAGCACAGACCAAAAACCTCACTCACTTCTAGATATTTCTATGAAAATCCTTTAAAAACATGGACTCTTTCTTAGGAAACCACAATGACATTATTTTGCCTGACATGATTAAATGTCATTTTCTAATATCATTTTATATTCATCTATTATATAATATGTTTTAAAAAGCATTTTTATAGTTTTTTAAAACCAAGATTCAAAAATGATTATAGATGACTTTAAAATGAAAAATTAACAAATAGTTTAAAAAAAGAACTCCAATAAGAGTATTTTAGAGTGAGAAGTGTGGTCAAATATTCAACACAATTAAAGCAATATTAAGGTAATATTTATGTTATTAAGGCAATTCCTATGTTGTCCATGTAGCATATATTAATGTTTGTTTTTAAAGAAAAGTCTATGGTATTTAGCCTTGGCAAGGCTTTAGAGAGCTGAATACAGTTTTGTGTTGCCAGGAGTGTGGTGCATCAGAGTGATTTTCCAAGATATGAGAGTATTATGATAGATAATGGAAGTCAGAAGAAAATGTTCTTCACATTTAACATCACTCACCTACTGCTGGACTGGTGTTGTAAGGAAAGAATCTGAGCAAAGTAAAATAATTTTTTTACACATACATTTTCATAGTTTAATTTTTCAGGCAGAAACAAAATGGAGAAAATAGATGAACATATATCCTTATGTAAGTTAAATATTCCCTATTAACTCAAGGTGGTGTTGCGTAGTCATTAAAATGATGAATATAAAGATTGAAAGGTAACATGGAAAAATTTTAATGCATAAAATTTTTAAAAAGAATACAAAACTGTATGTATATTTAACTGTATCTACATAAAACGTGGTAACATAGATTAAATATTGTAAGGGAACACATAAAAATGAAAGCAATTATATTAGAGTTGGAGGGATAAGAGCAAACATTAAGAAATAACAGGGCTACAATTCATTTAATATTACTGATTGCAGAGCATACAGGGAAGTTTAAAGAATCATACAATAATCACCAATGATCTCATTACTTCCAAATAACCACTATTTAATATTTTGGTTTTATATGTGTATGTGTGTATATATATAAATATATGTGTATATATATGTATTTATTTGTTATATATATATGTGTGTGTATGTATACATATACATATATATATATAAAACAATGACATGAGGATTTTCCCACATGAGTAAATACTTTACACAGATTTACACAACTGTTTCATGTGGGGATCCCCCAGATGTGGGGATCCCCCACCAGCGTAGAGGCCCCTCCGTGTCTCCGCCATGACGGGGTTTGAGCCCAGACACGTCTCTCTCCACTGGGTGCAGTCGAGTGAGGTGGCTACAGGAAGACGTGGGAAATGTTAAGCTTGCAGAGAGTCACTCTCAGTTCACTGCTTCTAAGGCATGACTGAAGTAATGCCAGATTATTGCTTTTCTCCTGAAGTCAATGTTCTGGGCTAGTTCTATGACTCTATTTACCCATAGCCACAGAAGCATTGAGATCATTCACTGAATCACTACAAAATTGCTCTCCTCCTGATTTATTGCTTGCCCACCTGTCTTAACGTTATTTTCTGTAACAATGGATAAAAGGATAAGAATCTTTTGTGACCTTTAGGTAAACTCGTATGTTGCCCCCTCCCTTGGTTATTTTGTACTTTCCTTGGTTACTTTGTAACTTTCTGTTTTCTCCCTGATAATGATTCTGTAAGAAAACTGACGTCAGTCACTGTATGTAAAATCATATATAAGAACATGTGCACAAAGAATAAATCGCTGATCTGAGCATATCTCTTATCAGCCCTCCAGACCCATTTCTCTCTCTCTCTTCTCTTCCGCGCACTCTCTCTTCCAGGTATTAGGACCCTCTTGCTGGTCAAGAGATCCTTGGCAGAAGTGCCGATCTCACGGCCAACAACAGTTTCATATTATCAAACAATGAAGCTGTTTATAATGCTTCCTCAGCAATAGTAGTAAGCACAGGAGTAGCCACCACAAAACTGGCGTGGACTCCATGCTGATAACTACAGAAATCCTATGAAAGGCATTTTTCCTCAGCCTCAGCACAGTTTGCTTTCTCATTTTAACTGTGGAATCTGAGGACCCGTGTTCAGTGGCATGCACAACAGAGCTAACAAAATGCGGAGGCATGAATAAAACCCGTGTAAAGTAAGTGTCAGCTTCACGTTTTCTCCATCTTTCATCTATGATCAACCTTATGTAAGTCTTAGCTCACAACATTGGTTATGAGAAAAAGATCTTTGTAAATAATATTACTGGGTCAGAGATATTACATTTGTCAGAGTTCTGTGGAAGCATTACTAAAATGCCACCCAAAACGTCCTTGTCTCATTGTATGTGTATGTATGCACACACACTGATTATTGTATATCATATTATATAATGAATGATACAGATGTTTTCTGTGTATATGTATATTTACATATTTATGTGTGCATATGTCTATATGTACATACAAAATTAATATCTAGTATAAATTACATATTTGTATGTAATATATAGTTCAGGAGACTATATAATATAATGTATAATTTATATAATACAAATTGTGTGTATGTATACACACAAATACATACACACACACACACACACACACACACACACATACACATAAATTCCTTAAATGCTAACAATGTTGGTGAAAATGTTACCAAAATGCCAGGGGTTTGGTCTAGGTCCTGGTGCTCAGTGCATAGAAAGCCAATCAGTAAAACAATGAGTATTGCAGGAAAGAAGGCTTTAATCAGGTGCTGCAGCTGAGCAGACAGGAGATTAGCCTCAAATCCATTTCTCTTGACTAAAATAAGGGAATTGTTTAGCAGAAAAGAAACATTGCCATGTATGGGAAAACAGGAATGAGGGAGGAGTAAGGAAGAGGAGTTGGCCTGCAGGCGGCAGGTGGTCAGTTAGACAACCATGTCAGGTGAAGGCATCTGGCATCTCATTGTCCAGATGTGGTGACCTGCTAAGTTTCAGCTCCTTGATGCTATCTGGGAAGCCTAGTGATTGGTTTCCTAAGAAAGGAGTTTAGACAGGACAGATATAACTTTCTCAAATTTCAAGACTACGAGGGTAAATTTCTATGTTTATTCAAAAAAGACCATGAATATCGGTTCTATGGGACAATTGAACTGACTTCAAAAAGCTTTATCCTGGTGGTGTTAATTTTTCTTTCTTTTGGTAGTAAGAATAAATGGTTTTAATGTGTTCATTGGCTTTTGCATTTCTCTTAATTATATTTCCTATAAAAAAGATTTAAACAGCATCATAAATAAGCATTGCTAGCAATCTCAGTTCAATTTCATTTCATCTTTTTTTTTTGTTATATATACTGAATGTGTGCTATGTATATGCACATATGAAAGGATTCTTGTTTTTATATTTTAAGTTAATTTACTTTATGTTATAAATATTAGAAAACGCAAATAGATCAAATATTTAAAAATGCATAAGTATGACACATGCTACCCTAGCCATTGTGGAATAATTTATTAGACTAAGCTTTCCTATGAGGCACCTTGAATAGCAGCGTTGTTAAGATCTTAAGTATTATATCAAATGCCTAGTATTACGCTTTCTGGATTGTATATAGGGTCTTGTTCTGTCACCCAGGCTGGAGTGCAGTGGGGTGATCATGGCTCACTGATGCCTTGACCCCCTGGGCTCAAGTGATCCTCCCACCTCAGCCTCCCAAGTAGTTGAGACAGACACATTGGTCCATATCCTGTTAATTTTGGTTTTTCTTGATTAGAGAAAGAGTCTCACTCTGTTACTCAGGTTGGTCTCAAGCTCCTGGGCTCAAGCAATCCTCCTGCCTTGACCTCCCAAAGTGTTGGGATTACAGGCATGAGCCACTGAGTCCAGTAATGTCTATATTCTAGAAGTTGAATTGCTGAGTCAAAGAAGTAAATAAAGAAACAATGTTTATTAATAGTAAACTGTCTTTCAGAAAGTTTATTTTTTTAATCTCCAACCAATTATTTATGAAATTAATTACTGCCATATAATTTTGTGAAAACTGGATTTATTTTGGGTTGAGGGATCAAAGTTGACAGCTAAAAGATGGGAACATTCTGTAAAACTTTTTTTTTCAGCTGATGGTAAAGCTAAACATTTTTGTACATAAAATCCTATTATTTCTTTTTTTGAAAAATGTGTATTTATTGTTTGGTTCATCTCTTAATAATGAAGGTAATATTATTTATTTATGAATTTGTACAAGCTGTTTAGGAATTTACAATATCCCCTTTTTTTTGTCAATTTATGTTAGTTGATTTATTTAATATTTGATTTTGTTATTTAATATTTGATTTTGTTTTCAATGCCATTTACTAGACTACATTAAAAATATATAATTAATTATGATCATATTATTTCCATTCTTTTAAGTTTAGTAAATCCTTTCCCTCTTGTATCAAATAGGTATTTACCTTTATTTCCCACTTTTACTCATTAATGCATCTAAAATTTTTTTAATTATAAATTTAAGCTAAATATATAATAGATTTTTTTTAAATTACATTTTTGTGTTTCATTTAATTGGCTTGGATTTCCAGGCCAATATTTAAGATTCAGGATAGGCAGAAGTCCATATTGTTACGTCTCTTATTTTAATTCCAGTGGCTACAGTATTAAATTTTGTTTGTCATGCTCAAAATGTGCTATCCATTAATAAGAATTTTTTATAATGACAAGAGAATATGACAAAACTAAATATTTAATGGGATATGAATATTTGTTTATATATATTTTTAAAATTTACTTTAATTTCTGGGACACATGTACAGAATGTGCAGGTTTGTTACAACGGTATACAGACAAGTACCTAATGCAGGTGGGGCTCAAAACCTAGATGATAGGTTGATAGGTGCATTAATAGGAATTTTAACAGAGGAATGTAACAGAGTTATATTATTAAAAGTTATAAGGAGATTGTAAGTGATTTCACTGAGAGGTATTACTAGTGTAGAGTTAGTTATTTCTCCACCAACAGCATTTGCTGTGATCTATGAATTACTTAACTTCTCTCTGCTGTAGAGTTATAGCAGAGATAAACTGGGATAATTATATAATTTAATGTGAGAAGAATCTCCCATGAAAAATGCCGGTAGCCATTGGTATTATTAGTAACTATTTGGGATACTCATGTCAGCTTTCCTGGTATTGAGCACTATTTGCACTATTGGCTTGAATAGTGCTTGGTCATGATGAGTTAGTATTAAATTCAACCTGTTGTATTTTATCCTATCCAAAAATTGGATTGATTTAAAAGATGTCTATGGTAAAATATTTCCACATTAGATTTGCTATGGAGGTTACAACAACACCTTAAAATAAATTTAGGAACTCTGCATGTTTATATTCTAAAGTAGTCTATTTTATATTATTTATTCTTATAAAGTTTGAAAGAATTTGTTGGTAATATTTGATAATAACATTAACAATGACATCTTATTTAATATAACAAAAAATAAAGAAGATTACTTGAAAATAATTTATGTTCTCGCAAACATAAAATTTTAACATTTCTGAATTCCTACAAAGCATTTATGTATATCTTAGCATGTTTTTGCCATGCTTAGGATATTTAAAACAAGAGGAGAGAGATTTCCAGATCATCTCTCCCCTCAGGATTGGGGCCTGCCAGAAGTCAAAAGTAGGTGTCGAAGTCAAACTATGAAAATTAGGAACAGGATCGGTATCTCAAAGGCCAAAGATTCATACACACAGCACATTTTGTAATGTGGATCAATCAAAATAATTAAACAACACTCTTCATCCATAACTCCTGGATGTATTTAACCTGGCATTGGTGTCAGAGTTCATGGCATGTGAAATGATACAAGGCTAAAGGTTGTGGGGAAAATGCGGGTGTGGAGTAGACAGCAGCATACAAAGAATCTGTGAATAGAGATGTGGAATCGCAGTTCCTTGGACATTCTCACTGTGCAACTTTTATGTCTAATTTCTTTTCTGACAAGTCCCGGATCCTTTTTATCCAATTGATTACTGCCCAGACTTCATTATGGCACCCATTACTGCACTGAAGTCAGTGTCATTATTTTTATTTTCCTTCTACTGAATCTAATATATAAGGAGCTTAAACAACTCTATAAAAAATCTACTAATGTGATTTAAAGTAGGCAAAAGATCTTAATAGACATTTCTCAAAAGAAGACACACAAATGGCAAACAGGTGTACGAAAGTGTGCTCAACATAACTGATCATCAGAAAAAGCATTCCCAGTCGAAAACAAAATTGAAACAAATACAAATACTAGAAATTTTTTCTGTGTGCATAATTTAATAACTTGTATTGAATATGTGAAAGGATATTTCTGCATTATGCACTTGGAATCGCTTTTGACCTAGGACAGTTTAGATGAGCCAAAAATTTTCATTATTGCCTTACATGTTTTCTAAATCTCATTTCATATGGTTGACCAGGAACCAGCTTTGAACACACCTTTTTCTTTATATTGATGATACCACAGTCCCTGATTGTTTTGAACCAGTTAATTTTTCTTCCCAGTATCCTTCATGGTGTATTTCGCCTCTAGATATTAGTGAGCTGGAGATTGAATCCAGTGGCCTGTTCTCTTCCTCATCTTCATTACCCTGCTAATGATGCCCCGAGGCTTTAAATGAGAAACAGATGTGGGTTTCCAACAGCTTTATTCACTTAATGTACAGCAGGCATTTAAACTTATGCTTAATGTGGAACTCTTGACTTCTGTACACCATGAAACATATTCCTGCCTTCGTGTTCTCTATCTTGCTCAGTGGCAACACCAATGATCCAGCTACCAGGTACTGAAATCTGTAATCTTTTCTAATGTCGTCCCCCCTTTACACTCCCACATCATCTTTTATCAGCAAATTCTGTACATTTTACACTGTAGGAATTGTTGAATAGTTTAGCAATCACCTTTTTGGGGGTTGAATTATGTCTTCTCTTAAAAGATATGTTGAAATTCTAACTCTCAGTACCTAAAAATGTGAACTTATTTAGAAATCAAGACACTGACTATACAATTAGGATGCGATGAGGTCATGTCGGAGTAGGGTGAAGCTTTAATCCAATATGCCCAATGTCTTTATAAGAAGACCACCATGTGATGACAGAGAAACACAGGGAGAGACTGTGTGAAGATGGAGGAATGGAATGCTGCACCTACCAGCCAAGGAATACCAAAGGCTGCCGGCAAACTGCCAATCACTAGGAAGAAGCGAAGATGCAGTTCCCTCTGTTTCAGAGGGAGCATGGCCTCATGACACCTTGCTGTTGGGCTTCTAGTCTTCAAGACTATGAGACTGTCATCTTCAGTTGTTTTAAGCCACCCAGATTGTCGCACTTTGCTACAGCATCCCTAGGAAACTAACACATGCCCTGCACAAAGTTCGGAGGTCCTGGGTCCTGCTTCCTCTTTGAACTCATCCTGCACCGTTCTCTTCCTTACTCCCTGTGCTCCTACCACACCTACCGACCTGCAGTTCCCTGAACATTCCAGGATGCCGGTCACCATGCTGGCTGCCCCCTTGCCTGGAAGACTTTTTCCTCAGGTCTTCACGTAGCTGTCTTCACTTTTGATTCAGGTCTCTGCTAAGGGTCATCTCCTTATGGAAGCCTTAGTCATTCTCCTCTCCTAGCTAAAATTCCAATCTGGTCTACTCACATGAATATTCTTTATTTCCATTACAGAATTTTACTTTAATTTTTTTACACGACTGTCTATGCCCCCTACCAGGCTGTTAAACAGCACAGGAGCAGAGACCTACCGTTGGTCACTGCTTGCTATAGACCGAATGTTTGCATCCCATCAAACTTTATATGTTGAAATCGTAATCCCCAAGGTTATCATATTGGAAAATGAGGTTTTGGGGAAGAACTCTCATGAATGAGATTAGGGACCTTAGAAATAGGCCCAAGGGAGTTCATTCTCTCCTTTTATCTTGAGAGGACCCAGTAAGGAGGCACTACCTATGAAGCAAGAAGCAGTCCCTCTGCCAGATACCAAATCTACCAGTGCCTTGATCCTGAGCTTCCAGCCTCCAGAACACTTGTTGATAAGCTACCAGGCTTATGACATTTGTTAAAGCAGCCTGAGAAAACCAAAACACTGCTGTATCATTTCTGATTAGAATCATGCCTGACATAGAGAAAACATTCACCAAGTTTTTATGAAAAAAATGCATACATCAGAGACAGCAAATAAATATCATAACAAGTTGCCACTTAACACAATATTGGCTATTTTTTCTTACTTTCCGTGTTCTTGATGCTCTGGCATCTGAGCTCTTGCTAATCCGTGAGAGACTGCCTTTCCAGGGTGAGACAGCAAACAGCACCCCCCCAGGAACATTCTTTTCATCTGCAAATATACCAGTCCAGAGCCCACATGACCAATCACCTCTTCTATGCGGCCATTACACTGCAGAAGTTCATTATCCCAGAATCAGATACAAGACAACTAGATATAGTTCCTACACTTCAGAGAGAGGCGTCTGAAATTATTCAAACTAGCCAGTCTGAAGCCTGCTTACCTTGGCTTGCCTTGTCTTTCTCATGGAAATCACAGTAAGTTTCTTTTCCATGCTTTTCTGCTGCCCCTTCTGTATTCTGACCAACTCTGGTGTTTCACCGCGTGACCTTGTGTGGCCTGCATGCCTCCTCCTCTTGGGAATGATAAGTAATAAGCCATGGTTTAAATGTGACAGTTGTCTCCTGATCTGTTGGCCCTATCATATCTAAAAAATAATAAAACCTACATTTAAAAACTCAAACCCACTAGAATGGCTATAATAAAAATGTCAGTAATAAGAGTTGTCAAGAATGTAGAAAAATTAGAACCCTCATACAATGCTGGTGCAAATATAAAATGATGCAACCACTTTGGAAAATAGTTTGTCTGTTCCTCAAAAAAATTAGAGTTATTATTTGACCTGGCAATTACACTCCTCAGTTTATACTCAAAAGAAACAAAAACATATGGCCCACAAAAACTTGTACCTAAATGTTTATAGTAACATTATTCATTAATACCCAAAAGATTAAAAAACTCAAATATTCATTAACAAATGAATGGATAACAAAATATGGTATGTGCAGACAACAGAATATTGTTGACCAATAAAAAGTAAAGAAGTACTGATTCATGCTATGATATGGATAAAACCTGAAAACATTATGCTAAGTGAAAGACATTAATCACGAAAGATAATTTTATTTATTACATGGACAGAATAAGCAAATTCACAGAGATAGAAAAGAGATTAGTGATTGCTTAGGGCTACAGGCTTTGAAGCAGGATGGCTAAAAGGTACAAGGTTTCATTTTCATTGCAGTAATCATTGTACAACTTTGTGAATATACTGGAGTTTACTGAATATGCACTTTAAATAAATTGTACAATATATGGATTTTATATCAATAAAGCGGTTACAAAACAAAAGTACATAATAATAGTTAGTATCTATGTAGATATGAGATGTACCATTTTGAACACTTTATGTATACTAACTCAGATAGATGCTCTAGCCCTTGAGTCTGAGCTCTGAGCCACCTTGTTACACTGCCTTTGTGTATATTCTTGCCCCTTTAGCTTATTGATTGTGTCAGATGAGAAAACATCACTGACTACTGAAGAAGAATCCACAGTTCAAGGAGAGGGACTATGCTAGCAAACTATCCTAAGTAGCCCCACTATGCGGGCTTGATGAATAAGGAGAATTTAGAAAAATGCCAACAAATATTCTAATGTATACATTCAGATAGATTAATGGGGCTACTACATTGTCCAAATAAAAGTAGATTTTTAGGTAAAAGGAGCGTTATTAAAAGCATAAACAAAGATGACCAAAATTAAATATAACTACAAAAGATATATTCTGGGTTTCATTCAATGGCTGGGAAGTAGTGTTGAATACCTAACCACGAATATCCTACATATACCTTTTATATACGTTATAGGGGGGAAAGGAGGTGAAACGTTATTTAATTCATTGTTTGATAATGAATTATAAAAATTGTAAATATTTGCAGGAGACAAAAGAAATGAATAAACATATTAAAACCAATAATTGTCAAAGTAGAAAAATAAAAGCCGCCAATAAACATTAATTAACTGAAAAAAAAAAAGATGTTGACTGAAAATATGACAAATATTAGTTGTTAAAAAAAAACTGTATTTTAAATAACAGACTCTCATTCTGTGAATTAATATGTATCTGTGTGCTTATTATAATAATCATTAGAAGCCAAATGGCACATAAAGGTTGAATAAAACAGACAGTTAAGTGAAGATTTTCAGTCTAATAAAAACTCCACAGAAAAGGAAGCAGGTGTGGTTATATTTATAACATAGAAAGTAGCATTTGAGGTGAAAACCATTAAAGAGGACAAAGGGAATATTTTATAATCATGAAAGGTAAAATCTCTAAAAAAGATATAATAGTCATGAGACTTTTTGCACTCAAGAATATAATAGTGAAATATATAAAGTAAAACCTGCTAGAACTGTAAGGCAAAACTGAAAAAAAATCATACTTACTGTAATGAAGAATTTTAACATACTTTCCTATGCTTTTAATACCTTAGTATATAAAAGTGTAGTAGAGTCATAGAGAAAAGCTACATAAAATGATAAAGGAATAGAGATTTTTAAAATACAATTTGCATTATATAACATAAAATCTATGCCAAATAGAAAATAAACATCAGTTCAAGAATGTAGACTGTTAAAAATGCTAAATATTTAAAAATTTTTAAATGCTATTGATAATGGGATTGGCTGTATATTTGTTAAGGGAAGGAGTATGTGTGAAATCTCTGGATCTTCTGCTCAATTTTGTTGTCAACCTAAAACTGCTCTTAAAACAGAAATATAGAAATGTCTCAAATTCCTGATGTAGTTCAATACAACAAGAATCTAAACATAAAACAACAAAAGTACTAAAAAATATTTAGCCCACAATGAAACAAGTATCTCCTGGTATAAAGTGTCTCCTGGTGTAAAGACTAGGTATAAAAACAAATACAATAAAACACACAAAGGGATGGAATGAGGGAAAAGCAATAATTAAAAGCAGATTCACAGCCTTAAAACAATACTGCCTAAACTCAATCATGCTTGACAATAACCCCCAGCCGTTTTGATTTTGTAGGTCTGGTTTAGAGTCTTGGGAATGCATCTTTTTAACAACCAGCAATATTGACTCTGATGAGCTGATCTATGAGTAGCGTTTTCAGAATCATCAGGCATGGAGAAACCTATAATGAAGAGAAATATACATGTCTCATCTTTCCTAAATCCTGATAATACTTCCCAGAGTCAACTTCCTTCAACTCTTTCTGCTTTCAGCTCTTTCTGGCAGCTCTCAAGACAACTACAGAAGGCACCTTGATTTTTTTCTAAATTTAACCTACTTGGAAATATCTACTGCTTCCATCATATTTTCTGAATTAATGAATGGGTGGATGGAAGAATTAAAGAATGATGGACAAAGGTGTACTGAGAAGTGACTTCTGGGCTGAAAACATAAACTCTGCAGTAATAAGTTGTGAAAGTCAGTGGAATCACCTAGGGAGAAATACTGATGGAGAGGGAAGCTGATCTGTCTTTTAACTCCAAGGAGACTAAGAGGAAAGGGTGACTAAAAGAGGATATGGTGTTTTCAGATGTAAAATATAATACCAGCTGCTACTGACGAATAGACTGAATTGAGACCACAATTGTGTCTTTTGTATGTGAACATGCAGAGGTCACTGATGCACCTTAGCAAAAAACAAAACAAAAACAAACACAAATTCTAAAGAGAAACTGTAGCTTTCGGTTTGCTTGATAAGCGGGAGAGCGAGGAAGAACCACGTGCATAGATGTCTGACTGAGGGTTACAGGGGAGGAGGCTCTGTTCTGAGCCTTTTTAGCACCACGGTGGTTAGCACAGGGCTGAGAGGAGGCACAGGGAGTGTTCAGTAATATTTGCTGAATTTTAAACTGAGGGAAAGTCCAGTTTCTCACATTATTTTCTTCAAAGTATTGGTGACCAGGTTTTTACCTGAAATAAAATAAGTGATTTATTTAATTCAAATAACATTTACTGAACATTCATTATGTGAAAACCACTTATTCCAGCCACTATTACGGCATGCTATTTTTATTTCATGTGACCTTAGGAATTTGGGTTAAAGAGGAAGTTTCCTGCTGTAGCAGAAGGTCATCTAATAACAGAGGTGAAATAACCACTTAAGTACATTATGAACCCGAAGCTCGTGATACAGCTGACCTTTGGCAGACGCCACATTCTTTCTGAGGAGGAAGGAGAGGCTCATGCTGGACTCCTCGGATCCAAGTAAGCACCTGAATGCTGAGCATTAATATTTAGCGTGGAAACTGCCAGCTCTCATACTGTACTTAGCTTTTCTTATTGAATCTCTCAGGGGGACAATGAGGACTTTGCTTCCCTGTGAATGTTTCAGCAAAACTCCATTCCCCATGGAGGCCCTTTCAAAGCAGAAACATAGCTCCTGGAGGGAATTGTACAACTTCCTTAAAAGACGCATCTAAACGTGCTAATGCAGATGCTTGTACAAAGGAGTTGAGAGTGAAAAGGTCACTCACATAAGCGTTAAATGTCTGACCTTTACTTTTTGTTCTAAATTATCCTGTGATTGTATGGTACAGTGCAGCAATATGAAAAGCACTCATTGTGAGCCTATTAGAATGCCTACAGATGGAATCTTGCCCAGTGCTACAGCAGCAGGTAGCTACATTTAATGTTTTTACCTGCATTTTATTTGGCATTACCACTGGGAAATGAAATGCTAGAAATGTAATTTGCTGAAAGATCATTGCATTCAAGATTTTAGTAATGGTACATATATAAATATCTTTCTCTTAAGGAAAAAGAAATGTGGGCAGTGAGGAGAAGGGACTTTTCACTAGGCCACCAGATTTGTTTGCCCTGGATTCAGGTGTTAACTTGCTTATTAATGACCAACTGAATTCATCTTTTAAAGTTTTAATATAACCTCTTTTTAAGATTTTGTTCTAAAAGTTTCTTTACCCATTGATTTAACTTGAAAATCTTCATATCTTTCTGATTCTTCTCTGCATGATTGTTACATCTCTTGAAACCCATGAGAACTTAAATTAGGCCTCCCTGGATCAGAACCAAAGATTTAATTACCAAGATTTTGTAATTAAACTCAAAAATCATCCTCCTCTACCTCAAACTCCTAATTCCTAGATTTTACAGAGTTTGAAGAATTTTTCTTTGACCCATATTTACTTCTAGTCTATATTACTTCTTGAGCCTAATGATTTTAGCAAATACTCCCAGTTGCATAAAGGAGTAGAGACAGAGATTATTAAACCTGGCTTTGTGGACATACCAGGTAGCCTTTGCTGTATTTCAAACCATTCCAAAACACAATGGCTGAAAACAGCCAATATGAACATGTTTTATGATCCTGGGCTGGATTGGCTGGGTCTGGCTGACCTAGAATGTTTCTTCATCCCCAGCTGCAGATGTGGATCATCTCAGGAGGTAAGTTCAGGTTTGGTTGGTGGTGCCACAGGGCATCCAGTAGCAAGAGTGCCAGCAACAGTGTGTAATGATTTTCCAGGTTTCTGTTTACGCTGTATTTGCTAATATCCCAGTGGCCAAAGAGAGTCACACTGACAATATGAACACGCTCAGGATCAGTGTGGGAGGGACCTTCAGAAAAGCATAAATACAGGGAAGGAAATAAAGATGCCACTATATTGACACATACAATTATAATGTGTCAACTTAAAAAAGTTTAAAGTTACGAAAAATAAAAAGAAATAAAGAAGGAAAATTGGAATTTGTGGAGGGCATTACAACTCATCTCAAAAACAGACCATAATATTTTATTAGGGAACGCATAGACACACTGTTTTTGGAGAAGGTAGATTCAAGAATCAAAGGAAATACTAAATGGTATTTCTGTTGAAATTACTAAACTGTTTAAAGCAGTTAGACAATATGTAAACAAATAAGTGTGGCTACCTTCTAATAAAACTTTATTTACAAAAAGAGGCTGCGGGCCAGATTTTGCTTGCCTGCTGTGGTTCATCAACCCTTGCCATAAGTACCCATTTCTAAAACTATTGTTGCACAAGAAATCAGGTCGAAAGTTTAAGATTTATATTAACAATGTCTCTCAGTTTTGGTGGGTAAGAAAATGGGAAGGATGCTGGAGGAGAATTCTGGCTTAGAGTTTCTTCTGCACTTGCAGGGGCTGGAGGTGTTGCAGTTAGAGGCTACCTGTGGATATAAGCTAGATTACACTTCCTCCTATCATGGTGGCACTGGTGGTGCTGAACCTCTTAAACAGTAGCTAAGACTCTCTTGAGTGGAAAAGAAAGAGTGTGCTAAAGAAACTCACATAGCAAGACTTCTACTGTGTTCTACTCATCATGAAGGCCGCTCACAATCAAAGGAATGGAAATTAGACTATATACTTTGACAGGGAAGTGGTAGGTTTCTAGAAGACGATGTGGGATGGAAGGAAATGTGACTTCTGTCTTTGGAAAATGCAACTACAATGCACCAAGCAGGGGCAGGTTTTCTCATGGTGATCACAGGTGAGCAGATGACAAATAGAGCTAAATCTGTAAACCTACCAGACTGTCAAGAGAAAGAAAGAGCACACATTTTGCATTCAAAAAGAACCAAGCTTAAACTCTAGCCCTGGTACTCACCATCCATTTATTCATTATCCAAAACCAACTAGGTGTCAGGTTTAAATAAGTATTGTTGCACATTATGACTACTTAATAATTTTGATATTCATTTCTTTCAGTAAAATGATATTATATCAATCTCTCATTGGGTTTCTCCTAAGCATTTTGTAGAAAATAATAGAATTCTTACAATTCCTAGCAATAGAGGGCCTTTAATAATGGGTAGCTATGCTTATTTAATAATCGCTCACATCAACCATAATGTCAAACTAATTAGCTCTACTAGATGATCTAGCTATTTGAATATGCATTAAGAGTAAAAGAATTTAGAACCATGCACAGTGGCTCATGCCTGTAATCCCAGCACTTTGAGAGGCTGAGGCTTGTGAATCACCGGAGGTCAGGAGTTCAAGACCAGCCTGGCCAACATGGTGAAACCCCGTCTCTACCAAAAAATACAAAAACTAGCTGGGCATGGTGGCCTGTAATCCCAGCTACTTGGGAGGCTGAGGTAGGAAAATTGCTTGAACCAGGACCTGGGAGGTGGAGGTTGCAGTGAGCCTAGACTGTGCCATTACACTCCAGCCTGGGCAACAGGAGCGAAACTCCATCTCAAAAAGAAAAAAAAAAAAGAAAAAAGAGAGAGAGATTAAAAGAATTCAAAGAAAAAATCTTACAGTCCAGTCATGGAATGAGAGTCAGATTGATTTGGGCTCAAACCATGGTCTTACTCAAACATAAATAGAAATGCTAAGTGCCTGGCCCGAAGGAGTACCTTAAAAAAAATAGACATCTCTCCTTTCTTCAGTAGAGACAACATATATAAATTACAATAGACCTTTCCAGTTATGAACATCAGAGTATTCTTTTTAACACATCTCTGGGTGATACCTACCTTTCACAAAGGGTAAGAGCATCTCAGGACCTAATATTATTTTAATTAAAGCAAACAGAATACCTTTAAATGTAAACAGCAATCTAAAAGTTATGTAATAAGGGCAGTAGTAATGTTTTGTAGTTTTGAATAGCATTTACATTAAACAGAAGGAAAGCAAATGTCTCTAAGAGACAAAAGGATGTGTGGAATTTTGTCACATCTGGGAAAACCTCCCGTATATTTCTTTCATATGTGTATTACAATAATTCCACAAAAAGTAAATTAAAATCACATCTCATCTCTAAACTGATGATGGTAGAATGAACGTTTACAGGGCCATGCCTTTCCATAGGCCCGATCCCCAAATCCTCATTTTCTCACTGATTCCAGGACATGAATACTTCAACCTTGCTGTGGTTCTTCAACTCCAAAACACCAAAAGGAAATGTATAATTTGTTCCTGCAAATCCACATGTCCTGTAGATTCCCCTATATTTCCTTTTGTCGGAGTACAAACATCCAGGTTGGACTATTTGGAATCATCTTCAATTCATCCCACATTCTTATCTCTAAACTGCTGTAAGTCACCAAGATCTTTTGAGTATGCCTTTACAGTAAACTTCATATCCCACTCACTTTCTTGATCTATAAAATGGTATACCATTATATCTGAATCTCATTATACTGAGAGTTTTTAACATAAATATGTATTAACATTTTTAAAAAAGCATTTACTGCATCTGTGAAATTTAAATAGAATTGTGTTTCTTTAATTTATTAATAATCAATTTTGTAATCTTGAGCCACTCTTGATATTCTGGAATGAATTCTATGTAAATATTTAATGTGCTGTTGGATTTTTTTTTTTAATTGTGTTTGTTAGAAATTTTCAAAGCTGTCCATAAGCAAGGTTAAATTTTAACCATCTTTTTTTCTGGTGCTTTTTTTCCCCCAGCTTTAAAAGTATGTTATTATATTCTCCCAATAAAATTATTCTGGATGCTTTTCTTTTTTCTTTTTCTTTTTTTTAAGACCAAATAGTGGCAGATAATTCTAATGGTTTCACTGGAGTTATCTGATTATCAAAGGTTTGTAGCATTTCTCTGTGAAATTATTTGGGCCTAGGATTGTGACAGTGTGACATCATAAATAGTAACTTTCTGTCTTTATAGAATCAGATATAGAAAGTGTTATTCTTTTTAAATGTACTTGATTTTGATTTTTATGCTTATTTGAATATAGTTGTGCCACTCACTCTCTTATGAGTTTTAATATTTGCTATGTTTTAATGGTTATTCTTCATGCACATATCATATTTTTGTATGTGAGCTTTTTCTTGATTAGTTTAACTATTCGATTTTTTTATTTTGTTTTGTTATTTCAAAAATCATCTTTTGGATTTATGTATTTATTACACTGATTTATTCAGTTTTCTGATTACTCCTTGCTTTTGTCTTTAATAATTGCATCTCTGCTAAGTTTTTAACTTTTGTTTTTCCTAGCTTACTGAGTAGAAGTTTGATTTATTGATATGCTTAAATAATTATACACAAACATCTGTTGTATTCCACATATATGGATTTGTGTCTATTATAACATATCATTTTTAGCATATAATTAAGATTGATTCAAAAGTTATATAGTGACACTTATCTTTGAATTTCTAGCCTAAGAGTTTGCAAGGTTTTTTTAAAAAAATTATTATTGGATTCCAGTTTATTTGTTATTACCAGGCTTTTAAGATTTATAGAATCATATTGATTATATAATTTAGATTTTCTATGATCTTTATAATTTTTTAAACATTGCATCTGCCTTAGACTGAAAAGGTGTTTTAAAGTTTCCCATTAAGTTTTGATTTCTTGTTCTCCATACGGTTTTCTTATGAGAGCTATCACTGTTTTAATTATATTCACAAGTATGAATAACTGGTATTCATAGTAAGCTTTAGACTTTAGCCTTATTACAACCATTTTTATACCTTTTTTAGTGCTTTTTAGTCTTAATTATACAATGTTCACAGATGTCAATGTTGGAATTTTTGTTTTGCTTTATTTGCATTTACCTGTTATGACTTGTTTATTTTTTAAATCCTTATGGACTTCTCATTTTTATTCCCAATGTGTAATGTTGAATCTTGCTTTGTTAATCAATATGAAAATTTTTACACTTTCTCTTTACAAGTGATTGATCCCATTTACAAAATTTAGCTTCCATTGTCTCAAATCGTGTCATATAATGTGATGTGGAGTACGCATGTGTGTTTGTGTGAGTGCGTTTTATTTATATAGCCCTCCACTATGTGGTCTACATCTTACTGTTTATTTTTGGTTTAACTATTGATATTGAAAAGGCTTTTTGTGTTTATTTTATGCTCATGATTACTGTTATACTCAACACTATTGAATAGTAACTGTGGTTCTCTCTTTTGTTGGGGAGGGGGCTATACTCCTTGGGTTTTCTACTATAAATAAGATTAGCCCATACCCTTTCTTGTTAGATAATAATCTCTCTTCCCCATACCTCTTCCCCAATAGCTAATTTCAAGTAATATCCTATTATTCTCAGTTATTTCCTATAAAGTTATCTGGTGCTTACTCATCTTTTCATATACTCTTCCCAATACCCCTTCCCCCATTATTTTTACGTTGTAAAAATATACAGCCATTGAATATCCTGGATCCATTACAATTACAACTTAATTTTATCATCATGGAATGATACACATTTAATGCTCAGTGTAAGCCCTTATGCCAATGTCACCACTGTCATCTTTGTTGCCCTAGTTTGTTTTTTAGTGGATTTTTGGCAATATTACTACAAACAGATTTTCTAAGCTGTTGTGTGTTCAATAAACTTTTCTGTTTCCTTTATATGGAAGATCCATTTGTGGGATATAAAATCTTTGACTCACATTTATGGTCCTTGAATATGTTAAATTGTATAATGTATTGTCTTCTAGCACAAAGCATGGCTGTAGGAATGTCTGAAGATACTTCTTCCTTATCCTCAAGCTTAATTTCACAAAATCATGTCCTGACTTTGGTTCTTTTGGGTTGAAATTTTAAGAAATGCAGTATAACATTTTAGTGTGAATTTTTCAAACAAACCAGAAAGTTTTCTTAATTGTAGCATTAAAATATATTTGTACATTTTCTAAATTTATTGCTTTATCTCTTTTTTAATTTTTATATTTTTATAAAAGCCTCCTCCTTTGCTTTGTCAATTTCATCTAAAGCATCTTCTATACTGAAATGATACTTGTATTTTAGTCTTCATTTCTTAATAAAATTAATTATTATTTTTTGACTTTTATAGCTTTCTTTTCAATCTTCTCTTTCTACTTTCACTTTTTGTTGAGAATTTTTCTTCTAATTCTGATTTATTTTATCTTTCTGTCACTTCGGTCATTTCCTTTATCTTATTTAGCTAGATTTAAAATATTAGATTAAAATTTTTATCTATTATTTTAGATCGCTTTTATCATCAGTGTGATAATTACTCTGCATTTTTCTCTTATGATAACTTTGAGTGAAAGTCAACAAACAGAATATTGTCTGAAATTCATTTTAGTAAAATAAGTTTTCTTGAACGTTTAGGAAGAAATGGGCTAAGAAAACTTCCAGCTTAACATCTTTAAATTTCCCTCTTCTGTTGTTTTCATGAAGTGATGAAAATATTATGATCTGCTTTCTCCCTCTTCTCCTTCACTCTTAGGAGGATCTAGTGTTTCTCTCTTTTATTTATTTATTTATTTATTTATGAGTTATTTGTTCTTTGAGACAGAATCTCACTTTGTCACCCAGACTGGAGTGCAATGTGCGATCTTGGCTCCCTTCAACCTTTGCCCCAAGGTTCAAGCAACCCTCCTGCCTCAGCCTCCTGAGTAGCTGGGACTATAGGCACCTGCCATCATGCCCAGCTAATTTTTGTATTTTTTGTAGAGATAGGATTTCACCATGTGAAACCAAAGCCAGGTTGATCTTGAACTCCTGACCTCAGGTTATCCTCCACCTTGGCTTCCCAAAGTACTGGGATTAAAGGTGTGAGCCACCACCCTCAGCCTTTCTAGCATTTCTCTTGTGCTTAGTTTGTATTCAGACTGCTAGTTAGGGGGTTTGGGAGCTCTGAGGGCTATAGTATATCTCTCAGATTTTCCTCCACTCCCTACCACACAATTTCAATGCCATGAAGATTGTGTAGCTATGGTCAGCCATCATGTGCTCTTATTTTGAGGTCCATGGGGCATATTTCTTTTATACAATGTTTTGTGTTTGCTGTGTAATGCTAATTTTCTGGTTTCTTCATTAATTTGGGGAAGATAGGATTCAGGGAGATTCCAAAACTACTCTGCTGTCACCATTTGCTTAGAATTCTCTCCTCTCTCTACTATACTTCCTTTTCAAGAAACTATTAGCACTCTTTCCTTGTGGTTATGGTTCAAAATAGAACCACAGGCCTAATTTATCTAAATGAAGAACTAGCAAGATGAGTTATAATACTTTTTTCTTTCTTTTTTTCTTTTTATTCTGATTCCTTGAAGCTAAAAGTAGAGTCCAGTTTTTCAATTATCCTTAAACCACAGGGATTGTGAGAGTCAATAGTAGAACAAACACATCTAAATTTTGTTAAGAAAACCAAAAGGGACATGCATGTTGAGTGCAGTGACCTGTATTGTTTTGCTAGGGGGTTCTTGAATGACCTTGCCTCAGTGGGTCAAGGGTTTTGCTTTTTGCTATATGACAATGTTTCTTCATCTGTCACTAAAGAGCACAATTTAGGCTGCTGCCTTTTCATATAATAACTAATAATTTATAGTAAGATGCATAAACTGATATTTGATTTTTACGCCTTGTTCTTCGTAATAAGAATTTTCCAAGAATTGATACTTTGTAGTAAAACAAACTTACATTACCAGTGACCACTGCCAATCATTTCTGTAGAGGCATCAGCCAGATCATGCCCATGGGACTGAATGCATTTCTTTCAGTCAACTCCCCTTGTGAGCTTTGACCAGAAGTCTGAAAAACATGTGAGTAATAGATGATTATATTTCAATGTTGTTTTAATACAATAAATAGATTTATCAGAAAAATCTAGTTACTGTATTATGTGAAACCTATTCGTTGATTTTGCTTTGGAAAGGAAAACAAAATTTTCCTGAACATTGGCCAAAAGCTCCCCTAAAATAAACATCTATTATAAGACACAAATCATCAAATAAATATTTAGGAACTCCAGCATGGCATTCAAAGACTCCAAATAAAAAAAGAGCACAGTCTATGAAGCCACCAACATATGTATATATACACACACACATAGTCACACATTGTATTATTCAGGGTTCTCTAGAGGGACAAAACTAATAGCATACATACATACATATATACATGAGTTTATTATTAACTTACATAATCACAAGGTCACACAATAGGCTGTCTGCAAGCTGAGGAGAAAGGAGAGCCAGTTGGAGTCCCTAAACTGAAGAACTTAGAATTCAAAGTTTGGGTATAGGAAGCATCCAGCACAGGAAAAAGATGTAGGCTGGGAGGCTCAGCCAGTCTCTCCTTTTCCCATTTGTCTTTCTGTTTTATATTCATGGGCAGCTACTTAGACTCTGCCCACCAGATTAAGGGTGGATCTGCCTTCCCCAGCCCACTGTCTCAAATGTTAATTTCTTTTGGCAACACCCTTAGACACACCCAGGAACAATATTTTGTATCCTTCAATCCAATCAAGTTGACACTCAGTATTAACTATCACACACACAAATAATAAATAGCTAACTAGCTAGCTAGTTAGAGAGCAAATGGAATACACTGTATTTATAATAAATAAATGGGAGGGCCTCTATTTCCTAACATAGGATATTATGTATGCTACTTATAAGTTACAAAATTAGGTTCAAATATGAATTTCTTTATTTTTTTCTATTTTTTCTCCTCTCTTAACTCTGTGTATACTTTAAACAACTTTAGAAGAATCTATATGAATTAGTATATCTAGGTAGTATCTAAATATTCTCCTTTTTTAATTCAATGACTATTTTGTTTGTACAATATTGTTTAAGTCATGCCTCAGCAAACTGTATATATATATATACACACACACATATATATAGTTTTTAATTTTTATCTTAATCTCACTTATTTGTTCTGTGCTTATATATTGATTAATTCGGAAGCACCAGAATATGTATTACTAACAAATATCCCAGCTTAACAAATAGCTGAAGCAAAGCTTCTTTCTCTCAAGCGATCACTGCTTCTTAACTGGGTTCACTGAGGATTGCTACATTTTCTATTTGCTGTCTTTTTCTGGATGTAAACTGGGTATCACACACCTGCTAAGCACTGCATCCCCAGCAGGACCCCCCACTACTTTATATGCCGTAGCAGTGCCTTATCAGACTCACCGTACCGCATCCACTGGGTATCACAAAATGTATTTGCTGCCATCATTTCCTCCTTTAGATGCCACTATGTCTGCTGGGCACTTTCATCGTTTTTCATCATTCAGCTGGGCAATGTCACCATGCACTGGTGTAGCAGTCTGGTCTGTGGTTAAAAAAATATGAACTAACCCTGTGTGTGTCTGTGTGTGTGTGTGTGTGTGTGTGTGTGTGTGTGTGTGTGATGCTCTTTTAGAGTGCTTGATAGGCATTTCTTCCTTCTCTACAAATAATATTGATGTTGGCAAAATAGCTTTTATTAGTTTTTACTTTGTGCCACATTATGCTTTATAGGACTCACCCATGAATATCATCAGGTTGAGTTGGGGAGCACACATTGTGAAAGAAAACATGCTCTGCTCAACACCTTGATTCTTCTTTGTGGAGACTTTTTATAAGTCAGATTCCACCTTTCTCAAGATAGAATCTCCATATGGGACACCTTTCAGTAGATAGACTTTTGGTTCACTGCCACACCATCTCCTCTTCATGAATCCCCAGTTCCATCAGACATTCCTTGAACACTCACCAAATATAATTTAGATTTAATCCAGTTTCCTCACTATGTGCCAGTAATGCACAGCCACATGTAGTGAGGAACACTGTGTGGTTAGTGCGAAATGAATAACCAATAGAAGCGAAAAAAATATTTTATATCTAACTCCTCCATACTATACACTTTATATTAGGGGCATGTTCCACTATTTGACATGCCCTCAGTTTCTCAAATTCTGTGCATTTGCATACATTTTGCCTTCTGCCAAAATTATTCTTTCTTTTTCTTCTCCAAATTTCACTTGCCTTCCAACATGCAATTCACATTCCACGTTAGCTTATGGACAGGAATCATGTATTACCTTTGAAAGCACTGAGCACCTGAAACAAATGCTAAATACATATATTTTATAAATAAATTTATGACCTATTATTACGTGCAACCTATTGCACTACACACTTTAAAACATGCTAAAATGATTTATTTTCTTATGTTAAAGTTGACAAAATTGTGAAAATTCAACTGAATATATAAATTAGATTGTGGCATATGTATTGTATTGAAAAGAAGTTTGGACATTTTGAATTCATATACTTCTCACATAAATGGTTATATGTCTTAATTATAATTTATTATTTTAAACAAAAAAGAAAGCTTTGTTTAATAGCATATTTAGTTATCAGCTTAATTCATATTTTCATAGCATTTCATATTTATCAGAACATAAAATCAGTTTTGCGCTTCTGAACAAAATTACATATAACTCATTTAACTACAGAAACAAATAGTGAAACTGAATTCCATGTAACTAAGTAAATATAAAAAAGAAACAAAAGACACATAATAAGCTATAACATATTAAAAGAAACAGCAATGAATTAATTAAGTATAAAGTTTTGAAGTTTTGCTTGAGAATGCTTACAAATTTATTTTTTGAATTTAAACTGAATTTCGTAGACTTCTCTTTTTAAGCTATAGGGTAACACTTGGTTATAAACTCGAAGAGAGAAATTTAGTCTAAATGTTAATTGTATAAAATGTTGCATGAAGCAACGTATTCAATAAATTATTTGCATTTAAATATTTTTGTTATGGCAAACAACAAGGGATTTGACTCAACTTGGGAATGGTAGTGCCCTCCTTTTTTGTCTTTTAGGAAAATAGACCCCTCATAAATTCCCACAAGGAAGCAGACTCGGTGAATTAGTGTTCCAGTAGATTACAGATTTCAAACCCTTTATCCCATAGCAGAGGGAAGATTTCCAAATGAGTAGGAGTGGTGATAAGCAGTAGGAATGGTGGTTGAAATACAGTGATCAAAAGCACAGCTATTCCACAAGACAATCTGCCTTTTCAGACTAGGAATTTAATTTCCGAAAGCCTCCAAAGAAGGGAAGTCCAGAAATCCTCAAATGCACAACAGACTGGAAGTATATATAAAAATCCCCAAAACTAGTTATAAAACATCACACTAAGACTTTACCTTTTGTATCAGAATAAAAATTGCAAAATCTCCATCAAAATAGAAGTTAAAAATACCAACAACATCATGAATACCACCACAGCAATGATAAGGTTCTCGGCTCAATTCGCCATTTCCTCATTTCCCTTTGTAAGGTTCGCGAAGTTGGGGAATCACCTCACGGGTTTTCACTTTAAGACATTTCATTCCAGAGCTGTGTCAAGTTTATGTGGGACCCATGCAGCAATTAGCTGTTCCTAATGCTGCCTTCCAGAAAATACCACCACTTCACAATTTTATGTTTGTAGATTCAAATTCCAATACATTTTCACTGTTTTGGGGGACCTCATATTTTATGCTTTAATGTGATTGTTATTACATTTTAATTAGCACAGTAAACTTAATACTAAAAGAATAAAGAATAATGAATACAATAAGTAATATCTGGAAACTCTGAAAGGGCCTACGAAACATCACTTGTGTGAAATCACCTTTTTATTTAAGGGCCATCAAACTATGTGGGGATAGTGTGTTCCAGTCACTTGGTCTGAAATGCAAAGCAACGGCTGGATTTAAGACTACACTGTTGATTAATCAAATACACTTTTGTTTTTTCAAAATCTGAGCTGAATGTGCAACTGCTCATCACTCTTTAATTCTATTCTGAAATACTGCATTTTAAGAGTAATTTTTACTTCAACTTACTGCACAGCTTTAATATCTTGGTCAATGATTCCCAATCACGTCTTCATAATGTTCTAACTGAAAAATCCTTTCAGAATAAGTAAATACAGTTATGTCACCACCACAAAACCAAGATGAATATTAATTAATAGAAGTTTGACATATCAGATGAGAGTGTTAGAGTGTCACTCAACAGCCGTTTAATTAGACTGGAAGTAAAAAATGTAATTCATACAAAAACATGTATTAAGTAATTACTATTTCCCAGGTTTTTAAAATTAGATACAGCAGCAAAAATGAACACATGCAAAAGTAAATAAGGCAAAATGTCTTCCTTGTAGATCTTTTTTTTTTTTTTTTTTTTTTTTTTGAGACAGAGTTTCGCTCTTGTTACCCAGGCTGGAGTGCAATGGCGCGATCTCGGCTCACCGCAACCTCCGCCTCCTGGGTTCAGGCAATTCTCCTGCCTCAGCTTCCTGAGTAGCTGGGATTACAGGCGGGCGCCACCATGCCCAGCTAATTTTTTGTATGTTTAGTAGAGACGGGGTTTCACCATGTTGACCAGGATGGTCTCGATCTCTTGACCTCGTGGTCCACCCGCCTCGGCCTCCCAAAGTGCTGGGATTACAGGCGTGAGCCACCCTTGTAGATCTTATGTTCTAGAACGGTAATAGGTAAAACACAGTAACTATAAAAATAGGATCTTTTACATTTTTCAGTGATGATAAGCAACACAATATTTAAAAATAGCGAAGGGTAATGGGATTGGAAATTCTGAATTACAGTGAGAGGAAGGTCACCATATTAAATAAGGTAGTCAAGGTTGTCATTCGTAGAATATGATATCAAACAGATGTTTGCAGGTGGGGAAGTCAGCTTTGTGACTGAGGGAAGAGCATTGCAGCAGAGGTACAGCTCAGACAAACTCACAGAGGTAGGGGTGTTCCTAGTATGCTTGAGGACCAGCAAGGAGAACAGCATCTTATAGCAAGAACAGAATAAGGCAAGGCAGGGGCAAGAGAAAAGACATTGTAGAGAAGGCAAGAAAAATAACAAGGAACAGATGAAAATGTGAGGCTTTAGAGGGTTTGAACAGAGGAATGACGCTATTCAACTAATACTTTAAAAGGCTCTCTTGATAATGGGTTGAGATGGACTTTCAGAGAAAGATTAAGAGCAGAGAGACAAGATAGGTGGCTGCTGCAATAATTTAAGTAGGAAAGAATGATACAGAAACAGGGAAATGTGGGAGAGGCTATTATCATCAGCTGCTACAATTTCCTCACCATGAACACTTAATATTTGATTATATCACTTAAATATGTGCCAGATTTGTAAAGGTCTTTCTGCTTCCATTTTGCTTGCTAATTTTGTGGTTGATGGCTTTATCATCATTTTAAGTATTTACCATCATTTACCTAACCAATTCCTATTTTTAGATATTTCAATTATTTCCAGTCTTCTGCTCTTAGAGGCAATGCTTAAGTGAGCATCCTTGTATGTGTGTCTTTTAAATAAGGGCTAACATATTTGTAAAGTGTATCAGTTAAAGCTGAAATGATAATTTAAAGTTTATGTAAATGTATGTTTTCTTATGTCTTTTTTGTTTTTTTTTTTTTGTAATTCTCAAAGCAACAAACATTTACTATCTCATTTTCTGAGAGTCAAGAATTTTGCAATGTCTCTACTTCAGGAACTCACGTGAGGTTACCGTCAAGATGTCAGCCAGAGCTGTAGTCATCTGATGGCTTGACCAGGACTGGAAGACCTGGTTCCAGGACAATTTGCTCATATGGTTATAGGTGTGAGGTCGTAGTTCTTCCCATGATTACATAGCAAGTGAACTGATTCACTATTATCAATTAGATTTCCTGGTATAATCAATCCAAGAGAGCAAGACAGAAGCTGAAATGCTTTTTATGACACATGTAGTCACTATCTCTGATGCTCTTCATTTTTATGTGTAAATTTAGATTTCGAGTTCCTTTTTCAACTTCCTAAAAGATGTTTAACTTTTGTATGGAGTTAGAGTCTGTTTGTAATGAACTCTTGAAGCTTTTATATGTCTCAAAAAGACATTAGTTCCTCCTCATTTTTAAAATATATTTTCACTGAGTATAGTACTAGGTTGACAGTACTTTAATACTTAAAAGACAGTGCTTCACTATCTTCTTGGTTGCATTATTTCTGACAAAAAAATCTGCTATTGCTCTTATCTTTATTCCTTTGTACATAATATGCCTTTTTTGCTAATAGGTTTATATTTTTTCTCATGATAACTGGTTTTAAACAATTTAATTTTGGTGTGATTTTCTTCATGTTTCTAAATGTTTTTTGAGCCACTTACTTTTATGCACATATTGAATATAATTTTAATATATTCTAAAACATTTTTTGCAAAATTTAAAATCTGTATCTATTTTGTTTCAATCGATTTTTTTTTAAAAATCCTTACTATGGGTTATATTTTCTTACTTCTATTCTTGCCTGATAATCTTTGATTGTATGCCAGGAATTCTGATTTTTACCATGTTGAGTGATACATATTTTTCTGTTCTTATTAATCTTGAGCTTTGTTTTGGGATACAGTCAACTTACCTAGAAAAACTGGGTCTCCCGGGCCTGGCTTATATAATTTGTTAGGTGATACTGGAGCAATGCTCAGGCTTGGAGTGTCTATTTCCCATGACTAAGGCAATACCCTTCTGTGTCCTCTACCCAGTGCCCTGTGAATCATGAGGTTTCCCAGTCTAGCTTGTAGAAACTGGCACTATTCATGACACCATGTCACATGGGATATTCTTTACTGTAAACCATCCAGATGGATCTTGTTATGGTCTCAGTCTTAAATGTAGGTACTAAGCATTACTTAGCTAAATATGTGGTGAAGGAGATATTCTGTACATTTCTGGAGGTTTCTCTTTGAAAACCTTTTTCTTCTCAAGTATTCTTTCCTGAAAATCCAACTGCCTTGCTCTATTCAAAGTCACAGTTCCATATTCTCAACTCAGGGGATCTGCTGGGCTCTGGTTGTGCTTCCCCTTCCTGTACCATGACCTAAAAACTCTCAGTGCATGAAGACGGCACAGTCATACCGTTTACTTAATTTCTCTCCTCACAGTGATCACCGTCCTTCATTGTCTTACACCCATTATCCTCAAAAAGATGGATTTATATATTGTGTTCACTTATTAGTTGTTTCAGTAATGAGGGTAAATCTGGTTCTTACCCCATCTTGCATCACGGTAGAGTCCGCTTCATCATTTTTCATCTAAATTTGCAATGTCCTTCTGACTGATTCCTTGCCCTATTTAACAATCTATTATAAACCACTGTATGTGAGAGTCACATTTTTAAGACTCAAATCTATCACATCACATATGAAATTATAACATTTAAATGACTCCCGTTTCTTTCCAAATGGAATTCAAACTTTGGTATAAAATGCACATCAGTGTTCAGACTGTATCCACTATCCCAGCATCTTCATATTGAACTTTGTATCTGAGTCTTATTGAAATAATTGAAAAAACAGCATCTATGCCCTGAGATACGTCTCTTCCTCTCTAGCTTCTCTTTAACTGGAAAACTCTTCTGCCTTCTTCTTTATCTTGTCCCTATTCAGTCTTCAAGTAGCTTCAAAATCAATTGGCCAATGAATTCAAAATCAAATCTGTTATCTGTTCTTTTGGTCTTAGCATCTTGCATAGTGTTTTGTTCACAGTAGATACTTCCTGAGGCTATAAATATTTAATGATAAGTGATTGAATGAATGAATGAAAGAAATGAGACTTGAGGGGTGCAGTACCAAAGCACCATTATATTTTAATTATAAAATGTATTATGTAAGTTAAGCAAAGAAAATGAGTGAAAGCTGTCAATGTCTTAAGAGCCATATTCACTTCCAGGCATATAGTATCCATCACTTCTGTTTCAGAAAGAAAATAATTAGCAGTACATCTACTTCTTTTAATCAGTGGTTCAATTTTGATGTTTATGTGGCAATTCCTTCTAGAGGGCTGAAAGCAAAACTAACTTTTCCAAAAATAAACAGAGCATGTGATTTAACTGGCAGTACCAAATTAAAGGCAATGGTGTTGATTTTATTCTATAGTTCTAGTGGAAGAACAGGAAGTAAGCAAAGAATAAAGCTGTGCTGTGCACTAAGACTGCCTGGGTTCAAATCCTCATTGTGCCCCTTCTTCTTCTGGGACCCTGGACACTGCCTACCTATCTGGCTTTAACCCCTCCCACACCCCACTGTGTATCTTGGTTTCCAATGATTTTAAATGTGGGATGATATATATATCATCTCATAGAATTATTATTAAGCTCAGATAAAACAATATTTGCAAAGTACCTAGCACAGTGGTGGTACATTTTAAGCAATCAATCAACATCATTAGTCATTACTTTGGTAATCATATGTGGTATCAAGGAAGCAGCAATTTGTCCTGAGCATCACACAGGTTCACCCTCAGATCTAATAGCTTTAAATTAGCAGTCTCAACTCAGCAATATACAGAAAAGTTTAATTTTCTATAAATTGTTTTTAATTACCTAATTCAGAGCTTTCAGTGTAATAACCCACAAGACACAAAATACACTTTGTGAAAGAAGGAGGGCAGAGAAAAAATAAAGTTGCTAATAAGTGGCATCTTGGTACCTATGGGTAATTCCCCCCTCCCCCAGTCAGCTCTTTGGGCATTCATTTCATACTTGTAAAACTTTCAGTCACTCCCTCCTTTGCATTTTCCTCTAAGAGATCAGATAGAGTGCCCCCTAGCTGTGGCGATCCTAGAATGTGTGAGAAGGAGCAGGAGAAATCTGCAATCTCCTACTAAGAAGTGATGGGCACAAGGTGGGGAAGAGGAAAGCACTTTTTTCAAGGTGAGTAATGACCGATTGTTTGCAGGGGAAGTTATACAACCAAGACACAGAACATTTTCCGCTGTCTCCAGGTTCTGTTGTCTTCAACTAGATGGTCTCCTGCATGGACATGGGACATGAGTCAGTTCTGAGAGCACAGCTGCCATCCCCATCTCTCTAATGGCAAATGTCTACCCTACAGGGTGTGCCACTAGCCAGGAAGTATTTTGGGGTGATTGGGAGTAACCAGCAGCTGCCCACAGCTTCTTCCACAATTTAGCCTGGATTTGCAGGATCCCAAGGAATTCCTTCCACATCTATCACAACACACTTGCCAAGAAGAAGATTGTTATCCCTATGCTTAATTGCTCTGTCTCTCTCCAAGTCCCTCTCACCATTCTCTATGAGGAGAGAAGAGAAGGCACGTGGACTGTTGTTCAGCCTACCTTCGTTCAGAGGTTGAAATGCAATTGTCTCCTTCTTGCAGATATCCTGATTGTCAAATCCCAACTTTGAGGGAAACAAATGGATGGCACCTCTATCTTTACCCACACCCATCAGGGAGAAGGAAACATTACTTACTACTCTGCTTGCCCTCAAGTTCCTGCTATGCCCCCAAATACTTCATTTTTCTCTCAAACATTTTTATATGGACAATGGGATACTGGCTGTCATGCCTCTATGTGGTTTAGCTGTGTCCCCATCCAAAATCTCATCTTGAATTATAATCTCCACATGTCACGAGCAGGACCAGATGGTGGTAATGAGATCATGGGGGTGATTTGCCCCATGCTGTTCTCATGATACCGAGTGAGTCTTATGAGCTCCGATGGTTTTACAAGCATCTGTCATTTCCTCTGCTTTCGCCCGCTCTGTCCTGCCACCCTGTAAAGAAGGTGCCCACTTCCCCTTTGTCTTCAGCCATTTGTGTAAGTTTCCTGAGGCCTCGCCGGCAATGCAGAACTGTGAGTCTACTAAACCTCTTTCCTTTACAAGTTGACAGTCTTCGGTTTTTTTCACAGTAGCATGAAAATGGACTAATGCATGTTTTTTTTTTAATTTTTCTCCAAATGACTCCACTTGGCAAAACTTGAAGAAAAAATGTGGTGTTTTTCTTCAGTTATGAACTGTTGACAGCACTTTCTATCACCATGTTTTATACATATAAAAATTACATTGAGGATGTGTTTTGAATCTTCTTTCTTTTTAAAAAAACATTTAAGTCACGGCTCCCTTCTCTCAACATTCTATCTAAATTTCAGGCTTTATTTTTCCAGGATCTTTATCTATTCCATCTTACTCTGAGCCATTTGCTAGCTAATCCCACATTTATCAAGACTTGTGTTTTATGATATTCACCTAGACAGATTTTAAAACTGCACCCACCATCTTACAAGAGCAAAACCCCTGAGGACACACCATTGTGTGTTTTTTTAATGTTGTCTAGATATAGAAAATTTGAAGTGATATAAGGAGATTACACAATATAGACATTGGCTCAATGTGAAGAAGGGGAACCTTGTAAATTGAATCTGTTCAAAGAGATAATTGGACATCTGGTGAGATAAGGCTCTCCTCCTAACAATGTGAAGTCTTAAAACAGAAATGGGTGAGCGCCCAGGCACCCTCTATCTAGTAAGGGTGGAGAGATGGAATAGAGACGTGCCCTGAACTGGAAGAGAGATGTGATGGTTGTCTCTATCTTCTTTGTGCATTACAGTTAGGAGAGGAAGAGTTTGAATTGTAGCAACAGATTCTGAGGCTCTGGGGTGGTGGTTTTAAGTACAGAAGTTATTTACGGCTCCATTAAGAGTTGGAGCCTAATTTCCCTCTTCTTGAATGTGGACTGCATTGAGTAATTGGCTTCATTTATTGACTTCATATCAGCATTCAAGTGTTGTTAACTTTAGGTCATAGCATTTAGGTTAAGGATTACTGCATTTCCAGTTGTATGAAGGATAGGTGTATTATATTCGGCATAATTATCACCTTATCATTGTCATTATTTGGAGATTAAATATAATTTCAGGAGATGCGTATGGGTGCCGAGTTGCCAAGGGGTGGACTTGTGATGGTTAATGTTAGTGTCAACTTGGTTGGATTAAAGAATGCCTAGATAGTGGTATTGTTTCTGGGTGCATCTGTGAGGCTGTTGCCTGAGGTGACTGACAATCCAGTCAATTCCTCAGTATGAGCACTGTCCAAAAGGCTGCCAGTAAGGCTAGAAAAAGCAGGCAGAAGAACGTGGAATAAGCTAGCTTGCTTAGTCCGCTGCCTTTCATCTTTCTCCCGCGCCTCTCCTCCCTCTCCCGCGCCTCTCCTCCCTCTCCCGCGCCTCTCCTCCCTCTCCCGTGCTTCTCCTCTTTCTCCTGTGCTTCTTTCTGCTCCTCCTGCCCTTGGACGTCAGACTCCAGGTTCTTCCCCTTTTGGACTCTTGGACTTACACCAGTGGTTTGCCAGTGGCTCTTGGGCCTTCAACCACAGACAAGGCTGCTCTGTCAACTTCCCTGCTTTAGCGGCCTTTAGATGACTCAGATTAAGCACTACAGGCTTCTTTCTTACCCAGTTTTCAGACTGCCTATCATGGGACTTCACCGGGTAATTGCATGAGCCAATTCTCTCTAATAAACTCTCTTTTACGTATACGTATATCCTAGTAGTTCTGTTTCTGTGTAGAACCCTGACTAACACAACTTCCAAAGAATAGAATTCAGTGGCAGTAATGGTGTTTGACTTGGGTACCAGACATTGTGGTCGGCTCCTTGCTTTCTCTCAGCAATCACTCCCTCTGAGGCAGCCAGCCGTCAAGCAACCTACCAAGATGACTGCGTGCTGGTGAACTGTGGCTTCCTTTAATAGCCAAGAAGATAGTGAGGCCTTCAGCCAACAACCACGTTGGCGAGCTGTCTTGGAAACCAGTCCTCTAGAACCCCACCTTCAGATGACTAGAGCCTTATAAAAGGCCCAGAGCCAGAACCACCCACCGAAGCTACTAATTCCTGACCCTCAGAAACCATATGAGATAATAAATGTGTGTTGTTATAAATAGCTAAGTTTCAATATAATCTGTTACACAGCATACTTTGAGTAATGCAAGCTCCTACTTGGAGTGTCTGACTAAATATGGGTTTGAGGTGGAACTTAGAATATATATTTAATATAAGCACCCTTCTGATTTTGATGCAGGCACTCAGTCACCAGGTGTCATAATAGCTGCAAGCGTGTATTAGTTTGAAAGCACCCATGCCTGAGGTCAGCTCCATCTTTATAATATTCTGTGAATAACCATCTCCCTTACTCTACCTCCTAATCAAGCACGTGGAGCAAGTGGTATTACCTCCTAAACTTTCTGCTTTTTAAAACAAGTAGGTAGAGTTCCCATTATTATAAAAATGATACACACTCATTGTTAAACATGAAGAATATAAAAATGTATTGAGAATGCAAAGCATACGTACATATTCTCTAAGTCTCTATTTTGATACATGCTTTTCATATTTAGGTACAAATAATCATTGTACTATTGTCATAAAGTTTCTTATCAATTTTTCACTTACCACTGAAACAGTGACTGTTATGTAATAGAGCTCAATATTGTCGAATAGCTATTTTGTGATAAATTTACAAATTAGTCAACTTTTTTGTAAAAGCAAACAAATGAATAACATTGCATCATGTATATGTACTATCATTTATTTTTAAAGTACTAGATGGAAAGTCATAAGCATTACTAAAAGTTTTAATACATTTTGTCATGTTGCTTTTGGGAAAGGTTATGGTATTCTGATTTTGAAAATGATTTTAAATGGCTAAAGTTTCCCAGGAAAATATATACGTTTTGTAACAAAATAAAACAAAGGTGAGAGATGAGGGAAAGTGAGTGGCATGGAATTTATAGACACAAAATCAAAGCTATACACTTAAATTTGATGCTTCTTATCTCAAAATTTGGGGAAACTGAAGCTTCAAGAGAGTAGAAAAGTAAGTAAATTGCAGAAGAGAAAGAATGAGGCACAGAAATGAATGTGGAATATATCTCTTCACATATCTACAGACATCTAGCTGAAACTGCTCTAAGCAGGCAGGGCATGGTGGCTCACACCTGTAATCCCAACACCCGGCAGATCAAGAGATCAGGAGATCGAGACTATCCTGGCTAACAAGGTGAAACTCTCTACTAAAATACAAAAAATTAGCCAGGCGTGGTGGCACATGCCTGTAGTTCCAGCTACTTGGGAGGCTGAGGCAGGAGAATCACTTGAACCCAGAGGCAGAGGTAGCAGTGAGCCGAGATCACACCACTGTACTCCAGCCTGAGCGACAGAGCAAGACTCTGTCTTAAAAAAAGAAAAAAGAAAAAAACTTTTCTAAGTAGTAAGCAGCCAACTTAAGAAAAGAAAGCCTGTCAGTGAGCTGATCTCTCACAATAATATTTCTTATTACAATGTGATTTCAAACAAATGGATGATGAGGTTAAACCTACGGGCAATTGTGCTTACTGTTCTGTGATGACAGAGTGACCATTATGGAGACTTCAGGCCACACAATGTGACTGAGAATATTTGTTTAAGGGAAACCAATGCATACTAATCAAAAAGAATGCAGGAGGCATCTTTATGTGGTGCACTAGCAAAATACCAACCTGAAGTATGCCTTGTGTAGATTCAATACCGTTTTATTCATAAAGCTGTTTTACAAGTTCAGGAGCAGTGACCTCAAACTAAAATGTAGCTCATACATGCAATGAAAATTGTGAAAGCTTGAGCTTGAGTCAAGTTAATTGAGATACAGGACACATCAAGCAGTTGTGGATGTGAGGCATTAAGGGACATGGGAAATCTGGGCAATGCTGAAACCAAGTTATATTGTTAAAATTGGCCATATCCTTTGCAGAGTATGTTGAGGAAAACCAGAATATGCTATGTTTTGCATGTTACTGTTATGACAGTTTCCAAATAATAATAATGATAATAATAACATTTATATCTGAAAAAGAAAATAATTATGCATTGATTAATGGTTCATTTATTGTTCTTGTTTTTTTAATCCCATGATTTAATTATTTTGAAGAATACAAACATAGTGAACATGACGACTTAAGAGAAGTGTCTGACTAGCTTGTATTCAAAACAGAAAAAGCAGTAATTGTGCATCTCTGAATATGTCTAAATGAATTAAAAATTGATCATAATGCATGCATGAATTTTATTTAGAAAATACAGTAATTCGTATAAAAGTAAATTTAACAAAAACCAAAATGACAAAATTTCCTTTATGCAAGATTCTGGTAGCCAATTAAATTTTATTACAGAATCAAGCAGCAAAAATTAAAGCCCCACCTATATAACAGCTGTCTTTGTAGAAAAGGAAAAGAGGTCATGGATGTTGCCTAAAAACTTTACACTAGCAATGTTCCATTCAGGCACAAGCCTCTGCTTTCACACTTCAACAAAAAGAACTTGGTTCATGGTTTAAAAGAAATTCAGTTCTAAGCATTTTCAAGTTTTGATTGAAAGGAAAAAAATTCTTACTCCCTCTTCATAGGGAGAACTAAAATATTGCCAAGACACAAACAAAATATGTATAGCTTGAATAGCTTGATAAAACCATCACACACAATGACCAGCCCCATCTCCCTCTCAGTTTCCACCCACTGCAGGTAATTCAGTGAAGGAGTGAGCTTCTCAATAATCCATATTTGTGTGGAGCTCATCCGGGAGTTGGTAACAACCCATGTAAACTTATGGCTCTGCTTGTTCAACAACAGTCAACTGCAAAAAAGTGATGCATCTGGTTTCTGTGACTGTGTTGGTGACCAAATTAAATCAACCACCCAGCTGAACTGATCAATAGTGCGGAAAGTGGCCATTCATACAGCTGGAAACACCATTCCAGATGAAAAACAGTCGCTTCAGAGGCTTCCTGTGACTCCTGAGTCAGTCTACAATAACATAACTTTCAGAAACTGGATTCTTAGGAGCATGGAATTGTAATGTGGGGAAATAATAAAGCTTTCATGTATATAGAAGTTACAGAGACTAATCATCTTTCTCAGATTTTACATTCTCATTTATAAAATGTAATTGGGTTCTGTGCATGCTTTGGACAGCCTGGGAGGCAGAAACTCAGCCGAAGGTAGTGTGGGGAGGTGAGAAGGATCCAGATTTTCGGTCAGATATTCTGAGCTCCAAATGAACCTCAACAGGTTTTTTGACTTCTCTTTTTTTTTAATCAATAAAATGGATATTATAATGCCTTATGGAGCCAGTTATCTTCAGAATTACATAAGGTAATATATATTTATAAGAATCTAGCAGAGTCTGGAATACAATAAGTAGTCAATAAATATTTATTAAATAAATGATTCTAGGAATGAATAAATGAATGAATGAATTATTAAGGCTGAATATGAGTTTCTTTCTTCCTTTCCTTGTCATGGCAACTAAATTGAGCTATAAAACAAATAGGACTAGAGAGAAAGTCAAATGAGAGCCGTAATAGGGGCTGTTATTGGTGGGACAGTTGCTAGGAGCTAAGCATTTACACATATTATTTAATAATACTAATAATAGTTCATCATACCTATAGTGAACCAAGCACTATGCTAAGCACTTTATGCATGTTAACCAGTTTATGATTTTTATAGAACCTTATCAAACAGGTACTATATTTACCTTCATGTCTTGCATGAAGTTATAATCCCCATTCACAAATAAAAAAATTGTAACTTTGATAGATTAAGTGACTATGGCCAAGACAGATCCCACGAGTTTCTGACTTCAGAGTTTGCAGGTTCATTGCACAACCTGCTTCTCCAAGGGGAGAGTCTTTCCAGGAAAGATGAGGACAATTGTTAAAGGACCAAGTTAATTTGTTAATTAAAACAGAAAAAGTGTAAATCTAGGGCTGAGGGAAAAAGAAAAGGACGCTTAGCAGATGACAAGTCTTGACAAAAGAATAAGAACTGAAACTCCACACTGGGACCCTGCACTCCAGTCCATTGGGAAAAGGAAGCTGATTGTCCCTAGTCTGAGTGCTCCACTAGGCTACAGTGTAAAAGCATCAATCTTGTGTATCCAGATAAACACTTGGGATGATACCCAAGGCTGAACTGAACTGCATTCATCAATAATAATTTCCAAAAACATTTACATTAGCATTCTAATTACTATTCATATATGGTAGAGAAACAGGAAATTATTAGTTTGTAAATGACTTTAAATCTAGGATGAATTATGATGTGAAAACTGAAGTCTGTCTTATTTTCAATGTGTGGCAAAATATTGAGTTAACCAATCAATGCACTCCATGTTCTGGAATTTTATTGTAAGTATGATGTATCTAACTAAAAAATGTCTTCATGAGGAAAGATCTTTTCATCTGAAATTATGAAATTCACGTATAGATACCCAGTATCAGAGGTTTATCCTGCTTTAGGCCATCACTTCGCTGGTATTGAAAAATCCATTAAATACACGACTTACCTTATTTGTTTAGTTTTCTAGTTATATCCTAAATAATTTAGTTTACTAATCTTATTTATTGTGAAGCTTTGCTCATTAGAGTCATATTATTCATTTCCCTCAAAATTATGTAGCTTCCTTGTGCTGACTCCTGTCCGTCAAAAAGGGAGTTTTTCTTTTCTTTTCTTTCTTTTTTTTTTTTTTTTTTTTGAGAGTTGCTGAGTGTCACTGATATATATCCAGTTCATCTTAAATTAGACTTCTGAATCTCAGAAGGTATTAACTTTATGGATGTTTTGAAGCTTTGGTCTGCTGGTATCCTCATATCCAGATTCTTGAAAAGTTTATCATGAACACCTAGAGCCTAGAAATTAAAAGTCTAGAAATCACTTCAAATTTTTCCTCTCTTTCTCCTCTTCACCAGCTGCTACCCTACCACTCCACCCCTCTCTGGCAATCTGCAGTTCTCATTTCTATAGCAATGGAGATCAACATTCTAAAACATGGCCACTGACATTCACATAGCTCAGGTGAGGACTATACATGGACGTGTATTTTCCATATGTCTTTTTAAACTAAATCTGACCCTAGGTTGCCTCCATACTTGGAGTTCCCAGTATTGTACTGCAGCTAACTTAGTATGTAAACAAATTGCAGCCTAAGAGCATATTCCTGTAAAAGTAGCCAAGTTTCAGCCAATCATATTAGCCAAGCTTCAGCCAATCACAGGATGTCAACTGATCAGCACATGTCCAAACGAGGCAAATGCCACTTCCCACTATGGACAAATAAGGCAAATGTGAGGTTGAAACCAATTAAGCGCTTTCTGTAGATCACTTCCTTTGTCTGCCTATAAAAACCGTCTACCCATGTCACTGAGTGAAGCTCTCTGAATCGATCCTGGTTCTAAGGACTGCACAGTTCATCAATTATTTTTGCTCAAATAATCTCTGCTACGTTTAAATTGTCTAAAGTATTTTACTTACTAGTCTTCATATTTAAATGTTATAAATCAAGCTAACAGTTAAAACATTTCTAGACTCTTAAGTGGGTAAATAGGCCTTTATTTTTTAAAATTATATTAAAAATATATGAAGGTATGATTTTATGTGACATATTTGGCAGAACATTAGTCAAATAAAAGATAATAGATTCACAAAATATTAACTTTATTATCTAAATCATGTAGTACATACACATTATTTTGTGGTGATTTTCATTATCTCTTAAAGCAGTTTCAAGATCTATATAATCTGTATTTCATTTCAATGTTTATAATGCTGGAAGATTATTTAAAAAAACAAAACCAAAAGTTTGTTCGAAGTCTCTTTTTAAGCAAGACTGTTTCTTCATCTATATGGCCAGAGAGGTGAGCCTAGCTAAACAAGGGTAAGCTCAAAAGCCTGGCAAGGAAGAATTCTGAGGGTTCCTGGTATGATTGCCTGTGATGTACGAAGCAGGCTGTTTGTTCATAGGCTTCAATTTCAAGCACTGTAGATACTAGACTAAATTGTACTGTTGCTCAATATTCATCAAATGTAAGGCCAGGCGCGGTGGCTCATGCCTGTAATCCCAGCACTTTGGGAGGCCAAGGCGGGTGGATCACGAGGTCAAGAGATCGAGACCATACTGGTCGACATGGTGAAACCGCATCTCTACTAAAAATACAAAAAAATTAACTGGCATGGTGGCGCGTGCCTGTAGTCCCAGCTACTCGGGAGGCTGAGGCAGGAGAATTGCTTGAATCCAGGAGGCGGAGGTTGCGGTGAGCCGAGCTCGCACCATTGCACTCCAGCCTGGGTAACAAGAGCGAAACTCTGTCTCAAAAAAAAGAAAGAAAAAAAATTCATCAAATGTTTTTATTTGAATCAAATTTATTATAGATTTGATTAAGTATTTCAGAAATGCACTCAGTGTGGTGATATTATTTCTGTGTAACCGCACAGACAACCATGCCCTTACAAAAGATTATGTATTCTCATGTTTCATTCAGTGTTGTTTTGGGTCCTCATATTTCCTTTAAGCTTTAGCGCTGATTTGAGACCTGGGATTCCAGGCCAAATAGGCACCAGAATAGCTTGGCTGTTCCTTATTTGGATGGTCTCAGTAATTTGCCTTTTGTAACATAGACCCTGATTATTTTCCAGTTACCTTACATGAGTTGTAAGAAGTTTGAGGGCATTGGCTAACAGTCTGACTTGAACATCAGCAAAGCGACAGGGCCTAACAAAAGACTGAGTGATCTGTAGACTCAAAATAAGTGTTGACTAATTAATTACTGCATAATAAAAGAGGCTCTTTGACAGAGTAAATTTCAAATATTCTTTTTATTTCATTTTAAAGTTTTGGAAACTACACCCAACATAAAATTACCACCTTAACTATTTTAGGTCCAATGCCATTAAGTTTAAGTGTATTCACATTTTGAATATACTTAATGCCACTGGACTTAAAATGGTTATTAATTTTACATCATCAAAAGGCCTTTACATAATTACAAAAACCTCTGCATCATCCACTTCCAGAACTCTTGAAAAGAGTTGCAAAAACTGAAACTCTAAACAACATGCTCACTCAACAATGACTCATCATTTCCCCACTCCCCCAGCCTTGGCAATCATTATTTTACTTCCTGTTTCTATAATCTTGACTACCTTAAGTGCCTCCTCTAACTAGATTTATGCAGCATTTATATTTTTGTGATAGGCTTATTTCATTCATCATAATGTTCTCAAGTTTCATTCATGTTATGACCTATGTAAGAATTTGCTTTCTTTTTCAGTCTTGGTAGAACTCATTGGTGAAATCATTAGGTTCTGGGCTTTTCGTTGTTGGGAGAGTACTGATTATTAATTAGGAATTCACTCTCTTTACTAGTTACACGTGTATTCATGTTTTCTATTTCTTCGTAGTTTATAGTCTTAGTAGGTTTTAGGTTCCCAGAAATGTGCTTATTTCCTCTATGTTACTGAATTTGTTGCCATAAAATTGCTCATAGAACTCTTGTAGAATTGATATTAATGTTCCCACCTTTGTTTCTGATTTTAGAAAGCTGAATCTTATGCTTTTAATTTTTCCATCCAGCCAAAGTTTTGCCAGTTTTGCTAATCTTTTTAAAGAACCAACTCTTCGCTTTTTTGATTTTCTCTGTTGTTTTCTATTCTGTATTTCATTTATCTCTTCTTTAACCACTATTTCCTTCTTTTTGCTAGATTCGGTTTTTATTTGTTCTTTTTCTTTCTAATTCTTTAAGTTGTAAATCTAGGTTGTTGACCTGAGATCTTTCTTCTTCTTGTTTTGAAATATGTGTTTATATCTTTAAAATTTCCTCTTATTACTACTTTTTAAAATCCCCAAAGTTTTGGTACATTGTGTTTTCATTTTCATTAATTTTTTATTATTTTATAATTTCCCTTTTAATTTCATTGGATGTTTCAGAGCTTATTGTTTAATTTCCACAAATTTGAGAATTTCCAGTTTTACTTGTATTATTGGATTATATCTGCATCTTGTTTAAGTTGAAGATGATACTTTGTGTGATATCTGTCTTTTAAAATCTACTGAGATTTAACGTGTGGCCTGACATTATGGTTTACCTTGGAGAATGTCCCATCTGCACTTGAGAGGGTTGTGTTTTCTGTTGTTGTCAGTATTGTGTTTGGCGGATGTTGGTTAGATCTTGTTGGCTTATTGTGTTAATAATGTCCTTTACTCCCTTACATATCTATGTTCTTTCTGGTTGTTCTATTATTGAAGGTGAGGTTTTAAAGATTCCAACTATTAATGTAGAGCTATTTCTCCCTTCAATTCCATCAATTTTTGATTCATGTATTTTGATGGTATGTTATTAGGTATGTAAATGCTTATAATTAGTACATATTGCTGTGTAAAATATTTGATTAATATATAATAATCCTCTTTGTCTCTTGTAACATTTTTTGACTTAAAGTCTTTTTGTCTAGTTTTAGTATAGAAGTTCTCCTGCTCCTTTTTTTTTTTTTTTTTTTTGGCTATTATTTGTATGGAATATCCATTTCCATTCATTTATTAATTTCTATTTGCATCTTTTGATCTAAATTGAGTCTCTTGTATATATGCCATAGTTACATTGTATTGTATTTCTCCAGTCTGCCAATATTTATCTTTAAATTGGGTAATTTCATTGATTTAGATCTACTTATGTATCTATTTATTTATTTTGAGACAGGTGTTTCACTGTCACCTGGACTGGAGTGTGGTGGCATAATCTTGGCTCACTGCAGCCTTGACTTCCTGAGTGCATGTGACTCCCTCACCTCAAACTCCTGAATAGTTGGGACCACAGGTCTGCACTGCCAGATCTGGCTAATTTAATTTTTTTGTAGAGATGAGATCTCATTATATTGTCCAGGCTGGTCTCAAACTACTGGGCTCAAGCAATCCTCCCACCTTGACCTCCCAAAGTGCTGGAATTACAGGCATGTGTCACAAGATCTGACTGATTTACGTTTAAAGAATTACTAATAAGGAGGGACTTAGTGTTGTCATTTTAATATTTAATATCCGTTCTCTGTATGCCTTATAGTTTTTTGTCTCTCATTCCCTACATTACTGTCTTCTTTTATGTTTAGTTAATTTATTTAAAGTCTCTTCTCATTTTCTTTGTGTATATTTTTCAACTATTTGCTTTGCGGTTACCATTTGGGATTACATTATTTACACATTGTGTGTATGCAAACATGAGCTAATACTATTTACATGCCTTAGTCTCTTAAATCATGCTGAAAACAAAAAGTGGAGTTACACATCATTATTACAATAACATTAGTTTTATAATTGCCCTGGTATTTATCTTTACTAAGATCTTTATTTCTTTCTAAAGCTTCCAGTTGCTATTGAGTTTCCTTTCATGTAAATCTGCCTGTCTCCTGAGCATTCTTAGCATTGCTTACAGGGAATACATATGCTAATAAACAATTCAACTTCTATTTAACGTTGAATGTTTTCATTTCTTCCTCATCATTAAAGGACTCTTTTGTTGGTTGTTGTGATTTTGAAAGACAGGTCTCTTTTCTTTTCTTTTCTTTTCCTTTCTCTTTCTTTCATTCATCTTTTTTTCTCTTTTGAATTTTGTGTATATCAGCCCACTGCCTTCCTGCCTCCAAGTTTCTGATGACAAATATGTTGCAAATATTATTGAGGATCACTTGTACATGATGAGTTGCTTTTTTTCTCACTGTTTTCAAAATTCTTTGACTTTAGATTGATGATTATAATGTATCTCCATAATGCATTTCTCTGAGTTCATACTCTTTACAGTTCATTGAGATTTTTGGATGACTATATTCATGGCTTTCATCCAATATGGGACATTTTTGGTCATTACTTCTTTAAATATTTTCTTTGTTTGTTTCTTTCTCTTCTTAATCCAGAGTCCCACAATAAGTATGTTGGTTCTCTTGTTAAAATTTCATAGGTTCCATAGGCTCTGTTTAGTTTGCTTCAATCTTTTTACCCTCTATTTCTCAGACTCAGTAATTCTTATTTTCAAGTTTGCTGATTCTTTCTTCTGCTTGTGCAGATCTGTCATTGGGACCCTCTAGTGAATTTTTGATTTCAGCTATTATACTTTTCAACTCCAGAAGTTCTTTTTAGTTTCTGTCTCTTTATTGATCTTTCCATATTGTTCTTACATTGTTTTCTGGACTTTCCCAAGTCTTCCTTGGGTTATTTGAGCATCTTTAGACGTTTTAGAGTCTTTTTGCAGTAGATTTTCCTTTCCATCAGGTGTTTTACAGGGACAGTTTCTGTTGGTTTATTTTCTGCCTTTGAATAAGTCATACTTTTTTGGTTGCTTTGTATGTCTTTGATTTTGTTGTTGAAAGCCAAATATTTTGGTTTAAAAATGTGATAACTGAAAATTTAATTCTCCTCCCTCCCCGAGGATTAGCTGATTTTCTGTTTTGTTTATTGTTTTTATTATTATTATTATTATTGTCTTACATTGTATGTGTGGCAAAGATCAGCCTAAAGTGCAAACTTATGGTCTTCTCAGGTCATTGCAGAACCTGAATTTTTTTCTTTTTTTCTGGGCATGCATGGTAACTTCTTAATTTTCTCTGTGTATATGGTTGCTTTTGAATGCCCTAGTCTTCAATGTCTAACTCTTGAAAGGAAAAAAAAAAAAAGGGAAAAATTAAAGATGATAAATTTAGAGGCCATTTATATTTCTGGAAAGTCATTTAGCCAGAGAGGGAAGTGCTCGTAACACTGGGGTAAGGTGCAACGATAGTGGCTCTCCTCCTTTTCTCAGCAGTCAATAATCAGAACACAGATCCTCGATATTAGGAGGGCAGGGTTGTTTTCACTCACTCTGGCTTCTGCAAGCTCTGTGCAAGATACTCCAGGAACACATGCACAGCTGCCTGCCACAAGGATACAGGATAAATAATGGGCAGCCTCTGCTTAACTAAGAGATACAATTGATTCAAATTAACCACAACTTACTGCCCAAGGCTTTCCCAATAATTTGCAAGCCTTTGATAGATTTAGGAGTTCCAAAACATCACAACAAACAGAGTCTGTCTGTGAAATTGTTATCCACACGGAGAGTCAGATTCCTGATGTTTTCCTCTCTACCATCATCCCAAGATCCTTTAAAAATGTTTTTGGATTACCAGATATAACCAACTCACCCTCTTTTTGCACTTCTACAGAATGAAGTAATTTACATTCAGAAATCTCTATTCTCAGGGATTTTATGTTCAAATTATGCAGATGAGAATTAGACACATACATGTTTAGCCAACAAAACAGTATAGACAGAGTCCTGGGGCACTTGGTATGGAGACTGTGTGCGATGCATGTTCAGAGAACGCTGACTAGTGCGGCCTGGAATCTTCAGGGAAGTGGGAGTGAACTGGGTTTGGAAAGATGATCGAATGTTTCCGTGGTTGAAAAACAGAAAAGCCAGTTCCAACTTAACATAGATATAAGACATTAGCATCATATTTTCATGTGACAGTAAACACACTGAAGATTCAGAATAAGTGTGTGCCAGTAAAGAAGTCACACAAAGTAAAACTGTATGGGTAAGATGAAGTCAAATAGCTTGTTATAAAAAACTCTAAAACCCAGAGAAGAATTTGAAAAATAAATTAGGAATTGAGCTGTCGTTGAAGATTTTGAAGACCAAAAAATTATTTTTATTTATACCAGCAGACACTCCTGATTGGTAGAATCATTGTAAAAGTCACCTGTTAAACAGAAAGGTGTATGTGTGGGTGTTTGCTTGTATGTGTGTGATTCTTAGCATTCAATGATGATTAATGAAGTTGAAGGAATCAGTTTAAGATAAGCTTTTTGCCTCATAAAACTTTGACTTCTCAAACCTAACATTTTTCTCCTGAAAAAAAAGGTGTTTATTTTCTATGTAACAGTCATGCACATCAAGCACAACTAACACAGAATGTGGAGTTGGAAGCATTTCAAGGGCACTTGATATAACAGCTTCTTTTGCCCTAGTATGGTGACGTTTTGGAAATATATGAAAATGTCAGAGTGTGACAAATCCAAACTTACACCAAAATAGATGAAGAGTTTGAAGTTTTGCAGGCTGTAAATTATTGAAGCCGATTTTAAATTTACTTAATTCAGTGTCCTGGTGTTTTGTGTCACTTAACATAAGATAAAGTTATGGTTTATTCAGATTTCCTAATAGGAGATGAGAGTTTTCAAGTTTGTGGAAAAAAGGGAATCTGATTTTAGCTTTCGTTGTGTGTGTGTGCATGTGTGTGTGTCCATGTGCATGTGTTTGTATGTGTGTAAAGAAATCTATAAACTTATGAGAACAGGTAGCTTTCTGCACAGCCAAGAGCTAACAGTGGCTCACACATCTCGAGGGCTCACTACCTGCCTCATCTCGTTCTACAACCTTCTTGTGGATCTCGTTTAATATTCACCAGTATCAAAAGTGGTAGCTGTTGTTTGTGTGCTTGCTTGCCTTATGCTAGTTCACCTTATGCTTGTTCATGCTGAACACATGGGAAAACTGTAGCACAGGCAGCTTAAATAATTTGACCAAGTTGATCAACTGCAAGCAGTCGTACCAGAAATCAAACAGTGTGACCTCAAAACACATATGCTTAGCCACGAAGCCATACAGCCTCACACATTTTGCCCATGTACTTTAGTAGTACTTGAGAATTAGTAAAGCACTAACATTATAAAATAGCAAGAACAAAATCCATAGTCTCAAAGCATGCCAAAAATCTAATATTTGCTCTATTTTCTAGTCTTTTGTTTATTTATAATAAAAATTAGTATTAATTTTTAATAACATGGTGAATATATGAACATATTCTTTTTACTAAAAATTAACACATTATAGGTAAGACAAATCTTTCCTTTTGCCACAACCCCTAAACCCTATCCTCTCCCTCTTTTCTCCACTTGCCCAAGACATTATTGTTATTAGTTTGGTGTCATTCTCTATACCCTTTACAATGCATTGACATCATATTATACACATGCACATGTATATGTACATAGAAAATATATAGTACTTAATTCCATAAAGTGTATTATTCAGTATATATCAATTTTCATGTTTCTTTTCAACAATACATATCTATCTGTTTCAATTTTTAAAAATACCTTCACAGTTCCAAAGTATGAATATAGTTATTTTATTCAGTGATTATCTTCTTAATAAACTTTTATTTTTGTTTTTTTTTCTTGTTTCAATACCAATCCTCTTTCAGACCTCATTGTATATATGTATGAGTACTCTAATAAAGATGCCTTAGAGAATTATTGAGTTCTATGGAATTTGTGACTTGATAGCAATTCCAAATTTCCATTCAATTTCCAGGTCCCCCTCTACCAATTTATTTCCCCACAACAATTTATTTCCCAACTCCTATTTCAGAAGGAATTGATATAGGAGTATCAATTTCCCAACAAACTCACAAAATTTGATGTTTTTAAAAATTTTAATGTCTGCATCCTGGTATATGAAAAATGGTATTGTTTAATCTGATTTATCTGATTGCTAGTAACTTAGAAAATCTTATTCCATGTAGTGTTACACTTTATATTTCTTTATAATTGCCTATTTATATTCAAATTGCCTGCTTTTCTAGGCATTTGATTGCCTTTTCTTTTTTTGTAGTTCTTAAGACACTGAACACTAGCCTTCTGCCTGCTACATAACGTATATGTGGAAATATATATATATATATTGCTAAAAGTGTGAGATGTTAAATTACGTTACTTTATTTTGCTTTTTTTATCCTGAGGTCATGTTTTGGAGAATAAAATAACAAGTAGTGTTTGAAGAAAATTATTATGAGCCACAAACAAATGCAGCTTTGAATAAAATAACTTAATAGGGTCTCATTTTTTAAAATGTCAATCAAGGAAATTATGCAATGTTTATTTCTGGAAAGTTGTTCATCATCCTTGATTTGCAGTCCAGACACTATGCAAGAGCAATATAGATCAACATGAGGGACCATTAGATCCTGATAATTTGCTATCTAAAAAGTGGAAAATGGGAACATTATTACATTCTAGTACTGTGTTCTTGTTGGTTTCCCTGGGCTTGGGGCAACTGGAGTGTGACCTTCAGGCATCAGATGCCTGGGCAGTCCAGGGCAGCAATTGCAGGCAGACCAGAGGTTGGAGGGGCATAGTGGTTGAAGGAGCTTACTGACAGACAGAAGCAAATGTGGCTGGAGCCATGCAGAGGGGAAAACAAACAATAGACAGACAAACAAAGATGCTCTGCAGTTTAGCAAAAGGTAAGCTGCCCCTTTTTCCCTAGGCTTACTCCAAACAAATTATTATGATGGGTCCACAGCCCTTCTAAAGGAGACACAGCCTTCACTGCAGTTAATTATAAAGTAAGAGAATCAGCATATGTGATGCAAAGGGAAAGGTCTAGGAGCTTCATTCCTCCACTTACCTTGACCTGTGGAGAAATTACTAAAACAATTGATTGCCTCCTCCATTCTGTCCTCATGCTGATTCCCATACTCTACTACCACAAAGATGCATATGTGTGGGAGTCTCAGGTTATTTTCCTTAAACTTACTGCCTACTCACTGAAATCCCTTTGTGTTTAGTGTAGCACATATTAATAAAACTTGTGCTTATCCAGCTTAGTACAGTGGGCTCAGATCTCAAATTACAGACACTGTCTGAGTAAAAAACTCCCTGAAGAAGTGCATAGGATCCTTGTGAGAATATTAAGAATGACGTTATTGACATAAACACAAATATGACTTTGATGAAGAACCCAGGAGAAATACTAAATAAGAAAAGGGCCTGGCAAACACAGATTTAATAACTTTTGATGCTATCTATGTGCCTACTTTTTTATTCAAGTTGAGTCTTTCCCTATCTGGTCTCAATCTGGCTACAACTAAGTGACATAATGACAAAGAAAAGAATTTAAAAAAGACAGTTATGAAAAGTTAGAAGAGATAGAGCCCAGGTGTCTAATCTTGACTTGCGTTAGTATGAACCCAATCTCTTTCTAATCTCTGATCTTCCCATTGGCTTTTTCAGGCTACATCTTATTTTTGCAGATCACGTTTTTTTGCATATTTCTGCCACCAATATCTATCTGTCTAATGTAACTTTCTATTTTGTTAGGGGTAAAAATAACCTAACCCTACTGCCTCCAACCCCACTGTCACTCATCTTAAATCAGAGAAAGGGGCTGCGAAAAGCACACAATTTCTAAAAAGAAATGTACCTAACAGTCATTATTTCTCAAAAGAAAAGATAGTAGAATCCAGAGCCTCCATCCCCAAGCCTCAGTGTAAGCTCTTTAAATAGATGGCTCTGTTCCACCCTGGTACTTTTAGGGGCATACAAAACACATTTATAAGAGTTGACCCCTGACACATACTCACTGAAGTCACCCCTATTTATCATCCTGAGAATCTTTCCTGGTCCTCTGAGCCCTCCTCATCTCAGATCCTACTAACTTCAGACCACTGAATGCTTTTTAGACAGATAGCATGATTACCTTTGCAAATTACTCAGGTGATTTCTGCTACAGTGTGGAGAGGGGATGAGAGTGGGATAGACAGAAGAAAGTCCAGGGAGAGAGTTCTCACAATGTCCCAGGCAGGAGAGCAAAGCCTGTATTTCCACAGGTAAGCAGGGATGAAGCAGATGGATATATAAACTATTCAGAAAGCCAATTCCTAAGAGATCAGGAAAGAAGAAAAAAAATGTGATCATGAAGAAACAACTCCTAATTCCCTGAATTCTGTAAGTTGTGTTGGTACCACTTTGTTAAATGGAACTCAGCCCACATAACTGATACTGTCTCAGTAAATGGAGTAATAGCATTCTTTGAATCAACATCCCATTTTTATGGCTGTATTATGTTTGAATATAACAGAGACTATAAATAATGACTACCAGGTATAGGAATTCAGAATGTTTCATTCTGTGCCATGTGGAGAACTTTAACATCACTTCAAAATAATCGTCACATGTAAAGATGCTTCATTATATTACAGCTCGTGCCTCCTAAAATGTTTTAGAGACTCTAAAAATGGTTCCTCCTATAAGTTGTCACATATCTGAATAAATTACAGAGTTGTTTATTCAAAAAATACTTTAATACAGTTTAGAAATACATAAATGATGTGATCCCCTTCCCACTTGGGGAGCCAGGCAAGACGGCTCTGGCTAGCCAGAATGGAACAGGGCTGGGGGAGAAAGTTGGGTGTGAGTTTTCAGAAACTGGCCACATGGAACAGAAAAGATAAAATATTGAGCTAACAGGAGGATAAGGGCTGAACATCCAGTGTAAGCTGCCTATCCAAATGTGCTGTGAGAGCCAGAAAGCTGGTTTCATTGTATATTATGACAATGGACAGGAAACGGTAGCAAAGGGTTTACAAGGCACCTTCTCATACAGCCTTTCATTTAGTTCCTCAAACTCATCCTAAACAGAGAAGCTAAAAATAAATAACATCTTCCATTTCATGAAGGTTTGGGATTAAGATGAAGGGGAAGATGCCTAATACATGATAGGTATTCAATTATGTGTTTTGACTTCTGTTTTGTAAATGCATATATATATATATATATATGCAAAATAAAACCAGGAAAACAAATGATGATCATAGATTTGTTTTCATATGAACCATGAAAACAAATCTATGACCAACTGCTAATGTCTAACTACCATGAATGTAGGAGCAGTTACCCAGTTCGATATCTTTGATTTCAAAAATAACTCAGGAGTAGTTCTGTGTTTTTATTTGACTGGGCCCCACGTTGGCTTTAGCAGTTTGTGGAGACAAACTCATAGCCCCAGGCATCTTGTATGCTCCCTAAAGGAACTGTTAAAAGTAAAGAGAAGCCCACTGAACACAATCCAGAACGCCAGCTCCAGTCTCTCTCCTGAGATTAAAGTGCTGTGTGACCGGACTAAGATAGTGCCAGCTCCAGTCTCTCTCCTGAAATTCAAGTGTTGTGTGACCTGCCAAGATAGATTTCTGTTGCTCGATAATACTTTTTCGACAAAAAAAAAATCAGCCCTTTCGACTTAGTCACCAGAGGGCTTTCTTCCTAGTCAAAAATGATCATGCTCCATATTTTTACAACAATGATTCTTACAGGTTAGTAGGAATATTCTGACCTAAATTCTCAGTGTTCGATTATTCCCCAAAACATTAGATTTGTGTTCAGTCTCTCAAAACCTCCTGAAGGAAATGAAGAAAGAGTGGATGGCTGGAGTAATTACACACACATCAAATTTGATGGATGGGAAAAATAGAGTTAACTGTGTGAAGGAGGGTAAAGATATGATAAAATCTGAGATAAAATTACTTTCAAATTACATAGAATCTTTCAGAATTGCTAGTTTGGAAAAAAGTCAGAATTTATGCAAAAAATGTAATCATGCGTGGTAGATCTGTATGGGTGTATACGTTTGTGGACTTTGTCCAGCCCACTCTGTTGCCATGTCTCTAGGATGCATCTGTCCAAATCTCATTTGTTCTTTTTTTCATTTCTCATAAAGCAAAATACCATGAAATTATTCTACTTATATTTTGAGCTTTTATGCAAATAGATTTCTAACCCAGCATGTATACAAAAGCAGCAGGATAGAACAATGGCCGATTTCCAATACCACTCCCATGCCTTCATATCTCCTTCTAAAGTGGATCAACTCCTTTCAAATCTAAGCTCTACAAGCCATGTGACCATGGAAAAGTTACATAAACTTTTGAGCCTTCATCAGAAAAAACTTCTCTGAAGTAAGAATAATAGCAGAATAATATATTGTGGATTTTTATGAGGATTAAATTATGGGCACAAAATAAGTGACCAACATATGCTATGTGTATATCCATAAGACAATCCTTAAGGCAGGACAGCACATCAAAGAAGTAAAATACCTGAACAAAGCTTAGAGTAATTACAAGTGGCAGAGCTGAGACAAGAAAGGGTCCACACTTTCAGACTCCCAGTTACACACCGTTATTATATAGTTTACACGGCTTCTCTGAAACTCCTACCATAAGGAAAAGTTCAAAGTGTCATAAAGTCATAACGTTCAGAGTTAAGAGTTTTCTTGAAGTTGGGTCCTGTTGTTCTGCAGTGGGTTTAACCCTCAGGAAACGTCATGGAAGACTAAAAGTGACTCATTTCACAAAGAACAAGAAAATTTTCCATGCGTAAATGTTCTTTTCTCACTCTCCTGTGTGGGATCATCTTTCTGCATTAAGGCAAAGATGAACAGATGAATTCTGGCCCCCATCCCAAACATTACACATTATTTCTCAGCCAGTACCCCATCATCACACTTCCCATCTGATCTCTGCTTTCCAAGTTCACAACCCAGGTCTCTAAATCTTCACTTGCATTAGTATGCAACCCAGACTCTTTCTAATCTCTAATCTTCCCATCGGGTTTTTCAGGCTGCATCTTATTTTTGCAGATCACATTCTTTGCGTATTTGCCACCAATATCTACCTCTCTAATATTAGTTTCTATTTGGTTAGGGGGAAAATAACCCTACCCCCTCCATCCACACTGTCACTCATCTTAAACCAGAGAAAGGGACTGGGAGAAGCACACAATTACTGAAAAGAAATGTCCTAGCGGTCATCATTTCTCAATGTGCCTACGACTCTAACATACAAAGGCAGCATTCTTTGATTACTATCATCAAAAGCCCATTACTCCAAAGAGGACGGTACACATTTTGAATGATGTTATTAAGGTGTTTTTGTGGCAGAAGTTGCTAAATAGTGAGCACTTTACACCCATCCAGTCATGCAGAGAACATTGAAATATTTAAAATATGGGGCCATCAGGCACTGAACCTAATATTTACTCTCTGAATCACTTAGCTATATTTTATCAGCTCCCCTGGTCTTCTGATTTTTCATCAACAGAAGATATATCATGAAACCCTCCAGTGCAGGGGAAGGTCATAACAATACCTTCCAGTGACTTCCATGGTGATGACATTAAAATCTGAACATACATTCATTTTCTGAGATACGCTGTTCCCTTTTGAAATGAGGACAGAATCAGAATAATCTTTTTTCTCTGCTCTTAAATCAAGCAGAGCTTGTCACTGCCTTCTGTGTTCACTTTGCATAATACTATTTTCTTTCCCTCTTGCACATTTCCCCTCCCTACTCTATCCTGCTCTATTCATATATTCATCAGGCAGGATAAGTCAGTTCAACATATATCTTCAAAAATCATGATGGTGTTCATTTCTCAAGAACCTTGGGTTTATATCTAGTGTTAGGTAATTCACCTCAGAGGGAAAGCACCACTGAGCTTATCATGTAAAGGGCATAGGTAGAGGTGAAGCCTAGTGAGACAGCAGGAGTTCCATGGAAAAAGGACAGGTACAAGGAGGCTAAGTTAGGTTTCAGCTCTGCCACCTTGTGACTGTGGGATGCTGGCAAATCATTTAATCCATCAGAGCCTTTATTTGTTAATGTGTAAGTTTAGGGCTACTGAAAATGAAAGCTAAAACTTTACAATGAATGCAAAACACCTTAGCTACTGTTATTGTTATTATTATGGCACAAGTTTGGATATTAAGCTTATTTTCCATTAAATAATACACATGTTAGGAGTAAGTATTATATCATTCACTCTCAGATTGTTTGACTATAGACACGGGTTAATACCTGTAACTTATTGATCTTGGCATTAGAGATTGTGTTTGAAATTTGATTTCTATGTCCCTGCTAAATTTTTCTAAGCAAGACAGCACTGATTTATAATTTGCTTATATGTAAAAAATGAAATTAATAATATCTACTTTACAGTTATGAAATTGAACTCTTGTGAACGTGAATAGGAAGAGGCTGGACATGGAAGAAAAAATTTTTAAATACATTTCTTTTTTCTCCTAAATTGCACTGGCTTTAAAAATAATATCCCTTCTGAATGTAGGCATGAAAAAATTTTTAAAAAAAGAAAATATAAGAGAAAAAGATAATATCCTTATGAAAACAAAAATATTTAAAATGTATTAGATTTTTTAAATAAGAAATGAAAGTAAAATTAACGTTTACAATATAAATGGTATTTGTTTTTGAGTCGAAACAATACGGAACATCCAATATCAACATAGCATAATCAAATTCCGCATAAGGCTATGATATTTGTGCATCACCGGATTGTTAAAAATCATTTTGGCTTTTGAGCTCTATAACTGACAATTACTACAGATCGATTCCCAAAGAATTGTGTCATTTTCTATTTCTTAAATTGTGGACTAAATACATGTTATTATTTTGCATCCTGCAGGGAAGTGGGGCAAGAAATTGAATATATTTGATTGGATCAAATAGAAAGACATTTTAACTTGAACTTGGGAAATGTTTGTCTAACCTCTAGGTCAAAATCATGATACCACTACTATGTAGTAGAAATTGTTCCCATGGCTACTTAAAAAATACATATAGTTCTTTAAGAATTCTGTAATATATATAATATTGTATATAACATATATAAAATATCAATGGAGATGCTCTTAAAAAAGTGGTAAGTCCCTTTGTCACAGGAATACAATGGCTTTGATACCTTAATGTGACAATAATATAAGTGAAATCACACAAAACCTCCACAAACGTGCCTTGGTCTTAAGCTAGTTGTTCAAGCTAATTTACTATCCTTTCTTTGTTGCTTACAAAACTTCACCTACCCTGGCTCTTCACCTACCCCCACCCAAACCTTGCATGTACTACCTCAGAGCTTCAGGCTCACTATTTCTGTTCTCGCATGTATATCAATGTGTTCTTCCTTTATTTTATTCACATGGATGCTGAAATAGCACATCCTAAGATTTGCTTTGCTCTCTGGGCAGTATTAAATGGCATTCCAGTTACTTCTTATCACTTCCCTTGCTTGCTTCCCTTCCTTTTATTTACTTTCTTTCCTTCCTTCCTTTTCCTTTCCTTCCCTTTTGTTCCCCTTCCCTTCCCTTCCCTTCCCCTTCCTCCCTTTCTCTAACCCTTCATTCCTTTCTTCCCTCCTTTCTTTTAATTTTGGTAGTACTTAACTATCTTTGTCACTGGACTACATATATATAATTTTATCTTAATTGTCTTATTCCTCAACCTGTTCCAAAGGACAGACACCCTATTTGGTTTACTGCTTAATCCAAAGCCCTAGAATAATAGTTAGTGCATAGTAAATATTCACTAAATCATTGTTGAATAAATATTGTTTTGGAAAAAAATGAAAAAGTGTATCATTAGTAGGCCACTCATGTTAAAGAACTCCAAATTTAGAAAGCAAACTTTTTATATACTTTGGAAAATAAATCCAGGGACTAGCACAGCCCAAAACATAATAAAGAGAAGTTCGATGAAATTATCACGATCAGATATAAGAAGGCAAGAAGCTCAAGGGGTTGTACTCAAAGAAGATAAAACATGCTCCTGTCTTCCACCTTGCTCACGTAAAGTAGCTCTCTACAATGGTTTCTGCCAAGTGGACAAATTAGTGACAGTAGAACTCTGGGAGTTCACTTTAATAGTAGTGAACTGCCTCATGGTGGGGATGAGAACAGGATATTCCTGACACCCAGAGGGAAAACTGAGAGGACCACTAGCCACATGTGTTCTGGGCATACCAGTTCAGTAGGATGGTTTAGCACATAATTCAGAAGTTAAGCAATAATTTTGTGAAACAGAATAGTTATGAAAAGAATGGAAATGAAAAATAAGGATATTTAATTGCTGAAGAATGCCTATCTTCATCTTTATAAACATCTCGTTTATAAATTATCAATTAAAGCTATCAAAAATTAAAAATGTTTGCCAAATGAAGATTTGAAACTTTCAACAGGCTAAGCAACATAGATATGTCTGAAGAGTGAGTTAATTAGAAGACGTATCAAAGAAATTTGTTTTCTAGAATGTAGTACAAACAGAGATATGATGTGTTTTAATATAAATTTAGAAAGAATAAATTCTAGATAATTATCTGGATGTAACAGAGGACAAATAAGATTGAAATAGTATAATGTTTGCATTCTTAAAATTTAGTGTCTAGTTTAAAAAAAAAAGCACTAAAATGTTTTGGAAGAACTTAAGGCCTTCAAGGCAGAAAAATCATAGTGATAAATGTTAGGATCTTCCAAAACACTGAGGACATTCTTAACATGCCTGCAAGATTTGGAAAAACAAAAAACTAGACAAAAAGGTCTTATCTTCATGGGGCTCAGTCTACTAAACACATCATGAAGATATTCTGTTTTGTTGGGAAGTGCCACTATTTCTGTCACATGAATCCATGGCATGTGTCTAACATGTCTCTCAACGGCTCATGGAAAAGAGACATGGATAAACAGTGAATGAAGTTTGTGAAATGCTGACCCATTGTGGGATAAACTGAATGGGAGAGGCACAGCAGAAGACAATGCTGAAAAATACCTTCTCGTAGCGAAAAGGCTTCAACTCAGAGAAACCTAAGCACGACTCACCAGGAGAATAATTTTTCTCTTCCCATATCTTCCATCAAGATACAGACATAATTCAGTGATGGTATTTGTCTCTTTATGTGCTATCCTAAGAATAATTCCCCAAGGGAAATTTAACCTGCTGTGTCTGATCGCCTTAACTGACTGCAGTGTCTGTTCTCTGAGGACTTTAATGCCCACAAAGCTGACAGAGCCTTTCTAATCAGTGAGCTGGGGCTGCTATTTGTCCTAGAAATCACAAAAGACAACTTCAAAAGATTCAAGCACAAGTACAAAATTAGGTCTTAAAATATTTGAATGGTGCCTGAGCCAGAGTCAATGGACCATTCCCTCCCTTGCTTTATATTTTGTGCAGCTCCTGCTCATTAAATATCACTGAATACACCCAACAGCTCTTTGAGAGATCAAATGTCTGAATGGGAAAGATCATTAAAAAGTGATCTGTGTCTCTGAAACCAGGAAATAATTCTGCTAAATAGAGAGAAACTGCATGGGGTGAGGAGCCTACATCTTCATTTATTTTGTAATTTGGGCTAAGATCTTTTAAAATTTTATAAAATGGTGTGTTAAAAAAATAATTTGCAGACCTTCTAACTACCAAATTACCCTTCAAACACAGCTCGGTCTTTCTTTCTGTAGAATGCTATGTTGAGGTAGGAACTGTGAGAGAAGCCAGATCTGTAAGAAACCTTTCATTTCTTGGAAACTTTCAGGTAGTTGAATAAATGAAATCCTCAGGAGAAGTGTTGGTTTCCAACTATGCAGTAAATTTTACTCTAAGTTGTCATAGACCATTAAGTTCCATCTTCTGATAGGCATGGAGACTGCTAAAGGATGAGGACCGCACTCAAAGAAGCAAATGTCATTTGTACAGGATTGTGATTGTTACTCTAAATGGAATTGAAAATAGATTGGGAATGTAAAGCTCAGTTGACCACATCTGGTGACAACATTTAAGACATGGAGAACTTTCTGAAGCCTTAAGGATATTGGAAACACTCAATCTTGTGTGTAATCATATTTAGTAGGAGACCGAGATAGTTTTTTGAATCATAGAGTTTATTATTTTATTATTATTTTTTGAGACAGAGTTTCCCTCTTGTTGCCCATGCTGAAGTGCAATGGAGCGATCTCAGCTCACTGCAACCTTCGCCTCCCGGGTTCAAGCAATTCTCCTGCCTCAGCCTCCCAAGTAGCTTGGATTACAGGTGACCACCACCACATCCAATAAGTTTTTGTATTTTTGTTAGAGATGGGGTTTCACCACGTTGGCCAGGCTGGTCTCGAACTCCTGACCTCACGTGATCCAACTTCTGATCTCTCCTGATGCCACGGCCTCCCAATGTGCTGGGATTACAGGAGTGAGCCAGCACACCTGGACTGAGTCATAGAGTTTAATTAGTCTTCTTTTGGCTGTTCTTTACTACCTCTGTGATCTTGGATGAAGTCAGCAAACTATCTTTGCCTCAGTTCAGGTTTGTTATGACAGTTTTTTTTTTTTTAACATAACATATAAAAATACCTACCACGGTGAATGAAACACAAAAGTTACTGTAAGATTGCTAATTTATGGAGATGGGATGGGAGAAGTAGTAGCAATTTTAGTGATGGTGGTGGACTCTGAAGATACAGTCTCCAATAACAACTCTATCATGTAACTGTCACTAAGTAAAGTAACTGTCACTTTCTTCATGGTTATTCTTAATCTGATCTCCTTATATGTTTCTAGGCTTATCTCACAATATTTCGTATGTAATATTATTTTTCATTTGGTCTTCCTTGTCTCTAAAAATGTCCTCCATTTTCTAACCAAAATATGATTTCTCAAACTGATCTATGAGCTAAGCTGCATATGTTCTCTCTTTTCTGCTTTTGTGAAAGTTCTACTCAAACGATTCCTTCTCATGAAGTAATATGCTGCATTACTCAATAAAAGGGTTTCTGGTTACTCACTGCTAACTGTTTATGGAACATCAGGTATGTGTAATGTTAGTAGACCACTTAACAATCTCTACTGGATTACCAGCTTTTAAAATGCAGAGGCTGCATCTATCAGTTGTGAACCTTGGAGCAGTATATTTAATAAGGAATGGAAAGCTTATCTACTATTTACTACAAAATAAATGTGACAGCTGGCCACTAGACTTTAAATTCTGGCTTGTCAATGACTTTTTCTTATGAAAAGCAAGAAAGTTTTCTCAGCATCAAAATATCAACTTTTTGCTTCATTTTATCTCGTCCTTCATTTTTATTTTGTTCTTTCATAAACATCCATGTATTAGGTCAGCTTAGAATCATGCTAATAGTTGCAGAAACCTTGGTAGGACAGAAAAACATAATCCTCACCTTTGAGAAGCAGGAAGCCAACTGGATCAGACATAAGAACAGCCAATTACACCAGAGTGTGACAAGTGCTCCCTCAGAGATATAGAAAGCCAGGAGAAGGAGCGCCAGTGTGGGACAAAACGGTATGAATACATAGGAAGTGTCTATGACAGACAGCCGGATGAATGGGTGAACAGGTAAGGAAGGAGAGACAGACAGACAGAGGTGTTTTATTTTTATATTTTGTATCTGGTATTCTTTATTCTTTCCTTCAGATGTGGGCTTCCATCTGGAATCATTTTTCTTCATGAAAATATTTGTATAGTATAATTTGTATAGTACAGATCTGTGGGAGATAAAATACCTTCAATTTTGTCTGAGGCAAATGCAATTATTTTATCTTCATTTTTTTAAATAATCAAATTTGTAAAGGACAGTTTTTATTTAATAAATTTAAATAAACCCATTTTAATGAATATTTTTAATAAATTTGAGTAAATATATGCATCATGTAACCAAGACCAAAATCATGTTATAGACTATTTCTCTCAACCCAAAACATTTCTTTGCACTCCATCCCAGTCAAACGCCTACGTCCCAGACAACCACTGATCTGTTTTCTAGCTATAGATTTGAATTATCTTTCTACAGTTCCAAATAAACAAAATTATACGGTCTGTGCATTTTGTCTCAGATTTATTTTTTTTGCTCAGCATGTTCTTGAGATTTCTCAATGCTGTTGTATGCACCAGTAGTTTCTATAACTTTACTGAATTTTATTTTTTATAATTTTATTTTATTACACTCTATTGTGTGGATATACAATAGTTTGTTTCTCTATTCACTTTTTCCTGAATTTGGGTCTAATTTTTAGTTATTGTGAAAAAAACTGCTATGAACCTTTATGTACAAGTCTTTCTGTGAAATATGTTTTCCTTTTGTAAATACCTAGGAGTATAATTGCTAGATTACATAATAAATAAATGTTACATTTTACTACAAATTACTAAATCATCTTCCAAAGAAATTATGCCATATTGCATTCAAGACCACCTACTAGCAATATTGCTACAAATTTTCTCCAACATTTTATATTATAATATAAATATAATTTTAACAGTTAAATGGGTATGCAGTGGTATCATATTATGGTCTTAATTTGCATATACCTAATGCTAAGAGGTTTTTTTAATGTGCTTATTGGTCTTTTAAACCTTTTTCTATGAAGTATTCTAACTTTTGGCTCTTTTTATTCAATTTTTAATTTTCTAACATGGAGCATAAATTAACTTTATTTTTGGAATATAATTCTGTAAGATTTAGCAGAAGATTATATTCATGTATAAGGCCAGGCACAGTAGCTCACAGCTGTTGGTTGTGGATTGCATGAGCCCAGGGGTTCAGCACCAGCCTGAGCAACATGGTGAAATCCCATCTCTGCAAACATTACACACACATACACACACACACACACACACACACACAAATTAGCTGGGCATAGTGGCACACACATAGGTCCCAGCTACTTGGGATGCTGAGGCAGGAACACTGATTGAGCCTGGGAGGTCAAGGCTGCTATATGAAACAGAATGGTTCACAACACAAAATATTCCTTCATACAATTCCTATGTAATCACACCTTCCTGCCAGCCCTAACCACAGGTGACTACCAATCTCCTTCATCTCTATTGCTTTTATTTCCCAGAATTAAATATGTAATCCAGAATTAAAAGGTAATCAAATTACTGTTTGATCTAACATTTTGAGTCTATTTCTTTCACTAAAGCTAATGTCTGAGTTTATCCAAGTTGCTTTGTGTGTCAATAGTTCATTCTTTTTCACTACTGAGGAATATTCCATTGTAAAGATGTGCCACAGTTTGCTTGTTTGCCCCTCGAAGGACAATAGTGAAGGAAGATTTTGGTGAATATGAATAGAGCTGCTATAAATACTTGTGTATAAGTTTTTGTGTAAACAAAATGTTTTTGTTTTCTAGGGTAAACACCATATAATTTGGGAATTTTTTTCTTATTGTTTTTAAAGTATAAGAATTATTTGTATACTCTGGACACAAGTATTTATTCAGATGTGGTAGGCTAAATAATGCTCCCCTTGGCCAAGGGTATCCACAATCTAATTCCTGGATCCTGTGAATGTTACCTTATATGGCAAAAGGACTTTGCAGGTATAATGAAGAATTTTAATATGAGGAGATTATCCTAGATTATTGGGGTTGCCTAAATGTAATCAGAGGGGTCTTTATAAGAGAGGTAAGATCAAAAGAGGAAGTAGGATACAAGACAATGGAAGCAAGAAGTTGGAGGACACAAGAATGTGGACACAAGCCAAGGAATGCAGGCTGTCTCCTGAAACTAGAAAAGCCAGGGAAGGCTGGGTACAGTGGCCCACGCCTGTAATCCCAGAACTTTGGGAGGCTGAGGTGGGTGGATCATTTGAGGTCAGGAGTTCCAGACTAGCCTGGCCAACATGGTGAAACCCCTCCTCTACTAAAAATACAAAAATTAGCCGGGCTTAGTGGTGGGCACCTATAGTCACAGCTACTTGGGAGGTTGAAGCAGAAGAATATCTTGAACCCAGGAGGTGGAGTTTACAGTGAGCTGAGATTGTGCCAGTGCACTCCAGTCTGAGTGACAGAGCAAGACTGTTTCAAAAATAAAAAAGAAAGAAAGAAAGAAAGAAAAGAAAAGAAAAGAAAAGAAAAGAAAAGAAAATGCAGGGGAAAGAATAGCCTGCTAGTGCTCATACAAAATAAAAACAAAAATAAATAAATCCTGCTGCCACCTAGACGGTAGTTCAGTGAAACAGACTTCAGAAGTCAGACCTCCAAAAGTGTTATAGATTAAGCTTGTGCTATTTTAAGTCATCAAGGTTGTGTTCATGTCTTATAGACTTGGTAGGAGACTAGTGTACGGAACATGCAATTTGCAAATATTTTCAACCAATGTCTTGTATTTTCATTTTCTCAAAAGTGCTTTTCAAAGAACAAAAGATTTTCATTTGTATGAAGTTCAACTCACAATTTTTATGGTTCATGTTTTTTAGTTTGAACTAAGAAATATTTGTCTAATTCATAGTCAAAAATTGCTTCTATGTCTTCTAGTTGTATAATTTTAGTTTTTACCTTTAGGTGTATAATTTGTTTTTGGTTTTTGTTTATTTGTTTGTTTTTTGTCCTTATATCATGGGATACAAGAGTTAAAGTTTTGAGATATCTCCATATGTTAAAAAAAAAATCATTTCCCCTTAAATTTGGTACCTCTGTCCAAAGTCAATTAGCTATATATGCTGGAATCTATTTTTCGACTTTCTCTCCTATGGATTGACCAACACATCTCAATCTTATAACTTTATACGAAGTCAAATATCAGATAGTGTATTTCCCCTAACTTTGTTCTATTTTTTCACAATTGTTTTGGTTATTCTAGGTCTTTTTGTGTGTGTGTGTGTGTGTAGGAACTGTAGTATCAAATTTTCAATTTCTAAAAAAAAATCTACTGGAATTTCGATGGTGTTTCATTGAATTTGTTTATAAATCAATTTGAAGAAAATGGACATAAGAAAATACTGAGTAGTCTACTTCATGAAAGTTGTATGACTCCCCATTTTTATATATTTTCAATTTATCTCATCAATATTTTTATAATTTCCACTGTAAAAATCTTACATAAATTTTGTTAGTTATATTTTTTAATAGTTCAGGGTTTCTTTAAACCATTGCAAATATTATGATTTTTAAAATTTGAGCTGCTTATTGCTAATATATAGAAATACATTTGTTGTTTTATGTCTTTGTATTATTTAACCTTGCTAAATGCTCTTATTAGCTCTAGTAACTATTATGTAGATTCTGTACTGTTTACTGCCTACGCAATTATATTGTCTATTTTTAAAAGCTTCTTCCTTTTCAAAATGTATGCTTTTATTTTTCTTTCTTTTTCAGGCTCTTTAGCCTGAAATGTCGGATAGTAGCAATGAGAGTGCATATCCTTGAGGATATTACGGGGCAAACATTCTTTGAATATTAAGTACAGTTTAATCTGTGCAAATTTATTTATACTCTTTTTCAGGTGGAAAATATTCACTTCTATGTCTTTCTAAATATTTTCATTATTAATGCATATTAAATTTTGTCTAATGCTTTCCTGGAATCTCTTGGTATGTACCTATCTTTTTTCTCCTTTATAGAATGTATTATTTTGATTTATTTTCATGATAGCCTTTGCCTTTCAGGAAATTAGTCATTTTCATTTAAGTTGTCAAATGTTTTTTCAGACAGTTGTTTATAATACTCCGTTCTATGGTGAAGTATGTTGCTTTCTTTCCTTTCATTCCTGTTGTTGGTAATTTGTAGCTTTTCAATTTTGTTCTTGATCAGTATAGATGAATTCTTATAATTAAAACAAAATTTTCTAAAATAAATTCAGGTTTTTGCTTAATTGATTTTTCTCTTGCTTTTTTATTATTTCTATTGTATCTACTTTTGTTCTTAGCTTAATTTTTTTGTTGTTTGTTTTAACTTGTTTCTACTTTACTAGCTTAATCAGGTCACCAATTTCAGACAATTCTTCTTTGTTAATATGAGTGTTTCATAATATAAAATTTCCTATATTCCATTAATTTTGATATATTCTGATTTACTTTTTCTTTCAGCTCAAAGTTATTTTCCAATTACCTTCATGTTCATCATTGACACATGGGTTTGAAGAAATGTGCTGCTTATTTTCCAAGTATCTGAGTATTTTAAAGACATCTTTCTGGCCTGTAATCTCAGCACTTTGGGAGGCCGAGGCAGGTGGATCACCTGAGGTCTGGAGTTCGAGACCAGCCTGACCAACATGGAGAAATTCCATTTCTACTAAAAATGCAAAATTAGTTGGGCGTGGTGACGCATGCCTGTAATCCCAGCTACTCGGGAGGCTGAGGCAGGAGAATCCCTTGAACCCAGGAGGCAAAGTTTGCGGTGAGCTGAGATTGCACCATTGCACTCCAGCCTGGGCAACAAGAGTAAAACTCCCCCTCAAAAAACCAAAACAAACAAACAAACAAACAAAGAGCCATCTTTCTGTTAGCAATTTCTAACTGAATTCTGTTAAGGTCAAGGCACATATTCAGCATGATTGCAGACATTTTAACATTCTTAAGGTTGTTTTACAAGCCCCAAAATGCCCTATTTTGGCAAATGCTTCTTTTAAACTGGAAACTAGTATGTATTCCGTTGTTGGATGGAGTATCTTATAAATATCAATTAGGTCCGGTTGCTGTATAGTATTATTCAAGTCTTTTAAGGTTCTACTGATTTTTCTGTCAACTTGTGTAACAATTAGTGAGAAAAAAGTGTTAAAATGTCTAACTATAGTTATGGGTCTATTTCTTCTTTTATTTCTGTCAGTTTTCACTTCAATTATCTTAAAATCTATTATTCAGGGCCTGAACATTTAAGAACGTTACGCCTTCTTGAGAGGCTGATTTGTCATCATTATAAAAAGTTCCCCTTCATTCTTTGTAATATTAATTATTCTAAACCTTGCTTTCTTATGCTTCCTAGGTTTTTGGTAAGTTTTCTCATCATTTTTTTTTTTCCTGTTAAGCAATTATCTTTGTTCAGCTGTGCATGAAGTTATCTTTTTTTCTCCACGTACCTTAAAGGTTTTCTCTGTAGCACAGACTTTTAGAAATTTGATTATAATGTGTGATGATAATCTTATTCTTCACTTAAATACTGCTGAGGTTCATTGAGCTTTTTGACTTTTTATGTTTATTCATTTCATCAGATGTGATAAAGGTTCAGCCGTTATTTAAGTGTTCTTTTCTGTCCCACTTTCTCTCCTCTTCTTTTGGGAGTTTAATCACAAGCATATTAATTATCTTGGTGATGTTTTGCAGATAACTGTCTTTTTTCTTTTTTTTTAAGCTTCACATGGGTAGTTTCACTGTAACATTTAATTTTATTTTCTATGGCATCTAATTTTCCATTAAAAATATCCACTGAATTTTTAATTTCTGATAACATTTTTACATTACTAGAATTTTCATTTAAATATTTTCTCTATCTTCTAAGTAGTTCATATTATAGTCACATTTTGCTTTACCTCCTTAATTAAGTGAAACACAATTATAATAGCTGTTTTAATGTCCTTGTCTATTATAATAATTCTAATGTCTCTGGGTTTTTTTGGATCTGTGTGTCAGCTAATTTTTCTCCAGTTATGGGTCATATTTTGTAGAGTCTTTTTGTAGCAAACATATGTTATGGGATGTTAGACATTACAATATTTTGTTTCTGAGTGCTGACGTGTGTGTGTGTGAGAGAGAGAGAGAGAGAGAGAGAGAGAGAGAGAGAATTGTTTTCTTACAAATTAATTTGATATTTTTGAGGTTTGTTTTTGTACTGTTTTAAGTAAGGTCAAATTTCTAGATTATTTATATCCAGGCAAGTGTAGACCCACTTCCAGTGCATGATCCCTCTGGGGTGAGGACTGCCTGCCTCATGCGTAACATGTGATCTCTCCTCCCTGGCTAGAAGGAGCACAAGTAATTTCTAGTCTGGAGTGAGTGCTGAGATTTCTTTATCTTTCAGTTTTCTTCATAATTGTTCTTTCCTCAGAAGTTTCTACTTGGAGTATGTTACTCCACTCAAGTATATATTCTTATTCAGTTAAAAACTCAAGTAAACTTAATGCAGTTTCCTGAAACTCTCTTCCCATGTATCCCCATCCTTTCCAGAACACTGCTCTGCACACTTCAGCTACCTCCATGTTTCAGAACTCCAATCTCTGTTTCCTCACTTTTGTAAGGCGATATTTTACCATATATGGAATTCTAGATTCCAAGTTTTGTTTTCCCATTTAGTTTGTTGGAAATATCATTGCATTGTTAACCAGCCTAAAATGACTTTTATACTTTTTACTATTTTTAATATTTTCCCTTTATATTATTTTTTAGCAGTTGGCTATGATGTGCCAAAGCATTTTGTTTTGTTTTACTTTTAGTATTCATTCTACTTGAATATCACAAGTTTTTAAAATTCTGTATGTTAATGACTTTCATCAACTTTGAAAATTATTTATCAATTACATTTCAAATATTATCTTCATTCCAACTCTTCCTTTTGTATTCTGCTCAGATAGGAGTGTTAAATCATTTAAAAATGGTTTTAAGTGTACATTTTTAACATGTATATTAACCATTTTCCCTTTATGCCCAATTACATGTATGTTAAACCGTTTTTAACTGTTCTCATTTTTCTCAAGTGCTATTCTATTTTTTTGTAGTCTTTCTGTTTTATTCTTTTCAGCTTAGATAATTTATACTACTCTTCATTCAGATTCACTGTGCATTGTCTGCTCTTTAATCACTGAACATATGTTTCATTTCTGATGTATTTTTCATGTTTTGCTTTTTTCTCGCTTTTTTATACCTTTTGTATTTCTGCCAAATTCTCCAACTGCTCATGCAGATTGCTCACATTTCTACTAGACCTTTAAACAGATTTATCATAGATATTTTAAAGGCTTTATCTAATAATTTCAAATGATGGATCTGCTTATATTGACTGTTTCTCCACTTGAATATAGGTCATATTTTCCTTGCTGTTTTGCATGGTTTGTAATTTTTGACATGTTAGACATTATGCGTAATTCAATAGTGAAGATTAAAGTATATATATTTACTTCCATGAAAGAAAACTTTTTTATTCTTTCAGTTCAGTTTGCTAGCATAAAAATGTGAGTCTAGTTTGAAACATTTTGAGGTCAAATTAGCACTTTTCTTCAGAAGCTATGGGATTTGAGCACTAGTAAGTCTTCAGAAAATTGTTATTATTCTTGGAAGGCCAGTCATTATCTTTCTGAAATGTGGGAGGTTTCTCTGCTTTTTAGCCTTGATGCCTGCTTTTGGAGTCACTGGAGAAATTTTTGTTTGTTTGTTTTGTTTTATTTCTGTTTTTAAATTATCCAGTCACATGCCCGGCTTGCTGCTCTCAGATTTCTCTCTACCTCCTTACTGCCCTGCCTTCCAGGCTTTGGAAGTCTTTATAATGCAAGTAAAGGACTCTGCTTCTGGGGAGGGGTGCAGACTTTATCAGCTCTTGTGTCTTTGCTTTCCCCAACTTTCATTTTAAGTTCAGGGGCCTCAGCTTTTAGTGTTCTTCCCCATTGTCCTCGGTGAAGGGCCATGAGATAGAGAAATAAATGGGCTCTTTGGTGTAAAGCTAAGTTATGGCTAAGTCTCCTTGGGACTTTCTCTCTCCTCTTTTCTCTCTTCTCTCTCTCATCATAACCTAGGGCTATACCATCATAAGTAATGGGAAAGTATTTTGAAACATACAGAATACTATACATGAATATGGAATAAACTCCTGAAATGAACACTTGACAGAAAATAAGGAGAACTTGTTTCTCTAGAGCTTTTGTCTTTGCTAGTCATATGTATTGTAACAAGCTGCTGTCCTGCAAAGGGTCACCAGGCTCAGCTTTTCTCAAGTCACAGAGAATTTAGCTCACTTCAATAAATATGAAGTGAATAACTTCTGTATGTCACTAAAACTGCAAAATTGCAAAGTTGTAAGTGAGACAGTGAAAGAGATCTGACCTAACCAACTCCTGGTTCTAACCTCCAAGCTGTCCTTGTTCATTCATGGGTGCAGGGTGAACTAACTTGAGAAAAACCTAGTTTACTGTTTATAGTTGAAAACAAAGATGATAACGGGCCTTTCCCAAGGCAAATAGCCTTCTTCCTGGGCACTAGACTGCCTTTGTAGGACTGAAAAGTTAGCCACAAGATTAGAAATGATGGTTTAGGAGTGGATACAGTTGGAGGCTACAAGATTCTGACCATCTCTAAACTGTTCCTAAGATCAGGGCTTGAGATACTTTGCAGAATCTGTACTTGACGGATCAGCTGGCACCACCAAGGTCAATTAACTGGCTCATCCGATCTTGTGGCTTCCACCCAGGAACTGACTCAGCATAAGACAGCTTCAATTCCCTGTGATTTCCTCTCCAACCCAATCAGTCAGTACTCTCAACTCACTAGCTTTCCCCTATTCACCCAATTATCCTTAAAAACTCTCATTCTTGAACGCTCAGTGAGATGGATTGAGAAAGAATAAAACTCCAGTCTCCTATGCAGCTGGCTTTGTGTTAATTACACTTTCTCCATCGAAATTCCCCTGTCCTGACAAATTGGCTCTGTTTAGGTAGTGGGCAAGGTGAAGCCATTGGGCAATTACAGCACTGCCTATGGTAACTGTCAAGAAACAGAAGAATCTACATAGATACTGACCTGAAGGAGGAGCGACTGCCATATAAAGAAATAACATTATGACAGAACATCCTGGATCCCAAGGGATGAACACTTTCTCTAGCCTGGGTGAGTCATAGAAATCTATCTGGGGAAATAGTGGCTCTGTTAAATACCCATAAGATTAAATAGTACTTGAGTACTGTAAGAAAATGGAACTCTTATACACTATCAATGAGAATGTAAATTAGAACAATAACTTTAAAAAAGTATACAGGTTTTTCAAAAAACTAAAAACACAGCTACCATATGAGGCAGCAGTCCCCATTATGAGTATTTATCCAAAGGAAAGAAAATCAGCATGTCAAAGAAACATCTACATCCATGTCTATCCACAGATGAATGGATAAAGAAAATGTAGTAAATATACACAATGAAATATTATTCATCCATAACAAATTAAATCTGGCACCATAGATGAACTTGGAGAGTATTGTGTTAAGTGAAATAAGTCAAGCATGCTAAGATAAATATCACATGTTCTCATTCATATGTGAGCTCAAAACAGTCAGACACATAGTCACAGAGTAGAATTGTGCTTATTAGCCCCTGGGAAGCATAGCAGGGAGGAAAGGATAGGGAGAGGTTGATTAATAGGTAAAGAATTACAGGTAGGTGGGAGGAATAAGTTCTAGTGCTCTGTAGCACTATAAAGAGAATATAGTTAATAACATTATATATTTTCAAAAAGCTAGAAAAGAGGATTTTGAATGTTTCCAACACAAATAATAAAAGTTTGAGGTATCTGATGTGCTAATTAATCCAATTTAATAATTACATAAGATTTAAATATTACATACATTTATAAAAATATGACCATGTATTTCAAAATTATGTGTATTGTTGCATGTCAAATACAGCAAAAGGAAAAAAGATATTTTGAGAGAGATTAAATTCACATAACTTTTGTACCATAATGTTATAATTGCTCTTTTATTACTAGTTATTGTTATTAATCTCTTTATTTGCCTGATTTATAAATTAAATTTTATCATAGGTATGCATAGATGAAAGAAACATTATAGATAGGATTCAGAACCATGCTTGCTTTCAGGCATTCACTGCGGGTCTTGGAAGGTGTGCCTCTTGAATCAGTGGTGACTGTGAAAGGAAGAAACAAACTATCTATCCTACTGTACTCTTACCACTGAGAACACTTCTGATACCAGATGTGTGGGGAGTTTTCCCCACTCACCAACCAATTCCCCAGGGACACCAACTGAGTGTCTTATAATTCAGTTTCCTTTTGATACTTTCTACAGGGAGATAGCATCAAATCCCACAGGTTAAAGACTCCGTCCCACAAGATCGTTGCCACCATTTTACGTACCAATTGCAAGTCCAGACCTCTAGAAGTTCTCACTGACCAGCTATAAATTAGGGGTTCCCACAACCTCCTCCCCAGGTTTGATCATTTCCTGGGGCAGCTCACAGAACGCAGGAAAGTAGTTGACTTATACTTACCCATTTATGATAGAAGGATTAAATTAAGGAACAGCCAAATGGAAGAGATGCATTGGGCCAAGTATGAGTGAGGAGGGATGAAGCTTCATTGCCCTTTCATGTGACACCAACTCCCATGTGTTCAGCTGCCCAGAAGCTTTCCAAAGCCCATTGTTTAGAGTTTTTTTATGAAGTCTCCATTATATAAACATGATTAATTAAATCACTGGCCATTGGTAATTAACTCAAACTTCAGCATGCCTCCCCTACCTAGAGAATGGGAAGTGGGAGGTAGGGCTGAAAGTTCCAGTCCTCTAAGCACATGGCTGGTTCCTCTGGCAATCAGCAACCAGCTCCTATGCTGAGGCTATCCAGGAATCCCCACCCGCAATACATCAGTCATATCATTAGCATGCAAAAAGACCTTTACTTTGAAACTTCCAAGGGTCTTAGGAACTGGGTACCAGGAAACAGGCTGAAGACCAAATGTGTATTTCTTATTATAAATTACAACTATCACAGTAACATCCGGGATTTAAAAACAAATCTAACTCATGAGCTCTGCAACTGCTCTGCACCAGGGTTCGGATCCTGCCTTGCTCTTGCCATCGTTTCCAAGCCTAGAACACCTGAAACACTAAAACCTTGACCTTTTGCATACTTCCAAGGGCCTCCTGGGCCTGCCTGTCTGATTACAGCTGCAGGTGTTGCCTGCTGAGTATTCCTTTGCCAGAATGTGTTTGATCCACGAGTTTTAGTCCTGGGTGTTGAGCAAGCTCACCACTGTTAAAAGAAACCTAGACAAATTAAATTTTACAGAGTTTAATTCAGCAAAGAATTATTCTCAAATAGAGCAGTCCCTGAACTAGAACAGGTTGCAGAGCAACTCTAGGGCTGCAGACTGGTCAGATAATATTTACGTACAGAGAAAGGAAAGTCATAATAGAGAAAACGGAAGCGAGACAAAAACAGCTGGATTGGTTACAGTTCAATGATTGCCCTATTTGAACACAGTTTCAACAGTTCCCCACCTGTGATTGGCTGAAACTCGGCTGCCATCATTGACTGCTTCAATTGCCTAAAAGTTGGTAGCTGTTGTTGGGTGAAACTCAGCTGCTGTGCATGGCTGAGACTCCCCTACTTGTTAAAAGAGTGAGTTGCAGTCTGTTTGCACTTGCAATTGGGTTGCAGTTCACTATGGGTAGAGAAGATTTGAAGGCAGACTATGTAATATTTAATATTAACATATAAATATGTAAGAAGGCAGCTAATTGATCCCTGGCTTTAATTTATATCCCCTCAAAGACATTGAGTCCTATGGAGATATCTTTAAATATAAAACAGGCCAGGTGCAGTGGCTCACGCCTGTAATCCCAGCACTTTGGGAAACTGAGGCAGGCAGATTGCCTGAGCTCAGGCGACCAGCCTGGGCAACACGGAGAAACCCCATCTCTACTAAAATACAAAAAATTAGCCGGGCGTGGCAGTGTGCACCTGTACTCCCAGCTACTCAAGAGGCTGAGGCAGGAGAATTGCTTGATCGTGCCACTGCACTCCAGCCTGGGCGACAGGGCCAGACTCTGTCTCAAAAAATAAAATTAAATTAAATTAAATTTAAAAATAAACAATAAACCATATCACCTATAGAACGCATTGCAATATTTAAATTAGTGTATTATAATAATTTGTATTTATAACAATTTATAAGAGTTATAATCAAGAGTTTTTTATATACTGAAACAACCACACTGTTTCTTTGCTTATGTAGGAAAATTACTCTCTTTTCTTTAATGTGCAGCAGAATTGTAATGATTGACTCCTCAGACTAAGTGCTTTCTCAGAACTTTACACCTACACAGACTCTTTTTTGTCCTACTCAGGGCCAGGCTAGGTAAACATCATGCCTCATTCAGGCTGAGCCCAGGGAACTCAAACTGCTTCAGCCAGCAGTATCAGGAGTCCAAAAGTTAGCCCAAAATAGCAGCATCTGCATCAACTGGGAACTTGTTATAAAAGCACATTCTTGAGTTCTATTCCTGAACTACTGGTTCCAATACTCTAGAAGTAGCTCAAACCATTTGTGTTTTAATTAACTCTACAGGTGATTCTGACAACTACCGGAACAACGGGTTTAATGTGTGGTAAACACTATGATTCCTGTCTCCTATGAGCAGAAGGAGGCCTGTGGGAGAACGGAGGGCCCAGTTATCAACCCAGTTTGGAGATTTTATGAAGGCTTCTGAGAAATATGATACTGAGGCTGAATTCTAAAGGACAGATACGAGCTAGCCATCAGGAGTGGAAGTGACAGAACATTCTAGAAGAGGGAATGAACACAGCAAGAGGATGGATAGACTGCTTAGATTACACACAGCTCAGGTGGGCTTGAAGGGCAGATAAGAATGAGGTATAACAGGTGAGACTAGAGAGCTGAACAGGAGCCTGGTCATAAGACAAGAAAAGCGACCTGCCAGAGACTGTGTAGAGAGAATGCTTTGTCCACAGCGTGTGCAATGACAGACCCGAGAGAACTAAAGCAAGACTGTGAACTGGTCTGTAAAGGGTAAACCAAAGTAAGAACGGCAGGGACTCTGTGAAGTCATCAGATCAGGAGATAGGAGGCAAAGTCAACAGAGTTGGTGCTTAATTTGGCTTCTGAATTTCGAAATTACAGAATCCTTCAGTGAGGTAAGAACCTTAATTAGAGAAATAGAGTTGGAGGGAAATATGATAGTTTTATTTATAGACACTGAACTTGAGATACTTGTAGAAAGTTGTACATACCTATCTTTATACATAGCTATCCACTTCATATACTAATAATTATAATAACAACTCTAATCTGTAATGATAAAGTAACAATTAGTTTTAATTTTTACATATATAAACATTTAATCTTCACTACAGCAGGAGTGAAAAATGGATTTAAAATTACTCTTGAATAATCTATTTTCTCTGTCAAGAAAAAGATTAGTTTACCTGCTAAAAGTGAGGAAGGAGGTACATGAAGATTCTAACTAAAATATTTAATCTCATCATAGAATTGGCTTTTCGTTGTTATTTAATTTACCACGTTTCTCTTTCCCTACACACTCATGTTGTAGCAGCGTTTTTGCAGTTTTTCTAAAACAGAATGTTAATTCGTGTCTCTGTGCTTTTGCAAATGCTGTTAATCTTTCTTAGAAAAGGAGGGAGCATGACTCTTTGCTAAACTTGCAACACATGAGCTGCACTCTTCATTCAGTCTCTTCAAGGAGAAAGGGTATAAACTGAAAATCATGCAAGTTCTAAAAGGCTGAAGATGGGATTTCAAAGCTAGTGGCATATCAAAACGTTCTCTGCTGTGCTGAGCCAGTATATGTGTGTATGTGCAAACTCTGTGTTTTAAAGGCCAATAATTTATGCTTATGGATCGTCTCTCCCTGAATAAATATGGCAAAACTTCATGAAGCTGAAATATTGCTCACTTCTCTTTTATAAAAAGGTTATACGTTTCATAAGACAAATCTTCCAGTCAACAAATTCTTACCCAGGACACTATTACTCTGGTAAAATTACTAAAGGTTTAATTACAAAATTCCAAAACACAAAGACAAGATTTACTTAAAGTTCTTTTTTTATTCTATACTGTTTTATTTTAAACAAACTTTTAACCCAGAACAGCTTTACGTCTACAGAAAAATGTGAAGATGGCACTGACGGTTCCCATATACACCACACCAAGCCTGCCACACATCAGAATCCTCTTAGTATGGCATACCTGCTACAATTGATGAACCAACATTGATACATTGTTGATAACAAAAGTCCATACTTTATCCACAGTTCTACAGTTTCCACCCCTGGCCTTTTCCTATTTTAGGATCCCTTTCAAGGTACCTTATTACAAACATTCCTCAGGTCTCTTTAGGCTTCTGTTGGGTGTGGTCATTTCTCGGACTTCCTTTAATTTTGATGACCGTGGAAGTTTTGAAGAATAGTAGTCAACTGTTTCTCAAACTATACATTGGGATACATTTTATGTTTTCCTCATGATTAGACTGGGGTGATTTGAGGTGAGAAGACCACAGAGGTAAAGAACCATTCTTATGGCATCATTTCAGAGGAACATGCTAATCCACATGGACCATAACCATCGCTATGAACCTTGACCATCTGGCCTGGAGAGTATTCAGGTTTCTCCTGTGCAAATATATTCTCTCTCCCTTTCATACTGCACTCTTTCTAAGGGGTGGGGACTGTGTTCCAACTTCTTGAAGGTGAAGCATCTGCATAAATCATTTTGTATTCTGTTGCACAAGAGATTTTCCTCCTCTTATTTACTGATGCAATATTTTTATTGGTATGGATTTTTTAAAACTTAATTGAAAATACTAAATAAATATATAATATAAATAAATTATTTGAGAAATTATTTACTCTATTTGAGAATAGTTCTTTGCTGAATTAAACTCTGTTACATTTAATTTGTCTAAAGTTTTCTTTTAACAGTAGTAAGCTTGCTCTGCCCCCAGGAATAATAAATAATACTATGGACTATTTATTCCATGTAATATTCCAAATACTTTATGAAATATTTATTCTATGTTTTGGGTTTTAACCTCCAAATTACTCTATTGCTTTTGTGACTCAAATTAGTCTAAACTTCAAACAACTAAAGCTCCTTCAATTGACTCCTGTGTCCCATTCACAGCACACATCCATCATTGGGATTATTTTCAGCTCTTTCTTAGTTTCTGGCACTACAAGATGCTCCAGGCTTCTCCTGTATTCTTCCAGCTCCAATATTAGACTCAGTCATTTATCCAAGAAGCCCTCGTTTCCTTTTCTTCGAGCGTATTGGAAAGTAAAATCTGAGCACCAGGTGTGCTCACTGTTCAATCCCAATGTACATGTATATCAGGATCAGAATTATTAACCTATGCCCCATGGGAAATAATTTTATTAATTAAAGTGTAGTGCTTAAGTGCAGTTCTTTTTGCCTTTAGACAGACTGTACTCATTTCCAAAGTTTTCTTAGGTCAGCACCTTTTTTCCCATCCCATACAAATTTCATTCATTTGTTATACAGTCAGATTGCTCGTCTCATCCCACATTCCATCCTGGGATTTCCCTATGTTCTAAATGCTTTAAAAATTGCCTCTCTTTTTGTTATGAATTCTATAAGTTTTGACAAATGCATTGTGTCATGTATCTACCATTTGAGTATTATACAGAATGATTTTGCCATCCTAAAAATTCCCCTGTCCTCTACTTAGTCAACCCTCCTGCCCTCCCTCTTGAATTCCTAGATGTCACTATAGTTTTGGCTTTCTAACCATTATTATATAATAGTTTTTCTTTTTCCAAAATGTCTTGTAATTGGAATTGCATTGTATGTAACCTTTTCATACTTGCTTTTTTTCACTTATCACATACATTTAAGATTCATCCATTGTTATGAATGTATTTTTATTACTAAAAATATTCCATTTTATGAATGTACCACAATTTGTTCACCCATTTGTCTATTGAAGGATGTCTTAATTGCTTCCAATATCTGGGGATTATAAGTAAAGCTGCTATAAGCATTTACATCCAGATTTTTTGACTAGTGTGATTCCAAATGCCGGAAGGTATGCTTGTCAAATCTGCCTTGATCTTCCTCCTGCCCTCCTTTTCTTCAGTTCCCTGCACAGCCTTTGGGGTGAAGTGCTGCCATGGTCTCCTGCAACCTCTCTACCGGTGAGGGTCTATGGTCCTTGCTTGGTCCACCATCCCCATTCACCTGCCATGCCTCCTCCACTGCTCCTGCAAATCTATGAGAGTCCTGTTCAGTGTCTTGTGTACGATAGTGACTCCAGCCAAATTTGGCACCAGAACAGCTCCTTTCAATATTGGTTTGTGAGATGAAGAGTGGCTTCCACCAAGGCTTCTTACAGGAAATGCATCTCAGTCACCAAGTTACAGTCAGCAGCCTGCTGCCTCCCAGCCACTTGCTCCCTCACACAGTCTGCCTTTTATTCTTCTTTGCTTTTTCCGGTATCCTTTATGCCTGCCTTTTTTTGCTATTGATCTATTTTCCCATCAAATATTTTTATGCATGACACACTTCTAGGGAGCTCTAATTCTAATATAAGTAAACGTTTTAGCAGTGCCACACTCTAAAGGCAGGAAACACCCTATTCATCCTTACCCACCACAGCCACCTTCTCTCATCCTGAAAATACTATTTTCCCTGCTTATTGGCTTTTAAATTAAAGACCAGATTTCCGATTCCAGTCGTGACTCTTATTAGCTGGGTGACGCTGGGCAATGTATACAACTTATCCAAGCTTCAATGTTTCTTTTGGAAAATGGAGATATTATCCATTTTATGAGGTTTTTATTGAGAGTCAAGTATGCAAATATCTTAATACATGCCTGGAAGAGTCATTTAAAAAAAAATAGTTCTTTTCATTTGGTCTTTCCTCATAGAATTTCATTTTTTAAATATTTTAATCAAAGGCTTCCCTTACCTGTCCTCTAAGGCTGTAATATTTAAGGAGAGTGAATGGTAGTGAACTATTTGCTAAAACTTTTTAGTACCTTGCCATGATTAAAGGGAGATTTCTTTGTATATAAGGCCTTTTGTCATTTTGAAGGTTCTACCATATAGAAGGTTGTTGGACCACTAACTTTCAACAGATTTATATGTAACAGATATGGTAGTCAAACTTAGCACTAAAGGTCTTAAAATATTGTATGTTTTATTGCAGATGACGTCAATGACATCTGCTTGACCTTCAGTGAACACCTATTCTGTGCCGGGCACCACGAGGGGCTCTCTAACACATAATCTAATTTAATGGAATTGTTATAATCCTGTATATAGTTAAAATATTTAATTTTCTCAGTATCACAAAGTCAGCAGATGATAAGAGCTTAGCACCGAGCCACGCACGTAATACATGTTCAAAACATATTTGCTAAATCAATTATGAAAAGTGCTGAGATTTGATGTAAACACTAGCCCCCTCCATTTCCATATTCTTTCACTGTGTCTCTGTAAAACCTCCCAAGAGGTCCTATCTAACTTTACTATTTGAAAGGTTGAAAATAACACTGTCAAGGCACGTGGCTTACCAAGACTTGACTTGCTGTTCTGGAGGAGCGTGAGCTGATAGCAGAGGATTTCATCAGGGTTAGGATTTGGAAAAGCTCCTCAGACCTCCTGCAGCTCCCTCTCCCTGCTGGAGCATTTGTTGATGTCCCTGAAGATAACAATGGCATGTGGATTCTCTCTGTAGGAGTCCTTTGACATTGGTACCGACCTTTCAAAACATCTCTTAAAATATGCCCTGAGCACTAAGACTTCTCCTCTTGCATCTATCATATACCTTTTTTTTTTTTTTTTTTTGATGTTGCAGAGGGTGACTAACTAGGACAATTACAATATAAACACTAGTCGGCAGATGACTGGCTGCTTCACTTACATGTGTTTCTTCTGCAATTTAATTATGTTAACAATGCTGGATGCTTCATATCAGCACCTACCTTTAAAGAAAAGAAATCTGAATGTTAAATGATAGAGCAGAAATTGTGTCCACTTCTGTTTTCATTTTCCAGTCCGTGCTACTCAGAGACACAATTGGGATGGAGGAGGGTGTATGGAGGGGTTCCTGCTTCCCTTTTAGGACTTTTACAAAATTTCAAAGTCAGACTCTGTCCAGCCCCACTGGCAATACAGTAAGTCTTGCCCCTTTTCATAAACCTAATCATTATTTGTGTAGGAAGAGCTTTCAAAGCCTCAATTACACCACCAGACACAGTGTGTCCACTTAGAAACTAGCCAGCTTCCACTGTTACTGAGATGCTCGTCCACTCTGGATGCTAGAGCACCCACTTCAGTTCCCTACTGGACAGATCGGCATTGTGTCTGCAACTCAGGTATTGCTTTTCCTAGGCATGCTCAGCACAGGTAGGAAAATTTTGCCTTTCATTGTGTCTCATATAAAACAACCCAGCTTCATGGTGCAGCTGCCACATTCAAGAGGGGAATGTGTGGAAAAGGGAAAGGGTGTGATCAGGCAATACTTGCTTAATGGAAGAAAAGACATCAAGGTCCTCTGCAGGAAAAGCTGGTCCACTTCTGCCTATTATTTAAGAAGAATGTCATGAGAAAAACAGCATGGGCAAGAAGGTCTCTTACAAATTTCAAGCCCAGTTTAGAAAATATAAGCCTCAGCACAGAAATCACCATGACTGACTTCTGAATATTAAGAATTTCTACATTTTTCTTTACTAACAGTGCAAAGTCTGAAACACCCCAAGTTGCTGAAACATCAAAGAGCCCCAGAAAGATTCAGACTTACAATAAATTAGCTTTAGGGACATTTGAGAATCTTTTTTTTCCCTATTACTTGCTTTTCAGACAAGTTTAGAATTTATGTATTAAAAAATTCTTTGATTTTCAAGAAGAATTAAAAACCCAGAATCAATAAAGGAAAAGACTTAAATTTGGTAATGGAAGAATAAAAGAAGAGCTGGCTTAAAACAACTACTGTAAGTTCTACATGACGTTACGGTTTTCTGTGTATAAACTCATTTATCCTCATCAAACCTTACGAGTATTTTTCTGATTATACACATTTTAAAGATGAGAAAATTGAGGCACAGATAAGTTAAATAACTTGTCCAAGATGATAGTGCTAATAAAATAGAGCTATAACTCAACTCACAGAATATTACCTGTCAAATGTTTTGTATGGCACCAAACAAATTCCAAAGACTAAAAGCAAAGTGATACGTTTAATCAGAACTTCATAATAGATAAAAGACTAATTTCTTTAAATTAAAATAACATACACATTCCTAAGAAATAATACAAACAAGCTAGATAAAAAATGGTCAAAAGATGTAAACAGGCAGTTTACCATTTTCAGAACAATGACCAAGAAGCATATGAAAAGACGTTCTGCATCGGTTGCCTTCAAAAGAATGCAAATCATAACAGCAATAAAATAAGAATTTTTCTCTTATCAAAAAAAAAAAGTGAAAAATCTAATGATTCCCTGTAACAGCAAGAGTGTAGGGAAACAGGGTCTCTCATACAGTTGATGGGACTGTGAGTTGGTGCAAAATTTCTGAAGCGTAATTTGGCAATGCCTATTAAAATAAATATACACATAAATTTTACTCCAGCAATCTTATTGCTAAGCGTGCGTATTTCCAATTTGCCTTACACAAGATTATCAATGTAATATGTAAAAGTTTCTCCTTACTGCATGGTGTGTAAGGGCAAAACCTGGAAACTATTAAATTTTCAATCAATAGGCTTCTGAAATTACGGTACATAAATAGGATGAAATACTATTAAACCGTTCCAATTTGGCCAATATGCAAGGTAAATAATTGTTGTTTTTTTTAAGCAGAGAACAGTGTATATAATCTGATTTGTTTTGTGTATTTTCCTCCTATGTTAATGAATCTCATAAGTGATTTTAAAATGAAGAGGAAACCCTGGATCCAAATGCACTGGAGAAGAGGGTAGACCTCATGTCTATCTCTGTTCAATGTACAGAGAGATTCCTGCTCTCTTGGCTACAATTGGAGTCCGTTTTCCACTTGAGTTGATCATTCATAGGTATCATGGCAGTACCCTTTTCAAGTGGTCTTAGATGTAAAGAGTTATCCCATTGTCAAGTAATTCCAGGTGCCATGGCCCGCTCGCCAGATCGAAGGCCTTGTATCTGTTACGGGGCTTCACTCACGTCCCACGGCAGCTCTGGCTTCCGAGCACTGTATCCGCTATCTGGCTACATTTGTCAAAAGACCGCCTTTCTGTTTACCTAGTTTCTCTAGTCCTAGCTCTCCCTGTTTCCTCATTTTCTCACTTGTTGATGGATGTGAGGTCCCTTCTGGCTCTCTTCCTGAGTATGCAAGAGAACTGACATTCAGGCTTTATGGAGGACAGTCAGCGAGAGTGCATTAGTAACCCTTCCACACTCATGCAGCCAGCAACCTTGGGAGAAGTGCGTGCATACCATAAGAAAGAACTGCCTTGTGTGGGTACACGCACAGTCACAAATGTCAGGTTATCTGGGCAAATCCTATCCATTGTGCTTGCAAGACTTGTGGCTGTAGGCAAACTGCTTTTCTCTTTCTCCTATAGTTTCCTTATCTGTCCAATGAGTGCCATGAGAGTGCCTCAAAGAATTGTGAGAACTGACATATGAAAATTGTATGAAATGCCCTCTATTAAATAATAAAACATTATACAATAATAAACAATTAAGTTGGTGCAAAAGTAATTGCAGTTTTGCTATTGAAAGGGGTATTGGCAAAACCCCCAATTACTTTTGTACCAACGTACTTTTGCACAAACCTAATATGATAATAATTGTTATTAATTAATCAATTTGACATTACTGCCTGGGACCCCTCTGCTGCATCTATGCAGGAGTCCTCGCTCTGACAGTGTTATGCTCTCAACATTTGTTAATGTCCTCCCGTTCCACTGGGACATTCTCAAAATTGACATGATAGCAGCGTGATTTTGGGTACTGCCTCGAACAGGTTAACAGAATTCTTAAATTCTTTTCCAAGCCTCAACATTCACTTTGAATCTATAATTTTATACCAGGTTAGAATGTTCTATATCTAACACAATCCCTTCATTTCAGATTCAAGGAAACTGGTGCAGAGATTTCTAGTGACTTACTCAAGGTCACACAGAAACTCTGGGGGTAGTTATTGTGCCGAATCTACCCACATAGCTCTAACTAAGAAGTGATATAATGGCCTCTTGAGTTCCCAAATCTGTGGCCATGTTCCTGTATGAAAAATACAGCTTTGGTTACTTGATAAATCAAAATTTTGACCTGTTATTTAAAAAACAATCCCTGAAATGTACGTTGCCATTTTATTAGACAGATTTGGTTTTTGTGACTATGTCTCCAGATAGGCAAAGTTCTAGGAGTTGTGAGTATAAATATGGAGAAGTGACACGGGGTGACAGGAGTGAGAAATGGAATTTCATTTGCAAATTTCATGTGGGAAAAATGACAGAGAAGAAAGATTCACAATGTGAGAAAAAAAGCAATAAAATCCCTCATTACCATAATATCCCCCACGCCAAGAGCAAGCTCCCACTCCACTCTTAGCTAAGTTTCAATTCTGTTGACTCTAACATTTCTACTGTGGAAGCACACCCCCAGTACTATAAGAGAAGCGATTAACGAAACATATTTCTTTTTACAGAAATTTCCTGAGCATCAGCTTTGAGGAATCCATCTCAAACTGTCAAATCTCTTTCTACTTTGTACAAAAATATGATTCATATCACATTATATAAAGTGTATTGTATTATAAATGGATCAGTGTTTTCAATATTGCTTTTTTGAGCTATGAGAGGAATTGGAGAAGCCTTTTCCATTGAGTCTGAAATGTGTTTTCTGTAAAGAAAGGTGAAGAGAACAGTTTAATCTTACAGAGAGAAACCATGAACATATTTTTATTATACATTATGAGCTGGATTTTTAAAGAATAGAAACAGATTCACAGATACCTATCTATCCATTATCTTGCCAAGGAAAATGTGGATGAAGGAGGGAGAGACAGTGGCTGGCTACTGGCAGCACCACGCCCACTGAAGTGGCATGTCTTTTTGCCTTCAGTGTCTGGTGCCTTTCTCTGGAGTTCCAACTGGGACTCTCTTACTTCTTCTATGAAAGGATTTGCAAGTGTAAGGTGGCCAACAGGATGAATGCGGAATGCCTGGAGGGCAAATGAGACTGTGAAGCAAACACATATTCTGTCCTTGGGCAAAGCATGAGAAATAGCCATTGCCAGTGACTTAAAACACGGTGGCAGAGGGAAGATAACAGTGTGCATTGTGCACAGAATAATGTTGAGGCAAACTAAGACATGTACCCAATACCTCCTATATTTCATAGTAATGGCACATACGCCCCACTTCTACCTGCCGTGATGTTGTTATTCCTGAGCAGATTCATCATGGCTGTCGTTGGGAAGCGTCATTTTCTTTCTTGAGTTGTCATCAACACTTAGCTATACTCCTCAACTCTGATATTTTATTTCCATCTCAAATTATTTTCAGGTGTAGCCAACCAGCAGCAATCCTTTCATCATAAGTCTGAAGCAATTGCATTTTATGTCATAAAATCAACCAATAATTTGTTGATGTCCTACGTACCAATACTTTAACATGGTTTATCTGTAAAATAATTCCATTGAACAAAAATAAGAAGTATCATAAAGCTTTAAGCAAGTATAAGACAAAAAGAAGTATACATTATATATAATATTCCAGCATTGTCAATTTTATTATTTAAAAAAAGCTGACATAAGCATTAAGATCAGAGAAGACCTTTCTATGTTCAAATGGAATCTCATTTTTTGTGGGGGTAATCAAACCTTAATTATGTTCTTATTTTTAAGAGCTTTTGAGGAAGAGATAATACAGGCTTCCATAATAACCTATTGCAGAAAGTAAGAACATAATAGTAAATTATTCCTAGCTTTTAGTGTCTAATAAAGTTTTGTACAAACGATATTCAAAAATGTCTCTTGACTTTAACTGAATTTTCAAATTAAACTCAGCCGATAAAGTTTTATTAAGCCCTAACCTGTATTCATTCATACATTTATTATTTACTTATGTATTAAGCATTTACATGTCATGAGAAATTCAGCTGGGCCTCAGGCATGTAGACATAAATAAGATGAAGCCCAAGTTCAGTTCTCTACAATGAGCAAAAGGCAGAAAGCAAATCAGCAATTGGACTACAGACTGTCAAGTTTTCTGGTTGGTGCAAAAGTGGGTACTCTGGACTCTTCCCACCTTGTGGGTTCAAGAGAGGCTCTTTGGAGAAATTTCAGAAAATCACTTTGGTGCTATGAATCTCAGGACTCCCAGATTCATAGTCAAATGCAACAAAGATAGAGACACATAACTACAATGAGGAGAGTAAGTTGAGTTCAGCGATATTAATTAAGGGAATTCAAAGCTATAATGTGGGCAGAAATATTGAAGCTAATTCTACAAATTGGGTAGATTTCACAAGAGAATTGGCATTTCAGCCAAGGAGTTTAAGTAGAATATTGTTGGTGGAGCAGTGAAGAAATGATTTCATTTCTATGGAATCATGGTCAAAGGTACAGAGAACCCCAGTTGAAATTAGAAGGTTGAAAAAAAGGTCAGTTTTCCAACAAGGTTGGGAGATTATGTTGTGTGTGGGGCTGATCAGGATGGAGAAGCAACTCCACCCTCAGTTGCAAACAGCTCTTTCTATTTTGATGCATTCCAGCTCTGTGAGGCTTTCACAGTGTGTGCAGAAGGGGTGATGGGAGCAGAATGATGGAGAGCTCGGTTTCCAATACTGAGTGGTCTTGAAGACTGAGGAAAAGGTCTCTTCCTTTTGGTTCATTGTTTCTTACTGGCTTTTCTAGATGAGTTGGCCTCTGCTTCCTCCCTTGACCTCCTTTCATGCCAGGTTACCTGACGCTCACTCCATTGAAGCTTCTTCTCCCTTCCTCAGATATGAAAAGAGCATCCTTCTCTCTCAGCCTTTGTCCTTGCTGTGCCCTCTACCCCGTTTGTACTTCTCCCAGCACTTTAATTGTCTGACTCCTATTCAGTTTCAGTTCAAATGTCGTTTTTCCATGGAGACCTTGCTAAAGCAAAGCTTACCAATATCCTCCTCCTACTCCAATAGTACCTGAGATTCCATTCACCTGCCATCCAGCTTTACCCCTTCAGTACATTTTTCACTCTGTGAAGTTACCTGATTTGTTGATTTGTGTGTTTATTTATTTTTGGTCTATAATATAGACTTCCTCTGGGTGTGATTTTTAGTCTTGTTCTCCATTGCCTGACTCAGGTATGGTATAGAATAGTACCTGGATAAACTTATGCTGAATGAATGAATGAATGACTATTACAGTCAGCTTTAATTATTTCAAACTGTCTCTTATTAACCAGAGAATCCAGGCTGATAGAGTCTCCCCTCCCCTCCAGATCCTAAGGAAATGAAAATAAGTGAATTGGTAAATTTTCCTACGAGATTTTTTTGTAATATTCTAAACATATCATTTTGAAACATGCAGCCTGATTAAAAGGAATAGAGATGCCAATGTGCTGCTTTTGTCCAAAGACAAAAGAGTTAACTGAGGTTGAGGCTGGATGGAGGTAGAAAGGGTATCAGAAGTTCAAGACCAAGAAACATGCTTTGACGCTTTCCCCCCGCCCAGTGACTTTTCTGCAATAACTTATAGATGCTTATGGAATCTGTACGTATCCCTTGATGAAAGACAGTTACCCCATAGAAAATCACTACTTATGGCTTATCACTGACACCTCTGAGTGAATGCAGTTAGCAGAATTTCTGTTATAAGGGTTAGTAAAGAAAACACAGCCATCTAAGAAGGGGAACGGAAATGGGGAGTGAGATCACAGCTGGCCTGTGAGGTCCCATTGGCCATTAAGGGACTGGACCTATGGGATCAAGGAGGCCACAGCATGGGAGAGGGTGACAGCAGGTAATCGATCATGTTTCCCTCTTCTCCTTTATTGAGGGGTAGAAGGGGAGGTATGTAAAGTCATGATTGAAGCTACACCCTTTTCAGTAGTTTATTTTGAGTAGAGGAAAGTTTTTCAGTTGCTCCTTTATTACTAAACCCCTTTAACACTTTTAATGTGAAAGTCTCACAGTCTCTATCTAGGACTCTGACAGGGATAAGGTCATGAGGTTCAAGGAGCAGGCTGTGGAGAGAAAACCTGGGAGCTGAGGTTTTCTTCTGAGGGGGAGGACAGGGAAGGAGTGACCCAACAGCTTACAAGCAAAGATTCGATGATCATGAATTCAAAAGGACGCATCACTCAGACCAGAGATAGGGAAGGCTTAACTGTGTGTACCCCCACGAGGAACTGGAGCCTGAAGACTGTTTAAAATGCTGGCAACGTGCCATAGCATGACCTAGGAATTTAATTTACATTATCTTATTTAAATTTCACAAAAATCCCATGGGGTGATTTTGTTCTTCCCATTCTACATACCTGGAGGATGGGGATCAGGTCGTAATCTTCAGTGTGCCCTGGGAATCTATTACAGGATAAAGCACAGCAAATGCTCAGTGGATACAGATCAGAAGTGGACAAAGAAGGCTGGGGCCCCTGCCCTCCACACATCTCCTGGCAGATTCATTATTCCCATTACTGAAGATATGGCCATTGAGGGAATTTTCCTGGGTGGTAGACAGGGTCTGATATGATAACAAGGAAGGGTGAATTTAAGAGGTTAGATTATAACCAATATATTGTGTGAACTGAATTACTTTTCTAAGCTTAGTTAGAAAGCAAATAGAAAATTTATTATGAGGCAAATAGAAAAACATCACATCTACCACATTTCTATAAGAGGGAAGTTGAGAATCTAAGGTAAAATTAAAGATTGGAAAAAGCAAAGATTGGAAAGTGCTATGAAGTAGGCATCTCAGCAGTGGGTGTCCGGGTGTGAGTCTCAGGCACTCCTGAGAGGTGGGCTCTTAGAAAGCGAGACGTGGACAGCCCTGAGAGGATTTGTTCTTCCCTTGCTTTGGGAGGTCCATGACCCTTTGGTACTTCTATTCCAGGGTTGCTGTAAGGTGAAGTCAGTGCTGGAGGTGATGCTTCTGCAGAGGGCTTAGCCATTTAGTGTTTGATATGGTTTGAATATATGTTCTTGCCAAATTTCCTGTTGAAATGTAATTCACCACACATAGGCTTATTGTAGCACTATTTACAATACCAAACACACGGAACCAACTCAAATGTCTGTTGATGATAAACTGGATAAAGAAAATGTGGTCCATATACTCCATGGAATACTATGCAGCCATAAAAAGGAATGAGATCATGTCCTTTGCAGGGACATGGATGAAGCTGGAAGCCATCATTCCCAGCAAACTAACACAAGAACAGAAAACCAAACACGGTGTGTTCTCAGTCATAAGCGGAAGTTGAACTTTGAAAGAACGTGGACATACAGAGGGGAACAATAGACACCAGAGCCTGTTGTGGGGTGGGGGGTGAGGGGAGGGAACTTAGAGGATGGGTCAGTAGGTGCCACAAACCACCATGGCACATGTAAGATATCTATACAACAAACCTGCGGATTCTGTACATGTATCCCATTGTGTTTAGAAGAAGAAATAAAGAAAAAAGAAGAAGAGGTGAGGCCTGGAGGGCAGTGCTTGGGTCATAGGATCAGATCCCTCCTGGCTTGGTGCTGTTCTCATGATAGTGAGTGAGTTCTTGCCGTATCTGGTTGCTGTAAAATGTGGCACCTCCTCTTTAATCTCTCTCTTGTTCCTGTTTCACCATGTGACATGCCTGTTCCCACTTTGCCTTCTGTCATGAGTAAAAGCTCCCTGAGCCTCCCCACCAGCAGAAGCCAAGCAAATGCCAGCACCATGCTTCCTGTACAGCCTGCAGACCCACGAGCCCATTAAACTCTTTTCTTTATAAATTTCTCCATCTCAGGTATTTCCTTATAGTGATCCAGGAACAGCCTAATATACTGTTCATCTTTGTTTCAGCTTCCAGGACAAATTCAGTGTCTGTGTAGCAGAAAACACACCATGGCAAGATGAACCCCTGCCTCAGGTTTCTACAAGCTACATGCTACTCAGGGCAAGCCACTTACACCTCTGAACACTGCGTGTAACTAAAAGGCAGCTAACAGTACTTTCCTTACCAGGTGGATTCAATGTGTAAAGAGACAATGTCTATAAAGCCCCACGTGGCATCTGGCATAGTGCTAGCTGCTGATGGACTCTCCACAGTCCCCACAAAAGCTGACTTCTTGAGTGGAATGATCTGGGAAACCTTTCCAAAGCTTACTTCACCAGCAGGACTGAGATGCAGGGTACCCACATCCTTTCTTCTCTTACTGCAATAGCATAGGTTGAAAGTAACAAATATTTTGAAAATCCCTTTCCTTCAGGTCTGATGATGTAGCAGAATCATAATATGGTTCCAACGACTCTGAGAACAGTTTCCTCTCACAATGATAAATCCTTAGAAAAACGATGTTTCAAACAGTAAAATCTTCATGTTGATTTGAGATGTAATAGTGGGTAATGAGAGAGAGTAGAAACACCAGAATAGAAGTAAATACTCATTCTGGAATATACAGAATCCAAACAAGAACAAATGGGCAGAATAGAGAAATCAAAGCTGCATTTCCTACATGCCTTTTAAGCAACAGGAAGGTATAATTTCCAAGGCCCAACCTGGAGAATTGAAGAATGCCATAGCAGACTCAGCTAGTGGACAGCCGTCCACATTATCCATCATCTTGAGTCATTCATTCATACCTATCAAACACAATGACATTTCATACAAAATGAGAATGATGAAGGTTGCAGGATTTTGTGCAATTCATTATTAGTGTCAAGCCATATTATTTCAGCCAGCATTTGACTAAAATTTCCTTAGCACAATCGTGTCTCTGAGCAAAGGATTATAATTATCTAGTGTCTTTTCAAATATAAACTGCTCCTGAAAGAGTCAGACTGGCCATAGATCACTTCAACATTTACTGGAGGAAATGATTGCTCATGAAACATGTTGTTCTTTTCTTTCCTGTAAAAACTACACTTTTTTTTTCTATTTTTGAGTAGAATTTTTAAAAAACTCTATTTTTAAAAGAAATATGTGCTTTAATTTTTTCTTTTCAAGTTTCCACCTCTAAATAGCAAAGTTGCTTACATTATCTGGAGATGGTAGGAGACTTCATCTTTCTTGTATTTGTATTTTCTTGGTGAGTGACTGGAAGTCTTGGGAAGCTCCCGGGCAAATGGCCCGAGCTGTGTGCATAGTGAAAAGCCACTAACACATGACTAAAAGAGGGCAGGAGACAGTTATCACTGCCAGCAACAGGGCACTTGCAAAGAGGGGCCGATCTGAGGCCGAAGTCATCCAGAAGAAAGAAAGAGTGTGAATTAAAAGTATGAGTTGAATTCAGAAACAGGACAGAGGTTTGGCCACAGTAGTTCTGGAAAAGAATCGAGGATTTTATTTATCCATCTCCACTGGGTCATCGCAGTCACCCAGCTTATATAAGCACACGTGGATGTAAAGCAATACTTTTCCCTTCAGTTGTAATGCATTGATTCTAAGGCACCCCGTGTGATGACACACTTTTAACAGAAGGGTAAATATTTATCTTTCCATTGGAATAGTGAAAGTCCTCTCCAGACGGCCAAGGTAGCTTGGGCTTTCATCTGAGTGAGAAACAAAGCAGGAGGCCAGCAATGAGGAGTCACAGCTGGAGCCATGATTTGGGATGCTCAGGGGCACTGCGTCGACATAGCGTAGTGGCCGGGGAAGGTGGTACCCCTCCCTCACTCCTTTCATGGCAGTCAACCCAGGCACTTCAAGCCCGAGCCAGCTAGTTGGTGATTATTCTCTTTTACAGATGGGTAAACATTTTCCGTAAAGGACCAGGTGGTAAGTATTTCAGGCTTTTCAGGTCATGCAATCTCAGTTGCAACTACCAAGCTCTGCATTTTAATGCAAAAGCAGCCAGAGATATCACATAAACAAATGGGCCTAGCTATGCTCCGATGAAACTTAATAGACACTAACTTTTTGTGTCATAAAAAATTATTTTTCTTTTGATATTTTTGGAGCATTTAAAAATGTAAAAGCTATGCCTAGCTGGAGGACCATACAGAAACAGGTGGTGACCTGGATTTGGTCTACCCGCTGTAGTTTGCTGAGCCAGCTCTATATATAACTCACAATCTAGTCACATTAAAAATCTTGGCAATGGAGCACCCCAGATCAGCCACACTCATGACAGGAGAAGCCTCTCAACAGGTGGCTCCTTCCTTCAATTTTCTCTTGGTGATTCCCCATCACACCTGTTGGCCACGCTTCCTCAGTGGACCCTTACTTTATGGAGAAAGGAGAGAGGATGATCTCATTTATATTTATACACTGTGTTTCTGACACATTGCACATCTCTTAAATGTGTTTAAAATAAATGGCCAATTGGTAAATTCATGTTTCTCCCTTTCAGAGAGGTTTCTTCCTCCTTACTTTTGAAGAATGCCTTGCCACCAAGTCATGCCACAGCTGAAAAGACCCTTCAGGCTTGAATTTCTTCTGCTGTCATTACTTGTATAACACAATCAAATGTAAGAAACCAAGATGTGGGGAGCGGCTACTTTTCCAGCTGTTCAGCCTTGGTCTTTCAAATTCTCCTACATTTTTTTTTTTTTGAGACAGAGTCTTGCTCTGTCACCCCAGGTTGGAGTGCAGTGGTGTGATCGCAACTCAGTGCAACCTCTGCCTCCCAGGTTCAAGCAATTCTCCTGCCTCAGTCTCCCAAGTAGCTGGGATTACAGGCGCACACCACCATGTCTGGCTAATTTTTTGTATTTTTAGTAGAGAGGAGGTTTCACTGTGCTGGCAGGGCTGGTCTCGAACTCCTCACCTTGTGATCCACCCGCCTCGGCCTCCCGAAGTGCTGGGATTACAGATGTGAACCACCGCGTCCGACCCAAACTATCTTACTTATGTTGGCCAGCATAGGATCTGCGCCTTTCCAGTTCTGTGGCTTTCTGATGCATTTTTTCCCGCCTAAGGTGCATCCCCTTATCCTATTTTTTACTTCCTTCGCACATCCCAGTTTAGTAATACTGCCCCCTTTTCCTAAAAGCTCTATGAATTCTTTGACTTCTGAGCCAACACTTTATGTCAGAATCTGGCAAACGCATATCACCAGATCCTTAAAGAATGCTTAAGTGAATTCAAAAAGGACTGTTTTTACATCTGTTTATATTCTCAGCGGATAACAGCATTCTGTCAAAAATAAGTACTCCATAAGAATTACTAAAGTTAATATCTGATTTAAAAATAAAGATTTCATTGACAGCATATTAAGGACAGAAACATTGCCTTGTTTATCTCAGTGTCATAGTTCACCATCAATAAGGTTTGCTTGAAGCAAACAAACAATAGAACAATTAGTGAAAAATAAATGAACAGATGAATGTAACTAGAGACTTTTGACCTACAGGCAAAACTTTTCAGGAAAAGGCTCTCCTGTTCTTCAAAAACTGCAAAATATTTTCTATTTTCTCCTTCTCCCTTCTTGTCCCACAAATTTGGAAGGCATTTGTTTGACATTACCACTTACAGAGGGAGAAAGGGCAATGGTTGCCAGGGTCTGTTTTCTGACTTCCACTTACATTTCATTATGTTTCTTTTCCATTCTGTTTTCAGAGAATGTCTCAAATCTCACTGGGATCCTTGAGCTGTGTCCATGCCTATGTGCCACCTGTGATTCCTGGAAGACCTGAGGAACTCTATTCACAGTGCACCTTGCAAGGGCTCAGCTTCCATGAGCACCTCCCAACTATAGGGATGTAAACGTTTCGTTTCAATTCCCATAAAATGTTTTGCTTCTGCAGGAGCAATACGTTGTGGAGGTTCACTTCAACCCAAAAGGTGTGACAGATTCCCTTCTATCCCTGAGGAAATAAAACATATCATGTCTAGAGAGATAAACTCAAAGCTCTATTACAATTTTAAATTTGATTAGTAGAATTTCTGTGGCCAGATCCAGAGAAAAAGAAACTGTACAAATTAAACAACAATTAATATGACCTCATTCGTCCTTCTTTATTACGCAACAACCATTTCTGCAGGGGAGCTTGGTGTAGGATTGTTCCCGGAACCATAACTTAACAATCACTGAACTCTTGCATGTCTGTTATTTTATTTCATCAAGATCCTCAACAAAGACGGGCCTCAACCAAGGCTCATGAGGAAAACAGGGGGGACTAATTAAAATATGTCTTAAAGCATAACAACCAGTATTTTAAGATGGGTTTCCAAAACCACTTCATTAACAGAATGTATGCTATACCAAGTGTTAATTTCCAAGTTTACTTTGTGGAATAACGTCTGTTTAGCTTTATAAACAGATTGTATGAGATTGCAAATCTGTGAATTATAGATCCACAAAACTTAGTAATATCCTGGATGATCCCAAGGATCAGGGCTTTATTGACTGAAAAAGGCCAAGTGACAACAGAAATAAAGAAGGCAGCACTCACCAGAGTTTCATATGTAAGCTTCATACATTCAATTGAGCAATAAAAATATTCACACTTACAACTTCCTGCAATATGTGTAACTGTTACAAGGCTTTTGATTGCAATTAAGAGAATGCAAAGTTAACAGAATTTTACATCCTGAGGATGTTTATTGTTTAATTTACAGGAAAATTGAAGCTTGATAGTTCATGGTTAATAGCTCACTGAGGCCTTATTTGGAACTGCTGAAATTTTATAGTTTCCTCATGGTCAAAACCCACATCTGATGGCATGCCAGTAATAAGGAAGAAACAAGGTCACAATGTTTTCTTCAACAAAATTTGTGACTTTTTAATCTGTAAAAGGAAGTACCTGCTAGACTTTCCCTTATCTTTTACCGGAAAGAACCTAGTCACATTCCCATCCCTGGACCTATTGCTGGCAAAGGAGAATTAAGCAGCTATTTCTACCTTTGACCGATCATAACTCATCCACTGAAGGTGGGAAAAGGAGCTACATTTCCTTAGATTAAGGCTGCTCCCCTAGCTACACAATTGGGATAATGTTTATAATGAAGAAAGTGAGAACTTGCTCTTCTTTAGGCAATCAGAAGTGCCATATGAGTAACTAAATGATCATCAAAGAGATAATGATTAAAGTAATACGGATATATGCATATAATTAAATATTATAAAACTTTTTAAAAGTGTATACCTTTGTGCTTTTATATAAATTGAGAAAAGCAAGTTGTAAACAAAAAAATAAAAAACAAAAAACAGTAGCAAACGTCCTAGATGTGTATAATTTTATCTGTGCTTGGGGAAAGTTGAGAACGCACAAACTCAGACTTCATGGGGATGACTTCCTTAGTTGCTTTGTGAGAGGAAGAAATACGGGTCTATGCTTAAGTCTTTCTCCATGAACTTTTGAGTATATTTATCACTTACAATGACTTTACACTTACCTATCCCAATAAAACATAACTGAATTTCTTATCAAAAAATGGAGCCATAAACAACAGAAAGGATAACATGTTAAAAATAGCTATAAATAACATGCTAACAGATTAATTGCTGAGCATGAGGCCAAAGGTAGTAGGAGAAGAAGGAAGAAACTGAAATTTAATGAGCACCTAGGATATGCACAGAATCACCCTGGGATGCATGTAATTATTATCTCATTATTCCTATGACTATTCTAGAAGGCAAGTGCAACTATAGCTCATTTTTTATTAGTAAGAAAACTTCAGAGAAGTAAAGAAACCTGTCCGTGTTCAGAAGGTAACTGTAGCAAATCTGGAATTTAGACTCTGAACTGGAGTTGGACTGGCTGCAAGTCCTTCGAAGAGACCATGGCTGGTGACTCAGGAATTAGAAGTACAAGATCACTTTTAACCTGGAGGGACAGTGACAGTGCCATGCAAGAACGCTGGGATCTAAGATAGGTCTCGATAGAAGGCAGAAAGGTAGAAATGGGTCACACATTTGTGTGGGAGATGAGTTTGAGATGGTCAACTTACATCATTTGAGGAGTACTTGAGACAGAAATATGGCAGAAATATAACCTAAAAGTAACTATTAAAGGAAGATGCTGGAATCTTTCCTGTTTGGTTTACTTAGTTTGAATTAGTTTTGCTTGTTAGGAACGGTTTTCATTAGTGAATGCATTGAAAATCAATGCTCACAAACTGTCTACCACTTCTAAACTTTTTTTATTAAATAATATATTTGATGAATGTAATTTAGAAAATATGAAATGCCAAAAAGAATGAAAATAAAAGTTATCAGAATTTCTAGCCTTATACACTGTTCTGATGTGCATCTTCTCAGACTTTTTAAGATTCAGAGATCAGTCTTAATACACTACGTCATAGGCTACACCCTTTTCCTTAAAATATTGTAAACATTTTTCTACGTCATTCAATATCATTTTATACACACTATAATGTTAGTGTGTATACTCTGTATTCCAGAAAATATTTTAATTTACTTTATGAACCCCTATTGTTTCATTCATATGTTTCTTCCCAATTTTTACTTTTTCAAGTAAAACAATGCAGATGTAATAAACCGAAAAAAGGACAGGATAAAAAATTATTTAAACAATTTCTGAAGAAGTATATTTAACTACTAAAAATATTTTTATAGTATGCAAAATTTCCCTCAAGGCATCAAAATTAGAAGTAAATGAAAGATAGTAAATAGCAATGGTTAATAATTACAGATTTATTTTGTCAAGTTGATGTGACCTCAATTGGCTTGCTTTTCACAAAATTTATCTCAGCCAATGTATTAAATTTTAACATGATAATGTATACATTATATATACCCACTCCTTCAGAATTAGTGTGTTCCAGTACAAATCTGCAGGGAGTTTAGAAGACAACATGCTATTTTTCAAGAATATTTAGTCTTAAATAAGTGTAGCCTAGATGGAATAAAAACAACAATAATGCAGACATAAAAAAGAATGAGTTCACGTCCTTTGCAGAGACGTGGATGAAGCTGGAAACCATCATTCTCAGCAAACTAATGCAGAAACGGAAACCAAACACTGCATGTTTTCACTCCTAAGTGGGAGAACACATGGACCCAGGAAGGGGAACATCACACACCAGGGCGTGTAGGCCGAGGGGGCAAGGGGAGGGAGAGCATTAGGGCAAATACCTAATGCATAGGGGGCTTAAGACCCAACAATACCCAAAAAAGGACAATAATGATAATAACTAAGATGCTAAAAATGTTTAAAATTTTGTTAAATCCCACATGATAATTAATTCAAAATAATAACGCATTTTCATTTCCACCATACAGATGGAAAAATTGAGATTCTCATCATTTCAGTAATTTAACCATGGTGGCAGAATCTGCATAATCAGTTAGTGATACCGCCAGGATTTCAATCAGAGCTTCAATACTAATGTCACAGCCTTAGCACTTTCTACTCACAATTGTTCCACTTTAAAAAACCATGTTTTAAGACTTCAAGAATGGTGGTACGTCTGTGTCTGTGTCTGTGTCTGTGTGTGTACACGTAGCGGGAGATGATGCATGGTAGGAAGCTCAAGAACTGAATCTGGGGCCTCAGTGGGGCAACAGCAAGGATATTCTTCATAGAGTTCTATCCCAGGGAATGCCCATGCATCTCAGTACATGCGTTTGTTTTCCTTATTAAATGGTTAAAGGATAATATGCCATTGAAAACCTTTATTAATCAGTGCCCCCCTCTCCCAGCTGCTGTGGCTATTGTCCGGTAACAATTCACAGCTGTCACTTTAACGCCACCCTTCCCTACCAGGGGGGAGACCTCAGTCAGAGACTAGCCATGGAGTGCAGAAATTAGGCCCCCTTTTCTCAAAATGGGACAATGCTGGTGCAATTTGCATTCTGGCTCCCCGTACCCAGCTTCATCTGTGTAATCAGCTCCCATAGCCACAGTTGCCCAAAGTCAACAATATGCAATAGTTGTGTCTAGTTTAAAGTCTGGGCCATGCAAACATAAAAATCACACAGAGGGTGGCATTATAGGGTTATCTCCTCATTCTTTTATTCACTCACCCACTTATTCATTCATTTTCTCAATTATTAGTTTATTCCAGTATTTCCCAAGTGTTATTTTCTTTGTTTGTTCATTTGTTTTAAAGTTCACGTATTCAATGTGTTAGGTCCTGAGAATACAAAAGAAATAACACACCTACTTAGGCTCAGCCAATGACTCAACCTGGGGTGCAAAAATTAGGTTCCCTTTTCTCAAGATGGGGCATTTCTAGTGTGATACGTATTCTAGAGATTCCCTATGCCCAGCTATGTCTGAGTCTTTCCTCCTTCCAAAGCACTCATGGTCTCATGAAGGAAATAAACATATACATACATTAGTGCACAGAAGGGTCTTTGTAGTGTTTTTTAGGAGAAACTGTGAGTGAACCAAAGAGCAGTATGCTTAAGAGTACCACCAGAGAAAGCTTTATAAAGAAGTGAGTAGCGGACGTGTTTCTCCTGGCAGGGGGCAGGGGTGGATGGAGGAGGTGACGGTGTAAAAACCTTCAAGAGAAAAGAAGAAAGGAAGGGAAAGGGCATTCTAAAGAGAACACCAGCCAGCAAACAGGAGGAGTAGTGGCACGCTCAAGTGTTAATTGGGACGTCCAGAGCACAGAGCAGGGGAAGAATGACTAGGAGGAGAGATGCCTGGACCGAAGGCTCCAGATAGAAGTATTGAGTGCTGTGTTGGAGCTGAGACTTCAATATCAAGCCAAGAGCTAGGCACTAAAGAGCTTTCAGCAGGGCCTTGGAGGCCATTTCACACGCCCCATGCTTACTGCAGTGCAAGGAGGGATTGGCAGGCACAGCCAGATGTGGGTGGAACAGGGCTGTTGAAATAGTTGAGGGAAAGGAGCCTTCATCAGTTACCTTCTCCTAGAAGAGAGGAGATTAAGGAGGCAGAATTGATAAGACATGGCACCTATCTGGGGGTGGGGTTAGGTAACAAGGGATGAACAATATTCAAGAATAAGAGGTCAGAATGATGCCCTGGCTCCTTGCAAGGGTGCCAGGTGGTGGCTTAGTGATCCAGCCTCTTGCTCTCTGTGTGATCTTAGACCAAATCTTCATTCCTGAAAGGAAATCACTGTTTAAATTCAGTATTTTTTTTCTTACTAAGTGCTTGATAATCCATTAAGCAGAACAGTGCCCATCCTGAGAGACATTATTTATCTCCCACTTCAGCAAGTTTTCCATGAATTTGATCACAGAACACAAATATCTTCCTTTACGTGTTTTCTCATTTTTTAGTAGGTTGGCAGTTTTGAAGCAGAGTTTTCAACTCACTCAGCCTAAATTAAATCTGCAAGTATAAAAGTGGGGTATGTCTAAAGGTTTTGTGATTCCATCTAAATATCAAAGCTGAATTTGGTTTCTGGCTTACAGAATAGTGACAGCGTAGAGATTTTTAAAAATAACATATTTGAGGTATGTCAATGAGGACAGTTGAAAATCTGATAGTTCACTCAATCCAAAATTCTATCTTCAGTACTTTTAAAGAATAATTTCTGTAGTGTATTGGGGCAGGTGGGAAGTGTGACCACCTACAATCATATCAAATTATTCAAGATGCATGCACCCAAAACATTAAAAGCTAATTTTAACAAGCACTTATTAAACTTCTTGTAGTACCTGGTACTTATACATATATTCAGCCTATCTTTTATGGTAATAAAGAGAAAGAAATAAATATTTTTAAGTACCTGCTAAATGTCAGGTCTAATCAAAGGTGCTTTGCATGACACACATCCCCTAATCTTTCCAACATCTCAGCGTGCTATCATCTGGCAAGCGAGCCCACAGAGGCCAGGATACAGAAAATGCCACACAGAGGGCAGGGTCAGGATTCCCAAGGGATGCCCAGAGAGTTCCTGTCTAGGGCCAAGGCTCCTGTTCCTTTTGTCTGCCTTGTCATGTCATATTTCAATTTACTCTAAACGAATCTCTTTTAAAATTAGATGGAGCTCTCTTACTAATTCTACAGGTGACACGTGCATTTTATTCAGAAACTGATTACTTAGAAACAAATGAAAGGAATAAACAGAAAGTTTAACTCATACCATTGTTCAAACGAAGACAAAATGCAGCCTGAAAATCCCAATTTCATTGTTGCTTTGAGTCCGTGGGGGCCAGAACACTTTCTTTGAAAAGAAACAATAAAAAGTGTATTCTATCTGTTTAAAAGATGAAATTTCTGTCTTCTCTTAAGGATTCTTGCCCTGAAGTGGCTGGTGTCTTCCCACGTTTTTGTAAATTTCCACATGGAACTCCTCCAAGTCTACGTTGGTCATCCTCAGGGCTTCCCCAGAATGAGCAGGTGGCTTTTGTCTGTGTGAAACTACAGAGGTGTTTCTGTGACTAAGTGAATCTAATATCTACCTGCAGTCAATGCATCAGCAACTTAATTTCATATCAAATAATCACTCCAAGGGGTCCCTCCGTATGACTGGAATGTGAGAGGATGGATTATTTGTTCTTGTTGCTTTTTTTTTCTTTTTAATTAGGTTATTAAAGGGATGGAATCTTATCAGCCATTTGTGTGCTCCCTGTAATAAAGCTGGCAGCAATCAAATCAATTTTCGAATGGCTGATTAGGGAAATCCAACTCCTAATTTGAAAGTTCGAGCCAAACTTAACTAGGGGAAAATGTCATACGTAATAAAGATAATCTGATTTTACTTACCCACATTTTAATAGCCCTTATAGGTTCTGTTCTAAGTGCTTGATAAATACTAACTCATTTAATGTTTCTGAGAGTCTTGTTTCCATAGCACTCCTAAAATATCACCTATTTTACAGATAAAGAAATGGAGTCACTGAGAGTTAAGTGACTTTCCTAAGGTCATGTGGTTTGCAGGTGATGCGCCACAGATTTGAAACCAGGTGAGGTCTTCCTTACCTCCCTTAGATGTTCTTCCCTGTCCTCATCAGTGGTGTAAGGTGTTTCATCTCTTCCAACACCTTTATTCAAGCCTTCTTCACCTAGGGGTGCCGAGAGAGGTCATCTACATCAGCAAGAGGGACAAAATAAGGACCTATGTATGTACAGTTCTCTCACACTGAAAAATGTGTAGTTCCAGATAAAATTTTACCCAAAGGCATGATGATGGCAGACACAGGCTGGAGAGGGTGGCAAAGGAATGTAGGAGAAAGAAGGGCAAAGGAAACATTTTTAATGATTGCATTGAGCAAACATGGTGCTGATTGAACAGCTACTGACTCTTAGCATAAAGACTGTTACCATCATGCCCTGGACCCCTCCCCTACAAAGAATATACTTTTATTCTTTCTACTAAAGGAATAGGCCAGTGTAACTTCCTACCTATTCCAGAACATAGCAGCAGTGTTATGTGAAGGACTTTGATATTTTATTCACCAAATGACCTCATAAGGTAGATTTATTTTTCATGTCCCTCTTCCAGATAGGTTCTCTGAGTTTTAGAGATAGGATGTTGACTAAAGGCATACTGCCTCTAAGAAAAGACTGACCCCCAAATTTAAATGCAAGGCTTCTTTATTTGGAGAAATTTCCTTATAGAGTATTTTACAAATAATGAATCTTGAAAGCACAATCTTGTAAGGAGAGGGTGCTTTGCAACATAAAGTTCAGTGATAGGTTATCTTTGGATACATTGCATAGTTTCTCCTGTCCTGGCTATAATTATAAAAATAAAGACCGTCATATTTAAAGTTGAATTCTGGCCAGTTTCCACCATTCTTGTACCTAAATCCAGTTCTAAATAACTCTGAAGAGTGAGTGGGTCAAACTGATAATTTCCCCTAAGTCTTGTAATTTAATTAGAAGTGTAGTTTTCAGCAAACCTTTTCTAGTGATGCAATCTCAGCTCACTGCAACTTCTGCCTCCCAGGTTCAAGTGATTCTTGTGCCTCAGCCTCCCAAGAAGCTGGGATTACAGGCACCTGCCACCATGCCTGGCTAATTTGTGTATTTTTAGTAGAGAAGGGGTTTCAACATGTTGGCCAGGCTGCTTTTGAACTCCTGTCCTCCCAATGTGTTGGGGTTACAGGCGTGAGCCACCACGACTGGCCCAAATGTTTTGTTTAAAAATTTTTTTTTAATATATTTTCCCCTTTGGCATCTTCTGTGCCCTAAGGCTAGTCTATAAACTCTGTCTCTGCAAAGATTTATATTCCTGATTCTATCTTCCATAGCAAGAGAGAGAGAGAGATTCATTATGAAGATTCACTTTTGATGTCGTCATTATGCAAAAATTACAGGAGAGATATTGCAATCAACTTCCCCTAGGCATTTTCTTATCATCCTGATTGGCTAATGAATTACAGTGGCCCTGAGTTGGGAGTTCAATAGTTTTTTGTTTGTTTGATTTTTAGCAGGTATTTCTTGGGTTTGAAAGTTATAATACCTACCATTTTAAAGGCTAATGTATAGTTAGTTAAACCTTTGCAATTCTGAACAGTAATAAAAAGAATGAGTGGTAAATAAATGACAGATAAGATTTATCTGTTAGAGCTTACATTAATCTTTCTAGGTTGAAAGGTATTTAAAAATATTAGTCCAGATAAACATATTGCCAATCTGCCTTTCATTTTAAATGAATCCCATTTCTTTTGTTTGCATTTCAATCCACTTTAAGGAGTCACAAATAAAATATATTCTATCATAAGAATCATAAAGCGCAGGTGTTGGGATGAAAGAGCATCTTAGCACTGCGCTTTATGGGGATATAAAGGAGATATATAATACAGTTAAAAGAAAGTTTGCTTTGCCTTTGTTTCCTCTGAGAAAGAATTTAACAGTGTTTGGTCCATCTAGAAAGAAACATGTAAACCAATAACGTGCTTAAAAAGAAAATGGGGAAAAATGGAAAAGCCAAAGAAAGCCTTCCTTCACAGCGAGAACATCCATGAATGTAGGTTGTAAAATGTTTTGATTAAATGGCATTATAAGTACACAACCTGAAAAGAATAAGAATGACCGTAAACTGTCATTTATTACTTCCCTGTTTATTTTTGTTTCTAAGAAACGAAAGTGGGCAACATAATCTAAAAGTCGTCACCATACCCACTCAAAACGCATTCCTCAGCTTTGTGCACCTGGGTTACAGTGTATTTGTAAACCCTGTCCAGGAAAATGATGGATGAGTCCTGCTCAGCTTTGGCATCCTCCAGGACTCCAGACAAATGCAAATTTGTGGATCAACGGCAGCAGCAATCAATCCGTGTCTGTTACTAGGCAGCAAGGGCATTAAAATAATGATAAGACCGTGTCTTCCAACAAAGTAAATCAGACAGCACCACTAGCAGAGAAGCTCCATCTGTCCTTGAAAGGACTTGACATGCAGTCAGCCTCCAGGACCAAGTAAATACCCATGAGCTTTTTAAGTGGATGCTTCCCTTGGGGTTGGTATTTATTTGTACCTTGAAATGAAATATTTCCGAAATCTGACTCAACCTTTTGCCAAAGACCAGACAGGTGGGAATGAGCTGACATCCTGAACTTCAATTAGCCCCTGGAGGTATTGCCTTCACAAATGGCCTTTCACTTGCAGTTGAAAGCACCCCCCCAGTGTTTATCCTCAAAATTTACCGGCAGAACCCATTATTCAGGAAGACTGAGCACTTTCAAAAGTGCTGTTTTTGACTCTTAAAAATGTGCAACAAAAAAATTTTCTGTTAAACTGTTGCTTTCCTTAGGCAAAGGAGAATTTGTTTTGTAACAATAAATTCAAGGGAAAAACTGCAAAGCTACTGCATTTGGTCAATAAGACATTTTTTTTTCCCCAAAGATGTGACCATGATGGCTCCTCCGGTGTTAACAATGGGGAGCAAATTATCAAAGACCAAAGGATCAAAAAGGGATAGAGGGAGAGGATCTGCAAGATGTGGAGTTAGTAATTTTTCAGATGTGAGAAGAGCAATAGAAGAAAATCCACGTTTAACTTCCTCTCTGGAGCAAAAGAGCATTAACGTGGAAAGTTCCATTAGAGGGTTGAAAATGACCCTTGAAAAATGAATGCAAAGAGAACAGGGGAAGAAACCCCCAGAGCAATGATGAGTAACTGGGCAAGCACAATTTGCCAGGCCATTCCCTGTGGCTGCTTTATGTTACCTCCTGTAATACTCATCCTGCAAGGTAGTGCTATTCTCGCCTCTTATAGAAGACTGACCTAAGGTTCAGTAATATATGTTTTAATTTCAACCAAAATTAAGTTCGGAAAGAGGGCTGCCTGTCCCCTTGGGTGTACGGTTTTTCCCACATTGCCCTTCAGTGATATTTACACTTGTGAGAGTTTGCATTTTCCTAGCAGCCCCAGTGGTTAGGTGAACTTATGTTCTGCATGGTGGGGAAAATAAAAGGCTTATTCTTATGCAGCTTCTCGTTGTCACATCATTTGGAGACATTCAGGATTCTAATTTTCAGCTTTGCTGATGTTCATATTTGGGGTCACAGCTGGCTTCATGCCATTTCTGATGTGTACGCACAATAGAAAAATAAAAGAAGATATATCACTTGATAGCAGTTTGCCTTTCATAAAATTATAGCACATATTTTTTTAAAAAACGTAAAGCTCTAAAATCACTTCTTAAAATTGTTATATGTCTTAATAGCCAGAGTAAATGAAAAAGTAACTAAGTATTCCCTGAAGCTTTCTAAAATTAATTTGAAGTTTGATTTTTTTAAAAATTTTGTAATTTTTTCTGAATATTCCAATCAATTTAGTTAGATCTAGATATCCATTCTCATTTCATGGGATAATAATAAAAAGACATTAAGACAGAAATATGATTTTAGTTCTATAAGACATGCATTATATTTATATCTGGCATCAAAATTATCTAAGACAATAAAAGTCACTCCTATTATTTTGCATGAAAGGTGAGCTCTTTTATTTTGTCTCTGAAAAAAGAGAGAGAAGAGATGAGAGAAAACGTAAATGAGACTCAAGTCAGAGGAAAAACTGAATTGAAGAAAACGAAGATAACTTTACAGCAACATTGCAAAGAAATGTTTAAGTTTCAGTGATCAAACGTTTCATTTGAAGTGGCTCCTGTTGCTTTTTAGTCATCAAATCTATCTGGTGATTGTTTTTAATTGATATCCATGAAGGGCTTGGCTTGTCTGTTTGAGTGAATGCAGCATCTCCTGATGGGATGATCCTAATTCTGAAAACAGCTGGAAGACCTTTATCGACATCTCGTTTGCTTACATACATATTATATGCAAGTATACATATATATGTATATACAGCTACACACCTACACATGAATATTTTTAAGAGCTATGTGTTTTATATGCCCTACTTAGTCTTCATAATAGTTTTAAGATATTGTTTTGAAAATATACATAGTAAAATATAATTAAATCAAATTCAGATATATCTGATTTCAAAGTCTACAATTCCAAAATTCCATGATATCACTAAAGGTTCCTATATTAACACAAATTAACATAATAAGAGGAAGGACTTTTTATAAGTGTTTTATACTTGCTCTCTGCCATCACTAATTTAAGAACATTTAACTCAGTCTCAAGAACCACAACATATTATCGATACGTTCCTTTAACACAAAGCACAGAAAGGTTAAGTAACTAGCCCAAGGTCACAGTGCTAGCAAGTGAAGGACCTAGGATTCCAATGTAGAAGACTTTATCTTGTGCTTCACAGTATTTCCTGCATGTCACAGAGACTACTTGCAAGTTATATGCCATGTAAACATATCTGTTATTTAAATATCAAATCGCAGTTTCAGGCTTTGAGCTGCGGTCTAACTCTGAGGTCAGTGCTTTTTCTACTAAATTAGTGGGTCTCAGCTGAACTCAGTGGCACATGCCTGTAGTCAGCTATTCAAGAGACTGAGGATCGCTTAAGGCCAGGAGTTTGAGACTGTAGTGTGCTATGATTGTGTCAGTGCATAACCATTGTGCTCCAACCTGGAAACACGGTGAGAAACAGTCTCAGGAAGGGTGGAAGGAAGGAAGAAAGAAGGAAAGAAGGAAGGGAGGGAGGAAAGAAGGGAGAGAGGGAGGGAAGGAAGAGAGAGAGGGAGGGAGAGAGAAAAGAGAGAAAAAGAGAGAAAAAGAAATAAAAGAGAGGCTACTATCTTCATTGTTATGTAAAAGATAACCACTTTAACAGCAAAATGTATAGAAAGGCATTCTGCTCTTCATACTTGTCTTAAGTTATTACACACTGGCGTTCATTTTTGTTTAAAATCTTCTGGGTACATGGTGGCTGTATATATTTATTAAGTACATGAGATTTTTTGATACAGGCATACAATGCATAATAATCACATCGGGGTAAATGGGATATCCATCACCACAAGTATTTATTCTTTATGTTACAAACAATTACACTCTTTTAGTTGTTTTTAATGTACAATAAATTAATGTTGACTGTAATCACCTTGTTGTGCTATGAAATGATAGACCTTACTCATTCTTTCTAACTCATTTTTGTACCTATTAACCATCCCCACTCCCTCACCCTTGCCAGGATGAGTTACCTGCCCAGTCTCAGTTAACCATTATTCTCCTATCTCCATTCTTTCGATTGTTTTAATTTTTAGCTCCCACAAGTAAGTGAGAACATGAGATGTTTGTCTTTCTGTGCCTGGCTTATTTCACTCACCATAATGACCTCCAGCTCTATCCATGTCGTTGCAAATGACAAGACCTGATTCTTTATTTCTGAACAGTACTACATTGTCTGCAAGTACCACGTTTTCTTCATCCATTCATCTGCTGGTGGGCACTTAGGTTGCTTCTAAACCTTGCCTATGAATGAAGAGCACTGCAATAATTATGGGAGTCCGGGTATCTCTTCGATCTACTGATGTTCTTTCTTTTGGGTCTACACCTAGGATTGGGAACGCTGGATTGAATGGTAGCTCTATATTCAGTTCTGTGAGAAATCTCCAAACTATTCTCTAGTAGTTGTACTAATTTACATTCCCATTAACAGTGTACAAGGTTCCCTTTTCTCCACTTCCTTGCTAGCATTTGTTATTGCCTGACTTTTGGATAAAAGCCATTTTAACTGGGTAACTGGGTGAAACGATACCTTATTGTAGTTTTGATGTGCATTTCTCTGATAGCAATGATATAGAGCACCTTTTAATATGTCTGCCATTTGAGTGTCTTCTTTTGAGAAATGTCTACTTAGATATTTTGCCCATACTTTACTGGATTCTTAGACATTTCCCAAAGAGTTATTTCAGTCCTTTATATCTTCTGGTTATTAATCCCTTGTCTCTTGAGTAGTTTGCAAATTTTCTTCCGTTCTGTGGGTTATCTCTGCACTTAGCTATTTTCTTTGCTATTCAGACGACTTTAACTTCATGTAATCCTACTTGTCCATTTTTGCTTTAGTTGCCTTTGCTTGTAGGGCATTACTGAAGAAATCTTAACACAGTCCAATGTCCTGGAGAGTTTTCTCAATTTTTTTTAGTAGTTCTATTGTTTGAGGTCTTAGATTTGTCTTTATTTAGATATGATTTTTATACACAGTGAGACATAGGAGTATAGTTTCATTCCTCTGCATGTGGATATCTGGTTTTCCAAGCACTATTTATTTATTTATTTAAATAGGTTTTGGGGGACCAGGTGGTGATTGGTTGCATGGATAGTTTTTTAGTGATGATTTCTGAGATTTTGGTGCACCCATCACCTGATCAATGGACACCGTACCCAATGTGTAGTCTTTTATCCCTTGTCTACCTCCCATCCTTCCCCCCAGGTCCCCAAGACCCATTATATCACTCCTATGCCTTTACATTCTCATAGAAGAGCTCCCACTTATAAGTGAGAACATATGATGTTTGATTTTACATTCCTGAGTTACTCCACTTAGAATAATGTTCTCCAATTCCATCCAGGTTACTGTGAATGCCACTATGTCATTCCTTTTCATGGCTGAGTAGTATTCCATGGTGTATAAGTATGTATGTATATGCCATTTTTAAAATCCACTCGTTGATTGATGGGCACTTGGGCTGGTTCCATATTTTTGCAATTGCAAATTGTGCTGCTATAAACATGTGTGTACAAAGTGTCCTTTTCACATAATGACTTTTTTCCTCTGTGTAGATATCCAGTAATGGGATTGCTGGATCAAATGGTAGATCTATGTTAGTTTTTTAAGGAATCTTCACACAGTTTTTTCTAGTGGTTATCCTAGTTTACATTCTCACCAGCAGTGTAAAAGTGTTCCCTTTTCACCACAACCACACCAGTCTTTTTATATATATATATTTTATGACTATTCTTGCAGGAGTAAGGTGGGTATCACATTGTGGTTCTGATTTGCATTTCCCTGATTATTAGTTATGTTGAACATTTTGTTTTCTATATATATTGGCCATTTGTATATCTTCTTTAGATAACTGTCTATTCATGTCCTTAACCCACTTTTTGATGGGATTTTTTTTTCCCTTTCTTTCTTTTTTTTGTTGTTATTGATTTGTTTGAGTTTCTTGTAGATTCCAAATACCAGTCCTTTGTTGAATGCATAGTTTAAAAATGTTTTCTCCCACTCTGTGTGTTGTCTGTTTACTGTGCTTATTATTTCTTTTGCTGTGCAGAAGCTTTATAGTTTAGTTAAGTCACATCTATTTATCTTTGTTTTTGTTGCATTTGCTTTTGGGTTCTTGGTCATGAAGTCTTTGCCTAAGCCAACGTCTAGAAGGGTTTTTCTGATGTTATCATCTAGTGTTTTTATGGTCTCAGGCCTTAGATTTAAGTCTTTGATTCATCTTGAGTTGGCTTTTGTATAAGGTGAGAAATGAGGATCCAGTTTCATTCTTTTACCTGTGGTTTGCCAATTTTCCCACCATCATTTGTTGAATAGGGTGCTCTTTCCCCACTTTATATTTTTGTTTTCTTTGTCAAAGATCAGTTGGCTGTAAGTATTTGGCTTTATTTCTGGGTTTTCTATTATGATTCATTGGTCTATGTGCCCATGTTTATGGCAGTACCATGCCATTTCAGTGACTATTTTCCTTACAGTTTAGTTCGAAGTCATGTAATGTATTTGTTCTTTCTGCTTAGTGTTGCTTTGGCTATGTGGACTCTATTTTGGTTCCATATGAATTTTAGGATTGTTTTTTCTTATTATTGACCTTTGAAAGTTTGATTATTAAATGTCTTGAATAGTCTTGTTTGGTTTAAATCTGCTTGGTGTTCAATAATATTCTTGTACTAGAACATTGATATATTCCCCTAGGTTTGGGAAATTCTCTGTTATCCTTTTGAATAAGCTTTCTACCCCTAACTCTCTCTCCACCTCCTTGTCAAAGTCAATAACTTTAGATATGCCCTTTTTAGGCTATTTTTGGATCTTGTAGATATGCTTCATTCTTTTTCTTTTGTCTCTTCTGCCTATGTACACAAATGGCCTCTCTTCAAGCTCACTCATTCTTTATTCTGCTTGATCAATTCTGCTATTGAGACTCTGATGCATTCTTCAGTATGTCAACTGCATTTTTCGACTCTAGAATGTCCGCTTTATTTTTTTATTTTAATCATTTGTTAAATTTATCTGATAGTATTCTGAATTTTCCCTGTGTTATCATGAATTTCTTTGAATTTCCTTAAAACAGGTATTTTGAATTCTCTTCTGAAAGGTCACATATATCTGTTTCCCCAGGATTGGTCCCTGGTGCCTTATTTAGTTGGTGAAGTCATGTTTTCCTGGATGCTTTTGATGCTTGCAGATGTTCTTTGGTGCCTGGGCATCGAAGAGTTATTTACTATAGCCTTTGCATTATGGACTTGTGCGTATCTGTCATTTTTTGGAAGGTAATCACTGCAGCACTATGTGCATTCGGGGGAACCTCAATCCCAGTAACACTGTGGCTTTCACAGAATCAGAGAAGTAGTACCTTGGTGGTCTTGGATAAGATCGGGAAATATTCTCTGGATTCCCAGACAGAGGCTCTAGTTCTCTTCCCTTACGTTCTCCCAAGCAATTGGAATGTCTTTCTGTGCTGAGCTAACTGGAGCTAGATGAGGGGTCACACTCACAGCACTCCTGTAGTCACCACCGTTGGAAATATGCTGAACTGAACCTGAAATTAGTATAGCACTGGATGTCATTCAAGTTCCATGTTGGCTATTGTGCATGTTTACTCAAGGCCTGGCTGGAGTTACACAATCAGCATGTGGTAAAGGCAGCTAGGCTTGTGTCCTTCCCTTCAGGGTAGTGGGTTCCCTCCAGGCCTGGGCAGGTCCAGATGCCATCTGGGAGCCAGGGCCCAGAGTAATCCTAGGAATCTATCTTGTGCTCTATTGTACTGTGGCTGAACTGGCACCTGATTCACAAGAAAAAGTTCTTCCTCCTCTATCCTCTCCTTTCCAGAAGCAGAGGAATCTCTCCTCTTGGCCTCCACTGCTTCAGGCTTAGGGCAGTGGGCTCTCCTCTGCGCCAGGGCCACACTGGTATTCTTTACCATCATCAACTCACCTTCCCTTAGAAGTAAGTAACTTAATTAATGTCTGCTGATTAAAAGGCTCATTGACAGAACGTTTGGTGGACTGTTAAGACACATAAACAGTATCCTGGCCTTTAAGGAATTCTCTAAGGGACTGAGGCGACAAATCATCTGTGAAAGGGAAGGTAGCACATGACAATGGAAAAGACAGAGAAGGCGCTTAAAAAGTGAGAAAAGTAGAGAGCAGTGTGTGAACTCCCTGATCACAGCCAATGACAAGGGCCAGTGCTCTGTCCTGTGCCACAGGCCAAGGCTCTGTGACAAGTTTCTAAACTCTCAAAGACATGTATTTTAATTTTCTCCAGATTCCGTCCTCCACTTTATGTGCTTTTAAAGCAAAATGTGACTTAAAACGCTACGTGGAAAGTAAACATCACCCTGCTGCATCTCAAGACCTTTTTCTGTGATAGAGAGGACAACTGACACATTTCCTCATGTGTCTCTTCACACATCTCCAAACTGAGGCCTTTGAGGGCATCCGGCATATATATTTCTCTTCAGAGAAGATTTAGTCATTACCTTGTGGGTTTGATTATTAGATTGATTTTGCAAATGCGGATGTTTGTGTTAATTAATTTTTAAAAAGTATTTCTACATAGCTTTAGAGCTGAGGAAATTCATTTTGCTAAGTGTCACCTGAGAATGGGAAGAGAAATGCCAGATTTTAACATCTCAGTGCTGTAATTGTTTTTTCCCAAATGTAAATTTTATAGCAAAAAAAACCCCAAAATTTGCTTTGTATGTTTCTTTTTAGAACCACTAAACTTAAATAATTTAAAGAAAACATAAATTTAGGCAGTGTTCATTCATCAAATACCAAATATCTGAATGAATATTTGAATTTAATTTGTGATTTTACAATGACAATATTGCTATGTATCTCTGTTCAAAGGCACTTCCAATGTTCCAGATACTTTATCCACCTCTCACATATTATTATCCCTTCTTTTGCAGATGAGGAAAGCTGTGGCCCAATTAGGTAATTAACCGGTTCAATTGTATGTGGCAGAATCACTACTCATAAGAAATCAGCTCATTACATCATAAGAATGTAACATCAGGCACGCTGTATTTAATATAAAGGGACACAGGTATTTATATATATGAAAAATCTATTGTAAAATCTGTTATCAGTTTGCTCCTTCTTCTCACTAAGAATGTAGATTAAAAAGCAAAACAGAAATATGGCAAGTCTCCTCATGTCTGTACAAGATTCTTCTTGAATCGTTTCTTTCATTTAGAACTTCTAATATGACGCCTGAAACTGTTAACCATAACATCTCCTTATCCGCCACACCCACCACCAACATTGAATTCTTTGCTAAGATTATGTTTTTCTTGTGTTAGAGATTTATAACTAAATTTTCCAGTTTTTCTCTTTTATACATATGAAGAATTTACTCAAAAGTCTTTACTCATAGACTTCTATAAACATTTCTTTCAATAAGCACATTTAATACTGGTGTATTGAATTGATTTCTGATTTGTTCTTAACATATGGTGCTGTCTCCATTCTTTTTGTTTTAACCAGGCTCTCTTATTTGATCCTTTGAATTCTCCCTGATCCAGCCCTCTATGTATTCACAGTGATAAGAATGGGCCTGATTTCAGACATAGGAAAATCAGGATTAAAATGGAGAAGCCCAACTTATTTATAACCAGAACAGATTTTGCTCCACAAAATATTATGTCTTAAAGAGACATAATACCATATCCTTGAAATTTCAGATTCTGTATCATGAGTTGTATATTTTCTTAAATGTAACAAATTTTGCCATTATGTGTTTATTCTACTTTCATGATCAATAACCTCCGGAATATTCCTCATGAACTCCTATATTTTCCACTGGGGACCCAGCATTGTGTTCATCCATTCATTTGTTCATGCATTCGACAATTATGAATGAATCGAATCACTCAACAATAGCACATTGTATTCCTCCTGTGCGTCAAATATTATCAAAACATTGGAAATAATATGGTAAATGATATGCCACCCTTACCCTCAAGAAACTGGTCAGGACTAGTGATGACAGTGAAGTCAACTGATGATTCCATTTGTGTGTGTGTCTTCTGCTCTGTGCAATACAATGCTTTTTGGCAAGTGCTTCCTCACTATCAGAAGTCACAGATGACTTCATAGAGGAAGGAAATTATAAATGAAGGCGATGACCTTGGACCTTGGAGCCACAGAGACATAAGTTTGAGTTTCAACTAACCGAATCTCTAATCTTAGAACTCTGTGAGCTTCCTCATCTGTGAACAGTTGTTGATATAACCTGTTTTAAGAGACTGTGGCTTGTGTCTTGGGAACACACTCTTGTTCTCTCCTCCTAGCTCTGCATTTACACTCTTGCTGTCTTCTCTGTGAGATCACGCTTACTGTGGAAAGCAAGCTGCCATGGGGGAAGTAAGAGGTCACATGGAGAACCCCAAATGACAAGGCGAGACCATGAGATCTTCCACGCAAGAGCCTGTGAGGAGTGGAATCCTTCTGAAAGTGACACAAGTAAGCCTGAAAGCAGATCTCTTTTCATCCCACTTGAGTCTGGAGACAACTGCAGTCCTGGATGACGGCTTAACTGTAATGTCTTGACAGACCTTGAGCCGGAAGCCCACAATTCGGGTACACCTTGATGTGTCACCCACAGAAATTGTGAGACACTAAATAAATATTTGTTGCTTTAAGCCATTCAATTCAGGGTAATTTATTATGCAGCAATATGCAACTGACTCACAATGTTTGTAAAAGAAAGATGTTAAGAAGTGCCTAAGCATTCGTGTCAATATTGCTGCCATTTAGTGAGTCAGGGTACACTGAGGACAAACCAGGTTTGGAATAGACATAAAAACATTGGTAAAGACCATGTCAAACATAAAATGTCAATTAACTATCCCAGGAAAATGTCAGGTATAGTTGCTTATATGAATCTGAAAATTGTGGAAGACATTATGGATAAGGTATGAATCCAAGGGCTAACAGCTGACCTTTAACTTCACAGACTTAATTGATACCGCCTAGAAAGTCAAAGCCAATTGAGATGAGAGAACATCACAGGAAAAGCCTAGGAGGGGAGAGGAAAAAAGAGGGAAGTGGAACGACATGCCAGCCAAATGAAGGAACTGTCTGAAGAAGAGTATGATCCACAGGGTCAAATACTGGCTCTGAAGTGACTTGAGATAAGTACAGAGAATTAACCATTAGATTTGCCATTGTTGAGCCTATTAGTGCCTCTTGTCAGAGTTTGCTCAGGGTAGTGGTAGAAGCCACTGTCCCAGAGGAAATGTGGGTGAGAAAGTGGAGGCAGTCTATACTGATTGACTTTTCAGATAATGTCGGCGTAAGGATGTGAGCAGAGAAATAAAGCAGTAGTGATGGGGCAGTGCATCCATTTTATCAGAAAAAATAAAGAACATATAGGCATGAAAGTAGAGAAAGATTCTGCTGAAAGAGGTGAAGAAGTTAGTTTCTAATTGCCTTCATTTTTTCAGTGAAACAAGAACAAAGTGAGTAGCTTGAAAAGGGAAAGGGCAGTGGGTGGTAGAAGTTTGAGGAGTTGTATATAGTGCAAATAGGCAGAAAGCCTGTATGTATATCAGGCTTGTTGGGCAATCTGGGAACCTGCTTGAGTTATCACGTCAAACACTACATGACAGCAGCTGCCCTGATAAAGGCACATAGCAGGCACAGAGTCAGTTTAACCAAAGAGTTTTTTGTTTTGTTTTGTTTTGTTTTGTTTTCTAGGTGAATACAATAAAAGGAAAGGATGTTAGCTTGTAAGGATAGGTAATTATTTGGAAAGACTGTTAAGGAATCTTGTACTTTCAAGGCTAGTAAAATAGGAGAGGCCCCAGAAAGAACGAGCAGCCTCTTTTTAGTGACTGTAGAATCTCTAGAGTCAGTAGACTTATGTCAGAGCAAGAAGGTGAAAAGGCTGAAGAAACATGAGCTACTGCTCAAGACAGAGCCCCTAAGCTTGGAAAACAAATTAGAAATTTTAGCAGAATTGGGAGAGAGGCATAGTGGGCCCAATTAGGGGTTACACATCCCTGTGCAGAGGACAAAGATGCATGGATTGGACATGTTCTCTGAGATAATGCAGATGAGGGATATGAGTGGATTCATCATGGGAATATGTGTGAGCACAGGTTTATTGTGGTGTCGAGGGCCATTGTGAGTTGAGGATCAGCCACAGTAGCTCAAAATAAGAAAATGTTTTCAGCTAAGCTTAGCCTTCTGCTTGGAGCTGTTTCTGACAATAGGAAGATGAGATCCTGCAGAGGACCGGAGAATTCTCTGGAACCACTCTGTCTTGCTGGTGGTGGCTTTGGGCACCATATTGTATAGTGCCTATCATAGTAAAATACGTACCTCAAAAATAAGGTCAAGGCTGAGCGCCATGGCTCATGCATGTAATCTCAGCACTTTGGGGAACCAAGGCGGGCAGATCACGAGATCAGGAGTTCTAGACCAACCTGTCTAACATGATGAAACCCCATCTATACTAAAGTACAAAAATTAGCCAGGTGTGGTGGTACACGCCCATAATCCCAGCTACTCGGGGGACTAAAGCAGGAGAATCCCTTTAACCCGGGAGGTGGAGGTTGCAGTGAGCCGAGATCACACCACTGCCCTTCAGCCTGGTGACAATAGACTCTGTTTCAAAGAAATACAAATAAAAATAAAAAAATAAGGTCAACATGAGAGGTTTGTACAGAGGCATACAATAATCTTTGAAAGACTCCTGTTTAATTCCTAATGTGAGTAGAAGACAAAAACTACTCAGCCTTTTATTTTTAACTTTGATAATGAAGATCCTCAGGCAGTGTCTTTTAGCAAACAGGGCTTGTGAGACATTAAGATGGCATAAGTCACACTCAAAAATGCCTTTTTTTCCACATTCGTTCATCACTGAATTCAAACAAACAAAACACTTTGGAAATTTTATCAAGTTTCTATCAGTTCATTAATACTCTTTTAATCTTCCATTTTCAGCAGTGTAATTTAGTTGATGTTTCTAATTTACATAGAGATAACATTCTTAATTGATTTAATCCCAGCTTCTGTCTTTCTAGCAAGCCTGTTGTTTTTTATTGATGTTCATTAATATATGCAGACCTAAGACTACAGCTTTACTGGCCAAAAGTTCTCCTTTTTGGTGGTCTTTCCTTTTGCACCAGGTTGTAATAATTTTCCCTCTGTGCCTGGTGCTGCCAGCCTAATCTGAATTCATTAATTTATTAATTCATTGATTCAAAGTGTTGATTGAGTACTTAAACAAGTCCCAAGAGACATATCAGGTTTGTTTGTTGGGGAAAAATGACAATACACAAATAATAGCAAGGGAGAAGATACCCCTCTTATCACGTGTGCAGGAACATACCTCTGATGAAATAGCCTTTAGGCTGAGACTTGAAGAAGGAAAACAACACTTTATAGAAAGTATAGAACATAGGAATTTCCAAGAGTTAGAAGTAACATGTGAAAATGCTTTTGTCTGGGAAGAGCTGAGCTTGTCTGGAGCTTGGTGGAGCATGGGAAGTGTGAAATGCAGACTACTGGAAAGTTCGACAGGGACTTGTGCATGTGGAATTTAGAGGCAAGGATAAGGAGTGTGAATATTTTCCAATGTGCAATGGCAATGAGTGGACATGCTTTAAACAGGAAAATGACAGTGCTTTGTTCGTTTGTGACAATGAATACTTGGAATGACAATTTGCCTGTCAAACAGCCATGACCACATGTGTTTAGCACAGAAGACTTAGTCAGGTGGATCTGATTAGGAGCTCCAGTACCAATGCTTGCCTTTTATGATGCATTTAAGTAGTTTGATCTTTGGATCTGCTCTCTGTAGAACAGGAATTATAACTCATCGTGGTGTTTAAAGGATCAGGGGCATGGTAAAGAACACAGCAAGATTCTGGCAAAACTCAACTGGGCATTTTCTTCAATTTGCTGGAAATATGATTTATGTTAGGTAATTCAAGCTTTGAAAGTTGCATTTGAGTAATAAACGCATACAAAATTTTACTTTATTAAGGGAGGCAAGTAAAACATCACCTATTGAAACTTTTTTCAGATTTGTTGATATATAAATTCCAGATAGTAATATTCACTGTGATTGGGTAAGCAGTTCAGTTGGGCAAACATATAACCATTTATCCAGTACCATAATCAAAATAAAAAATCCTCATTCGCCAAAAACCATTCCTTCATGTCCCGTTTTAATCAGTCCCTTTGCTCCGCCAGAGGATATGGCCCTGGCAATATGGTTTGTTTTGCCATTTCTAAAATGCTATATAAGTGAAATCAAGTAATGTGCAGTGTTTTCTTTCTAACTTCTTTCACTTAACATAATGTTTTGAAATTCATCTTTATTGATATATGTATTAATAGTTCATCTATTTTTTATTTCTGAGAATATCATATTATATGGGTTCTATTCAGAATTGTTTCCAACGAATTGTCATTTAGGTTGTTTTTGTTATTTTCAATAAGATTGCTATAAACATGTATGTACAGGTCTTTTGGGAAATGTATTTTAATTTCTATTTGATGAATTCCTAGGGATAAGGTCACTTAGTCTTGAGATGATTCTACATTTAACTTTGTAAGAAACTGTGAAACTGCATGCCACGGTGACTGTATCCTTTGGCCCTCCCACCAGCAGTACATGAGAGTTCCAACTGTTCTGCTTCTTTACAGCATTTGATATCGTCTTTTAAAAAATGTTTGGTGAGTTTACTTGTTTTGTAATGATGCCTCATTAATTCTTCTAAGATGTAAGTCAACTCAGTTTGTGACTCTACCAAATTGAATTACTATTGGAGTCAAAGCAGCTAAAATATTCTTTTTTCTTTCTATTCCTCTAACTTTCATTTATTCAGCAAATATTCACTCAGTGCCTACCAAGAATTCTGAAGGAGTTCTGAAACCAGAATGTGACAACTGCTTAAAAACGGCCAATGGCTTTGGGAAAATAAAATTGTTACCCAAAAGAGTTTGCCTAATTTAGCCCAAAATAAGCCTTAATAGATGAGAAGGAGTTTGCCGTTGATGTAGAATAATGAAAACATTCAGTCAGAGGGGTAACATATAAATGGCCAAAGGCACTAGCTTTTATAGTCTACAATTAATCTAAAAAATTGAGAAATACAGATAGTTTACAATTAAAGTAAAAATTGAGAAATACAGATTTTGCTAACTGGTGACTTGATCCTCTGTATCTGAAATATGGATGTCAGAGGTAGTTGGGCATTCACTAAGAATGGAAATAATCCCTCCAGAAAGTCCTTGTATAAATGTGTGTGTGTGTATACATACATATATGTATGTATATGTATATATGTATATATGTATATGTGTGTGTGTTTACATATATATATGTGGGTACCTGTAAAGTGTGTGTACACATATATAACTTTCTCTGTTACGGAGTAGTTACATAGTTATCTCAATGATGGTAGTCACCAATTCAAAAACTCTGGCATTATTCAGTCTCTCCTTACTTGCCAAGATTTGCTATCTGGTGCACTTTATCTATAGTAAAAACAGAGACCCAGATACCCAAAGACAGATGAATATGTTTTCTGCTGCCTACTGACAGATTTCCTCACCATCTACCTTCAGAATCATTAAACCCACTTCAGGTTGGTTTGACAGTTCTGGTCAATGCTGATCAATTCTCTGATGATATACGACACTTACATAATATGATCTATTTTGATTTGTAATTTAATACAATGCATAAATTATTTATACTATTCTTTAATTATGCACACAGGCCTTATTTCTGAAACAGGAATATAGAGGAAACTCATCATTATAGCAGAAAGAGCACTTGATTTGGAGTCAGAAAAAAACTGGGTTAGAATCTTAATTGTCTGGCTTACTGGTAATTTAAACTTGTGAAAGTTACTAAATCAGTTGGTTAACTATCTATAAAAGAGCTATTTAAATGCTAAACTCAAAAACTTTGTTATGTGTGCTGATTGGAGATTGATATGCTTTGTGACTGGTATATAGCTAGAGGTAATTATCAGTCACATCTGAGAGTAGGCACGTGAGAATAAAATTTTCCTCTCTAACAGTGTTTAAAAATGTAATAGATAAAATACCAACTGAAATTAGACATAAGCAGAAATCAAAATTGATCTATTTATCTCATAGCACATGGGGTATATGGATTGACAGTCGTGCTAAATTTAATAATGTCTTTCAATTCAATTTAATTATTGAATCAAATTAAATTAAATGTAATCATAGGGGAAAATGGTAACATAGAAAATCTTCCTAAACTCCTAAAAACAACTGAGTAACCAAAATAAACAAACATGGAAAATTCCTAGCAGTACTGATTTTGTATCAGTCAGATTAGACTGAAGTAACAAGTAACACCCAAATCTCAGTGGCTTACAACAAATAAATAAGCTTTCATTCATATTAAATATTGGCTGCAGACCAGACATGGTGGCTCATGCTTATAATCCCAATAGTTTGAGAGGACAAAGTAGGAGGATCACTTGAGGCCAGTAGTTTGAGACTAGCCTGGGAAACATAGCAAGAACCCATCTGTGCAAAATTTTCTTTTTTAAATTAGCCAAGCATGTTGTTGCTCACCTGTAGCGTCCACCACTTAGGCTGAGACAGGAAGAACACTTGAGCTCAGGAGTTCAAAGTTACAGTGAGCTATGATTGCATCACCATACTCCATCCTGGGTGACAGATTGAGACTCTGTCTCTAAACATAAAACACATAACTAACAAAAATCAAATATTGTCTGCAGTTTAGGGTGGCTCTGCTTCATGTCATTTCTATTTGTAGATCTGAATTCACATCTGAGAAGACAAGAGGAAAAAAGTGAGAAAAAAAATCTCATTACCGCACCTAGAACATATGCTCAGAAATGGCACTGAGAAATGTACCAAACTAATATTAATTTTATTTTCATTTCATGAGCCAAATCAACTCAGATATTCAATTAGAAAAAAGAATCCTATTCTACTGGAAAGCCTCAGGCCTGGAGACTATGAGACCATTTGGGAGGATAGAAAATATACCAAATGAATACTCTGACGTATGCATACATTCTCAAAATTCAAAAATTGTGTTTTCCGAAATGTGGTGGAGGTGCATGAAAATTGAAAGAACGTCCTAGAATTCATTGAAATTATTTCATTTGAAAGAAGATCCCAAGATTATAAGACACAACTACTACCACTGAAAGTGCAATAAAGTGTAATGGAATGTGGAAAACTAAGAACTCATTATCTCTAATTGGGAAGGGCAAGGACAGAACAAGACGTGGAAGTTAACATATATAACATCACTTGGATTAGATATTTAATATATGTATGTATATATGCATATCTATATTATATATACATATATATATTGTTTTTCCCTAAGAGTCTTTAATACATGGACAGAATGTACTAACCCTAATAAGAAACATTTTCTAATCTAGTGGAACAAGAATAGGTAGAACATTGGAGAGACAAGAATCCTGTGCTTAGAGTCATGTTCACCTCTGTCAATTGATGATACTGCAGACAATGATCCCGTATTTACCCAACAGAAAACTGGTTGGCTAATGGGCTTTCTAGGAAATACCAAAGAAAAATACAGAAACAAAGTTCCTTTGTAAAACAACTCACGATCTAGTGCCATTACTAATATAGATCTAACTAATCTGGACCACCACATTAAATTCATAATGAAGGAATCTCAGTGCACAGAAAAACAGAAACGGGATCTAAGAAGAACTCAAACGCTATTTTGACACAAATAGTAGATTTTGTTATATTTGGGCAATGAGAGTTCGAGTCAATAAAACAAAAGCATGATTCTTACAAAAATGTTTACAGTATAAAAGAAGAAAAAATAAATGTAGTATGCAAGAGACAGGTGAAAAGGACTCATGGAAATTAGCTTCATAAATCATAGTAACAGTTTACATGAAAACTGCTTTGCATTTGCATCAAAGAAACGTGATCTTGATTAATGAGATAGTACAACAAATTGAGATAAATTTGAAGCCAGTTGAGTTTTTTTTTTAAAAAAAGTTAGGAAAATAATAGTCGTAAAGAATTGGCAACTATCCAAAAAAAAAAAAAAAAGTGCAAAATTGACATGAGAAAAAATTGAGTTAGAGATGTGGAGAAGGAATGTTTTGCAAGAGAACAATTCTAGAATCCATGACAAAGTGAAAACTAATAGATGGAGAAGATTGTGCGATGACGTCTTTGCTTGCTGATATGCAAATCTGTCCAAATGTGTAGGGCTCTAGCATAGACTACGTGACTCCAGAAATAGTTGTTATAACAGATTGATACCTTGAAAATGTCCTATAATCTAGCGCCAGGTACGTATCTGACAAATGCTTTCCAGATGACTTTCAAAGTAAATTAATATCTGCAATATGAAATTTAAGAAGGAAAATGAACCAACACATTTTATCAAATAAGATATTCAAAGTCAAAGATTCTACAGTATTCCTCTAATATAAGTTTGTCCATACCAATGGTATTAACAGAGATCAAGAGCCTTTCTCTGTATTTAGAAAAGTGCAGGCAGATCACGAGGTCAAGAGATTGAGACCATCCTGGACAACATGGTGAAATCCCATCTCTACTAAAAATACAAAAATTATCTGGGCATGGTGGCATGCACCTGTAGTCCCAGCTACTTGGGAGGCTGAGGCAGGAGAATCACTTGAACCTGGGAAGCAGAGGTTGCAGTGAGCTGAGATTGGGCCACTGCACTCCAGCCTGGCAATACAGCAAGACTCTGTCTCAAAGAAAATATATATAATAATAATAATAATTGTGGTAAACATCACATAAGATCTACTAACCTAACCATTTTTAAGCGTACAGTTCTTTATTAGATTTGGTTTGAAGCAGAATACAAAAGAATTAATATTTTCCTTATATTTTTGTTCACTTGATGTAACTCATTAGCTGATTCATATGAAAAATAAATAATATATAATACTTATAAAGTAAAATTATTCAAAATACTTTCAGTACTTAGACAATAAATTTAAATAGCAGCTTAATATATGAAGAAACAGATTCCTAAAGAATATGCTTTAGAATTTGGCATATTAACTACACAAAATCAGCATATACACAAAAATAATGTTTATTACATCAATTTACATTTTGATTAATCCAATATATACTATAATAAAAATATAAATGATCCAAATCATTTAAAAAATAGTATTTTTAAAGTAATAATTATATAATATTAGAAATCAAAATGACAATTGTAAAATATTAAGATAATAATCATAATTAGAACAGCACCTTTGTGATGTGTCTCAGACTGTATTCCAAATGAACCCATATCTTAAAGCCCTGAAAATGTCAAGTAAGACATACTTTAAAAAAATAAATGAACATTTGCATGTTTGACATTAGCAAAAGAGTAATTACTCAAAAGAAAGCAATTACTACAGATGAGAGCAGAAATTAATATGTTAGAAAACAACAAATAACATTAAAATTGATAAACACATTCAATTAAACTTTAAAAATTGTTAAGAAAATAGACAAGCAGAAGCTAATATAAATAACTGAAAGAAAAACTGCATAAAATGATGCAAAATTAGAAGCTAATAAATAATAAAATGACAACGGATACAAGAAAATTAACATATTCAAAAGGAATTTATCATACATATATGTCAATACATTTTAGGATTGTATTGGCAGATACATGTATTGACAGATACATTTATAAAAGATATAAACATATAAAAAGATCTACTATGTGAAAAATATAAACTATTTTCATTAAGTGAAGAACAGGTGGAAATTCCAAAAGAAATATACAAATAAATAAAAAGGAAAATATCAAATAATTAGACTCAAGAAGCCTTGATAATTTAGTCTTTGTAAACTTTAAAATGAAATTATTATTTACTTAGAATCTAAGAGTTCCCAAGCATAGAGAACAAAGATATTTTCATATTTTGCTGAAGTTTGAAAAACTTGGCATTAGCTTACAAATATGTGAAACAAAAGAAAAAAATTTGCGCTATTGTATTTGTTAATGGATGTTCAACAACTCTAAATAAACTAATAGAAAATAAACTCATTAATGTATTAAATTACACTTATGCACTGCACAGGATGTTTTGGTCAATGAGGGACTGCATATGTATAGTCTCATAAGACTGTACTACCGTATTTTTATTGTGCCTTCCATGAGTTTAGATATACACATTCCTACAATCGTGTTACAGTTGCTCACAGTATTTAGCACAGTGACATGCTTTACAGGTTTTTAGCTTAGGAGCATTAGGCTATACCATGTGGCCTAGCTGTGTAGTAGATTATGACATCCAGGCTTGTATAAGCACATTCTGTGATGTTCACACAATGACAAAATCATCTAGCAATACTTTTTCAGAATGTATTCTCATCATTAAGCAATGCATAATTGTAATATTCCGATCAGGTATCTTCATTTTGAAGTAAACAAAGGGCTCAGTATTGTAACATCTATTTGTAACATTCATGTTATCTTAATACCAAAAAATAAAGAGAACAGATAATACGATTGTCTTAAAACGCACTGAAAAAAGCATACTAATATTCAATATCCAATTATTTTTTAAGAGAATTTTCCTAGCTTTGTTGAAGGTATAATTGAAAAATTATATATATAGTGTAAAAATGTAATGTTTTGATATATGTATATCTTGTAAAATAATTATCATAGTCAAGCTAAATAACAGATCAGTCACCTCACATAGTTACCTGTTTTGAGTGAGAATGCTTGAGACATACTCTCTTAGTAAATTTCAGGTATAAAATGTATACCCGATAAATTTACACCTGATAAATAAAAAGCATAATTAACTATAATTGCCTCGCTGTATGTTAGATTTTCAGAACTTATTTATCTGCAGAACTAAAACTTTGTACTCTTTGACCAGCATCCCCTTATCTCCCCCCCTCCCAGGGCCTGGCAACAACCATTCTGCTCTTTGCATCTATGAGATTGACTTTTTTAGATTCCATATGTAAATGAGGTCGTGCAGTATTTATCTTTCTGTGTCTAGCTTATTTCATTAGTATAATGTCCTCTAGGTTTTTCCATGTTGTCAAAAATAACAATTTTCTTCTCCATTTTCGTTGTATGTACACACACCTTGCTTTTTTATCCACTCATTCATTGATAGGCACTTAGATTGTTTTTATATCTTGGTTATGAAAATGACTTTGCAAAAGTTATAACTAAAGAAGTTATGACAGTGAAATAGACCAGATCTAACCAACTCTGTCTTTCCTCTAGCCTTTAAGCTGTCCTTGTTCATTCCTGGGCATAGATCAAAATAATCTTGGGAAGGAATTTAGTTTATAGTTTGACTCCAAAGCAAATTTGATAATAGCCCTTTCCTGAAAAGAACCCCTTCTTTCTTGGGGACCAGTCTGCCTTTGTAGGACTAACAAATTAGCCACAATATTAGAAATTTGAGTTCTTGCAGCTTCTGGCTGAAAGAGTCAGAACCTCTCCAAATTGTTCCCGGGGATTACATCACTATGGTAAAACCTAAGATTAATGCTTGAGATATTTGGCAGACCCTGCACTCAGTGGATCAACTGACACCACCCACCGGTCATCCGGCTCTACCAGTTCTGCGATCCCACCCAGGAACTGAAGACAGCAAGAAAATGTCACTTTGACCCCTCTATGATTCCATCTCCAACCTGGCCAATCAGCAGTCCCCACTTTCCAAACACCTACTTGTCAAATTATCTTTAAAAACTCCAATCCCCAAATGCTGGGGGAAACTTATTTGAGTAATAATAAAACTCCAGTCTCCCACACAGGTGACTCTGCAGGAATTACTCTTTCTTCATTGCAATTCCCCTGCCTTGATAAATGGGCTCTGTATAGGCAGCAAGCAATGTGAACCCACTGGCTGGTTACAGTTATCTTGAATGATGCTGTGATGGACGTGGTAGTACAGGTGTTACTTTGATACCCTGATTTTATTTCCTTTGGATATATACTCAGAAGTGAGATTGCTGGACTGTGTGATACTTCCATTTTTAATTTGTTGAGAAACCTCCATCTTATTTTCCTTAGTGGTCATAACCATTTACATTCCCACCAGCAGTGTATAAACGTTCCTTTTGCTCCACATCCTCACCAGCACTTGATATCTTTTGCCCTTTTAACAATCCACTCTAAAAATGGTATCTCATTGTGATTTCAATTTGTAATTCCTTGATTATTAGAGCTGTTGAGGACTTTTTCACATACCTGTTGACCATTCATATTGTTTTTTTTTTTTTGAGAAATGTCTATTCGGGGGTGGTCTGAATGTTTGTGATTCCCACAAATTTATACATTGAAATCCTAATTTAAAAGGTGATGTTATTAAAATGTGGATCTTTGGGAAATTCATTAGGTCATGACGTCAGAGCCCTGAAGGATGAAATTAGTGATTTTATAAAAGAGGCTCTGGAGAGCTGCCTTGCCCTGACCGCTATGTGAGAACACAGCTAGAAGACACCAACTACAAAAAAGCCAACACTCACCACACACAATCTGCTGGCACCTTGATTTTGGACTTCCCAGACACAAGAACTGTGAGAAATAAATTTCTGTTGTTTATAAGCCACTCAACTTATTGCATTTTGTTATGGCATCCGCGACAGACTAAGACAAAGTTTTTTTGCCTATTTTTTAAATTGGATTGTTTTGCTGTTGCTATTGAGTTATTTGAGTTTCTTATCTATTTTGGAGATTAACCTTTATCACATCGTGATTTATTTTTTCTTTCTGTAGGTTGTACTTTCATTCTATTGGCTATTTCCTTTACTGCACAGAAATTTTTTAGTTTTATGGAATTTCATTTGTTGACTTTATTTTCTTTTGCTGTCTGTGTTTATAGGGTCATATTCAAAACAAACAAAAAAAGTCATTGTCAAGACAATTACCAATAATCTGTTTATTTATATTCTCTTTTAGTAGTTTTATAGTTTCAGATCTTACATTTAAACTTTTAATCTGTTTTGAGGTTAAGTTGATTTTTATATGAGTTGAGGTAAAGGTCCAACTTCATTATTCTGCAGGTGGATATCCAACTTTCCCAACATCATATATTGAAGAGACTATCCATTCTCCATTATAGGTTTTTGGCAGCATTAATAAAGATCAGTTGAATGTAAATGTGCAGATTTCTTCCTGGTGTCTCTATTCTATTTCTTTGTTCTATGTGTTTGTTTTTATCCCAGTACCATTCTGTTTTGATTACTAAAGCTTCTAACATATTTTGAAATTACGGAATGTGACGCCTCCAGCTTTGGTCTTCTTGCTCAATATTGCTTTGACTATTCTGGATCTTTTGTGGTTCCAAATAAATTATAGATTTTTTTTCTATTTCTGTGAAAGATGTCAATGGATTTCTGATATGAATTGCATTGAGCTAGAAGATTGCTTCGAGTAATATGAACAATTTAACAATATTAATTTCTTTTTCTTTTTTTGAGACAGAATCTCACTCTGATGCCAAGTACAGTGGCACAATCATAGCTGACTGTATTCTCAAACACCTGGGCACAAGCAATCCTCCCACCGTAGCCTTCCAAGTAGCTGGGACTACAGGCACATGACACTATGCCCAGCTAATTTTCTATTGTTTAAATTTTTTTGAAGAGATGAAGTTTTGCCTTATTGTCCAGGCTGGTCTTTAACTGCTGGACTTGAGCAATCCTGGCCTCTGCCTTCCAAAATTCTGGGATTATGGGCATGAGCCACTGGGCCAAGCCTTAAATTCTATAATCTATCAACATCAGATATCTTTTCATTTATTTGTGTCTCCTCCAATTTTTATCAATGATTTATAAGTTGTTAGTGTACAGATAGATTTTTTATCATCTTTACTAAATTTATTCATAGACTTTTGTTCTTTTAGATACTATTGCAAAGGGGATTATTTTCCAATTACTTTCAAAGTTTAATTACTATTAAAGTTTAGAAATACAACTTTAAAATAGAAAAAATAAATCAAACTAAGAATGGCATTCTTTGAAAAAAAAGTAAATAAAATTGACTTGCCTTTATCAAAACTAAGAATAAAAGAGAAGACCCAAATGAAATTATAACTGAAAAGAGAGACATTACAACTGATACCACCAAAATGCAAAGTATCATAAGAGACAATTTAATATAAAAAAACTGAAAAACCTAGATTAAATGGTTAAATTTCCTGAAACATACAAGTTACCAAGACTGAATTATGAAGAAGTAGAAAATCTGACAAATAATGAATAAGAATATTGAATCAGTAATCACAAACTTTCTCACAACAACAAAATTCAGTACCAGGTATCTTCTCTGGTGACTTATACTAAACCTTTATTTATCATTATTATTATGATGATTATTTGAAATGGAGTCTCACTTTATGCCCCTGGCTGGAGTGCAGTGGCATGATCTCAACTCACTGCAACCTCTGCCTCCTGGATTCAAGCAACTCTCCTGTCTCAGCTCCCTCAAGTAACTGGGATTACAGGCATGCACCACCATACCCAGCTAATTTTTGTATTTTTAGTAGAGATGGGTTTTCATCATGCTGGCCAGACTTGTCTCAAACTACTGACCTCAAAAGATCCGCCTGCCTCAGCCTCCCAAAGTGCTGGGATCACAGGCATGAGCTACTGCGCCGGGCCTGAAATCTACCAAACGGTTAAAGGAGAATTAATGCCAATACTTCTCATACTCTTCCAAAAAGCTGAAGAAAAGGAAACACTTCCAAACTCATTTTACAAAGACAGCAATACACTAATTCTAAAGCCAGAGAAAGATGTTATGCAAAATGAAAATTACAGGCCCATATCTGTAATGAATATAGATGCAAAAATCATCGACAAAATTATAGCAAACTGAACAGCACATTAAAAGGATCATACACGATGACCAAGGATTTATCCCTGGGATGTTAGAATGGCTTAACATACACAAATCAATACATGTAATATACCAAATTAAGAGAATAAAGAATAAAAATAATATGATAATCCCAATGCATGCACAAAAAGTATTTTACAAAATGTAAAATTATTTCATAATAAAAACTCTTGACAAATTAGGTATAAAAAGCAATAGTACCGGCCGGGCGTGGTGGCTCATGCCTGTAACCCCAGCACTTTGGGAGGCCGAGGCAGGCAGATCTCGAGGTCAGGAGTTTGAGACCAGCCTGGCCAACATGGTGAAATGCCATCTCTACTAAAATAGAAAAATTAGCTGGACATGGTGGTGGGTGCCTGTAATCCCAGTTATTCAGAAAGCTGAGGCAGAAGAATTGCTTGAACCTGGGAGATGGAGGTTACAGTGAGCTGAGAATGTGCCACTACACTCCAGCCTGGGAGACAGAGTAAGACTCTGTCTCAAAAAAAAAAAAAAAAAATAGTACCTCAACATAAAAAGCTTATATATAACACACCCACAGCTGACTTCATTCTAACCATGAAAAGTTAAGATTGTTTCTTCTATTGTGAACAAGACAAAGATGTCCACTTTTTACCTTTTCTATTCAACATAGTACTGGAAGTCCTGAACAGAGCAATTTGGCAAGAAAAAGAAATAAAAGACATCTAAGTTGAAAGAACCATGAATTTAAAATATTTTGCAGTACAATTAATACAACAATAAAAAATAATACAAATAATACAATACAATATCACAACTATTTACATAGTATTTACATTTTATTAGGTCTTATAAGTAATTCAGAGATAATGTAAATATGTGAGAGGAGGTGGATAAGTTATATGCAAAAATTACACCATTTTATATAAGGCATGTATGCATTCAGGATTTTTGCATTCTTGAGGTAGTACTAAAATCGATCCCTCACAAATACTTGGGATGACCATATATTTAAAAATCCCGGAAACCTCCATTAAAATAGAACTAATAAACAAATTCAGTAAAGTTGCAGTATACAAAATCAAAATCGAATCCTATTTTTAATATGGACTCTTAGCAAACTAGTAAAATGTTCTATAATAGGAGGTTTATAAAATAGTAAGAATAATAATTAAGAATTAAAATAATATAAAAGTGCCAGCCAAATTGCTTACACAAAAAAATAAACTAGCATATATATACATACATATATACACATATATATGCAAGGAAAATGTAATATTAATATTTAAAAAAAATGCTTTCCTGAAACATGCAGAAAATCAAATGGATAACTTATTAAAATTATGACTCCCAAAGGAAGATCAGTTTCAAATAAAAAAAAAACCAGTAATTAAATTTTTAATATTCTTAAGAACTAGGAGACAAAAAATAATGGTATAAATATAGTACTTTTATAGCAGCAAAATTATAAAATGTTTTTAAATCTTTAAAAACATGGAAGACTAAGGAAGACTTATATTTATTTGGATTTTTCTCTGGGGTTATTCCCTAGAACATGTAGCTCCAAGCCCTTATCTGGGGCTACTAGAGAAACTACAAATTCCAGAAGAGGAAGAAGACCTGAAATCTGTATATAAACTAGTCTTATATCTATTCATGATTTGTAAACTGTGTACATGCATGAAAAAGACAGGAGAGAGCCAACAGAAGGATAGAAAGTGGTAGCTGAAAAGCTAATGCATACACAGGCTTCACCTGTCATTGACCAAATGGGAAACATAACCTATAGTTTTAATCTCCCCAGGCATCCCTTTGAGACCCAATAAAGGCCGTACTTAATGAGTAGAGTATGTCCTATGCCTAAGGATTCTTGCCAAAACAGAAGACAAAGCTTAAATATAGCTGTGTCAATATCATATGAAACCAAGCATCTAGAAGTTCAAGTTTTCAGCCAGCAACTTATTTTTCTATTTCCACAAAAATCATTATTACTCAGACAATAATAACAAGCAGACTTTATAATATATAATTATAATGTTCCACATGCAATCAAAAATTAATATACATAAGAAAACATATAAAAATGTAAGCCATAGTTAAGAGATTTTTAAGTTTGTCATTAGAAATGGATTCAAAATTCACACAGATGTTTGAATTATCAGACATTCACGTTGAAAAACCTATTATAAATATGCTGAATAACATTTTAAAAGATGGCATAATGAATGAACAGATGGCAAATCGTACCATAGTAACGCAAGTAATAAAAAATAGACCAAATTTGAATTCTAAACTTAAAAAGTAAAAGTATCTGAAATAAAATTGTAAGTTTTGGTGTAACAGCAAACAGAAGATGGCAGAACAAAACCATCAGGGAACTTAAAGACGAGACAGGAGGCATTACGCAATTTGTGGCACAGAGAGAAATAAGTTGGAAAAATAAATTAACAGAGCCACAGTTACTTGTAGAACAACATGAAGTAATCTAACACACCTGGAAACAAAGTTCCAAAATTAAAAAAAAAAAATGGTAGAAAAGGGAGCAGAACATGTACTTGAAAAAAAAATCTAAACTTGTCCCATTTTATGAAATCGACAATGTATACATGAAGAATTTCAGCAAACTTGCAGCAGTGTAAACCCAAAAAAGGCTAATCTTAAAGGTATCAGAGTCAAGATGCTGATAGGCAGATATAAGACAATGCTTTTTAAAAAGCACATGATGGCCGAACACAGCAGCTCACATTATCTCAGCACTTTGGTAGACTAAGATGGGCTGATCACCTGAGGTCAGAAGTTCGAGACCACCCTAGCCAAATGGTGAAACCCTGCCTCTACTAAAAATAACAAAAATTAGTTGGATGTTGTGGTGCACACTGGTAATTCCAGCTACTCAGGAGGCTGAGGCAGGAGAATCACTTGCACCTGGGAGACAGAGGCTACTGTGAGCCAAGATTGCACCACTGTACTCCAGCCTGGGTGACAGAGCAAGACTCCATCTCAAAAAAAGAATAAAAATTAAAATTAAAGAATAAAATATATACAAAAAAAGCACATTACACACAAGAGAACAATTTCAAAAATTATGGCTGATTTCTCACTAGAAATAATGGAGGCACAAAGATAATGAAAAAGTGTGGGAAATAGGGGAAGAATTCTCTGTTGAGTGAAAATATTCTATAAAAATGATTGTTAAATATGTTATTTTCAGATAAAAGAATGCAAAAGTATATCCTCAGGCTAAATAGAAGTGTTACTAAATAGAAATTTGAATCAAATATAATAGATTTTTTTAAAAAGAAATTTTTGGTTATGGTTATCAAAAAAATTTAAAGTCTACAAGTTTCACAAGTGAATTACATTAAAATTTTAAGAAAAATATTAATATTATACAAATCTTTCAAAAAATAGAAACAGAGGAACCACTTTCCAACTAATTTTCTGAAATGAACATAATTTGAATGAAAAACTTAATGAAGATGCATAACAAGTATAGAGCAATATTTCTTATGAACACAGAAAAATTATTCTTAATAATCCATTAGCAAATTGAATTCAGCAGTGTATAAAAAAGATAATATATTATGGCTAATTAGAAATGTATACCAGGAATACAAGTTTGGTTTAACACTTAAAAATCAATTACAACACGTAACATAATAACAATTTTTAAAAAAATTATTGATATATGCAGTAAAGGACACCAGACTTAATGGAAAAATATTGAGTAATTTCTTTTTCTCTCCACTTTTATTGAGCATTATACCAGAGATCCTCCTCAGTAAAATAAAGCAAGAGAAACAGAAAAAAAAAAAACTGTATGAATCTTGGAAGTAAAAATGAGAATTTTCTTTGAAGATTAAATGATTGTTTTCATAGAAAATCATGACAATTCTACATAACAACTATTACACATTTTAAGGAAGTATAACCATGTCAAATATACAAAGACAATATGCAAATAATTGTCTTTTTTATACCAGAGGCAAAGTATTACAAATTAAAGTAGAAAATGTATTATTTGGACAGAAGAAAATTATAAAGAAGATTTAAAAAAATATATTCAATACTTGTGCTCTGAAAAATACACATATTACTAGGAGAAATCGAAGAATGCAATTTGGACTAGTGTTCTTAATAAAACTTATGGGAAGTCATTGTTTGGAACAGAGTTTTTGCACTGGGCCCGAACAGACCAAATCAAAATGGAGTCACTTATCCTAAGTGCCATGTAATCAAATGGAAACTTTAAGAAAACTGATAAATTCCCACACGAGCTTTTCCTAAGAACAGAGATTCACAGCACCCAATCAGCAAGGCCCCATTTCACCTGAGCCAGCATAATAAGAAAGTTCCCTCTGCTTTAATTCTTAGAAGGAAGGTAACTGGAAGTAACTTGATGTTAAACAATCCACTGTTTTGTATTATTTGGTTTTCTTTTAGTTTCTGCTTAAGCTACTTTACAAAAAATTAGCTGTTCCACTACGCCCAACAACACTTCTTCTGTTTTTTAGATGAGATGCCACCTAGTTCATGAAACACTAATAAAAGCCAATCTTTAAATTTGTTGAAATTTTGTTTTTTTGGCAAATTATGTCATATTCTATAAAAAAAGAAACTAAGACTCAATAATCTTATGATGTTCATCTCAATTTTTAATAGGTTAAATATAATTTGAAAGTTATATTGGAAGTTTTTCAAAGTGGAATGTAGCAAGGATATATTAAAATTCATGTAGAGATGGAAAGGACTTAGAAGAGTCAAACAATCATTAAAAAGAACAAAACTAGAGGACACAAACTACCTGATTTTGAAAATTTCTCTTAAGTTACATTAGTCAAGATTGTACTGTATTGGAATAAAGATAGACAAAAATGAACATAACACTAGAGGGAGACCAGAAATAGAAATACATTTATACAATCAATTAAATTTTTTACAACAATAACAAAGGAATTCAATAGAGAAAGGAATGTCTTCTCAACAAATTGTTCTCTAACATCTCTACTACTGCATAGAAAACAATGAACCTCAGTGCACTCTTGTTAGTATACATGAATAGGAATTCAAGATAGAGTATATATATCTAAATATATAAGTATAGAGTTTCTAGAAGAAAATATAGAGAAATATTTTTGTCACTATGAGTAGAAAAAATATTTCTTAGGCGAAACCAAAAAAAACACTCATAAAAATATGAAAAACAAATTTATTTAAAAATAAAAACTGCTCATTAAAAGTAATTATTTTAAATATAAATATGAGCCAGAAAACAAGAAAAGATATGTTTAAAATATGTATACATACATATGTGTATAAAGTACATGTATTCAGATTATGAAGAGAATACCCACAAAATAGTAACAAATAACAAAATATAAATAACTAAAATTTAAAAATAGGAAAAGAACTTAGAAAAATAATTTTATAAAAGAAGATATAGAAATGATTAATAAGAACATAAAAAGGTACTCAAAATAATCAGTCATTAGAAATGTTCAAATTAAAACCATAATAATATTGCATTACCCAGCTACACCCATTCTTTTTTTTTTTTTTATTGTACTTTAGGTTCTGGGGTACATGTGCAGATCATGCAGGTTTGTTGCGTAGGTACTTACATGGCAAGGCAGCTACACCCATTCTTGAGGAGGAATGGGAACACCTGAATCCTCATAGATTACTAGTTTGATTGTAAAATGATGCAACGTCTTTGCAGAAGTTCCATATACCAGTTTGCAAAGGGAATGCTTCCAGGTTTTGCCCATTCAGTATGATATTGGCTGTGCATCTGCAATAAATAGCTCTTATTATTTTGAGATATATACAACCCAGTGAAACCTAGTTTATTGAGAGTTTTTAGCATAAAGAGCTATCGAATATTGTCAAAGGCCTTCTCTGCATCTTTTGAGATAACCATGTGGTTTTGTCTTTGGTTCTGTTTATGTGGTGGATTACATTTATACATTTGTGGAGGTTGAACCAGCCTTGCATCCCTGGAGTGAAGCCAACTTGATTGTGATGGATAAGGTTTTTGATGTGCTGTTGCATTCAGTTTACCAGTATTTTATTGGAGATTTTTGCATCAATGTTCATCATCAGTATTGGCCTGAAATTTTCTTTTTTAGTTGTGTCTCTGCCAGGTTTTGGTATCAGGATGATGTTGGTCTCATAAAATGAGTTAGGGAGGATTTTCACTTTTGTATTATTTGAACTAGTTTCAGAAGGAATGATATCAGCTCCTATTTGTTCCTCTGGTAGTATTTGGCTGTGAACCTGTCTTGTCCTGGACTTTTTTTTGATTGGTAGGCTATTAATTGCTGCCTCAACTTCATACCTTGTTATTGGTCTATTCAGGAATTCAACACTTCCTGGTTTAGTCTTGGGGGGGTGTAAGTGTCCAGGAATTTATCTATTTCTTCTAGATTTACTGGTTTATTTGCATAGAGTTGTTTGTAGTAATCTCTGATGGTAGTTTGTATTTCTGTGGAATCTGTGGTGATATCCCCTTTATCAGTTTTTGTTGCATCTATTTGAGTCTTCCTCTTTTCTTTTTTATTGGTCTGGCTAGTGGTCTATCTACCCTCCCTCACCACTCCTCACCACTCCTATTCAACATAGTAATGGAAGTTCTGGCCAGGGCAATCAGGCAAGAAAAAGAAATAAAGGGTATTCAAAATAGAAAGAGAGGATGTCAAATTGTCCCTGTTTGCAGACGACATGATTGTATATTTGGAAAAACCCATAGTCTCAGCCCCAAATCTCCTTAAGCCAATAAGCAACTTCAGCAATGTCTCAGGAAACAAAATCAATGTGCAAAACTTGCAAGCATTTCTATACACCAATAATAGACAAATAGAGAGCCAAATAATGAGTGCACTCCCATTCACAATTGCTACAAAGAGAATAAAATACCAAGGAATAAAACTAAGAAGGGATGTGAAGAACCTCTTCAAGGAGAACTACACACCACTGCTCAAGGAAATAAGAGAGGACACAGATGGAAAAACATTCCATGCTCATGGTTAGGAAGAACAAATATCATGAAAATGGCCATACTGCCCAAAGTAATTTATAGATTCAATGCTATCCCATCAAGCTACCAATGACTTTCTTCACAAAATTGGAAAAAAAACAACTTAAACTTCATCTGGAAGCAAAAAAGAGGTTGCATAGCCAAGACAATCCTAAGCAAAATAACAAAGCTGAAGGCATCACACTACCTGACTTCAAACTGTATTACAAGTCTACAGTAATCAAAACAGCACGGTACTGGTACCATAACAGAGATATAGACCAATGGAACAGAACGGAGGCCTCAGAAAGAATGCCACACAACTACAACCATCTGATCTTTGACAAGCCAGACAAAAACAAGCAATGGGGAAATGATTCCCTATTCAATAAATGGTGTTGGGAAAACTGGCTAGTCACATGCGGAAAGCTGAAACTGGGTCCCTTCCTTATACTTTATACAAAAATTAACTCTAAATGCATTAAAAATTTAAACATGAGGCCTAATGCCATAATAACTCTAGAAGTAATACCCTAGGCGATACCATACATAAAAACCCTAAGCAATACCATTCAGGACATAGACATGGGCAAGGACTTCATGACTAAAACACCAAAAGCAATGGCAACAAAAGCCAAAATATAAAAATGGGATCTAATTAAACTTAAGAGCTTCTGCCCAGCAAAAGAAACTATCAACAGAGTGAACCAGCAACCAACAGAATGGGAAAAAAATGTTTTCAGTCTACCCATCTGACAAAGGGCTAATATCCAGAATCTAGGGAGAATTTAAACAAATTTACAAGAAAAAAACCACCCATCAAAAAGTGGGCAAAGGATATGAACAGACACTTCATTTAATGGGCATTTGAATAATTTTCCTATTATTGGCTATTATAAATAATGCACTGCTATAAAAATTTATGTACACATTTTTATTTGAATGTATCTTTTCATTTCCTTTGAACTATACATATGCATGAAATTGCTGGGTCATATGGAATTGTCAGACTGCTTTCCAAAGTGACTGCATCATTTTACAGACCCATAAGCAGTGTATGACGGTTCCAATTTTTCTGCATCTATGTTGACACTTGCTAGTATCTGTCTTTTTTTAATAGCTAACATTTGCTTTTGTCCTTTTGATTTTAGCTTTTCTAGTGAGTATAAAGTACTATCTTATTTCAGTTTTGATTTGCATTTTTCTAATGACTAATGACATTGTACATCTTTTGTGTGCTTATTGGTCATTTGTATATTTTTTTGGAGAAAAAATTGGTCTGGCAATTATTAAACTGATCTACATGAGTTTTATTATTGAGTAATAAGATTTATATATTCTGTATGAGATACAAGTATTATGTTAGATGTATGAAATTATAATATTATCTCTACTCAGCAGATGATCTTTTTACTTTCTTGATGGTATCTTTTAAAGCACAAAAGCTTTTTAGTTTTTGTGAAGTCCAATTTATGCTTTTACATTGCTTACCAGGTACTTTTAATTTTGCACTTTAAAAACCTTTGCAAAATGAAAGTTTAGAAAATTTATCTTTATGGCTCTTCTAAGAGTATATAATCTTCTCTGTCATTTAGAATTGTGTCTTAATTTTACAGAAACAAACACTAAATGTAAGAGAAGATATGGTTTCTTACATTTAGAATCTTGTCTGTTAAATTTCGAATTCATTGTTGCATATTATTTGAGGTAGACATTCCAAACAGTTATTTTATCTTATTTATAGAAGACATCAAGTTGTGCTAGCACCAATCATTGAAAAGACTATTTCAATATTGAATTGTTTTGGAACTCTTGTCAAAAAATCAATTGATCTGAAATGTGAGAAATTTGTGATCTAATTTCTATTCCATTGTTCTAAATATATATTCTTATTCAGGTAACATACTGTCTCAATAACTGTAGCTTTGTAGCATGCTTTGAAATGGGGATTTATACAATTGCTCTTTGTTTAAACTCAAGTTGATGTTTCTGACTATTCTATTGATATGCTATATTACAATAATTGATTTTAGATATTAAACCAGCCTTGTCTTCTTGGAGAAAATCTCACTTGGTCTTAGTTTATAATTATTTTGTATGTTGCTAGAGATTTGGGTTTTTAGTATTTTGTTGAGAAATTGTTCATCTTTATTGATAAGAGATATTGGTCTGCAGTTTTCTTGTAATGTCTGATTTTTATATTAAAGTAATTCTGGTCTCATAAAATGAGTTAAAAATGTTTCTATTATTTTATTTTTGGAAGAGCATGTAGAACATTGGTATTAATTCTTTCTTAAATATTTGGTAGAATTCACTGGACAAGCCATCTAGGACTATGCATTTATTTGTTGATATTTTTGGTTTCCATTTTATTGTTTTATTTTATTTATATTTACTAGTTATGAGACTAATCACATTTTCTATTTCTTCTTGAGTCAGTTTCATAAATTTCTGTCTTTCTAGGAATTTATTTCAATTGACATACAATTATTTATAGTATTCCCTGTAATTAATTTTCTTTATGTAAATGTAACATTATTTTTCTCTTTTACTTCTGATTTTGTAATTTGAGTCTTATATCTTGTCCTCTTAGTAAATCTAGCTAGTGTTTTTTTTTTTTTTTTTTTCAATTTTGTTGATTTTCTAAATAACCAACTTTTGGTATTATTTTCTTTTCCTCCCTATTGTCTATTTCAATATATTCTGCTCTGACCTTTCCTATTGCCTTTCTTCTGCAAGCTTTAGATTTAGTTTGCTGTTTTATCTTTGCAATTGATTATCTACCTATCTATCTGTTTATCTATCTATGCATCTGTAGTTAAATAGTTGCATCTAAATACTGCTTTAGTTGCATTTCATAATATTTTGTATATTAGGTCTTTATTTCCTCTTGTCTTAAAACATTTTAAAATTTTTCTGTCATATATTCTTTTACATATTGGCTACTTAAGATTATGTTGTTTAGTTTCAACTTATTAATTTCTCTAAAACTCTTTTGATATTGATTTCTAATTTAATTTCATTCTTGTCAGGAATGTGTTTTGCATGAATTCAGTCCTTTTAAATATCCTGTGGTTTGCTTTATGATCTAGCATATAGTTGTGTTTTTAGGTGCATGCACATTGACAATGTATCTTCTTGAATGACTCACCTGTTTACTACTTAAAGTGTCCCTCTTTATCTCTAGTAATTTTTTATTTTAAATTCTATTATCTTTGATGTTATTATACTTGTCCCACCTTTCTCATGGTTGTTCTTTGCATAATGTATCTTTCTCCATTCTTTTACTTTCAAACTATTGCACATTTGAATCTAAAATGCATCTTTAGACACTATAGTTGAATCACGTCTGTTTTGTCATCCGGTCCCACAACTTCTGCCTTTTATTTGAATTATCTACTCATATTTATGATATATTTGAATTTCTATTTTGCATTTTAATATTTTGTTTGTTTTTGTCTTAGGTCTTTTGGTTCCTCAATCTCTCCTTTTCTCCTGCTTTTTACCTTAGGTTAATATTTTTATTTTAATATCTTAAGTTCTTTAATTTTTTTTCTCAATTTTGAGTTATTTCTTAGTGGTTTGTCTAGAGAGCTTACCAGGTAACCTTTATCACGATCTTCACAATCTACTTTACTTTTGTAATAAGTTAATTCGAGTGAGGTATAAAAACATTAGCCATTTACAGTGTTATTTCCTCTCCCTTCTTTCTACTATCATTGTTATGCATATTCTATATCTGCATATGATACAATTTCAACAACACATTTTTTTAATTATTAGTTTTTGTAATTTTATTTATCTCAAGGCCATGGAGAGAAAAAAAGGAGAGCAAGTATGTACACATTATAGGGCTCTTTGTTCCTTTCTTTTTCTGAGCACACCCAACTGTTACATTCCAGTAACTGCCAGCTGATTGCTCTTTTATTTTCGACCACACCCTGTGGCATAACTTATTCTATAGTCTATTTGACACCTTTTGCAGTGGTAGTTTTTGAGATCAGTTTTCTGCTTTTTCTGACGTCAGGAGAACTCTTCTTAGCTCTTTCTGATTCTCTCTGGATAACGAGCTCGCTTATGGTTTAACTTGCTTATTTTCAAAATTTTCTTTCTTCTCTTTTTTTTTTTTTTTTTTTGATAGTGTCTTTATGCCTAAAATTCTCCTTGCCCTGTTTAGATAAGTCTAGATTCTTTTTTTTTTTTTTTTGAGACGGAGTTTCGCTCTTGTTACCCAGGCTGGAGTGCAATGGCGCGATCTCGGCTCACCGCAACCTCCGCCTCCTGGGTTCAGGCAATTCTCCTGCCTCAGCTTCCTGAGTAGCTGGGATTACAGGCACGCGCCACCATGCCCAGCTAATTTTTTTTTTGTATTAGTAGAGACGGGGTTTCACAATGTTGACCAGGATGGTCTCGATCTCTTGACCTCGTGATCCACCCGCCTCGGCCTCCCAAAGTGCTGGGATTACAGGCTTGAGCCACCGCGCCCGGCCAAGTCTAGATTCTTTCTAAAGAACTTCAGAGCTCTCTGTTTTATGGCTCGCCTTTCTCCTTGGTCCAAATATCCGAGCCACATCTCAGGTTGGGGACAATGGAAAACTTTCTAATTGACACTTCCGCTTTAGGTGCAGATTGTGTACAACAGACCCTATCGTCTTCAAGTTTTGCGTCTTCCTGCCTGGAAACTTGCTGCGTGACTGCTGTATGATGAAGGCAACGAGGGCTCCAGGACTCTTACCCTGTCACACCTGGGGTAGAATCTCTGCCCTGTGAGTGGGGGCTGCATGGAAGAAGGGAGTTTCCAACCGTTCTGCTACACTAGTCTGAAATTTAGCCTCTGCAACTAAGAGTTGGAGATGGAGGGAACTTTGGAATTCCTGCGCTTGTGGGATGGATATCTTAGCCCTTGACTGAGAGCGGCCTGCAGAGGGCGTCCTTTGTTCATGGCTCTACCTAATTGAAATGAAGTTTCTGTTATGCTGATCTGGAAGAAAGGGAGAAATTAGGCCCGAGTTAGAATGCCATAGACTCTCTTATTTTACTGAGTTTAGTACATTCTGTTGAATAAATGTGTCTTCATTTTCTGTAAGCCCTAATGGCAAATTCAAGAGACGTTGAGTGATTGATTTAAAAATAATTTTCACTAGTTATGCTTTTTTATCATTGGAGAGTGTATCTGCAGAGCTCCTCACGTTGCCATTTCAGAGCTAAAATTTGGGAACCTTCTAAAATGAAGAAAATGCTACATATCTTAATTTGGATGGCAATTACAAATACTTATGCGTTTATATATTCAATAAATTATAAATATAAGGTTTTTGCATTTCTCTATGTATTAATTATACATCAATTTAAAAATCTGCAGTATGTACATGAAGACTGATAAAAAATTCTACTCTACAACCAACAATAAAGGTTTAAATCCTAAAAATCCACTACGATCTTGGTCGATTGATCAGTGAGGCTCCAAACAGGAAAAGAGAAGACACTTTAAACATACAAAGCAAAGGGAATTTAAAAAATGGGATTGGTGGTGCAAGTGATGAAAATGCTGAGAAGCCAAACAGGAAACTGTGAAGCAAACAGAAGCTTGAAGTTTCTTCTGTCTCTAAGATTGGAAGGAGGTGGTTCCGGGATGGAAGCTGGGAACACAATGAGCATTTGAGACTGCAGCTGGAGCCAGCAGGAGATACAGTCTTTGCAAGACACATAATCTAAGACAGAAAGACGACAAATACGTTAGCTTCTCTCTTCCTCCCACTGCCCAGTTTTCCACCAGAGCCTCTCAATGGTGGATTCCAGAAAGAAGTCAATTAAAATAGAAGCTTAGGGTACATCGCCTGAAGAGATTGGTTCTATGGAAAAGAGCAGGAGAAGGGGTTGATATCCAAAATATATAAAGAATTATAATTTAACAACAAAAAATCACATAACCACATGAACAAATGAACAAAAGACTTGAAAAGACATTTATCCAAAGATGATATACAAATGGCCAAGAAGCATATCAAAGGATGTTCAGTATCATCACTCAGAGAGTAATTAGTGAAATGTGAATGAAAACCACCACTGTCAATCTTAAACAACTGAACTCATGGATGCAGAGAATAGAATGGTGGTTACCAGAGACTAGGGGGAAAGGGAATAGAGAGATGATAATCAAAGGGGACAAAGTCTCATTAGATAGGAAAAATAAGTTTGATATTTAAAAATATCAATTGCACAGCATGGCAAATGGAGCTGTACATTTCAATATTGCTAACAGAGTAAATGTCTAATGTTTTCATCACAAAAATATTAAAATTTGAGGTGATATTATGTTAATTACCTAAATGTAATCTTACTGAATTATATTAAAAATTACAACACCATTTCGTACCCCATAAATATAAATAACAGTGTTATTCAAAATAGAATAGAGGTAGAAGCAGCCCAAATGCTAATTGGTGGATGTCCATTAGTCAAGAAGGCAGTTCTGAAGTGACATTTTGTCTGCGTCCTGCTCTTTTATTGACGAGCTCTGTAAACTTACATATAATTTATAACCTCTATCATTCATTTTCTTCTTCCACAAAAGGGGGATTAATTATAGCAGCAGACTCAAAGATTAAATGTTTGAGTTTGGTGGATTAAATGAGATAATGCTGGTTAAGTATTAACGACATTACTGACAAATAGAAAGCACTCAGAAAAAGCTTTCTATAGGTTTTTCTCATGCTCTTTCTGTACATAAACCATCATCTCCCCTCTATCAAACCTTGGGAGTCTGACTCTGACCATTTGTTTGACACTTTTTACAGGGTTATAGAAAAGCAATATAAAATATGCTAAAATTTTGATGTGAGGAAACAAAGAATTGAAATACTCTTCTATATGTATTGACTCCAGACCCTAGCAAATTGAGCTACAAAAATGTGAGCTCATATAAACAGTATTTACTTTTTGAAAGTGAGAACCATGGCAGTGGCTAAACTAACATATAGTATGTATGATGTAATATTGTATACAGAAATATTACCACATTGTTTTTACTATAATAATGAAGGAAGATCATAGCGAAACTTTAGGAAAGGGAAAAAATTCATTGATAATATTTCCCAGAGGTGGAGAAGAAAGAATTGTGCAAATAAATGTATTTTTCATTTTTGTTATCAAAACTTTTGATTTTTTTAAAAGTGGTATTTAAATAAAAAAGATTGGCATAATCTGGAAAATTATGACAAATCATTTATCATTCTATTATGCAAAATAAAGAACTGTTTGTTACTATACTAAATTTTTTTCTTAAAAAGGTGAATAACAAAAGCCTTTGAGAAATGCCTCTGTCTCACTATAACAACAATTACCTCTGCTCTGAATTCTCAATAAGAATTTTTTAGCTACATTTTCACCCACATATATTTTGCTGCTTTAGAATCTGCAAGGTAGTGAAGCCAACTAAATTCTTCAGTTATAAGCTCTTAGCCAGCTCCCTCATGTCCATCTGTCCCGGTAAAGGAGAGCGTACTGCTTTCATTTCACCTGGATGTCCATAGTTTGCATTTGCAATGCCTGCCTGTTTACATTTATATTCCCTAACTTTTTATCTTTTATTTTTCCCCTTTTTCTTGTCCTCTTCTTTCTCCTCCTCTACCACTTCCACTACTGTCTGTGCATTTGCTTATTAGCGTACTATTCATGTTGCACACTCTTCACCTGGCTAGCTAATTTAGCTATGTACAATTAAAATCTTCCGTCAAGGGCTTCCATATGGGACGCGTCTCCCCACATCACTTAATAGCTTCTCTAGTTTGACCTCACCTTTCACTCACCTGTCCTTTGGACCTGTTCCATCTGAAATCCATCAGGCATCCAGAGAATGCATATTTTAATACTGTTGAATGTATCCCTCATCTATTATTCATGAGCTTTCTTTTCATTTGCACTTGTTTATTATGTATATAGTGTACTAACACTACTTTGTAGAATTTATGTTTGATCTCTTCCCTCAGCACTTGTCCATCAAAGATGTTCTCTGTCACAACCCATTTAGACCATTGTGTTTATGCCAAGCAACTTCCATTTAGAACATAAAAGTAAGCTGGAAGCTTCTTCAGAAAATTTATCTTAAGTGAAGTGAGGTCACTTTTATTAATACTTAAAGAGGAAATTGATCATCCAGCAGACGTTTTGTCACTTGCAACAAAAGTTCTACAATTGTATGGGTTTTCCTTTCATCTTCTTTGAAGAAAGGTAATAATTTACAGGCATACCTTATTTAATTATACTTCACTTTATTGTGCTTCACAGATGTTCTGTTTTTTTACAAATTTTAGGTGTGGCAACCCTGTGTTGGGCAAGTCTGTTTGTGCCACTTTATCAACTGCATGTGCTCTCTTTGTGTATCTGTGTCATGTTTTGCTAATTCTTGTAATACTTCAAACGTTGCCCTTATTATTATAACTGTTATAGTGATTTGTGATTAGTAATGTTTAGTGTCAATATTGTAATTATTTGGGGGTACCCACAAACCATACCCATATAAGATAGAAAACTTAATCAATAAATTTTGTCTGTGTTCTGACTACTCCTCCCCTCAGCCTTCTCTGTTCCCTGAAATACAACAATGTTGAAATTAGGCTTATAAGAACCATACAATGAGAGAAAGAGTTATATGTCTTTCAATTTAAATCTAAAGCTAGAAATAATTAAGCTTACTGAGGAAGGCATGTTGAAATCTGAGATAGGCCAAAATGTAGGCCTTTCACATCAATTAGTTGAGTTTTGAATGCAAAGAAAAAGTTATTAAATGAAATTAAAGGTGTTACTCTAGTAAACAAAGAGAAAGCAAAACAGCCATATTACTGACATGGAGAAAATTTTAATGGTCTGGATTAAAGGTTAAATTAGTCACAACATCCACTTAAGTCAAAGTCTAATCCAGGGCAAAGCCTATCTCTGTTTAATTTTTTGAAGGCTGAGGTAGGTGAAGAAGCTACACAAGAAAAACTTGAAGCTGGCAGATGCTGGTTTATGGGGTTTAAGGAAAGAAGCCGTCATTGTAACGTGGAAGTGCAAGGTGAGGTAGGAAGTGCTGATGTAGAAGCTGGAGCAAGTTATCCAGAAGTCCAGCTAAGATAACCGCTACACTAAAAACAGATTTCAGTATTTCAATATAGATAAAATACCTTCCCTTGGAAGAAACCATCTAAGACTTTTATAGCTAGAGAGGAGAAATGGATGCTTGGCCATAAAACTTCAAACAATAGTCTCTCTCCTGTGAGGGACTAATGCAACTGGTCAGGTTAAGGTGAAGACAATACTCATTTACCATTGTGAAAATTCTAAGGACCTTAAGAATTAAGCTAAATCTACTCTCATATTTGTTTATAGCATGACTTATGGAATATTTTCAGCCCACTGTTGAGACCTGCTGCTCAGAAACAAATAATTAATGCTTCTCATTGACAATGAAACTAGTCATCCGAGAGCTCTGATGGAGATATACAAGGAGATAAATGTTTTCTTGTCCACTAACACAAGATTCATTCTACAACCCATGGATCAAGGAGTAATTTTAACTTTCAAGTTTTATCATTTAAAAAATACATCTCCTGAGGGGATAGCTGTTATAAATAGTAATTCTTTCGATGGATCCAGCAAAGAACATTGAATTCACCATTGTAGATGCCATTAAGAATATCTGTGATTCACAGGAGTAGGTCAAAATATAAATATTAATAGGAGTTTGGTAGAAGTCAATTTTAACTCTCAAGAATGACTTTGAGGGCTTCAAGGCTTTAGTGGAAGAAGTAACTACAGATGTGATAGAAATAAGAAATAGCAAGAGAACTATAATTAGAAGTGGAGCCTGAAGATGTGACTGAATTGTTGCAGTCTTAGGATAAAATTTAAATCATTGAGGAGATGCTTCTCATGCGTAGTAAAGAAAGTAGTTTCTTACGATGGAATGCACTCCTGATGAACATGCTATGAACACTGATGAAATAACAACAAAAGATTTAAAATATTACATAAACTTAGTTGATCAATCTGTTGCAGGGTTTGAGAGGAGTGACTCTAATTTTGAAAGAAGTTTTTCTGTGGGTAAAGTGCTGTCAAATGGCATCACATGCTGCAGAGAAAGCTTTCCTGAAAGGAAAAGTTAATCAATGTTGAAGGTTTCATATTTTGTCTTATTTCAAGTAAATTGCCACTACCACCCCTGCTTTCAGTAACCACCACTCTGATTAGTCAATAGTCACCAACATCAAGAGAATAACTTCCACCAGCAAAGAAATTATGAATATTTTAAGCCTGAAGGCTCCCATGATTGTTAGCATTTTTTGGCAATAAGGTATTTTTTAAATTAAAGTATGCACATTTTCAGACATAATGCTACTCTGTACTTAATGGACTATAGTATAGTGTGAATATAATGTTTATATGCACCGACCAAAAACTTCGTGTGACTCATTTTTCTTTTTTTGAGAGGGAGGCTCGCTCTGTCACCCAGGCTGGAATGCAGTGGCACAATCTTGGCTCACTGAAACCTCCGCCTCCTGGGTTCAAGTGATTCTCCTGCCTCAGCTTCCTGAGTAGCTAGCATTACAGGTGTGTGCCACCACACCCAGCCAATTTTTGTATTTTTAGTAGAGATGGGGTTTCACCACATTGGTCAGGCTGGTCTCAAACTCCTGACCTCATGATCAGACAGCCTTGGCCTCCCAAAGTGCTGGGATTACAGGCGTCAGCCACTGTGCCCCGCCTGTGGGACTCGTTTTATTGTGACATTAGCTTTATCTCAATGGTTTGAATCCCTGACCCAAACACACAGTATCTCCAAGGTATGTCTGTATACAAATCCTTAAATTTATTAAGGGAGAAACTCTTCAGTCTGAACTACAGCATACATTATATTTAATCTGATCTTGCTATTTTCCAAAACCACATGCATACATCTAGAACATGAGGATTAGGAATCATTAAAATAAGATATGCATCAATTTTTAAAAATGTACTTTAATATCAAATATATTGCATATGAAGAAATACCGGATTTCTGGGTGTGGAGGGAACAGTGTTTCAGAGAAACACTCTTGCTCTTCACCAATTACCTTCATTTGCAATCACTATTATCAGTTAATGAGAAGGGGACATATCACATTTTGAATAAGGTGCCCCTGAATGAGAACTTGATGTATCAACTGGACTAGTGGGTCTTACCAGAGAAACAAACAAACAAAAATAATAGTTAAAGACTATATTAATCTGTTTACTGCTAAATAAGCATTAAGTTCCCCTCAATGAGTATTTACTTTTCACAATGCTCCTTGGACCATGTCTCTGTCCTCTATGAAATAGAGAATACTAACATTCCTGGGCTGTGTTTTGTATGAGAACAGTAGGCTTAGTATTTTACATAGATTTTCACTTCAGTAATTTATTTCAGATTTTGAAAGTATTTTTATTTCTAAGGTGGTGCTTATGGCTTGAAATGTCCATTTAGAACTTTGAACTTTCCTGACCCAATATTTCAACTCTCCTTACACTGACCCCGATGCCACAGTTCCATTTCCTACTCGTTATTCCGTAGTGCTCTATAGTTTGAAAAGCCTCTACAGAGAGCTCTCATCTGACTCTCTTAATAGCCTTATGAGTTAGACAAGGCTTCATTTAACTTTATTTTTCAACTGCTGAGACTGAGGTGTACTGAGAGTAGGTGCCATGGCCATGAGGACATGGTTGTTGGGAGGGAGCCCAGGACTCCAACATCCAGTACCGGGCTTCTCATAGCTTCTTCTAGTGCTTCCTCAACCCTCACTCAACGTGATACCTACTCCCAATCCCCTATAAAACGTGCCCCATGTGCTCTGTCATTCTGTTTATTCCATGCGTACCAATCACATCAGCTCAGTCTCTAGACTAATAATTTCTTTTTCTTTTTTGCCCAGTACAGAACAGAGAACAAAGTAGATTTATAAATAGGATTTCTCAGCTCTCGAAGTGAAATTAAATCTAACACCCAACAGATCTTTCATTGGCTGGCTTCCTTTTTCCATCTCTGTTGCTTCCATTTGCTACATTTCCCCTTTTTTCTTCAGATCAGTTAGAAGTTTGATGGTCCAAAGTGAAGAAAGAAAAACTCATCAAAATATAAGAAAAATTTTTCAGCGAAATATCCAAAATCAAATAAAGCTTTAAAATTCCACCTTGGATCTATTCAATGTGGAATTTTGAAGTTTTATTTGATTTATTCAAGGATTCTAGACAACGTGACCCACTGAATCAGGTTAGATGTAATCACAGTGGTTCAAACACTGAGGTATATACCAAGTTCCCCATCATAATTAGTGGTGTGACGGTATTAAGCCCAATGACAGGTAGATTGTGGAGTTTGTCTCATCTCCACATCTCACATCCCCTCCTAAGAGCTGATATATCCATGTCCAGGCTGCTGGCATGTCCACTGTGGACAGCTCACAGATGCATAGTCCTGGTGGCAGGGACCTGCCTTGCCCAGGGGACGGCTAACAGCCTGAGACTGGCTAGAGCAGAAATACAAAGGCCCAGGCCATGCTCTGACTGAGAAAACCTCTGCAAGACTGTCTCAGACCCACAGCTTCCTGTAGAATTCAGAGCCCTCAGTTGCAGCCTCACTGTGGTTCAGCTTCTCATTGCCCTCTTTTTCTTGCAGGTGTAATCTCCCAAGAGTTTTCTCCAATAAACCCTCTACTGGCAATGCCCAGTCTACTAGTGTGTTTCCAGGGAAACCAATCTAAGGCACTGTATAAAACAGTGTGAGAGTAATAAAAACAGCATGGCTACATGGATTTGAATAGTAATAAAGACTTTTTAAAACTTCCTCAAAGTTGTTATATTATAATTTAGTGTCATTTCTTATGAACTTGTGTGGATATTGAGGGTGGGAATACTCACAACAGCTTTCTGGTCCAATTCCGTAATGGTGAGCTTGGGTGTCAAGAGTAAACCTTATTATTTTTTCCTCCCTTTGTTTCCACTCAAGATGTCAATAAAACTCAAGTATATGCAATAACTTAGGTGAGCTAATAGCACTATTCATGAACTCTGAGACTCAGTCTTCCTGAGTGAGGCTGCCTGCTTGGGACCTTGAGGGGTTCCTTGGGGATTATTAGCAGTAAGTCACTCAATTGACTTTGTCAGTGCCCTTTGTAATGTTCAAAATAGGATTTCAAAGTGCAAAAACATGAATGCTTCTAATTTATAACAGAAGGAATGGATTATAGCTAGCTATTTGTTTTACTCTACTCATTTTGTTACAGGAGATTTTATTTTTCTTCAAAAACGTGAGTACTTTTTTTCTTTGCATTTTGCTATGCTGACAGGCTTCCTTGCTCTTAGAAGACAAACAGGAGAAAGGAATCAATGTTAATTAAGCATGTACTCACCATGTAAAACAAGAAAAGTAGGGTTTAAAGAAGTTAAACAGGAGCCCCTGGATTAACCGCTGAGCTGTTTCCTGATGCAGGGAACCTCCTAGAGATATGACCCAGCCAACTGCCCACCTGCTCCTGTGTGCCCGTCACACCGCCCCTGCCCCTGTCTTAGCAATGCTCGCTGCATCATGCTAAGCTGTGCTCTGTTTCTAGCCCTTGGTCCTGCTGTTCTGGAGGCCTAGAAATCCCTTCTCCATACTTTGCAGCATAACCTCTCTTTGTTAAAGCATGAAATAGAAGCTAAAATTGCAAATATCATTTAATCTGCTACGTAATCGATGTAGTGACTCTTCCAAAAGAACTCAACTTACTTCTCTTTGTTTGACAGTGTGCCAAGTTAAAAATTAAAAAACAAAATTAAAATGAAGAATATTTTAAGATTTAGGCAGATGAAGAAGAGAAAGAGCATTCAGTCACACCTATCACCTGACTCTCCATATACAGTAGCTATTATTGACAGTTAGCTGTATATGCCCTTTCTTTCTTTCCTTCTTTCTTTCTTTCCTTCCTCCCTCCCTCCCTCCCTTCCTCCCTTCCTTCCTTCCTTTCTTCCTTCTTTCCTTCTTTCTTTCTCTTTCTCTTTTTTTGTTTTTCTTTTGAGACGGAGTCTTGTTCTGTCTCAGGCTGGAGTGCAATGGATGATCTTGTCTCACTGCCACCTCCACCTCCTGGGTTCAAACGATTCTCCTGTCTCAGCTTCCCAAGTAGCTGGGATTACAGGTACATGCAGTCACACCCGGCTAAGATTTTTGTATTTTTCATAGAGACAAGATTTCACCGTGTTCCTCAGACTGGTCTTGAACTCCTGAGCTCAGGCAGTCTACCCACCTCAGCTTCCTGAAGTGCTAGGATTACAGGCATGAGCCACTGCACTAGTGCTTGGCTACTTTCAAAACACAGAGCATGTAGGTTGCACATTTACCAGGAAGCTTTCCCACTGTCCAAACTTCACATTCTGGGTTCCCACTTTGAGTTGTGCATAATTCTGTCTTATTTTGTACTGTAATATGTTGACAGCAATGATTTCTAGAATACTGACGCTGAAAAATCAAGGCTAAGATCATGAACTATTAATTTTTATGTCACACGAATTGAGCAAAGTTCTAAGCTCATAGTAGATGATTAATAAGTGCCCATATAACTAAAATGAGTTGATGTAAAAAGCTTCAGTCTGTGAAATTTGAGTTGGGGAAATCTGGGTTAAACACTCATGAGAAAGATTGCCAAAGTCTCTGTGAAGTCACTTGCCTCATAAGCCAGTGAGAGTCCCGCCCAGTCCTGTGATCACTATTGTCATCAAAGAAAAGGTGCCTGGGAAAAAGACATAAGAAATCAGGGCAACAATTCAGGGATTTTTTTTTTTTTTAAGAAGAAAGGTTAGAGATAAAATGTAAAAGTACATTGTATCTTTGAGAGCAATTAGTTATATTTTCAACTATCTTGCTTTCCATAGTAATAGCCAAGTTCGAGCAGCCTCTGCAGAGCTTCTTCACCTCCATGATCAAGGATTGACACCCCCACTGACTATTCCAAGCTTTTGTCCATTTTTTCTACTTATTGATACCTCTTTTGCAACCCCAGAGCTGTCATGGCCATGCACACCTGCTTCACTCACGCTGTTTCCATTGCTTAAAATGAATGCCCTATCCAATGGCTGAAACCCCCATTTCAAAATCCAAATAAAATTTTACTTCATTTGGAAAAGCGAATATTCTGTCATCGTATTTTCCTGCTGCTATAATAAAATGCCACAGATTAGGCAATTTGTAAACAGCATAAATGTATTGCACATGGTTATGAAGCCTAGGAACTCCAAGATCAAGGCATCAACAGGTCTGGTGAGGTCCTGGTTTCTGTATCGAGGATGGCACCTTGAATGTTGCGTTCTCTAGAGGGGAAAATGCTGTGTCCTCACATGGTAGAAGGGAGACCATGGCAAAGGGGGATTCCCTTCAACTTCTATAAAGTCATTAATCTCACTCATGAGAGCTTTGCCTCATGACTTAATCGCCCACTAAACACTCTTTTAACACTGTCAGAGTTTCAACATATGTGTTTTGGGGGACACATTCTGAGCAAAGAAAGCACTGAAATTTGTATGTTTATTACATGTATATTGCTAAACTTTTTGCATTAGTAATAATGTTTCCTCTATGTGTGTCTATCTCTCTACACATTTGCCTTACTTCCAAATTGGTAATAAATCTCTTGAGGGCACGATCACTTCCTCTATCTGTGCAGTTCCCTGCTCTCTCAACACAGTACCTTATAATAGCATATATTCCCTACTTGGTTGGCTGAGCTTACCCTAAGGGGTAATTTCAAATTAGTTTATTTTCAGATCGGCCTAATTTTGCGGATCCTTCCTTTGCCTTTCAACCTTAAAGTTCAAGTTCCCTAGGGCTCAGCCCATGCTTGGTTCATTTCCTTTTTCTATTTACAGGCACTCCCTTTGTGATCTCATTTCATAACATGGTTTAATTGTTATGAAGATGCCAGTTTCTCCCAAGTGTATATTTCTACCTCAGGCCTCTCTCCTGGCATCTGGATTCCTATTTCCTGTTGCTTTCTTGGCGCTCCTTGTGAACATACCATAGATACTTCAACAACCTGTGTCCAAAACTGGGTTCCTGATGCTCTTTCTAGGATGATTCATCTACGGCCGTTCTCATTTTGGTAAGTGATGAATCCATGCTTACAGTTACCCGACATGCTCAGAGTCATTTTTGTTTCCAGTCTTTATTGCTCACCCCATAATAAAGTATCCTATGGATCTATTTCCAAATATCTGAAATCTGAACACTTCCTCCACCTTTATTGCTACCACGAGACTCTGAGCCTTTCCCACTTAGATGCAGCTATAGCCTCTTAAGTGTTCTTTTATCCTTGTTTCCTTACAGTCTATTCTCAACAAAACATTCTTTTAAAGCACTAGATAAATCATGCTGCTTCCACTTTCAACATCCTGCATTGGCCTCCCACTCTTTAACAATGGCAGCCAAAACTTTTACAATGGCCTACACAGCTTACATGACCTGTGTCCCTATCCTTGACTTCACCCCAGGCTCCCCCACACCACACACACGTCCCTGGTACCTTCCAACATCAGTTATCTGTAACTCATTCAGCTCTAATCACACTGGCCTTCTCACTGTCCCTTAAAAATGCCTCACATGTCTTGCACTGGCTGTTGCCTTTACATGGAAATACCATCTCCCAGATATCGTTATTACTAACTTTACATCCCCAAAGTGTGTGCTCCAATGACCTCATTTCAATGAGGCATATCTTGACCCACTTATTTAAAATTGCAGTCAGTCCCTGCATCTAGCACTCCAAACTGCCTTTATGTGTCTCTATTTTTTTTCTTTTCTCTCCATAGCATATATCACCCTCTAACACATTTACTAATTCCCAATTTACTGCATTCATTCTTCATTATCTGTTTTACTGCTAGACTGTAATTTCCACAAAATCATGCGTCACTGACATTTTGTTCAATGATATATCCTAAGAACCTATAACCATGGCTAGTATCTAGTACACACTTAAAATATAATTTTGAATGAATAACATAATAAAATAAATTGTATGAGCTTTGTATCCACTACCATTTCTGTTGAATATGTTCCTGCTACTCCTGAAACTGAAACTGGTTTAATTAGGTTCAAGCGTGTTTAGTTAATTTCCTTGCAAGCTCACTTTGGTAGTTATATTTGGTTCTGCTTTCGTGGACCTCTGCTCCTAGTGGGGAGAAAGACATTCAAATACGAAACAGAGCATAAGATGTGTGCAAGTCAATAGGTATGAGCAATGACACAGAAACAATGATGGTTAATTTAAATCATGAATACTGACAGGAGAGCATGTAGCATCTAGGTAGCATCTAGAATCAACCGATTTTGACAGCATAGAAGACAGAAGATGGAATTTCTAGGAAAGGAAATGGCATGATTGAAAAACTCCCATGAAGAACACCTAATGTGGTTATGTGGGGGGTTTTACTTGAAAACGCAACAGAATGCACCAGGTATGATAACCCCTCTATTCCACGCTAAGGCATTTGAGGATGTGATAAGTCCTCTACTCCATGCTAAGGCACTTGAGACTTACACTGTAGACATTTAAGGAAAACTGAATGTTTTCAGAATTAAGGCTGAGAGCTGAAGTTTTTCATTCAAGAAAATACAGGGCTTGAGCTCACTAACCTGACACCAGAAGTGAAATATGTGCTCATGGCAGCCTCCTGCTGTGTTAGCAAGTTTCCTTTGACTTTATGTCCTGCATTTGAATCTGGGAATAGTCCATGATTATGTGGTCTTAATATAAGCTGCAGTTTTAGGTTTGTTAATTAAAGAAACAAATTTGTTATGAGAAGTCATGAAATTATTACATATAAACACCCTATCGTATAGGTCAGAGGTATTGCAGGTATTTTTTTTTCCTCACCTCACAGTTGCCCACTAATTACTTTTTATCTTGATTAGAAATTACTATCCCTCAGGCCTCTAGAAATAATTCCAATTAAGTATCACATAATGCCAATTTAAAAGCTTGGAAACTGGTGTAGGTACCCTTTGACTCAGACTGGGTTTCCCTCGCTGCCACGAGGATATACAGAGCTTCAGGGAACTTGTGTGCCCTGACAGTCTGTCTCCTGGTTTCAAGGCTCCTGAAGAAAGGCCTTCAAAGCAGAAAGAAGAGCAGTTTTGGGGAAGATGGTAGATTAGGCCAGCTGTCAGGCCCCTGGGAAAACAAGCTGTACAAAAGAGTTGCAGGCTGTGGAAAACTAAACAGACAGATTCAAATTAGCTTATGCATATTTATTCACATCAAAAATGGTGCACATCTCTGCAGGCAGTGTGGAATGCTGAGGGAATCTATGTATGGTACAGGCCTGTCACTCCTTCACTCCCTGGAAGTTGAGCTTGTAGTGTGACAGGCAATATCACCATGTACATAAGAACAGAGTTCAGTGTGTCATAGGTAGACTAATTGATTATTTATTTGGCATCATGTTTTATTATCTTCACACTTGCCATCGAAATCATCCTAAAGCAAGTCATTCACTGTCAAATAACTTTTCTCTCCTCAGGACAGATTTTAATTTTCAACTCTCATAGAAGGGGAAAAAGAAGATTTTATAACCACTAGGTGAATAAACAAAACTGAGTAAATCACAGTCTGGGACCCTTCTCACATACATTTTAACCATGTAAAAGCAAGCATTAAAGACGTCTCAAAAGGATAAAGAGAGACATGAAAGTGAAAATGGGCTGTCAACCCTGTTTTGGGTGGAAAGCCAGTCTCATGGAGCCAGCTAGTGAGTGTTGGGCTGGGGAGGGAGTTGGTGGCGTTTAGGCATCTGAGCAGCAAGTGTCGATCTAATCTCCTCTCTTCCTGGGAACCTCGTTTGCCTCATGAGTTATCAACATTTGTTATTACTAAAATAGTGCCCAAGGTGGAAATGTGACAATCTCCATCTTGCCTCTTTTTTCATTTCATACTTTTCCCTTGGATGATCTGATTATCTTCCACTGCACCTTTGGGAGGTGATTAGGTCATGAGGGTGGAGTCTTCATGGATGAGACTAGTGTCCTCATGGAACAGATGTCAGAGAACTGCCTTGTCCTTTCCTCCATGTGAGGACACTGCAGGAGAATGCTATCTGTATCAGAAAGCAGTCCTTCACCAGACGCCAAATTTGCTGACCATTTGATCATGAGCTTCTCATCCCCCAGAACCATAAGAGATAATTTTTTTGTTGTTTATAAGCTATCCAATCTATGGCATTTTGTCATAGCAGCCTGCACAGACTAAGACCCTGATCTAATCACAGCTAATGATTGACCACTAAATCCATGAGCATAATTCAATGATGCTAAGATTCTGTACTAAAGTACAGACTTCTAGATCCCATCTTCTACCATGACAGTTCCCTAGTCACAGGCATTTCCAAATTACTGTGAACATAGATGGACTCATCATAATGCCTTTTCTGGCATTCCTGAGCTTCTCCGTGTTCAATGACTATGTCTTTCAATAAAGACAAAGAATTTTTTTTAGTTTTTCTTAATGTATAAATTGCAGATAAAGTCTTATTTCTAGAAAACTTACTAATGAAACAATGTATTTAATGATAATCTGTAGTGAGCCCAAAAGTAAAATAAAATAAAGTAGTTTATTCAGGCTGCCACTGCTGTCTCATTAGGTATTTGAGAGAGAAACAATGAAAAATATTTTTTACAAAAACTTTGAAGTGAATTAATAGTTATACTTTTGAAAAGGAGAAAAGCCAAAAAACTAAAAATAATAATAATTATTATTATACTTTTGGTAAACTTGTTTGGCCAAAGATTTCAGGATCTCAAGCAATTAGCAATATAGTGATTACTTGAAATATTTTTAGAATGGCAAATTCGGAGATTAATGTATTATTGAATGATTGTTGACAATGGATCAAGGCTTTGAGTAGTTTAGGAATCTCAAGGAAGCAATATATCTATTGCTCATACTAAATGCAATATAATATGTTTATACTATGAGCAATATATATGGCTTATGACTATAAGCCATATATATATGTGTGTGTGTATATATATATGTGTATATATACTCATGCAGTCTTGTTTATTATTGCTATTTGGTCAAAGACAACCTACATGATAGAATCCAAAAATGTGTAAATTTTCCTGTCATATACAAAATATTTAACCAATATGGAATGACAGCTATTAGGTTTTTGAAAGGCTGCTTAAAGAAAACAAAGCTTTTATATCATACCATGTGGATAACAATAATGCAGGGTTTGCAGAAAAAAAAGCTCATTTGCTGAAACCTGCTGCATAAGTAATCAAATTGCTTTATTTCAGGAGTTCAAGAATTTCTTACAAAAAATCTCCTGTAAAGATGTACAAAACATTCCACTCTGGGAAAGAAGCTGAAATTGGTGTCATGAAACAAAAGCTGAGGTGTAGATGGCTATTCAGAGCAGTATTTTTCGTGCCGATTACATTACCCCATCCTCCTCTCTAGATGTACAGATTAAGGACAAATTTGTTTGACGTAGTTGTTAAGTTACAGTTGTATTCATATTTATTACAAGTAAAAAGATGTGAGACTGAAACTCTCAACGTTGTTTTTGAAAATATTCAGACTTTAAAAAAAGTGAATAAAACTTCAGTATGTGGAATGATTTAAATAAAATCACATAGATACCGTTAACCAAATTTTTATATCTAAAAATGAAATCAAATTTGACATTAACTTAGTCAGTTATAATTAGAGAGGAAGAAAACTTCCATGATTTGGTTAGAAACATTATTTTCTGCAGTGTTCTATACTTGCAGAACTAAGCCTTAATACTCAGATTCCCCACTGATATTAGTGAAAATTCTAAATTCTAATTCTAAATTATTTAGTTTTGCGAATATGCCACGTAGAGAGTGCAGGAGCCTTCTAGCCACTGACAGTGCTGAGAAGTGATGGCAAATTTAATAATGACTTTTGCTCTTGTAATAACAGTGTTATTACAATAACACTGTATAATAATAATTATTAGATAAAAATTGAAATGTTCTGGTATTCCAGAAGCTTAGCACACAATGGTGATATGCAGCTTCAGCCTGTTCTTGGTTTTGGTCTTGGATTTGACTAAACATTGGCTTTCATACTCGAACATTAGGCATTTGGTCAAAATATATATAGTAATGTATCTTTCTCTCAATAGCGGCCTGATGTACGTAGACATAGAAGTCAACAAGTTAAGGTATTATCCTTTCAGTTCAACTCAGCAGCACCAGGTCTGCGATTTATGGAGCTCGGCTGCCCGAGCGAGGCTGAGGCCATCTTGGCCTCCCTCTCGCCTCCCACCCCATTCCATTGTATGTCTTTGCAGCTTCCTTTCCTAACTTATTCTTTAACATCCTTTACATTTTTCTTATTTTCAATTAAAATTATGTTAATTTTTGAACCATAAAATATTGCATATTGATTTAAAATAATTTGAAAAAGAGAAAATTATAATTAAAAACAAACACACATAATATTCTCACAGAGAAATAGCTGTCTAGTACTTTGGGGTGCTTAATATCTTGTAACCAAATATCCAGACCCATAGATTTGTATTTTGAGTGTTTGTAGACTGTGGCTTTCTTATTTTTACTTAATATTAAATCAATATTATTCCATGTTTTAATATTTCTAAAATTATTTTTTAATATCTGCAAACTCTTCAAGTATTTACATATACCATGATTTTTAAAACTATCATTTGCTTATGGATGTTTGGTTTACTTTTTATCACTTTTTGCAGTAAGATCATGCTCTCAAAAACTTTTTTCCATATATAAACAAATAAACAAGTAGAAATTTATGTATATATTTCTATGTTTTCTCTTAAATAAATTTAAAGAAATGAAACAGCAGGATCAAAGCGAATGAACTTTTAAAATTATGCTTACTCCCATTTTATTTTCCATTTTATACACCATCAACAATGTATCAGAACACTTGGCTCATTATATATCAACATTTTAAAAATCACATTTCCTGTTAACACTTTAGTTTTCTGCTGTTTCTGCCTTATGTCTAATAGAAATGAGTTTAGACCTTGCAAATTCTTCCCCTGCTACTCAGGGTTATAATAGGCATTGGAACTTTTGTGTAGTGATAAAATCTGTATCATATGTTTCATTAGTTGGGATTATCTAGAACTAAAACCAATAAGTGGTCTCATGTATGTGTGTGTGTATGTGTGCGTGTATGTATATTTGTACATATATATGTATATATAATTATTGATATGGTCTGGCTTTGTATCCCTACACAAATCTCATCTTGAATTGTAATCCAAATTCTGATCCCCGTGTATTTGGTAAGGGATCTTGTGGGAGATGATTAGATCTTGATGTCCTTGTGACAGTGAGTGAATTGCCATATGATCTGATGATTTCTTCACTCTGCACTCCTCTCTCCTGCCACCTTATGAAGAGGGATATGTTTGCTTTCTCTTCCACCATAATTGTAAGTTTCCTGAGACCTCCCCAGGCACCACGCAGAACTGTGAATCAATTAAATCTCTTTCCTTTATAAATTACCCAATCTTGGGTGGTTCTTTAAAATAGTGTGAAAATGGACTAATACAATTACATATGTTATAATTTTTATGTAATTATATATATATATAGTGTGTGTATGTGTGTGTGTGTGTGTGTGTATATATAATATTATCATTATTAGAGAGGAAGAAAGCTTCATGACTTGGTTAGAAACATTATCATCTCCAGTGTCCTATTCTAGCAGAGCTAAGTCATGATACTCAGATTCCCCACTGATCTTGGTGGAAATTGTTTCGTTTTGTGGACACACACACACACACACACGCACATAAACACACACGAAGAGAAAAAGAGAGAGAGAAAAAAAGATAAGAGATCATTATTTTAAGAACTTGACTCATGCTATTGTGAAAACTAGCAAATCCAAAATCTGCAGAGAAGGTCAGGAGGCTAGAGACCTAGGAAAGACTTAATGTTGCAGTTTGAGTTGGAAGGCGGTCTGGAACCAGAACTCTTTTTCTTTGGAGGACCTCAGTCTGCTTTCTGTTAAGGCTTCAACTGACTGGAGAAGGCTCACTTACATCATAGAGGTTCAACTGCTTTACTTAAAGTCTATCTATTTAAGTATAACTTCACTTAAAAAAATAGCTACACAGCTACATCCAGACTGGTGTTTTATTACCAAATATCTGGGTAATGTGACGTAGTCAATTGATATATAATATCAATATCACAAGTATATCAAGAAATCAGACACAGCACTAGCAAAAAAAAAAAAAACGCTATTATCAATTCATTCCAGCTACTAAGAAAGATATCCCTGTTAATCTTTGAGATAATTTGAACATTTGGCCATTGAGACATGACAAATAGTAGCAGCTACCTAAGGAATAAAGACATCCTATCTCAGAAGGGACCTGAGGGAATAAGGTGTTCTATGGGTAAGCTGAGGTCTTCACCTAACGTTTGTCTGAAACCATCAGGCAGCCAAGCCATATCCCAGTGACACTGCTGTGCAGCCTGTGATTTCTTTCTGCTGGGCCCCTCAGAAAAAAGTATGTAACTTTTAACTCCAGAATCCTCATGATAGATTGAGGATCCTCACATCAGCTCTGAGTTTTCATGAAGATGATGGAATCCAAGTAAAGCATTACCACAGTACCTGGCATCTAGGAGGCATTCAGCAAACCTTATTACCCTTTGCCTCAGTGCTATCATTCTTAAAACATATTTCCTTACCATTGAGTTGGGAGAAGCAATGTGATTATTCATTAAAACCTAGCCTTAACATTTTTCTCCTGCTCTTACTTCATCTTCCTATGCTTGAGCCAAATGATTAAACAAAATACAAATTTGTTAAAAGGATGGGATGCCTTTATTTATTCCTTACAAAAGTGGAATAGACAGAAGGCTGACTAAATATTTTAATTAGACATTTTTTAATATGACAACACATAGTTTCTTTTTTGTAAGAAAGTTAATATTTGGTGACAAGCTGACTCTCTAGCCACATAACTTTGATATATAAATTATATATATACTTAGTAAATATATGCACCTTGTTTTTACATGTATATGTTCAATACATACACATATATGTTTAGATACATATAATAAATACCTTGATTATTTTATAGCCAGATTAATCACATGGTGATTGTTTTAAATGTCTCCAATTTGGAAGTTCATCCTAGGTGCACTCTCCCCATCTGACCTTAAGAGGCAGAATGCCATTCTCAGAGGACCGACTCCCAATTTAGTAACTACCATGTGAGTAGGGTAAATGGAAGTTATTGACATGAAAACTTTTTCACTGAAGAGAGAGTTCAGTATTTGGCTTGAAGAATCAAAGGCATGCCCTACTTATATCCTCCAGATTTACTGGACAATTTCACTGTTTGCCTCATGAAGCAGTTTATGTAAGATACTGATTAACAGAGAAATTTGGGGCCATCCTGACATTGTCCAAATATAACTATTTTAGAACATATTTTGTTTATAAAAATAACTTGCCTGCAAGTTAGTGAGGGGATGGGGAAAGCTCCTATGTCCCTTAGATCCTCAAGTTCAAGTTACTAATCTATCAAATGAGGACCCCAATATGAAGTGAATTTGCTGAACTGTAATCAAGAGGTGCTCATAACATCTTAGGTCTTAATGCTGACCTGTTACTCTGAAAAGTAAAAAATATAATTAGGTTGTACTCTGGCTAGATGGAAGACAGAAGGAAAAAAAATCTAGTTCAGTTGTTGTTGGTACTAAATTTTTTAAAAAGTAGATAAATAGGTAACTTGAGAGATAGCAAAATCCATGTTTTTGGACAGAAACCAAGGAAGTTTGCAGGTTATAGAAGTGGTATATGTCTATATACATGTGTCACTGGTAGTCCAAGAAGTTTCAAGAGCAACAGAATCCAGCAAGCAACCTACAGCAGCATCAGAACTTCTGCCGAGAGAGGAAGGAACACAGATCAGGCCCCACAAAGCAAAGCTAGTGAGCTGAGCCAGGAACCAGGTCACAAGGAAGCAAGGAAACAGATACTTTTGGCCAGAGAGCAAGTTAAATGTAAATTGATCTAAAGATCAAACAGTTTTTGTGAATTACAAGACAGCATGTGTGCTAAACGCCAGGTCCCATGCCAGTGTATAGTAGGTACCTGTTTTAGGTTGAAAGCCTTATCTATTTTCCTGATGGTCGGCCACTTCTCTGCTCAGTCACTGCTCTATTAAGTGACCCTGTGACCTTTAAGTTCCCACTATCTGAAAATAAAGACCCTAAGTTTCTAACTTCTCCCATTATGTACTGATACTGAAGCCCACAACACAAAGATAAAGTGTGGGTTCCTATTCACTGCCTGAAAGACTTTATGGCAGTCCATCTGCAAATGTGTGTATGCCTGTGGTGGGTAGGAAGGCACCATATTCAAGAGACAGGAGGAAGTCAACAGATAAATTGCCCTTCAGGGTTCCCTCCACTGGGTGGGCCTGAAGCTTTCTGTACATCTGTTAGAAGACATGCTGCACGGCCATGTCTCAGTGACATAATGGCCAGCTTCATAACTCATCACTCTGTATGTGTCTGCTACCCTTTCCAGTCTCACTTCCTTTCCTTCTTTCTGGTCAAGGATTCCCCTTTTCAATACTGCATTAGCACATATGTTTTGCCTTGAGCTATGTTCTTAAGATAAATTGGACTAACACAATTGTTCTAGGAGCAGTATGCAGTGGCATCAAAGTTATAAAGCTTTTGTCTGTGGTTAATTGAGATAAGATATAAGTGAAGGGCAAGTCATTAAGAGTTCAAGTAGCTGTAATGTTTCATCAGTATGGGAGAAAATGTTATTCATCAACATCCTTTTGCCAGCATTGGAGTCTTGCAGAAATAAATTAGCAGACTTAGGGGAATTACTTGCCAATTTAAGGCACACCTGAGTAATCAAAACCCCATGATGATGATCTTAAAGAAGGGCCTAACTTTTGCACCTTCAGGAAAAACTAAAGCTAAAAACCAAGCTCAGGTTCTTGTTTCAAAGAAAATAGAAGTGTAAAGCTTGCAAAATGTATATTCCCAACTTGTTTCCCATTCAAAGTCAGAGGTCTGATGGGAAAGAATGGGATAATTACACCTTGAATTGGGGACATTTTGCCGGAGGAGCCCAAGACTCCTGAAGTTCTAAAGTCCCTTGAAGTTCTGGCACAAGGTAATCAGCCTTTTCTCTTTTGAGATTCAATGACCTTACCCAAACAAGAGGCACAAAAAGATGCCACATGTTCCTGTCAAGGCCTACTCAGATGATCCATCATTACTACCAGGTAACCACTGAGTCAGATGCCCATTCAGCTTAAGAAGAAAAGTACAAGTCCTGCTTCTTAAGAGCCTACAGGTCAAAGGCAGAATCTGGGCATAGGTACTACAAGAACCTGCTGAGTACATGTGGAAAGGCATACTAGATTTTCATAATTGGAGGATGGAATTGAATATAAAACTAGATAAAGAAAAGTTCACTAAAACATTAACCTAGGAATCAGGATAGTGTTTCTACAAGGATCCCTGAATCTGGCCCTAACAGTTTGCTGGAGTAGTTCCTTGAAGTTATGAATTCAACAGTGATTCACAAAAATTGAAAGAGAGTTGCTGGAACCACTTTGGCACAGTATTAATATAAGAGTCAAAGTCTCAGGAGGAAGCAATGTCAGAATGAGAGAATGCATTCTCTTCCTGGGTCCACAACAGAGCGTAGTTTCTAGGACAGGAACTTCCCAGTGACATGCCCTACCTGCTGCCTTCCCCACGTCTCCATCCGGGAGACTTAACAGTCTTTGTTTTGATTCTCGCGGGCGCAGGAAGAATCAAAGATCAACGACTCCAGGGGAAGTTTAAAGGAACTCTTTTTATTGGTCAGGGGGCTTGGAGGAGGAGGGGATTTATCCCATGTTAAAAGTCCCCCTTCCGCACCCCTTCGGAGTCTATCTTTGGGTCCCCTTCCACCATCTTGGTGGAAGCTTTCTCTCTCTCATCCTTTCTCTCTCTTGGATTCCATACTTGGGTCCCTTTCCACTCCCTTCGTGGAAGCTGCTTTCCTCCCCAGATTTCCTCCTCTGGGGTCCCTTTCCACTCCCTTCGTGGAAGCTACTTTCCTCCCCGGATTTCTCCCTCAGGGGTCCCCTTCCAGGACCTTTGTGGAAGCTGCTTTCTCTCTCTGGGATTTTCCCCTCTGTGGTCCCCTTCCACTCAGTGTGGAAGCTGCTTTCTCTCTCCTGAATTTCATCTTTCTGAATTCTCTCACTCAGGTGAGAGGAGTTTTCCTTCCCTGTTTTTCCCCCTCTGGGAACCCTTCTCACTCAGTGTGAGAGCTAGCTGTTCCTTTCTCTCCCCTTCTCCTTTTCTCTCTCTCTTTCTCTCTGTCTAAATAAGTCACTTTCTGCAAAAACTTTTTGGGTCCAGTATTTAACTGTGAGCCCACCACGCCCGCGTGGTCCACTCTCCCATTCTTGGGTGAGTGAGACCAAGAGCCTGGAAGAGCAGCCCATCAAGGAGCAAGCTGAACGCTCCCCTGCACCCAAAACCCAGCAACAAGAATGCATTTATTATATAACATCTGATAACTCACCACTGGACTTTGTTCTTTGGGAAGGCCAAGGTTAGCCCTTTTATTGATAATGAGGCAGGTACCACCATGTTCTATTTAACAATAATGGCTATTCCCCAAAAGCCAACACTGATGGAAGGAGAGGCTTGTCAGATGCTTGGTTCCCTAATGTAAGTGATAATAATAGAATTATAGAAAACTAGAGGACAGGTAACAGTATTAAACAGTCAGAGACAAGATGAATGGTAATCAGATAAGCTTGACAGCAAAGATCTAGGCCAATGGCATTCCTAGGGTAAAGAGAGATAGACAGCCAAAGATAGTGTTGCATGCTTTTCATATGCAGAAAAAAAGTTGGAAGTTAGCATGCAACTGTGTAAGAGACCATGGGAAATTATGTTTCCTCAATATTCTTACGTTGCTGACTCAAAACCTCAAGAGTTATTAATTGCTGTAAAGAAGGGCTGTATACCATGACATATGTATCCAATTTATATTCATCTAACTCTTCCTCAAAATTATTTGCATTCTTTTGCAATATTAACTATGAGAATAGGAAAATACCCAGACATTTTAAAACCTGTTAGGTACAACTCTGAGCTGACATGGAAAGCAAGGGAACAAAAACACCTCCCTTTCCCTTCTGTTTTCTCAGCTCTTACAATCAGAAAGTCTTTTTTAAAATAGGTTTTTGGGGACCAGGTGGTGTTTGGTTGCATGGATAAGTTCTTTGGTAGTGATTTCTGAGATTTTTGTGCACCTATCACCCGAGCAGTGTACACTGCACACAGTGTTTAGACTTTTATCTCTCACTCCCATCCCACCCTTCACCCCAAGTTCTGACAGTCCGTGATGCCATTCTTATGCCTTTGTGCCCTCACCTCACAGCTTAGTCTCCACTTGTAAATGGGAACATACGATGTTTGGTTTTCCATTCCTGAGTTACTTCACATAGAATAATGGTCTCCAACTTCATCCAGGTTGCTGAGAATGCCATTATTTTATTCCTTTTTATGGCTGAGTAGTATTCCATGGTATGTATATATGGGCACTTAGCCTGGTTCCATATTTTTGAAATTGCAAATTATGCTGCTATAAACATCCATGTGCAAGTGTTTTGTTGTTGTTGTTGTTTGTTTGTTTTTTTGACAGATTCTTGCTCTGTTGTCCATGTTGTCCAGGCTGGAGTGCAGTGGTGCAATCTCAGCCCACTGCAAACTCCACTCCCCCTGGGTTCAAGCAATTCTCCTGCCTCAGCCTCCTAAGTAGCTGGGATTACAGACACTCACTACCATGCCTGGCTAATTTTTGTATTTTTGACAGAGATGGAGTTTTACCATAGTGGCCAGGCTGATCTCGAACTCCTGACCTCACGATCTGCCTGCCTCGTCCTCCCAAAGTGCTGAGATTACAGGAGTGAGCCACCACACCTGGCCACAAGTGTGTTTTTAATATAATGACTTCTTTTCCTCTAGGCTGACACCCAGTAGTAGGATTGCTATAAAATCCAGCACGTCCACTGCCCACAGGTCTTTTCCTCTGGCAAGTCCTCTCTGTCTCAATAGAAAGAGAGCTGTTTTCTTTCTCTTTTTTCTGCCTTTTAAACCTCCACTCCTAAACTCCTCATGTGTGTCCATGTCCTAAATTTTCCTGACACGAGATGACAAATCCTGGGTTTATACTCCAGACAACATAGCTGCTTCAATTTGTTGTAGAGTACAGTTTAAGTCATTTTTTTCTTGTTTACTTTCTGTCTTGATGACCTGTCTAATGCTGTCAGTGGAGTACTGAAGTCCCTCATTATTATTGTTTTGCCATCTATCTCAGTTTTAGGTCTAGTAGTAATTGCTTTGTAAATCTGGGAGCTCCAGCATTAGGTGCATGTATATGTATTTCCTTTTGCACTAGTCCTTTCATCATTCATGTCCCTCTTTGTATTTAACTATTGTTGCTTTAAGGTCTGTTTTGTCTGATACAAGAATAGCTACTCCTGCTTGCTTTTGGTGTCCATTTGCATGGAATATTTTTTCCACTCCTTTATGCTAACTTTATGTGAGTTGTAATTTGTTAGGTGAGTCTCTTGAAGACAGCAGATACTTGGTTGGTGAATTCTTATCCATTCTGCCATTCTATATGTTTTAAGTGGAGCATTTAGGCTATTTACATTCAGCATTAATATTGAGATGTGAAGTACTATCCTATTAATCATGCTAGGTGCTGCCCGAATAACTTTTTTTTAAATTGTGTTATTATTTTATAGGTCCTGTGAGATTTATGCCCTAAGCAGGTTCTATTTTGGTGAATTTTGAGGTTGTTTTTCAAGACTTAGAGCTCTGTTTAGCAGTTTTTGTAATACTGGCTTTGTAGTGGCACATTCTCAAAACGTTTGTTTTTCTGAAAAAGACTGTATCTTTCCTTCATTTATGAAGCTTAGTTTCACTGAATGCAAAATTCGTGGCTGATAATTGTTTTGTTTAAGGAGGCTTAAGGACCTCAATACGTTCTAGCATGTTAGGTTTCTGCTGAGAAATCTGCTGTTAATCTAATAAGTTTTCCTTTATAGGTTACCTGATGCTTTTGCCTCACAGCTTTTAAGATTCTTTCCTTTGTTTTGAGTTTAGATGACCTAGTGACTATGTGCCTAGGTAGTAACCTTTCTGCAATGAATTTCCTGTGTGTTCTTTGAGCTTCTTGCATTTGGATGTCTAGATCTCTAGCAAGGCTAGGGAAATTTTCCTCAATCATTACCTCAAATATGTTTTCCAAACTTTTAGATTTCTATCTACTATTTACTATTACAATAATAATAGTAATGTTTCTAACTTCTCCCATAAGAAAACACGTACAAATGTAACATATAGGTAACATATAGGTTAATTTTGCTTAATCGGTAAAAAAAGTTCAATATAAACCCATATAAATCAGTAATGCATTAAATTTATTTTAACTAAATACTTCACATAAAATATTTTAACCACCAGAGAGGATAAATAATTTTTTAAAACATATAAAATTATTCTGTATACTGCTTATAAGAGACACATTTTTAAAGGCCACAGAATGTAGAATCATTCAATCAAATAATATGCAATTATTAACCATACAATTACTAACAATAAGAAATCTGGAGTAATATCAGTTAAAATAGATGTTAACTGAAGAAAATCTGTGTTTATGATAAAGCATATAGTTTTCAAAAGATATGTTAGAATAAATATTAAAGATCACAATCAGTAATCTGTTTTATTCTCAAAAAAACTTTAAAAAGCAGTAAATTAAACCCATAAAATAGAAAGAAATTATCAAAAACTGAAATAATTAAAATAGAAAATCTCTAACACATAAAATCATAAATTGTAAAAGGTAATTATTTGACAAGATTAATAAAAATGAACAGCAAAATGAGCAATTAAAATGTAAAATATGTCTTACCGATATTAATAATAAAAAACATGCACCACTAAAAATCTTTTTATTTATGACATGTTATGAATGCATTTAGTAAATTAAATAGATCAATTTTTCTAAAGGTTTTTCTTTTTTTTATAAATGTTATTTTAGGTTCTGAGGTACACGTGCAGGTTTCTTATATAGGTGTTGTACTGTAAGAGTTTGTCGCACAAATTATTTCATTACCCAAGAATTAAACCTAGTATCCAATAGTCATTTTTTCTGCTCCCGTACCTCCTCCTACCCTCCACCCTCAGGTAGGCCTCAGTGTCTGTTTTACCTCTTTGTGTCTTTGTATTTTCATCATTTAGCTACCACTTATAAGTGAGAACATGCTATATTTGATTTTCCATTTCTGCATTAGTTTGCTAAAGAAAATGTTCTCCAGTTCCATCTATGTTCCCAGAAGAACATGATCTCATTCTTTTTTATGGCTGCATAGTATTCCATGGTGTGTATGTACCACATTTTCTTTATTCAGTCTACATCGATGGACATTTATGTTGATTCCATGTCTTTGCTATTGTGAATATTGCTGCAGTGAACATACATGTGCCCGTGTCTTTGTGACAGAACAATTTATATTCCTTTGGCTATATATCTAGTTATTGCATTGCTAGGTCAAATGGTAATTCCATTTTTAGCTCTTTGAGAAATCTCCACAAAACTTTCCACAGTTGCTGAACTAATTTACACAAACTGTGTAAGTGTCCCCTTTTACTTGCAACCTCATCAGCATCTGTTTTTTTTTTTTTTTTTTTTTTCTTTTAATAATAGCCATTTGGATTTGTGTGAGATGATATCCCACTGTTGTTTTGATTTGTATTTCTCTAATGATCAGTGATGTTGAGCTTTTTTCACAAATGTTCTTTGGTCACACATATGTCTTCTTTTGAAAAGCATCTGTGCATGTCCTTTACCCACTTTTTAATGGGGTTGTTTTGTTCTTGTAAATTTGTTTAACTTTCTTACAGATGTTGGATACTAGAGCTTTGTCAGATTCATAATTTACAAATATTTTCTCCCATTCTGTAGGTTGTCTGTTCACTCTGTTGATAGTTTCTTTTGCCATGCAGAAGCTCTTTGGTTTCATTAAATCACATTTTCCAACTTTTCCTTTATTGCAACTGCTTTTAGTGTCATCTTTATAAAATCTTTGCCCATTCTTATGTCCAGAATAATATTGCCTAGGTTGTTGATATAAATTGGCTGTGTTCCCACTCAAATCTCATCTTGAGTTGCAATCCCCGTAATTTCCACATGTCATGAGGGGGATCCAGTGGGAGGTAATTGAATCATGGGGGCAGTTTCCCCCATGCTGTTCTCATGATAGTGAGTAAGCTCTTACTAGATCTGATGATTTTATAGTCTTCTGGCATTTCCCCTGCTGACACTTCTTTCTCCTTTCATCATGTGAAGAAGAACATGTTTGCTTCCCCTTCCACCATGATTGAAAGTTTCCTGAGGCTTCCATAGCCATGCAGAACTGTGAGTCAATTAAGCCTCTTTCCTATGTAAATCACCCAGTCCCAGGAAATTTTTTATAGCAGCCTGAGAATGGACTAATATAGTAAATTGGCACTGCAGAGAATGAGGTGCTGCTATAAAGAGACCCCAAAATATGGAAATGACTTTGGAACTGGGTAGTGATCAGAGGGTGGAACAGTTGGAGGGCTCAGAAGAAGACATGAAGATTTGGGAAAGTTTGGGGCTTTCTGGAGACTTATTAAATGGCTTTGACCAAAATGCTGATAGTGATATGGACAATGAAGTCCAGGCTGAGGTGGTCTCAGATGGAGATGAGGAACTACTTGGAAACTGGAATCAAGTTACTCTTGCTATGCAAAGCAACTGGTGGAATTTTTCCTTGGCCTAGAGATCTGTGGAACTTTGAACTTGAGAGAGATGATTTAGGGTATCTGGCGAAAAAAATTTCTAAGTGGCAAAGCATTTAAGAAGAACCAGAGGTTACAAATTTGGAAAATTTGCAGCCTGACAATGTAATAGAAAAGAAAAACCCATTTTCTAGGAAAAAATTCAAGCCTGCTGCAGAAATTTGCATAGGTATCAAAGAGCTGAATGTTAATCACCAAGACAATGAGGAAAATATCTCCATGGCATGTCAGAGATCTTCCCAGCAGCCCCTCCCATCAAGGGCCCGAAGACCAAAGAGGGAATGATGGTTTCATTGGCCAGACCAAGAGCCCCCATGCTCTATGCAGTCTCAGGACATAATGCCCTGTGTTCCAGCTACACCAGCCATGGCTAAAAGGGGCTAAGGTACAGCTCAGGCCTTAGCTTTAGAGAGCGCAAGCCTGAAGCCTCGACAGCTTTCACATGGTGTTGGTCCTGCAGGTGTACAGAAAACAAGAATTGAGGTTTGAGAATCTCTGCCTAGATTTCAGAGGATGTATGGAAATGCCTGGATGTCCAGGCAGAAGTCTGCTGCAGGGATGGAGCCCTCATGAAAAACATCAGCTAGGGCAATATGGGAGGAAATATGGAGTTGAAGCCCTCACCCCGCAGCAGAATCCCCACTGGGGCACTGGCTAGCAGACATGTGAGAAGAGGGCCACTGTTCTCCAGACCTCAGTATGGTAGATCCACCAATAGCTTGAACTGTGCACCTAGAAAAACCACACTCAACACCAGCCTTTGAAAGCAGCTGGGAGGGAGGCTGTACCCTGCAAAACCATAGGGACAGAGCTGCTCAAGGCCATTTTATATGGTCACTAATCCCATTCATCACCTCTTACAGGCCCTACTTAATATGATCATAATGGTGATTAACATTCAACTTATGAATTTTAGAGGACTCATTCAGATCAAAGCAAAGCATATGGCAAAATGCTTTCCATAAAAAGACCAAGCATAAAAAGATAATATAGTTATTAATTAGACATCATAAGAAAATTTATTGGAGAGATCCAAGATGGCTGATTACAAGCAGCTCAGGATTGTAGCTCCCAGTGAAAGCGCAGAGAACAAGAGGACGCCACACTTTCAGATGAATTTTTGTTGCTCACGGACCAGGAGATTCCCAGCAGAGGAGCCCCACGGGTCATCAGCGTGACTCTTGTGGCCAGCACGGTGGTTTTGCCGGCACCCTGGCACGGCGGTTCTCGGTGCAGAGTAAACAGGACTGGGTCCCCTTTTGGTCGACGTTTGGAGCTCCAGGATGGCAGAGTCATCCATTCAGCTGAATGAAAAAGGGACTCAAGAGGGAAGCCAAACCGGAGATACCCGGACAGAAAAGCACCATGAATCTTGACGCTGCTGTTTTAGCCGGCGCAGTGGGTTGCTCAGATTCTGGTGCTGGGAATCAACAAGTTGGACGTCCACTCAGAGACCTAATTTGAAAGTTGGTAATTACAAAGATGACAGGTGAATAAATTTACAATGATGGGAAGAAATCAGCATAAAAAGGCTGAGAATACCCAAAATCAGAATGCCTCTCCCTCTACAGGGGATCATAGTTCGTCATCAACAGGGGAACAAGGCCTGAGGGAGAACAAGTGTGTTCCATTAACAGAATTAGGCTTCAGAAGGTGGATAATAAGAAACTTCTGTGAGTTAAAAGAACATGTTCTAGCCCAATGTAAAGAAACTAAGAACCTTGAAAAAAGGTTTGACGAAATCCTAACGAGAATAGCCAATTTAGAGAGGAATATAAGTGAATTAATGGAACGGAAGAATACAATACAAGAACTCCGCGAAGTATGCACAGGTTTTAACAGTCAAATTGATCAAGCAGAAGAAAGGATATCAGAGGTCGAAGACCAACTTAATGAAATGAGAAGACAAGATTAGAGAAGAAAGAGTAAAAAGGAATGAGCAAAGTCTCCAAGAAATATGGGACTATGTGAAAAGACCTAATTTACATTTGATAGGTGTACCTGAATGTCATGAAGAGAATGAATCCAAGCCAGAAAATATTCTTCAGGTTATTATTCAGGAAAACTTTCCTAACCTAGTAAGGCAGGACAATACTCAACTCCAGGTAATACAGAGAACACCACAAAGATATTACTCAATTAGAGCAACTCCAGGACACATAATTGTTAGATTCACCAGAGTTGAAATAAAGGAGAAAATTCTAAGGGCAGCTAGAGAGAAAGGTCAGGTTACCCATAAAGGGAAGCCTATCAGACTCACAGCAGATCTCTCAGCTGAAACCCTACAAACTAGAAGAGAGTGGGGGTTAATATTCAATATCCTCAAAGAAAAGAATTTTCAACCCAGAATCTCATATCCAGCCAAACTAAGCTTCATAAATGAAGGAAAAATAAAATTTTTTGCAAACAAGCAAGTACTCAGGGATTTTGTCACCACCAGGCCTGCTTTACAAAAGCTTTTAAAAGAAGCACTACACACAGCAAGGAGTAACTAGTATCAGTCATCTCAAAAACTTACCAAAAGGTAAAGAGTATCTTCATAATGAAGAATCTATATCAACTAACGGGCAAAATAGCCAGCTAGCATTAAAAGACAAGGTTAAACTCACAAATATCAATATTAACCCTAAATTTAAATGGATTAAATGCCCCAATCAAAGACACAGACACCAAATTGAATAAAAAGTCAAAACCCATTGGTACGCTGTATCCATATCCATCTCATAAGCAAGGACACACAAAGACTCAAAACAAAGGGTTGGAGGAAGACTCACCAATCAAATGGAGGGAAAAAAAAAAAAAAAAAAAAAAAACAGGAGTTGTAACTTTCGTCTCTGACAAAATAGACTTTAATAGTAACAAAGACCAAAAGAAACAAAGAAGGACATTACATAATGGTAAAAGGATCAATGCAACAACAGGAGTCAATGATCATAAATATATATTCACCCAATATAGGAGCACCCAGATACACAAGACAAGTTCTTAATGACTTATAAAGAGACTTGGACTCCTGCACAATAATAGCGGGAGACTTTGACACCACATTGTTAATATTCGATGGATCAACGAGATAGTAAATTAACAGGGACATCTATGATTTGAACTCAGACCTAGAACAAGTAAACTCAGTGAATATTTATAGAATTCTTCACCCCAGGTCCACAGAACATACATTTTTCTTAGGATCACATTACGCCTATTTTGAAAGTGACCACATAATTGGAAGTAAATCACTCTTCAGCATTTGCATAGCATTTCACAGACTTAAATGAAATATTGGTTGGCTGTTTGTTTGTTATTTTCTTCCCTTATTCCTTCCTGTCTCTGCTGTTAAGCACAATTATCGGCATAATAGAGGCTTTTAATACCTATTTTTGGATTGCATTCCAGCCCGGGCAATAGAGCAAGACTCCTGTTCTCTCTCCCTCTTTCTCTTTCTCTTTCTTTCTTTCAAAAAAAAAAAAAGTATTATAATTGTTTAAAGGAATCATTTTATAATTATAATGTATTAGAATATTAATGAGGATGACATTAAGAAATCTAAATATCTATGCATTTAAAGGCAGAGTTACAAAATAAATGGATTTAAACTTACAGAACTAAAGGGATAAATGGGCAAGTAAATAATCATACATTGAGATTTTAATAACCATCTATTAGCAACAGAAAAAGTAGGCAAAATTAGTAAATACATAAGAGGTCTGAACAATACCATCAATCAACATGACCAAGCTGACATCATTAAATTCCATTCTCACAATTGCAAAACATGCATTCTTTTCAAATGTACGTAGAATATGGAGAAAGACAGTGCAGGATTGTCAACAAAAAAAAAAAAAAGAAGAAGAAGAAAAAGAACAAATGTATGTAGAATAGACCATACGCTAAGCATTTGATAAATCTCAATAAACTTTAAAAGATTGCAATTTAAGAGTTTTCTCTAACTATAGCAGCATTAAATTAGAAATCAGTAAGAATAAGGTATCCAGAAATGTGCCAAATATGAATTATATAACATACTTTTAGATACCCATGATTCAGCAAGAAATCACAAGAAAAACTAGTATTTTAAACAAAAAGGTTGGTGGGATACAGTTAAGGTAGTGCTTAGAGAGAAGTTTATACTTTTAATTGCCTTTATAAGAAAATAAAAAATGCTTAAAATCAATTTCTAAGTTTTTATTTAGGAAAGCTAGAAGAGCAATGTAAATTAAATCCAAAGTAAGCAGAAAGCAAGGAATAGTAATTACACAATCAAAGAAATGATGAAAAAACAAGAAACAAACCTTGACAGACCCATCTGGGGTCTTTTAAAAGATTAAAAATCAATAATCTCCTGGCAAGATTAATCAATTAAAAAATAGAAAAATTACAAATTACAAATATCAGAAATGATATTACTACAGATGCCACAGATATTAATAAATGACAGTAAGGGCATATTATAGAAACGTGTTCAAGAAGTTTGATAACGTCAATGAAATGGACATATTTCTTGAAAAACACAACTTACCAAACCTCAGGAAAAAATAAAATATCAAAATAGCTCATATGTTATAAATAAATTGAATTTATAATAAAAAAATTTTACACACACAAACACACATAGACTCCAGATCTTGTGATTTTCTTTTTAAACTCTATTAAATGCTTGAGAGAAATAATATTAATCTGACAGAAATAAATGTCCTGCCTTTTGCCAGAGCTGAAGAAAACTGATTGCATAGAACTGGTGAAAGGATGTGGGTTCCTAACTGATTATTCAGATTTCAACTTTTCCTATTTTCATCACCTGTGATCACTTCTGCTGCTTTTGAGATATTTAACAATCAGGATTCTAGCCCTTAGTGAAGGCTTATGTTTCATATCCTCCACCTTCAAAGGCACTTAAGTTTCTGTGTTGTACTCTCTACTAGTACATATGACAATTTAATTAAGTATAGAAGTCTTACATAAGTTAATACTGCTTTATTTAAAAAAATTATTTATCTCACATCCTTTCTGTCTATCAGTCATCATAATACCTTCATGTCTTTTTATAATTTGCATTTTTCTTGACAGTGTTAAATGTAATATTTATTTTCTCCAATGAGTTTATGACTGTAACTATTTTCATTTTTGCATCTGTATTAGTTCTATTTTAGTATGTTATTTTTGTAAAGTTTTAGGTTTCTTTAATGTTTATGTATCTTAAATATTGTTTTTATTACACATTTACAATTTGCTATAATAATATATCACGATTTTGGAGTGACTAACCTTTTATGTTGTGAGACCTGCTGATACATTTTTATGTAAGATTGTTTCTTAGTGTGCTGTGTAGTTATTATTTTATATCTGTTCTTCATCACAGGAGTTCTTCCTGTGAGAATCCTATAATGAATGGGTTGTAGTTATGTCTCTGGAAAGAGTCTCACTTTTGCATCTACCAAGCATTACAAGTTTGTCATAGGTGCAAAACTTTTTTGTAACATTAATAACTTGGCATGGACGTTTACCAGCCCTTTGTGTAGTGAATAGTAGTAAAAATTACAGTTAGGAACTTGTACCTTTTGTATTTCTCTAGTTTGTTATATTCTGTTAAATGTTTACTGATGTATCAACTGGAACATAAAGTTGAGTTGGAGAAAAAGTAATTGTTGGTTTTGCCACAGTTAGTTTTTGCACCAACCTAATAGTATTATTATTAGGTTGGTGCAAAAATCAGTATTATTGACATCAGTAGTTATTCAGATACTGGTAAGTTGTTATTACCCTTTGTAGAAGATTCAGTTGAAGACATAGTCTCTGTCCTAAATAGAACACATATACACTTAACCATATTCACTTACATTCACACACACACACACATACACACACACACACACACATGATATAGGTGCAATAATTTCTTAATACCTAAGAAATTATTTCAGATTGAGGGTATACCTAAATCGCTGAAAGAATAACCAAAATATAATTATTTGTGGCAATTTTTCTTTTACAGATTTAGCCTAAAGACTGAATTAAATGACCTATACCTTGCTGAAACCTAGCTGTGAGACTATGAGACACAATGTGTAAACTCTGAGATAAAATGTCTACGGTCTACCATTACTTTTTCAATGATGAATTTATCTTTCACCTACCTAGGGATCCTGTTACCCATTTCATGCATTTTTACATGTTGTATGTGGAGAGAGGATTAAACTATGTCTTCATTACCTGGCATATATGAAAATAGAAAGTGAATTTATCTTCAAGATAACTTTTTTTTTTTTTTACTTTTTGAAGGCATGGAGATTGAGCACAGACACAGTGACACACTTTATTAATAAGTAATGGCAAAGTTACCAATTTTTAAAATTGCTCAGAATAAAACATATGCAGATTAAAGAGTCTTTGTTTTCTTTGGTAGAGCTACCAATCTACCCCCTTTCTCAGGACATCACCCAAACTCTTGAGTGCAAATGCAAAGCAATGATTGAATCCCTCCTCACTTGCAGCCTAGCTGGTGCAGGAGCCCAGGGTCTTGCTCAAGACTCTTCTTTCTATGACCTCTTAATGCCCTTCATTGAGAAATGAGGATTCCGAGGCCACATGTCTATTTGTAGAATTATGCAAACTTTTACTAAATTTAAAACTTTTTATAAGATCAGGAAATATTGTTAGGAGTGGAGGAAGATGAACTAAAGAAGTCATTAAGACTGACCAGGAATCAGGAATAACAAGCAGTAAGGCAAGAGGACAGAAAGTGAAAAAAATAATTTGGTAATAAATGACGATGAAGCTTGAGAATTCTGAACCTCATTGTTGGAGGAAAAGAAAATACAATGAAGCTGACTCCTCAAGCAGTCAAGATTCCTAATGGCAACAGCTTATCTGAGGCATCCCAAAATTGGTAACCATAAAATTAGTCCTGTCCATCAAAATTAATCAGTTTTATGGAGATATGTATTAATGATTCAATGTTTCTACTCACTGGAGGAGAGACTGGCAAGAATCTGAAATAATGTCCTAAATAATTCTCAAACCGCTGAATTATTTTTCTAATAAGTTCAGTAATTATTGCACATACTTCATATTTTACCTTCACTTAAACCAGTTCTACTCCAAGTATGACATGAGAGAAGATATTGCAGAACATTAATCACGAATGTGCTATGATTTACAGCACATGGTGTTTAATATCCCTATAATTACTAATAACATTCTTTAATTTTTTTAATATTCCCATGGAACACAAAGGAATCCTAATGGAATTGATTGACACAGTTATTTCCAAATTCAAAAATATATTTTCTCTAATATTAACTCTCTTTAGTTCTCTATAATTTATATGTTCAATGCAAAAAAAAACTGAAAGAAAAATTTTATAGAACTGCCTTTAAACATTTTGTGAAATAAACTCTGCTATATGCATATTATATTCCCACTTACAAATATTATAGATCTAAATTGTAATTTTTGTATGGGTAAAATAGTTCTAGAAAGTTACCATATATAAAGCTAAATAAGGGTTTCTGTATTACACATGTATACAGAAAATTCATGTAGAAAATTTTGAGAAAGTTTATTTTAACATACACTTATTGCAATGAATTAAGGATTGTTTATTTCTCAGACCCTAAGCAGCTCCTAGTAGAAGGATGGGGCTGTGGCACTGAGAAGGTAGACCTCATTTGCAGTCCATCTACCACTGTGACTCCTGAAATACATGGTATTTCTTTTAGTTTCTGATGATCAGTTCACAGATCCCACTCCTGAACCCTTCCTCGTCCTCAACATGAAGGTCTCCTCAGGTCTGGAATTCTTCCAACATTTTCTTGTGCTCTTTGCCTCAAGGCATCATCCAGTTCCCCTGTCCATCTATGTATTTATCCCAAGAATGACAGTGATTGACAGGGCACCAAAATTTCTATGCAAGAAGAAAAATAGTAAAATTTTCTTTATTGCAATTAAAGGATTCCAAAATCCACAACTTAGCTTAAGATAGCAAAGTACATACTGGTATACTCCCACGGGTGTACATACCTACTGAAGATAGCTTCTGATGGCAGTGAGAATGCCTTTGAGCGAGGATAGTACTGTCTGGGTGTCTCTTCCTCCCTAGCCTGGACTGGCAATTTTGGCGACTCTGGCTTTCTCACCAGGTATGATGGTTAATATTAAGTATGAGATTGATTGGATTGAAGAATGCAAAGTATTCTCTCTGGTGTGTTTGTAAGGGTGCTAGAGGAGATTAACGTTTGAGTCAGTGGACAGGGAGAGGAAGACCCACCCTTAATCGGGGCGGGCACCATCCCCTCTGCTGCCAGCACAGCTAGAAAAAGCAGACAGAGGAAGTGGAATGAGCAGACTTGCTGAGTCTTCCAGGCTTCATCTTTCTCCTGTGCTGGATGCTTCCTGCCCTTAAACATCAGACGCCAAGTTCTTTGGCTTTTGGACTCTTGGACTTACACTAGTGGTTGGTTTCCCAGGAGCCCTCAGGCCTTCAGACTGAAAACTGCACTGTCAACTTCCCTACCTTTAAGGTTTTGTGACTGGAACAGATTTACTACTGGCTTCCTTGCTCCTTGACTTGCAGACAGCCTATCTTGAGACTTTACCTTGTGATCCTGCGAGTCAATACTCCTTAATAAAATCCCTTTCAGATATATATATACACACACACATACATACATACACACATACACATATATATGTGTGTGTGTATAAACATATGTGTATGTGTGCATATATATATCTGAAAGGGATTTTATTATGTGTGTATATACATATATATGTATATACATATATACACACACACATATATATACACACACATATGTACACACACATATACATACACATATATATGGTGTGTGTATATATATGTGTGTGTGTATATACATATATACATACATGCACACATATATTGGGATGCCTATATATAGGTATTGGGACGTGTGTGTGTATATGTGTGTGTGTGTATATACACACACACACATATATACACACACACACTATTAGTTCTGTCTCTCTAGAGAACCCTGACTAATACAGATTGTAGTACCAGGCATAGTTCTAGAGGAACAGAATTTTAAGAATGGATTTCTTTAGTTGGATTTGGGCTTTCTAGAGTTGTCTGCTTAACCTGATTAGATCCCAATGTGCTAAGGACTCTACTTCTAATAGTATGGAGAGCATTGATAGTGCTTGGTATGAACTCTTTAGAGAGTTATGCAAAATAAATGCATTTTATACTCCTGACTCACCACTCTTGAGAGGCAAAAAGCATTGACTCTGTACATAATACCTTTGACCATATGTTAAAAACCAAGGAATATAATGAAGTTTGTTGGTTGCTCCTATATTTACTGGACAAAGTGATGAAGGAAAATCATGAGCCCAAGGATTCTAATTCCTGGTTTCAGAAGCACACATGGAGCCTCAAATCTTGTAAAATTGCTGAGAGTGAGAGTCTTCTCTCTGTAGACAAAGGGCTGAAATTGTGGCAAATCAAACACAAGCTCTTATCATGCAAGTGGCTGACCTGCAATGAAAGGTGTATGCTAAGCCTTGCCAGGTGTCTACTGTTAAAGTGAGGGCATTGACTGAAAAAGAATGGGACCCTGAAACTTGGAATGAGGATGTGTGGGAGGACCCTGATGAAGGTGGGGGACACTGAGCTTCAAACTCTGAAGAGCCTTTTTTGCCAGAGGAAATAGCCTTTCCACCTCAATGACTGCAACATGCCCTCCCCCACCCACACTGCCATGAGCCTTTCCACCTTTGTTAAGTATATTAACCATGCACTGCCTGAGGGAACAGTGATGGCCTCCCCTGAAGCAGTTGCCAGGAAGAAAAAATACTGATTCTTCTCAGGACCCATCCTCAAAAGCCCTGTTTGCTTCTAGACCTATAACTAGACTCAAGTCCTGGCAGATCCCTAGAGGTGAGGTTCAGAGTGTGACCAACAAGAAGATATGCTACACTCCAAAATAACTGCTTGAGTCTTCTTATTTATATAAGCAGAAATCTAGAGAACAGGCATGGAAATGGATATTAAGGGTGTGGGATAATGGTGGAAGGAACATAAATTTAGGTCAGGCTGAATTTATTGATATGGGCCCACTATGCAAGGATTCTGCATTTAATGTTGCAGCTCTGGAAGTTAAAAAGGTTCTAACAATTTCTTTGCCTTGTTAGCTCAAACGTGCATCAAAAGATTACTCAACTGTGAGTAAACTGGAAAAGCCTAATTTCTCATGGTTTAATGTAGAGAAAGGGATCCAAAGACTTAGGGAGATTGAAATGCTAGAGTGGAGTAGTCACTTTAGACCTACTCATCCCAACTGGGAGTGTCAAGAAGACATAACCTTCACCAAACCTTGTGAAACAGATTTGTGAGGGGAACACCTGCATCCTTGAAGAGCTTTGAATTGCCCTTCTCTGTATGCCAGATCTTACAGTGGTAACCATAGTCACTCAATTAGAAAACTTAAATGCAACAGGAATAATTGGATCCTGGTTTCTATGAGTGAAATTGATAGAAAGCCTACTGCATTCTTACTTAATTTGTAAGTAGAAAACTTTCAGGTTGAGTGGACAAAAGGCTAATTTTAATTATAAAAACAGAGAATTACATACCCTCAATCAATTTCCAGACTTACGCCAGTTTACAGACCCAGGAACCCTTGAATGAAGGGGAGCCTGGGTCCCAATGAGGAAGAACCTCACTACTGACAAAGTGTACTGTCAATTTTTCTCCCATCCTTCCTCAAAGAGACCTCCAGCCTTTTATCAGGGTAACTGTGAATTGGGGAAAGGGTAATTATCAGAACTTTTAAGGACTACTGGACACTGGCTCTGAGCTGACATTGATTCCTGGAAACCCAAAAGGCCGCTGTGATCCTCCAGCTTTAAAGTAGGGGTTTACAGAGGTCAGGTAATTAATGAAAGTTTTAGCTCAGGTCCAACTTGCAGTGATTCCAGTGGGTCCCTGGTCTCATCCTGTGGTCATTTCCCCAGGGCCAGAATGCATAATTAGCATCCCCACATTGGCTCACTGGCTGGCAATGTGAGGGCTGTGATGCTGGGAAAGGCCAAATGGAAGCCATTAGAGCTGCCTCTACCTAGAAAAATCGCAAATTAAGAACAATATTACATCCCTGGAGGGATTGTAGAGATCAGCACCATTATCAAGGACTTGAAAGATGCAATGGAGGTCATTATCAATATATCCCCTTTCAAATCCCTATTTGGCCTGTGCAGAAGACAGATGGATCTTGAAGAATGACAGTGGACTATCTTTCCCAAGCTTAACCAAGTGGTGGCTCCAATTGCAGGTGCTGTACCAGATGTGGTTTCATTGCTTGAACAAATTAACACATCTCCTGGTACCTTGTATGCATCTATTGATTTGGCAAATGACTTTTTCTTTATTCCTGTTCATAAGGTCTACCAAAAGCAATTTGCTTTCATCTGGCAAGTCCAGCAATATACTTTCACTGTCCTACCTCAGGGGTATATCAACTCTTTGACTTTATGTCATAATCCTGTTTGCAAAGACACTGATCACTTTTACCTTCCATAGATGTCACACTGGTCTATCATACTGATGACATTATGCGGATTGGAGCCTGTGAGCAAGAAGTAGCAAACACACTGAACTTACTGGTGAGATACTTGTGTGCTATCATATGGGAGATAAATCTGACTAAAATTCAGGAATCTTCCACTTCAGTGAAATTCCTAGGGGTTCAGTGGTGTGGGGGCCTGTCAAGGTATTCCTTCTAAGGTGAATGATAAGTTGCTGCATTTGGCCTCTCCTACAACCAAGAAAGAGGCACAATACTTAATGAACCTATTTGGACTAAAGACAACACATTCCTCATTTGAGTGTGTTATCCAGCCCATTTATTAAGTGACCTGAAAAGCTACCATATTTGAGTGGGGTCCAGAACAAGAGAAGGCTCTGCAAAAGGCCTAGGATGCTGTGCAAGCTGCTCTGCCACTTGGGCCATAGGATTCAGCAGAGCCAGTACCTGAAGTGTTAGTGGCAGAAAAGGATACTGTTTGGAGCCTTTGTCAGGCCTACATAATTGAATCACAGCAGAGGCCTCTAGGATTCTGGAGCAAGTCCCTGCCATCTTCTGCAGATAACTACTCTTTTTTTTGAGAGACAGCTCTTGGCTTGTTAGTGTGCTTTGGTAGAAACAGAATGTTTGATGATGATTCATCAAGTCACTATGCAATCTGAACTGCCCATCATAAACTGGGTGTTTTCTGACCTATCTAGACATAAAGTGGGGTGTACACAGCAGCATTCCATCATCAAATGGAAGTGGTGTATATGTGATTGGGCTCAAGCAGGGCCACAGACACAAATAGGTTATGGGAGAAAGTGGCTCAAATGCCCATGGTATCCACTCCTTCCACCATGCCTTCTTTCCCACAGCCTGCACTAACAGCCTCCTAGGGAATTCTCTATGATCAGTTAAAAGAGGAAGAAAAGACTAGGGCCTGGTTTACAGATGGTTCTGCATGATATGCAGGCACCAGCCAAAAGTGGACAGCTGCAGCACTACAGCCCCTTTCTAGGGTATCTCTGAAGGATAATGGTGAAAAGAAATCTTTCCAGTGGGCAGAACTTTGAGCAGTGCACCTCATTGTGCACTTTGGATGGAAGAAGAAACGGCCAAGTGTATGATTATGTACGATTCATGGGCTGCAGCCAGTGGTTTGACTGTATGACCAGGGATGTGGAAGAAGCATGATTGAAAAATTGGTGACTGTATTTGTCAGTTTCCACACTGCTAATAAAGACATACCCGAGATGGGTGATTTATAAAGAAAAAAGCTTTAATTGACTCACAGTTCAGCATGGTTGGAGTGGCCTCAGGAAATTGGATTAAATCAATCAATCATGGTGAAAGGGGAAGCATACACATTCTTCTTCACATGACAACAGGAAGGAGAAGAATGAGAGGCAAGTAAAGGAGAGAGCCCCTTCTAAAACCACCAGATCTCATGGAAATTACTCATTATCACAAGAATAGGAATAGCATGGGAAAAACTGCCCCCATGATTCAATTACCTCCCACTGCATGTGGGGATTATGGGAGCTACAATTCAAGATGAGATTTGGTTAGGGACACAGGTAAACCATATCAGTGGCAAAGAAATTTGAAGAAGAGGTCTGCAGATGGACATCTCTGAGTGGTCAAAAACTGTACAGATATTTGATATGGTTTGGCTGTCTTCTCACCCACATCTCAAACTGTAGCTCCCATAATTCCAATGTGTCATGGGAGAAACCCAGTTTGAGGTAATTGAATCATGGGGTGGATCTTTCCTCTGTTGTTCTTATGATAGTGAATAAGTTTTATGAGATCCAATAGTTTTATAAAGGGGTTTCGCCTGCAGATGCTCTCTTGCCTGCCACCGTGTAAGATGTGACTTTGCTCCTCATTTGCCTTTGGCCATGATTTGAGACCTCCCCACACATTGAAACTGTAAGTCAATTAAACCTCTTCTCTTTATAAAATACCCAGTCTCAGGTATGTCCTTATTAGCAGCAGGAGAACAGATTAATACAGTAAATTGGTAAGAAGAGTGGGATGCTGTTGTAAAGATAGCCCAAAATGTGAAAGTGACTTTACAACTGGGTAACAGGCAGAGATTGGAACAAGTTTGAAAGGCTCAGAAGAAGACAGAAAGACATGGGAAAGTTTGAAACTTCCCAAAGACTTGTTGAATGGTTTTGACCAAAATGCTGACAGCGATATGAACAATGAAGTCTAGGCTGAAGTGGTCTCAGATAGAGGTGAAAAACTTAAGAACTGGAATAAAGGTCACTTTTGCTATGTGAAGAGACTAGTGGCATTTTGCTTCTACCCTGCAGGTTTGTGGAAATTTGAACTTGAGAGAGACAATTTAGGTAATCTGGAGGAAGATATTTCTAAGTGGCAAAGCATTCAAGAGGAAGCAAAGCATAAAAGTTTGGAAAATATGCAGACAATATGACAAAAACGTGTTTTCAAGCAGGCTTCAGAAATTTGCTAAGTAATGAGAAGCTGAATGTTAATCACCAAAGCTACGGGAAGAATGTCTCCAGGGCATGTCAGAGACCTTTACAAAAGCCCCTCTTATCATAGGCCTGGAGGCTTTGGGAGAAAAACGGTTGTAGGCCAGGGCCAGGGACCCCCTGCTCTATGCAACCTTGGGACATGGTGCCAACATATCTCAGATGCTTCAGCTTCAGCCATGGCTAAAAGGGGCCAACATACAGCTCAGGCTATTGCTACAGAGGATACAAGCCCGAAGCCTTAGTGACTTACACATGGTGTTGGCCCTATGGGTGCACAGAAGTCAAGAATTAGGGTTTGAAAACCTCCATCTAGATTTGGAAGGACATATGGAAACATCTGGATATCTGGGCAGAAGTGTGCTGCCAGGTGGAACCCTCATGGAAAACCTCTGCTAGGGCAGTGCAGAAGGAAAATGTGGAGTGCAAGCCCCCACACAGAGTCCCCACTGGAACGCTGCCTACTGGAGTGGTGAGAAGAGGCCCACCATCCTCCAGACTCCAGAATGATACATCCACCAATAGCTTGCACAATCCACCTGGAAAAGCCACAGACAATACCAGCCCATGAAAGCAGCCAAGAATTGGATTGTACCTTGCAAAGCCACAGGGGCTGAGCTTCTCAAGACCATGGAAAACCATCTCTGACATCAGCATAAGCTGGAGGTGAGACATAGAGTCAAAGGATATCATTTTGGAGCTTTGAGATTGAATTGCCACACTAGATTTTGTACTTGCATGGGTCTGTAGCCCCTTTGTTTTGGCCAATTTCCCCTATTTGGAATGGGTGCATTTACCCGATGCCTGTGCCCTCATTGTATCTAGGAAGCAACCAACTTGCTTGTGATTTTTACAGGCTCATGGGTGAAAGGCACTTTCCTTGTCTCAGATGACATGCTGGACTATGGACTTTTGCCTTAATGCTGAAGTGAGTTAAGGCGTTGGGGGACTGTTGGGAAGGCATGGTTAGTTTTGAAACGTGAGGACATGAGACTTGGGAGGGCCCAGGTGAGAAATGATGTGGTTTGGCTCTGCTCTCACCCAAATCTCATCTTGAATTGTAGCTCCCATAATTCTTAGGTATTGTGAGGGACACCCAGTGGGAGGTAATTGAATCATGGGGGCTAGCCTTTCCCCTGCTGTTCTCATGACAGCAAATAAGTTATGACAGATTTATGAAGGGGAGTTTCCCTGCACAGTCTGTTGCCTGTAGCCATGTAAGATGTGACTCTGCTTCTCATTTGCCTTCAGCCATGATTATGATGCCAGTCTTGGGTATATCTTTATTAGCAGTGTGAGAACAGACTAATACAATATTTGTATCTCATGTAACTGCTAACTAAAGGGTGACCTCAGTGGAGGAGGATTTTCATAACAAGTGGATAGAATGACTCATTCTGTGGACACCATTAAGCCTCTTTTTTCCAGCCATCTCTTTCCAGTCACCTCTGTCATTGCCCAGGGCCATGAACAAAGTAGCCATGGTAGCAGGCATGAAGGTTACCACATGGGCTCAGTGACATGGACTTTCATTCATCAAGTCTGACCTGGCTACAGCCACTCCTGAGTGCTCAATTTGCCAGCAACAGAGATCAATGCTGAGCCCTCAATACAGCATTATTCCTTGGAATAATCAGCCAGCTACTTCCTGGTAGGTTGATTATATTGGCCCTCTTCCATCATGGAAAGGATAGCAATTTGTCCTATTCCTATGACATTATGTTCTACTGGCCTAGAGGTCTTAGTTTCAGAGGGGAGAATACTGCCACTAACAATGATTCCATTAAACTGGAAATTAAGATTCCCACCTGGCCAGTTTGGGCTTCTCTAAGTCAACAGGCTAAAAAAAGAGTTACAGTTTTGGCTGGGGTGATTGACATGGACTATCAAGATGAAATCAGTCTACCATTCCACATTGGAGGTAAGGAAGAGGTGCATGGAATGCAGGAGATTTCTTTGGCATCTCTTAGTATTACCATGCCCTGTGATTAAGGTCAGTGGGAAACTACAACAACCCAATCTCGGCAGGACTACAAATGGCCCAGACCCTTTAGGAATGAAAGTTTGGGTCACCCCACCAGGTAAAAAACCATGCCCAGCCGAGGTGTCTGCTGAAGACAAAGGGAATACAGATTGAGTGGCAGAAGAATTAGTCATCAATAACAGCTACAACCACACGACTAGTTGCAGAAACAAGGACTGTAATTGTCATGAGTCTTCCCTCCTTACTTTGCTAAAAATATGTTTGTGCAGGTATACACAATACATGTATACACTACTGCTAAGAAAATATCTTCAATTTATTTTCTTTCTTTTTCCTTTATTATGTGATGTAAGAGTTATTGACTGTGTATCACCATTTAAGTGTTGTTATCTTTATGTAACAGCATTGGATTGGTACGCTTCTAGTTTAGTAAGGATTAGTACACTTCTGGTTAAACAAAAAATACCTGTTTTATGTTAGGCATAATTATGACCTTATTATTTTCCTTATTTGAAATTTATGTATTAATTCAGGAGATGTGTGTGGGTTCAAGTTGACAAGGGGTGGCCTTGTGATGGTTAATACTGAGTGTCAACTTAATAGGATTGGAGGATGCAAAGTATTGTTTCTAAGTGTTTCTGTGAGGTTGTTGCCAAAGGAGATTAACATTTTAGGCAGTGGACTGGGAGAGGCAGACTTACCTTTAATCTGGGTGGGCACCATCTCTTCAACTGCCAGCATGGCCAGGAAAAGTAGGCAGAAGGAGGTGAAATTAGCAGCCTTGATGAGTCTTCCAGACTTCATCTTTCTTCTGTGCTGGATGTTTCCTGTCTTTGAACATCAGACTCCAAGTTCTTTGGGTTTTGGACACTTGGACTTACAGTAGTGGTTTCCCAGGGGCTCGAGGGCCTTCAGCCACAGACTGAAGGCTGCACTGTCTGCTTCTCTACTTTTGAGGTGTAGGAACTCCAACTGGCTTCCTTGCTCCTCAACTTTTAGTCAGCCTATCATGGGACTTTACTTGTGATCATGTGAGTCAATTCTCCTTAATAAACTTCCCTTCATATATGCATGTATCCTATTAGTTCTGCCCTTCTAGAGAACCCTAATACACCAGGTGTTGGGAATAACTAGCTTTCTAATGAAAGTACGCTGCCAGATGAGACAGACAGATTCCCAGGGACAGCAGGGCTTGTGCACACTTGAAACATATGTTGGCAGCTCCCCTGAAAGTGGTCACTCTTCTTACTTACTGCCTAATGAGAGAGCTCTTTCCATCTATGGACCATTCTCTTTTGAAAAATATTATTTTTTATTTTTTTTATAACTTTTCTGGGTACAAAGGTATATATATTTATGGGGTCCATGGGATGCTTTGATACAGGCATATGATGCGTAATAATCACATCTGGCATTTATCATTTCTTTGTGTTACAAACATCATAATTATACACTTTTAGTTACTTTCAAATGAACATTAAATTATTGTTAGCTGCAATTACCATGTTGTGCTCTCAAATATTAGATCTTTTTCATTTTATATACATCTACAGTAAGATGTAGTATTTGATAGCACGATGGGCTGATTACAGTCAACATCTGCAATCCTGTATCTACCTGAAACCTGTCTCCAAATAACTTTACTACATAGAGCCTGGGACCAGGGTTACTGAGTACGTGCAATTTTACAACACTCCACTTATGATTCTCATAGGTACGCAGGTTTCAGAACCATTGATTATAGAACAGTGATTTTTTTTTTTTTTTTTTTTTTTTTTTTTGAGACGGAGTTTCACTCTTGTTATCCAGGCTGGAGTGCAATGGCGCGATCTCGGCTCACCGCAACCTCCGCCTCCTGGGTTCAGGCAATTCTCCTGCCTCAGCCTCCTGAGTAGCTGGGATTACAGGCACGCGCCACCATGCCCAGCTAATTTTTTTTGTATTTTTAGTAGAGACGGGGTTTCACCATGTTGACCAAGAGGAACAGTGATTCTTAACTCTGGCTGCCAACTGGAATTACTTAAGGAATTGTGTTTTAATTATGACAACTAGCCACATTCCAAAACAATTCTGATTTAATTTACTTATGATATAATCAGGATATCCGGATTTTTTTAAAACTCCCCAGGCAATTCCAATGTTCAGCTAATGTTGTAAAAACATGGTTCTAGAAGAGTAGCTGAACATAGATGAACACTTTGCCCTTCAGTCCATTGCCAATAGATAGACAGATAGATAGAGGACAGAGTTTGCTCTTGTCCCCCAGGCTGGAGTGCAATGTCATGATCTCAGCTCACTGCAACCTCCACCTTCCGAGTTCAAGAGATTCTCCTGCCTCAGCCTCTGTAGTAGCTGGGATTACAGGTGTACCCACCATGCTGGGCTAATTTTGTATTTCTAGTAGAGACAGGTTTCACCCTGTTGGCCAGGCTGGTCTGGAGCTCCTGATCTCAGGTGATCTGCCCACCTCTGCCTTCCAATGTGCTGGGATTACAGGCATGAGCCATGGTGTCTGGCCTTTTTTATTTAATTGAAGTTTTATTCATTCTTTTTCTACCATCATATTTGATCAAGTATCAGGTCAACTGTGCTTGGATTCAAGATAGAAAATTGGATGCAATCAAGGATAACAATAAAATTATAATCTCCATCGATCTCAATTAACAATGCTGATATGTAGACATAATCCACCAATTAGCTATAAAAAGACACTACAACTTAGAGATTTAATGATTTCCTTAATCATGTGGTAGAGATCTAATTGTTGCCAGGTAGAGCTTTCTCCAAAGCCTATGCTCCTTAGAACATACTGCTCAGATTTGGAGGAAGGGAGATAGAGGTTGCAATGCGGGTGGATTAAGACTTTGGTTTTGAGTGTATGGGTTACCCAAAGCTCAAGGTCTCATATATCAGTTCTCCTCCTGTAAGGCATGGGGTAGGGTTGCTTTATTTCCTGCCTCTCGAGCTGACCATAACCATGTTATTTGCTTTAGTAAATGGAATAGACTGTAAGTTGCACAAAGTTCCCCAGCCAGAATACAACTTGCCATATCTACTACCACCCAGAACCCCTAGAGGTCTTCTAGATTGTTGGTTTTCCAGCCTACATCCGTGGCTGAAGATATTGTGAATCAGAAACCCCTGCAAACCCACAGTGAGCATATAGCATGAGAGGGGAATTAAATATAGTTGTTACTGTAATACAACTTAAACTATCCTCATAATTTCATAGACAGAACTCTCTTTAGGTTAGAAGAATATCCTTTCATTGATGAGCATTTTTTGTATAGAACCATTGCAACAATAAGTAATACACCCAATTGAGTTTGCATTTGGCTTTACTTATCGACCTTCTTCACAATCACGAGATTTCTTATAAAATATATTTCTGAGATCCAGATTTGTAATTTCTATAGCTTTCCCTTGCTCAATAATCCACTAATACTTTCAGATAATGAAATAAATTTAAGTTGTTTATGTGAACTTATATTCGGGCCTTAGATAAGTAATCAAGCTATATCAGAGGGTTCCAAACACCAGGTCTCGAAAACATGCCCAGAGGGCAGTGTTATAATCACCCAAGGAATTTAATGATCTACCAGTTTATAACCGTTTCTCTTGTAAATTTGCTTAAATAGATTAAGGGTGTACTTGGGGCTTCTTATATTTCCTAAGCTCTAATAAATGTTTAATGTGAACCAGATTTGAATTACTGACTTAGGTCAGTGGTTCTTGATTATGTTGGCATATCAAAATAAATTACTTAGCTTTTCAAGCTACATAGGACTGGAGTATCAGTGAAGGCTCTTATGTACCTGGTGATATAATAGAATGCTGAGGTGAAGTTTGGAAAGGGGATATAGAAAGACCATTTGAAAAAGTTTCTCAGATAACTTTGAAATTATCCCTTGTTCATTATGGGCAAAGATTATGTGCACTCACAAACTGTCAGTTTAATGGGGCAATTATATCAAAATAAGACTTCAGCTATAAACAAGAAAATGCCTCATTGCTTGATTGAAAGAAAAATATTTATTTTCTATCATTTTACAGCCTAAACAATTTCAAGAGGGTCAGGGAACCAAGCTTGAATACTACCTAACCAGGAACAGTGTAGTTGGCAGAAATGATGAAACACAGTGTGCAGCCGTGCTGGTGAAAACGCCGCCCATCACTGCCTCTGGGTATATATGATGCTAGGGGACATGAGTGACAATTCCACCATAGCTGATACAAAAAGCGGAAAGTCTCTGCCAAAGATTTAGTCTCCCTGTGACTGGTACCAACCTGAGCAGCTCTCTACCTTTTAAGATTCTATGTGTACATAGCAGAATTTATAGAATTTAGATGCAGCAGATTCTGAGAAATGTGGCTGTTGCTCCGTAGTCATTACGGCACAGCAATGAAGGCTAACATAGGGCTGGAGAAAGCGTTGTTTGATCTAGTTTTCAGTATCAGTTCCATCAACCTAGGTCATGGAATCTTGAACTAGACTGAAATAAAACGGGGCACCTTTATCATGCCCGATGTACGTTAAAGGGCTTGTCATTTGCCTTCATCCAGGTTTTCAGTAAGGTTTCTCAGTCTCCAAGGTGCCTTAATAGTTCAGTTTCTAAATTCTAAAGTAAATTTATGTAAATTAAATATGAGTAAATAAGTTCTCCTATTCCTTGGCTTATCAAATAATCTCTATAATTAAGGAGGCTTGCATTCATGTTGCAGAAAAAATAAAAAAAAAAAGCTATGGTCTTTGATCTTTCCTGCTAGGAACATTGGCACATGCTTATTTTTGTTTTGTTTAGGTTTGGGATTTTTTTTCCAGTTTTTTAAGTAATTTATTTGTTTAGAGAAGTTTCACATTCACAGAAAAATTAAGAGGAAGGTGCGTCTGGAGACATCCCATATACCCCTTGTATCACACATGCATAGCCCTCCCCACTATCAGCATCCTTTGTTACAATGGGACGTTGGTTACAACTTATGAACCTACATTGACACATCATCATCACCTAAGTTCCATAATTTACCTTAGGGTTCACTCGACGCACATTTCACGTATTTGGACAAATACATAATGTCGTGCATCCACCATTACAACTTCATACAGAGTAGTTTCACTGATTTAAAACCCTCTATGTTCTCCCTATTGATCCCTGCCTTCCTGCAACTCCCTGGCAACAACTGAATTTTCTATAGCCTTCGATAGTTTTGCCTTTTTGCTTCTCTTAAGTGTGCACTTACTTGTATATGTCAAATTATATGTACATGTACTGCACATGACTTAGAGCGTCAAGCAGAGTCCTAGTGGTTTTTCAGAATTATTGCCTCTGAAACTTCACTTTATTTTTATCTGAATTACATGCTAGACTTCTTGTAATAGAAGAATTGGTTCTTGTGCATCATAGTTTCATTACACTGATAGACCTATGTACTTTTGTGAGTCAAACTCACCCTACAGCTGAATGAGTCAATACCTTGGTCATCTCAAAGGTCAATTTCAGTAAATCTTGGATAACCATAGATGAGAACAAACATAGTCTTCCTACATACAATTAAGTAAATAAATAGCTACACGGATGTCAGCAGAGCCACTGTTTTGCAGTTCTGGCCCACTAGACCTGGTGGCGGGATGACACAGAGGAAGTGAGAGGGATTTTAATGATGATGAACGTTCCCTGAAATTATAAAGATCACAGTTGATTCCAGGGGGTTCCTCTGGTCAATTTGTAATAACTGAGAGCAGAGTCATATTCCTCGAAGGAATGAATGATCCACTGCCTATTTATCAAGGAGACTAATTTGGTTATAATGATGAGGTTGAGCATCTAGAAGGTGTCTCTCATTTGCATTCCAGGAACCTTATCTGTGAGAACAATTCTCACCTTGCTATCATTTTCTAAATTATTTATTTTAGTGACAGACTTCTTATATAGAAATTCAAACAAATGTCACTTAGAGGTCAGTGACTGTGTCCAGTTAAAGTTAATGGCAGCCACTTCCTATAGTAAGCAATAATTTTACATAAGAATTTGCAAATAAAGAAAAATAGAAAAGATAAATCAGTTAATGAGATTACCTTGGCCGGTGATGCACAGCAGGAAGTTGCTGTAAAATCACCTTCTCTTTTGATGAAAACTTAAGTGTCTGGGAAAGCAAGATTGAAGAGCTTAAATGTAGAGGTCTAAATTTAGGAACCTTTATTGGGAGGGCTGCTTTGTCCTCCTAAAACCTCCTTTTGGATTGGAATGAATCTAAGGAAGTTAACATTCTCAGAATGAAGGGAGAATTACAGGGCATTAAATCTCCCTTCCTTTTCAGGGACATCATGTTATTCTTTCTTGAATGGCACACTAAGCTGGATTGCAATTAGAGAGGCTTCACCAGCTGAGCCCTTTCGGAATGCATGTGCCATGTGTACTTCCTTCCATCCTCATTCTGGTAACTTCTGGCTGCAATTTGATATTTAAACCATCAGCAGGATGACAAGTATAGAAGGTCTCATGCAACATGACCTCTTAAATGACAGAAAATTATAAAAGATTATACTTATGGTAATCGGTGACACAGAAAGAGTCTGATGTAATGATCTAAAAACAAGAGAAGATAGAGGCAGGGGCAGAAAGCTACTGCCAGACAGAGAAAGAGACAGATATTTGCAGCAGCATCCTGTGGGGAGACAGAGGTGGGTGTGAGGCAGCTGACGCAGTGTGTATGAATGAAAGGTGATTGATTGACACCAACTGTTTGCATGATTTTTAAATACTCTTTTGCCATTATTGGTAACATGCAATGTCCCTGATACTTAATAAGCTCTTCTTTTTGCTTTCTTCAAGTTCATCTCATATTGTCAGTATTTAATAACATATGGACTTGACGTGCTGCAGAAGACAGGGTGATGTCATGATTCCCTTAGTTGACAAAACAAAACACAAATGGCAAAAGTAGAATTTTAAACATCAAGCTTTTCTTTTTTCTTTTTCAATTTTTTCATTTTTTTTTATTTCAATAGGTTTTTAGGAAACAGCTGGTGTTTGGTTACGTACATAAGTTCTTTAGTGGTGATTTCTGAGATTTTGGTGCACTCATCACCTGAGCAGTGTACACTGTACCCAATGTTTAGTCTTTTATCCCTCAACCCCCTCCCAGCCTTTCTCCCAAGTCCCCAGAGACCATTGTATCATTCTTATGCCTTTGCCTTCTCATTGCTTAGCTCCTACTTATGAGTGAGAACATATGATGCTTGGTTTTCCATTCCTGAGTTACTTCACTTAGAATAACAGTCCAGGTTGCTGCAAATACCATTATTTTGTTCCTTTTATGGCTGAGTAGTATCCCATGGTGTGTATATATATATATATACAGATATTTGCAGATATATATACAGACATTTTCTTAATTGGAAACACTTAGCTTTTATTTACTGCAAAAAGTAATACATTTTTCCGGAGATTAATGCATCCCTTTAATGTCAAGGATGATTCTTTTCCTGTAAAAAATGCAGAAAATATTAAACATTGGCACTAGGAGGATTCATTTATTGGTGATATTCCATTTGTTCTGTTATTTAAAGTGTTTCTATATAGCCATTCTATTCCTAGACATTTAAATAAACTTCAAGTATCCATGCTAATTGCGTTTGTCAAATCTTCCTTAAAAAGCAAGTCTGAGACTATTTTCGAGGTTTCAAATTCCATACTAAGGGTGGCTAAATTTTTCTTTAAAAATTGAGGTATTCCGTTCTGACACAGTGGCTCATGCCTGTAATCCCACCACTCTGGGAGGCTGAGGGGGGCATATCACTTGAGGTCAGGAGTTCGAGACCAGCCTGGTAAACATAGTGAAACCCTGTCTCTACCACAAATACAAAAATTAGCTGGGCATACCTGTGGTCCTAGCTACTCAGGAGGCTGAGGCAGGAGAATGGCTTGAACCCAGGAGGTGGAGGTTTCAGTGAGCAGAAATCCCACCACTGCATTCCAACCTCCCAGACTCTGCTGAGGGCTTAGAAGTCTAGGGAAATTCTTAGAGATCAGTGTAGCCACAACCAGAGAACTGGTTTATAACTTTTTTATAACTGAGTATAGAGAGTAAAGGACATTCCAACAAGATTTCAGATGGAACTGAGGAACAAGGAACTGAGGAACTGGGATTAAGGGCACCTTTGTTATACACAGGACTTGGCTGAACTGCATCCATGCCCCAGCACTTTATGGAGGGCTGAACTTGAGAGTGATTACATGATCGTGTGGATTAAGTATCTAAGTAGCAAAGCATTCAGGCTACTGCATAGCTACTTTTAATTACTGGCATTTTTTTTAAAATATATACAAGCCATCTCTTGTCTTTCAGGCTAGAGTATAATGGTGCAATCATGGCTCACTGGCACCTTGACCTTCTGGGCTCAAGAGATCCTCCCACCTCAGCCTCCCAAGTAACTAGGACCACAGGCATGTACCACCATGCCAGGTGAATTTTAAATTTTTTGTTCAGATAATGTCTCCCTATGTCACTCAAGTTGGTCTTAAACTCCTGGGCTAAAGATACTCTCCTGCCTTGTCCTCCCAAAATGCTAGGATTACAGGCATGAGCCACTGTGCCTGGACTGCATTAAGCTTTTAAAGGGAAAAATGACTTAAACATAAAATTTATAATCAAAAGGAAAGTAAAGTGAAAAGATTTGGCAATCTCTCAGCTTTGCCCTGTACAGAGTGACAAAACCACGTTAGGGAGAGAAAGCCTAGTATTTGTGGCCCAGCAATCTTTTGCTAAGATTTGTACCTAGAGGACGTATGACAAAAAGAATGGAAGAAAGACCTGGACACATTTCTGAGATCACTGAGGGAGCCCCTCCCATCATGGGCCGAGAGGCCTAGGATGGCAGGATAGTTTTGCCCTCCACAGGCTTTCTGCTCAGGGTCCCCTTGAGTCTCTGTTCCCTGCATTTCAGCACAGCACTCCTTGGCAATCCCAGCTGAAGCTCAAGTGCCCTGAGGTGTGTCTCGACCTACTGTTCACAAAGGTGTAAGCCGTAAAACTTGGAGGCATCCATGTGGTATGAATTCTGCAGGTCCGCTAAATGCAAGAGCTAGGGAAGCAGGACAGCCTCCACCCATATTTCAAAGGATGCTGCTGAAAGTGTAGGGGCCCAGGCAGAGACTTACTACAAGGGTGGAGTCACTTCAGAGAGCCTTCATTAGAGCATTGCTGAATGGAAATGTGGGGTTGGATCTGCTACAGAGTCCTCACCTGAGTAATGCCTAATGGAGCAGTGGGAGAGGGGCCACCACCAGGACCCCAGAACTGTGGAATCACTAGCGTCATGCAGTGCCCACCTGGGAAAGCTTTAAACACTGGACCCCAAACCACTGAGGCACCTGCTTGGCTTTATCTAGCAAAGGCATAGGGCAGGACTTCCTGAGGACTCAGAGGCCAATCCCTTGCCTTGGTGTGTCCAAGAGATAAAACGTTGAGTCAAAAGAGATTTCTTCAGCCTTGAAAGTAGAGAGCTTGTATTGATTTTGCAGGCTCACAGATGAGACTGGACATTGAACTTCTGAGTTGATGACTAACTGTGTTAAGACATTGGGGATATGGGGTTAAAAATGAATGTATTTGTATGTTAGAAGGACATCAGTTCTGGGAGACCAAGGGCAGAAGGCTATGGTATAAATATTTGTCTCCTCTAAAATGTGTTGAAATGTTATCCCTAGTGTGGCTGTATTAAGAGAAGGAACTGAAGAGGTGACTGGGCAAATTTCTCATGAATGGATTAATCCATTTATGGATTAATGGGTTAATAAATTAATGGATTATCACAGGGGTGGGGCTGGTGGCTTTATAAGAAGTGAGAGAGACATATGAGCTACCACGCTCAGCCCCCTTGCCATGTGACACCCTGTGCTGCCTCAGGACACCACAGAGAGTCCTCGTCAGCAACAAGGCCCTCACCAAATGCAGCTTCTTGACCTTGGACTTCTTAGATTTTATAACTGTAAGAAACAAATGTATTTATAAATTATCCAGTTTCAGATATTCTGTTAAAAGCAACAGAAAATGGACTAAGATAGCATAGAGACTGGGAGTTTCTGGAAACGTTTTTATTTGGAAAAAACATTGATTTGGGAAGAAGATATAAAACCTTCCCATTTAGCATATTTTTATATATGGAGGTACCAGTAAAAAAAAAAAAAAAAAAAACAAGAGATATATGTGTGCAGGGGAAGATAACTTTGAGAAGAATTTATTTTAAAAAGACAAAAAATTGCTGTTTCAAATTATCCATTCATGTGTTCACTTGAGTTCAAATTGGGTGATTATCTGTAGAACTTTCAGGGAAACCAACCTTCTTTATCGTCTCCAGTTTGTGAAAAGCAGGTAAAATCTCATGAACATAAGAATTCATCAACACTTTTGCATGACAAAGTATTTTGTTCTGTTTTCTGAGTGTAGGGTCTTCTAGAGTATAAAACACATACAGAAATGACTCATTTAACAAGGAGGAAAAGAAAAAAGGAAAACATCTTTCAACGCACTAAAAAGCAGGACTTCTTGTACTGTGTCTTGTAATCTGTCAACAGGAGTAAGCATAACCAAAGCAGACACAGAATTGCCCTCTCCTGCTGCTCTAGTCTTCTGCTGCATGGCTTTTCCTTGGTGCAAGGCACCTGTGTGACCATGCAGTGGAGCCGCTAAGGTTGTAATTTATGGAAGGAGACCCATGACTTTACCCACATAGTGGCTGACCTACTGCAAGAGCTGAAGAAGAGCTGCTACTGTTGCTCTCATTGTGCACAATTAAGAATAGACATTAATTTAGATGACAAAAAAATGAGTTGAAATAGGCAAACATTATTAAGTGTTTTTTTCATGACGGTCTAAATGCATTGCGATAAGAAACATATATTTAATCCTTGCCCATGGCTCCTGAAACAATTTCCTTTGTGATGAGGTAAGAGGAGCATCTTTTATTTTTCATAACAAGCCTCGTTCAATTACCTGAGTTTGTGATAGTGAAGTGACACTGGTGGGCCACTAGGTGCTTCAGGGTGGGGTCTGGTTGCCAGAGGCACCAAGCCCTTGATTAGAGGAGTGGGAATTTTAGCCCCACCCTAGACCTCCAAAGAGGGAAGCAGGAGTGGAGGTTGAGTTCAGTCATCAATGGCTGACTATTTAATTACTCATGCCTTTATAAGGAAGGCTCCATAAAAATCCCTAAGCAATGAGAGTAAAGAGCTTCTGAGTTGTTGAATATGTTGGGTACTGGGAGGGTAACACATCTGAAATGTGCCTGGAAGGTTCATGCTCTGCTCCACCCAGCTACACTCTCCCCATTGCATCCTTGCCATCTGGCTGTTGCTGAGTCGTATACTTTATAATAAACTGATAAATGTAAGTACATTGTTTTCATGAGTTCTATGAACTAGTCTAGCAAATTATTGAAACTGAAAAAGGAGCCGTAGGATTCCTAGCTTCATAGCCCATTGGCAGAAATATGGGTGATCCAGATTAGAGTCTAAAGTGAAGCCAATCTTGTGGAGCTAAACTTAAGCTCTTAATCCTGTGGAGTTTGCATTAATTCTGAGTAGTGAGTGTCAGAGTTGAATCGGCTGGTGTGAGAAATTGGAGCTAGAAAATTTGTTGATGTGAGGACAAAACCCACACATTTAGTGTCAGAAGTATTTATAGTAACAACAGTTCAGAGCTACACCATAAGTAAAAATCTCATAAAAATTTTTTTGAAACATTTTGTAAACCCTCATGTCTTAATTTTATATAAAGGGAAAAATTGTAAGGCTGTTGTAAAATTTAAATTAAATAAATATATTCGTTCATTCTCATATTGCTATAAAGAACTATCTGAGACTGGGTAATGTGTGAAGAAAAGAGGTTTCCTTCACTGGCAGTCCTGTAGACTGTACAGGAAGCATGACTGGGAGGCCTCAGGAGACTTATAATCATGGCGGAAGGTGAAGGTGTGGCAGTCACATCTTACCGTGACAGAGGAGAGAGAGAGAAGGGAGAAGTGCCACACACTTTGAAACAATCAGATCTCATGAGAACTCATTCACTATCCTGAGAACAGCAAGGGGGAAATCCGCCCCCATGATCCAATCACCTCCTATCAGTCCCTTCCTCCAATTTGACATGAGATTTCATCAGGGTCACAAATTTAAGCCATATCAGTAAGTCTATGAATATATTTTTCTAAAATTACATAAGAAAACTCAACGTGTTTTGTTCTATTCAGTTTCCTGGGGTATTTATTTCATTTTTTATAGCCTCAATCTCTTTTTCTCTATTACTCTGTCTCTGTTTCTGTCTCTACCTCTGTCTCTGTTTCTCTCATTCTCTATTTCTCTCCAACATGAAATGAAAATTACTGTGCATGAGTGACTCTTCCAGAAAAAGAGTCTACAGTAATAAATTCAAATGCTTTAAAGAGGCTTATAGGTAGAAAAATAAATAAAGAAACAACATATCTACAGTGAAACATAATTAAAATAAACCAGATAGATATTATCCCTACTCCTCTGAGGGATAAAAGGCTTTCCTGTTTGGGAAGCAGATAATATTTGAGATGCACCTTGAAGAGTAAATGGCATTTTAACAGTGTTAACATTTTAACATGAACAAATGATAGAAGTGAGAAAGTGCTCAGGAAAACAGTAAGTTGTTTGGACTTCTTTGGACTTGAATTCATGAAGCCACATTTACTGTAGTAGCACAGAAAAATGTAAGCTGAGATTGGCGAAGCAGTTTGACACCATATTGTGGAAGTTTTCTCGTTCTCTAAGAAAGGACAACCTACTGTATACTTTTCAGAAAAGATTAATCTGACTGAGACTTAAGAATTCAAGCGTTCAGTAGCAGAATGAGGGATGAAAATATAAAAGTTTGGGAAAAGAAAAGGAGATAAAGAGGTATTAGTATTAATCCACGTAATTAATGAAGAGGACCCAAAGCAACCATGGCACAGGGGAGAGAGTGTGGAAAAGGAAAATTGGAGCAATGGTTTAGAAAAATAATTTATTATTTAATTATTAATCTAAAAATATGTGTGCTAATTATTGAAGAACAAGTGCAACTCCTTTCATTGTAAAAGAGGCTGAAAATATACAGACCAGAAAGCATGGATGTATACACGATGTTTCTCTACTACAAGTCACTTACTGTAGGAAGTGTTGGGAATAGGAGGAGGCGTTGACAATTAAGCAAGGCTTGATTTGAAGGATTAAGTAGGTCATGCCGAATAATTTAAATTTATTCTGAGGTTGATGAAGGATATAAATGGGTTCTAAGCGTGAGAAAGCTTCATTATATTTGTGTCTCAGTGTGATTACTCTGGGAGCAGCATGGGAGTTAAATTTGAAGTGGTGATGATATACTATTTTTTTTACTAGATAGGGTGCTGCTATTTTGCCCAGTCTAGTCTTAAACTTCTGGCCTCAAAATGTTCTCCTGCCTCAGCCTTACCAAACTGCTGAGATTACAGTCATGAGCTACCATGCCCAGTCGTATACGTAAATTTTGTGTTTAATTTATCCTGGAGGATAAAGAAAAAAGAAAATATTTCAGCCTGTATTGAGTGATTTTGTGAAAACATATCATTATAATTGCATTATATCCTTTAAAAAGTGGTAAACCTTGGCCTTCTAAATATTTCATGTTTAAATATTGAATCCATTTTGGTGAAAAATATTATTTTAAACTTGTTCATTATAACTTTGTCATAAAAACATAGTTTTCTATGCATTGCAAGATATTGTTTTCCTAAGCACATTTTAAAAACTTGCATTATACTGTGCAGGCTTCCCACTCAGAATAAGTAAAATGTCAATGAAAATAAACCCTACACACGACAGAACTAACCTAGAAGAAGAAAAAAAAAAAACAAGTAGGACTGTCTCTGATGGACTCTTCTTTATTACATTCAGCAGTCTGCACTTTCTAAAAATGCCTTTAAAAATGTGTTGACTACTCTATAGTATAGAACCAAGGAGGTTAGTTTGTAAGAGGGAATGTATTCAAATCTGAATGTATTCAAATGCAGTCAAATAAATAAAAGATAAGGAAAAACCATTCATCTCCTTGGTGTTTCTCTATCTTTTATTTATTTGACTGCATTTGAATACAGTCTTTTAATTTTTGACATTAAAAAAAGCAAAAACATTTTCAGGTTGACCAGTAATCCTAAAATACCATAAAAAAATAAAGAAAATTAATGGAATAGATACAGTATTTCTCTTTATTCCTCTCTTGCACCCTAGGCTCTGTTCTTATACTAATTTGCATTACAGAATTGACAATTTGTACATGGATCTTGATAGGTTAGTCACACAGACAAAATCCAAAACATGACAATACTTTATCTGAAATACATTACTTTTCAAAAAGTAGCTCCTCAATAAAATACACTGATTTTATTCCATAAGAAGTAAAAAGGTTGTCATTGTATAGAAATAAATGAAAAGAGGCAACTGACACAGATGTAGGTAAGTGGTCATCTCTGGGGTGTTTGTCTCCACCAGCTAACCATCTCTAACATTGATTATGTTTGTTATCAACATGATCAGACTGCAAATATAGGGGTTATTATTTTTAAGCAAGTGTTTTTTCTTCCAAAGTCTAGATGTCGCATTTAACATTTAGAAATCTGATAGCTAAATTTGAGAGGTTTTTTTTTTAAAATAAACAATAGCCCGGCCGGGCGCGGTGGCTCACGCCTGTAATCCCAGCACTTTGGGAGGCCGAGGTGGGCGGATCACGGGGTCAAGAGATCGAGATCATCCTGGCCAACATGGTGAAACCCTGTCTCTACTAAAAATACAAAAAAATTAGCTGGGCATGGTGGCACGCACCTGTGGTCCCAGCTACTTGGGAGGCTGAGGCGGAAGAATCGCTTGAACCCAGGAGGCAGAGGTTGCAGTGAGCCGAGATTGCACCACTGCACTCCAGCCTGTTGACAGAACAAGACTCCATCTGAAAAAAATAAAATAAAATAAAAAATAAATATAAATAAACAATAGCCCATATTCATCTTTCTCTACTAAATCCAGTTGCTAAAAGAGTCAGGTATTTTAGGAATAGGTTAGCATAGAAGTGGAAATAAAGTTGCCTTGACAGACGAGTTTGTAAAGGAAGTAAATTCAGGAGCTCATCTGAACCTTAGCTCTGTGAATAACGCAGACGAGTATCTCTGAGACTGCGTTTCAAAACACTGCCAGTGGTATGAGTGGACTAAGCAAAAGAAACTGTACTCCAGATGCTGCGTAAGTCAACGACTTCACCAAGATTGTGGTCAGAAGCAGACACTTGAAATTTAGCACAAGTAAGTGCAGTTTGCCTGATAAAATTTGAATATTAATGTTATCATTTGCAGTAGAAAGCAAGTAATGAAACAAAATGTTTATTTTAACTAAAGGAATTGTAATATATTGTCCATCCACACTTATTTACTGGAAGAACCAAATGGATAGGGAAAAGAACCCAAAATATATAAATCTCAACAAATTGTGTCAAATATAAATTACATTTTTTTTTTCTAACTGCTCTTTCATTTGGATTGATTATGGATGGACTAAATAATTTAGCTCTGATAATAGATACTCTTGCTGGATGTTTCGAAAGGCAACAAAAATGGAGTCCGAAGATCTTGCATCAGCTCTGCCATATGTTAGATGTTTAATTTGGGGCAATTTGTTAAATTTTTTTTTCCACCATATTCCTCTCATCTGTAATGGAAATCTGTAAGATATGTTTGAGAAATCACCATGATTTCTTAATTGAGGCAAATTTGTAATAAATAAACAATAATGTTTAGAGTCTTCACGACCTCACTTTCAACAATAGATAGAATAATTAGACCGAAGGATCAACAAGGAAATTAAAGATGTGGAAAATATTGTAAAATAACGAGACCTAAATGATATTTACAGAACACATCATATAACTGTAGAATACACATTTTTCTCAAGTGCAGTCACACATATGCCGGGCCATGAAGCAAGTCTCAGTAAGTTTAACTGGATTGAAACCACCAAAAGTATTTTTTTTTCAAGCCAGAGGTAGTGAAATTAGAAATTGATAGCAAAATAAATTTGGGAAATTCAGAAATACATGAAAATGAAACAGTCCACTCAAAATATTCAATGGGTCCAAAAAAAATCTAAGGAAATATTTAAAAATACATCGAAATAAATGAAAATTAAGATATAACACACAAAAGCCTTATAAGATGGAGATAAATCAGTACTTAGAGAAAGATTTATAACTGCAGACTCATATATTGAAAGGAAAAAAAACATTTTAAATATATAATCAAACATTTCACCATAAGACACTGGAAAAAGAAGAGCAAACTAAATTCTCAAAACATAAAATGAAGAAAAGTTTAAAGATGAGTAGATACTAATTATATAAACACGAGAGGGAAACAAAACCAAGATGGTTACTTCAAATGATTCATAAAATAAGTAAACATTTAGCTAGACTGATGAAGCAAAAAGAGAGGTGTAAAGTTACTAATATCAGATATGAATGAAAGAGAAACCATTAATACCAATCATACAGACAAAAATAACACTAGAAGGGAATACTACTATAGACAGTTATATCCCAAATTAGATATCTTAGTTGAAACAGACAAATTCCTAGAAAGACACAAACTACCCAAACTAACTAAATAAATACATAATCTAATTATACATATAAGAAGAAAAACAATTTTGTTAGTGATCATAAAATTACTCATAAAAACTCAGGAACAGAAGACTTCACTAGTGAATTCTACTGAACACTTAATAAAGAATTAATACAAAGTTTTCACAAAATCTTTGAAGAAATAGAAAAGGAAGAAACACTTTCAAAGCTGTTTTATGATACTGATGCCATAATCAAATAGATGTCACAAGAAAGTAAATTAGAAATAAAAATCCTCAACCAAATAATACAAGCTGAATCAAGAAACATAATTATTACACACCATGGTAAACTGAGATCTAGCCCAAGAATGCAAAGTTAATTTAATATCCAAAAATTAATTAATATATTTAAATCAATATTAATTAAAATCATATGGATAGATGAAAACCCAAAAGCTATCTCTAATCTTTATAAGAGTAGAAAAGGCAGTTGCCAAAATCCATGCCTTTTCATGATTAAAAAAACATTTAATAAGCTTGAAATAAAATAGTTTTCTCATCCTGACAGAAGCTATTTATGAAATACCTAAATTACAAGCAAATATCATACTTATTTGTGAAATAATAAAATATGTCTCTAAGATCAGTAGCAAAATTACAAAATGCTTCTGCCACTTTTCCTTAGCACTGTACTAGAAGTTCTAGCAAGGGCAATTAGACAAACAAATGAAGTAAAAGGCATTTTGATTAGAAAGAAAAATGTGAATCTTTTTCCATGTGTGATGGCATCGTATTGCATACAGACATCCACTTAACAAACTTTTCAAGTTAATGAGTGAGTTCACTGAAGTTGCAATATAAACAATTGGTATACAAAAATCTAGATGTGGTTGCATGTTCCTGTAGTCCCAGCTACTTGGGAGGCTGAGGTGCGAGGATCACTTGAGCCCGAGAGTTCAAGATCAGCTCAGGCAAAACAGCAAAATTCCATCTCAATCTAAAAGATAGTCCCACAAACACAAGAATCAATTATATTTCTGTCACTATGAATGAACAATCTGGAAATTATATTACAAAATTAATTCTATTTACAATAGCATAAAAGAATAAAACAGGAACAAATTAAAGACTACTACAAAATTCACAAGATACTTATTAAAAAAATTAAAGATCTATGATTAGAAGACTTAATATTGACCTAAATGGCAGTACTCCTCAGATTTAGGTACAGAGTAACTGAAAACCCTGTAAAATCCCAGATATTTTTCTTATAGAAATGCAGAATATGATATAAAATCTATTTGGAAAGTAAGGCATCAGAATACACAAAACAATTCTGAAAAAGAAAGGTTCAGTTGGAGGAAAGACATTACCCAATTTTAAATCTCACTACAGAGACACAATAAAGTGTGGAACTTGCATATGAATAAATACATAGACCTATGCAACAGTACTGATAGCACAGAGATAAACCACTAACATTTATGTTCAATTGAATTTTGACAAGGGTCCAAAGAAAAGGCAGTAGGTAAAGAATTATTATTTCAGAAAATGGTACTGGGACAGCTAGGTATCCACCTGCAAAAGAATAATGTTAAACTCAAATTACATCATATAGAAAATTAACACATAATAGTTCAAATAAATATTTGTGAGAACTAAACCGATATGGTTTGGCTGTGTGACCCCACTTAACTCTCATCTTGAATTGTAATAATCCCCATGTGTCAAGGGTGGAGCTAGGTGGAGATAATTGAATCATGGTGGTGGTTTCTCCCATAGTGTTCTTGTAGTAGTGAAAAAGTCTCACAAGATGTGATTTTTTTTTTTTTAATTTGTTTGTTTTGTTTTGGGGATGGAGTTTTGCTCTGTCTTCCAGGCTGGAGTACAGTGACGTGATCTCTGTTCATTGCAATCTCTGCCTCCCAGGTTCAAGTGATTCTCCTGCCTCACCTTCCCGAATAGTTGGGATTACAGGTGCATGCCACCACAGCTGGCTAATTTTTGTATTTTTAGTAGAGATGGAATTTCACCATGTTGGCCAGGCTGGTCTTGAATTCCTGACCTCAGGTGATCTACCTGCCTTGGTCTCCAAAGGGAAATGGGATTACAGGAGTGAGCCACCATGCCTGGCCAAGATCTGACAGCTTTAAAAATGGGAGTTCCCCTGGACAAGCTCTCTCCCTGGCCTCCTGCCATGTAAGGTATGACTTTCCTCCTCTTTTGTCTCTGGCCATGATTGTGAGGCTTCCCCAGCTACGTGGAGCTGTGAGTCAGTTAAACCTCTTTCCTTTATAAATTACCCAGTCTCACGTATGTCTTTATTAGCAGCCCAAGGATAGATTAATAGACTAAATCTATAAAACTTTTAAAGGAAAAAAATAGAAAAAAATCTTTGTAAACTGGGGTTAGGTAAAGGTTTCTTATGTTCAAAACATAATAAAAGAACATAATAGATACATTGGACTTTATAAAAATTATAAGGAAATAATTTTTTGTTTCAAAAGGCATCATAAAGAAAGTTAACAAAAAACCCAAAGAACAGAAAAAAATATTTGCATGTCATATATCTGAAATCAGATTTGGATTTGTAACATACATATATTCTTGCTCTCTCTCTATATATATTTTTTTCTATATATATTTTATGAATATATAGAGAATATAGAATATATATGGAGAGAGAATTTTTAAATTAGGTTATTCATCTTTATATTATTGAATTGTAAGTACTCTTTATATATATATTCTCTCTATATATACATATATAAATATGTATATAGACTATATATATAAATATGTAAAACTTGTGAACCAGTTTTCATTGTGCTATAATTTTTAGTAGCCAAAAAGCATGAACAAGACAAATGTTCATCATCTGATAAAGTGTTTTATATATAAAATGGAATGATATTTGACATTAAACAGTATGAAGTACTGATATGTGATAGAGAATATACAACTTGTGCTAAATAAAATAAGGCAGTCCCAAACACATATTGTGCATTTCTTTTCATAATGAATTTCCAGAACAGGTAAATATATAGAGACAGAAAAAATATGTATTTTCCTCAGGATAGGGGTAGGGGACTAGAAAAATGAGGATTTACTGCTATGGGTTGGGGGAAAATGTTTTGTTTCTTTCTTTCTTTTTTTTTTTTTTTGAGATGGTGTCTTACTCTGTCACCCAGGCCAGAGTGCCACTAGTGGCACGATCTTGGCTCACTACAACTTCCGCCTCCCAGGTTCAAGCAATTCTTCTGCCTCAGCCTCCTGAGTAGCTAAGATTGCAGGTGCATGACATCACACCCAACTAATTTTCTAATTTTTAGTAGAAATGGATTTCACCATGTTGGTCAGGCTGGTCTTGAACTCCTGGTCTCAAACATTCCACCTGCCTTGGCCTCCCAAAGTGCTAGGATTACAGGTGTGAGCCACCCAACCTGGCCAATATTTTTTAAAATTAGATTTCCTTATAGGATAATAAATGTGTGTTTCAAATCCATATGTTGTTTGAAGGTAACCAGAAAATCAACCAACCAACGTTTCCACCTCCCTAAGTAGATTTAAGCTATGGGGACTTAAGTAGACAAGCAACAAAGTTTCAAATTCTCTTGACTGTGTCACCATTCATTCTTCTGACATTACCATTTTGCTGTATAGGGACGCTCCTGAGAAATGACTGAGAGAGTCAGGTTTATCTTGAAACAAAGAACTACCTTCTATGACCATGATGAGTGTACTTGCATGCTAGAACTCAATGCATAAATAATTCCTGAAGCAAGTGCAGGTCACAGTGAAGTTATTACTTAATGGTCATCCCACCAGTTCCTGTTCACATACATATTTTGTGCAATGCTCTTTATTTTCAAAGGAGAGTAATAAGCAATGTTTACTTATGAGTAATAGGGAAATTTTTTGATGACACCTGATACATTTACAATAAACCAACATAGTGTGTGTTCTCTTAAGCCAGAGATTTGCAAAGTTTCTCTGGTGACATTGATGAGGCTGTCACAGACCTATTGCAGAGCTGGTAACTGGAGGAGAGGATACTGGTTTTCATACCCTTCTGTAATTCACTTAAAATAGCAACTCAGCTGTGCCTCATATACATATGTATGTATATACTCGACTCAGTCCAACTGGAAACTTTTTTCAAATGAAAAAAACATGTATTTTTTTAAAAAACATCGTGTGTGTGTGTATATCCTTGAGAAAATAGTTTCCACAAATGAAAATCCTCCCATTCCTTCACATTCCTTCATTTTCTTTCAAGCCAGCCAACACTGAATTGGTGTTTTATTTTGCATTTTTTTTTCTTCATAAGAAACATCAAATGGTATGAGGAAACAAATCTCTAATTTTACTGAGGGAGAAACATGCGCTAAAAGAATTTAATTGCCAACCAAGAAAAATGGTCTAATTATATTTAATTACTAAAAAATCGTAAGATATACCCCATAACTTGAAGAAATGTAGACAAGTAATTTTTCCTCTTAACAGTAGATGAAGGAAAATAGGTTATTTAATGGTAAATTGTAGATTTCAATACTTAAACATATTCAATTTTAGGAGAGCTAAATCTGTATATTTAACCCTTTTTTTTTTTTTTTGAGACAGAGTCTCTCTCTGTCGCCAGGTGTCAGGCTGGAGTGCAGTGGTGCAATCTCGGCTCACTGCAACCTCTGTCTCCTGGGTTCAAGCAATTCTCCTGCCTCAGCCTCCCGAGTAGCTGGGACTACAGGCAGGCACCACCATGCCCAGCTAATTTTTTTATTTTTAGTGGAGACGGGTTTAACCCTCTTTTTTAACTTCATGCCCTCTTCAGGCAGTTTTAGTGGTGGCAGTTGTCAAGGAGAATAATTATCAAGGCAGCAGACTGACATGATCACTCCATAATCTCTCTCTCTCTCTTTTTTTTTAAGAGCTGGAGTCAGTCTGTAGTGCAATGGCATACTCATAGGTCTCTGCAGCCTCAAACTCCTGGGCTCAAGAGTTTCTCCCACCTCAGCTTCCCCAGTAGCTGGGACTACCGCATGAGCCACACACTCCATGATCTTGGTGTGCAGGGATGCAGCTCCATTCAGTGATATGCACATCCTCAACAGCAGAAGTAAAATAATTCCACACTCCCTTGTTTTGTTTTGTTTTCTATTTATGCCCTCACCAGTCACAGGAAGGACAGGTATATGCTATGTCCTCAAAACACAGGCTTGATATAACCCCTTTACCCATGACTGAAGAAGTATCCCAGTTAACTTCTCTCATTGTCATAGCCCCAGGGAAATGCTAAAGTAGTCTTTTCTTTACTCTCCCTATCTTATCAAGTGTCTTGCTGACCCTAAAGTTCCAAAAGATAAGTGAAATATATATATCTATAATGTATATATACATATATATGAAGTATATATGTATAATGTATATAACATGTATAATGTATAATATAATATATTATATATGCATAATATATATAATATAAATTTTATATGCATTATATATAATATAAATTTTATATACATACATATGTGTTATATATATAATATATATTATATATACACATTCACTTATATAATTTTATAAATTTATAGAATTATATATGTGTATATTGTATATATATGAATATGTATATATACATATATATGTATATATGTATGTATACATATATATGTATACATAATATATGTATATATACATATATATGTATATATGTATGTATACATAATATATGTATACATAATATATGTATATATGAATGTATATATAATATATAATATACATTCATATTGTGTGTATATATGTATATAATGTATATATGTGTATATACACATTCATATATATACATTATACATATATATAATTCTATAAATAAATTTCAGTTCATTTTTGTAAATAAGTTTACGAGAAAGTCCCATACAATACTGATGTACAGAACAATGTTTGAGATACAGTCCCCATACATATTACCTAACCAAATAAATTATCTGTATTTTAGGTATATGTTGTCCATAAAAATCAAGTCAATTGCCCAAAATTTTACTTAAAAAAACATTTTAAACAAATTACTGATTAAATAGAAAATCACAACTTTTTTCTTAAATGAATTATTTAGATACTGGCCCAAACTGGCATTTCAGATCATAAAATATGTAAGAAACAATCACTGGATTGTAAACCAAAGACATCAGTATTAATTTCAGTTCTGTTAGCAAGGGCCTTTTTCTCTCTGGACCTTAGATCCTTAACTCAAAATTAAAGCAAAAATAATAATACTAATAATAACTTAACATATGAGTCAAACACTTTTCTAAGTACTTTAGATCATCTTATTTAACCTTTGTGACTTCTCTGTGAGATAAGTGACTACTGTACATTTTACACAGGGAACTGAGGCTTGCATATGTGAAGAAACTTCTTCATTCTTCAAAGTAGTGAGCAGCACGGAGAGGCTTCATGCCGAAGTTCATTCTCTTACCCACTACACTATAAAAGATTAATACAATTTCATCTACCCTCAGGGAGCTCAGAGACTTGTAGAAATGACATCCCATGGTGGCACTTAAGAGACTGTGACAAATGGTGCAGGAAGGGGGTAAAATTTTGGGAGAAGTCCCCTCAGTTTTTCTGCATTCATGACTGCATCCTGCTCCATATGCTCAGACCAGCTTTCTCAAGCCCTCAGACCTGGGTCTTTTTTTCTTCTCCGTGAACTCCGTGAGCCTAAAGGAAGTAAGTGGATGAAAAGAGGCCGAAGCAAAGGACACCTGTCAGCAAACACTGCTGATTCTATTCTTTCATAATGAGAAGTTACTGAGAAATGTTATTTTTATATGATGTGGGGAATCCTCACTCTACCTGTTAATTTGATACTCTAAATTCAGGGTAAAGAAATCTCACTGGATCCCCAGTGGTTGAAGCAATAGTGTGTAGGATGACACTGGAGAATAAAGCTATGGTTTAATAAAAGCCATATTATTACAAAGTTTATAAAGGATATTCCGACAGTTTAAAGAATGCAAGCCATTTCAAAACTGAGGTTTCATCTTTGCTTGGTCACACGCTAGTTGCGCAATCATAGGAAAGTCATATTTGAGCATCAGTTTCCTCCTCTGTAAAATAAGAATAACGGTGCCTACATCTAGCCTTGTTAGGATTAAGCGACTTCATGAAAGCATAGTTTCCATTACAGCGTGTAACTCAGATATTTTGCTCATAGTAGTTTTATTCTATTTCATTCTCCCACAGTATGCATGAATTTGCTGATTTCCTTTGGAGAGCAGGGTTAAGGCATAAGTAACAAGATCCATCATTACAAAGACAGGTATAACTAATAGGCAGTGAGGTGAAAGACCATGGGCTTTGATGGCTGATGGGCCTCCAATGGAATATTTGAGTCATACCTCTTATTTGCTACAAGGTCCCTGATTCACTGTAACAAGTTCTGGGAGTCTTCGTAAATTTATTATTGTTGCCAGACAAGTATTTTTACAGGAATTCCAAATTATGAATTCAAATGACCTGAGTGTTGTAGTGGGTCCTCAGCAAATGATGGTGTGAAAGGAAAATACCCGGGGCCCCCAGAATCACTAAGCTAAAAGGAAAATCCAAGCAGGGAACTGCTTAGGGAAGACCTGCCTCCCATTCTATTCAGTCATCCCTCTGCTCACTGAGATAAATGTATATCTGATCTCCTCCTTTGGAAAGGTTAATGGAAACTGAAAACAATGCAACCCTTTGTCTCTCACCTACCTGTGACCCGGAAGCCTCCTCCCTGCTTCAAGTTGCCCTGCTTTTACTTTGAGTTGTTCCCCCTTTCCGGACCAAAGCAATGTTCATTTTATATACATTGATTTATTTTTCATGTCTCCCTAAAATGCATAAAACCAAGCTGAGCTCTGACCACCTTGGGCACATGTCATCAGGACCCCCTGAGGCTGTGTCGTGGGCATATGTCCTCAACCTTGGCAAAATTAACTTTCTAAATTAACTGAGACCTGTCTCAAATTTTGGGAGTTCACAATGGTTATTTTTATTATATGTATTAACAATTTAGAAAATAGGAGAATGATTGTAGGCTGAGAAAAACAGAAATAGATTTTGCCAGAAGCAAGACTTAAACTAAACCCTGAGGATTTTAAGTATTTTCGTACATTTCAGGTAGAAATGTTTGTATTAGTGTTTTTTAGAGAAATGGAGCCAATGGGAGATATAGATAGATAGATGATACATAGATAGATAGATACATACATACATACATACATACATAGACACCTAGATACATTGCTATAGTAGCAGTATTAGCTCATGCTATTATGGAGGCTAAGAAGCCCCAAGAACTGAGTCTGCAAACTGGAGGCCTGAGAGAATCAATGGTGTCATCCCAGTCCAATTTGAAGGACTTGGTATTCAGGAAAAACCAATGATGTAAATTCCATTCCAAAAGCCAGCAGGCACAAGACCCAAGAAGAATGATTTTTTTCAGTTCAAATACAAAGTCTGGAAAGGACTAATGCTCCAGATCAAGACAGTCAAGCAGAAGGTGATCCCTCCTATTCAGCCTTTCTGTTCTGTTCAAGTCTTCAGTTGACTAGACGAGGCCTTCCTACATTAGAGAGGCCAAATCCATTTATGCAGCCTGCAAATTCAGATGTTAATCTCACTCCAGGATACCTTCACAGACACATTCAGAATCATGTTTGACTAATCTCTGGACATCCTGTGGCCTGGTCAAGTTGACACATAAAATTAACCATCTTATGCTTAAGCCATCATTTAAAGCACTGCTTCCCTCTGAAAACTTAGTGCCAAATTTGATTTAATGTTCAAATACATGTGCTTCCACTGTGCAGTGATATTCAGTGGGTATGCTGGGGCTAACTTGCCAGCTATGAAACTCTATTGTTAACATTTCAGGAATTTGGTTAGCTGGTTTTTAATTCATTGTTAGATTGAACTTGACCATAGTCAGAGTATTTATACTCAAAGTTTGGCAAAAGCTACAAATCAGAACATTTTGTATTAAACCCAGAGAGTCAATTGTTAGACATTATACAACTATTATGATATCTCAAGAGCAGTGAGAGATGAAGATTTTTATGAAATTTAAGATTTATTAAAGTTTCTAAATATCTCATTTTTGTTCAGTATGTGATTTTTATAATACACGACCCACTCATTTATATTTTTTATGAACACATATATCATTATTATTGCTATTATTGGAAAAATTACAGAAAAGATTCATTTTACCCTGGAGCCCTAAGTTAAATAAATATACTACCTAGGCAGATATGGATCTCAATCAGCAGGCGTCACTATGTAGGCTCATCTTGATAAGATGATTTAGTTTCCCTGCTCCCAATCACATTTCTTATCCTAAAAGTAATTGAAATCAAAGTCAGTCTTTTGCTACAACTTTAAATGAAGCAGGTACCTACTAATGTGCATTTTTAAAAAGAATTTTTTGTAAGCATGTGTTTTGAAATCATTGTTAATGAACACTTTCTTACTTTACTGAGGTCTAGAATGAATTGTTCTAAAATCAGGATGGCAGTTTTGCCATTACTTAGAAGTATGATGGCAGGGACTCTATATCTAAATTCTCACACTTTCACTAACTTACTAATCTTAAATAGGTTTACTTTTTACAAAATGATAAACTACACTGTATTAATAGTTTCCAAATGTGGCCATATTTCAGAATTATCTAAAACCTTTTTTTAGGGCAAAGTAAGTTATATCACAAAATTAATTATCTCTCCTCCCCTGTTCTACCTCGGACATAGATCTCCTTCCCAGACACAGTCACTGCTGAATGTTTCTTGTAAATCTTCAAGAAATTATTGTCTAGAACTAAACACACACAAACACACACACACACGTTCACACACTCACGTGCATGCATACACACACACCATACATGTGTGGAGAGAGGGAGAGAATAATTTAATAAAATTGATTCACATTCTTTGCTCGTTTTAATATGTCCAAATCTATTTTATCTGCATCCCTAAGCACTTCCCTAGAATCTTTTGAATTAAATCCCAAGTACCATATTACTTATTCTCTAAATAGTTTAGCGTGTATGTGTAAAAATAAGGCTTACATGGAGAACAAATTCTGGTACAACAGTGCTGATATACCATATCACTGACCGTCTTTCCATTGACACTGCTAAAAACTGTAAAAGAAAAAGAAAAAAAAAGACATTTAAAGCCTCTGGGAAAGGTCCTAGGAACAAGAACTAATTAAGAAATATATATTCAAGTTCACTGACAAAAAATTTGTTTAAAAAGTCAAGAGCTTGTGGTATTTGAAAGAAACCTGCTCCTTCTCACCTCACAGCCAAGAACATAGGAGTACCTCTTCCCCCATCTCCCAGAGTACTTTATTCCTGGGAGAAGGAGAACATAAGTCTTGCTTATCCATCTCCCAGCTACCTATTGCTGCTGCTAAGTCACAAACGAGTACAGTCAAGAGGTGGGAGAACCCTTCAGCTGCCCAAGAAATGCAGACTTACCTTATACATGGCACTGACATATTGAGAAAACTGAGGTCTTTACCATCCTTGTCCTGGATCATATGTGTTTCTATGACAAAGGACCTCTGGTGAACTATTCCTCCTCCAGCTGGGGTGTCACTCAGAGAGAATCTTCCTGTTCTCTCAACTCCAGAGCTTCTGTTCAGAGACTTTGCCTGGAGGATAATCTGGCTGTAAAACCAGTAGCTCCTAATTTCTCCCCAAGGAAAGTTGTTTTATTTGCAACAATGTGTGAAGTTTAAAGGCACTTTAAATATAGCACAAGTTGTGGTTTTTGGAAAGAACAGGGGAGTATATCACCTGGGAGGAGCCTTGCTAGAGTTGGAACAAAAATCAAACAGTAACATCAGATACTACTTCTGCAGAAAAGACACACTTTGATTGGATTACTTTGTAGGGCAATTTCTGCCACAAGCAGTGTTGAAAACAGTTGGACAATCAGCCAGAAATCAGTGAAGCTTGCAGTTGGGTGTGATCAAGGAAATAAATGGAAGAAAGCTCGACCAAAACCACCATGTGTCCTGGAAGACTGTGGGCAAATCCAGCTGTGATTTCCTGGGGAGCAACATCAGGGACTTTATGGGGGGAGAAATAAACTTCACTGTAATAATTCAGCCATTAAATAAGCAAAAAACAAAACAAAATTATAAAAAGCCCACATTCTTCTGTAGAGTGCCAAGAGTTGTTACAATTTATTATTCAAAATGTCCAGTTTCTAACAAAATTCAAGAGGCATGCAAAAGATGCAGGAAATTATGACCATACACTGGAACAAAGTGCAGGAAATAGTGCCTGAAAGAGTGATGAGATGTTGGCTTTATTAGGAAAAATTACCCAAAATTGCCATAAAGGAAATCATAATTAATGAAGTAAAAGAAGGTATGTTGATGATTTTTCATCAACTAGACAATATAAACAAAACATTGGAGGTAACAACAACAACAACAAAAAAACACAGTGGAAAATATGCAGTTAAAAAGTATAATTAAATTTTTTAAAAATATCACTAGAGGGTGATGGTAGTAGATATGAACTGGCCAAAGATACAAAGCAGACTTTAAGATAGAGTGATAGAGATTTCACATGAAGATCAAAGAGAAAAAAGAAAAACTATAAAGAGAGCACCAACAAAAAAGTACAGGATCGGACAGATTCACAGCTGAACTTTACCAGAGGTACAAAGAAGATATAGTACCATGTCTATTGAAACTATTACAAAAAATTGAAAAGAAGGTCTCCTTCCTAACTCATTCCATGAGGCCAGCATCATCTTAATGTCAAAACCTGGCAGAGATACAACAAGGAAAAGAGAAACTTCAGGCCAATATCCTTGATAAACATCAATACAAAAATCCTCAATAAAATACAGGCAAATCAAATCCATCAGTACATCAAGAAGCTTATCTACCATGAACAAAGATGCTGCATCCCCAGTATGCAAGGTTGGTGTAACATATCCAGATCAATAAATGTGATTCATCACATAAACAGAACTAAAGACAAAACTGCACAATTATCTCAATAGATGCAGAAAAGGCTGTCAATAAAATTCAACATCCCTTCAAGTTAAAAACTCTCAATAAACTAGGTATTGATGGAACATATCTTATAATAGTAAGAGCCATTTATATCATACTCACAGCCAATATCATACTGAATGGGCAAAAGCTGGAAGCATTGCCCTTGAAAACTGAAACAAGACAAGGATGCCCTCTCACCACTCGTATTCAACATAGTATTGGAAGTTCTTGCAAGGGCAATTAGGCAAAAGAAAGAAGTAAAGAGAATCCAAATAGGAAGAGAGAAAGTCAAATTATCTTTTCAGATGTCATGATGCTATATCTGGAAAACCCCATTGACTCAGCCCACACTTATTCTTAAGCTGATAAGCAACTTTAGAAGTCTCAAGATACAAAATCAATGTGCAAAAATCACTAGCATTCCTATACACCAACAACCGGCAAGCAGAGAGCCAAATTATGAATGAACTCCCATTCACAATTGCTACAAAGATAATAAAGTACATAGGAATAAAGCTAACAAGGGAAGTGAAGGACTTCTTCAAGGAGAATTACAAACCACTGCTGAAAAAATCAGAAAAAAACAAATAAATGGAAAACATACCATGTTCATGGACAGGAAGAATCAACATTATTAAAATGATCATACTTCCAAAGTAGCATATAGATTCAGTACCATTCCCATTAAATTACCTATGACATTTGTCACATAATTAGAAAAAAGTATTTTAAGATTCAGATGGAACCAAAAAAGAGCTCACATAACCCAGACAATTCTAAGCAAAAAGAACAAAACTAGAGGCATTATGTTACCTGACTTCAAACTACATTACAAGGCTACAGTAACCAAAACAGAATGGTACTAGTATAAGAACAGACACATCAACCAATGGAACAGAATAGAGAACTCAGAAAATAAGACCACACACTTACAACTATCTGATCTTTGAGAAACCTGACAAAAACAAGCAATGGGGAAAGGACTCCTTATTTAATAAATGGTGCTAAGAGAACTGGCTATCCATATGCAGAAAATTGAAACTGGACCCTTTCCTTATACCTCATACAAAAGTTAACTCAAGATTAAAGACTTAAATGTAAAACTCCAAACTATAAAAACACTAGAAGAAGATTTCATGATGAGAATGCCAAAAGCAATTGCAACAAAAGCAAAAATTGACAAATCATATCTAATTGAACTGAAGAGTTTCTGCATAGCAAAAGAAACTATCATCAGAAGGAACAGACAATGTACAGAATAGAAAAAATATTTTCAATCTATCCATCTAACAAAGGTCTAAAATCCAGAGTCTACAAGGAATTTAAACAAATTTACAAGAAAAAAAAATCTAAAAAACCTCATTAAAAAGTGGGCAAAGGACATGAACAATGTAGGTTCAAGTTGTATTTCTGCCCCTAGTTCTTTGAGGAATTGTCACAATGTTTTCCACAGTAGTTGAACTAATTTACACTCCCACCAACAGTCTAAAAGTGTTCCTTTTTCACTGCAACCTTACCAGAATCTGTTGTTTTTTGACTTTTTAATAATAGCTATTCTGACTGGTATGAGATGATATCTCATTGTGATTTTGGTTTGCATTTCTATGATTCATTTTTGAGAAGTGTATGGATATGTATTCCTTTGGGTATGTACCATTTCTCAGTAAATGGATTATTGTGTATTATGGATTATTGTGAATTATTATGTCTTCCCTTAAAAAAGGGAGACGAATAATCCACCCCCTTGTTAAACATATAATAAAAAAAACATAAAAATGGGCAACCAACAGTTCTTGGGGCTGCTCTGTCTATGAAGTAGCCATTCTTTTATTCCTTTGCTTTCTTAGTAAACTTACTTTCATTTGAGACAAAGTTTTGCTCTTGTCACCCAGGCTGAAGTGCAATGGTGTGATCTCAGCTCATTGCAACCTCTGTCTTCCAGGTTCAAGCAATTCTCCTGCCTCGACTTCTCAAGTAGCTTGGATTATAGGTGCCTGCCACCATGCCCAGCTAGTTTTTGTATTTTTAGTAGAGATAGGGTTTCACCACCTTGGCCAGGCTGGTCTCAAACTTCTGACCTCAGGTGATCTGCCCACCTTGGCCTCCGAAAGTGCTGGGATTACAGGTGTGAGCCACAATGCCTGGCCTCACTTGACTCTTTGAATTTGCCCTGAATTCTTTCTTGTGTGAGATCCAAGAATCCTCTTTTTGTATCTGGATCTGAACCCCTTTCTGGTTACAGTTTTAGTCTTCTACCTATAGCCATCACCATTTATTGAATAGGAAGTCCTTTCTCTGTTGCTTGTTTTTGTCAGCTTTGTCAAAGATTAGATGGTTTTCAGTGTGTGGCCTTTTTTCTGGCCTCTTTATTTTGTTCCATTGTCCTCTGTTTCTGTTCTTGTACCATACCATACTGTTTGTGTTACTGCTGCCTTGTATTACAGTTTGAAGTTGGATAGCATGATGTTCTTTTTGCTTAGGATTGCCTTGGCTATTTGGGCTCTTTTTTATTTCCATATGAATTTTAAAATAGTTTCTTCTAGTTCTGTGAAGAATGTCATTGGTAGTTTGATGCAAATAGCATTGAGTCTGTAAATTGCTTTAGGCAGTATGGCCATTTTAACAATATTGATTCTTCCTATCTATGAGCATGGACTGTTTTTTTCATTTGTTTGTGTCATCTCTGATTTCTTTGAGCAGTGTTTTGTAGCTTTTATTGTTGAGCTCTTTCACCTCCCTGGTTACCTGTATTCCTAAATATTTTATTTTTAGTATCCCTCTAACAAGCCCAGACACTGTCTCTGTACTTTGAGATGTAAATTTTACTATCTGATTTTTCCTAGGAGTTGTTTCTTTCATATGCAAATTTAGGTCTATCTAGCTGACAATTGCCTAGAGTAATGAAATAGAAACTGGAAGTCTAAAATAAGAGACAAAAACACTATAGTCCTATGAATCTGTCATATCTACCTTTAGTTGCATTTTTAATACCTCTATGTATTTATTGTCCTGTATATATTGTTCCCTTACCAAAATATATAAAAGAGCTCTAATTAATTGGCTTAACGACAAAATGCTGAAGTAAAATACTTTATCAGATACATAGAAACTTTAACCCCAAATCCTTTTTCAAATTCATGTGACTTAAGTATTTAATAAATAAGCTGGTTTTTAAATTATTGATAAAATGAAATTAGAAATGTCTTCAGAATTGTCCACATACATTATTGTTTAAGCTTATTGGTCAAGCAATTTAATATTTATGTCAGCTGGATGTTATAAAGTGTCAAAATTGGCATGGGGGTTATAAATGTATAAATGCAGATTGAAAGAATTATCTCTGTGTAACTTTTTGATAAATAAGGCATTTAATATTGTTTGTGTAATGAAAACAGCTAAATATTGAGGTATTGGGAGAAAAAACTCATTTACACTTAAAGTTCTTAGGTAAACAACTGAAATTAAGAGGATATAAAATGTTTAATAGAGAAATAACTTTAAATGATGTCTATCACAGTTCTTATAAGTAATCTAGATAAACTATTTTAAAAATAAATCAAGTAAATATAATGGAATAAATGCTTGTAAATTAATTTGTTATATTATTTAGATTATAAAGTTATATTAAATTAATAATAGACAGCCATTAAATATTTGAGTTATTTCCAAATTTCTTAAAAAGTTCACATTAGGAGAAATACCTAATATAGATGATGGGGTGATGGATGCAGCAAACCTCCATGACACATGTATTACTATGTATTAAACTTGTACATTCTGCACATGTACCCCAGAACTTAAAGTACATTAAAAAAATATATATTATAAGAGAGATCCAAGATGGCTGATTACTAGCAGATCAGGATTGCAGCTCCCAGTGAAAGCGCAGAGAACGAGGGGATGCCACACTTTCAGGCGAATATTTGTTGCTCACAGACCAGGAGATTCTCAGCAGAGGAGCCCCACGGGTTGCCAGTGTGACTCTTGTGGCCGATGTGGCAGTTTTGCTGGCACCTCGGTGTGGCGGTTCTTGGTGCAGAGTAAACAGGACTCGGTCCCCTTTTGATCGATGTTTGGAGCTCCAGGAAGGCAGAGGCACCCATTCAGCTGATTGAAAAAGGGAATCAAGAGGGAAGCCAGACCGGAGATTCCCGAGCAGCAAAGCACTATGAATCTCAATGCTGCTGTTTTAGCTGATGCAGTGGGTTGCTCAGATTCCAGCACGGGGAATCAACAAGTTTGATGTCCACTCAGAGACCTAGTTTAAAAGTCAGTAATTACAAAGATGACAGGTGGATAAATTTACAATGATGGGAAGAAACCAGTGTAAAAAGGCTGAGAATACCCAAAATCAGAATGCCTCTCCCTCTACAGGGGATCACAGTTCCTCATCAACAGGGGAACAAGCCCTGATGGAGAACAAGTGCGTTCCATTAACAGAATTAGGCTTCAGAAGGTGGATAATAAGAAACTTCTGTGAGTTAAAAGAATATGTCCTAGCCCAATGTAAAGAAACTAAGAACCTTGAAAAAAGGTTTGACGAAATCCTAACGAGAATAGACAATTCAGAGAGGAATATAAGTGAATTAATGGAACTGAAGAATACAATACTAGAATGCCGTGAAGTATGCACAGGTTTTAACAGTCAAATTGATCAAGCAGAAGAAAGGATATCAGAGGTTGAAGACCAACTTAATGAAATGAAACGAGAAGACAAGATTAGAGAAGAAAGAGTAAAAAGGAATGAGCAAAATCTCCAAGAAATATGGGACTAAGTGAAAAGACCTAATTTATGATTAATAGGTATACCTGAATGTCATGAAGAGAATGAATACAAGCTGGAAAATATTCTTCAGGATATTATTCAGGAAAACTTCCCTAACCTAGTAAGGCAGGACAATATTCAACTCCAGGTAATACAGAGAACACCACAAAGATATTCCTCAAGTAGAGCAACCCCAAGACACATAATCATTAGATTCACCAGGGTTGAAATAAAGGAGAAAATTCTAAGGGCAGCTAGAGAGAAAGGTCAGGTTACCCATAAAGGGAAGCCTATCAGACTCACAGCAGATCTCTCAGCTGAAACCCTACAAACTAGAAGAGAGTTGGGGTTAATATTCAATATCCTCAAAGAAAAGAATTTTCAACCCAGAATCTCATATCCAGCCAAACTAAGCTTCATAAATGAAAGAAAAATAAAATTTTTTGCAAACATGCAAGCACTCAGATATTTCATCACCACCTGGCCTGCTTTACAAGAGCTTCTGAAAGAAGCACTATACACAGAAAGGAACAACTAGTATTAATCATCCCAAAAACTTACCAAAAGGTTAAGAGTATCTCCATAATGAAGAATCTATATCAACTAATGGGCAAAATAGCCAGCTAGCATTAAATGACAATATTAAACTCACAAATATCAATATTGATCCTAAATTTAAATGGATTAAATGCCCCAATCAAATACACAGACAGGCAAATTGAATAAAAAGTCAAAACCCATTGGTACGCTGTATCCAGATCCATCTCATAAGCAAGGACACACAACGACTCAAAATAAAGGATTGGAGGAAGACTCACCAATAAAAGGGAGAGAAAAAACAAAACAAAACAGGAGTTGTAACTTTCATCTCTGACAAGGTGGACTTTAGTGGTGGCAGGGACTAGGGGAGACAAAGAGGGACATTGCGTGGTGGTGGGAGGATCAATGCAACAGCAGGAGTCAATGATCATGGATGTGTGTGCACCCAGTGTAGGAGCACTCAGATGCACGGGACAAGTTTTTAACAACTTATGGGGAGACTTGGACTCCCGCACAGTAATTGTGGGAGACTTTGACACCACATTGTTGATGTTCGATGGATTGACGAGATGGAAAATTGGCAGGGACATCTATGATTGGAACTCAGACCTGGAACAGATGGACTCAGTGAATGTTTGTGCCACAAAGTGAATAAAATACCTAGAAACACAGCTAGCAAATGAAATGAAGAACCTCTTCAAAAAGAACTACAAAGCACTGCTCAAGGAAAACAAAAAAGACATTAGGAGATTAAAAAAAAAAAAAGATTCCATGGTCATGGGAAGAATCAATATCATAAAAATGGCCATCCTGCCCAAAGAAATTTATAGATTCAATGCTACTTCCATTAAACTACCATTGATATTATTCACAGAATTATAAAAAAAACTATTTTAAAATTCAGATGGAACCAAAAAAGAGCTTACATAAGCAAGACAATCCTAAGCAAAAAGAACATAGCTGGAGGCATCATGCTCCCTGACTTCAAACTATACTATAAGTCTACAATAACCAAAACAGCATGGTACTGATATAAAAAGTATCACATATACTCATGGAAGAGCCTAGAAATAAAACTGCACAACTGCAACCGTCTGATCTTTAACAAACCTGACAGAAGCAAGCAATGGGGAAAGGACTCCTTATTTAATAACTGGTGCTCAGATAAGTGGCTAGCCATATGCAGAAAATTGAAACTGGATCCCTTTCTTACATCTTACACAAAAATTAACTCAAGATAGACTAAAGACTTAAGTGTAAAATTCAAAGCTATAAAAACCCCAGAAGAAAATCTAGGCAATACTATTCAGAATATAGGCATGGGCAAAGATTTCATAATGAGAATGCCAAAAGCAATTGCAACAAAAACAAAAATTGACAAATGGGATCTAATTAAATGAAAGAACCTCTGCACAGAAAACAACAACAACAACTATCAACAGACATCCTACCGAATGGGAGAAAATGTTTGCAATCTACCCATCTGACAAAGATCTCATATCCAGAATGTGCAAGGCACTTAAGCAAATTTACAAGAAAAAAACAAACAATCCCATTTAAAGGTGGAAAAAAACATATGAACAGATACATCTCAAAAATGACATACATGCAGCCAACAAACATACAAAGGAAAGCTCAACATCATTTAAAGAGATCCTTAAAGATAAATGGAAATCAAAACCACAATGAGATACCATCTCATGACAGTAAAAATGGCAATTATTAAAAAGTCAAGGAACAGCAGATGCTAGTGAGGTAGCTGAGAAATAATGCTTTTAAATTGTTGGCAGGAATGTATATTAGTTCCACCATTGTGAAGACAGTGTGGTGATACCTCAAAGATTTAGAGCCAAAAATACTATTTGACCCAGCAATGCCATTACTGGGCATATGCACAAAGGAATATAAATCATTTTATTATAAAGATAAATGCACATGTATGTTCATTGCAGCACTATTCACAATAGCAAATACATGGAATCAATCCAAGTGTCCATCAATGATACACTGGATAAAGAAAATGTGGTACATAATCCATCATGAAATACCATGCAGCCATAAAAAGAAATGAGACAATGTCCTTTACAGGAACATGGATAAAGCTGGAAGCCATTATCCTCAGCAAACTAATGCAGGAAACAAAACCTAACACTGCATCTTCTCACATATAAATAGGGGCTTAACAATGAGAACACATGGACACAGGAAGTGAAACAACACTCACTGGTGCCTGTCAAGGGAGGGTGGATGTGAAGAGCATTAGGAAAAAAGCTAACACATGTTTGGCTTAATACATGGGTGATGGGTTGTTAGTTACTGCAAACCACCATGGCACACGTTTACCTATGTAACAAATGTGCACATCCTGCACATATACCCTGGAACTTAAAAAATAAAATGAAAATAAAGAAATATAAATTTTAAAAAATCACTGGTTGTCAAAGTTTGAAGAAAAATAGTCAGAGTGCAAAAGACTTCTAGGAAAATTAAACTACTCTGTCTGGCAATGGTGGATACATGCCATTATACAATTGTCCAAACCCATAGAATATAAAACAATGAGTGAACCCTCAGGTAAATTGTGAAATATATGGGAAATTTCTGTACCTTACTTTCGGTTTTGCTGTGATGCTGAAACTGCTCTAAAAAATCATCTTAAAAAAGAAAAGACAAAAGAAAGCAAAAAAACAAAAACAAAAACAAAAAAACAACCAAACCTGCCATCCAAGAAAAGGCCAGTTCCAGATGGTTTCAATACTACATTCTACAAAATATTTGGATAAGTAATATTTTTTTACAGATCTTCTTAAAAGTTGGAGAGAACACTTGACAACTGTTTTTTGGCCAATATTTTTCTGACACCAAAACCGATCAAACATGTAACAAGTAAAAAACAACAACAACAAAAATACAGACTAATTAATATCTATTAAGAATATGAATACAAGATACTAGCAATCTGAATCTAGCGGTATATTTAAAAAATTATACACCATAACAAAGTCTTATTTATCTTAAGAACATCAAGTTGGTTTAACATCTGAAAATCAATTAGTGTAATGCATCATATTAATGGGAAAAAAATCACATGATCATTTCAATATATTCAGGAGAATTATTTGGCAAAATTCAGTAAACTTTAATGCTAAAATTACTCAACATACCAGGAATAGAAGAAACATTTCAACATGGTAAAAGGCATCTGTGAAACTAATTTCAAACATTATGGTGAAAGATTTAATGGTTTTTCCCTAAAATTAGGAGCGAGACAAATATACCTTCTTCCATTAATCTTACTCTGGAAGTACTAGTATGTGCAATTAGACAAGAGAAATAAATTACAACAAATATATACTGGAAAGAAAAGTAAAATTATCTCTCCTTGCAGATAACATGATCAAGTAGGTAGAAAATCATAAAGAATCCACTATAATACTATAGGAGCTAGTTAATGAGTTTGATAAGATTGCAGGATAAAAGACCAATATACAAAAATTAACTATTTTAACAAAATGCAATAAACAATCCAAAAATAAAATAAAAATCAACTACATTTACTTAAATATCAAAAAGAATAAAACATTTATAAATAAATTTAACCAAAAAAGTGCAAAACTTATATTTTAAAACTTCAAAACATTGTTGAAAGATCTATATAATTGGGAAAACATCCTAATTTCATGAGTCAGAGAACATAACATTGACAAAATGGCAAGAATCCCAGCTGACAATTCATAAAATTTGGCAAGTTGATTTAAAAAAAATCACATGGAATTACAATAAACCAAGAATAGAAAAAAAAAAAAAAAATGAAAATAAGACCAAATTAGAAGAACTTACCCTTTCTGATTTCAAAAGCTAGTAGAGAACAGTGGTAATCATGACATCTTGATAATGGCACAAAGATAGACATGTTATCAATGGAATAGAAATGAAAGTCCAGAAATAAGCCCACACATCTGTAGCTAACTAACTTTTGGCAGGGTGACAAGACCAGCTAGTTGGAAAAAATAATGCCTTTTTAACAAATGATGCTTGGACAACCAGATAGCCATAGATAGAACAATGAAGTTGAAAAACTATTTCATTCTGTATATAAAAATTAATTTAATCTAAATTAAACACCAAAATGTAAGTGCTAAAGCTACAACTCTCTTAAAAAAAACATAGGGGCAAATCATTATGACCTTGATTTTGGCAAAACATTCTTAGATGTAATGCCAAGATCAGGAGAAAAAATACTGAAAAATAGAAAAATTGAATATTCATCAAAGTTCAGAACTTTTGTGTTTTAAAGGTCAACATTGAAAGAACTGAAAAGAATCCACAAAAATCACATAAACTATTTGCACATCACATATCTGATAAAGGATCTGTATCCATAATATTTAAAGAACTCTTGCAACTCAAAAATAAAAAGACAAATAACACAATTAAAAATTGACAAGAGATGTCACAAGACAGTTCTCTATGGAATATTATACAAATGACCATATAGCACATGAAATGATGCTTGATATCATTATTCATCAGGGAAATAGAAATCAAAACTGCAATGAGATATCACTTTATTTCCACTAGCATGGCTAGAATCAGGAAGTCAAACAATAAGTGTGAAGAGGATGTGGAGAAGTTAGAACTCTCACACACTGTGGGTGAGTGTGTGAAATGGTGTGTTGCTACTGTTTTGAAAAACAGTGTGGCAGTTCTTCAAATAATTAATGAGTCAGCAATTCAACTCCTAAGTATATACCTAAGATATGCAAAAACATGTCCACGCAAAAACTTTTACAAAAATATTTAGAGATGTATTATTTATAATAGCCAAAGGTGGAAATAACCCAAATATTCATTAACTAATGAATGGATAAAGAAAATATGGTATATATATCCATAGAGTGGAATATTATTTAGCCATAAAAATGAAATACTGATATGTGTTACAATGTGGATTAATCTTCAAAACAGAGAGAGAGAAAAAGACAAAGAGAGAAAAAGAGAAAGGGGATTGGCTCATGTGATTTTGGAGGCTGAAAAATCCAGCATCTGCTGAGCAGGTCAGCAGGTAGAGAACTCAGGAAAGAGTTAATACAGAATCTTGAGCTTGAAAGCATTCTGCTAATGGAATTTCCTCCTCTTCGTTGGAAGAGCTCAGTCTTCCTCTTATAATCATCAGCTTATTGAATGAGGCCCACTGCATTATAAGGGGTTACCTGCTTTACTCAAGGTCTCCTGATGTGAATGCTAATCTAATCTAAAACATACTTGCATGATCACATTTAGGCATGTTTGGACAAATACCTGGGTACTGTGGCCTAACCAATTTGGCTCATAAAATTAGCCATCACACATTCTATTAAGTATGGAGATGATAAGACTATGAGGAAGAGAAATAAAACATAAGAGAGAAATAAGATATAGTGAAGATGGGATGCAGAATAAAAAAGAAGCTTAAAATCAGATCTATAATTATCTTCTTTGTCCTTGGAGATCATCAGGAAGAGAGTAGGGAATGACAAGAGGATGATCATCTCAGATAGGCTAAGGATTTGGGTTCATGGCCACAGAACAGAAAATGATTCCAAAGCATGTAGGCAGAGAATCAAAACAGTTTCTTGCTTTCTGCTGTGACCTGATAAAGACTATACCATGAATAAAGAGTGCATGAGGAAAAAAAAAAAAAAAAGGCCTACTTAGAGGCACAGGACCAAACAATGGTTTCACCCTACTGTCAAAGAAAAAAATAATAATTTCAAGAATCTATATGGCTTATTTATTTGAGTTGGAAGTCAAATGTCAAATACACATAGGGCTCAGGTATTTCCCAACTAATAAATTTACAAAAATTACTCCCATTTAGTGATATCTCTGAATGATACAAACAACAAAAAAAAAACCTTGCTCCAAATGACAAAATATAAATGTGAATAAAGCCTCCTGAAAAAGATCACAGCTGAATACATCAGTCACAAGTCTGCTGTCAAAAGACAAGGATTTAGTACATTCAATTTGTGTAAAAGTATACTTGGCACATAGCACTTGTTAGGAATTATTGAGATTTTGTTTTTCCTAGAATCATGGCAATTACTCTGAGAGCAGAAATTTTAAAAGTTATAGTAAAAGTCAGGAGACAGTGGAATATATCTTCCCATGCATCAGAGAAAACAGATGTTAATACAATATTCTATATCAACTAAACAGTTTATTCAAGAATAATAACAAAGTAAAGAAATGTGAAAACAAATGAAGACTTAGAGAGGTAACCAACAAATTCCTTGGCTCTGTCCTTCCTATTAGATGTTACATTTTCATATGTAGGAAACTTATCCAGATGGAACAAGTGACCTATAAGAAGCAATGATGAGCAAAGGAATAGTTAAAAATGTGTATAAATATTCATTAACTGCAAAAATAATTATTTACTGGAAGGTTATAAAAGGAAGTTGAAACTAACAAAATGTAAGAGGAGAAAAAATAAATCAAAAGTAAAGGGTCTAACCATTGTATAAGGTTTAGAAAAATAGTAAGGGATAGTAAAGGTACTAAATAAATATAGGATTTTATGTCAAATATTCATGCTAAAAAAGTGAGACAGTAGACATTAATTTTAAATGTCAATAAAATGAATTTGAACAGCCTACATTTTATAGTTAAGAGGCAAAAATTCTCAGATTTAATTTTTTAAATGCTAGCTATATGCTCTTTAACAGAGGGACAAAGTATAATGGAAGGTTGAAAATAAAAGGACAGTTATAGGTACAATAAAAGGGTATATAAGGTGAATATTATAAAAAAAAGCTGGTGAAAAATATTAACATTTAGTATATATTTACATATAAAATATATACTTTAAAAAGATGATAGAATAAAAAAGTCATTATAAACTGAAAAAAGGACAATGCTCTGGCAATCATAAGTGTAAAATGTGTATAGCACATATCATTGCCTTAAAATTAAAATGATAAATTTGCTGAGAAAAATTTAAACTCTGTAATTATAGTGTTCAGATTTTAAAACTAGTTTCTCAATAAATAATGTTTCAAGCAGGTGACCATCATTCAGTAAGGAGATATACATATATATAGTTAATTACTTCAATTAATATAGTTTAATTAATACTTTGACTCTAGTTCACCCAATCATTAGAGATCAAAAGTTGAGACGATCCAAGATGGCCAAATAGGAACAGATCTGGAGTGCAGTTCCCAGCAAGAACGCAGAGGGAGAGTGATTACCACATTTCTAAATAAATTTTTACTGCCCACAGACCAGGAGATCCCCTGGTGGAAAAGTGCCAGGAGTCTCCAGCATGGCTGTTTCAGCCAGCGCATTGGGTCTCCACTCAAAAACTCACATAAATCTGGGCAGCCATTTCAATAGGTGCCTGGAACAACTAGGAGACAGAGTCAACCATTCAACTGAAACAAAAGGGGCTGAAACAGGAAGCCAGGTGATCTGGCTTAGTGGGTTCCATCCCCACAAAACCAGCAATCTGAAATGTTCTGGATTGAGAGTTTCAAGCAAGCACAGCTGGACCTGGGATGGTCCAGCTCTGTGGGGGGAAGGGCATCTGCCATTACTGAGGCAGTCTGCCACTACCAAGGCAGTCCACCATTACCAAGAAAATTCACCATTACCAAGGCAGTCCATCATTACAGAGACAGTCCACCATTACTGAGGCAGATCTAACTATATCCCTATAAAAAAAACCACAAGGAAGTTCACACAGCAGCTGGGCAGAGCCCACGGCAGCTCAACAACACCTCTGCTGGCAGACTGTGACTAGGCCACCTCCTCGCTAGGCAGGGCATCTCTTAAAAAAGGCAGCAGCATGTCAGGAACTTATAAATAAAGTCCAACCTTCCCAGGACAGAACACCTGAGAAAAAAGTGGTTATGAGTTCCACTGCAGCAGACTTAAACAGCTCTGAATGGAACAACAGAGCTCACAGCACAGCACTTGACCTTCTATAAGGGATAGACTGTCTCCTCAAGCAGCTGTCTGACCCTTGTGTATCCAAAGAGACATCTCATAAAGGAGAGCTCAGGTTGACATCTGATGGGTATCCTTCTGGGACAAAGATAACAGAAAAAGAAACTGGCAGCAACCCTTACTGTTCTGCGGCCACCACAGGTGATCCCCAGGCAAGCAGGGTCTGGAGTGGACCTCCAGCAGTCCTACAGCAGAGGGGCCTGACTGTTAGAAGGAAAACTAGAAAACAGAAAGAAATAACTTCATCATCAACATAAAGTACATCCACTCAGAGACCCCATCCAAAAGTCACCAACTACAAAGACCATAGGTAGATAAATCCACAAAGATGGGAAGAAATCAGGACGAAAAGGTTAAAAACACCCAAAACCAGAATGCCTCTCCTCCTCCAAGGGATCACAACTCCTCACCAGCAAGGGAACCAGGCTGGATGGAGAATGAGTCTGACGAATTGACAGAAACAGGCTTCAGAAAGTGGGTAATAAAAACTTCTCTGAGCTAAAAGAACATGTTCTAACCCAATGCAAAGAAACTAAGAAACTTGAAAAACAGTTTGATGAAATGCTAATGAGAATAAACAGCTTAGAGAAGAATATAAATGCATTGATGGAGCTGAAAAACAACACGAGAATTTCGCAAAGCACACACAAGTTTCAATAGCCAAATTGACCAAGCAGAAGAAAGGATATCAGAGACTGAAGATCAACTCAATGAAATAAAACAAGAAAGCAAGATTAGAGAAAAAAGAGTAAGAAGAAATGAACAAAGCTTCAAGAAATACGGAATTATGTGAAAAGACCTAATCTATGATTGATAGGTGCACCTGAATGTAACAGAGAGAATAAATCCAAGCTGGAAAACACCCTTCAGGATATTATACAAGAGAACTTCCCCAACCTAGCAAGGTAAGTCAAATTCAAGTCCAGGAAATACAGAGAACACCACAAAGACATTCCTCAAGAAGAGCACCACAAGGCACATAATCATCAGATTCACCAGGGTTGAAATAAAGGAAAAATGCTAAGGGTAGCCAGAGAGAAAGGTCGGGTTACCTACAAAGTGAAGCCCATCAGACTCACAGTGGATCTCTTGGCAGAAACCCTACAAGCCAGAAGAGAGTGGGGGCCAATATTCAACATCCTTAAAGAAAAGAACTTTCAACCTAGAATTTCATATCCAGCCAAACTAAGCTTCATAAATGAAGGAGAAATAAAATCCTTTACAAACAAGCAAGTACTCAGAGATTTCATCACCACCAGGTCTCCCTTACAAGAGCTCCTGAAAGAAGTACTAAACGTAGAAAGGAACAACCAGTACCAGCCACTCCAAAAATGCACCAAATGGTAAAGAACATCCACACAATGAAGAACAACTTCAACAATGAAGAAACTGTATCATCTAGTGGGCAAAAAGACCAGCAAGCATCAAAATGACAGGATCAAATTCACATGTAACAATATTAACCTTTAAAGTAAATGGGCTAAATGCCCCAATCAAAAGACACAGACTGGCAAATTGGATAAAAAGTCAAAACACATAGGTGTGCTATATCCAGGAAGCCCATCTCACATGCAAGGACACATATAGACTCAAAATAAAGGGATGGAGGAAGATTTACCAAGCAAATGGAGAGAAAAAAAAAAAAGCAGGAATTGCAATCCTAGTCTCTGACAAGATAGACTTTAAACCAACAAAGATCAAAAGAGACAAAGAAGGGCATTACATAATGGAAAAAGGATCAATGCAACCAGAAGAGCTGATGATCCTAAATATATTTGCGCCCAACACAGGAGCACCCAGATACATAAAGCAAGTTCTTAATGACCTACGAAGAGACTTAGACTCCCACACAATAATAGTGGGAGAATTTAACACTTCACTGTCAATATTAGACAGACCAACAAGACAGAAAATTAAGAAGGATATCCAGGACTTGAATTCAGATCTGGACCAAGCAACTCTAATAGACATTTACAGAACTCTCCACCCCAAATCCACAGAATATACATTCTTCTCTGCTCCACATCACACCTACTCTAAAATTGATGACATAATTGGAAGTAAATCACCCCTCAGCAAATGCAAAAGAACAGAAATCATAACAAACAGTCTCTCAGACCACAGTGCAATCAAATTAGAACTCAGAATTAAGAAATTAACTTAGTACTGCAAAACTTCATGGAAACCAAACAACTGGCTCTTGAATGTTGACTGGATAAATGATGAAATGAAGGCAGAAATAAAGATGTTCTTTGAAACCAACAAGAATGAAGACACAATGTAGCAGAATCTCTGGGACACATTTAAAGCAGTGTCTAGAGGAAAATTTATAGCAATAAATGCCCACATGACAAGAAAGGAAAGATCTAAAATCGACACCCTATTATCAAAATTGAAAGAGCTAGTGGAGTAAGATCAAAAAACACTCAAAAGCTAGCAGAAGACAAGAAACAACTAAGATCAGAGCAGAACTGAAGGAGATAGAGATGCAAAAAAAAACTTCAAAAAATTAATAAATCCAGAAGCTGGTTTTTTGAAAATATCAAAAAATAGGGAAACCACTAGCCAGATTAATAAAAAAGAAAAGGGAGAAGAATCAAATAGATGCAATAAAAAATGATAAAGCGGGTATCACCACAGATTCCACAGAAATACTAACTACCATCAGAGATTACTACAAAGAACTCTATGCACATAAACCAGTAAACCTGAAAGAAATGGATAAATTCTTGGACACTTGCACCATCCCAAGCCTAAACCAGGAAGAATTCAAAACCCTGAATAGACCAATAACAATGGCTGAATTTGAGACAGCAATTAATAGCCTATCAAACAAAAAAAGCGCAGGTCCAGATGGGTTCACAGCTGAATTCTAACAGACATACAAACAGGATCTGCTACCACTCCTTCTGAAACTCTTCCAAACAATCCAAAAAGAGAGAATCCTTCCCAAATCATTTTATGAGACCAACATCATCCTGATACCAAAACCTGGCAGAGACTCAACAAGAAAAGAAAACTTCAGGCCAATATCCCTGATGAACATAGACGCAAAAATCTTCAATAAAATACTGGCAAACTGATTGCAACAGCACATCAAATAGCTTATTCATCACCATCAAGTAGACTTCATCCTGAGGATGCAAGGCTGGTTCAACATACACAAGTCTATAAACGTAATTCACCACATAAACAGAAGCAAAGACAAAAACCACATGATTATCTCAGTAGATGCAGAGAAGGCCTTTGATAAAATTCAACAGCCCTTTATGCTAAAAACCCTCAATAAACTAAGTATTGATCGAACATATCTCAAAATAATAAAAGCTATTCATGACAAACCAACAGCCAATATCACACTGAATGGGCAAAAACTGGAAGCATTCCCTTTGAAATCTGGCACTAGACAAGGATGCCCTCTCTCACCACTCCTATTCATATAGTATTGGAAGTTCTAGCAAGAGCAATCAGCCAAGAAAAATAAATAAAGGGTATTCAATTAGGAAAGGATGAAGTCAAATTGTCTATTTGCAGATGACATGATTGTATATTTAGAAGACCCCATTGTCTCAGCCCAAAATCTCCTGAACCTCATAAGCAACTTCAGCAAAATCTCAGGATACAAAATCAATGTGCAGAAATCATAAGCATTCCTATACACCAATAACAGACTTAAAGAAAGCCAAATCAAGAATGAACTGCCATTCACCAATGCTACAAAGAGAATAAAATACCTATGAATACAACTAACAAAGGATGTAAAGGACCTTTTCAAGAAGAACTACAAATCACTGCTCAAGGAAATAAGAAAGGATGCAAACAGATGGAAAAACATTCCATGCTCATGGTTAGGAAGAATCAATATTGTGAAAATGGCCATATATCCCAAAGTAGTTTATAGATTCAATGCTACCCCCATCAAGCTACCTATCACCCTCTTCACAGAACTGGAAAAAGCACTTTAATCTTCATATGGAACCAAAAGAGAGCCCACATAGCCAAGTCAATTCTAAGCAAAAAGAACAAAGCTGGAAGCTTTGTTTGTAGTCACTACCTGACTACAAGGCTACAGTAATCAAAACAGCATGGTACCGAAAGAGAGATTTGTAAGATCAAAGAAAGAGAGATTTGTAAGATCAAAGAAAGAGCTTTGTTTGTAGTCACACTTTCTTTGTAGTCACTACCTGACTACAAGGCTACAGTAATCAAAACAGCATGGTACCGAAAGAGAGATATAGACCAATGAGACAGAACAGAGGCCTTGGAGGCAATGCCACACATCTACGACTGTTTGATCTTTGACAAACCTGACATAAACAAGCAATGGCGAAAGGATTTCCTGCTTCATAAATGGTGTTGGCAAAACTGGCTAACCATGTGCAGAAAGCAGAAACTGGACCCCTTCCTGACACCTTACACTAAAATTAACTCCAGATGGATTAAAGACTTAAACATAAGACCTAACACCATAAAAACCCTAGAAGAAAACCTAGGCAAAACCATTCAAGACATAGGCATAGGCAAGAACTTTATGACTAAAACAACAAAAGCATTGGCAACAGAAGCTAAAATAGACAAATGGGATCTATTTAAACATAAGAGCTTCTGTACAGCTAAAGAAGCAATCATTAGAGTGAAGCAGCAACCAACAGAATGGGAGAAAATTTTTGCCTTCTACCCATCTGACAAAGGGCTAATATCCAGAATCTACAAAGAACTAAAACAGATTTACAAGAAAAAAGCAAACAAATCCATTCAAAAGTGGGTGTAGGATATGAACAGACACTTTTCAAAATAAGGCATATATGAGGCCAACAAACATATGAAAAAATGCTCATCATCACTGGTCATTAGAGAAATGCAAATCAAAACCACATTGATATACCATCTCAGGCCAATTAGAATGGCGACCATTAAAACATATGGAGACAACAGATGCTGGAGAGGATGTGGAGAAATAGAAACACTTTTACACTGTTAGTGGGAGTGTACATTAGTTCAACCATTGTGGAAGACAGTGTGGCAATTCCTCAAGGACTTAGAAATAGAAATTCCATTTGACCCAGCAATCCCATTACTGAGTATATATCCAAAGGATTGTAAATCATTCTATTATAAAGACACATGCACATGTATGTTCATTGCAGCACTGTTTGCAATAGCAAAGACCTGGATGTTTGCCCATCGATGATAGACTGGACAAGAAAAATGTGGCACATATACACCATGGAATACTATGCAGCCATAAAAAACGATGAGTTCATGTCCTTTGTAGGGACATGGATGAATCTGGAAACTGTCATCTTCAGCAAGAATAGAAAATCAAACACCACATGTTCTCACTCATAGGCAGGTGTTGAACAATGAGAACACATGGACACAGGGAGGGGAGCATCACACACTGGGGTCTGTTGTGGGGGACTATGGGAGAGAAGCAGGGAGTAGGGAATTGGGGAGGGATAACATGGGAAGAAATGCCAGATATAGGTGACAGGGATAGAGGTAGCAAACCACACTGCCATGTATGTACCTATGTAACAATCCTGCATGTTCTGCACATGTACCCCAGAATTTAAAGTGCAATAAAATAGATAATAAAATAAAGATCAAAAGATTTTTTTTGAGCACACCTGGATAATTTACAAATAATCTACTGTTCTGCAAATCAAAAGTCTACAAACGGTTAATAATCAATAGCAAGTAAAATAGATTATTTTAAAGAAATACATTTAAACTAGATGCCAATGGCAGAATAAAAGTCCAGAAGTCACTACATCTCATTGTATGTTTGAGACAAAACAGACATTGCATGTTTTGAGAGAAGCTCCCATATAATTCATGAATACAAGAAAATTTAACTCTAAATTATAAAATATTTAGAAATAAATGAAAATCAAGTTAACATAGAGACAACTTAAGGGATTCAACTATACTTGTTATTAAAAGATGTATAGACTTATATGTTTATAAAAAAGCAAGGACTGAATATTAATGAGCTAAGAATTTAACTCAAGATTAGAACAAAGAACAAGAGTATATGCTCAAGAAAAGCAAAAAAATAAAAAATAAAAAACTATAAAATATACAATAAAATGAAGACTACAAAATTCACTTGAGATAACAAGTTTGAACTGGCCTAAATCTGACAAAAACTTAAATTGAGGAACATAAAATACAATTATACATATTTTCCCAGAGGACAGGTGTGAAGAACTTGGGCAGTAATACAAATTCTCATAAAGTGCTGAAGGGAGTGATAATTGTTACAATCATTTTAGATCATTATTTATCAACATAAGACAAAACATATATACACTTTAAATCACCAATATTCTTTATTAATTATGTATAATTCAGATAAACTAACATGTATGTGAATGTGGAATGTGTATAGGAGAGATCAGTGAATGATTATTTATAATAATAAAATATTTGAGAAAAAACAATGTTCATCAGGAGAATGGATAACTTATATTTATATGATAAAATACTACACTGAAGGTAAAATGAATAAAATTTAACTATAGATATGAGTAGGGATAATTTCAGAATAGAATGAATAAGCAGAACTGAATAATAATATGACTTTCTTTAAATTTGAAAAGTATTTAGCTATTTGTTAAAAAATGGTTTTTGTACCATTCCCTTCCTTCTTATCTTCAGAGACTCCAATTCAAATATAAGTGATTTTGATATCACTCACAGGTCTCAGAGTCTTTGTTCATTTTTTTCTATATGTTTTCTCTGTGTTCTTCAGATTCAATCATTTCTTTTGACATAGCTTTGAGTTCACTGACTCATCCCTTTTCATCTCCATTTCACTATTGAGCCCATTCTGTCGTTTCCCATGTTATATTTTAAGATACTAAATTTCCAATTAAAAAGCAGTTTATATGTTCTTGCTGAAAACTTCTATATTTCTACTTGCTTCAGATCTATTCACCTTAACTTATGAAACTCATTATAAGATCTGCTTTAAAGTCTTGCTTTGTAATTGAAACATCCAAGTAATCTCAGGGTCAGCATTTGTTGGTTGTCATTTCCTTGCAAGATTTTGATATTTCCCTTGATTTTTGCCATGTAGAGTAATTTTGGATCATATTCTAGACATTTTAAATAATATATGTGGACCTCTTATTTCTGTTAAAATCTTGAGAACACTGATTTTAGTTTTGTTTAAGCAGGTAATCAATGCAATTAACTTCAGACTGCAAGTTCTTTCTCCCGTTTTGTGGACTGTGGTTCTAGTATCAGTTGAGTTTTCAAATCATTTGCTTAATTATTTGATCTCTCCTAGGTATGTGCCCCTCAGCAAATGCTCTGGAACTTGTGCATACATGTACATAAAAGTTCAATTCTTGAAGCCTTTGATATGGGAGTGGAAAGAGGGAGATGGTCCACACATGTGCAGCTTGAGAGTTACCCCAGGACTTATATCACATCATACATAGAGTTAGGAATCTGCTTCTCGTGATCTGTTTTCTCAGGGAACCATAAGAGGTTCCCTTTATCCATTTTTATGTCCATCAAGGTGACATTCTCTTACAGTTTTAGCCTCCGAGGCTTTCACACAATTTTGCATGATTGGACCTGCCCTGTGCAATGTGACAAGAGAAGCAAGAACATGTAGCAGTGATTCTAGTCATTTTTTTTCTGACATCTCTATACAGAGGGGCAGGTTTTCTGGTGGTGTCTGAGCACCTCTGTGAATAGACACGCTCCTATAATACAATTCTGTGAATGGAGTCGGTCTTGGAGGAGGACTTAAAAAGAAAAAAAAAAGTTTCTATTTATGATTTTTTTTAAGAGGAATTTTTTTTTCACATTCTGTGGGGACTTTTTTTTTTCTTTTTTTTGGTCCTCTTGCTATAAAGATACCTGCTTTTGGAAATTTTGCAGTCCCCACCCCATACGTTTCTGATTTGACCTGCTCATCTGGGAGATATATGGAAGAGAAACAAGAAGCTCACCAATATACTGTGGATAATTCTTCACATTTTGACTCTCTCCCCAATTGTTTTTCTATTATTCAGTTTCCTGAGAGTCTTCAGGTAGTTGCTATGGTATTCATCTAAAGGTTTTGCTGTAATCACTGAGAGAAATGTTATGCTTTTCTCGCTTGCTCCATCTTGGCTCTACCCTAAGGCTATCATTAATTTTTTTGAATAAACTTTATTTCAGAATAACTCTAGATTTATATGAAAGTTGCAAAGGTAGTACAGATGGTACTTAAATACTGCTTACTCAACTTCTTCTAATATTAATATTTTCCATTTTTATAATACATTTTTCTAAACTAGACATTATTTTTGATAACACATTAATATCAAGTAAAACTCCAGGCTTTACTCAGATTTTCCATATTTTTTCACTAATCTCTAGTTCTTTTTTGTTTTAGTATTCACTCTAAGGGATCTTGTTGTATTTAAAATAGTACACTTTGAATATAAAACTTAGAAAAAAAATGGCTAATATTCTAAGCACTTTTCAATATTTGAGACCACCATTAGCAGATGCTGGGGAATGCACTGTTTGCTGTGGCTCTAAGATGTCTCTTGGCAGAGGAAATCTGTTTTGACTATTTGGTTGAGCTAACCTTGCTATCAGTGATTCTTTGAGAGTTCTAGGTATGTGGCATCTTGACCCACATTCACATGGCCACTGCCACCTGCTTGGTCACTCCCTCTTCTAACTCCATGAGTTAAGCTCAGAATGACATTGCTAGGCCCCTTCCTCCGCCACCTGGGTTAGATACCAAGCTGAGAAAGATATTTGTAGTGATCAGAAGGCTCTAGTGAGAGGCTGTTGCATATGAAAAGATTAAATATAATTTCCAGGACACCTAAGGAAAATGTTAAGAAGCCAGGATCTATGGGAGAGTGGATAAAGTCAGAAGACGGACAAATATCTTAGATCAAAGAAGTAAACTGAAAACCAGGACAGGACATCTGAACAGGTCACACAGGAAAGGATCAGTATCCATGGGTCCAGGACCAGGTCAAAAGACACAGGAAGGAGGGTGAAATTCACCTATGTAAAAATAAATACAATTTTAATTATTTTTAAAAGGAATAACAGCATAGATAATACATGAGATTGAAAAATAGTATTAACATTTTCATAGGAATGAGATGATCCTCAAAAAAGCCTCACTGGGTTCTGGCTTCTGTTGAAGGACAATAAGGACTGGAGTACTGAGGGTCTTCTAATCCGCACAGTGAGCCATGGCTCTAGCTCCTTTAGAGAACCTCCCAAGATTCTGAGTTGAGGTGGACATCTGGTGCTCATCTTACTGTCTAATTTGCTCCTTTCCTTTTCTTACCGGGTCTCGAATTTTTATTTCATTTCCTTTTACTCTCTTCAACATTATTTCCCAAACTCTGCTTTGCTTTTTTCTTTTCTGGTATGGCAGATAAACTAAAACGGATGTTCAAGAAAACTTTCAGGATTCTCTTCCACCTCCCCATTACATTTGCTGGCAAGCCTGGCTCATATTGAAAGGCATAAAGGGACTAAACAGCTACTATTTACTGAAGGTTTACCATGGCCAAGGTACTATTTTCTTATTAATAGTAAAATAACTGTAAAAGCTGTCACTATTTAACTTTTAGAATAGAAAGCTGAGACTCAAAGAGGTCAAGTGACTCCTCAGGTCACAGCTAGAAAGTGGGAAGCAACTCTCTACCTATTGTCATTACACTGCTTCCTCCAGAAGCTTCTAAACCACATACGAGTCTCTTCAGGAGCTCAGATGTAGAAATGTCAACCACATCAGCTAGGAGTTTTTCTTCTATAAAATACTAAAATTATACAGTTTCTGAAATAGAAAAGCACCATAAATTAATCATTGTCCATATAACTGTTAAAGGAATATCTACCAGTCTTTCACAGGCATGCATACACACATTGTTTGGTACAACTTCTCGGAATACAGTGGAATAAACATAGCACGGGGGACGTGTTACACGCTTCAGGTGTTATGACTAAGCACAGTAGGTGTGTAGACTCAGGAATTTTAACTACTTAAAAAATGTCATAAAAAAAAAAAAAAGTCATAATTTTGAAAACTTCCCTGATTCTCATATTTACTAAAAGTTTAAAGTATAATTTATAAATTAAAAATAAAGCACTCAATATGTAGTTTCTCACTCATGGATACGGACATGACTTCAATTGCAGACTACCAGAAACTCCCATTTGGCAATACTCAGATTTCCAAAGTCAGTATCCCATAAGAGTTCTGAACACTCTGTTGAGTTTTACACACACACACACACACACACACACACACACACAATTTTTATATGGAAAAGGAAATTACTGGGCATGATATATGCTTACTCTTGTGCCATATAACTAATAATTTTCACAGTGACCATTTAACGTGTTAAATAACTCTTAGACTATGCCCATTTTGCCAAAAGTTCACTGTTACTTTATTAAAATATGGATAACACAGAAAAGTACATGATTTGGGTCCAGGTTATGTAGTCGATTGTGCTCTTTTAAAAATGGGTTTTTCAAGCATTGTCAAGCCCCAAGTCATCAAATTTATGATTCTTAGCTTGTGTGAGCTTCCTCCTCTAGACTTCCTGCATGATCCATCCCCATCGTGGAATAAAAACCTCCATGATGTTCAGGCCATTCAAGTCAATGATTTGAAAGTAATTTTTCATTCCTACTTCAATATCCTCACCTAGGCTTTTTCTTCTGCTCAAGATGCTAATTTATCATTTTAAATAAATAATGAGTAAATGAGTGACTGAATGAATGAGACCCTTATTCAAGTACTGCCTATCTCCTCTCTGCACACCTAAACACTCAGTCTCTGCTTTTCAACTTCTAAGGCAATGTCTTAATAACATATTCCCAAAACACATGTTCATTGATATCCATTATAAACAAAGCTCTGTGGATGGCCACAAAAAATTAACAATACCTTTATCTTTAAATATACTGCAATCCAATAGTTAAAATCCTATCTTCAGATATTTTCAATGTAATCAATCTTTAGAAAACATATTTGGAAGGTACAAGAAGGGCTTAGAGTTATTTTGTCTACTTTAGTATTTAACTGCACATCTTCCAGCTGGTGTTTAACTCCTCTCACCTTGAAAGCACAAATCAGATAATGGTTTTCTCTGCACTCATGTGCCTACACACACTGAAGTAAAGAGTAACTATGCTATAAATATTAACCAAGGAAAGGCACTGATTAAATTAGAAACAGAGTGGCATGTCTGGAGACTTGAGTTTTAAAGAAATGGAAATAAGGAGTGAGAGGCAGAGCAAGATGGCTGAATAGAAGCCTCCATCAACTGTCCCCACTATGGAAACATCAAATTTAACAACTATGTACACAACAAAGCCACCTTCTTATGAACCAAAAATCAGGGGAGCACGCCTAGTACCTGGTTTTAACTTTGTATTGCTGTAAAGTTAAAACCAGGTAGCACTGAAAGGGGTAGGAAAGACAGTCTTGAATCACCAACACCACCCCTCCGCCATGCCCCAGTAGTGACCAAATGTCGTGGAGAGAAAATCTATGCACTTAAGGTGGGGAGAATGCAGTGACTGTGAAAGTTTCCATTGAACTCAGTGCTTCCCTGTTATGGCAGAAAGCAAAACCTGGCAGAACTCAGTCAATGCCCACCCATGGAGGTAGCATTTAGACCAGCCCTAACCAGAAAGGGATCACCCTTCCAAGTGGTCGGAACCTGAGTTCTGACAAGCCTCAACACTGTGAGCTAAAGTGCTCTGGGGTCATAAATCATCTTGAAAGGTAATCTAGGCCACAAGGACTATAAATCCTAGGCAAGTCCTAGTGTTATACTGGGCTCACAGCATGTGGACTTGAAAGGAATGTGACCTAGTGAGAAAACAGATAGGGTGGCTAAGAGAGTGCTTGCACTACTCCTCCTTCAACCCAAGGAGTGAAAGTAACTCCTTCCTTCTGCTTGAGGAGCAAAGAGGAAAAGAGTAAAGATAACTCTGTCTTGAATCTTGGATACCAGCTCAACTATAGTAGCATAGGGCACCAGGCAGAGTTCTTGAGGCCCCAATTCCAGGCCTTACCTGCAAGATAACATTTCTAGACACACCCTGGGCCAGAAGGGAAACTGTTGCCTTAAAGGAAAGGATTCGTTCTTGGCAGAATTTATTACCTGCTGACTAAAAAGCCCTTGGGCTCTGATTAACCAGTTGCAATAGCTAGGTAACATACAATGGGCCTTGGGTGACATTCTGAGATTTGCTAGCTTCAGGTGAGACCCAGCATATTCTCAGCTGTGGTGGCTATGGTGACGACTCCTTCTGCTTGAGTAAAGTGGAGAAAAATGTAAATGGGACTTAATCTTGTAGGCACCAGTTAGTCATAGTGGTATACTGCGCTAAGTAGGTTTGGGTGCTTGATTTTAGGCCTTGTCTTCTGAATGGCATTTCTGGACCTGCCCTGGGCCAGAGATGAGCTCACCACTCTGAAGGGCGAGTTGTAATCCTGGCAGCATTCACAATTTGCCTGAAGAGCTCTTGGGCCTTAAATAAACACTGGCAGCAGCCTGTCAGTACTCGCCATGGGGCTATGAGGGTGGGGGACATGAGGAGAGCTTCCTCTTCCTGCAGAAAAGACAGGAAAAGGTGATAAAAACTTTGTCTCCTATTTTCAGTGTCAGCTTAGCTGCAATACAATAGAGCATAAGACAGATTTCTAAAATATTTTACTCCAAGTCATGGCTCCTGAAGGGCATCTCTGGACATTCTCAGTGCCTAATGGAACTCCCTTCCCTGAAAGGAAAAACACAAGTCTGTTTAGCTTTACCAATGCTGATTGTGGATCCATAGGTCCTTGAGTGAACATAGGCAGTGTATTAGTGTGTTGTCAAGGTTGCTAATAAAAACATACCTGGACTGAGTAATTTATAAAGAAAAGAGGTTTAATTGACTCACAGTTCAGCATGGTTGGGGAGGCCTCAGGAAACTTGCAATCATTGTGGAAGGGGAAGCAAACATGTCCTTCTTCACATAGCAGCAGCAAGAAATGCCCAGCAAAAAGTGGGGAAAGTGCCTTATAAAATCACCAGATCTTGTGAGAACTCACTATTACGAGACTAATATGAGGATAACAGCCTTATGATTACATTACCCCACACCAGGTCCCTCCCACAACATGTGGGAATTATGGGAGCTACAATTCAAGATGAGATTTGGGTGGAGACACAGCCAAACTGTATCAGGCAGTACCCAGGTAGTGGTTACAGCAAGGCTTGGGTGAGACCTAGAGCTGTCCTGGCTTTCAATCTGACCAAATGCAGTCTAAATGGGGGGAGGGACCACAGGGATGCTTGTGTCACCCAACTCCCAGCTATAGGTGACTCAGCACAGAGAGAGAGACTATGTTTGTTGGGAGAATGTAAGGGAAGAGAACAAGAGTCCCTGCCTGATAAACCACTGAATTCTTCTGCATTTATTCGAGACCACCAAAGCAGTACCTCTATGACTTTCCATAAACCATAGTATTACTGTGTTTGAGGTGTTCCTAATGCAGATACTGCATAGATCACAATACCCAAGTCCCTTTGAATACTTGGTAAGCCTTTCCATGAAGAATAGGAACAAATAATCTCAGAATGTGAAGACTACAATAAATACCTAATTCTCAAATGCCAGACATAAATGAACATTTAAAAACATCAAAACAGTCCAGGAAAACATGATCTCACCAACTGAACCAAGTAAAGCACCAGGGACCAATCCTGGAGAAACAGTGATATATGACCTTTCAAACAGATAATCCAAAATACCTGTTTTGAAGAAACTCAAAGAAATACAAGATAACATGGAGAAGAAATTCAGGATTCTACCAGATAAATTCAACAAATAGACTGAAATAACTAAAAATAATCAAGCAGAAATTCTATAGTTGAAAAATGCAAAAGACATACTGAAGAATGCATCATTTATTTATTTTTTGAGAGTGAGTCTCACTCTGTCACCCAGGCTGGAGTGCAAAGGCATGATCTCAGCTCACTGCAATCTCCGCCTTTTGGGTTCAAGTAGTTCTTCTGTGTCAGTCACCCGAGTAGCTGGGATTACAGGCATGCACCACAATGCCTGGTTAACTTTTGTATTTTTAATAGAGATGGGGGCTTCACCATGTTGGCTAATCTAGTCTTGAACTCCTTATCTCACATGATATAGACAAGAGCCACAGTGCTCAGCTCATCAGAGTCTTTTAATAGTAGAACTAATCAAGCAGAAGAATTAGTAAGCATGAATATGGCCTATTTGAAAATACAGTCAGTCATAGGAGATGAAACAAGAATAGGAAAGTATAAAGCATGCCTATAAGATATAGAAAATAGCTGCAAAAGGGCAAATCTAAGAGTTATGGGCCTTAAAGAGGAGGTAAAGACAGTGATGGGGTAGAATGTTTATTTGCAGGGATAATAACAAAGAACTTCTCAAACCTAGATATGTATATCAATATTCAATTGCAAGAAGGTTATAGAACACCAAGCAGATTTAATTTTTAAAAGATTACTTCAAGACATTTAATAATCAAAATCCCAAATACTAAGGAAAATGAAAAGTTGCTATAAACAGCAAGAGAAAAGAAACAAATACATATAATGGAACTCCAATAGGTCTGGCAGAAGACTTTTCAGTAGAAACTTTTCAAGTCAGGAAAAAGTGGCATTATATATTTAAAGTGCTGAGATAAAAGTACTTTTATCCTAGAATAGTATATCCAGTAAAAGTGTCCTTCAAATATGAAAGAGGAATAAAGACTTCTCTAGAGAAACCAAAGCTGAGGGATTTCATCAACATCAGCCAAGTTCTGCAAGAAATTTTAAAGAAAGTACATCAATCAGAAAGAAAAGGATGGCAATGAACAATAAAAATGTTAAATGAAGGTATAAAACTTACTAGCAATAGTAAATACACAGAAAAACAGATAATATTATAAGACAATAACTATGGTATATATATATTACTTTTATCCTCAGTGAAAAGAGTAAATGGTGAAACAATAAAAAATAATAACTATAACAACTTTTCAAGACATAGACAGTACAAGATATAAAAAAAATACAACATGATAAAAGATGGTAGGACAAAGCATAGAGTTTGTGTTAGTTGTCTTTTTGCTTGTTTATGCAATCAATTTAAAGTTGGCCTCAGTTTAAAATAAAGGGTTGTAAGATGTTATTTCCAAGCCTCGTAGTAAACTCAAATGAAAACTAAAAACAAAGACAAAAAAAGTAAAAAGCAAAACTTTAAATTATACTACCAAACAAATAATATTCACAGAAAAGGAAAATAGGAAGAAAGAAAAGAAGAAAGAGAAGACCACAAAACAACCAGAAAACATGTAACAACACGAAAGGAGTAAGTCTTTACTTATCAGTAATAACATTGAATAAAAAATGGACTAAAGTCTCCATTAAAAATACAGAGTGGATGAATAAATTAAAAAATAGGTAAATAAATAAATAAGACAAGACCTAATGATCTGTTGCCTAGAAGAAACATACTTCACCTATAAAGGGTAAAATAAATTGAAAATAAAGGTATGAAAAAACATAATCCATGAAAACGCAAACCCAAAATGAGTAAGAGTAGCTATGTTTATATCAAAAAATAGATGACAAGAAAAAAACTATAAAATGAGAGAAAGTAATTATAAAATGATAACAGGGCCAATACAGCAAGATAATATAAGAATTATAACTATGTATGTACCCAAACATGGAACAGCAAGATATATTAAGAAAATATTACTACAGCAAAAGAGAGAGCTAGACAAAATACAATAATAGCTGGAGACTAGAACATTCACTTTTAGCATTTATCTTCCAGACAAAAATTCAACAAAGAAAGTTAGACTTAATCAGCATCACAGACAAATGGACTTAATCTACATTTACAGAAAATTGTATCTAACAGATACAGAATATACATTCTTTTCCTTAGCACATGGATCATTCTCAAGGACAGATCATATGTTAGGGCCCCAATCAAATCTTAAAACATTCAAAAAAAAAAATTGAAATTATATCAAGCATATTCTCTGACTCCGAGGAAATAAAACTAGCAATGAACAACAACAGAAATTTTGGAACCTAAACAAACACATGAAATCAAAAATTATGCTTATGAATGATCAGTGGATCAATGAAAAAATGAATAAGGAAATTAATAATTTTTGATACAAATGATAATGGATACACAACATACCAAAGCATATGGGATACAGTGAAAGCAATATTAAGAGGAAATTTTATAGCTGTAAGAATCTACGTAAAAAAAACTTTAGAACGCAGACTGGCTCTCCTTCCTTGTCAGCCTGCAGACAGCCTATTGTGGACCTTGTGATCCTGTAAGTTAATACCTAATAAACTATCCTTTATATACATATATATCTATTCCATTAGTTCTGTCTCTCTAGAGAACCCTGGCTAATAAATAAGCTTCCACACAGCAAAGGAAGCAATCAACAAGGTGAAAAGACAACCCACACAATTGGAGAAAATATTTGTAAGTTATCCATGTGACAAGGTATTAATAGCCAGAACATAAAAGGAGCCCAAACAACTCTATAGAAGAAAATCTAATAATTTGATTTAAAAATGGGCAAAATATCTGAACAGACATTTCTCAAAAGAAGACATACAAATAGTAAGCAGGTATATGAAAAGGTGCTCAGCATCATTGATCATCACAGAAATGCAAATCTAAACTACAATGAGATATTGTCTCACCCCAGCTGAAATGACTTTTATCTGAAAGATAGGCAGTAACAAACGTGAAGAAAAGGGAACCCTCATACACTGTGGAATGTAAATTAGTACAACCACTACGGGAAACAGTTTGGCGGTTTCTCAAAGATCTAGACTAGAACCATTATACATCCAGCAATCTCACTGCTATGCATATACCCAAAAGAAATAAAGTGTATCAAAGAGACATCTAAACTCCTATGTTTATTGCAGCCCTATTCACAATAACTGAGATTTTGGAGCAACCTAAGTGCCCATCAATAGATGAATAGATAAAGAAAATGTGGCACCTATACACAACAGAGTAGTATTTAGCAATAAAAAAGTGTGTCATCCTGTCATTTGCAACCACATGGTTTGATTGAACTAGAGGGCATTATGCTTAAGTGAAATGAGCTTAGTTCAGAATGACAAATTTTGCATGCTCTCACTTACTTGTGGGAGCCAAAAATGAAAATAATTGAACTCATTGAGATAGAGGGTAGAAGGATGGTTACCAGACGTTGGAAGAATACTGGAAGATGTGGGAGGGAAGTGAGAATGGTTAACGGACACAGCCAACAAAATAGAAACTGTGAATAAGACTTAGTATTTAATAGCTCAACAGGGTGGCTATAGTCAATAATAACTTAATTGCACGTTTTAAAATAGCTAAAAAAGTATAATGGAATTGTGTGCACCACAAAGGATGAATGCTAGAAGTGATGGATACCTCATTTACTTTGATGTGATTATTATGCATTGCATGCCTTATTAAAATATCTCATGTACCTCATAAACATATACCTCAAAAATATGTACCCACAAAATTTAAAAATAAAAAAGGAAATATGGGATGTGCTTCTGGGACTTTGAGAAATGCCTCATGCTTTGTCTGATGGGAAAAGCCTCAAAAATCATCTGTTTTCGTGCGAAGAACCTTTGCAAAAGGTGTGGAGGTTTGAAAATGCTTTGCATGTTTTAAGGACACTCTGGAGCATTGTTGTGGCTTGCCCGAAATAGACTATTTCTTGTAATGCTCTATATTTTCATTGTTAAGATAGTTCATTGGTGTTTCGACCTTAATACCTTCTGAAACAAAGGTATCAGCTCCCTTCCAAAACATATTAACACATTGTCATCCATCTAATTATTCATCCAGCCACTACTAGATGGCATTCCTTGGCTCAAGGTTATAAAACTTCAGTTCGATTTGGCGTGACCCTGGCCTTTCAGTTCCAAATTTAATCAGCTACGTAAACCTATGATTCTACCTCCAAAATAAGGATGATATCCTACTCCTTCAGTTTTATTAGCATTACCCTGTAGATGAATAACAATCTCCTTGATATTTATAATTAATTTTAGAAGGAGTTGCATGGCTGAATGAATTAAGGCATAAATTGGTTGCTGGTTTCAAACATCTCTCTCGGGATGAGCATAGGAGGAAGGGGTCAGCATCTCGCTCATCTTAGTGTTACACATATTATTTAATAAGTATGGTCACTTGTGGTTTGCTTTTCTCCTTTGATTAGCTTAGAACGGCCATCTGCTAGTTTGATTTGTTTGGCCCTGCCAAATCTCAGCTTGAAATTTGATATCCACTACCAGAGGAGATCAAATGAGACCTACTGAGAGGTATTTGGGTCATGAAGGTGGATCCTTCATGAGTTGCTTGGTGATATCTTCATGATAATGAGTGAATTCTTGCTTTATTCGTTCCTACGAAAGCTGGTTGTTTAAGAGCCTAGCATCCCCTCTCTTGCTTCCTCTCTTGCTGTGTGATCTGCACACTCCTCTTCCTCTTTACCTTCCACCATAAGTGGCAGCAGCCAGAGTCCCTCACCAGAAGCAGATGCTGGCACCACGCTTTACGCACAGGCTTCAGAACCATCAGCCAAATAGATCTCTTTTCTTTATAAATTACCAGATGTTCCTTTATAGCAAGACGAATATACTAAGATACCATCATAAGTACATTATGAAAGTACACCAATTTGAATATGTATCAGTGCTCTTTAAATGTCCTTGAACAAACAGGTGTGGAATATATATTTAATATGGTAGCATTCTGAAAGAAACAGAAACAAATCGTATCCCATGAAAGTATGGCTTTAAGTGGTCATTTGTTTGCTGAAATTGTTATTACAATTGAAACCAAAATCAGCAATCTGCCTGAATTCTTTTAATAAACAAAAGGTATTTAACAAAACTATAAATTATATTGCTGTAGCAAGAAAATAGGATCATCCATGCTGAAATGATCCAGCTGTTATGGGCTGTGTCATTTTAAAATATTTTGTTTCTATTTCTCTCCACATATATTTGTATTTGTTTAAATAGAGTATTTTGTGTTGCTGATTGAAAGAACATATTCCAATTTTTTCAACCCTGTGATTATGCAGCTTCTGTGTTGGGTTCTATTTGGTTGTCAAGCTAGGCAAGACTTTTTGTGTTAAGCTGTCTTTGTGCTGGCAGGCTTAGAAGGGATAACATGGATTTCATCAGCTCTGACAAAATGCTATGCATTTCACATCCCAGACCTCGTCAAGTCCTACTGTGTAGCACACCTTAATTTCCTATAGATGTGTCCATTACATTTTCTCACTTGTGTTTTCCCAAAATACTTGCATCTCTGTTTTTTTAACATAATGCCTATCGCTGGCTTTAACACTGACATTTTTTTTTTCCAAAATGCAGATGTACTTTGAAGATGATTAATTCATTCTGCCTGTCAAGGAAGAGAGAATATGATCAGGAAAGACTGCAAAGGAAATTATTTGGACTTATCTGATTTAGAGCAGTTTATGCATACATGAATAGAGTATTGGTGAGAATGGACAGGAAATATAGGTGTACTTGGGAGGTGGGAAGTTAAGCCAAATGTCGAGTGGGAATCAGAGCTAGAAGGGAAGGTGATAGAGAAGCAAGAGTTAGGATAAAGATACAAAACATGGAAAATGGCAAAATAAAAATGATTATAGATATAATACACCTCTCTCCTGAGAATTACAAAATCTCAGGAGAGAGTTCTAAACATGGAACTTCAAACATAATATTGTGTTTATTCACTTTTAGTGGATACTTCATTTTGAGAAGTTGAGATGAGGCTGTAGAGGTAAACAGAGTGACCTTGCACTTTTTGTGCTAGGTTGATATGAAAAGAAATGGGGCCATTTAAAAAAACTTAGAGTCAAATTAGGGTCTTTAAAACACTTTTCTTACTCTTTCCAAAAACAAAGCCACCTCAGAGGCATTCTATACTTTTTGGTGGGCTTCTAGCACCTACTTAATATTTCTTATTATGGGGAATTTCAGCAAGTATGTTTATCAAATGACACTGAGATATCATGATTAAGTTTCAACAACACTTAATATTTTATCTCTTTATTTTAAATCTTCCTCTTTAGAAATCATCCATCTTAATTTTCTTAAAAAATAATTTATTAAAGTGGTCTTACCAAGAATATTAGAAAAAAATTAATGTTTGGTCTGCGATTATGAAAGCCATGAGTGAGTTTACCAGCAGGAGTACAGGAAATAAAATATTACCTCCCCTCTGCTTAAGTAAACATTTCCTCCACTTTACTTTATTGATGCCACAAATTACATCTTTATATATGTGTGCTTATTAACATAGATTTATAACTATTTTGCTTTTTTTCTTTAAAATTCTATAAACAGAAAGTAGAAAAATCAAAATTAAAAGATTGGTTTTTGTATTTGTTCATATATTTAATTTGTATTGTTCCAAGTTGCTGCCTAGTACCATTTTATTTCAAATTGAAGGAGTTCCGTTATCATTCCTTCTAGAGATCTAGTGGTAATAAACTCCCTCAGCTTTTGATTACATGAAAATGTCCTAATTTATTTCTTATTTTTGAAAGAATGTTTCGCAGGATATAATACTCTTGGTGAGCAGTTTTTGCCTTCATTTCTGTTTCTTTCACCACTTTAAGTATGTCATTTCGCTGCTTGCCAGCCTGCAAGGTTTCTTGTGGCGAAATCCATTAATAACCTTACTGAGGAAGTCTGAGATGTGATGTCACTTTTCTCTTGCTTTTTTCAAGTTTCTCTCTTTGTTTTTAACTTTTGACAGTTTGAGTATAATGTGTCTTGGTGTGGGTCTCCTTGAATTTATTCTATAAGTAGTTTGTTGAGCTTATATTTGTATGTCTATGTCTTTCCTCCAATTTGGAATATTTTTGGCCCTTATTTCTTTAACTAAACTACCTACCCCTTTCTCTCTTCTCCTTCTGTAACTTATATAATGTATATGTTGACCTAACTGATGGTTTTTCATGTGTCCCTTGGGCTCTGCTTGCTTTTCTACATTTATTTTTCTCTACAGATTCAGTAACTTCAAATGATTTGTCTTCAAATTTGCTAATTTTTTATTATACCTATTCAAATCTGTTGTTGAACTTCTCTGATTAACATTTCAATTTAGTTATTGTATTTTGTAGGTATAAAATTGCTGTTTGGTTATTTTAAAATAATCTGTATTTTTTTACATTCATATTTTGTCATATATAATTATCCAGGTTTTTTTTTAGTTCTTTATATTTCTTTTTAGCTATTTTAGTATATTTAGGACAGTTGTTTTAATTTTTTAATTTTTTTTTTTTTTTTTTTTTTTTTGCCTAGTAAATGTGAATCCTATATTTCTTCAGGGTGAGTTTCTGGAGAGTTATTTCTTTCTTTGAATGAACTTGTTTTCCTATTTCTTCGTGTGCTTTGTGACCTTTTGTAGAAAATTGGGCATTTATACCACTCCCAGTCTTTGTATATTGACTCCATGAATGAAATAACCTTCACTAATTGACTCAGCATGAAAGCTTAAGTTCTTTTAGGTCTTTCTGGGCATGCATATTTTCTGATCACATGTGTAGGCTGTTTACTCAATTTGTCCACACACATGGCTGTTTTTAAATGTCTAACTTTCCCCAGAATCTAACCTCTGCTTCTCTCAACGCCTTGGATTTTCTATATAGTCTTCTGTTTGTACTCCCTTGCTGTCAGACATCCCCATAGATCTCGAATTCCTTTGCACTCTTTGCGAGCTACAGCGCCAGCCACTGCTTTCTGTCACTTTCAACATGATATCCAAACTATGCCTCCATTCCTGCATTAATTCCGGATCAGGTGAGACTGAAATCAGTTCTTTGGGTGGCCCCCAGACAAGCCAAAAGTTGCAAGTTAATTTTACTCATTCTCTCCCACCATGAAGGAGGAACTGGCGACTAGGCAGCTTCCTCCTGACTGCATGAAGCTCCATTGCATTGCAAAAAGAATGTGGTAGGGTGAACAAAAACACCACACAATTTCCCACTGTTTTGAAGGAGAGAAAGAGAGTGTGTGTGTGTTTGTGTGTTCTCTTTATTAGGTCCTCACTTAGTTGCTATAGAGCCTTGCCTGGTTTCTAGAGCTCCCTACAAAGCTATTCTAGTCTGTTATTGTCTGCTTTACATTTTAAAAAATTATCAAATTAATTTTATTGAATTTGCTGAAAAAGAAATAAAGGGTACAATAAGATAATATGATATATATTAGGATCGAGGTGCATGTTGGAAACCATAACTCACAATTTCAAATGTACCTTTGTAAAACCTAAAACATCCTTACAAATTTGTATATTTAAATGTTGTTTTTAAGATTTAAAAAATCTTGTTTTTACTACATAATGTGAAACTCTGGTCCTGTTGTTAACATGGTTTATTTTCAGTTGTCTGGTATTTTTACTGCTATTACTCCATGATAGCTTCTTTATGTAGGAACAAGGACCTAGAACTTCCTATATACCATATTGCTAATGTCATTCTCTTAGTACCAATTAGTTTTGCAAGTATATGTGATCTTGGGAAATGAAAGACCATTCTCCAAATTAGAGAAAGGTAGATTAAACTGGTTTCCATTTTTGTTGAGAGCAGGAAAATTAAACTATGATTTGCCAGGCTATCAATGGTGAAGTAAAATTAAAAATGCAAATTTTCTTGGATTGAGAAAAGGTGGAAAAATTAGAACCTCCTATTTTTAACAAACTTCAAAAAGAATGACAGAGTACATTTCTCTGTACTGCTTTTGTATAATGTGAGTATAAATCACTGCAGCCATGAAAATACCACAAAAGAGCTTATACAACTTAGTAGAAATGGCTTGAATCTCAATGAAAAGTAAAATTAATGTTAATATTTGTGATAGTATGTGATAAGATGAGTTTCTATTCATGAAAACAACTTTCCTGTGAAACATTTTGCAATAGAGAAAATAAGCCTTTGACTCATCTATTCATTAATCTATTGATTCATTCAATTAATATTTACTGAGGTCTTGCTGTGAGATAGGCCCTGTGCATAACATGTGGAAATTAATGGTATTTATTCTGTCCTTGAGTATCTTCTTACTACATGTGGAAGAGATAGAGATATTTCAATTAACCACATAGTCACATGGAAAATTATAACTGTGGTATGTAAAATAAAGAAGAATACACCAAGTCGAGAAAGCCTAAAATAGGAAGATCTTCTCTAAACTGAGATCAAAGAAAGGATCTGAGAAAGCAACATTTGAGATGCAATCTAAAGAAAAAATATATAATTGATGTAGTAAGGGACAGGCAGACAATTTTGGGAGAAGGGAATACCACAGTAAAGTATTATTAGATAGAAAACAAAACAGCACATTGAAAGATTATCAAAGTATAGGGTAACTGGAGGACATATGGCAGGAGGTTGGAGGATGCTCTAAGTAAGTTCAGATTGTTCACGTTGTTGTGTGATACTTTAAGAATTATAAATATGGCATTTATCTTAAGGCACATGATTAAAGGGTTTTAAACTGAGGAGGAAGATGCATATGAAGCTAAAAACGTACCAATTATAAAGAGGTTGCCAATTATTTATATAGGAACATTGAAAGAATATTAAAACATAAGTGCATGGGAAGAATTGGGATGAATGGATTTTACTGTTTCCCATTTGGGGAACAGGAGCTGAGATAATATGTTCATCAAATTTTGGTTTCTTTGTGAGCAACTAAGAAAACTGCATTGTTTCAGTACATTTGGATCTACTAGTTGCCACTTCTAGCCAACAGAATGTGCGTAGACAAGCCATTTCTATTTCTAGTACCTATAAGTTCCTTTGGGATCTCTCCCACTCTAATTTTTTTCCACTCACTCACAAGTTTGAAAGCCTAGCTCTCCAAAATAGCTGAGTCAGTCACATTTTGGAAGGAGATTGAATCCCTAGGACACCACATGGAGAATAGCTATTCAATCTTTACCCAACTTTGCCTGGACCATGATTAGACATTTACAATGAAAATGAAATGACTGATATGCATAGGTATACAGGTTACATCACCACAGACATAGAAAGCATTTAAGAGATTCTTGTCCTATATGGATAGAATGTACATCTAAGTAGGGAAGTTAAGACAAAATTAATCTTTGGGATTTGTCAGTAGGTAAGTGATAATTAAAATTATGAGTCCAGATGGAATTTTCTGATAAGGAAATATAAAGTGAGAAGACAGGTAGATATGTTTAATACTGTTGAAAACTATTGAAGAGCAAGTGAGTTAGAGTCTAAAAGGTCTGTGTTCGATTAAAAAACAAAAGGGAGATGACCTTTGAAATGCTATTATTACCTAGCTATTTGGACAAAAGCATATTGAACAACATTGATGAATGAAAGGTGATAAACTGGAGGCAGCATAAATAATGTGCAAATTATTTTAACTTGGAAAAAGAAGGAAGAGTATATTCTGTCAGGTAGGATGATAGCTAAGTATATTCCAATATTAAATATTTAAAGTAAAAATAAATAATATAGAAGGGATAGTCAATATTTAAGGGTCCTGAAAAGATAGAAAGTTAGGAGATGCAAAGGTCTTGTGAAGAGACTGATTTTGGATAGGGGGAAGGGTAACTCCACTATTGTAACCAGATAGAAAGAGCAAAACGAGCAAAAAATGTGATCTATTCATAACTGGTTAGCAGAAAATAGAAGATGTACCTTCTCTCTTCTCTGTGATGTAGTAGGTATAAACATTACTTGCTGAGAGGGAGTAAAGAGAGAAATATGATTGAGGAGACTGAAGAGGCAGAGAAATGATTAAATTGACTGGAGAGGCAAAACATATATTCAGAGGAAATAAAAATATTTATATAAACTCACCTAAAATTTGTCTCTTAAAAACTAATTCTAGGGAAATAATAAATACATACAAAATTTCATCCACAATTGTGTTTTTATTATAGTGTTACATATAATTGCATAATATTGCATAAATAATGAAAAAAGGGAGAGTGATTCAATGAATTACAATACATTTGAAGTATAGACCATTATATATTTATTAAAATGTGTAAGAATATTTTAAAGCCTAGGAAAATGTGCTTTTATTAACAAATGAAAGTTAAGTATTGAAATTATGTACTGGTGTGTGTATGTGTTCCCATGAAGAACATAAGACTAAAATGTAATTGCTAAAGTTTTAACAATGAATACATTTTAGTGGAGAGATAAAGGACATTTATTTTTTTTTTACATACACTTTAATATTTCAAAATTTTACAATAAGTAGGAACTGTACAAGTTGTAAAAATCTATCTCATAGATTTCTTTCCTTTTAAATATCATTTTGATATAATTTCAGGCTTGTAGAAAAATAGTAAGATTAGCACAAATAATTACCTTATACTGTTTACTCATTTTCCAAGAGCTAACAATTTATACCATTTTCTTTTTTCTTCATACATATATATATACACCTACTTTTTCCAATATGTATTATCTTCATCCCTAAACACTTTGTGTTTTCTAAAATAGAAATTTCACATAATTAGAGTAAAATAATTAAAATCAAAACTTAATACTGATACAATACTATTATATATAGGCATTATCATAATTTTTGCTAGTTGGTCAGTGTTTTTTATAAAAATATTGAATCTGAATTTATTTGTTGCATTTAACTGCAATGTCTTTTAATTTATAATTTAATAGTCCTCCAGGTCCATAATTAACAGCTCTAATTTTTTATATTTCATTTATTTGATTTTTTTTAAGATTTCAGGCAAATTATTTTATAAAATATCCTCAGTTTGAAAGTGTTCATTGTTTCCTCATAATAAAACTATTGTTATCTGTTTTTGGCAAGGATGCTGAAGAAGTGATACTGTGCCTCTTTTAGTACGTCATATCAGGACACACGTGATATTGCCTTGATGACTAGTTTTGGCAGTGTCTGTCAGACTTCTTTGCTCTGAAGTTTCTGCTTTTATTTTTTATTATGAACATCTTGTTGTAAGAGGCTTTGAGGCCATAATAATATCCTGTTAGTCCTTAAACTTTCACCCATTAGAATGATCTACTGATGATTCTTAAGCAATTATTACCATGATGATGGTCAAATAGTGATTTTCTAATTCCATTACTTCTTCTACATTTATTAATTGCCTTTCTCTTATAAGGAAGAACTTTATTATCTTATATATTTATCTATATATATATACATGTATATGCACGTCAGCATTAAACTGATGAATTCTTATTTTGTTCAATGGATTATGATTCATTACTACCATTACTTATTTTCTGGTGAGTTTCTCCCATACTAGACCAGTAAAAGTCAATTTAAATAAGCTCTTCTAATAAGTTCCCATCATTCTTTAAGCAATCTTTAACTTTCTGGAACAAAAAGATATTCCAGATTCATATACACTTTCCAGACACAGTCTGGAATTTGCTATTTCTCAAAAGGGTCACTGTTTCCCTTTAGTGAAGAATGTCAGGAAACTAAAATTTAAATGCTACATGTGCTCATTGACACAGGGATTTTATTACTTCTAGGCCCTGTAAACTGACAGAACTAGAAAATCAACTCTTTCTCTCTCTCTCTTTCCCTTTCCATCTATTCATCTATCATCTATTACCTATCTTCTAAGTCTGAGCTAATATTGATAGGTCCAACTTTGCTCCAACATCACAGAATTCATTTTTTTCACCTTACCTGTTTTCATATTCACAAATCCCTTCTCTGATAGAGAGCTTTATTTCCTTCCTACCTTGAGTACGGGGCAAGAGAAAACAGAGGCAGGGATTCTGGCCAAGTAACTGTCAAGGGTCTAAACTCCAGTCACTTGTTGCTCACTCCCCTGGTATCTCACCTTCTTTGTTTGGTACTTTTTGGGAATTTCTCGAGCAGGAGAAACATGGCTCCCATTATTGTAAATAGTATGTTTTTTCATATGAACTTCATGTTCATATTATATAATTCGATGATATGGTGGAGAATTTCAGGATGGGGTGAGAGAGGCAGTTCTTGGAATTAGCCTGGCCCATGAAGAAAAAGTGCTTTATTTACTAAGCATGTTGTTTAGGCAAGGACAAGGTCAGGTGTTAGCACAGTTATCACACGTTCAGTTTAAGTTGTCTGGATTGAATGGAGTGGTTGGACCAAGGTATACCTAATTCATTGTATTTGCCAATTTAATCTCCTCTACTGGATTGATAAATGTATAAGTACTTCTTTTTTTTTTTTTTTTTTTGAGACAGAGTTTCGCTCTTGTTACCCAGGCTGGAGTGCAATGGCGCGATCTCGGCTCACCGCAACCTCCGCCTCCTGGGTTCAGGCAATTCTCCTGCCTCAGCCTCCTGAGTAGCTGGAATTACAGGCACGCGCCACCATGCCCAGCTAATTTTTTTGTATTTTTAGTAAAGACGGGGTTTCACCATGTTGACCAGGACGGTCTCGATCTCTTGACTTCGTGATCCACCCGCCTCAGTCTCCCAAAGTGCTGGGATTACAGGCGTGAGCCACCGCGCCCGGCCATAAGTACTTCTTAAGGTTTTCAGTTTAAAGATGTTCTTCCCTTCCTGCCATATATATTACACTAATGGTATCATTTTTCATCCTCATGGCTCAAATTTCTATCTTACAATTCCCACATTTATATCCCTAATTCAGACTGTCTTTCTTAGTTCCATCCTTTCAAAATTCTACTCAATGCATCTATCTGGACTTTTCATATAGGGAATCAAAGTCTCAATGGTGAAACTTCAACTCATGATCTTTATCCCTAACCTTATGTTCTCTAGCTGTGTTCTATCCGCCACAGTCACACAAGCCAACAACGAGATTAGATGCTTTTCACCCATCTCTTGCATATTCTCATATCCCATCAATGAATATTTACTGCTGATTTTGCTGTTTAATATGTTTTAATTCTGTCCATTCTTTTCCATCTCCAATGTAACATGCTAGCCTAGAATAAGATTATTTTTCTCTTGCCCTAAAGAAATATTCCCTTGTCTGGTCTTGTGACATCAACCTTTCAATTCATATTTACCTCTATAAACAAGTATATGTCTCTGAAATATAAATGTGTTTAAAATCATCAATAACGTAAGTGTCAATGGGCACTCCTAAAGTCTTAATATTGATCAACGAGATCATGTACAATTTTGTCTCTATCTTATTTAGGTAAAACCTGGTGTAAACAACGATCACCACCATCTCCTTCCTGTGATTCAGCAGCAATAGCTTCCGATGAGTTCCTTCAAGGGACTCACCTGCCCTGGGACCTCATCACATATTGTTCCTTCTTAATCCAGTGAATCTAGATTTATATTTCAGAGCTTTGTTCATATACTACTTTTATGGCATTTATCCCTAATTCTCAATTTCATATTAGCACCCTCTCATTATACCCTCACCTTCTCCACTGCACTTACAAAATTATAATCAGATAACTGTAAAATCTGTGCCATGTTTAAATCCATCAAAAAAAATTCTATGAGGAACAGGACCAAATTGCCTTACTTGCCTTTCTAATTCAAGCATCTACTGAAGTACTTGACATGTTACCTAATTGCCCAATATTAGTTGGTTGTTAAAGTAAGCCTTTATGGGTTGGGCACATTTAGATAAATACAGAGAAAGGTTTCCAAGCAGGAGCTGAAGCATAAGAAAAACGGTTATGATAGAAAAAAGCGAACATTTGTCTTCTTGTCAAAAGAATATAGTTTTGTCCGGAAAATGAACCAAAGATAAAGTTAGAGGAATGTTTTCCTTAGAGCCATTATGGACTTTTCCTGTAGGATTCATTTTAAAAGGTACATGGGATTTGGCAATGGGATTCCGAATAAATATTGCTGTGAATGTTCCTTTCCTATGCTATCTTGCTTGGCACCAACAGTCCATTTTCCAGCCATACATTCACAATACACAACCTTTCTTCTTTCAAGTTACAGAGTAAGCCCTATCACCCATTCTGTGATCTTCATTTTCAGAAAAATTAGACTAACTCAGGTTTCTATTCAATGACTTACTTTTAAATGTAATTTATGACAAATTAGATTACACTTTTGTGATGTTCCCTTTGTCTTGTTTGCTTGATTTAATTTGTGAGTTAGGCAACCTTGAAAAAAATGTCGACACTGATATTAAGGATTTTCTGCTTTTTCCTCTTATGCATTCTCACAAGCATCTGTGCTTACCTTTAACATAGCCCTCATCACAGTGACCATCATACTTGATTCGCTTGTCCATACCTCCCTTGACTGTGCTGCCTTTAAGAATAGACTTTATTTCTCTGTTCTTCTTATCTAGTGTCTGACATGGTATCTCGCTCATAATAGATGTTCAGGAGATGCTCATAGGAAGGATAGACAAATGGATGAATAACTCTTGTATAGAAAATAATTCTGAATGATTTTATCAAGGGCATAACTGGAACGGTGTGACACAAAGACAGAAAATATAAAAGCCCATGATAAGATATATCAAACAATAGATTATAAAGCTTTAGCTTCTCGTTCATATTGCATAATTGGAGGTTACATGATATTATAGTACATTAAAGGGAACATAAAATTGTGCTATGTAGATTAAAATTCAGATGTCAGCGTTGTCACCTTCTTTCTCTGTGGCTAAGCACTCAAATTTCCTAAGCCTATGATCACTCATTTACATAACACATTAGAAATGATAATACATACCTTATGGGTTTATTTACATAGTCAAGGTCAAACATGAGTGAAGGTGGTACATCATGACATAATATGCAAAGACTAGTGTTTTAATTTAATGATTTATTTCTAATGAATATTGCCTATTCAAATAACTAATTAAATTCATTGTAAAATACACAATGAATTGAGTCCTCTTTGAAAGAGCAATTCAGGAGTAAAGAATCTCTAATGTAATTGCTGTAAATGTGAAATGAGAATGTGTTTAGTGTCACGCTGAAAGGTCAGAGGCTTGACTCAGAAAGGCAGCAGCACCTTCATTTCATCTCCTGAAATGACAGCAATCTAAACAGTGTCCATTTATGGGGGCGGGGGAGAAAATGGGAGGAAACCAAGAACAAACATTCTATGCACATAAAATTCTGGTTCTGAACATAACCAGAATAAGAGCTACTACAAGTCACTTAAATTCTCTGTTTCATCTTTACCTATAACAGTTTCATTGAATTATGAACCATCTTCCAGGAATGCACAGAACTTAGATCAGAATTTATTCAGCATGAGCAAACTTCTGAAGCTGAAGGTGGCACATAAATCCAAAGAAGTGGTGGTCACAGCTGCAGCAGGTGTAGCACATTCCTCCAGGAAAAGGTTTTGTCATTTGAATGGATGACAGAAAGTCAAGGCTCGGAACCAATTTGGGAATTACTCTTAAATTCCTGGTAAGGCTAAACAAAATGCCAGTCCTTTCACATCCATCCATCCGTGTGGCTTTTTATACAAAACTTCATAAGAAATGTCTGCAAATGAGTAGCTCCCATCATAAAACAGTGCATATTATTAATGCTACCACTCAGAATATGTATGCGAAATATAAGATATCTCAGGATACAGTATCCAAACAATGAAAGCATGTCACATACATTCTCACTTATTCTACACTAACCCATAAGGCCGGCATTATGTAATTATTGCGTGAATGTCTAGAATTAGAAAAGTGGGGATTAGAAAAGAATCTTTTGGTTCTTTTCTCCAAGCCACTGAACTTATTGCAACTCAATAGCAGAACTGAGATAAAAAAGCCAATTTGCCCGACTCTAGCACTGAGGAGATGTGATGATACATAAATCGTTTTATTTTTCTATTTTCCCAAATATATTAAATACTGTAATATTTGCAATATAAATTGAAAAAAAAGCACAAGAGTTATCCATTTACTTCAAAAGGCCTCTATAACTAAAACTATTTTTGGAATTCCTGTTTACAACTGCATTCAGAATCAGTAGCATGCCTGCTTAAGCAGATAAATGTTGTGAAAGAATTCGATTTGAGAAATAGGTGACATTTAAAAATAAGACTAGAGAAAAAGACCAGTTACCAAAGTTGATGAAACATATTTTGTAAAATTGAAATGTGACTATAAAGTAATAAATGTTTTGATGGTTTGCATTTCTAGTTCTGCCATTGGCATACTGGCTCTAAAATCCTGTTAAAGGGGGAGGCTGGATGTTTGAAGATGTTTCAAGTGTTTGAACAAATGCTTTTTCCCAAAATAACATTTTTGAAAGGAAAAATACTGTGAATGTATAAATGTATAATTAATGACTTATTTATTTATTTATTTATTTTTGAGATGGAGTTTCACCCTTGTTGCCCAAGCTGGAGTGCAATGGTGCAATATTGGCTCACTGCAACCTCCACCTCCTGGGTTCAAGTGATTCTCCTGCCTCAGCCTCCTGAGCAGCTGGGATTACAGGCATGCACCACCACGCCCAGCTAATTTTGTATTTTTAATAGAGACGGGGTTTCTCTGTGTTGGTAAGGCTCGTCTCAAACTGATCCATCAGCTTCGGCCTCCCAAAATGCTGAGATTATAGGCGTGAGCCACCGTGCCTGGCATGACTTGTGTGTGTGTGTGTGTGTGTGTGTGTGTGTGTGTGTAGGCATCCTGGAGTCTGCACAATGACAGAGCTTGGCTTTTTATTCAAAATGTCTTTATTCAAATTCTGACTCTTCTCACTTCCACCATAAGCTCCAGTTTCATCTGCAAATGGAATAAATAATGTCTGCTGATGCGCTGTGGTAGGAGTTAGTGACAGTGCTTGTAAATCACGGAGCACAGAGCCACACCTAAAACACCAGCAAATATTTTTCATATTTTTAAAAGTCTCGTTACAATGTTATAAAGAAAAGTACATTGTCCTTGAAAGCTGACCCCACTACAGAAACAATGAGTAAATGACTTTTAACAAAACTTGGAAATCATTTAATATTATATCTGGCTAAGAAATACAACATTAGTCAATTGCTAAGACAAAAGTTATTTACACACACACATATATATATATTTGATTTATATATTATTTTTAATTCTCCCTCTGGTCATCTTGGGAGCATAATGGACAAAGTTTGCAAAAACCGATGTGGCCAAATAATCGCTGCAGCTGTACAGCAGACATTGATACTGAAGGAGTGATTTCTCCCACCTTATTCATTTACGGTTTTAACTATGCTAGGGCCTATATCTTTTCACATAAATGTTAGAAAAAACTTGACCATCTCATGCTACTGGGGCTCCATCCGTTCTTGCTGACAGCTGAGGCCTCTCGCTGTGGTGCAGGAGGCGTTTCCACATTTGGGCTGCCTGTTGCTGCTAGGCTAGGAAGGTGAGTCTCCAGTCTGCAGGGGACTAAGAATATTTAGTGGGCTAGGAGCTTATTTTGGTAGGATCCTCCCTGCCTGTGTAGAATAGAGAACACTTCATGAGATGGATTTTTGTGTGTGTGTGACAAAATCCTCCTCCCAGTGTTCCCTGACCTTCTGTCTCTGTGTGGAAGAGTGGACTCAGGCCTGGTGGAGAAAGATGTGATGGCTTTTTCAATGTCTAAGTTTGGCTTGACTACATATCCAGTTATTCAGTCAAACAATAATATAGATGCTGCTGTGAATGGATTATGCAGATGTAATGAAAGCCCCAATCAGTTACTTTTAAGTGATGGTGATTATCCTGGATAACTGCGTAGTTCCGAGTGAATCTGCTGAAAGGTTCCAAGGCAAGACTGTGGCTTCTCTGGGAGGCAGAAGAGATTCGACCTGCGGATAGCAGCGTGCTCCTTGTCCATGGGGTTCCAGTCTTTCTCCTGAGCTTCTCTTCCTGTGTGGATGACAGCTTCAACCTATGCCTGTGGCTTTGAGTTTGTCTGGGACCCTCCCTTCCTGGCTACCTCTCTGACTTTGCTGCTCCTCTGGTTGAACCCTGACTGATATAAACAGTGACCCTTTAATTTAGCATATCAAGCCAAAATAAATCTTAACAAAACCAAATATCTGTCGAATGGCTTCAAAAGAAATCTATCCCAATTAAATAAATGAAAAGCAATTGATAAACAGTGGATTTAATGACTACATTTCTGTCGATTTAGCTTACAAAAACCACTGAATAATCAAGCTTGTTATTTTGGTGCAAATTTAGCTCATTGCGCCATCAATCTGTTTGGAACTGTGATAGGCAGGCAGCCATTAGAAAACAGCAAAACTGTTCCATTGATAAATCCGTCATCACCCTGTGCCATAGTCCAGTGTTGTCGCTTTTCTTTTAAATCTAAGTGTCCATTCAGTCAATGAATAACTGGCCTCCCACTGTGAGTCTGCAGTTCAGTAGATTCTTCCCAGAAAACAGAGACTACAGAATAGATTTCTGGCTTCATGGAGATTTCCTTCTATGGAGAGAGGACTTAAAAAGTGCACAAATACAATGGCAAATTATTTTACTCCCTAAATAAAAACATTTGTTGAGTATCTGCTCTGCAGCACAAATGCCATCCTAAATGCAGGCATATTATGAGGGAGGTAAAAATAAAATTATATCATGTGTATTCACAGTTAATTACTATTTTTAGCAGTGCAGTAATTTACTGGATCACTCATTCATTCAACAAACTATTATCTCTCCCAGAACAATATTTGCATTGCTATTGCACCTGGGGTTTTATGTAGTATAAAGTGAAAAGGACAATTCTGGGTTTCCAATAGCACAGGAGTTTTAATTAGCAACATGATTTCGAGTGAAATCATGAAAAGTGTGTTTGCATCAGGTCTAACTAAAAAGAAAATACAGACCAATTTAATTTGGAAATTGTTCTCCAACTGCAACATTTTGTAATATCTTCTCTTTCAGCTTGTTTCTGCACCTTCCCCTAAACCTTCTCACCATGATCAAACAATTTACATCGTACGGTATTTGACAAGAATGGTAGCAGACACAGGAGCATCAACATTGCCAATGAAATCTTTGACTTCAGCTTACAAGAAAGATCTTATATTGCTATTTTCCTTTGGGCTCTCAGTATGCCCACCAGCGTCCACTCTTGAATGGTAAAAATTCTCCACATGACTCTGGGCTATACTTAATAAGCACTGTTAGACAAATGCAAAAATAGCACAAATCCACCTAATGACCTGTGGGATACGGTGGACAAAGCAGCAGGAGACTATGCCAATTTGCCCTGACTGGCCCTGGAAGGGAAAAGCGCCGTAAGAGCCCATAATCTTAGAGAACGTAATTGAGGAAATGGCCAGAGGACACTGGCCTTCACACTTGGGCACGTACTTGGAGAGATCCATATAATTTCCTTAAGATGAAGCCATGTAAATATTTACAAAGTACCTTTCTAAGGCCAAACATTGATCTGACAGACTAATGAGACAATTACTGCCCTCAAGAATCTGCCAAGATAATATTGGAAATGAGAATCTAAATTAAGTAAATCCAAAACCACTCAGATGCTATGATAGGTATGTGCTGAGTGGCAGTACAGAGTGTGCCCATACTCACTCCAAGGGGAGGCTCACAGGGCTTGCCCAGAGAAGGAGTTGTCAGATGTATGTTTTAAAGGGTGGGCAGGATTTTGTTGGGAGGACAGTTCAGTCAGAAGAAATGGCATAAATGAATTCACAGACGTGGAAAGGAAAATGATATAATCATAAATTTTAAAAGTTAACAAACCATAAAAATAGAAGTCTTTTTCCTTTAAAATCTAGGTTAACATATTTAAGATCCAACTGGTCCCTTATTGTAGTGTTTTGTCAAAACCTAATTTTAGCCATGGAACTTGATCAGATTGTGTTATGAGTTATTTGACAAGTAAGCTTAATTACTTGTTAAGTCAATTTAGCAATTTAAGATGCTTTTCATAAATACCTCTGCCAGCCTAACACAGATAAATAAGATAAGCAAGAATAAATAAGTATACATTTATTTTATTCACCTATAAGAAATTTGTTAAAGTTTATAAAGTATTGATTAGGTAGTATTTATAACTAAACAAAGTTTAAATGTGAAGTGATTGACCTTAAAATGGAATATTTTTTTTTATAAAAAGATAAGGGTAATTGAGACTTAATATTTCAAAAATGTATGATATATAATTAATAACTAAAATTAATATATATTAATAACGTATATAATTGATAAACAAGTAAAATTAAATAATATATAATTAATATACAATTGGCATATAATTAATAAGTAAACTTAGAAAACATGGAATTAGAATAACAAAAACAATGACTCAATTTTCAGTGAGGAAGTATTGATTTGAGAGAAATAAATATAAAATTATGTCCTTGAAAAATGTATTTAAGAGATACATGCTCCTATGTTGTTGACATAAAAAGTTGATTGATAAACTCCTCATGAAAGCAGAATTTGTACATATCAAGAACAATTAAAAAGAGAATAACTGCTAGCATAGCTGTCTTACTTCTAGGAAACTATCCTCAGGAAATAATAATTAAAAATACAAGTCAAGTGATGCATAATATCTTGACAGTTTTTAAAAGTGAAGATTTGCTATAATTTAAAAGTCTAACAATAGTTATTTGGTTAATTTATTGGACACTAATAGAATAAACTAAAATAAGAGTATCAAATCATGTTATTGCTTTTAGCTAATTTGTATTGACGATTATGTACCATAAATTGTCATAAGCATGTTATCTATATTTTATTATTTGACCATCTCAACAATCCTAATAGGAATGTATTACTCAAGTTATCATTTTAAGATGAGAAAAATGAGATTTAATTCGAATTTTGCCTAAATCAGATGAAAAATACATGTGAAAGACTCAGAATAAAAATCGTTTTCCCGGCTGGGCGCAGTGGCTCACGCCTGTAATCCCAGCACTTTGGGAGGCCGAGGCGGGTGGATCACTAGGTCAAGAGATCGAGACCATCCTGGCGAACATGGTGAAACCCCGTCTCTACTAAAAATACAAAAAATTAGCTGGGCATGGTGGCGCGTGCCTGTAATCCCAGCTACTCGGGAGGCTGAGGCAGGAGAATTGCCTGAACCCAGGAGGCGGAGGTTGCGGTGAGCCGAGATCGCGCCATTGCACTCCAGCCTGGGTAACAAGAGCGAAACTCCGTCTCAAAAAAAAAAAAAAAAAAAAAATCATTTTCCCTGTTCCCATGTACTCTACTATAACAAGAACTTGTAATAGTATAGAGAAAGTGTTTAGCTTTAAGAAGTAGGAAAAATAGCTATAAACCAGGATTATCATAATTCTACAGTACATACATACATTATAGAGAAACTCTATGAGGAAATAGCCTTAAATGTTAACATGTTGTTTTTGATGATAGGATTAAGAATATTTTTTCTCCCTACCTTTTCTTCTCAACGTTAAAAAGATGTTCATTTGTTTTAGTGGAAGAACACTTGAATGAATTTCTGTGAACACTTAAAATTGTGCAATGTCTTGTACACATTCCAGATAGGTACTTTGGTTCATGCTGAGCCATTAAGACCAAGGGACACATTTTCCATTTTTGACTCTATCTTTCTGAGATTTTGAAGCATTCTCCCATCCACTTACCCCAGTATTTCTTTCTTTTCTTACTGCCAATCACTGCTGTAAAAACCCAGGCTCTGCCCTTGTCAAAGAAACTGTCTGAGCAGCTTTGGGCAGTCAAGGGTCTTTTGCCTCTTCAGAGAGTGAAAAGATTAATTCGCTTTCAGAACTATGGCTCAGAATTGGAGCTCTGGCTCAAAACAGGAGAACCTTTCCACTTGCAAGATCAAACCCTGCATTCCTCCTCCTTTTATTCTGTTATGACTGAAGCTTTTCAAGGTCATGGGATTAAACACGGCTGGAGAAAAGTTGATAGTGCCACAGAATGGAAAATGTATTATGTTTTTAATTATGTGTGGAACAGGAAAGGATTGCCCTGCTGTGGCTGTGCTTATATTTGTGTCTTTTTCACCTTTGCAGCAAGGCCATCTCCAGAAAGCAATGAAGTAGATGAAATAGATTTTACTTGAGAAAACTCTACTAGAAATAATTTTTTTTTTATCATAGGAAGGATTTATTTCATTTGCCTTCAGAATCTAAAACCTTCTAAAAGATATATGTATCTTATATTTTATATATGTGTGTGTGTGTGTGTGTGTGTGTGTTTGGTGTGTTTATGTACATATGTGTTTATATATGGAGATATAAAAATAAAATAATAGATGAGATACATAAAAATAGTAATACATGGCCAGGCGCGGTGGCTCACGCCTATAATCCCAGCACTTTGGGAGGCCGAGGTGGGTGGATCACGAGGTCAAGAGATCGAGACCATCCTGGTCAACATGGTGAAACCCCGTCTCCACTAAAAGTACAAAAAAATTAGCTGGGCGTGGTGGCGCGTGCCTGTAATCCCAGCTACTCAGGAGGCTGAGGCAGGAGAATTGCCTGAACCCAGGAGGCGGAGGATGCGGTGAGCCGAGATCGCGCCATTGAACTCCAGCCTGGGTAACAAGAGCGAAACTCTGTCTCAAAAAAAAAAAAAAAAAATAGTAATAGATGAAGATACATGTGTATATATTAGGGGAACACACACACACATATACCTAAGGACCTAAACACATAGCTGTCTTTTAAATGAGCAGTGTATGATTCACTTGTGCAATTAAATTTGTGAGTCTCAGTAGAAAATGAGTAGCACCTTGAATGGCAGGCTTCCCTGAATCTAGAAGACAACCGTGAACTTAGGTGTAATTATCTTGCTGTAGAAGGCACTTCTGGATCAGGAGTACCAAAAAGAGTGTGTCAGCAATGCCGACAGGGTGAGTGGTTACATGGTATTCCCAGAGAAAGCATGTATCCAGGCTAGAACACCCAACTCTAATAAGGATGACCTTGACCTAGGTTATACTTTTACAAAAGTATAAGAGACCATGTGGACCTGTATATGGGGTAAGTGAACAGTCACTAGTGGAGCAAGGCTAGCGAGATCATCCTCAATGTCATGTGCAGCCTGAGACCATGGAGATCTTCCCACTGACTTTGGACTTCCCATATGTTCAATAATCTTAGACATGGACAATATCTTTGATATTGCATAGTACAGTGGTTTTCAAACCATGATTCATAGATTCTTAGGGTCTCTGTAAAGTAGGTCAGAAGCTGGAATTAGTCATGCAGGAGGTGGAAAACCCAAACAGAAGGTGGGTTTCTGTGCAAGCCCCTACACCTGCTTGCACACACTCAGACTTAATAAAAACATGAGTTAGTTTACGTGTTATAAATTCCAGGATTTTTTTCCTCCAATAATGTAATCTTTCATCTTTTTCTTAATCACAAAACCATGGATGCTTATTGTAATATTTCAAGCCATAATACAAAAATATATAAAGAAAAATAGTTTAATAAGTTTGTCTCTGAGTAAACCAGTGTCTGGGGTGTATCCACTTATACAAACATGTACACACACAATTTTCTGTTTTCTGTCTTTTTCTTTAGCTCAGAAATTGAGTCTCATTATTTGTACTACTTTGCAATTTACTTATTTGTTAATATATCACAGATATTTTCCAGATTTATAGAAGTGTATTTCAATTGTTTTTTTCTTTTACTCCTAGCAATTTTTAAAACTACAATATATTATTATTAACTATAGTCACCAAATTGTACAATAGAACTATTGAACTTATGTCTCCTATTTAACTGCAATTTTGTATACTTTGATCATCTCCTGGACCTCACTCCACCACCATTGTACTCTGTTTCTATGAGAAATTATTCTTTTAATTAAACACTTATTTTGATAGAATTGTCAATTCACATGAGGGCAGAAAAATAATGTAAGTGTCCCATTAGCCCTTTATCCTGTTTTCTCAATGTTAACATCTCAAAAAACTACAGTACCCGTCATGATCACAGTGGTAACATTGACAGAGTCAACAAACAGACTATTTTCATCACAAGGATTCCTCATGTTCCTCTGCTATTACAGCTGCATCACTTCCTTCTTGCTTTCACATGCCACTCAATCTTAACTCCCAGCAACCACTAATCTTTTCCATTTCTATAATGCCATTTTAAGAACATTATACAAGTGGAATAATACTTGGTATCCACTTGGCTTTTCTGTTTTAAACTCAGCATAATTTTCTTGAGAGTCCTGCAGGTTGTTGCTTGTATCAATAGTTCACTTCCTTTTATTTCTGAGTGATTTTCCTTGTTACGAAGATACCCATTTGTTAGCCATTTACTATTAAAGGTATCAGTGTCGGTTCTCATTTTTTGCTAATGTGAATAAAGATGCTACAAACAGTTTTTTTGGTGTGTGTGTATGAGTGTAACTTTTTCTTTCTCTGGTAACAATTCCCAATAATGCAATTATTGGATTTTTATGAAGCTGCATGTTGATCTTTATAAGATACTGTCAAACTGCTTTCTAAAGTTGCTGTACCATTTCACATTTTCACCAGCAATAGATGAAGCATCAATTATCCCAGGATGCTTAGTGCTGCCATTAATTTTCAACTTAACTGTCCTTATAGGTGTGTTGTGATATCTCATTGTGGTTTTAATTTTTTTTCCTAATGTCTGATGATCTTTCCGTGGGGTTATTTTCCAGCTATATATTCTCTTTGGTGAAGTGACTCTTCATGTCTTTTTCATATTTTCTAATTGGATTGCTTTTTTAATGTTGATTTTTATGAGTTATTTATTGATTCTACACAATAGTCTTTGCTTAGATATGCACTATTGTATTCTAGTCTGTAGGTTTATTTCATCCCCTTAACAGGAACTCACGTAACACAAAACATTTTAATTTTATTTAAGTCCAATTTATCCATTTCCCTTTTTATGGTAATACTTTTGGTATGAAGTCTAAGAAGTTTTTACCTAATACTAAATTTCAAAGATTTTCTTCTACATTTTTTTCCTAAAAGTGTTATAGTTTTATGGTTTATAGTTAAGTCCATAATCAGTCTCAAGTTAATATTTCTATGACACTTGTGCTATAACTACCCTTTTGTCCTCATATTCTTCCCAATGATTTTTTTTTCTCAGTCCACTGGGTTCAAGGACTGAAGTGAGCCCCAGCAGACATTTAGTGAAAATCTCAGACACAGCTTATCCTAACTAATAAGAAAGGTATTTTAATCACATTTGGGAATGGAATTGCTAATACTTAGAAATATCAGAGTTTACGTAAAGGATATTCTTTTAATTAACTCCAGATGGATTAAAGACTTAAACATAAGACCTAACAGCATAAAAACCCTAGAAGAAAATCTAGGCAAAACCATTCAGGACATAGGAGTAGGCAAGGACTTCATGACCAAAATACCAAAAGCGCTGGCAACAAAAGCCAAAATAGACAAATGGGACCTAATCAAACTCCACAGCTTCTGCACGGCAAAAGAAACAGTCATTAGAGTGAATTGGCAAACAACAGAATGGGAAAAAATTTTTGCAGTTTACCCATCTGACAAAGGGCTGATATCCAGAATTTACAAAGAACTAAAACAGATTTACAAGAAAAAAACAAACAAGCCCATTCAAAAGCGGGTGAAGGATATGAACAGACACTTTAGAAAAGAAGACATACATGAGGCCAACAAACATGAAAAAGTGCTCACCATCACTGGTCATTAGAGAAATGCAAATCAAAACTACATTGAGATACCATCTCACACCAGTTAGAATGGCAATCATTAAAAAATCTGGAGACAACAGATGCTGGAGAGGATGTGGAGAAATAGGAACACTTTTACACTGTTGGTGGGAGTGTAAATTAGTTCAACCATTGTGGAAGACAGTGTGGCGATTCCTCAAGGACCTAGAAATATAAATTCCATTTGACCCAGCAATCCCATTACTGGGTATATATCCCAAGGATTATAAATCGTTCTACTATAAGGACACATGCACACAAATGTTCATTGCAGCACAGTTTACAATAGCAAAGACCTGGAACCAACCCAAATGCCCATTGATGATAGACTGGACAGGGAAAATGTGGCACATATACACCATGGAATATTATGCAGCCATCAAAAACGATGAGTTTGTGTCCTTTGTAGGGACACGGATGAACCTGGAAACCATCATTCTCAGCAAACTGATACAAGAACACAAAATCAAACACCGCATGTTCTCACTCATAGGTGGGTGATGAACAATGAGAACACAAGGACACAGGGAGGGGAGCACTATACACTGGGGTCTGTTAGGGGGAAATAGGGGAGAGACAGCAGGGGGTGGGGAGTTGGGGAGAGAGAGCATGGGGAGAAATGCCAGATAGAGGTGAAGGGGAGGAAGGCAGCAAATCATACTGCCATGTGTGTACCTATGCAACAATCTTGCATGTTCTTCACATGTACCCCAAAACCTAAAATGCAATTAAAAAAAAAGAATTTTTCCTTTATCTTCACCAGCATCCCTCTACTTCTATAGTTATGGACGCTATTTCTTCTCACTCAGGGCATGATAATTTCTCTTTTCTTTTTGGTAGTTCCCCATACATTTTCTTCATTCCTATTCTCCCCACCTGCTCAAATTATCTGTTTTCTTTTTTTATTAACCATAGTCAACTTTTTGAAACAACCATATATTACTGGTTTCTGATTTTTTAAAGATAAAATATTTATCCTGGAAGCAATAAAATGAAATGAAATTTTTAAAAGGAACCTCAGAAGGCTCTCATTTTCAGCTTCATCTTTCACTACTTACCTTAGGTCTTTGTGCTTCAGCCTCCCTGTCCAGTTTCTGTATCCCAATAATTCACCCACCTAGGTCATTGACCTCTTCACCTGCAATTCAATCATCTTGAATACATCTCAGGCTCTCACACATTCATCCGTTTTCCTAGATAATTTACTCACTCTCTACATACTAAAGCATCATCTCCTAAGGATGACTAACTCCACATTCCTTTTTGCTGAGGAATCATATTCCTTCTTTCATGGCACTTCTCTTAGGTGTCATTTTACATTCATGAGTATAACAGGTTATGTTCATTTCCTCCACTTTAGGTTCCCTCAGTTGAAATAGTCCAGAGAGGGTTTTGCTCCCCATTCAATCTCTATCAACTAACCTAGTGTCCAATATACATGTTCAGTAAATGTTGGTTAAATTATTTACAGAAGGTGGGAATCAAAAAAAAAAAAAAAGGAAAGAAAGAAAGAAAAGAAAAAGAAAAAGAAGAAAAAGAGAAGGAAGGAGAAACAGAGGTTCCAAAAGAAAAGGTGAGAAAAACAAAAATAACAAGAAGGGTACGCTGTAGTGACCTGTTTTTCAAACATAGTTCTGTTACTATTGACCTGTTAATGAATTAGCACTGATAGGTCTGTTGTGAGGATGATATGAAGTAGCCATGTAAAACCCCTTTCACAGAGCCTGGAACATTAAATAGCAATACTTAGTCAGTGTTAGGTTATTTGCCTCTGTATCTAACATGAGCTGGTAGATTTTCTCTTAGATGATCTTGAATTCAGTGTAAGTCTTTGGTTTAATTTGGGTCCTCATCCATCACATTGATTATTAAATTGTTATACTTTGCTAATTTACTACTGCTAAAGTCATTTGATTTTTCATGGACATCAGGCAATACGGTAACATAACTCGGGGAGAACATAAAAATTTTCAGAGGTCCTCAACGAATTTAATTATAAAATGATGTGCAATTTTATTTTCAGCTCACTTTGAAAAGTTGAGAAAACATAACCCCATTTTGTATTCATCACACTAAATCTCATGAAATCCTCCATTGGTTTTATAATCATTGCCATTAGCAGTTAAGTGCTTATATTATTTTCCTCCCTGATAGTTAGAAAACCTGTTAGATCATTATTTTCTGTGGCTGTGTTCTGCCCCAAGATTTCTTGTTCCTCAGGCATCTCTAAGTTTTAGCAGGTATACTTCTTAGTGTCGACATTTTATTCTAAAAGATTTTTTGCAGATTTGCTTTTCTAAGCTTGTAATCGCATACACATAGTAATTTAACTGGGCACAGATAGTGTTGTGTAAAGTAGAGCGGCCTTCAGCAAGTTACTTCTACACTCAACTGCCCCATCTCCACAATGGAATAATAGGAGCTTCAACCTTTTAGGGTTTTGACAAAGATTAAATGACCTAATAAGTATCTAGCACTTAGAAAAATATCTCACAAATAATATAAATTAGATATATTTCTTGCTTGAGTCTCAAAATAATCCTGGGTAATAGGAATTGTAATAAGCAATGTTTAGGAATTTTATTAAGCAACTTTTTTGCAGATTTGCTTTTACAAGCTTATAGTTGCATATACATAATCATTTCATCAGGAATTGAATGCCAGTTGTATCTTTTACCGGAGGTATAATCTGGGTAAAATTTGTTTTACCCATCAAACCTTCAGTTTGCTTATGACAATTCCTATTACCCAGGATTATTTTGAGAATCAAGCAAGAAATAGATCTAATTTTTATATCTGTGAGATATTTTTCTAAGTGATAGATATTTATTAGGTCATTTAATCTATGTCAAAACCCTGAAAGGTTCAAGCTACTAAGATTCCCCTTGCAGAGATGGGACAGTTGCATGTAGAAGTAACTTGCTGAAGGCCACACAATTAGAAAGTGGTCACACAGGACTTGAATCCAGACAGTGGCACTCCAGAGGCTGCAGTGCCATTGGCTGTGCTGTTGCACCTCCCACAGTACTGACCTCTCATGCACTCACATGCCCCAGGGCTGTCATAAAATCCTTGTGGCCTCCTAGTCCTGCTCTCAACTGGCATTGGTAAGAGTAATGTGTGAATAGTGCTTGTATCACTACACACATCTCAGATTTGGTAGGAGCCAGTGCCCAAAGGCATATCTTTGTATCCTGGCTGAATTTTGGTCTGAATGGCAGTGGATATACTTGTACATGCTATAACAATGCACTTCTGTTTGGGTTAGGCTGAATCAAGCACTTACGGAATCAGACAACAGTAAAAGGATCAAATATAGAGATCACATTCAAGATAGAACCATGGAGTCTATGAACACGCTGATAGTAACTGGCAATTATTTCACTTTTAAGATAAATAAACTGCATTTCAAAGACATTTCAAGTGTCATAGTCCTCATCACCCTTTCCAGATAGAGAAAGTGTTTTTATTCACATTTTACCGTCACAAGAGCCCTTTCCAGCAGGCATTGCTAGACTCATTTTAGAGTCGAAAGCACTGAGGTCATTAGAGGTTACAAAATTTGATGGAGGATACAGGTAGTAATGGCAAAACCTGGATTTGAAATCTGGGATTTTCTTGTTCTTCACTGGAGATTCATTGTTTTAAGAATGCATCCATTTCTCATTATGCCTTTTTTCCTGTGTGTATACAGGGTGATGTAGTGGAGCAGAAAGAGATGACACTTTGGTGCAAAAGAGAGCTGGGGTGAAATACAGAAATATTTCACTGACTTGTCACTTGGCTTAATACCTTCATTTCCTTAGGCCTCGGGATCTTCAGTTCATGAAGTAGAACCTAACTCAGAGAAACGTGCAGAGCATCTGTGGAATCTCTGCAACGCATCTCAGCAAGCAGTGTTTTCATTTTATTTGCATATGTTTACTTTACTTTGAATTTCCATCCATTACGTTATCTCCCAGAAACTCTGGATGTGACTCTAGATGGCAGAGCTAGAGGCCACAGAGATAGTGTCTAGAAAGATTCCCAACCAAGGATGAGCCACAACAAACTGCTCATTCAAATAGCACACAGAGAGAAAGAAATGTGTCGTCTACCAAGGCACGGATAAGTAATGTCTTCCTCAAGATGGGAAGCTATGAGGCAAAATAAATGATAATGTAATAATGGGACTTGCACACAGGTTTAAAAAATGGTGCAGACCTTCTTCATGCTACCCACGAAAAGAATCTGAGTACAGGCAAGTGGGGTGTGAGGGCAGAAAGGTGGGCATGCTGTTATCATTAGAGGCTGCCAAAGGTTTGTTTCCAAGTATTTCTTCTTATTTTTTATTTATGTTGTATTATACTTTAGGTTCTGGGGTACATGTGCAGAACGTGCAAGTTTGTTACATAGATACACAGGTGCCATGCTGGTTTGCTGCATCCATCACCCTGTTATCTACATTAGGTATTTCTACTAATGCTATCCAGTCCCTAGCACCCCACAGTCCTGCTATTCCTCCCCTAGCCCCCATTCCCTGACAGGCCCCAGTGTGTGATGTTCCCCTCCCTGTGTCCCTGTGATTCTCATTTTTCAATACCCACTTATAAGTGAGAACACGTGGTGTTTACTTTTCTGCTCTTGTGTTAGTTTGTGAGAATGATGGTTTCCAGTTTCATCCACGTTCCTGCAAAGGCCATAAACTCGTCCTATTTTATGGCTGCATGGAATTCCATGGTGTATATATGCCACATTTTCTTTATCCAGTCTATCATTGATGGGTATTTGGGTTGGACCAACTTCAAAGACCAAAGGTAGATAAAGCCACGAAGAAGGGAAGAAATTAGGGCCAAAAGGCTGAGTCCTCCAAAAACAAGAATGCCTCTTCTCCTCCAAGACATCACAACTTCTCACCAGCAAGGGAACAAAATTGGATGGAGAATGAGTTTCACAAATTGACAGAAGCAGGCTTCAGAAGGTGGGAAATTACAAACTTCTCCAAGCTAAAGGAGCATGTTCTAATCCAATGCAGGGAAGTTAAGAACCTTGAAAAAAGGTTAGACAAAATGCTAACTAGAATAATCAGCGTGGAGAAGAACATAAATGACTTGATGGAGCTAAAAAACCCAGCACAAGAACTTTGTGAAGCATACACAAGTTTCAATAGCCAAATTGATCAAGCAGAAGAAAGGATATCAGAGATTGAAGATAAATTCAATGAAATAAAGCAAGAAGCTAAGTTTTTTATTTGTTTGTTTTTCCAAAGTAGATAAGATTATATAAGCACTGCCAGAATACCTGGGCAGGAAAGACATATCCCCAATTCCACCAGCTTTCCAAGCAGAAGAAACGGTGGATGAAAACATGGGCACCTAAAGAATCAGAGGCAGGGGCCGGCAGATGATGAGACCATGAGGAAGGCAAAATTCCTGGGCATTCGCTGAAAGCCAGTATCTTCCCTGCTCAGATGAGAAATTAAAGAGTTCTTTATTTTTATATGCCAAAATAAAGTGACTTTTTTTTCTCTTTTAAATGGATAAAATATTGGGCAAAGTAGTTGACCAGAAGGGAAAATTAGCATAATCTTTCAAAACTAAGAAAGACACAAACAGAACAGAAAATAGACTAGAAAGACAATCTTAATTTTGGAAGGGAGTGAAGGAAATATTGTGCTCTTTAAAAGCTATCTTTCAGGAAATTTCTGTAGGTGTGTTTTAATCCAAAACCATCTATGGCTGAATTTGCTGTAGGTGGCACTTACATACTTTGATTCTGACAGTAGGGGGAAAAAATGAAGTCTGTAATCAATGAAGAAAACCAGGTCAAAGGTTGGGGGACCTCACTCCAATCCTGGTGAGAAATAGCTACATAACTATTTACCCAGTGAATAAATATCCTCACTAGGTGCTAAGCCTCATTTATACATTCTTGATTATAATACTGTCTTTTCTACCTTACAGGGCCATTGAAAGGATCAAATTATATCCAAATACAGCTGTGTAATAATGATAATAACAATGGTAATAACGATGACCATCATTAGTTTTAATTGTATTTGCAATAACTTCTCAATGTGCATGTGGAATTGTCATGATACAATGTCCAATTTCAGAAAATGACTGAGATGAAACCACCTTAATATTTTATGAGCAGGGTTGGAAACAAAAGCCTTTAACAAATATTCATAATACAAGCTGAATAAAAAAAAAACATGATATTGCAAGTTTGGACTTAAATGCAGAATAGTGAGTATCTTTTTCTGGATTCAAAAAGTAATTCAGTGCATAATAACTGAATTGTTAACATAAATTCTCAGAGGGCAGTGCTCACTCTCTCTCTCTCTGAAATATAGCCCATGCGGTTAAGTTAATTAGAACTGACTATTTTGGGGCTGAGTAGAAAGTTCCCAGAGACGAATATGGGCATAATTTACATCTTGTTTATGAATGAGTCTTCAATTCTGGGTCTAAATGTCATCAATAAGCAAACAAAAAGTGGATCAGTCAAATATCTGGTGTTTTTAAACCATTTTGTTTATATACGGTTCAAATGAGTGCTTCGTCTTCCCTATTATCCATGTGCACATATGTAGACACACACACAGAATAATAATATTGGGTAGTTTCTATGGACAGAACTCAGGCTGTGTGTTAAGTGGGTAGGTGATACTAAGATTATACAGGAAACGTAGGCAGCTCATCTAGAAATAGTCTTATACACCAGTCTCACCCCATGCCTCTTTTCAACCAATCATGCCCCAAAGACAGCAAGTATTTTTTGATGCTGTGACTGAAAGGAAAAGATCCCCTTCACGAAGAATAAGACACTGACTGGGATGTAGTTAATGAGGAGGACTATAGCACGTAGCTATCTGAAGACTGTTCTCCGCCGTCCTCACCTCTATGACTGTATTCTTCTATTTTTACCTTATCTGATTAATCAATTAACCCTCAGTTCTGGCCGAGCAGTGTCTTCATAGTTGCTGTTATGTACAGTGGTTTTGGCAAGCTTCCAAGGTCTTTCCTGGTGTACCACAGTCACTCACAAAATATGTGTGGAAAAAAGAATGAAGGTAATCTCAGGCAAGAAACATGTTGACTATCAAGTTGTGTTTGAAACGCCAAGTACTCTTTCTAATCAGCCACAGACCAAATCCAAGCTAGACAATAAGTGCAGTGGGGAATAAAATGTTTTAGGGAAAAATATATAACGCCTGCTCTCAAGAAAGAAAGGCAGGAAAGAAAGGAGGACTCATGGAATGCATTCATTCTACCAGGAACTTAGCTACTGAGTTTTCACATAGTGTCTCATTTAATACTTGTAACCATTCCATTTGATGGACATCTTTAACTCCCTCTCACAGATGAGGAAAATAAAAGTAAGAAGGTGAAGTAACTTGCCCAAGATCCAACAGTTAAGAAATATTAGAGGGGAAATTCTATTTTTGGTCCTTCTGACTTTAAATACAACACTCTTTTTTGTAATACCAATTTAACTTTTGAAAGATTTCAAAATAATTTGGGTAACAAGAGCAACAGGAAATAATTAGAAAACTTTCTTATAGAATATAATAAAGTGTCATATATTTTAGACTAGGAATTGATTCTTTTTTTCTTTTTTTTCACAAGCCCTCTTTATGAATGGAATTGATTCCTGAGGCAGTGAGAAGCAAAGAGAACAAGCATTTCTACTGACATGCTTTATTCTACAACAAGCTAATTCTTGAGGAACAGAAAACTTTTAAAATCTCCACAGTCAAAAGAATCAAACTTGAGATTTGAGCTACAAAATTCCTGCCACTTTCATTCCATTGTAAAGTTGCTGTGTAAACTATGGCAAAGAAGGAAACACTGTGATAAATCAGCATATCTGTTAAATAAATTCTTACACAGATGATTCAATTAATAGCATAAAATTAAACACCACCATAAAGCCTTTATTGTGTCTTAGTGAGATTATAAGAAATAATTCACTAGATACCACAAAAGACGTATAGTAAGCATGGTTCAATATTACAACATGAAACTATATTACCATAGAAAATGAATGAATAAGTAAACACACACACAAACAATAAAAAAATCTGGCTAAGAATTTCATTAAAGTTTTAAAAATGTCTTTACCTTATGCTTTGGATTGATTTCTGTTCTTTCAAGCTCCCTATCAGATGTTTCATTGTATCTGTGAGCCTACAGCAACAAATTACATTGTATTCTGGATACTATAGCAAACCTTAAAATCCTTAAGTAAACTTATTGTTTAAATGGAACCTCTCTTCATAATTAGAATGCCAAATAATTGTCATTTCAAATAGTTAAACAGATTTAAATAGTTCCTTATCTTTAGTGCTTTCTCTTTCTGAAATGTATTCAAAGACTTATTTATTTATGCATGGATTCTTACATCTTTGGGCTAGATGCATAAATTTTTAACAGCTGAAATACTAATGAAAAAACTACCTACACAAATATGCATAAACATGCACACAAAGCTATCAAGTTCCATGACATTGGCGCTCATTTGCTAAATATCCTTGCCATTTTTTGGTTTATCTGCTCATTATTGCAAATGACAACTTGTCAAAAGAAATATATTTTTCAAAAATAAAATCGTGAGCTAAAGACTTTAAATTAGTCATCACATATAAATTTTAATTTCACTGCTTTCCCCAAATTAATTAGTGGTATTCTAGCACATGTAAGAAAGTTCTAAAGTAGTTTCTGTTTTTCTGACTGATTGCCTTATTAATTAAACATAGCGTGGGACTTTAGATCTCGTTTTAAAAAGAGTCAGAAATAATCTGAAATATAGTTTTTACAAAGGTAATTTATTGGTTTTGATGAACCAAATCATTTGAGTTTAACACTGAAGACCAGATAGGCACCTCACTAATTTAGTTAACAAGTGTTCTGTCAGATACTTCTGGTAGCTTACTACATAAACTGACCCAAAACTCCTGATGAGGATGCTTGGAAAAACAATATTGAGTAGATAATTAAGGAAATAAATATATAAATATAGAGAAATGTTACTGCATAGAATTAAGAAAAAAGAAATGGAGAGATACATTATTATTTGGAATCTCTTTAAGTTTTGAGGTATCTGTCAAATCTGAAAAAGGTTACTGAGAGTGAGATGATGTTACAAGTTAAACAGAAATTTCAATAAAAACCCATGAGAAAGGTACATATGATCCAGGAACTGCACTACTAGATAAATATCTAATATAAAAGCTAACACATGTGAAATAAAACTAAAATAATGAAAAATTAATTTACCTGTACATTTATGATTTGTGTACATTTCTGTGCTTATATAGTTTAATAAGAAAATATTTACTTAAATTATAACATAACAAAATAAAATAAAGGACAAAATATTAATAGATACAAAGACATTTAATACATACAAAATAAATTTTGAATAATTTTTTAGAAAACTAAAAAGTACACAATTGTCTTAAATCTGATACCAGGTAATACTTAGAGCAAACCTCTTATTCCAGGGAGAAATATTGTAGTTTTCTCTCTGAGTTTGGAAGACTATTGCACTCTCAGGTTCTATTCACTATTATACCGAGAATGTTCTAATGTATGCAATCAGACATGAAATAATAAAACTATTAAAATTTTGAGCACTGGGGTGTTAAAAAAAAACAGAGAGACACATATCAGTAGACATAACAAGTGAATTTTTAAACAATGCCTGATTAGATGTCAACTACATATCTGTATTTCAGCAACAATTAGAAGTGGAGATTTAGAAAATAAAATATTTAAATGCACAAAAATAGCACTAAATACCTAAGAATAAATAAAAGTTGTGCTAATCCTCTACATAAAAATATCAAAAATTATAATCAAGATACATTATAAAACACTGAAATTTGTGGGGTTTTTTCAATAAATTTTGCTGAGTCTATTGCAAATCTGTATCAAAAATGCAGCCATTGACAATTTACTTCATGTCATACATATAAATAAATTTCAGAGGGACTGCAGATTTAGAAGAAAGAATAAAGTACGATAAATTATTTACAAAATAACATAGGATAATAGCTTCATGCCTTGGAGGCAGAGGCTTCTTTGACATGATATAAAGAACCCTAATGCTAAAAGGAAGTAACTGATAAATTTTACTACGTTAAAGTAAAAAAACTTTTAATGAAAGCACAATTAAGAAAGTGCAAAGGCAAGTCATAGTGTATGCATTTAAAACATATATAATTAATACAGGGCACGTACATTGAATATACAAATAACTACCACACACACACAAAAAAAGAAAAAAACAGACAAACAAAAAGGAAAAGGAACAATTTAAACAGATATTTTCCAAAAGTGGATACCTAAATTGTCAATAAATATATAAAAGAATGTTTTCTCTTATTAAGTATCAGGGAAACAAAAATTAATTCCACAGTGAGATATAATAAAAACTCAGCAGAATTCCTAACATTGATTAATTATGTAATATGAAAATTTAATGAAGATATGGAGCTATAAAAATTATCATTTATTGATGATAGAAATAAAGTTCCCTGCCTTACAAAATCTATTTGTCAAAACCTACCAACACTAAACACCAACCCTACGATTTTATTCTTAGGTATATACCCAATATATATTTGCATTTATGACCAAAATCTACAAAAATCTACAAAACTTTATCATAATATATTAAACTATTCTTTTAAACTATATGTTATATTATGTTTAAACAACTAGTTTAAAACTTTAAAGTTTGAAACAAAATAGTTTTAAGTTGTAAATTATGTTTTGAAACTTGAAGCAACCCAAATGTCCATCAGCATTACAATGAATACATAAAACAATGTGTTTTAGTCACACAATTGAAAACTTTATAGCAGTAATCTCTGATGTTAGTTTGTATTTCTGTGCAGTTGGTGGTGATATCCCCTTTATTATTTTTTATTGCATCTATTTGATTCTTCTCTCTTTTCTTTTTTATTATTCTGGCTAGTAGGCTATTTTGTTGATCTTTTCAAAAAATCAGCTTCTGGATTCATTGATAATTTGAAATGTTTTTGTGTCTCTATCTCCTTCAGTTCCGCTCTGATATTAGTTGTTTCCTGGAAGTAACACCACACATCTACAATGATCTGATGTTGTCAGGTTTGTTTTTGACAAACAAAAATTAACTTCAGAGAGATTAAAGATTTAAACATAAGACCAAACACCATAAAAACCCTAGAAGTGAACATAGGCAACACCATTCAGGACATAGGCATAGGCAAGGACTTCATGACTAAAACACAAAAAGCTATGGCAACAAAAGCCAAAATAGACAAATGGGATCTAATTAACCTAAAGAGCTTCTGCATAGCAAAAGAAACACTCATTAGAGTAAACCAGCAGCCAACAGAATGGGAAAATTTTTTTGCAATCTATCCATCTGACAACGGCTAATATCCAGAATATACAAAGAACTTAAACAAATTTGTAAGAAAAAAAAAAAAAAACCCATCAAAAAGTGGGTGAAGTATACAAACAGATAATGTTCAAAAGAAGACATTTATGCAGCCAACAAACATATGAAAAAGTGCTCATCATGGAGAAATGTAAATCAAAACCACATTGAGATACCATGTCACACCAGCTAGTATGGCAATCATTAAAAAATCTGGAGACAGATGCTGGAGAGGATGTGGAGAAATAGGAATGCTTTTACACTGTTAGTGGGAGTGTACATTAATTCAACTGTTGTGGAAGACAGTTTGGTGATTCTTCAATGATCTAGAAATAGAAATACCATTTGACCCAGCAATTCCATTACTGGGTATATACCCAAAAGATTACAAATCATTCTATTATAAAGACACATGCACACGTATGTTCATTGTGGCACTGTTTAAGATAGCAAAGACTTGGAACCAAACCAAATGCCCATCAATAATAGACTGGATAAAGAAAATGTGGTACATATACACTATGGAATACTATGCAGCCATAAGAAATGATGCATTCATGTACTTGGTAGGGACATGGATGGATCTGGAAACCATCATTCTCAGCAAACTGACACAAGAACAGAAAACCAAACACTGCATGTTCTCACTCATAAGTGGTTGTTGAACAATGAGAACACATAGACACAGGGAGGGGAGCATCACACACTGGGGCTCGTTGAGGCGTGGGAGAGCTAGGGGAGGGATAGCAGAGTGTGGCAGTAGAGAGGAGAGATAATAGTAGGAGAAATACTTAATGTAGATGAAGGGGGGATGGATGCAGTAAACCACCATGGCATGTGTATACCTATGTAACAAACCTGCATGTTCTGCACATGTACCCCAGAACTTAAAGTATAATAATAAAAAAAGAAAACTTTACAGCAATTAAAATGAGCAAGCCAGAGATTTCCATTGTATTTCCTTTGCTCTTTTGTCAAAAGCCAGTTGACTATATTTTGTAAGTCTATTTCTAAGCTGTATATTATGTTGCATTGATCTGTTTGTCTTTTCTTTCGGCAATATTGCATTGTTTTGATTACTGTAGTTTTATAGTAAGTCGTGATGCCAGGTAGTGTTAGATTTTGATTGGAGTTGCCTTGAATCAGTAAGTAAAGTAGAAAAGAGCTACATTTTGTTGATATTAAATTTTTTTATTTATGAACATGGGATACCTCTCCATTTATTTAGTTTTTCTATGATTCCTTTCATCCAGGTTTTGTATTTTTCCTCATAGAGATCTTCCATATCTTTTATTAGTATTGTGATTTTAGTGTCACATTCTACTTGTCTATGCTGGCATATAGGAAAGTGATTGACTTTTGCATTTTAATTTTGTATGTAGCAACCTTGCTATGATCACTTATTAGTTTCAAGAATTTTTGGTTTTTTTCAGACTCTCTACATAAACAATTATGTTATCTACTATCAAAGATAGTTTCATTTCTTCTTCTCAGTCTGAATATATTCTATTTCCTTTTTCTTCTCTTACTGCATATTTAGGGCTTCAATTATGATGAAAGGTTTTGGTAAGATGACAAAACATTTTTGAAAGAAATGAATGAAGACTACATACATGAAGGAGTGTGCCATGGTCATATATTATCTTAAGTTCACTTACAGATTCAATGAAATCCTAATCAATACCCCAGGCCTTGCTTTTGTGTGTACAAAAGTGTGATGATTAATAAGCTGACTCCATATGTATATTTAAATACCAAAAAAGGAGCACCACATTAAGACTTATATAGTTATAGTAATTAAGACAGTAAAATATTAGGAATACAATAGATAGAAAGAGACATGAAATGGAACAAAAAGAACGAGCTAGAAACAATTATAAAAATATATATGGACCTTTGATTTATTACACTATTGATTCTATAAAAATTTTAAAGAAACATAATATTTTTAATGTGTGGTATAATTTTGATATAAATATGAAAAAAACAGACATTCATACCACAATATATACAAAGCAGTTCCAAAGGTATTGTACATTAGAATATAAAAGCCAAAACAATAAAATGTTTGTAAAATACAGTAGAAAAACTACATTTAAAAATTTGGTATGTGGAAGGATTTTTAAAAAGAAGACAAAATAGTAAATAAATAAACATACTGTTGTATTTAGAAAATAAGAATTATAGAGGTCTTATTATCAAAAAAGAGGGAGAAAGAATGCCACAGAGTAGAAAATATATTTGAAACACATAAATTGAAAGTGTTGTACATAAAAAATATAGAAATATTTTTATACAGATAACCTAACTTAAAAATGAGCAAGACACTTGAATGGTCATCTTTCAAAAAGAAGATGGACACTTGGCAGTTCACCCTATAAAAAAGTTCTTATTTTATTAGCAACCAGGGAAATATGAATTACCTACCATGAAATACTGATAGGCACCTACTCGTCTGGTTAATCATAAAAAGACTGACAGTAAAACATGTATGTGAGAAAAAGGAGCAATAAGCAACTCTTGTTTTGCTGGTAGAGACGCAAACTGATCAATCCATTTTAAATATAATTTACTAAAAACAAGCAATCATATACTAAATAATTCTATAATTTCTCTGCTGTGAAACATTCAACAATAAGGCAGGCACAAGTACACAATAAATGTACAAGAATGTTTGTTATTTGTAATATGAACACTGGAAAAACTATCATTGTTAGAATAAGGAATAGTAAATTTGCTCATTAACTATAGTTTTTTTAAATAATGTGATTAAATTTTATAAAAGTATTACTAAGAAAAAGAAGATAGACGTCAGTGAGTAAATCTAGTAAAATCTCACTTATGTAGATTTCAAAAACAGCCACATTTACTTTAGTCTACTGTATTAGAAGTAAGGATGGGCAGCATCTTTGGGAATATAGGAAGAAATAGCAAATGGATTAGGAAACAGCTGTCTTTTAGAGTGCTATTTGTTGATCTCTATGGTTGTTGCAATGTACGATTATGTTTTATATGCTTCTTTATGTGTTTTCCTTCAACTAAAGAATTCAAAAAATGAATTAGTCCAACTAAGCTAATGTGTTTGATGAAATTTTCTCTCTAGTTCACTGATTACAATCTGATTGGTTCTTACAGGAAATGATTTTTTAAATTACAATAAAAATGCAATCTCTAATGTCTAGTAAGATAAAGGAAACTTGATCTCTGGGCCTCATTTTTCTGAAATAAGGAGGAAAGGATTGTTCTAAAGAAACTTCAAAGTTCTTTGAGATGTAAGTGTCTAAGGAGGACTCATTACTTTGAAATATGTTTGTTTCAAAGACTTGGATCTCAATGATCTAATTTCTTCTTTTTTCATAATATAGAAGTGTCTGCTTGATATTATTTATTTTAAAATTGAGATCAGATTTAAATACGGGGAGTCACACCAATCAAAATACAGAACATTTTTATCACTCCAGAATATGTTCTTATGTCTTGTCCAGGCAATCCCTACTCACAGGAGCAACCACTGTTGCAATTGTTATAATGTGAGTTTGTTTTGTCTCATTATGAATCTGTTATTAATAGAATTAAACAATATGTGTACTTTTGTGTCTGACTTATTCCACTGAAAATGAAGTTTTTAAGATGCATCCATGCTACGTATTATATCAGTATTTTATTTTACCTAATTGATAAGTAGTATCTCATTGTTTAAATATAGCACATTGCATTTTTCGATTCACCTAATAATGGACATTTGGGTTGCTTCCAGTTTGGAGCTGTGATGAATAAAGTTGTTTCATATTTCTCTCAAGCAAATACCTAAGAGTAGAGTTTCCATATCAAAAGGTAGGTATGTTTAATTTTATAAGAAAAAATTCCAAAGAGATTTTTAAAGTATTTTTACAATTTCATATTATTGCCAGGTATATATGATTCTTTTTACCAATATATGAAATAATCAGAATAGGTGCATCAATAGAGACAGAAAGCAGATTAGTGGTTAAGGGCTAACAAAAAGAAGGAATGTACCTTAATGGCTACAGTGTCTCCTTTGGGATTGATGAAATGCTTCTGAACTAGATGGAGGCAAGGGTTGCACAACATTGTGACTGTATTAGACGATGCTGAGTTTCACATTTTAAAATAGTTAATTTTCTGTTATGTGAGTTTTTTGTGAATAAAAGATAACTGGAAACATAAATTAATCATAATATAAAAAGCATGCTGAAACATGTATATTTCATTTATTTCCCTATTGCCTCTTAGCTTTTACTTCTTTGTATTTTTATATCAGTTGCTATAGAAATTACAATAAGCATCCTTATCAGAGTTTGCTTACAGTTACTGTTGTATCACTTCATTTAACATATTTGTACTGCTTGGCAGTTAATTTCCATATACCGTCTAGATATTTTTGTATTTTGCATATTTTATTTTCACTTATAAATCTTAAAATACAGTATTGTTATTTTATCTTAGTCAGTTGCTTTTAAAGTGGTAGAGGATACAAGCTCACAAATCGTAGTTACCCACATATTTACCACTTCTGGTGGTCTTTATTTCTTTTTGTAGAGCCAAAGTTCCACATGATGGTATCCTCTGCATTCTGAAGGACAAGGTTAATTATTTGTTTCTTAGAAATCTAAGTGCAATCTTACTATGACATTTCTATATTTAGCATGGCTGTGATGTTAGGTTTGAAATCAAGTAGAAAGAGGTAGATCATGAGAAATGATGCTGGAGGAGGAGGAGAGGAATGGAAATATTAACGTTTCAGATCACGCTAAGGCATGAAAAGTCTATTGTGAGTTCTACAATAATAGGGAGCCCTAAAGGTTGATAGCTGTGTATTATCTTAAGAGACCATCAAAGGGTTAGAATTCTGACTTCCTCCCCTCTGAAATGTGTGACTATTAGTAATTATAGACCTCTAAACCTCAGTCTCTTTTGTGGTGAAATAAAATAAGGTTTGTTGTTAGGATTAGTAAACCATTGATACATGTTCTATATACACTGGTTCTTTTCCTGCTAAGAACAAAACAAATGACTCAGTGTATGCCCTTTCTAGGAAATGAGTTTATATTTAGGAGCATTCTGATATAATCTGAGGGAAGCCTGATTTCAACAGTGGGATTTCAAGTAACATATTTGGCCAGAAAGCACAGACAGAAGGGAAAGAACTGCGTAAGGACAAAAACAATATTAATTGTCATTATCTTCATAATGTTTAGGGACTACAAAGACTTTCTTTAACTGCTCCAAACTTGGACATATAAAGAAGCTACATTAAATAGAAACTTTATGCTTTAGTTTAAAAAGTCATAGATGAATCACCGTGGTGACATACTTTAGCTTAAAAAGAAGAAGCATTTCCACATTATGAAAAGCATTCTTTTTTTTTTTTTTTTTTTTGCTAATATATGGAAAGCCTAATCCAAATCCAAATATGTGACATATTTTAGGCACTTTATAATTTAAAAATAACAGAAAACTAGAAGTCAAAGTACAAAGAACTTCCAAAGTAGAACTTCTCTTTGTAATCTGTTTGGGAATGTGTGGAGGCTGGAGGAAAGTGGGCTCTATTTTCAAATTACCTAGCTTAATATGACAGATTCCATATATCAGAGGATGTGTTATTAAATAAACTGCTATAAAAAAGATACAATTAATTTTACACAACAATGATCCTTCTAAAAAGGTGTGTTTGCTGAAATAAGTTAATGCTGCTTTCTGAATAAAAATTGACTTTTTATTCTTGGTAATGTACCAAGTTTGCATCCTGAGGGAAATTAAGCTGACTGTTCACATTTTGTTCATATGTAAATCCATGTCAACAAACACCCTTGTTATCTACAACAATTTAGCAAGCTTATTAGCCTCTGGTTAGCTACATCTTCTGGGGTCAGTAAAGTCGGCTTTAGAAGATTGACTTTGGGTTTGACTGGAGTCTTATGAAAATTCTTAAATGTTAACTTTAAAATATTTAAAAGTTCTTTTCTTCTTCCAAGTACTTTTATGTTGCCAGATGAGTCTCTCTCTGTCCAATAAACAAATAAACAAATAAATGAAATTCTAAATATAAATTACAAATATAAATATAGTGTTGTTTGTTTTGTTGTTATATTTGGGGAACTAGTAGATAAATCAGTGGTTTTGTTTATATCAAAAGACAAGGACTATTATTATAGATTTTCTGGAACTGTGTGCTACATTACCGCAATGATAAGTATCCCCAGTGGAGATCTTCCTTCTTCCTCGGGCACACGCTGGCTTAGTGAGTTATTTATTACTTATTGTCATAATATAAACTGTGATATTTTGTATTAAATAACATCGCAATGTGTAAAGCAAAATGAAAATATTTGCTGAAATTAATACTGCACAATTTTCCCTACAAAAATAAACTAATGGCATTATTTCAAACCCTCAGAAATATTATAGATCCTTATTCCAGAAAACTTCATTCCTGTCCTTCCTTAATTCTCTTTTTTCTTTCCTTCCTGAATTCCTACTGTTTTGCTTTTATTCGTTTCTTCTTTCCCTCAATCCATTCCCTCATCTCTTATCCTTTTTTAAAGTTTTTCTATCTCTGCCTCTTATATTCTTCTGTCTTTTATTCTACTGCACAGAGTCTAAGTTTACAGTGACAAAACACAGCCCACCCTCAAGCAATTCGGGAAAGAAAAGACGTTCCTCTTCCCTTTGACGGTTTGAAAACTAGGCCTATGGAATAATATAGTGACAGCAGTCAAATTAACAGGGGAAAACATATACAAATTTATTACATGTATTTAGGACATCACAGGAAAGAAAAGTGAATACTTCAAAACCCAGGATGATCTAGAAGGTTGACCAACCTCTTTTTATAAGGGAAAAGCGAGGAGTAATATAGGCAACTTTGAAGATGGTAAATGATTTCGGAAAAGATGAATGGGCTTTTAGAAGAATAGATAACAGCCTGTGACAAAGACTCTCTGGGTGTAATGCCAATCTCCAGTCTTCTGTCAGCCGGTCTTCCTTGGTGGATGACATTCCCAGGGAGGGAATTTGTGACAGTTAAGTTTCTTTTGGAGGATCTACCTAAGCAGATAAGGAAAGTTTAGAGAAAGCCCCTTTTTACATTTGCTTTCCCTAAAGGCCCTCAGTTTGAAGTAATTATCATATCAAAGTGGCATACTGAGGATGGCATGTTCTGAGATTTTCATTCCCCCTGTCTAAAATTTTCCCAAAACTTTTACACACTGAAAGCTGAGCTGATGACTGTTGGGAGAAAAAAATTGGTTAGTATGCAGCTGAGTGGTAAGAGATCTGAAAATAGGTCAGTCCAATTAAAGACTTGTATATCATCTCAGACGGTACCTTGTATGTGGGCTTGTATCAAAGTTAGATATCTGTAAGTTACAAGCAGATGGGTATTTAATAAAAGACAATTCTATGGAAATAAAAAAATACAGATTAATGTTTGGAGAAATGTATAAACTAGTTTCTGAATCTGGCAGGTAGCCAGCTGAGAAGATTTCTAGATGTTGGGCTCAAGGCCTCTTCAGCAGACAGTGATAAACTGACAGATTTTTCTACTTCTCAGTTTGCAACAGGTGTTCCAGTGAACATTCCTAGTAATTCATACAACAGGCATGAAGACCGCCCATACGTAAGCTATTGTGGTGATTTATCTGAAGTCTATATCAAGTTTATATCAAGTTGTTCAGCCTCAACTTGCATAGCTTTAGAAAAATGGCATTATTAATTTTAGTGATTCCAGGTCAGAAGGATGGGAACCCAATGGAAATAGTTTGGAGACCCATAGTCAAATATTGGAGGAAACTGTAAGAATTCAGGATGCAGTCCACTTACAGGTAAATAACAACCCTCAAAACCAATGAAATGAAATATAGTAACAGATGCATTATAGTTTGCTTATGAAACATAATTTTTCTCTCTGCAGTCACCTCCATTTCTAGCAAAGATAATCACAATAAGACAAATTTGTTTTGCAAGTTGAGATTAAAGGCTTTGAAGGCAAATGCAGAAAATTACTTAACTGTAGGAAGAAATAGCATTTTTAGTAGAGAGGACTCAGTTCTCCTTTTAAGTCCTCAAAGGCCTAATTGACTTGGAATCAACCCAAATGCCCATCAATGATAGACTGGACAGGGAAAATGTGGCACATATACACCATGGAATACTATGCAGTCATAAAAAATGATGAGTTTGTGTCCTTTGTAGGGACATGGATGAATCTGGAAACCATCATTCTCAGCAAACTGACAGAAGAACAGAAAATCAAACACCACATGTTCTCACTCATAAGTGGGTGTTGAACAATGAGAAGACATGGACACAGGGAGGGGAGCATCACACACTGGGGTCTGTAGAGGGGAACTAGGGGAGGGACAGTGGGGAGTGGGGCATTGGGGAGGGATAACATGGGGAGAAATGCCAGATATAGGTGATGGGGAAGAAGGCAGCAAACCACATTGCCATGTATGTACCTATGCAACAATCTTGCATGTTCTTCACATGTACCCCAAAACCTAAAAAGCAATAATATATATATATAAAGAATTTAAGAAAAAAAAGAACATAAAATTATTTCGATGAGACATGTCTTTGTTTCAATTAAAAGATGAAGAAAATTGTTTACAATCTCTTATCAAATACTCCAAGAATGTCTTATCATTTCAAAAGAGATGACCAAATTCTGCTTTTGCATCAGTGTCCTTTTGATATAAAAGCTCATTTTTAAAATCTTATAAGTTTATTCAATTTTAGAAAGTTTGACCACATAAGATTCTCTCTCTCTCTTCCCAGCTTTCTAAATATATTCATTCACTTTTTATCCATATTATTCCATTTTCTATTTATTCTTTCTGAAATGTTTTTTCTTTAAGTAACCTCTGAGAAAAAATTAACAATGACAAAAACCACTCATACTTTATAACATCTTACTCTTCTTATACAATTTGTATGGAGTTATTTCTCTTGCATAGAATTGCTGCCCTTATTATTTGTAGTAGTTTTAATTACATACATTAATTAGAAATTTAAACTCTTAATAAACTTAATTTTTAGGGAAAACCTAAGAAGTAAGCAATTTTGAACTGTCTATAATATACTAACATTTTATGAATACACGTTTTTAAATTCTAGAAATTATGTTTCATCTGAGAACAATTCTCATTGTGGGTCAAGACATATTTACTAACAGAACAAAATATCTTTACTAAAAAATAAGAAGCCAAAGTAGGTAAACTTGAACGTTATATCTAGATACTAATGTTTCACTATTTTAACTCATTTAGAATTAGATATTTGCTGAATATCCACCATTTAAGTTAACTTAGCAAAAATTCTAAAGATATAGTTACCAAATAGATTTGGGAAACTTTTAAAGTAAAAAGAAATGAGTAGGCATAATTATCATTAAAAAGTTTATTTGTAATCTTTTATCCCTTTTAAATCTTATTTAATTTTATCATTGCTAATAATTATGGTTGATCTATTAATGAATATTTCATGAGGTAATGCACAAAGCTGGCCGTCATCTCATGGTATTTCCCTGTTAACTATGTTTATAAAGCATGCGTATTAGGCATTCATCACCAAAGCAAAAACCCTTAAGTTAAATAAACGTAGCTTTTGTTTGCTTGTTTTTATAATGACACAGAAGACACAATTATTTGCATTAAATCAATAACATTATACTAGTTTTATTTAATTAGAATTTGTTCAAGTTATGTGAACTTAAAAACATTTGGGTTATTCCTATATTTCTGGTAGTTTTAAAAACATTTAATTTGTATGGATATTTATCTCTAGGCAAATTTGAATAGAACTTCTAAGGGATTTTATAAAATAATCTTTTAAGAGAGGAAATCATAATTGAAAAGTGTGACATCTTTATAGAAAGAGCTAATTTTATTTTATGTTTATTAATATATTTGTAGAATATCTGACAGAGAGGAAGTTTGTCTCCTACTTATTAGTACACACATGGATTATGCACTGTTTATTATTTTCTTGATTTTTAATTTTTGTATGTACATTGTTACAGAAGATATTTTGATTCAGACTTATAATGCATAAAATATACACCAGGATAAATGGAGTCTCTAACACTTTAAGCATTTATCCTCTGTGTTACAAACAATCTAATAACACTCTTCTAGGTATTTTAAAGTGTACATTTAAATTATTTTTGACTATAGTCACCCTGTTGTGCTGGCAAATGTCGTTTAATTCACTCTTTCTAGTTAGCTGTATTCCTGGTATTTTATTACGTTTGTTGCAATTGCCAGTGAGAGTTCAGTAGTGATCTGGCTGTTGGCTTGACGATTGTTGGTATATAGGAATGCTAGCAAATTAGCACACTGATTTTGTATCCTGAGATACTGCTGAAGTTGCCTATCAGCTTAAGAAGCTTTTGGGGCTGGGCGCCGTGGCTCACGCCTGTAATCCCAGCACTTCGGGAGGCCAAAGCGGGTGGATCATGAGGTCAAGAGATCGAGATCACCCTGGCCACGTTGGTGAAACCCCGTCTCTACTAAAAAGTACGATAAACCAGCCGGGCGTGGTGGTGCGCGCCTGTAATCCCAGCTACTCAGGAGGCTGAGGCAGGAGAATTGCTTGAAACCGGAAAAGGGAAGTTGCAGTGAGACGGGATCGAGCCACTGCACTCCAGCCTGGCGATAGAGCGAGACTGTGTCTCAAAACAAAACAAACACACAAACAAACAAACAAACAAAAAACACAACAAAAAAAAAAGGAAGCTTTTGGGCTGACATGATGGTATTTCTTACATATAGGATCATATCATCTATAAATAGGGATAGTTCGACTTCTCTTCCTATTTGAATGTCCTTTTTTTTTTCTTTCTCTTGCCTTATTGTCCTGGTCAGAACTTCCAATAGTATATGGAATAGGAGTGGTGAGAGAGGGCATCCTTTCCTTGTGCCACTTTTCAAGGAGAATGCTTCCAGTTTTTGCCCATTCAATATGATATTGGCTGTGGATTTGTCGTATATGACTCTTACTATTTTGAGGTATGTTCCTTCAATACCTAGTTTATTGAGAGGCTTTAACAGGAAGAGATGTTGAATTTTATCGGAAGCTTTTTCGGCATCTGTTGGGATAATCACATGGTTTTGCCTGGTCAAGTGTGTTTTTGTAGTGGGCGGTAAGGGTGGTACCAGTTTTTCCTTTTCTTATTTAGTGCTTCCTTTAGGAGCTCTTAGAAGGCAGGCCTGGTGATGGCAAATTCCCTCAGCATTTTCTTGTCCGAAAAGGATCTTATTTCTCCTTCACTTATGAAGTTGTTTTGCCAGATAGGAAATTTGGGTTGGAAATTCTATTTTTAAGAATGTTGAATATTGACCCCCAATCTCTTTGAGCCTGTAGGGTTTCTGCTGAGAGGTCCACTATTAGTCTGATGGGCTTCGCTTTGTGGGTAACCTGGCCTTTCTCTTTGGCTGCCGTTAACATTTTTTTGCTTCATTTCAACCTTGGAGTATTTGATAGTTATCTTCTTGTGGAATATCTTACTGGGGTTCTCTGCATTTCCGGAATTTGAATGTTGGCCTGTCAAGCTGGGTTACTGAAGTTTTTGTGAATGATATCCTAAAATATATTTTCCAAATTGGTTCAATTCTTCCGTCTCTTTCAGGTAAACCAGTAAGTTGTAGATTTGGACTTTTTACATAATCCCATATTTCTCAGAGGTTTGGTTCATTCCATTTTATTTTTCTCTACTCTTGTCTGCTGGTCTTATTTCACAAAGACAGTCTTCAAGTTCTAGATTGAAAGTTCTAAGATTTTTTCCTCTACTTGGTCTATTCTGCTGTTAATACCTGTGATGCATTCTGAAATTTTGTCACTGTGTTTTTCAAGTCTATCGGGTCAGTTACATTCTTCTCTATACTGGCTATTTTTTCTGTCAGCTCCTGAAATGTTTTATCATGGTTTATAGCTTCCTTGCATTGAGTTACAACATGCTTGTTTAGCTAGTCAAGTTAATTTTTATCCGCATTTGAATTCTATTTCTGTTGTTTGAGCCATCTCAGCCCCAGCCCAGTTCCAAACTCTTGCTGGAGACGTGATGTGGGGTCATTTGGAGGAACGAAGACACTCTGTTTTTTTGAGTTTCCAGTGTTCTTGTGCTGATTCTTCTCATCTTTGTGGGCTTATCTACCTTCAGTCTTTGCGGTTGTTGACCTTTGGATTTTTTTTTTTTCTTTTAACAGTCTGGCCACTTTTCTGTAGGAGTGCTTGAATGTGCAGATGCTCCACTTAGAAGACCTGTTTTCAAACTCTAACTCTGTATGGATTAATTTAGATTTATTTTTATCTTCCTAAGTTTTCATTTACAAATTAAAAATTGAGTTTTTATAAGAATAATTTATAATAATTAGGCAATAAAATTTAGCTATTATAGTGTTCTTTTTATTAAAAATATACCTGGCCTTGACATTGCTGATAGGTTGGGCATGTACGTAATCATGGCTCTAACCAGTGTGTTCTCTCCTAGGCATTGATCATGAGCTCTTTCTAAAAGCTCTGATCAGTTCAGTTCCTTAATAGTAATTGTTTTTGACATAATAAGATCAAGTAGATTTTCTTGGCATGTGTTTTTTGTCACTAAAGAAGCTTACAGAGAGATGACACAAACAGTTTTTGCTTTTTCAACAACAAAAGAAAGCTATAATTTTCTGGGCTGGTAATTATTTATTGATGTATTGATTTTGTAAAACAGTAGCAAGGGCCCCTTATGTGCACTAGTTGGTTTTGTTAGAGGGAGAGAGCCCAATATTCCTGTTCAAATTTGACTAGAGGCTGTTGTTAAGGAGCTGCTGATTTTCACATACCTGGTGGTCACTTCCCAAGGTAGGTGCTTGTTGATATTTAGTTGGGGTGGTGGCAAAATATTATGGAAAATATTTAGGGAAAGTTATAGATTATAGTCCCGAACCTTTTGGAAGGCTGAAAGGTTTTATTGAGGCAGGCCAAAGGTGGCTGGCTGGTCCATTAAGTTTAGAAGATAGGGACAATAAGAGGCTTTTCCCAGTTTAAGTCTTTGTCTCTACTCTGTTCATTCATGTAACTTTGTGCTGGGTGGTCCTCTCAGTGGGAGATCAAAAGGGAATTACCTGTTAATAGTGTTTACTCTGGGCCTGGAACCTGAAGCTTTTCTTATTCATATAACCACTCTTTTAACCATGTTAATTATCCACAAGTGTGTTAACTTTGAACCTCTGTTATAAAATCTTGATGGAATAAATGTGTGGATGGACAGAGGGTCTTGGTCAATTGGTTGCATTTCGCCCTCTGAAAGCAACCTTTGGCCATCCCTAGCCTACTCGTTTCACTGTAATGGTGTGAGAGTGCATTCATTCATCCGTCATTGAGTCAGGGTCTGCGAGCCAGACTTCTGCAAGTGGTGAGCGATGTCTCAGGTGCTGGCATTTCTTCTTTGGATAATAACTTAAAATACATTTATGAGAACTAACCAAACTCAAGGCACTCAGCAGCCCACAGGCCCACATTGGCACCCCAGGCTGAGCATGGTCAGAGCGGTGCCCTTAGGAAATGACAAAGCAAGGGAGGTGAGATAGAAAGTAGGAAAATGTCATTTATGCATGAAAATCAAGAAAGGCTGAGTACTCAAGCCTGGGGCCCCAAATAAATTAGAGTGGGTATAATGAAAATCAGGGAGAGGAGCTCAAAGAAATTGAAACCTCAGCTTCCTGCATGTCTCTGTTTATGTGTCCCTCCTGTAATTGTCCACTGAGAAGCTGTCTAAGCGGACAGCTGTCCACTTAGAGGTTTGGAGCTGTCATAACAGTCAAGCACAGGGTAACTCATCATCCCATTTCTGACAAAGTCAGTCTGATTCACATCAGATGCTCTTTATTTCAGGCTGGACAGTGCCTGCTCTGTCGCTTCTACTGAGCTTCCCCATCCTCTGACCTGGGAAAGGTATTTGCCTAAAAAGATCACAGTCTCTTGTTGGAAACAAAAGGTGCCAGAATCCCAGAGTTCAAGACCATTAGCAACTAACACCTGGGTTGTGTGTGTCTGTGCGTGTGTGATCAGAAAGAATGAAAGAGCCTAGATAAAAAGACAGCTTTAGCCTGACTGTGCAACTCTATGTTATATTTTACACTGGGAAAGACTTCAATATGTATTTTTCTCCCACCTCTCTGGTACACAGGGAACTCACCTGAGGAGGATTTTTGTTTTCTCAGATTTTCTCCAAGAATTCCCAAGCTCACAAACTATATGGTAGAAGCCAGACTCTGTTTATTCCTGTAGGTGGGCTCACATGTGGTACTTTCTCATGAAAGTTTATGTGTCTTTTCTCTGCCTAACCTACCCCTAAGCCAGCATTCACCCATCACCTCCTCTAGTGAGTAGCTACTTGGAATATCTCTCATCCCTGTGACTCCCAATTCTTCTAACAAAACATAATCATGAAATTTTGATAGACTCTGCTCACAGATGGCTGCGTTGGACAGTGTTGCCATAGACCACATTAAATGGACTTCTCAAAAGCATCTCAGTCTCAACATATTCAAGGCTGATAGCTCACCACCACTCCCTTCCATCCTTATGTACATGCCCAAACTCTCCTTACTGCCTTTCACCTATCTCCAGTATCTCCAAGCTTGGCATCAACGCTTATCCAAGAGGCAAAGCTGACATTTTTCTAACTACTTCTCACTTCTCTCTCATGTCCTTCAAGTCCTGTTCATTCTAACTCTTTAATATCAACAGAATTCTTACACTCAAGGTGCTGTGACTCCCAGGGCATGCTCAGCCCCTTCACCCCTTGGTGCTGTCCATGGATCTTTCTACAGCACCTTGTATTACAGTCTGGTATTGTCACCCTGGGCTTTGAAAACATTAGTCTGTTTACAAGGTTCTGAGGATAAACCTCAAACATAATTGATCTGGCCTGTCCAGATCTAGATGCTCTTTAAATTTCTTTTTTGCCTTATGTCTTACTAATTTCATGATACATTTACAGAAAAAAAAAATATTTTCAGCTTCTCAAGTTTTTGTTTCACTCCCTCGCTTTTTTCCTAAGCTTTGGAATTTTCTGCCTCAAAGACACTTACTCTCCTCTTACTTGCTAACTTCTCATAATGCTAGTCTTAGTTTGGAGCTCACTCTTCTTGGAAGTGGTCCAAGAATGATTGTTTTGATGTTGCACAGTTTACTGTCATGTGAACATATCTGTCCCCTGTCCCTGCAGTCATCACTGGTTAGCATTCTTGCTTATTTCAACTTCTGTTCCCCTGCTCAGTTATTCTCTCTGTGAGCATGGTAATAGGTCTGTACAATTACAGTTGTAAGCAGTTGATACAGATTTATATTAGGTTTAATTAATGGATGCTGTTACAATAATTCTTTCTTTATATTAAAACACTCTACAAAGTATTACCTTCATTTCCCAGCTTCCAGACTCTTCCAGAAAGTCTGAAGGTAAAGAAATTTAGGAACTCCCCAAGATCAAAAGGTTATTATGTAGTGGAGCTTGTAATACAGTCAATCTACTTCTTATTCTAAGTAGCATTCTATTATACTATGATAAACTGCCTTTCTTATCCAGAAGTGATATGCAGTAAGTAGTATGTACGGCATGCAGAACAGTGGTCTATTAAAGGTATTCATATCCTCATACCCAGGACCTGTGACTATTACTTTACACAGAAAAGAGACTTTGCAGAGATGATTATTTTAAGAATTTTGGAATACAAAGATGATCCTGGATTATTTGAGTTGGTCCTGAATATAATCATAAGTGTTCTTGTAAAAGGGTGGCAGAAAGGTATTTTACTGTAGGAGAGGAAGTAGGAGATATGGTAACAGATGTAAGAGGTTGTAGTTATGTAAGAAAAGGGTTTGGGAGGCAGAGGCGGGTGAATCACGAGAATCAAGAGATCGAGACCATCCTGGCCAACATGGTGAAACCCCGTCTCTACTAAAAATACAAAAATTAGCCAGGTGTGGTGGCAGGTGCCTGTAGTCCCAGCTACTCAGGAGGCTGAGGCAGGAGAATTGCTTGAACCCGGGAGGCGGAGGTTGCAGTGAGCCAAGATCGCGCCATTGCACTCCAGCCTGATGCCTGGCGACACAGCAAGACTCTGTCTCAAAAAAAAAAAAGAAAAAGAAAAAAAGAAAAGAAAAGGGTCAGAAACCACAGTGAATGTAGGTGGCCTTCAAAGCTCGAAAAGGAAAGGGAACAGATTCTCTCTCATATCCTCCGGGGTAACAAGCCCTGCCAACACCTTGACTTCATCCTGGAGAAACTGTTTTTACATTTATGGCCTTTAGAGCTCTAAGATAATAAATTTGTGTTCTTTAAAGCCACCAAATATATGGCAACTTGTTACTTCAGCAATAGGAAACTAATACAAAGTACAAAAAAAAATGCAATATATACAGTACATATTTGATGCATATGTAAGAAGCATGTGTTCCCATTAAATTCAGACTGAACAGAAGGCCACACGATTCACTAAAACACTAGAATGAAATAATTACTTTTAAAGTGTTTGAAGTATCAAAATGTTTTATGACTTTCTTCTCATTGTTCTCCATAATCAAATGCAAAAGAAAGGGGAACTAGAGTTGGCCCTTTGCTTTCAAAATATTATTTAATAACCTGATAGGATTAGTCCCTGTTATCTCAATAATTGCTTTAATGTAGTTTGTTGCTTTAAAATTGCTATTGGCCTTCATGCTTAATTAGATTTAACTTTGCAGTATATTAAGGGCACTTATTCAGTAAACTTCAATTAAAGACATTTGTGCTGTATGTCACTTAATCACACTGCACCTGTCTGGCATCCTGTTCAGTAAGGATAGTGATAGCTCACATTCGGAAAGCCTCAGCCTAGACAAGCTGTAGTCTACTATTGCCTTCTAGCTGTGACCACTGATTTCTAGTCTACATGCTGCCTTTCCTATCTTCTCCTTTGCACTTGTTAATCTGCCCTAGCCAAGAACCTCAGTGGTACACTCAGACATTCTTTATTTAAAACTTTTCATGCATCTCGTCTCCAACTAGTTACCTCCCTTGCCAATGTCTTAGCCCAGAGTTACTTCCTCTCTCATTTGAATTAGTTTTAAGAACATTTTACCTGATACTCCAGTAGCTCCCTGTGCCCTTAGAAACTCCTTTCAGCTGCCTGCAAAGCCCTGTATAACCTGTCCCTTCTCATGCATTCTGGGTCTTGCATGTGGTCTCTTATCTGGATGTGGAGCCCATCAGCTTACCTGGAAAATCAAGAAATCACAACTCCTACATTCTCATCCTACTTTCCTTGAATTATTTTACTATTCATCTTACTCCTAGTAACACCTATCACATTTCAAGATATTACATACTACTTTCTAAAATAGACTTTATTTTAAAGCAGTTTTAAGTTCACAGCAAAATTGAGCCAAAGGTACAAGGTATTCACAAATAGCCCTCTCTCCCCACCTACACACATACCACATTCCCACTACCACCTTGGAGTAATACACTTATCACAACAGTGAACATGTGTTGACATCTCAGTCTCACCCAAGGTCCACAGTTTATAAGAAGTTTCATTTGTGGTATTGTACATTCTATGGGTTAGACAAATGCATAGTGAAAGGTATCCACCATTATAGTATCAAACAGAGTAGTCTATATATATCATAAAAATTCTTGGCACTAATGATAATTGTACTGTCTCCATATGTATTAGTCTGTGCTCATGCTGCTATGAAAAAAATACCCAAGGCTGGGTAATCTATAAATAAAAGAGGTTTAATTGACTCACAGTTTGGCATGGCTGGGAGGCTCCAGGAAACTTACAATCATATCAGAAGAGTAAGCAAACCATCCATTTTTATGGTGGCAGGAGAGAGAATGAGTGCAAGCAGGGGAAGTGTCAATACTTGTAAATCCATAATAGTTCATGAGACTCATTCATTATGATAAGAACAGCATGAGTGAAACCATCTGCAGGATTCAATAACCTCCACCTGATACTGCACTTGACATGCAGGGATTACGAGTACTGCAATTAAAGGCGAGATTTGGGTAGGAACACAGAGTCAAACTAGAACATTCAGCCTCTGATCCCTCCCACATCTCACGTCCTCACATTTCAAAGCACAATGATGTCCTCCCCACAGTCCCCCAAAGTCTTAACTCATTCCAGCATTAACTAAAAAGTCTAACACCAAAGTCTCATCTGTGACAGGGCAAGTTCCTTCCACCTATGAACCTGTAAAATCAAAAGCAAAAAGCAAACTACTTACTTCCTAGATACAATGAGGGTACAAGTATTGGGTAAATATGTCCATCCAAATGGGTGAAATTGGCCAAAACAAAGGGGCTAGAGGGCCCATCTAAGTCTGAAATCCAATAGGGCAGTTATTAAACATTAAAGCTCCAAAATGATCTATTTTGACTCCATGTCTCGCATCAAGGCCACATTGATGTAAGAAGTGGGCTTCTATGACCTTGAGCAGCTCCATCTCTGTGGCTTTGTGGGGTACAGCCCACCTCCTAGCTGATTCACAGGCTGGTGTTGAGTGTCTGCAGCTTTTTCAGGCACATGGTGCAAGCTGTTGGTGGATCTACCATTCTGGGGTCTGGAGAATGATGGCCCTCTTCTCCTAGCTCCACTAGGCAGTGCCCCAGTGGGGACTTTGTGTGGGGCTCTGACCCCAGATTTCCCTTTAGCACTTCCCTAGCAGAGGTTCTCCATGAGGGCTCCATCCCTGCAGCAAACTTCTGTGTGGACATCCAGGCACTTATAAATTCTCTGATATCTAGGTGAAGGTTCCCCAACCTCAATTCTTGACTTCTGTGCACCCACAAGACTAATACCACATGCAAGCTTCCAAGGTTAGGGCTTGAACCCTTCGAAGCAATTACCCAAGTTGTACTTTGACCCTTTTTAACCATGGCTGGAGCTGAAGCAGCAGAGATGCTGGACAAAATGTCCTGAGGCTGCACAGAGCAGAGGGACCCTGGGTCCAGTCTACACAACCATTTTTCCTTCCTAGGCATTTGGGCCTGTGATGGGAGGGGCTGCCATGAAGGTACCTGACATGCCCTGGAGACATTTTTTTCCCATTTGTCTTGCTGATTAACATTTGGCTCCTAATTACTTATGACAATTTCTGCAACAGGATTGAATTTCTCCTTAGAAAATGGGTTTTTCTTTTTCTATCACATCGTCGGGCTGGAAATGTTTATGTTCTGCTTCTTCTTGAATGCTTTGCTGCATTGAAATTTCATCCACCAAATATCCTAAATTATCTCTCTGAAGTTAAAAGTTCCACAGATCTCTAGGCCAGGAGCAAAATACCACTAGTCTCTTTGCTAAAGCATAGAAAGAATTCCCAATAATTTCCTCATCTCCATCTGAGACTGTCTCAGATGGACTTCAATGTCCATATCCCTATCACCATTTTGGTCAAAGTCATTTAATAGGTCTTTAGGAAGTTCCAAACTTTTCCAAATCTTCCTGTCTTCTTCTGAGCCTTCCAAACTATTTCACCCTCTGACTCTTACCCAGTTCCAAAGTTGCCTCCACATTTTCAGGTTTCTTGACAGCAATACCCCACTTCTGGTACCAATGTACTCTATTAGTTCTATTCAGGCTGCTATGAAGAAATACCTGAGAATGAGCAATTTATAAAGAAAAGAGGTTTGATTGACTCAGTTTCACATGGCTGGGAGGCCTCAGGAAGCTTACAATTATTGTAAAAGGGGAAGCAAACATGTTTTTCTTCATATGGTGGCAGAAGAGAAAATGAGTGCAAGCAGGGAAAATGCCAGATGCTTAAAAAAACCATCAGCTCTCACGACGTTCACTTATTATCATGAAACCAGCATCAGGGAAACAGTCCCTATGATTCAGTTACCTCTACCCAGTCCCAATCTTGACATGTAGGGATGATGAGGATTAAAATTCTAGATGAGATTTAAGTGGGACACAGAGCCAGACCATATAACCATAGCTTTGCCTTTTCCAGAATGTCATATCGTTGGAATCATACAATGTGTAGTCTTTTCCACTTAGCAGTATATGTTCAAGTTCCCTCTATGTCTTTTTGTGGCTTGATACATCATATCTCTTTTTTTAAGTTTTATTTTAGGTTCAGGGTACATGTGCAGATTTGTTATATAAGGTAAACTTGGGTCACAGGGATTTGTTTTACAGATGATTTTGTCACCCAGGTACTAAACCTACTGTCCAATCATTATTTTTTCTGCTCCTCTCCCTCCTCCCAACCTCAACCCTCAAGTAGGCCACAGTGTCTCTCGTCCTCTTCTTTGTATCCATGAATTCTCATCATGCAGCTCCCACTTATAAGTAAGAACATGCAGCATTTGAATTTCTGTTCCTACATTAGTTGGCTAAAAAAAATGACCTTCATCTCCATCAATATTCCTACAAAAGACAGAATTTTTTTTTTTTTTAATGGCTGCATAGTATTCCATGATGTATATGTACTACATTTTCTTTATTGAATCTGTCATTGATGGGCATTTGGGTTTATTCCATGTCTTTGCTCTAGTGAATGCTGCTGTAATGAATATATGAGCACAGCATGCATGTGTCTTTATGGTAGAATAATTTATATCCTCTGAGTATATAGCCGGTAATGGGATTGCTGAGTCAAATGGTGTGCTGTTTTTAGCTCTTTGAGGAATTGTCACACTGCTTTCCACAATGGTTAAGTTAATTTACACTGCCATCAACAATGTGTAAATGTTATCTTTTCTCCACAACAATTTAAAATCATTTTTAAATTTTGAATAGTAATCATTTGGACTGTTTTGAGATAATATCTCATTGTGGTTTTGATTTGCATTTCTCTAATAATTGGTGATGTCAATCTTTTCTGATATATTTTTCGGCCACATATATGTCTTCTTTTGAAAAGTGTCTGTTCATGTCCTTTGTTCACTTTTTAATGGAGTTGACTTTTCCTTGTAAATTGACATTTCCTTACAAATGCTGGATATTAGACCTTTGTAACATGCATAGTTTGCAAATATTTTCTCCCAATCTGTATGTTGTCTGCTTAATTTGTTGATAGTTTATTTGCTGTGTAGAAGCTCGTAAGTTGAATTAGATCCTAATTGTCAATTTTTGCTTTCATTCCAATTGCCTTAGATGCCTTCATCATGATATTTTGGCCTTTTTCTATGTACAGACAGGTATTGCCTATGTTGTCTTCTAGAGTTTTTATAGTTTTGAGCTTTATGTTTGAGAGATTAATGCATTTTGAAATGATTTTTGGATATTGTGTAAGAAAGAAGTCCAGTTTCAATCTCCTGCATATGGCTACCCAGTTATTCCAGTAAAATTTATTAAATAGGAATTCCTTTCCCAATTGCTTGTTTTTGTCAGCTTTTTCAAAGATCAGATGGTTGTAGATGTGTAGCATTATTTCTGGATTCTCTATTCTGTTCCATTGGTCTATGTGCCTCTTTTTGTACCAGTGCCATGCTGTTTTGGTTACTGTAGCTCTTTAGTACATTTTGAAATCAAGTAGTGTGATGCTTCCAGCTTTTTACTTCTTGCTTAGAATTGCCTTGGCTATTAGGACTCTTTTTCTGTTTCATATAAGTTTTAAAATAGCATTTCCTAGTTTTGTAAATAATGTCATTGGTAGTTTTTGATAGGAATAGCATTGAATCTTTAATTGCTTTGGACAGTATGGCCATTTTCATTATAATGATATTTCCTATTCATGAGCATGAGATATTTTTTCATTTGTTTGTGTCATTTTTTTTATTTCTTTGAGCAGTGTTTTCTATTTCTCATTGCAGAGATATTTTACCTTTCTTATTAGTTGTATTCCTATTTTATTCTTTTTGTGGCCATTAAGAATGGAACTGTGTTCCTAATTTGGCTCTCAGCTTGACTGCTGTTGTTGGTGTATAGGAATGCTACTGATTTCTTTTTAGCATAGAATATCATTCAATTGTCTATGTATGAAACAGTTTATTTATTCTTTCACCAGCTGAAGGATATCTTGGTTGCTTCCAAGTTTTGGCAATTATGAATAAACCTGCTATAAACATCCATGTGCAAGTTTTTGTGTGGACATAAGTTTTCAATTTATTTGAGTAAATACCAAGAAGTGAGATTGCTGGAACATATGGTAAAACTATGTTTAGTTTTTTGAAGAAACTGCCAAAACGTCTTTCAAAGTGGCTGTACTATTTTACATACTCAACAGCAATGAATGAGTATTCTTGTGGTTCCACGTCCTTGCCAGCATTTGGTGGTGTTAGTGTTTTAGACTTTGTTTATTCTAATAGGTGTGTAGTGGTATCTCACTATTTAATTTATTTAATTTGCAATTCCCTAGTGACATATGATGTTCAGCATCTTTTCTTCTTATTTGTTATATGTAAATCTTCTTTTTTGAAGTACCTCTTCAGGTCTTTCTCCCATGTTTTTATTGTGTTATATGTTTTCTTCTTTCTGAGTCTTAAGAGTTCTTTGTGTATTTTTGAGGACGGTGGTTTATTAGATATATTTTTGAAAATATCTTTTCCCAGTGTATGGTTTGTCTTCTAACTCTCTTGATAATGTCTTCAGTAGAGCTGAAATTTTTAATTTTAATGAACACTAGCTTATACATTATTTATTTCATAAATCATGTCTTTGGTATTATATCTAAAAAGTTATTTTCATACCCACAATCATTGAGATTTTCTCCCATGTTACACTAGAAGAGTTTTATAGTTTTGCATTTTATATTTAAGTCATGATCCTTCAGGAGATAATTTTTTGAGGTATATAAAGTCTGTATCTGTCTCTTTCTTTCTCTCTTTCTCCCTTCCCTTTATCCTTTTTTTTTTTTTTTGACTTGTAGTTAGTCCATTTGTCCCAAACCAGTTGTCTAAAGACTATGGTTTATTCAATGGCTCTTTATCAAATATTACTTGGCTATACCTATGGAGTTTATTTCTCAATGTTCTATTCTGTTTCAATGGCTTATTTGTTTATTTTTTCACCAGTAACATACTCCCTTGATTACTGTAGCTTTGTTTAAGTCTTAAAATGAGATAGTGCCATTCCTCGTTTTCTTCTCCTTCAATATTGAGTTTACATCTCCATATAAATTTTAGAACTGGTTTGCTAGTATCCAGGAAATAACTTGCTAGGATTTGATTTAAAATGCTTTGCATCTATAGATCAAATTAGAAAAAAAAAGTCTTTAATGATTATGTCAGATGTTTTCTTCTGTATCTATTAACATGAATAACTGATTTTTCCTGCTGATTTGATGGATTTTATGAATTAATTTTCTAAAGTTGAATCACCCTTCCATACCTGGGATATATCCCTCTAGGTCATGGTGTAATTCATTTTACATACTGTTGGCCTCAATTTTCTAATATTTTGTTGAACCTAAGTTCATGAGAGATACCGGTCTATAATTTTCTTGTATATCTTTGTCCAGTTTTAGTCCTAGGGTAATGTTGATCTCATAGAATGAATTAGAATGCATTCCTTCTGCTTTTATACTCTGGAAGTGATTACAGAGAATTAGTATAAATCTATTTTTAGGTGTTTAGTAGAGTGTACCAGTGAACCTATGATTGATGCTTTTCATTTTGAAAGGTTATTTACCATTAATTCAATTTATTTAACACATGAACTTCTACTCAGGTTGTTCATTTCTTCTTGTGTAACTTTTGGTAGGTTATCTTGCAAATAATTGGTTTATTTCATCAAAGTTATCAAATGTGTTGGCATATAATTGTTCATATCTTCTTCTTCTTATTATTATTATTATACTTTAAGTTCTGGGTATGGGTGCAGAAAGTGCAGGTTTTTTACACAAGTATACATGAGCCATGGTGGTTTGCTGCATCCATCACCACATCATCTACATTAGGCATTTCTCTTAATGCTATCCTTCCCCCATCCTCCCACCCCCAGCAGGCCTCAGTGTGTGATGTTTCCCTCCCTGTGTCTATGCATTTTCATTGTTCAACTCCCACTTTCCCACTTATGAATGAGAACATATGGTGTTTGGTGTTCTGTTCTTGTGTTAGTTTGCTGAGAATGATGGTTTCCAGCTTCATCAATATCCCTGCAAAGGACATGAGCTCATTCTTTTTTATGGCTGTATAGTATTCCATGGTGTGTATGTGCCACATTTTCTTTATCCAGTCTATTACTGATGGGCATTTGGGCTGGTTCCAAGTCTTTCCTATTGTGAATAGTGCCACAATAAACATACATGTGCATGTGTCTGTATAATAGAATTATTTATAATCCTTTGGGTATATACCCAGTAATGGGATTGCTGGGTCAAGTGGTATTTCTAGTTCTAGATCCTTGAGGAATCTCCAAATTGTCTTCCACAATGGTTGAACTAATTTACACTCCCACCAACAGTGTAAAAGCGTTCCTATTTCTCCACATCTTCTCTAGCATCTGTTGTCTCCTGACTTTTTAATGATTGCCATTCTAACTGGTGTGAGACAGTATCTCATTGTGGTTTTGATTTGTATTTCTCTAATGACCCAGTGATGATGAGCTTGTTTTTATATGTTTGCTGGCTGCATAAACGTCTCCTTTTGAGAAGTGTCTGTTCATATCCTTTTCCCAGTTTTTGCTGGCATTATTTGTTTTTTTCTTGTAAATCTTAGTTCTTTATAAATTCTGGGTATTAGTTATTTGTCAGATGGGTAGATTGTAAAAATTTTCTCCCATTCGGTAGGTTGCCTGTTCACTCTGATGATAGTTTCTTTTGCTATGCAGAAGCTCTTTAGTTTAATTAGATCCCATTTGTCTATTTTGGCTTTTATTGCCATTGCATTTGGTGTTTTAGTTATGAAGTCTTTCCCCATGCCTATGTCCTGAATGATATTGCCTAGGTTTTCTTCTAGAGTTTTTATGGTTTTAGTTCTTACCTTTAAATCTTTAATCCACTTTGAGTTATTTTTTGTATAAGATTTAAGGAAAAGATTCAGTTTCAGCTTTCTGCATATGGCTAGCCAGTTTTCCCAACACCATTTATTAAATAGGGAATCCTTTCCCCATTTCTTGTTTTTGTCAGGTTTGTCAAAGATCAGATGGCTGTAGATGTGTGGAGTTGTTTCTGAGGCCTCTTTTCTGTTCCATTGGTCTACATATCTGTTTTGGTACCAGTACCATTCTGGTTTGATTACTGTAGCCTTATAGTATAGTTTGAAGTCAGGTAGCATGATGCCTCCAGTTTCTTATTTTTTTTATTTTTATTTTTGCTTAGAATTGTCTTCACTATGCAGACTCTTTTTTGGTTCTATATGAAATTTAAGGTTTTTTTTCTAGTTCTGTGAAGAAAGTCAATGGTAGCTTGATGGGGATAGAATTGAATCTATAAATTACTTTGGGTAGTATGGCCATTTTCGTGATATTCATTCTTCCTGTCAATGAACATGGAATGTTTTTTTCATTTGTTGTGTCCTCTTATTTTCATGAGCAATGGTTTGTAGTTGAAGAGGTCCTTCACATCCCTTGTAAGTTGTATTCTTAGGTATTTTATTCTCTTTGTAGCAATTGTGAATGGCAGTTCGTTCTTGATTTGGCTCTCTTTAAGTCTGTTATTGGTGCATAGGAATGCTTGTAATTTTTACACATTGATTTTGTATCCTGAGACTTTGCTGAAGTTGCTTATCATCTTAAGGAGATTTTGGGCTGAGATGATGGGGTCTTCTAAATATACAATCATGTCATCTGCAAATAGAGACAATTTGACTTCCTCTTTTCCTAATTGAATACACTTTCTTTCTTTTCCTTTTTTTTTTTTTTTTTTTTTTTCCTGATTGCCCTGGCCAGAACTTCCAATACTATGTTAAATAGGAATGGTGAGAGAAGGCATCCTTGTCTTGGGCCGGTTCTCAAAGGAAATGCTTCTAGTTTTTGCCCATTCAGTATGATATTGGCCGTGGGTTTGTCATAAATAGCTTTTATTATTTTGAGATATGTTTCATCAATACCTAGTTTTTTGAGAGTTTTTCTAATGGCCATGGAATCTATAGTGATGTCTTCGCTTTCATTTCTGATGTAATTGTATCTTCTCTCATTTTTTTCTTAGTTATCCTAGCTACAGGTTTATCAACTTTATTGACCGTTTCAAAGAATGAGCTTTTTGTTGATTTTCCTTTTTCTTTCTTTTCTTCCTTCTTTCCTTCTAAAATTGATATATTGTAAGTGTTCATGTTTATGGGGTACCGTGTGATGTTTCAATACATATCTATATTATGTAATGATTCAATAAGAGTAATTAGTGTACCCATTACCTCCTAAACTTGTAACTTTTTAATCTTGTTTTCAATTTTATTTAATTCTACTTGAAATTTAATTATGTCTTTTTTTCCACTGCATCTATAATTTAAAAATTCATTTTCTAGTTTTCCAAAGTGGAATCCTTAATTACTGATTTTGTATCTCTTTTTTCTAATCTATTCATTCAATGCTATGCATTTACCTCTTACCACTGATTATTCTGCATCTAATTTTTATGTTGTATTTTCATTTTCTTTTAGTTAAAATATTTTTTGAATTTTTTTGATATTTAGTTTTTGACTCTTAAATTACTTAGAGGTATCATGTTTAATCTTCAACTATTTGGGAATTTTTCTAGCTATCCTTCTTTTATTGATTTCTGGTTTAACTCCATTGTCATCTGAGAGAATACATTGTATTATTTCTATTATTTTAAATTTGTTAAGGTGTGTTTTATGGCCAAGAATGTGGTCTGTGTTGTTTGACGTTCAATGTGAGCTTGAGAAAAATGTACACACTGCTGTTGTGGAAGGAAGTAGTCTATAGTTGTCAATTATATACAGTTGATTGATGGTGTTGTTGAATTCAACTATGTCCTTACTGATTTTCTGCCCACTGGATCTATCCATTTCTGATAGAAGGGTGCTGATGTCTCCAACAGTAATAATGGATTCATCTATTTCTCCTTGCAGTTCTGAGTTTTTGCCTAACACATTTTGACATGATGATGTTAAAAGCTTTCGCATAAAGAATTGCTACATCTTGTTGAAGAATTTACTGCTTTATTGTTATTTAATATTTCTCTTTATTCCTGATAATTTTTCTTCCTCTAAGGTCTGTTCTGTGTGAAATTAATATAGCCACTCCAGCGTTTCAAAACTTAGTGTTGACATAATTATCTTTCTTTATCCTCTACTTTTAGTGTATTATTGCCTTTATAGTTAACACAAGTTTATTATAGGCAACCGACAGTTGAGTCCTGTCTTATTATTAGGTTTCAGTCTTTTAATAAACCCACGCCCCTTGGCTTGAGCTTCGCAACTGCTTCATTTTCCCCTGAGCCCCCATATTTTAAACAGGAAGGCCAGAAGGAGCTGAAATTGGTCATCTCTCTTACCCCGGGTCAGTTAGGCTCCAATAAAACTCCATTAGGTCAGGCTCTGACCAAAGAGTTTTCTTGAGGCAGGCCTTGTTAAAAACAGAATGCTCTGGTGTGTTTCAAAATTACTACTCCCACCTCTCCCTGTCAGAAACACAAAAGAACTCTTCTCTGTTATGCACTATGAGAACCCCGTGAAGCTCTTGGAGGTAAAACTCACAAGTACGGGGACGTCCCCTGTGACCACCCACTTCCCCCCTCCAGAGTTTTCACCTCTAGAACTTGTCTACACTGATTCCCAGCAATTTGTCAGTTACAGTTTAGACTTTGCTGCTCCAGCAATGGCTCCTGTGGTGGCCTGAGCTCATGGATTTCTGCCTGTCTCCAGTTTTGGGAGCAGCCGTTTTCCTGTGACCTGACTTCTCATAGATCTAAGAGGAGTTGTTGATTTTCCAGTTCCTTCAGCTTTTTGCTTGTTCTGGGATGGCGTAATGACGTCCATGCTCCTTACATGCTGGAGTCCACAGTACTTATTTACCTTGTGTATTGTGTTTGCTTCTCCCCAAAAGCTAAGCTCTAAGAAGACAGGTATTTTTGCCTTATCTTTTTCAATACTGTATTCCTAGTTTACTGAATAGTATCTATAGAATAGAAATGTAAAAATATTGGTTAAACAAACAATCCTGAAAGCAGTTTAAAAAAAATAAAAACAACTCAGTGCAATTATATGACACACTTTGTCGTTCAAAATAAGCCAAACATTGAAGCTGAGGGCAAACATAATTAGGATCATCAAATTTTAACCTGCTTCGCTTGCTTCAGGTGGTTTAATAGTTTTGTAAAATTACTAACTAAATGTTACGTGGCTACGCAATGTATTGTAAGACTCCCTTCTGCTTCCTTATAGGTAACATCCTTGAAGTATGGGTCACAACGGTGATGGTTTCCTAAGTTGTTTTTCAGGAACTCACCATCAGTTTTAATTTGTTCATGCCAGCTGAGACCACTGACATATCAACTGGGCCTGAATAAATGTCTGATGGGTGACATTTTGATGTCAGAGGTCAGAAAGTGTCACCCACAGATCATGCTAATGCTGCCATTTTTCAAACATGTATCCTATGAAGAGCCATAAAGTTTAACTACCCTTGTGTAGAACACTGATTAACTCGCTTTTCCTTACCTGTAATCACCCTCCCCCATCCTCAGACCACCCTGCTCCTCTATCTCATAAATATCCCTAAACCCTGTCTTTGGAGAGGTAGATCTGAGACTGTTTTCTCTCATCTCCTTGCTGGCTGCCACATGAGTACACACTTTCACCACTGCAAAACTTGTTGACTCAGTGATTGGCACACTGCACAGCAGGCAAAATTGGTATGGTCAGTAACAACATCGTCAGTTCCATGTTTGAAATTCCTTAATGGTTTCCTGTTAGGAAAAGGTACAAACCCATATGTTTTTCACTTAGATATTTAAGTTGTTCTGTAAGCAGACATCAAAATTACCTTCTTCCAATTTCTCCCCACAACACACGCCATCATCCCCTCCATATCTGCTATATAGCTTGCCCCGTGTGCTGAGGCTGTCCCAGATCCATTCATTGTCTGATGTACTCTCACCCAGTGACTTTGCCAAACAAATTCCTCCTTCATCGTACAGATCAAATTTTAAAAACTAGCTCTTTGCAACAATAATGTAACTCTCTAGGATATTACCTGTGGTTCTCTTATTATCTCTGCAAAACACCCCCAGATTGTATGATACTGTATTTGTTTATGCCTGCCTCTCTCAATTAGCGAAGTTCTTCTTAAAAGATTAGATTAGATCTTACTCATTATGTTAGCAAAATGTTTGACATGTTTAATAAACAATAATTGATTGAATTGGATGAAGTTAGGAAGGGATTACTTTGGTTCTGATGATTTAGATTAGCTCCCCGACCCCAAACTCTTTTTATGTTTTGTCATAAATTAAAAACTTTATGTGTACTGTCCCAATAATAAGTGAAGAAAGCTATCCTTTCAGGAGGAGGCAACCAGGGTGCAGTTACTCCGAAGCCCAGAACACTAAAGCAATCAATATCTCTGTCCATCTGAAACTCACTTGAGGCTCAGTAGAGGAGTCACTCTAGATTGAGAGGCTAAAACTCCAATCAGAAATCATTTCTCTGCTCTCTATGCTTCATTTTGGTATAGCGAAGATGAAAATCTTTTTTATGTTGGATCTCAAGTTTTAGAGCCAGTTAGAAATAGACTCAGGATTTTTCCAATCTACTTATTTATCCTAGGGCTCTGTGGTCCAGTTCCCTTGGGAACAGCCCCTAATGCCAGAAAAGTATACAATTATACTAAAACATGCATATAAACATGTGCATATATATTACATTTATTCAAATCATTTACAAATATGGTATTCAGACAAATACAAACTACATATAATAGTGATGTTTATTTTTAGCCATTAAAAAGAGGGATTTGCAGAAATATTGTGGAGTTTAGACACAAATTATTTCGGCTCAGAACACATTTAGTACGTGTGTTCATAAAAATAACTGGATGCCATCATCCTAAGTGAACTAACACAGGACCAGAAAACCCAATTCTGCATGTTCTCACCATAAATGGGAGCTAAACATGTGCACATGTGTACTTGAGGATGGAGGGTAAAGGAGGATTAGGCTCAAAAAACTACTTATCGGGTACTCTGCTGATCTCGTAGGTAATAAAATAATCTGTACATCAAACCCCCATGATACATAGTTTACCTATATAACAAACCTGCACATGTACCCCAGAACCTAAATTCAAAGTTGAATAATTATAATGACAAAATAAAAAGCTTAAAAACTGAATTCACTATAAAATTGAGAGGAAAAAAAGAGTTTTATCATTTATTTAAAGAATGGGCCAGGAGTAGATAAAACTGAAAAATGAAAATGGAAATAATTATTCAACTCAAGAGATCTTGCCTAGGTCATTCACAAACACTGTATTTTTTTGTAATTACGAATAATCACTTTTTCAGGCAAAATGCAACCTGGTTTTTGTGTGAATCCTGTCTGAGGGTTGTGGTTGCATTTAACCCTGAATTTTATTTTCATTACCTTTAATGCCAAACAAATAATGCTGCTTATTTTTTTGTTAGTCCCCCACATTCAAATGAGATCTGTGACATTTACCAGAATGCTGAATTCCTAGACTGAAGGCTATTATGTAGTTCACTATTACATTTATAAACAACACTGTCTCCAGTCCAAAAATGCCATTCACTTCCAATTTCCATATGTCTTATTCATTTACAAGTTTTAATGAAGAAAGAGTTCCACATTTTTCTCTGAGATCCTGACCCTAACATTATAAATTACCAACTTGCCCCTTAAAGCTGAGTTTTTATTTTTTTGTGGTGTTACTTAAATTTCAAACAAAATATTATAGGGGAATCTAACAGATAACATAGGAAAAAATATTTTAAAAGTCAGAATTATAGTGGCTGGCAAGATAGCTGAATAGGAACAGCTTTGGTCTACAGCTCCCCGTGAGATTAACACAGAAGGTGGGTGATTTCTGCACTTCCAACTGAGGTACCTGGCTCATCTGAGGTTACACAGTGGGTGCAGCCCACGAAGGGTGAGCCAAAGCAGGGTGCGGTGTTGCATCATCCAGGAAGTACAATGGGTGGAGCAACTCACTCCCCTAGCCAAGAAAAGCTGTGAGGGACAGCACCATGAGGAATGGTGCATTCCAGCCCAGATACTATGCTTTTCCCACAGTCTTTGCAACCCACAACCAGGAGATTCCCTTGGGTGCCCACACCACCAGGGCCCTGGTTTCAAGCATAAAACTGGGTGGCCATTTGGGCAGACACTGAGCTAGCTGCAGGATTTTTTTTTTTCATACTCCAGTGGCACCTGGAATGCCAGTGAGAGAGAACTGTTCACTCCGTTGGAAAGGGGGCTGAAGCCAGGGAGACAAGTTGTCTAACTCAGTGGATCACACCCCCGTGGAGCCCAGCAAGCTAAGATCCACTGGCTTGAAATTCTCGCTGTCAGCACAGCAGTCTGAAATCAACCTGGGACACTCCACCTTGATGGGGAGAGGGGTGTCTGCCATTACTGAGGTTTGAATAGGCAGCTTCCCTCATAGTGTAAACAAAGACACTGGAAAGTTCGAATAGGGTGAAGCCCACTACAGCTCAGCAAAGCCACTGTAACCAAACTGACTCTCTGGATTCCTCTTCTCTGGGTAAGGCATCTCTGAAAGAAAGGCAGAAGCCAAAATCAGGGACTTATAGATAAAACTCCCAACTCCCTGAGACAGAGCATCTGAGGGAAGGGGTGGCTGTGGGCACAGCTTCAGCAGACTTAAATGTTCCTGCTTGACAGCTCTGAAGAGAGCAGCAGATCTCCCAGCACAGCACTCGAGCTCTGCTAAGGGACAGATGGCCTCCTCAAGTGGGTCCCTGATCCCATGCCTTCTGACTGGGAGACACTTCCCAGCAGTGGTCAATAGACACCTCAGACAGGAGAGCTCTAACTGGCATCTGGCAGGTGCCCCTCTGGGACAAAGCTTTCAGAGAAAGGAACAGGCAGCCATCTTTGCTGTTCAGCAGCCTCTGCTGGTGATACCCAGGCAAACAGGATCTGGAGTGGACCACCAGCAAACTCCAGCAGACCTGCAACAGAGGGGTCTGACTGTCAGAAAGAAAACTAACAAACAGAGAGAAATAGCATCAACATCAACAAAAAGGATGTTCACACAAAAACCCCATCTGAAGGTTACCAGCATCAAAGAGCAAAGATAGATAAATCCAGGAAGATGAGGGAAAACCAGTGCAAAAAGGCTAAAAATTCCAAAAATGAGAATGCTTCTTCTCCAAAGGATCACAATGCCTCACAGGCAAGGGAATAAAACTGGGCAGAGAATGAGTTTGATGAATTGACAGAAGTAAGCTTTAAAAGGTGGATAATAACCAATTCCTCTGAGCTAAAGGAGCATGTTCTAACCCAGTGCAAGGAAACTAAGGACCTTGAATAAAGATTAGAGGAATTGCTAACTAGAATAACTAACTAAAGAAGAACATAAATGACCTGATGGAGCTGAAAAACACAGCACAAGAACTTCATAAAGCATTCCTAAGTATCACTAGATGAATCCATCAAGCAGAAGAAAAGGTATCAGAGATTGAAGATCAATGTAATGAAATAAACTGTGAAGACAAGAGAAAAGAGAATGAAAAGGAATGAACAAAGCCTCCAAGAAATATGGCACTATGTGAAGAGACCAAATCTACATTTGATTTGTGTACCTGAAAGTGATGGAGAGAATGAAACGAAGTTGGAAAACACTTTTCAGGATATTATCCAGGAGAACGTCCTCAACCTAGCAAGACAGGCCAACATTCAAATTCAGAAAATACAGAGAACACCACAAAGATACTTATTGAGAAGAGCAACTCTAAGACACATAATTGTCAGACTCATCAAGGTTGAAATACATGAAAAATGTTACAGGTAGCCAGAGAGTAAGGTCAGGTTACCCACAAAGGTAAGACCATCAGACTAATAGGGGATCTCTCTGCAGAAACCAAGCAAGACGAGAGTGGGGGGTAATAATCAACATTCTTAAAGAAAATCATTTTCAACCCAGAATTTCACCTCCAGCCAAACTAAGCATCGTAATGAAAAGAGAAATAAAATCCTTTACAGAAAACCAAATGGTGAGGATTCTGTCACCACCAGGCCTGGCTTACAAGAGTTCCTGAAAGAAGCACTAAATATGGAAAGGAAAAACTGGTACCAGCCACTCCAAAAATATACCAAATTGGAAATACCATCAACACTGTGAAGAAACTGCATCAACTAATGGGCAAAATAACCAGCTACCATCATAATGACAGGAACAAATTCACATCTTAAATGTAAACATGCCCCAATTAAAAGATACAGATTGACAAATTGGATAAAGAGTCAAGACCCATCAGTGTGCTGTATTAAGGAGACCTATCTAACATGCAAAGACACACAAAGGCTCAAAATAAAGGAATGGAGGAAGATTTACCAAGCAAATGGAAAGAAAAAAAAAGCAGAGGTTGCAATCCTAATCTCCGAGAAAACAGACTTTAAACCAACAAAGATCAAAAAAGACAAAGAATGACATTACATAATGGTAAAGGGACCAATACGACAAGAAGACCTAACTATCCTAAACATATATGCACCCAATACAGGAGCACCCAGATTCATAAAGCAAGTTCTTAGAAACCTAAAAAGAGACTTAGATTCCCACACAATAATAGTGAGAGACTTTAACACCCCATTGTCATTATTAGACAGATCAATAAGTCAGAAAATTAACAAGGATATTCAGGACTTGAACTCAGCTCTGGACCAAGCAGATCTATTATACATCTACAGAACTTTCCACCCCAAATCAACAGAATATACATTATTTTCAGCACCACATCACACTTATTCTAAAACTGACTACATAATTGGAAGTAAAACACTCCTCAGCAAATTCAAAAGAATGAAAACCATAACAGTCTCTCAGACCACAGTAAATCAAATTAGAACTTGGGATTAAGTAACTCACTCAAAACCACACAGCTACTTGGAAACTGAACAACCTGCTCCTGAATGACTACTGAGTAAATAATAAAATTAAGGCAGAAATAAATAAGTTATTTGAAACGAATGAGAACAAAGACACAACATACCTGAATCTCCCAGACACAGCTAAAGCAGTGTTTACAGGAAAATTTATAACACTAAATGCCCACAGGAAAAAGTGGGAAAGATCTAAAATTGACACCCAAACATCACAATTAAAGAAACTAGAGAAGCAAGAGCAAAGAAATTCAAAACCTAGCAGAAGATGAGAAATAACTAAGATTAGAGCAGAACTGCAGGAGATAGAGACATGAAAAACCTTTCAAAAAAATCAATGAATTGAGGAGATCATTTTTTTAAAAGATTAACAAAACAGATAGACAGCTACCCAGATGAACAAAGAAGAAAAGAGAGAAGAATCAAATAGACTCAATAAAAAATAATAAAGAGGATATCACCACTGATCCCACAGAAATACAAACTACCATTAAAGAATAATATAAACACCTCTATGCAAATAAAGTAGAAAAATCTAGAAAAAATTGATAAATTCCTAGACACATACACCCTCCCATGAATTCCTGAATGGACCAATAACAAGTTCTGAAATCGAGGCAGTAATTAATAGCCTACCAACCAAAAAAGTAGCCCAGGAAGACAGATTCACAGCTGAATTCTACCAGAGGTACAAAGAGGACCTTGTTTCATTCCTTCTAAAACTATTCCAAACAATAGAAAAACAGGAACGCCTCCCTAACTGATTTTATAAAGCCAGCATCATCCTGATAACAAAACCTGGCAGAGACACAGCAACAATAATAACAACAAAATTTCAGGCCAATATCACTGATGAACATCGACGCAAAAATCCTCAATAAAATACTGGCAAACCAAATCCAGCAGCATATCAAAAAACTTACCCACCACAATCAAGTCAGCTTCATCCCTGGGATGCAGGGCTGGTTTAACATATGCAAGTCAACAAATGTAATTCAATACATAAGGAGAACCAATGACAAAAACCACATGATTACCTCAATAGATGCAGAAAAGACCTTCAATAATATCCGACAACCCTTCATGATAAAAACTCTCAATAAACTAGGTATTGATGAAACATATCTCAAAATAATAAGAGATATTTATGACAAACCCACAGCCAATATCAGACTAAATGGGAAAAAACTGGAAGCATTCCTTTTGAAAACTGGCACAGGACAAGGATGCCCTCTTTCCCCACTCCTATTTAACATAGTATTGGAAGTTCTGGCCAGGGCAATCAGGCAACAGAAAGAAATAAAGAGTATTCAAATCAAAAGAGAGGAGTTCAAATTGTCTCTGTTTGCAGATGATGTGATTGTATATTTAGAAAACCCATCATCTGAGCCCCAAATCTCCTTAAGCTGATAAGCACCTGCAGCAAAGTCTCAGGATACAAAATCAATGTGCAAAAATCACAAGCATTCCTATACACCAGTAATGGACAGAAAGCCAAATCATGAGTGAACTCCCATTCACAATTGCTACAAAGAGAATAAAATACCTAGGAATACACTTACATAGGATGTGAAGGACCTCTTCAAAGAGAGCTGCAAACCACTGCTCAAGGAAATAAGAGAGGACACAAACAAATAGAAAAACATACCACGCTCACGGATAGGAAGAATCAGTATTGTGAAAATGAACACACTGCCAAAGTAATTTATAGACTCAGTGCTATTCCCCATCAAGCTACCATAGACTTTATTCACAGAATTAGAAAAAAACTACTTTAAATTTTATATGGAACTAAAAAAGAGCCCGTATAGCCAAGACAATTCTAAGCAAAAACAATAAAGATGGAGGCAACACCTTACCTGACTTCAAACTATACTACAAGGCTACAGTAACCAAAATACCACAGTACTGGTACTAAAACAGATACATAGACCAATAGAAAATAACAGAGGCCTCAGGAATAACACCACACATCTACAACCATTTGGTCTTTGACAAACCTGAAAAAAAAACAGCAATGAGTAAAAGATACCCTATTTAATAAATGGTGTTGGAAAAACTGGCTAACCATGTGAGGAAAGCTGAAACTGGACCCATTCCTTATACCTTATACAAAAATTAACTGCAGATGGATTATAGACTTAAACATACATCCTAAAACCATAAAAACCATAGAAGAAAACCTAGGCAATATCATTCAGGACATAGGCATGGGCAAAGACTTCATGACTAAAACACCAAAAGCAATGGCAACAAAAGCCAAAATTGACAAATGGGATCCAATTAAACTAAAGAGCTTCTGCACAGCAAAAGAAACTATCATCAGAGTGAACAGGCAACCTACAGAATGGGAGAAAAGTTTTGCAGTCCATCTGACAAAGGGCTAATATCCAGAATCTACAAGAAACTTACACAAACTTACAAGAAAAAGGCAAACAACCCCATCAAAAAGTGGGCGAAGGATATGAACAGACACTTTTCAAAAGAAGACATTTATGTGGCCGACAAACATCTGAAAACAAGCCTGTCTTCTCTGGTCATTAGAGAAATGCAAATCAAAACCACAATGAGATACCAACTCACACCAGTTAGAATGGTGATCATTAAAAAGTCAGGAAACAACAGACACTGGAGAGGATGTGGAGAAATAGGAATACTTATACACTGTTAGTGGGAGTGAACATTAGTTAAACCATTGTGGAAGACAGTGTGGAGATTCCTCAAGGATCTAAAACCAGAAATACCAGTTAACCCAGCAATCCCATTACTGGGCATATACCCAAAGGATTATAAATCATTCTATTATAAAGACACATGCATGCATATGTTTATTGCAGCACTATTCACAATAGCAAAGGCTTGTGACCAACCCAAATGCCCTCCAATGAATAGACTGGATAAATAAAATGTGGCCTATATACACCATGGAATACTATTTGGACATAATAAAGGATGAGTTCATGTCCTTTGCAGGGACATGGATGAAGCTGGAAGCCACCATTCTCAGCAAACTGACACAAGACCAGAAAACCAAACACTTCATGTTCTCACTAATCAGTGGTAGCTGAACAATGAGAACACATGAACACAGAGAGGAGAACATCACACACCATGGTCTGTTGGGGCATTGAGGGCTAGGGGAGGAATAGCATTAGGAGATATACCTAATTTAGATGACGGGTTGATGAGTGCAGCAAACCACCATAGCATGTGTATACCTATGTAACAAACCTGCACATCCTGCACATGCATTCCAGAACTTAAAGTATACCAAAAAAAAAAAAAAAAAAATCAGAATTGTGGGCCGGGCACAGTGACTCATGCCTTTAATCCCAGCACTTTGGAAGGCTGAAGTAGATGAATCACCTGAGGTCAGAAGTTCGATTCCTGGTGGTGAACATGGAAAAACCCTGACTCTACTAAAAATACAAAAAATAACTGGACATGGTGGTGGGCATCTGTAATTCCAGCTACTCAGGAGGCTGAGGCAGGAGAATGGCTTGCACCCAGGAGGTGGAGGTTGCAGTGAGCTGAGATCATGCCACTGTACTCCAGCCTGGACAACAGAGCAAGACTGTCTGGAAAAAAGTAGACAAATCAGAATCGCTCTGGTAGGTGCAAACACATGGGCCTGCAGCTGGTCCTACTCTGCAGCATCCCTTCGATTCATAGAAAGAACCTAACAGGAGTCCTCATGTTTGGGCACGTGTGCATGATCCACAGCAAGGAACTAACAGAACTAATGAGATGCACAGGGATCTGGTGGGATGGCGAGCAAGACCAAGTTGTTGGCTGGATGAGCAGAAGCAGTGGAGAGCAAATCAGAGCAGCACAGGGAAGTGGTAAGGTTACCTGAGTTTGTGGAGGGCTGAGATATTGTGCCAGGGAAAGAGGTCAGCGTAAATAGGTACACGGTTTTCTGCTTTCTTCACATCCTCAGGCTTCTAAAGCTCAGACACTACCTTGCTTCCATCAGCTGCCACCTTGTCTTGGAAAGTTCCATTCCAGGGAAGCACACCTTAACACTACTTCAGATTCTAAAGTAAAAAATGACTTTCTCAAAATGAAGCAGAATAGTGTAATGATCATTCCACAATGGAGAATGACACAATTTCTCACAGTAAACCAAAGAAGACACATTTATTTCCAGTGTTGATCAAATTTCTGTTTCTTTAGTTATAGATCAGAACAAGTAGTCAGCTTACTCCAGGGCACATACTCACAATTTCCTCCACCATGTAAATGCTTATTTTTATTTCTGGTTCTTTTATTTGAGGTGGGAAATCTAGAGTTGAACTTTCTTAAATTGTGTATTAAAATATGTGTATATATGGCTGTGTGAGTCTCTCTACATGTGTCTCTGCATGTGTGTCTGTGTGTGTCTCTGCGTGTTATCTGTCCATGTGTGTATATGGCTGTGTGAGTCTCTCTGTGAGTGTCTCTGCGTGTGTCTGCATGTGTCTATGTGTGTATATAGCTGTGGGCGTCTCTGCCTGTGTTTCTGCAGGTGCCTCTGTGTGTAACTGTGTTTGTCTGTGGGTGTGTGAGGCCATGTCATGGGAGGCAGCAGCGCGCTGTGCTGGTCTGCAGCAGCGTGAGCTCCGTGCAGCAGCAGCACAGTCTCTAGCCATGCCTCTTGATAGGGAGGAGCTGCAGAAGGTGGCATCAGCTGCACTGACAGAGGTGAAGTCCTTCACAGGCCTTCATGAGAGACATCAGTGAAAGAGACTGTTTAACAGGAGAGAAAGAAGAGTGTCGGGGGTTATATAGCACCTCAAGAGACACATTGAGGAAAACTTGGAATTTACTCTTAGGGACTCTGAAATAACCCAGAGCCTTGGGAGAGTCGGGGAAGTGGAGGACCTGGATGTTTTTCACCAAGTGAGCTGCAGAGCCTGGCCCAGGTGGCTTCAGATGAAGCTCACTGCGCTCTTTCCCGTCTCTCTGTTCCGCATGGGGCCGGGCAGCTGCGTATCCTCTGGCTGTTCTTTCCTTAATGAGCAACGATGCTTGAATTTTCTCGCCTTTTGGTCCTGCTCATCTGCTCTTGCTACTTGCTTCTCTTCTGAAGACTAAAAGAGGCAGATTTTTGTTTTCTTCTCACCGACAAAGATGAAGTACATCCCAGCACGGAGCAGGCAGTGCACAGCAACTCGGAGGTATTAGAGACCGAACACACGGGTCTGGACTGGCAGTCAGCATCTGCGGCTCTGAGCTCAGCTCCTCTCCCTTACCTTGATGACACAGTGGTCAGCTGGAAGGTTTTAGTCCAGCTGCCCTTCCCCTTTTGTCATTTAGGAGAAGTTATTTATTCCTCTGATCCTGAAATTGCCCATCTGTAGAGAAATAGTGCTCCAAGAAGCATATTTCAAAATCAGGGAATGTTACAGAGGTAGAAAAATAGTGTCATTGTACTGAGTAATCCAGCAGTTAAATTTGTTCAGATTTAAAAGCCCAAAGCCTCCACGAATGTTAAATCACTTACCAGGTTTTCACAGAAACAAGAATCCTAAACCAAAGTTCACTGTTTGTTTTGTTTTGTTTTTGTTTGTTTTTGTTTTTGAGATGGAGTCTTGCTCTGTCACCAGCCTGGACTGCAGTGGCACAATCTCGGCTCACTTCAACCTCCGCCTCCAGGGTGCAAGTGATTCTCCTGCCTCAGCCTCCCGAGTAGCTGGGACTACAGGTGCCTGCCACCATGCCCAGCTAATTTTTGTATTTTTAATAGAGACTGGGTTTCACCATGTTGGCCAGGATGGTCTCGAACTCTTGACCTGTGATCAGCCTGCTTCAGCCTCCCAAAGTGCTGGGATTACAGGTGAGAGCCACCAGCGCCCGGCCCAAGTTCAATGTTTTTAAAGATGCCTGATAGAAGCAAAGCTAGATAAAAGAAAGAGGGGAGGACCCAAAAAGAGAAGTCCAGCTCCAACAGCTCTCTATGTCTGTACTTTTGCTGATGGGACAGAAGATGTTGGGGACACACAAGATGGAAGAGGGGGCTATCAGGTGTCTATTTGATTCAAGGAGAAAGAAGAAAACCTAGACGAAGCGTTTAGCAATTTAAAGACGTAGGAGGTAGAAATTTTTGAAAGACAGCCTTCAGTCAGAAGAACAGGAAACAACTGTAATTGCTTGAAGCTTTTCATCCTAACAAGCAAAGTTGCCAGAACTTCTCTTAAAGGTTAAAAATACTAGGATCTTCAGTGAAGAATATATATTTAATTAGATTTTTACCATCATAAGGCCAATAGCAACATGAGTGAGAAGGTCATGTGTTCTTTGTATTTATGCTTTTATTCTTTAGTTGATGACTCAGAGATGTAAGTGGCTGGATATACCCACAGCTAATTTCAAAGGTGCATTTTGGATAAAGGGTTTATCTAACTAAAAATATAGAGACTCTTTTATATTCTTCTTTTATTTTCAACTTTATAGAAAGACAAGGTCAGTTCTTCTGCCACTGACCATAAATCAGTACCAACTGAGAATAACCCCTTTTTCCAAATAGCATAGCTACCTGTGCACACACTCGATTCTAAAATATTGCAGAAGTGTGAAATTAAATATCAGTGATAGAGCATATTCAATAAGCACTTTGACAATCAAAAAATAAATAGATCTATAAAGACTTGATGGTTAACTATAAATATAAGAATGGCAATAAGATTCAATGGCGTTTGTGGGACACATACTTTGTGCCAACTTGTAGTGCTTTTCATATGCCACCGTATTCATTCTCCTCTGCAAAATCTAATAGCTACATGCCTAATTGTTTCTCTTTTCTAGATAAAAGAATGTTAAGAATGTAGCCAAGGTAACACTACCAGAAAGTCATGTGGTGGAGCCACATCTCAGACCTGGGAATGTCTGACTGCAGGTTACATGTGGTTTTCCTCCCTGCATGACAGGGGCCAAGCACACAGCACACATCCTGTGCCTGATGCCTCCAGGATAGAACCAGCTCTCAGACCTAATGAGCCTCACTTTGAATCTCCTGGCTTGCCACTGTGGAGTCCAGATGGAGATCAGCCATTACTATCTATGACTTTTTTCTGACCCTAGAGATACCCTAACAGAGTGACTATCTTCTGATTACAAATGAGTAGAAAATTTAGTAAAAGAATAGTGGCACATTTTTAATGCTTCAGTTTTGTAAATCTATTCGTCATTCTGTTCCTTTCTTCATGTGGCAGTACACAAAAGTTCATCGAAAATAGGGAGATACGCCCTTTTGCAAAATAGTAGCATATATCAGTTTACTTTGAAAGTGTAAACTAAAGCACAACTTGTAATAAATATGAATTAAAGCAAACACCTCATAGAGAGTCTTTTTCCAAGCCGTAAAACACAGATCAAGTTAAAATGAGGGTTGCCATCTTCAGCCTCAAAGTAGTGTGCGGGGCGTGGGTGAACAATAGAAGGCGACATTTGTGAAAACCATCAAGGAGAAATGTATGGCTCTATCAAAGCACAGAGCTCCCAGGAGTCAAGAGCTACGTTTCTAAATTCATTCATTAATCCATTCATTTTCTTCAGAGGTCTATTGTCACATATTGGGCTTGTGTTGAAGATAGAAAAACACATTTAAAAACTTGACTTGAAAACCTCGTTGTGTGGTAAAAGTGACAGATAAGTATATGAACAACAGCAATGAAGCCTCAGAAGCATTATTAGGAGGTAAATCCAAGTACCAGGGCACCTAAATTACAGGGTGACAGTATTGAAGGAGACTCATTCTCCATACTCACGAATTATACCCACTGTGACCTCTCTGTGGAAATCAAATCGTCACATATAAAACTCTAAAATTATTTTTAAAATTCTGAGGATTACTGAAATATTAATGTGGTGCTTTTCTTTCCCGCTGAGTTGAACAAGAAAGATGGCAAATGATGAGAAAATCACTTATGTTCCCTGACTGCCAAGGGTTTTCTGTGTACTGAGTATTTTATTCTATATGCCACATTATCGGCACATTTTTTTTTCTCATTACTATTAGGAACTATTGGGCATGCTGTGATAATATTCACAGTGTATTTCAGAGGGAATTGGAGAATTGAGATGCTTAAGAAACACACCATTACCATAAGCCCATGGCACACAGCACCTTTGTCCCAGAAAGAAAAGGAGATAGGGCTAGCAAGCGTTGCTGTGGAAACACACGCTGGTAAGCAAGCATACTTTTCTTAGAATCCTGGTGCTGCCACTTCCTACATATGTGACATAAGCAATTTACTCAGTTACCCCATAGTAAATAATATTAATAATATCTATATGCCAGGACATATGTATAAGTTAATGGAGGTAGAGACGTTAGAACACTGCCTCCCACACAATGAACAATTTATAACACTTTGCTGTGCCTACTGCAACTACTACCATTATTATCATTATTAACAGAAAGTGAAATAAGGAAGAAAATAAATGTCTTATGGCTTTCATCTTATGTTTATAGTTTATATTTTCTAAATGCAAGATAAATGTATATATATTCTGAATATACACACTTTATATATGTTTACATGTATTTTAACATATAACATACAATTTATATATATTTAGAATATGTCTTGTATTTAGAGGAAGAATACAAATATATATATATAGAGACATATATTGATGTGTGTTTAAGGCAGTTTCCCTTACTGCTTCTTTTTTTTTTTTTTTTTGAGACTCAGTCTTGCTCTGTCGCCAGGCCGGAGTGCAGTGGCGCGATCTCGGCTCACTGCAACCTCCGCCTCCTGGGTTCAAGTGATTCTTCCGTCTCAGCCTCCTGAGTAGCTGGGATCAGAGGTGCGTGCCACCACGCCTTGCTAATTTTTGTATTTTTAGTAGAGACAGGGTTTCAACATATTGGCCAGGATGGTCTTGATCTCTTGACCTTGTGATCCACCCGCCTCGGCCTCCCAAAGTACTGGGATTATAGGCGTGAGCCACTGCGCCTGGCCTCCCTTACTGCTATTTTATGAAACTCTTCTACTTATGCCCAAGTGCATCCTTCTCTTTTGCCTGTTGAGACATATATCTTTATTTTCAAGGGGTAATTGCTGGTAAAAATGGCCCAAGAAGGAAAATAAAGGGCATGTTATCCTCTAACAGGAGGTGAGATGCGGTTGGACAAAAGCACCACGGATTGGTGGAAAGGACTTCAGCTTTGAGGATGCTCAAATGTACATTCTTCCACCTACCAGTGCATCACCCTTGAAGAATTCCCCTTCCACCTGCCTTTTGGCCCAGGTGGGGGAAATAGCAACACTTAATTCTTTCCCTTGAGCTATGGTATGCATGGTGGTAAATTAAACTAAATTTGGCCTAAAGATGCCCCTGCGCCTTGATTTCCTACTTAACAAACTGCAACCTAGCCTCTTACCTAAACTAACAGAAAGCCTAACTTAACAGTATATTTCTGTAACAAGTAGGTGAGTCTCAGCCAATCACACAACAAATTTCAGCACATCACGGGCTGTCAACTTATCACATCATGTCCAAACAGGGCAACTGCAGAAGCATAACCAATCAAGCTGTTTCTGCGCCTCACTTCAGTTTTCTGTCCATAAACATTGCCTGCCCACTTTGCAGAGAACAGCTCTCTGATCGTCTTCCAGTTCTGAGAGCTGCCTGATTCACAAATTGTTCTCTGCTCAATTAAACTCCGTTAAATTTAATTTGCTTAAAGTTTTTCTCTGAACAGCGGACACACTACTAAATTACAGTTCTCAGTATCTGGCATAGTTGCCGAGGAGTTGCTTAGAAATGTAGTGTGGCTGCGGCCGTACGATGTGGCTCACACCTGATCCCAGCACTTTGAGAGTCTGAGGCAGGCGGATCATTTGAGGTCAGTAGTTCAAAACCAGCCTGACCATCATGGTGATGCCCCGTCTCTACTAAAAATACAGTCAATAGAGTGAATCGGCAACCAACAGAATGGGAAAAAATGTTTGCAGCCTACCCATCTGACAAAGGGCTGATATCCAGAATTTACAACGAGCTAAAAAAGATTTACAAGAAAAAAACAAACAAGCCCATTCAAAAATGGGCGAAGGATATGAACAGATACTTTACAAAAGAAGACATACAAGAGGCCAACAAACATATGAAAAAATGCTCATCATCACTGGTCATTAGAGAAATGCAAATCAAAACTACATTGAGATACCATCTCACGCCAGTTAGAATGGCGATCATTAAAAAATCTGGAGAAAGGCCGGGCGCGGTGGCTCAAGCCTGTAATCCCAGCACTTTGGGAGGCCGAGGCGGGTGGATCACGAGGTCAAGAGATCGAGACCATCCTGGTCAACATGGTGAAACCCCGTCTCTACTAATACAAAAAATTAGCTGGGCACGGTGGCGCGTGCCTGTAATCCCAGCTACTCAGGAGGCTGAGGCAGGAGAATTGCCTGAACCCAGGAGGCGGAGGTTGCGGTGAGCCGAGATCGCGCCATTGCACTCCAGCCTGGGTATCAAGAGCGAAACTCCGCCTCAAAAAAAAAAAAAAAAAAAAAAAAAAAAAAAAATCTGGAGAAAATAGATGCTGGAGAGGATGTGGAGAAATAGGAACACTTTTACACTGTTGGTGGGAGTGTAAATTAGTTCAACCACTGTGGAAAACAGTGTGGCGATTCCTCAAGGACCTAGAAATAGAAATTCCATTTGACCCAGCAATCCCATTACTGGGCATATATCCAAAGGATTATAAATCGTTCTACTATAAGGACACATGCACACGAATGTTCATTGCAGCACAGTTTACAATAGCAAAGACCTGGAACCAACCCAAATGCCCATCGATGATAGACTGGACAGGAAAAATGTGGCACATATACACCATGGAATATTATGCAGCCATTAAAAATGAGGAGTTCGCGTCCTTTGTAGGGACATGGATGAACCTGGAAACCATCATTCTCAGCAAACTGACACAAGAACACAAAACCAAACACCACATGTTCTCACTCATAGGAGGGTGTTGAACAAGGAGAACACATGGACACAGGGAGGGGAGCACTATACATGGGGGTCTGTTGCGGGGGAGTGGGGGGGACAGTGGAGGGGGGAGTTGGGGAGGGATAGCATGGGGAGAAATGCCAGATATGGGTGAGGGGGAAGGAGGCAGCAAATCACACTGCCATGAATGCACCTATGCAACAACTTTGCATGTTTTTCACATGTACCCCAAAACCTAAAATGCAATAAAAAAAAAAAAAAATTAGCCAGGCGTGGTGGCGCATGCCTGTAATCCCAGCTACTTGGGAGGCTGAGACAGGAAAATCACTTGAACCTGGAAGGTGAAGTTTGCAGTGAGCCAAGATGGCACCCCTGGGCAACAGAGCGAGACTTCATCTCAAGAACATAAAATAAAATAAAATAAAATAAAATAAAAAGAAATGTAGCATGGCTGAATGAGGAAGTATATGAGACAATCATCAAAGTTCTCCTCAGTCTTTGAAGCTTGGTAAGGAAGAGTCACAGACACCAACCCTAGAGTATCCATCCCAAGGCTGTCTTGTGGAGAGAAACCCATAGTTCAGAAGCGTGATTTTTTGGGAGCACAAAGTAGGTAGCCGTGAGTCCTCTATTACTGTGGTACTGCATATGGCAGAGTTTCAGGGTCTGATGTCATCAGATACCTCCAATATTTAGCTTATCCACCACATCCAGAGGTCATGACTTTAAGTCAGGTTTTTAATAATCGGACCACTTGTGTAACTGATTTATCTGGCTAGGTCTCAGAGTCCAGACCCCTATTATTTCCAAAATAAAGTGCTATGTTGTTAATAAACAAATTCACACTCTGTCTCACGTATCACTCCTTATGAGTTGGGTTAGCATGAATCAGTCTTTCTAAGGTCTAGTTTCCTGCAGGACATAAAAAGATTTTTAAAATAAAAATAAAAATACATAAAAGTGAACTGGCCACATTTTTGAAGCAGAGAGCCAGACTCTCAGGGATTATATTGTGATGTCTCCAAGCAATCTTTGTGTTAGCCTTCCCCCTGGCAGCACCTTGGTCTGTCCCTGGATTTGTCATCAAAAGACAGAGTGGTCTCTCCATTCGTCCTCTTTTTGGTTGTAGGCTTCCTGCAGCTGTGTTGCAGGGGTCTCAGGCCAGAGATGTATAAACTCCCACTCTTTACCACTTGTCCCCTCTTTCCTGGTAGAAAATGGATATCTTAATGACATCTTGGCCAGATTCTGCAACTTCTCAGTTACTCTTGGCTTTTGAGAAGCCTCATTTCCATATTTAGACTCACTTCTGCTCTGTTGAAAGTTTTAGTCTCAAGCACCATTGAAAGCCCTTTACCTCCTTACCTGCCCTAATTGCAGCCCCAGGTTGGGCTCAGCTGTCCTGCAGTGCAGTCTCCAGGAGTAGATGAGGGATGGGTTGCAGAGTGAGCTCTTTACCCTTTTATTCTCCTCCCTCCCTCAAGTGCACAGGTTACAGCGGAGAAACTCTTCAAGTGTATTAAAGCGGAAAGCATTAGAGCAGGAAACGGCATGTCTGCTTACTTGAGTGTGAGTTCTCTCCTTCTTGGTCAATAGTAATTCACTGGTTAATACTAGATGGCAAGCAGCTAAGCTGGCTCCCTCACGACGGGGGACAGGCAAAGGTTCTTTAGAACTTCTTCCTGGGACCAATTCCACAGTCTGATGCACGAGATCTAGTCCTGGACTCACCACCTCCACTATTTCCTAAGTTCCCACAGTGGTGTTCCATCCTGGTTCCCTTCTGCTGGAATGTAAACCTTCTGGTTGGGCTACCTGCTTAATTAGGTTCTTCAGTGACCACTAAACTCCTGGGAAACTTCTGGCACAGCAAAGAACAGGGCTATATCTGTGCCACCGGTGCTCCCCTTAGCCCTCCCACCACACAGCAATGTTATTTTCCCTGCTGAGATAGCACAGATTAGGAAGTCCATCACTATACAGATGTCTCTCCAAAAGTCATCAGTCTCTTAATTACTTCAGGAGCAATTATTGTGCCAGCCCATTTTTTTGGCTTTGAGGAGGAAAAGATGCCCTTTCTGAGGCAAGAATGCATTGGTGCTTTTTTTTGTTTGTTTCAGAGGGGCTGTTTCTAACTGTGTGAATATTTCTAAACCTCAAATAGGGAGTCCCTAATGTCTTCTTTTACCCTTAGACTGAAACCCCCTTTACATGGTAAACAAGAGTTACACATCAGGCCTTATGCAGAATTATACATAGGCATCGGACAGGGTGGGCTGGTGCATTTCAACCCACTTCCCTGCAGCTACTGAGAGTTGTGTAGCAGGCTGATAATCTGCTCGCCCATTGTTCCTATTATAAATAGACTCTCTGACACTGGACCTTTTTACCCAAGAATTGCTTAAGTTTTTCAGATCTTGAATTCCAGTAAAATAAGTGATGCCCGCCACTCGAAGATGCCCACCAAGGAACTGACTTAGCACAGGAATGCGCTTTCTTCATCTTCCTGTCCGAGGACGTCACACCTCACTTCTTGACCAATCAGTAATCCTTATACTTTAGTCCATCACTCATCCCCGCAAGCCTTAAAAATCCCATCCCCAAGCCTCTCCAGGAGGCAGAGTTGACGTTTCCTCTTATGTGCTCCTTCAGCTGCCCTATGATTATTAAATCCTTTCTCTGCTGCAACCTGTGGTGTCTTGGTATATTTACACATCACACAACAGGCAATGACCCTCTTTCAGCTACAAGATTTAGGCCTTAGCTGTAGTTCTGAGTCAATAAGAAAGAATCTATCCCAGAATCCCATTATATTCTCTTTGCTACGTTCAAGTCTGTCTTGGAGGCTTATTCTCCTTCGCCATTTCTGACAACCAAGTAGCCAGTATGCCACCGTCAGATGTGTCCTGGGCCACAGATAACACTCTTATTTTTTCTTAACGCTCTCATTGTTAGGATGATTTAGTCTATCTGAAAAAATTTTTATGAAGCACTAAAACTTATTTTGTTATTGACAACAATTTAGCATACCCTGTTACTCATCCACTTATTCCACAAATACTTACTGAAAGTGTGCCACGCACTAGGCAGTAGTGTTGAAAAGATGCAAGCGGCTGCAGCTATCTAGTTTGAGAAACAGACAATTCAGGTGTCAAAAGGTCACAGGAAAAGGAGGAGTCTACTAGCCCTGGAGAGAAGGGATAGGAAGAAAACTTCCTTCCCAGAACAGACGAGTGAAATGCTTAACCTTAAAAGAAGACGAAAAGAATTTAAAGACAAAACCTTGCATGTTAGTAATGTTTTAGAGATTTGGCCCTAAAAGAAGACAAAGAGAATTTGAAGACAAAATCTCGCATGTTAGTAATATTTTAGAGATTTGAAAAAGAAATGAGATCAGTGAAAAAAGAAAGAAGATAATATTTCTTTTACAGAAGGCAGCAGAGTGATTCAAAAGTTAATGAAGAAGAAAGTTTCAATAATCAGAAGGAAAGTTAACAACATTGAGTGTTATGGAAGGGCCAAGGAGCTACAGGTGACTTTTCAGGGAGCAGTTTGGTAGGAAAGAAAGAAGAAAAAAGGTAAATTTCACATGATTAAGGAGGAGTGAGTGGGTAGAGAGGAAACAAATTACACCGTTAAGCTCCTTTAAGGATTTTGGCAAGATAAGAATGAAAGGGATAACACTGGTGAGGTCTTTGGTTTTTCCTTCAATAGTGGAAAAACCTAAGATGCTTGAAAGCAGAGGCGAAGGGTACAGTAGAAATGAACAGATAAAACGACTTGAAAGAATGAGGTTCTAGAAGGAGCAAGAAGATATGATTAAATGTAAAGCAATACTGTTAAGAAGCAGCTATTTAAACTACCAAAACCACCTATTTGCTTTTCAGTAGAAGTAATGCTTGCACTGAAAACTAGAATTCATTTACATCACTCTTTATCCTCTCAAAGTAAACTAAGAGACACCTTCTGTGTTACCCTGCCACTCAAGGCATTAACTCCCAAAAGGCAAATTCTTCCCTATTTTTGTTCCTGCAAAATAAGTGTCCTTTAAAATGTGAGTGAATTAATAAGGGCCGCAGACCTCTAGAAGGAAGGCTGACTGAAACAACCAGTCTCAAGTCAGAGATGAAGAGAGGCAATAGAAACGTCCGTTCATTTTCAGGCCATGGCAGTGTCCTATTTTCTCTGGCTCGAAAGTTTCCAATTTCAATATGGGTGAAGAGAGGCAAGTGCTTACCCAAGCACCAAGTGAAAGACAGGGATATTTGCATGTCAACATTTTCTCTCTTCAAACAGCTATGATGAAGCTTTCAGGTCTTACTTCATAGAGCTTGGTGAAAGGAAAGAGGAGTGAGTACTAGGTCCAAAGTGGCCCCTCCCACATAACAATTTGTGTGGAGAAAGAAAACAAGAATAGAGGGCATGCTTTTACCGATAATAACAGATCAGACGTATCTCTGCACCATCCCTTCCACCACATGATGTATTCTGCTGTTTTGAGGGCAGGAAGCATGAGATAAGACAAATGTGTAATTACTTCTTGACCCACTCTTCTTAGTTTTCCATTTTCATGAGATGCCACAATTCATTATTTGCATTGATATGTACAGAAGGATGGGGACGCTTAGTTGATATTCATTTATTCAGCAGTCTGTAATCTATATTTAATGGAGTACCAGACTGTGGCATAATAAACCGTTTAGAAAGATAGCTGCTGCGTACACAGGGGTTATTGCTTGCATAACCTGTACTTATTTTTCATTACAAAACTAAAAGAGCAAAGCATAATTCACACAAGCAAATGAAGTTAACATTTAATGGCTTGAAAAATGATAGTATGAGCTTGTATTATGCCAGGTACTGAGTAGCTGTAAGATAAAGGAATGGAGTCCCCCCAAAATTGCTAAATGAAAAGCTGCTTTTGCGTGCACTGTGAAATACAGATGTCATGGCAAGCAATGGGGTTCTGCTTTGTCAAGTATCCCCTTGATTGGCCTGACTGGTGGCTCACCCCTCAGAAGCATCCTCTGTGCTAAGAGCATGCACGTGCTGGTAAGTCTAGAAGGGTCCTCCTGCTAGCACAGAACTTTGAAAACTTCATCCTGAGCAGCCCTGTTGCATATATACCAGTGCCGTGACAGCCTATGGAGCTACAGGTGGAAACTAATCCCACCAAGAGTCAGGAATGAGCAGAATATAAAGCCCTGACTCTTGGTGACATACAGGCACCAACACAAGCATCATGAGTTTCAAATGCTGCCCTGTGGAGTAGTGCAAGTCTGGCAAAAACGTTTACATCTATAGCAAAATTAAAAGCATAAGGACAGCATATGAGTTTTTCAAGTAGTTCAATATAATCTATTTAAAGGACTTTTTCACTTTCTTTTTAATTTTAACTTTTATTTAAGTTTGGGAGGTACACGTGCAGGTTTGTTACATGAGTTTGTTGTGTGACGCTGAGGTTTGGGGAACAGGTGATCCTGTCACCCAGCTCGTGAGCATAGAACCCAATAGGTAGTTTTTCAGCCCCTGCCTGACTCCATCTCTCCCCATTGTCTATTGTTCCCATTTTTATGTCCACGAATAACCAATGTTTAGCTCCCAATTGTAAGTGAGAACACGTGATGTTTCATTTTGTTCCTTTGTTAATCCGCTTAACATAATGGCTTCAGGCTGAGTCCGTGTTGCTACAAAGGACTTGATTTAATTTTTTTTATGGCTGGGTAGTATTCCATGGTGTATATGTACTACATATTCTTTGTCCAGCAAAGAGCTGATAGACACCTAGATTGATTTCTGATCTTTGGTATTGTGAATAGCATGTGATCAGTATACACGTACATGTGGTTTTTGATAGAACAATTTTCTTTTCTTTTTTTTTTGAATATGCACTCCAAATTACTCCAAATTCCTTTCCCCAATGGCTGAAGTAGTTTATATTTCCACCAACAGTGAATAAGCCTTTCCTTTTCTCCAAAGCCACTCCAGCATCTGTTGTTTTCTGACTTGTTAACAACTGCCATTTGGGCCAGTGTGAGATGGTATCTCATTGTGGTTTCATTTGCCTTTCTCTGATGATTAGTGGTGAAGACACACAAGTGGCCAATAAACATATAAAGGACTTCCAATGTTTTTTTGAAATTCTTTTGGTAAGTCATTATTTTTATTACGAAACAGTGATAACAGATAGTAGATCTGATTGTTTAAAAATATGTATGTGACCAAATAACAAAATTGGCCACTTAATTTCAGTTCTCAAGAAATTTAAAATTATTGGAATCATGGTTTTAGATGTCTCATCCTCAAAGAATGATATAGACAAATTTATGTATGCTGAAGCCATCTTGGTATTCATAGATGCTACTGAGAATTAGACTTTCTTAAACCTATGTCCAACTTGGCTTATGAAATATTGTTTTATTCTGTATTTCATTAACATTGGTTCTCAATTTGCATGAATTTGGCTGTTAGAAGAATGTTTACACATACACATTCTCAGGCCTCTCAATTTCTCTACACACCAGCAAATTCTTTTGACATGGCATATCAATAAAATGTATTACCACATCATATATTATAGCTTTTACTGGGAGGTATGAGCAATAACAGCAATAAATCACTGATTTTATTTCTGTAATAGTGTTTCTTTTTTGTCTTGTGGGCCAAGGAGAAAGAAGCAAATGCTTAATTATAAAGTGGGTTAGCAATGTACTAAGAATGTTCCATCATGGGATATTGTTGACAATTGAAATGCTCACAGCTGTATATTACCAAAGACCATCCATAATGCCCAGAAACAAGATTCCAGGTACCTCTAGTTACTTAATTATTTTCAATCTATATCATTGGGCATTTTTGTTTGCTCCAGCCCCTAATGTTGCTGCTTAAATATGACAGAGTAATAATTTATATTAGTCCCAAAGGAAAAGGGAAGGGGCGCTGCAAGCTATAGAATAACTCTTCTGTAGCAGAGCACAGTAAGACTAAATATAAAAATGGTTGGATGGGGAAAAAAAAGGTGAGGAGTTTGGTCCATAGCAGGCCAGACCAACAGATGAAGAAATCCCTGCCAATTAAACACAGGGATCAGAAGGGAGAAATGGGTACATGGCCAAACCATGGTAAACTGCCTTGGAATCAGCTTTGTTGTACTAAGTGGAAGCCTGATTTCTGTCCCTATGTTAATATTACAATTTTCTGATCATACACAACTTGTATATACTGTTTCAATGCCTAATAGGGATATAGTGATTCATTTGGGTCAGGTCGCATTAAGAAGTGCATAGTAAAATCTCAAAAGAAGGAGTCTAGAAAGTGAGATGTACCTTTTAATGTATTCTGAACGCTGAGAAGTTCGCATGATACCTTCTTAGCTATATCAGTTCACATTGTAAATAGTACCATTGAAGTTTAGTTTCAAATAGAGTCATTATCACCACCACCACCACCACCACCAATATCATCATCACTGCAATTAATATTTGCTGAATTTTCGTTATGTATCAGGGGCTATGCTATGTGCTTTACAATTATTGTTTAATCCTTTCAACAACCTTATTAAATATTTTATATTATTTATGCCTTTTTTATGGAGAAAAAGACAAACTTTATCTGACTTTCCCAAGGTCACCCAGAGGCTGATACCTGAAGTCAGCATCTTACTGTCTACCTTATTCCTGTGGCCACTGACATTCTCTGCTGTTTGGAGAGAGAGCCTAGTATGAGTGGCTAGGGCCAAACTGAATTTTCTTTTGTTGCCATTGGAAATAGATAACAACGAGTGACTATATGTTACGTAACTAATCCTAAATATATTTACTATTTTTTTTTCTTATTCTCAAAAGGCCAGTAGTCTCATTTAAACACCCTGCTTTGGGGTCTCCTCATATATTCTGTAATTGTCTGTGAACAGGCTTTCATTAGCCTAATACAGATTCAGTTTCTTATTGTTACCACAGAACAATGGTCTTTTGGTAGATTTCAGTATCAATAATACTTTAAGCAAACCATTAAGTATTTGTTTATCTTATATATTCCAGTGCTAAAAGAAACATTGGATTATCCAAATTTTGTAGCTAATTGAATCTAAAGTGGCTGAGTAACCTGGCTTGGTTCATAAACCGGTGGATAAGAGATCAGGTACCAGATCTCAGTCCTGTTATTTTCCTTCCTTGCCCTGATGGAACTGGCCGAGGGAAATACATTTTTTTTTTTTTTTTTTTTTTTTTGCTGGAAGTCTTCAGTATGGACTTCCTATAGAAAGAGAGAGTCTTCTTTGGGTTGTAGTTGGCACCAAAAGTAAACCAAATCCATGCCAGTCCTGAATAGGGAAGGGGAAAAACAAGCCCCGCCCCCAATAAAAACAACAACAACAACCACAACTAAACAAACAAAAAGTCTTCTTGTATATCAGGCTTTTCCACGTAAGGCTGCTAAACACTGCCTCTTTGCCTTGATTTTTCAGGAGACTGCTTTCTCTTACACCTGATTTTCACTAGAAATTTTGTGGTCTCTCTAAATAAAGAGCAGGTTGAAACCTATATATTCTCACACCCTGTTTCTAGAACCCTGTTGGCACAAGGTTTCACTTGAGCAATTTCTGTTTTTCAAAATGGAGCGAGAATGTATAGCACATTCTCTGTCTATACTTAGCAAATTAGTGACCAAATGTCACCCACAAACAGGACGGTTAATGATTTTCTTTAAGCCAAAACAGAAGTTGATTACTGGAAAATGGAAACAATGCTCTTTTTACTCTCTGCTCAGGATGTGATGCAGGGTTGACTGAAGACTCTATTTAAAATTCAGCAACACAATTATCACAAACGCTGGGCAAAGCAAATCTTCAAGCCCAGAAAATGAGAAATTCAGAAAGTAATGACTAAATCAATAGTATCTATAACCTGGGATGGAGGGAATGCCTTATCTGCAGTATTGATAGTTATTTGTAATATGCAGAGACTTACTTAATGTTCAGATATAGATGAGGACACAGGCACTCATCAACTGAATTGGCTGAGAAATATAGCAGAATGAAGGACAGAAAAAAAATACTTAATCCTTCACTTGGAGAAAGGCAGTTAATGTAATTTTCAATCCTGTAATTAGAGACACTTCAGATTTGGTAAAGGAGTGTAATTGGGAGATGGTTACCAGTATCCCAGCTCTGCTGGAACATGCAGGATCAAAGCAACTAAAAAAGGCTTTCGTTTTGTTAGTAACTGGCTCTGGGACCAGGCAAGACTGGGTGGGGCTGCAGGTGGGAATGTCTGCAGCTGTTAGTGTGAGCAGCTGGGAGGGCAGACAGGGGAAGAAGAATGAAAGACACTGACAAAGAGGCCGGATGCTGATTAATCCTTCTCTTGGGAGCAGGGCAAGAATATAGACCATTTAACCTATTTTTTTCTATGTGTTTGGTTAATTTACATTCACTAAATTATGGTGTGAAGCCGTGTTTTTTTTTTAATTTTAAAGTAATCAAGAAGATATAAAATAATCGTCTTTAATAAATAAAATATACAAAATAATCATTACTAGAATATAGACATCATCTCTTTCAAGCCTTTCAGTTGAGTTAAGATGGGGTGAGCCCCTTTGTCTCCCCACGCCCTTGGTCTAGTACTGTAGCTCACTGAAGCAGAGGATGCCCAAGTAGGAACATGTGGGACTGATCTTATAACCGCATACAGAAGGGAACAACACTCTCGGAGTAACTAGCAGGGTAGCGGAACCACCTCCCAGCAGTGTTGTAGACCGACCCAGAGGGCAGTCCCATGTGACCACAACCCTTGTACATGCTCCCCTTTAATTGCAGCTGGAGTCTTGTGGCCTGTTTTACTGTGGAAAGAAGTGTGATTTCCCACTCAACAGCGACTGGTTAAGAGAAAGACACACAATGTCAAAAAGCAGAGTAAAGGAAAAAGCAACAACGGGTGGATGTGTAGCAATTAAGGCAGCAATGCCTCCTAGTACAAGGGATGTTGAGGACAGACTTCTGAGGGAGGCACTGGTGAAAACAGAATAAGAGGCGCGATGGGATGCCTGGGGCTAGACTCCCCAGGGAAGCTGCCTCCTCCCTGAAATGCTGCCATCCTAAATGCCTAACTCAGTGTTGGGGTGCCTTAGCTCTCTGGGAGCACATTGTTCTGCACCTTGTACCCCGTGAGGGTAGAAGCTGCTCAGTGGTCCTGCAGATGATGGTCAGAGATTAAGAACTGACAACTTCTCAGCAAGCTGGGATTGGAGATGAAAATGTGAACCATAAATGTTTATCTTGAATTTTATAAGCATATCAATAGATCTATGTTAATGATTGATAGGTTTGCCCCACAGTATGATCTCATTTCTCTACACTTTAAATTTTTTCAATTGAAAAATCCCATTCAGAAAGGATAATATATAACAAAAAGGTATAGATAGTAATGCATTCAACCAACCAAATGTTCAAAAATTGGGGGACTGATCATAAATGAGATGGGATGCTGGCTGCTGGAAGCAGCCAGTGAGAGCTGCCACTTCACAGTCCAGAAGAGAGATTGAAGAGATGGAAAAGGTGGGAGCAACAGATTCTAAGACAGAGTCCACTGGGGTCATTCAGTAATGGGGTATGTAATCAGATAGCTCATTTTGGGCCCCTTTCCTTAGAGTTGAAAACAACCCTGAGCTATTACCAATAAGTAAATAAATACCCAGGATACTCAAGTTAAGAATTTCAGAGCTGTAACAAAAGTTGTCCTTAAATTTTGTTATAATCTTGAAATTGAACTCTCTAGTGGCAGAGGCTGAAACACTCGACATTCTTGAGTCCATCATTTTTCTTGACCAGCCTAGATCCAATTCAACTGCAAATTCTGTAGGCTTTACCTTCCAAACCTGTTCAGGGTTCTATTGCTTCCCTGTATCTCCTCTCTTATCATTCAGAGGAAACTAGCAACTCCCTCCTCCCCAATACTCCCTCTCCACCTTGCCTACTTTACCTCTCTTACCAGTGCACACAGTTTAATAGTAGGTTGCATGAAAATTTAACTTAGGGGAAATTCAGATTTAAATAGTGCCACAATTATGAGTTGATACTATAATTGAAGACAACAAAAATCTGTAAGCTAAGATCCATGTGACATAGAAAGTGGCCCTGGATTCAATTCCAGTTGCTATATGATTTTAAAAAATCGTTAAGTTAAACTTTCATTTTCCTGCAGATTTTCGCAGCAGGTCTACTGGTGGAGGCCGACATCATCTCTCACCTGGACTACTGAAATGACCTCTTAACTGAAATGTCTGCTTGCACTCTTGCCTCTTCTCCTTAGAGTGACATTCTAAAGTGTACAACACAAATCTGCACTTTTGAGAATGAACCGATAATATTAACAATTTCTCGATGACAACACTCATAAATTGCAGCTGTCTCTGGCAAACCAGAACGTATGGACACACCGCTCAATAAAATCTCATCAATCTCCTTCTTAAAGTGTTCCTATGGCCTCTCATCCCATGAAGAATGAATTACAAACCCCATGCTGGGGCTTGCAAGGCTTCTTCTAAGACCTCATCTCAGCTCTTTGTTCCACTTGCTCCAGGCCTCTGGCCTTTGATCTAACCCCTTAAGTACCAAACTCTATTGCTTCCTGAGGCCTCTGCATTTACTGCCCACTGTACTGAAGGTGATTTTTCCCTCTATCTTTGCACAGCTGACTTCTCAGCCTTCAAATTTGTTCATGTGTAACCTCCTCTAAGAAGCCTTCCTTGGTTTTTCTATCAAATACAGCCCTTTTGCCCCTTCACTCTTTATCATGTTAACTTGATCAGTTGCTTACCTAGCACTCAGCCCACTAGATTTCGATTTTTTATTGTTTTACTTTCTCTTTTAGAATACAAGCTCCATGAAAGAAGAAATCTTGTTGTGTCTTTATACTTGGGTCAGCATTTGGCATATACATAGTCTTTGTTCATAGAATAAATACAATTGTAAATTTTATTCAAATACATAACTGGCAAATCACAAGAAGTATATGAGATGAAAACTCTTTGTAATGTAAGAAGTGATATAGAAAAGCAAGATAGAGACATAGCTACATATCCTTATAAAGAATTATATCCTGTAAATATAAACATATACAAATATTTATATCTATATATGTACATATACACATATATATGTATATACGTATACACATATATATGTATATACATATATACATATATACGTATGTAAATACACATGTATTTACATATAACTACACACATATACATATATATAATATCCTGTAAATATATTATATCCAGTAAATATAAACATATATACAGATATTTATATCTGTATATATGTGCATATATACACACACATCTATATGTATATACATACATATATACATTCATACATATATATGCCTGTATATATATACGCATGTATATATATGTACATACACATATACAGATATAAATATCTGTATATATGTTTATATTTACAGGATATAATATATTTACAGGATATAATATATATGTGTATATATGTGTATTTATATCTATATATGTGTATATACATATATACATACGTATATACATGCATACATATATATGCATGCACACATATCAAAAATATCAAATACATATGTATGTATGCATGTATATATGCATGTGTATATTTGTATGCATGTATATATGTATATACACATATATAGATATAAATATACATAGATAAATATATATACACACATATATACACATATATATATGAGGGAGAGAGAGAAACAGTCTATTATAAATTAATAGGTCTAAGTTCTGCCATCAGCAGGTTACACTCAGAGAATACAATATATTAAACTATCTGGTTAGCAGAGTGCAGTAGTGAAAAGTCAAACCTGAATGGTGAGGAAGCCAAGTTGGAAAGCGCCAGAGATGTGTAATCAGATGTCTGATCTCTGGTGGAGGCAGCCTCTACATCACATCTATTACCAGTGATACAGATGCAGAAGACTGTATTCTTCATATCATTACATTTATATACAGCGCAATTTTCCTTCCAGAAATCTTAGGCTGCATAGCCTGAAGGTATTCAATAAAACTGAGAGGGAACACTAGAAGTGAATCATGCCAGTTTGACATTTCCAGTTCTGCTGTGACCGCTAGACCAAAATATAGTCTGTGAGCCTCTTTTTCATTAGCGTGAAACTGCCAGGTTTTAAAAACAGTTTATCCGTTGAATTAATCTCCAACCTGTCTTTCACACAGGGCAGATACAGCTCCCTGCATCAGTCTTCTTATCCTGAAACGCTCTACTTTTATTTGTATGCATTCTGGGTAATGAATAACGATCTTTTGTGCTTAGAGAATGCCATTCTCTAAAATAGCTCCTAGCATTTTGTAAATGTTAACTCATTAGATCTCATACAGTCCAGAGCCATCTATCACACAGAGGTAGGTCAAAGGCATCATAATTCACATTTTACAGATGGAGGAATTTTAGGAACTTCAACCCAAGGTCACCTACAGTCTGTAGTCAAACAGGAGAAGACAAGGCACAGAAATATTATCCCAGAATCACACAAACCTCACTCTGCCCTCTGACAGAGCCAAGAGGGCTCTCAGAGACATGTGAGGATGGTGACACTGGCATCTACTCACAGTCAAGGTCCAGATGGGGCTGGGGGACAGGGGGTGAATCACACTGCTTTTGCCCCCCTGCTCATTTTATCATGGCAAAATATGATTAAAATGAATACCAAAGCAAACCTCCAGTTCCATTATATAAGAGGCAAATTCCATTCAGTCCAGTTCAACCCTCTGCTCCGGGCACTTGGCTGAGGTGTTCAGAGATCACATAACCCAGTTCTTCGATCATCCCTGGAAGAGCTGGTACTGCTGAAGGCATGGTTCCACCTCGGGAAAGTGAGCTACTTGCTAGGATCCACAGTTTCAGCCCTCAATTCCTCTTTGGCTTTTTAGTGATGCACGTCACTCAAGTGGTAACACATTGCATTGGTTGCTTTTCAGTTTTCCTGGCCCCATGTTTCTTCTTCCTCATCATCACAATCCTGGGCTTGCATCTCACAAATAGAGTCCCCACTTCAATTTTTGCCTTGGTCTCTGGTTTCCTATTACCAGTCAAAGGGACTAGGGAAAAGGAAAGTATCTAAGAACAATAAGAGGTTTTCAATGTCTTTTCTTAAAACAAAAGGGTACTGCAGACATTGAATAATACACGGCAGAGTAGAACAGAACTTAGCAGTATATTATATTTTGGGTCTATTACCTTGCTCATCCATAGTTTAGCTTCCCTACCAAGGAGGGCGCAGTTTTCTTCACATTTCCCAATGCATTGAGAGTAAGAAAGCAAGAGCTGGGAAGAACATGCCTCCCTCAGCGTCTCAATGTGATGCCCTGGGTTTGTGGTCAGGAGTGTATCCCCTGTCGAAAATATAGTAGAACATGAAACATGATAGAAGTCGCATCAGCCATGTCACTTGTGAGATATAAGTCATAATTATGTTTATTTTGAGACAATGTCAATATCAATTTTTCCACTTAATATGTAAACTACAACCAAACAACCTGTCTGCCTTTTGAATGGGCATATGTGCTGTTCAACATGCATAATATACACACAAACAACAAGAACAACGTCAGCTGTGTAATCACAAATGCTTGTGACCCTGAACGCATTGGGAAACGGCAACCACATTGGTCCTCCTTGTCTTATCAGAGTTGAATTTCACCTGTGCCTAATTATCACCAACACAAGAGAGATGATTTGTAGAGGGAGTAAAGATAGTTTTTGGAATCCTGCAAACAGCACTCTCCATTCCTTCTTTCATCTTTACTTGAGGAAAAAGCTGCGCAAATGGGTCAGCCCTCACAACTGCAAGACATTCCTCACTCCCCAGAATAAGATGAAACTTAACAAAGAAATTAGGCTGTGTGCAAGAAAACATGGAATCAATATGAATTTGGCCAGCATTCATCAGTACAATTTCCTCCGTTCAACCGCCTAAAAGAATCCACAAAAATGAATGTACGATCATGCCACTTATATAATTTTAGTCCGATTCTAGGATTCTGTCATTGAAAGCAGTTTTATATTCCACGTCTTTGCCCTTATATCCTAATATTCATACCTCTGTATATTTGCGAGAGAGAAGCAGGAGTTGTGGATATTTTCTGTCATTTTAAAATTTGAATAGAAATGGCTAATTCATTGACTAATTAAAACTGTATAAAATATCATTTTTTCCTAATCTACAACCAGCAGTGGGCTTTAAAAACACAACGAATTATTCAGAGCCTTAATATTTTTCATTTTGTTAGATGAGAGGAATAATTCTAAATCTTTTCTGATTCCAGGGCCTTCCATCCAAAAGTTTCCTGACAGTAACACATGGAGTTTCTTTGGCTATTACTGTCCTGGAAGTGGAGTGGTGAGCTGAGCAAGAAAAATCCTAGCAACCCACCAATGTTCTTGTGTACCTGCATTACAAAATGGGCTTTTGAAGATGATTTTAAAGTTATCCCAAAAGTTCTGACACTACTGAATATTCTGAAAATTCACTGGACTAAATGATCACTAAAGTCTCTCCTAGTCTGTGCAGTGAAAGTTCAGCAAAAGAAGCAGAAGGAGTAGGAGATATATATTACAATATTCACCCTAAGGTATTGGCTTACACAATGATGGCGGCTGGTTATGCATGTCTAAAATTTGTATGGCAGGCCTTCAGAAAGAACAGGCTGGAACTACTACTGGGCATGAGCTGAAGCTGCTGTCCACGGGTAGAATCTCTTCATTAGGGAAGCCTCAGTTCTGCTCTTGAAGCCTGTCATCTGATTGAATCAGGCCCAACTAGATTATCTAGGATAATCTTCCTTACTGAAAGTCAACTGACTATGGACTTCAATCACATCTACAAAATACCTTCCCATCAACACCTAGATTAGAGTTTGATTAAATAACTAGAGCCTAGTCAACACATAAATGGCCGTTACGCCAGCCTATCTCATTTTATATCTATTTAGTACAAGGAGAAGATAGGCCTTAGTTATTTTAAGATTTATAATGGCTATATCTCTAGCTACTCTTAAGGACAAGTATTTTCTCTTATTCATTAATTTTAATGTTCATAATCTCTGCAATTATTTGTGATAATCAGAATTGAAAACAACCTAAAGGTCCCTCAATAGGTGAATGACTAAACAAGCCTCAATACATTAATGCTATGGAATACTACTTAGGAATAAAAGATGGTAAACTATTGTTACACTCAACAACTCAGATAGAACTCAGGGGCATATTCCAAGTGATAAAAGCCCATTTTAAAATGTCATGATTTTGAATGAGTCTGTGACCCAGCCTCCTGGAAATGAAAAAATTTTAAAGATAGAGAATAGAGGCCAGGCACAGTGCCTCATGCCTGTAATCTCAGAACTTTGGGAGTTAGAGGCAGGTGGATCACCTTAGGCCAGGAGTTCAAGACAAGCCTGGCCAACATGGTGAAACCCCATCTCTAGTAAAAAATACAAAAATTATTCTGGTGTGGTGGCACACTCCTATAATCCCAGCTACTCAGGAGGCTGAAGGAGGAGAATCACTTGAACCTGGGAAGCAGAAGTTGCAGTGAGCCAAGATTGTGCCACCACACTCCAGTCTGGGTGACAGTGCAAGACTCTGTCTCCAAAACAACAACAACAAAAAATAGACTAATACCTTCCAGGGCTTAGGGATGGTGGAGCAGAGGAAAGTGGTTGTGAGTACAAAAGGGTAAAAGGAGGAAGATCCTTGTGGGATGGGATGTTCTGTATCCTGATTGGGGCAGTGATTACCAATGTACACAGGTGATGAAAAATAACATAGAGCTACAAATGGGAACTTTCTCTACCATATTTACAACTTCCTATAGATCTAGAATTATTTCAAAATCGAAAGCTTAAAAATAAAGAAATGTACAGAATGTGTACTTAACCTCAAAGTTGAGAAAAATTAGCTTAAAAAAAAGATGAGGAAAATTGAGTAACTGTAAATGGAACTATTGACATAATTGAGAATATACACACACTTTACAGGTTTTGTACAGCACCAGTCTATATAAACACAATCCAATAAATTGATAGAATTCTACATACTTTGTAATCCATGGGCAAAGTGTTACAAACCCACCAGTGGTTACTATTTGTTAATAAGACATTATGTCTTGTTAGAAATCAATCTACTACATATTGATAAGATATGTGTAAAAACCCATGTTTAAGTAGGTAGGATTGTGATGCCAAGGAGTAGACACCGGACACGCTAATTAATACATCCTCTTCCTAAACATACATATTTTCAAGCACTGTGCTTAGATTTCTCTGAGATAAAGAGAATGATAGTGACAGTAGTGATGACAACAACCATTATGTATTTAAAAATAGAGAATATGTTTTCAAAACAGTTTCAAACGTGAGCTAGTGTTTTTAGCTGGACAAAAGTAATGATTGGTCTGGGTCCCTGATGTAAAGCTAGCATCGACGTTGCCATGGCACTCTGATGTCACTGGCCCCCTCCTGAAGAGGTGGAGCTGGTATTGGTGGAGAGCAGAAAGACTGGGGCCACTGGGGCTGCTGATGCAAGAGACCTGGAAGGTGCTGGTCTGGGTGGGAGCTGGGAGGAGCAGTCAAGAACATGCTGACTTCTAACCCTTCCTCTTCCTCTCTTTTCTGGAGTAGAACCTATGACACACCATCAGCAAGAGGAATTTTGAAAAATTCATGGAGCCTGAGGATAGTCTAGCTGGAGATGAGAAGCTCCCCAAGCCACAGTCATGGCTGAGGCAGAGGGTCCACTTTCACAGTCTTTTCCACCAGGATCATCACCAGGATCTCACAGTAGGAGAGCTGTGTGTAAATCCAGAGAAAGCCCCCTACTTCCTGAAATTCCTGATGGAGGAGAAGAGTCCCTACCTGATCTTTGTATCATTTTTTTCCTAATATAGGACTTGCTGTTTAGTAGGCCTTCAGTAAATGTTTGTAGAATTGCAGTAAATAAAACATTGACATGGATCCTTGTTTTAAAACAAGACATATTTATCTTGTGATTTCTTCCCAGTGCCTAAGCATGGTGATGGGTAGATTAAAGGTACGTACCCAGTTGTTAGCTGATAGCTCAGCTAGAACATTCTGCATTTTCATTGATTTATTCCTCCCCGTAAGCCTTTTTGTCTCTCGCAATTGTTTCTGTCTATGTCCTCTGACTCAAATTCTACCTTTATAGTTGAACTTCTTACCTATAAGGTATTTAAGCCTGTTACAAGGTGCATCATCTTGGGAGAGATAATATTTGATGGTCTGATCAGTCTTTTACTGCCTTCTTTAAAAGAGGATTGGATAAAGACATAGCAGGGAAACTGCTGATGAAGGAGAATTCACTAAGAGAAATGTGGAATTTGAAAATCTTAATGTTAACATCAGAATGGATTAAGAAGTAAAAGTAATTAAACTTACTGGAACTACTGAGTCCTGGGCTTTGATGTGAGATGACTTTAAATGCCACCCAAATAGCTTTCAGGGTTGCTTGCCCTTGGATTCATATGTCCAGTGGGCTCAGACTCAGACAAATTCTTTAGCCCCATTTCTCTAGGTTCCTACAAAATCCCAGAGCCGTATATCCATGTCTCCTCTTGTGAATATTTACCTCCTCAGTGCAGCTGGGAACTTTAATCTCACAGTGTCCTGGTGAGTGTCACCTGGGATGAACGTTAAGTGAAAATGAAGCAATATTAATTGGCATAATCTTAGCTTAGAATTCCTGAACCTCTAATCAAAAGATACAAATTTAAATCTTGACTTTGAAATTTGCTCTGCATCTCAGCCTCAATATATTTCGACATCATCACCTTTAAAACAGGATAATGGCTTCTGCTTTAACAACTATGCAGGAGGTTATAAAGGTCAAACAAAGTAAGATTTCACATAATTTTACAAACATAAGCAATCGGGATTTAATTGTGGCAAATTACCGCTAACTGAGTCATATCACCCAACCCTCCTTCTCTTTGAGATTTTCAATGAAAAGAAGCACAGAAAGTGGAAATAGTAACAGAGTGAGAAAACAAAACAAAGTTACAACTTTATTCACAGAGGAGTGATTGATATGCTTTGAGAAGCTATAATAGAAAACTGGGGCCAGGAGACGAAGAGAAGCTCATTAGGAAGCAGATTACTGGCTGTCCATTTTGTCCAATCCAAATACCAGGACAAAAGCACAAGAGGGAGAGAGAAGCAATGAGAGAGAGATGGCAGGCACCAAAAGAATCCCTGAGCTGACAAAAGTGAAGTACAAAAAAGGGGATGGCTTTCCACAGGGAGGAGCCATGCCTGTAGGAACTACAGGAGCAACTGACACGGTTTGGACTTGTGTCCCCACCCAAATCTCATCTTAAATTGTGATCCCCACAGGTTGGACGAGAGACCTGCTGGAAGGTGACTGGATCACGGGAGCAGATTTCTCCCTCACTGTTCTTGTGATAGTGCGTGATTCTTACAAGATCTGATGGTTTAAAAGTATGGCACTTCCTCTCTCTCTCTCTCTCTCCTGCTGCCATGTAAGATGTACCTTGCTTCCGCTTTGCCTTCTTGCCATGGTTGTACGTTTCCTGAGGACTCCCCAGTCAAGTGGAACTGTGAGTCAATTAAACCTTTTTTTCTGTATAAATTACCCAATCTCAGATAGTTTTTTATAGCAGAGGCAGAATGGACTAATACAGCAACTTAACACATGAGAACAGCAAGCAGTGACAGAGAAACAGCAGCTTGGGCCCATGTCCTTAAAGTGGACATGCTGCCCACATACCAAGTGTGGCTCAGGGGATATTTGAGGTATTGATATTAGCTAGCATTGGAAATGCCTTTCCTTGTGGACTGGGAGAGGTAGTAACAGAGGAAACAGAAGAAATGAAAGGTGCTTCCAATATGCTATCATGAAAGGAGAAGAGGCAAAATTTCCCCATTCTTACAGATGGTGGTATAAAAATGGATAAAAAGTCAGGAAAGCATGTAGCTCTTGTCTCACCTTACCAGGCGGAAGTTGTTATGATTTTCTTTTTCTTTTTCTTTTTTCTTTTCTTTTTGTGGGACAGAGTTTCACTCTTGTTGCCCAAGCTGGAGTGCAATGGCACAATCTCAACTCACTGCAACCTCCACCTCCTGGGTTCAAGCAATCCTCTTGCCTCAGCCTCCCAAGTAGCTTGGATTACATGTGTGCACCACCACACCTGGCTAATTTTTTTTTTTTTTTTAGTAGAAAAGGGATTTCACCATGTTAGCCAGCTGGCTCAAATTCCTGACATCAGGTGATCCACTTGCCTTGGCCTCTAAAGCAGATGGGGTTTAGATCCAGATTGCATAATGTCTAAAGTAAGTTGACTTTTATTTTTTCCTTTGCATTTTCTGAGAATTCATGTGCCTTGAAAAAGGAAGAAAGACAATTTGAGAAAAATATCTGCTATTAGGACATTTTAGATCACCATTAATAGAAAATGTAAGACAATTAACTTAAGGAAAAAAAACTTGATTCGTAGAATAAAGTGTCTAGACTTTAGAATTGACTTTAAAGGTCAGCTTAATCTGGTGCCTTAAATAACACAACCAAGGCTTTATTTCCCCATGTCTTCTGACTTTGCCTTCTGCTATCTTGTGTTGCCTTCATTTACAGGCTCCATAATCACAGACTTACAGCTTCCTTCCCTTTGCATAACCAGTGGAACAGGGCAGATATGAAGAGAGAGACTGCTTCTACTCACCAAGTCTTGCACAAGTCCTGGAGTTTACTCTGATTGGGATGAATTGAGATATATGCCTTTCCCTGAACCAATCGCTAATACTGAGGTCCTTCCATAAGGTAAATTTGAAGAGCTATTAAAAGAAGGAAAAAAAATTAATTCTAGAAAACCCAAAGTAGGCATTTTACTACAGAATCATTGCAAAATTCCTTTTAAAGACCATGTTTCTAGGTTTAGAAATAACTGAAAGGGAAAATTAAGTAGATTTTTGTGTTTGTGGTAATGAAACTACTAAATTGTCAGGATGAAATAGTATACATGTAGAATATGAGAAGACCCTCTCCCTACAGGAAGACTTTCTGAGGGAAAGAGGCCAATTTTAACAGTATCTCTTCATGCCTTCAACCTGTCTCCCAGGTAGCTGCAATTATTCTCTCTTCCCTCCCCTCTGTTTCCTTTCTTTGCTTTTAGAGAGTTAGGTACAAGTTTGTGTGTGTGTGTGTGTGTGTGTGTGTGTGTGTCCCTAGGGTCATTTACATTGGAAGAACATAACCTAACCTCTTGACTCCTGAAAAATGCAGTATCATTTCATTTCTGCTAGAACACAATTAACAACAAGGAGACTACTGTTTTGCAAAGCTGTGTGATCCTTCCTGAGAAGCCTAGGCTATTAGAAGTTATACGATGCGATGATGAAAAACCCAGGTACTGAAGTTCTGCTGTTTCTCTTTTAATGGCCCTTCAGGTATTGGGAGACAGTATCCAGTGGGCAGTTTGGAAAACTGACTTGTATTATTCCCTTGCCCACGTATTTTCAGTATTTGTGCTATCAGGAATGAACATGACAGAAAAGCAAATAATGATCTCAGAGAGAATTCAGAAACAAAAACTGTATATTTACAAAGGACTGATTGGAATCATACGCAGTGGCCTCTCTGCAGAAGAATTCAAGGAAGTTAGCAAAGACCACTGTGAGATGACTGGGAGATGTGAAAATCCTCCTGCTAAGGGACAGAGAGAGAGAATGTGCAAGAAAAATGCTCATGCCTCTCAGGATTTGTTCATTTGATTAATCAAGCGTTGGTTTTTTTTAAAAATTTTTTTAAATTTTCCTTCCTTTTTTCTTTTTCTTTCTTTCTTTTTCTTTTTTTTTTCTCATTTTTATTTTTTGGTCACAGATTTTCCTACAAATGGTTTATTAAAATGCAAATGTTTCAAGTCTCTTTTTCTCACCATTTTAAGAGAAAAGAGTCAATTTTCCACTTTTATCTCATCTAAATTGGATGCATTTATTATTTTCATAATGGAAAAGGGCCACTCATTCATTTTAAGATAATGTGTATGTTCTTATAAGGTACAAATAGAGTTTTTATTTAAGTGTCTGGCAACACTTGCCATTTTTTATGCCAGAAATGACAGTGTGTTGTTCTGTGTTCTGAAGTCTCAGGATTTAACTCCAATTTATCAACATGACATTTATGTGAAGGAACCTCACAACCAACCCCCACTTTGTAAAAGATAGCTACGATTGTCCAGTAATATTTTGTGAGTATTCTGGAAGAGCTAACATTTCTCATTCAATTGTCGTTTTCAAAATATTAACCCTAATTTATGAATGACAACATCCAACCTCACAACAACCCTATGGCAGAGGTATCCTCATCACCATTTCATAGATTACAAAGTTAAGCTTACAGAGGGCTGATAATTGCCTGATGTAACACAGAGCCTGGGAAAAATAAATAATAGATTCAGAAACATTCAAAATGTCAACCTCGTGAACTGGGAGTTAGCACTAGAATGATTACTAAGTACCTCATTAATGATAAGAAGCCTGTCTGTGAGGTCCAGGCAGGTAATCTTGGAGTGCTGTATAGGAAGGACAAGGGAGGCCGGACACAGTGGCTCACTTGTAATCCCAGCACTTGAGGCGGAGGAAGACGGATCACGAGGTCAAGAGATTGAGACCATCCTGGCCAACATGGTGAAACCCCATCTCTACTAAAATACAAAAATTAGCTGGGCATGGTAGCACGCGCCTGTAGTCCTATCTAGTTGGGAGGCTGAGGTAGGAGTGTCACTTGAACCTGAAATGCAGAGATTGCCATGAGCCAAGATTGCACCATTGCACTCCAGTCTGGGAGACAGAGTGAGACTCCATCTCAAAAAAAAAAAAAGAAAGAAAGGAAGGAAGAAAAGAAAAAGAAAAAAAGGGCAAGGGCAAGGGCAAGGGAGTGTGGGCTGAGAGGAGGGAGGTATGGGTGATGTGTGTTTGTGGACGACTTGCCATGTGCTGCCCCTTGCACCTGATCTATCTTACAGAAGCTGTCTCCTGAGGGAATCATAATCATGTTCATTTACTGAATGAAAGAACTGGGCCTCTAGAGCATAAGTCACTTGTCCCATTTCACATTACTGTTGCAAATATTGAGCAAAGAACCAGGATTTGGCATGTGGTATTTCTTCCAGCAAAAGAAAATGTTAGGAAAGGTGAATGAGTGTGTGAGACGTTTTCACCCAGAACCAATCTCTATATCACATCAGCAAACCCCATCCATCAAAAACTCAAGCTCTTCCTTCTTTTAGGTGGAAATAATTACTATCTATTCTTGCAGAAAGCCTATTAAAATTGAGAAACACTTTGCTTCAACGACTTTGCAATCACTTTTGATTGAATGATTTATTTTTTGATTCATTCATTCATCAAACACACAGCCTTGTGAGCTATGTTCTTGACACAAAGATAAATAAAGCAAAGAACTTTTGCTCTCAAGGAAGGCCTTGTCTCATCAGGGATACAAGATACCAAATTGGTTAGAAAGCGCTGGGATAATAATAAAGTCATCTGGGAGAAAGAAGAGGAGAGGGATATTTGGGTGAATTTTAAAAAGTCTGAGAAAGTCCTGTAGAATAATATTCAAAATGAATTTTAAAATTAATCAACAATATTATCTAATGCCTAAATATGCAAAAATGCATGAGTGGAAAAAATATGAAGAATTTTAATAATGTGAGTTGTTTCATCTGTTGATCCCTACTCTATGTCAGAAGGTTTACATGTATTTATTTCTCATCCATAGTCACACTTATCAATCGTGATTAGAAACAAATAAGATTAAACAAAGACTCTGAAGTTCAATTGTTTTTATGCTTTTGTAAACAGCAAATTTCTATTTATTTATTTAATTTCTTTTTTCTTTATTGCATTTTAGGTTTTGGGGTACATGTGAAGAATATGCAAGATTGTTGCATAGGTACACACATGGTAGTGTGATTTGCTGCCTTCCTCCCTGTCACCTATATCTGGCATTTCTCCCCATGCTATCTCTCCCCAACTCCCCACCCACCACTATCCCTCTCCTATTTGCCCCCGACAGACCCCAGTGTGTGATGTTCCCCTCCCTGTGTCCATGTGTTCTCATCGTTCAACACCCGCCTATGAGTGAGAACACATGGTGTTTGATTTTCTGTTCTTGTGTCAGTTTGCCGAGAATGATGGCTTCCAGGTTCATCCATGTCCTTACAAAGGACAGGAACTCATCACTCACTTTCTCCAGGCACTATGACAGTGACCTTCTACTTTTTCACACTGCTTCCCATGAGAACCCTGAATTGAAGGAATTTACACACCAGTTAGAAAGACTAGGTTTACAGACAAGCAACAGCTAATAGTGAGACAGCAAACCAAAATTAATGACAAACCTAATATATATGTTATATATTATAAATGTATTACACATAATATATGTTATATATACATATACATACGTTATACAAAACATAGGGTTGGTGAAGAAAGTCATCCCTGTGGTCCATGTAGAATCCATGAAAAACCTAAAAATTGAGGTCAGCCTCAAAAGACAGTAGAAGAAAATAATATTGCCTTTCATACCTGCCCTTAGAGTCCAACTCTATAGTCAGGAGATCCTTGAGACTAAGGTCTCCTGACTCTATAGGGGTTGTGGGCTCAGCCAAAAGGTGTAAACACTCCAAATACTAGTTACCCTTAGAAAAGATGATAGTGAGATGGCATATTCGCTTGTTTGTTTTATTATTATTATTATCCGCGTAATTTATTACTGCAAACTTAGTGGCTTAAACGACACACACTGCTGGGCACAGTGGCTCACACCTGTAACCCTAGAGCTTTGAAAGGCTGAGATGCTAGGATTGCTTGAGGCCAGAAGTTTGAGACCAGACTGAGCAGCATAGCAAGACCCCCCATTTCTACAAAACTTTTAAAAATTATCTGGGCATGGTGGCATATTCAGCTACTCAGGAGACTGAGGCAAGAGGATTACTTGGGCTCAGGAGTCTGAGGCTGCAATGAGCTATGATTGCACCACCCAGCTGGGTGGCAGAGTGAGACCCTATCTCAAAAAAAAAAAAAAAAAAAACCCACACATTTATTACATCATAGTTTCCATGGTTTAAGATTCTGAGCATGGATGAGCTGGTTCCTCTACTCAGGATCTCAAGCTGTCCTCCGGACTGTGATGACATCTAAGATGCAAGGTTATCTTCCCAACTCACTGGTTGTGGGCAGAATTCACTTCCTTGTGGTGGTGAATAAAGGCGAGCAACTCATAGAGGCCACCAAGGGTTCCCTGCCATGAGGCCGTCTTCTCATTCTGGAAAATTGCTTCTTGAGGGCCAGGAGGAGAGCATCTCTGCTGCTTCTTATCTTTGAACTTGAAATCTTCTTCTAGGGGACCCATCTAAGTGGGTAAGACCCATCCAAGATCATATCCCAATTGATCCTTAAAGTCCATCGATCACGGGCCTTCATTACATTTGCAAAATTCATTCACCTTTGGCATATCCCATAACCTAATCACACGAAGGATATTCCATCATATTTATAGGTCCTGCCCATACTAAAAGGGGAGGATTCATACAGGGGGCAAATCTTAGAACCTTAGAATTCTGTCTACCACAGATAGGATAAAGGTACTGTGTTTATTTATTGAGATCCTGTTGTTCCTGGTACTGGTGATATAACAATACACAAAGCAAATGCAGTCCTTGCCTCATAAAGCCACAAGACACTGATATGAGCTAAATTGAGCCTTCCCCATCCCCAGATTTATATACTGATGATAAGTGTCTTCGTATGGAATGTTTTTATGTGTCTAAACACCTAGGGGACTAGGTCAGAAATGGCGCCCTCATCAACCTTCCCAGTCACTAGGCAATCTGGACAAGCTATTCACCCATTGCTAGCAAGTGAACATGCAGTGAAGCCAGTTCTTAACTAGAATCGGGCAGTGTCCACCTACTCTGTTAAAGGCAGTTCCTGTTCCTGGAAGGAGATATGAGCCACTGCAATTGTCCAGGCCTTTATTTAACACACTCTTTCCTCTTAAGAAACAAAAAAAATCTCCATAAATCTTCAAAGGCTTCAATAATGTGCCCTCAACCTATCTGCCTAGTCTCCCATATCACAATTCTTACTGCAATTCATATTGACCTTCTACCCATTCCTCAAGGATACTGCTCCAGTAACTTCAAGCATGAATTTCTTCCACCAGAGAATCCTACCCTCCTGTGACTTTCCTGTCTTGGATATTTCCTGCCCCATCTTTTCCCCAGCTAATTCTTATTCTTTCTTCAAATTTCAGAATAAATGATTCTTGTTTAGAAAAGACTACCATAATCCGTCAGAATAACTGCATTCCCCATTATAATTTGATTTTTAGTGCTCATCACAATTATATCCCGTTGATTTTTGCATACTTATCAGGTTAGTTCTTTTTTCCCAATACACTGAGAGTTTCAGAAAATATCTGGTTCAGCAACATTTCCAAAATCTACCATAGAATCAGGTACACAGTATATTCTTTAAAAACATTTTAAATAAATGGGGTGAAAACCTTATCAGCTGTCACTGAAATTTATTTTAAGAAATTAACTCTAAAAAGAACTGTTACAAAAACTCTTTAGCATAAAGAAATGCCTAGAATAGAAAGTAAATCCCTGAGGGCATAAGCACTTCGAAGTTAGGGAGCATTAGAGGTGGATAAACCCTGAATTATACACTGCAGTGATGAGGATGGAGACAGAACACAAATGAGGAGAAGATAGGGACAGCCAGACTGGGAAGCAGAAGATAGCAGAGTTTTCTAAAGACATAGAGTGTCTAATAATTCTTCACTTCCACTCCCTACCCTCTCCTCCTTGATATGCCTTTAATTTAACATCGTCCTTCTCTCACACTGATGCTTCTGCCTGACTCTCCAGCCTAGACCTTGGTGCGGTGGTGTGTCTGTGCCTTCAGACATGGAAATCAGAGAATAGGCCCTTGCTCCAGTCCCAGCTGAGGCCAAGGCTGAGCCAAGTAGGGCTACCTGGGACAAAGCCATGGCTCTCAACTGCCCTACCTCTTCCCCAGTGGAATCAAGAGCTGGTATATGTGTGATGCAACACCCCTAGAAATTCACTAGTCTACTGGAGAGAAGAGGATGTTGGATATTCAGAAACAGTGAAAGGGGAGAATGAACCAATGGCATCTATAAATGAAGGGGCAGGGAGGCCCATGGCTTCTCCTTTGAGGCCCCCCATCACATGAGTGCTTCGCTGATGCTCCTCCTCTGACCTTGTGACCGTCCAGCCCTCCTGCATCCCCTGCCCTGTGTCCAGCCCACTTCAGGGCCTCGCATCTTTCCCTGCACCCAAAGTGCCGTCCTAGGGAACTCCTCAGGGTTGGCTCCTCATCATTCCAGGCCTCGGTCATTGCTGACACTGGCCAGGCTTGAATGCCACTTTAAAAAGTAGCCCTCACCCCACAAGTCAGTTTATCATCTTACCCTGCTCTGTTGCCTTCATGCATTTGTCACTATCCGATATTACCTATTTTAGGTACCCGCTTCCTCATGTATAACATGTAATAGGCTTGAGAACGGGTCTTTTTACTGACTTGTTCCCTATAGTATGCCCAGAATCCATATAAGTACCTAGTAAGTAGTGGGTTCTCTCGAGTAATTGTTGAATAAATGAAAAGATCTTGGTTACAGTGAATAATTGAATACATAAACGAGGTGGGAAGAAACCTACTAATAAGTAATTGGAATAACTTATAAGCCACGGGAAATGAGATATGAGGGATAACACACGTGTTTTTCATCCTTTCTGATCTTCCTTTCCTGTTTCTCAGTTTGTTTCTACTTTTAAGCTCAGGTGCCTAGACTCTAGGCAAAGTGGACTGCCACCCTAAGCACCGAGCAGGAGCCCTACCTCTGTGTGTGTGCGTGAGTGCCTGCGCGAGTGTGTGCACGTGTGTGCGTGTGTGCATATGTATCTGCCAGTCTGGCAGCCAAAATGTTCTTTTTGTTCTTTGAGTTGGAGTCTCACTCTGTTGCTAGGCTGGAGTGAAGTGACACGATCTCAGCTCACTGCAGCTTCTGCCTCCCGGATTCATGTGATTCTCCTGTCTCAACCTCCTGAGTAGCTGGCACTACAGACACACGCCACCACAGACCAGCTAATTTTTGTATTTTTAGTAGACAGGGTTTTACCATGTGGCCCAGGATGGTCTCAATCTCTTGACCTCATGATCCGGCCACTTTGACCTCCCAAAGTGCTGGGATTACAGGTGTGAGCCACCACGCCTAGCTCCAAAATGTTCTTAACAGATGCCCTGGATAGCTCTAGAGAGTTACAGGCATATCCAGGTCAATAAGTGAGGGCCCCATGATTTGTGAGTGGTGCATCATTTATGTGTCTGTGCTGAGTCTAGGACCTGTGCCTTTCACAGCCTAGGATAGCTTGAGACAGTCTGCAGATGTAAAGCAGTCAGCGTTCACACTCTGCCAACTCTGTGCAAATGGCAGCTCTACCTGGATGCAGTTGTCATATTATTTTTAGAATTGAAAAATGTCTCATTGAAAATGGTTAATACGGATGTCACTACAGTAGTAGCATGAAAGACTCAGATGTCAGCCTCGTGTTAAGTGAACTTTCTTGTGCTATTAAAATGAAATTATATTTGATTTTTAATATCAATTCTTTAAAGCATGTGGTTATTTAGTCATGATATACCCAAAACATCTTACTTTTTCCTTTGATGGCAGAGCATTTAAAACCTTCTACTTCACTAATTAAAAAGCACTAGGCCATGAAAACGATGGAATCTTATTTTGACAGACTTTTGCTTGTTTTATGGGAAACAAAATTTGCACCTCAAAATAAACATACAATTAAGCATATTTTCTTAGCTTTAAATCTTAATTTGGGAAAATACACAGGAAAACCTAACAGAATAATGAAGTCTCTCAATATTTTTAAGTATTTTATCTTACTATGTCTCCACTTATAACTATTACTCAAGGAAGGTATTTTTAAGAAACATATTTTCTTGACCGTGTCTTCTTAATGTCACTATTATATTTTGCTACCATCAAGCAGCATGTAGTTTGAAGATGATTGTAGTAATTTTATTGAACATCACGATTTTATATAATATTCATCCTTTACAACAATGACACATAAAATATAGATCCAAAGAGTTGCTCAAATTTTTGTCATCCTAATTAATGAGAAAACTTGTCCCAGACTTTACAGAGCTATTTAAACTTTATAGGAAAAAAGAAAGATTGGAGAGAAAAATTAGAAAATGAAAAAATCAGTCCAGGACATACAATGTGGACATAGTATAAATTTCTGAAAACCAGAACAGAATATGGATGAGAGGAAATTATCAAAGAAAAATATCAAGAAAATTGCTCAGCCATTGAGAATACGGAATCTAGACCAGGAGTCGGCAAACATCCCGTGAAGAAGAACCCGATAGAAAACAGTTGAGGCTTAACCATCCACAGTCCTTTTCCATCTCTGTCACAATGACTCAACTCAGCTATTACACCATACATATGCATATAGGCCCCTCGGTTAAGGAGCCCGGCTGTATTCCAATAACATTTTCTCTACGGACACTGAACTTTGAATTTCATACAATGTTCACGAGTCATGAAACCTGTTTCTTCTCAGCCTTTTCTTGCTCTTCTTCTTTCTTCCCATTTAAAAATGTAAACGCATTGTTAGATTGTGAACCAATCAGAAAATCAGGTGATGACCCAGATTTTCTCCATGGATTATAGTTTCTCGTTCCCAGATCAAACCTCTAAGTGTCCACTGAGAGCTCAGCACAATAGATCGGACACCGACATCAGGACTCACCCCTGTGAGACCTCAGGCACCAGGGACAAAGGGAGGGCATTACAAGTACTGGCTACATTTATGTGTAACTGGAACAAAGAATCTCAACATAAACAAGGAGAAATGAGTCTAGAAAAGCTGCTATTAATCAAACAATCCAACATGTACCTGAAAGAGATAATATCAGCGTGTAAGAATTCTTATTGAAATTTCTAATTAGTCATAAAAGAATTTTTATTATTTTTTAAATTTTGGGATACATATACAGAATGTGCAGGTTTGTTACATAGGTATACATGTGCCATGGTGGTTTGCTGCACCTGTCACCCCATCACCTACATTAGGTATTTCTCCTAATGCTGTCACTCCCCTAGACCCTCATACCCCAACAGGCCCTGGTGTGTGATGTTCCCCTCTCTGTGTCCATGTGTTCTCATCGTTCAAGTGCCACTTATGAGTGAGAATGTGTGGTGTTTGGTTTTCCATAGCAGAATTTTTAAATTTTAATTCGGTTTGTGTGTGTATGCTTTACCTCAACAAATTGATTCTAACATTTATATAAAAACTATAGGGCAAAAATAGACAACTCAATTTTGAGTAAGAAGAGCAAGATAGGCAGAGGCGATAAATCAGCATAATTTCTAATAATTAAGAGCCTGAATATACAGATGGCCAATGGCCAGAACATGTGTAACATAAAAACTCTGACCTACAATCTGCAGCAGCACAGCCAGGATACCAACCCCTTATCTACAGGAACCAGCCCAAGAATCCGGCCTGTTATCTATAAGCCAGAGGACAAGGTCTCTAGCAACCAGTCCAAGAAGCCAAATAGTAATTCCCATAACGAAATAGCTAAGATTTTATTAAACTCTGAAAAGCTTCTAATTTTTTTTTCCAGCTTCCAACTTAGGACCAACCAGAAATAGCCAAATATATTATCTAACCAATCTCATAGGATACCCCATTTTGGTGAGTTCACCTCCAGCTTCCCATGCCAACCAACAGCCTCCATCAGGGTACACCTGAAGCCTTCCTTCTGTCCACTACAGAGCTCTCCCACTCCTTATCTGCCTTAGAGTCTTAGCCAAAAGACTCCCGTGATACAGCAAACTCTGAACAAATAGCCTCTGCCTGTTCTTATTTAGTCGATCCTCATTTATTTCCACATGATGAAAATTTGGAGTTACATCCATTGATAGAGTAATTTGTAAATAAATTGTGACAAACCCATACAATGGGAATTAGCTGAGGGAAAAGAGTTCTATGGTAATTGTCACCCAGTAAGACAAATGTACTATTTTTGAAAAAATTTTCCTTAGAATACTTTTGGAAAGAGAAGAAATCCTGGTGTTTGCAAGAGGTTTCATTGCCCCATTCCAACCATGACCAATGTGGACATGCCAGAAGTTCACAGCAGGCAGCAAACCAGGCAGCTATTTCTCACTCGGACAATTCTAAGGCCTGCCGTGGGCTCCACACTCTGTCCCTACCTCCCACTCCTACCCCATCACAGCATTTAGAGAGTAGAAAATATGTAAAGCAAATTATCAGGAAGCCTGTGAAAGTGTTTCTTCCATTCCACAGCCAGGTCTCCCATGGTGCCCAAAGTCCAAAGCTCATGAATGGTGACAGCTCATGGCTTGATATTGCTGCATGCAAACAAGCAGGAGACAAGGAAAAGAGGGAGGAGGGAGCTGTGTTGACAGATTAAATGCAGGATACTCAGTTAAATCTGAATTTTGGATATAAAACAAGCACATTTTCCTATACGTATATCCCAAATATTACATGAAACATAGTTATACCAAAAATTATTGTTTGTGAATCTGAAATTTAAATCTAACTGAGTGTCCTGTACTTGTATTTGCTGAATATGGCAACCCTAGGGGCAAGGGTAACACTGATGTTTTTCTAGTCCTTTTATGGAATACTTCAAACCAGTTTTGTTGTTGATGTTGTTAGTTTGTATTTTCGCGGTGTCTTGCTCTGTTGCACGAGCTGGAGCACAGCGGCTCAATCATAGTTCACTGCAGCCTCAAACTCCTGAGCTCAAGTGATTCTCCCACCTGAGCCAAGTAGCTAGGGCTACATGCTCACAACAACTCACTGAGCTAATTTTTAAGTTTTCTTTTTTGGAAAGACAAGGTCTCGCTATGTTGCCTGGATTGGTCTTAAACTCCTGGGCACAAGTGATCCTCCGACCTCAGCTACCCAAAGTGCTGGGATTGCAAATGTGAGCCACTGCACATGGCCCACACAGCGAGTATTAACATTCTCCCCATGGGTTACTTAGAGCTGTGCTGTTTAATTTCCAAATGTTTGCTTTTTTGAGATATATTATTTTATTGCTTTTAATAGAAGGCTAAGGACCCTTCAATATCTTTTCAAATTAAGTAACTTTATAAAGTAAAAATGAAAAAAATCAACAAATATTTAATGGTGATCTACTGTTTTATAGAGTGCAGAATAAGACAGTAAAGAAAGGTACAAGGTTGGAGTTCTGGAGCTGGTAATGGTGGAGTCACTGCTATAGGATTCAAGGTCACAAAGGTAACAAAGGCAGCAAGGAGCATCAGAAGCAGGCAGAACCTGGACAGAGGAGGACCACACTCACTCATGCTTATGGGGCTTTTCTCCTAAGTGTACACCACAGTCCCTAAGGCATGGCACAACCCAAACTCATGAAGAATGCCTTTCTTGAAGTGTTAGAAGACAGAGTTCAAGGCTACTGGAGTAATTGAAAATTGAGAGAAAGTCCTTAAAAAGGAGAAGCCTCACCTCTTCTCAGATCCCCTCGGGACACCTGCACTATGCATGTACAGAGAAAACTCCAAGGAGCCCCAGGAAAGCAAGAGTTGCCACACAATGGAGCAAGTTTTGAGTCTAAATCTTGCCAAGTCAGAGTGTCCTGACAAGTCAGAGCGTCTTGGTAAATCCTTTCTGCTTTCTACCAACCTCCCCCACCAAAGTACATAAAACCACACCTCTTAAGTTCAAAGTGTTCGGCCAGTAATGTAATGAAATGACGTCTTTAACCTCTGAAAGAAAAAAAAAACCTTAGAATTATATATCTATGGAATTATCCTGTAAAAAACAGGGCAAAATAAAAGCACTTTCACATAAACAAAGACCGAGAGACTCTACCACTAGCAGACCGATGATCCATTATTCAGGAAGGCATAAAAATTTCAAATTCATAAGCACCTAATTACAGAGACTCAAGATACTTGAAGCAAGAACTGACTAAAGGGTGAAATAGATAAATTATCTATTACAACTGGAGATTTTAACCCCCCTCCTTGCAATTGATTTAGCTATTGTCCAAAAATCAGTAAATATGTAAAAGATTTTAACAACAGTACAACTCAATTAGGCCTGACAATTACACAGCACTACACTTAATGGCTTCAGAATACATATTCTTTTCTCAAGTGCACATAAAATGTTCACAAAACTAGACCATATGCTCAGCCATAAAACAAGTCTCAATACATAAAAAATATTTGAAATCTTACAAAGCATGTTTGAATATAAACAAATTGAATTAAACATTAGCCTTATAAGTTATCAGGAAGTATTGCAAATTAATTGGCACACCACTCTGTACTTCTTGCTTACAGAAGAAATCCAAAGAAAATTAGAAAATACTCTAAACTGAATATCAATGGAAACACAACGTAAAAATATTTGTGAGATGCGACAAACAGCCAAAACCAACCATTGTGGAAGGCAGTGTGGTGATTCCTCAAGGATCTAGAACTAAAAATACCATTTGACCCAGCAACCCCATTACTGGATATATATACCCAAAAGATTATAAATCATTCTACCTTAAAGACACATGCACATGTATGTTTATTGCAGCTCTATTTACAATAGCAAAAACTTGGAACAAAATGCCCATCAGTAAATAGACTGGATAAAGAAAATGTGACACATATACACCATGGAATACTATGCAGCTGTAAAAAAGAATGAGTTCATGTTCTTTGCAGAGACATGGAGGAAGCTGGAAGTCATCATTCTTAGCAAACTAACACAGTAACAGAAAATCAAACACCACCTGTTTTCACTCATAAGTGGGAGTTAAACAATAAGAACACATGGACACAGGGAGGGGAACATCACATACCAGGGCATGTTGGGTGGTGGGGGCAAAGAGAGGCAGAGCATTAGGACAAATACCTATTGCATGTGGGACTTAAAACCTAGATGACAGGTTGACAGGTGCAGCAAACCACCATGGCACATGTATACCTATGTAACAAACCTGCACATTCTGCACATGTATCCCAGAACTTAAAGTAAAATAAAAAATAATAATTAAAAAAATTAAAACAGAGAAATAAAAGCATTTGTCTATGAAAATACGTGTGCAAAGAATATTAACAGTAATTCAATTCATAATATTCAAAGTGAAAAAAATTGTTTATCAATAGGATAATGGATAAACAAATTGTAGCATATAACAGAATAACACTCAGAAATTGAAAAAGAATGTACTTCACATATATTACAACAACATGAATGCACCTTGGAAACATTGCATTGCAATGTCAATAAAAAAATAAGCTGGACACAAAAAACTATGGTGATAGCAATAAGAAGGTGACTGCCTATAGGAGATTGGGATTTACTATGGATGAGAAAACGCTGTATGCAGATGGGAAATTATCTCGATCAGAGTGCTGCTACCAGATCTAACAAAGCTCAAAATACTAGTAGATGCAGATTTACTGACCATAAACAATCCTTTGAAAGTCCCATAATTCAGAGCTTCTGCATCCTCTTCTGAATAGACCATTTATTTAGGGCTCTACTCTGTCTTTTCTGCACATTCCATAATTCATTTCCGACCCTAGTCTCAACATCAAAACCGGCAAAGTCTTCTACTAGCGTCAGCCACATCCTCCTCTATCACTCCACCAGAAATTTATTTTAAGTGTGAAGTCAAAGAAAATGATAGAAAGAATACTGTGTAGTGGCTACAGGCATTTATTGACTATTAGTGTGCAGAATTATGTAAGAGCCAATAGATAAGAGAAAAAAAGTAATGAAGGTGGTAACATTAATGATAACTAACTTATTAAGCATTTAGTATGCACCATATATTTTCTAAGCACTTTGCATAAGTATCATCACTTTATCATCACAATAGAACCATGAAGTGATTATAATCATTTTTCCCACATAAAAAATGTTAAAATTAAGGCATGAAAAGGATAGGTTGCCCAAGGATGCACAGCTAATAAAAGTGAAAGTTGGGATTTGTGACTTAGCATCTATTTCCAGAGTCCACATTGTCAATTCACTATGGTCTCAAACGATGTGGTCTGCTATGACATGCACTGGCCACAAGTGGCTCTTTAAGTTTGAATTAAATTAATTAAGGTTAAGTAAAGTTAAAAACTAATTTTTAGTTACAATGGGTACATTTTAAGTCTTAGATAGCCACATGTGGCTAGTGGCTACCACATTGGACAGCAGAGACACAGAGCACTACCTAAGATGGGAGCTAAGACCTCCTCCCAAACTAGAGGCTGATTTTTGCAGAGTATATCCAGTTTCATAGTGAAAGTAAGGTCACATTAATGCACTAATCCCAAATTGGCTGATCATTACTTCTTTACTCTTCACACAGGGTCTCACCTCCTCTGCGAAATGTCTCTCCAAATGATGCTTCTAGGTGTTATCTCCCACATGCTGCTGGTGGGCTAACATCCTAAAATTTCCACTAGTCTTATGGAAAGCTCCGTAACTCCTGGGGTTGTTAATGCTTGATAGGATGGGTGGTAAGTCAAATTTGGAGGTTTGAGTAAGTGGGAAGTGCATGACAAGTCCATGGCATGCTCATTTTTTTGTACCATATTCTATTCAAGTCGTTCTAAAACAATATTCTTAAATAAAGTGCATTTGAGAATTAATATCTAACTTTTTGGAAATCTCTTTATATTTGATTTTGCCTTTGTTGCTCTCTTTCTCTTTATTTTCTATTTTTGTACATATGTGTTGTGTGTGTGTGTGTGTGTGCACGCCAGCAAACGTTAAATTGCTATTAACATTCTCGGACCCATATTGTTCTGAGAAACTATGAATATATTGTTCTGAGAATCCTTACCTTCCTCTGACCACCAAGCTGAAGTCCCACCATGCTGAAGTCCCTGGGTCACAGGCATAGCTGCTACAATGTCCTTGCAATATTTTTTTATTTGGAGGACTCTCAGTTCCTACTGACCAGTGTTTCTGCTGGGTGTTTTCCACCAGCTCACTTTTTTTGAGAATCCAAATAGATGAACTTGTCTCCAGAGAAATATACTTATGTGCACACATGTACATACACACACACATACACACACACACACACACTTCACATACAGTTTTGGAAGGTTCTTACATAACCTGAAAGCTATCCATGAATCATATAGAAGGCCTAAAGCTGAGAAGTCCCCTTACAATTGAACCTATCATTATACAATTTTGTCTACTCCCATTTGAAGGTTTACCATGCTTTATTCTGAGCTGGCCTGATAGTGTGTCTCTAAATGAGACTAACCAATGTCTTGCAGGTCTGATAGTCAATACAAAGGAGCATCTGGCGCCTGGCAATCATCTTGGAATGAAAAGAGAGTTTTACAAAGAGACAACTCCAGATATCTGCAGAATCCACCTAACTACATATTTAGCTGACTAATGATTGGTACATATAAGTGAGACTACCTGAGACCAGAACAAGATCCACTTAAATGGATTATAATAAAAAGTATACCATGTAACACAGTGTCATGAATAGTTAATTTTCACAAGCTAGACTGGAAAACCTCCATGATTCACAGGGCGCTGGGTAGGGCAAACAGAAGGGTCTGGCTTCAGTCATGGGGAATAAATACCCTTAGACTGACCACTGCTCTAACCCTACCTAAAAGACTGTGAAGCAAAATGTAAAAAATCCAGCTCTTTTTAAATAACTTGAATACATCCCAGAAAAAAAAAAAAGCTGAGGATTAACAGGAACACAGATATTCATTACTCAACAAGTTAAAGTCATAAGATCTGGCATATATTCAAAGACTATTAGGCATAAAAAGCAAGAAAATATAACCCAGGTTATAAAATTAATCAATTGGAACAAACAAAAAAACAGATGTTAGATCTGGCAGACAATGACATCTTAAGAAGTTACTATAATTGTATCATACATCTTTGGAAAGCTAAGTAGCTAAAAAAAGAAAAAAAAACCACAAGCTTAGAAACACAAAGTAAATCACACTAAAATTAAATTGCTTAAAACCCATTATCAAGAAAAAAATATTGAATCTATAACAGAGAAGGAGGCATGTTATATACAAAGGAATTAAGATAAAGACAATGGCAGATTTCTTACTGGAAATAATAGAAACAAGAAAATACCGAGCACTCTTGTTTAAATACTGAAAGAAATATTTACAACCTAGAAATCTCCACTCAGTGAAAACATCTTTTAGAGATATAGCTTATACTATTTATTCTTTTACTTCCTCTAATAGACCTTTGTTTCCAAAATTTAGTCTCTAACATCCCACTGTAGAATTGCACCCCCTATGTCCCTTCAACTGCAGAAAGGGACAGCAGTCATAGCTTGTTGGCCAATGATACTTCCTCATGGAATACACAGGGAAGCAGAGGAAGCACCCAGAAAGTAAAGAGTAATATGAGCGAATGTTAGTGTTCTTCACGTTCATAACTATGCGGTATGAACAAACGTGAAAGACCTCATGGAAGCTCAGTGATGGTAAAATAATAGGATTCTCCCAGCTGCATGGATCCTGACTGGGCGGATGATTCATTTTGCAGCCGTGTTTCCCCTGGCTAACAGGGTTGACTGGAATCCACAGAACTGGTCAGAGGCCAGTGGTTTGATAGGTGTTCTACAGCAAGCCACAGGGGAAGAGGAGAACTACATCTCCTCACGAAGACAAGTGCAAAAATAGTATCAGTAAGAAAACACTGAGCAATGCGCACGACTTGATTCAGAGAATAATAAAACTAAGGGGCAATGGAGGTAAAATTAAAAGTGGGAGTCACTTGTGTCAGCACTTAAGGGCTATTTTGCTCTTTTCCTTGCGTGATCTTGACAGCAAATCCATTCTTGGAATTAGTAGTTCTCTTCTACTACTTGCTCACCATTCTGCAGCCATCGAACAATGGGGTTGGACTGGGTACCCATCTTCTTGACCCAACATTCACGCACATTCTCCTCACTGCCCACCATTGCAACTCCACAACACAGAAGAGGCTTGTGAATAAACAGTTGAGTGCACATATTGATTTTTGTGTGTGTCTGAATATCAACTTCCTTACAGTGTACACATTTTGCAGTGGTTTTTAAACTCCTGTGGCCATAGATTTTTTTTGAGAATCCAAAGAGATGAACTTGTCTCCAGAGAAATATACTTATGTGCACACATGTACATACACACACACACACACACACACACACACACTCTTCACATACAGTTTTGGAAGGTTCTTACATAACCTGAAAGCTATCCATAAATCATATAGAAGACCATGGTAACTATCTCCTTTCTTCTTCACAAACAGCTATCATATTGAGTGTAGTTTCATTATAAATTGAGAAAATTGAGGCTCTGAAATGCTGTGACGTTCAATGATGCACAATTCTGAGCTAGTTGGTAAGTGAAACGGTATCTGCCTGAGTAGAGAAGCACCACTCCCCACCCAGTGTTTTCTATCATAGTCACCAGAGCAGTGGTGTTCAAACATTTCTAGCTTTGGAAAAATGTGTGTGTGGAATATGTCATAATTTATAACACAGCATAAATATTAACTAAATTTGATGATATCTTATCCTGAATTTTCAGATTGTCATATGTCAAGGGTTTAAAGACAAGATATGGAAAATATTAAAGTCAAAATATCCTGTCAATCAACTTTTTTCCTTTATGACAAAGTCATTATTCCATTTAAGAAGAAGAAACTCATCAATGGTTCGCAAATATTAACCCAGATAATGAAGCCAACACAGGGCTCATCGTGGCCATCTACACTTCCCTTATTCATTTTAATTTCTGGCGATTTTAATTCTGGCAATATATTTTTGCCAGAACAATGAAGAGGAGATCAATACAGATAATTTTCAGTCCTTATGAGAATCTTTTAGATGTATGTGACGTTCATCCAGTTTTTCAGTTAATATATGTTAAGCACCTACTATGTGCCAGCACCATGATAGAATCTGGGAATCAAACAAGTGAAGAACATCATCCTTGGCCTCGATGGTTTTGCAGCCTTGTAGAAATTCTTTAAGAAAGAGATATGAGCATATAGACAAGAAAAATAATGTGGCTAATCCATTTGCTATTGAGGTGACTATCACCACTAAGAGTCAGACTGAAAGACACAGTAGAGTTACTTGCTTTCAGTAGGAATCAAAGCGATTAGGCTGAGTGAATGCCGCTCTTGTGCCGGGACCTGTAGCACCAAGCCCACGTCCGGGAACGTGCATGAAGTGAAGCAATGAAAATCAAAGTGGCCATTTAAATCACGACAGCTACGAAGTTAGACGGTCTGCTACCCAGGCTCTGGTTTCTCCCGACACAAGCTACTCGTGGTAGGTTCCACACAGAGATCATTTCAGTGGAAAACAGTGCATGTAAACACGTATGGTCATGGAAAAATATGTGGAGAAAATGCTGAGTAGTGTCCTGTGGGGCTGGGTCTTACTGATATCGCTTATCTCCCATTCTCCTCCCCGTCCTCCTGCTCACTTCTCCCTCCACCTCCTCCCTCCAGCCTCTCCTTCCCATTTCCTCCCTCCACCTCCCTCCTCCTTCCATCTTCTCTTCCATCCATCCCCTCCCGCTCCTTCTCCACCCTCCCTCTTCCTTCTCCTTTCTCTTCCTCCTCAAGCCACTTCTTTCTTAGGCCTCCTCCAGCTCTTCTCCCCACTCCTCCTCTCCCTTCTTTAGATTTTGCTCCTGTTCCTCCTTCACTTTTTATAAAAGTTGTACATTCTTCCTTTTCCTCCTCTGTTTTTTAGCTTTTTAATTTTAATTTCAAGAGCACATAAAAGCTGAAAGAAAATTCAATGAACCCCTAAAAATCATTGTTTGCAAAAAGATCAAACAAAAATCATTTGCTGCAAAAAGCAGCAAATATGTTTTCTGCTTTTTAAATCTGTCTGCACATCCTCCCTCCACTTCTTTCTTGCTCAAAATCTTTCTGTGTCCTTCCCTCCCCTTGATTTCCTCCCTACCTCACTCTCTCCCTTTCTCCATTTATTTAATTATTGCACCCTTCAAAATTAAGATGTGGACAACTTCATATTTTACCTCTAAATACTTCAGTGTATGCTGCTGAGAACAAAGACGTTCTCCTGCATAGCAACAATACCACTGTCACCTGAAAGGAATTTAACATTGATAAGTAATATTGCCTATTAGACAGTCTATAGTAACATTTTACCAGTTGTTTCAACAATGTGCTTGATAGCAGCATTATATTGTGGAAGGGGTGTCCAAAATCCAGTCATGAACCTCATGTTGCCACATCCCTTTAACCTCTTTTGATGTGTGACTTTCATGACAATGGCATGTGTGAATCGGCCCATTTTCTTGTGGCGTGTTTTGAATGTGTATCATGATTAGATTGAAGTTAAACTTTGGTAATGGCGGGTTATCTGCTTCACACAGCAGCATACCAGAAGGCACACAAGTTCAGTTAGATGCATTATTGGTGTAACTTTGCTCACTTGGAGGAGGTAGTTTCTACCCCGTGTGTCATTGAAGAGGTTCCTCTGGCCCAAAATCCCTTCCTCTATCTGGTCGTTTAGTATCACTTGGTGATCCTTGCTGTGATCAATGATTATAGCGGAGGTTTAAATTGGCGATTATGTAGTTCCGTGATTCCTTCTATACTAGTTTGCGATTATTCTGTACAGTATTCCCTTCTAATTCTTTCCCCTTTACTATTTGTGTGGACTCATATTTTTGCTTTATATTTTTATAATTCATTAATATCATTATCCTTATTCTTACGTTGTCTGAATTTGATGAATCTTGTGTTTTTGTTTTGTTTTGTTTTGTTTTGTTTTGTTTTGCATGCACACATCATATATTGAGCATTCTCTTGCTTTTAGGCATACCAATATGTTGTAGAGTTACCATGTATTTTTCCTTCCCATAACTTGGAATCAGCATTTTCTTCAAGGCACCTAGTTCTTTTTAGCTTGTTATTTCAATCAAGATTTGAACATTACGCGTGCTCATTGCTACTGGAGTTTCTCCTAGGCTCTTTCCAGTGGACTTCCTACTGATGCTTCCGATTCCAACCTTTGTTCTGAATTTGAATCTCCTTTCTTCCACCAGGAGGACATGGGCATACAGCAATGTCCATCCACATCCATTTATCTGTCTGCCTTTTACCTACCTATCTATCACCCGTCCCACTGGCCTAGCAGCCTTGATGCTGGAGCCCAGGCGTAGAGAGGGGGGCTTCTCCCGCTCTGCTCACCGCTGCAGATGTGGCCTTGCTGCATCCATGGGAAGCTGGCTCTGGCAAACTGCAGGGCAGCCTGTACTTGGCTGTGAGGGGCAACCTGGCTGGTGATATGGCCTTCTGGCTTGGCTTGCATGAAAAGTGGGTCCCTTCCCCTCTCTGCAAGGACCTACAGTATTCCTGCTGGGGACACCAGGAGAACCTGAGAGCTGTGTCTGGGGATGAAGGAGAGACTTCCCACTACAACAATTTGTAGACGGCACAGTTTAGTGTTGAGCCATGGGCTCATGAGCCATGCTTTTCTAAAAATTAACACAAATTAATTTTTATTGTGTACTAATGCTATCTATTTAATACATGGTTAATTTTAATTTTTAATATTAGGGATCTTATTTGTGGTTTTTACTTCACTTTTAAATGAAATAGTCTAATATCGTTCAAAAGTCAAAACTATAAAAGTGTACATATTTGAGATCAGGATTTAGAGACCAGCCTGGCCAACATGTGAAAATCCATCTCTACTAAAAACAAAGATTAGCTGGGCGTGGTGGTGGGTGCCTGTAATCTCAGCTACCTGGGAGGCTGAGTCAGAAGAATCGCTTGAACCGGGGAGGTGGGGGTTACAGTGAGCTGAGATTGTGCCATTGCACTTCGGCCTGGGAGACAGACGAGCCTCTGTCTCAAAAAATAAAAAATTAAAATAAATAAATAAATAAAAGTGTATACAACAATAAATGCCTATACCATGCAATTTCTATCCCCTCTACACCACCCCCACTAACCTTAGGGAACAATTTCTGTGTTTTCTCATTTCTTAGGGAACCATTCGAGTATTTTCTCTTTTATTCTTTTGTATTTGTTTTTGAAAAACATTTCCTTTTCTTCCTACAAAATCTGCAGAAGTACATATATGAATGTATGTGTATAGTGCTATGTTAGTTTTTAATTTAAATAGTATATTCTCAAAGTCACTACGTATCAGTTAATACAGCTGTTCCTCATTCCTTTTGTAAAAATCAGTGCTGATGTATCATAATTTATTTAACCAGTCTTCTACAAATGGGCATTTTTATTTTTTGTATTATTTTGCTCTTACATATAAGGCCACAGTGAATGATTTTCTGCCTATGATGTTTTGCATCTCTGCAGGTGTATTTTCAAGATGAAGTCCTAGAAGTCACATTGCTGGGCCAAAGGCTTAATGCATTGTGGTCTCGTTAGGTCCCGCCAAGTCCTCCTTCGTGGGATGTTTTACTCTTGCATTCCTATCTGAAATGTAGGAGAATAACAATTTCTACACTAAGCCTCAAACAGAATATTTATTGAGCCTCTGACTACTTCCCATCTGATAGATAAGAGATGGCATATCAGTGCAGTTATAATTGGCAGGTGTGATCATGAGTGAGACTGAACACTTCATAGGTTTAATGCGTTTCTATATATTTACTGTAAATTGTCTATCAATGCCATTCTCCCATTTTTTGTTATATTTTTATGCTTTTTGTTATTTTTAACAGTTTTTAAGGAATACATATTTGTGAGCTAGCTTTCTATATTTCATATAAGTTGAAAACATTTCATATAAGTTGAAACTATATTTCATATAAGTTGAAAACATTTCATATAAGTTGAAAACATTTCCCAGTATATCTTCTGTCTTTTTAACTTTACTTATGTTTATACACACACACAGAAATTTTTCTACATAATAAAATTTATCAATTTTTTTCTTTAACTATTTCACAGGAATTCCAGACTGTTAGCATGAGAATAATCTAAGTGAATCCCTAAATCAAAGACATGAACCTTTGAACCAGAGAACCCTAGAAAGAGCAGAAGCAACCACTGAGGATGAATGGGCCAGAGTTTCAGGGCAAGTATCCCTCCTGTACTTATGGATGAGAAGGATAAACAAGATTGTATCGATGAGATCCTTTATAAGATGGAGTGGTTTAACAAAAGGTAGAACTCTGTATATGAACATCATTTGTGGATGATAGCAATGGAAATTAGATCAGTAAGACGGAAAACAGATCTGTGTACATCTTAAAATCAAGGACCCGGATATTCATCTTCCTAGTGTCTATAGGTGTCTGGCACCTAGAAAATGCCCCATAAATATATTCAGAATGGAAGGAATTGAATCTAAAATGGAGCAATAAGGAACAATCACAGAAGTGGACTGAAAATATTAACAGTACGAATTGAGATGCATCCTTGTGCTTGTGCTTTTAAGTAAATCTATTTTCTTCCACGTTCAATACAAATTTCATTTTAAAAAATCAATCACCATGTTAATTCAAACTGGCCAGGCAGACAAGGCTTTGTTCTTTCAACAATAAAATATCTCTCAAATGAATCAGGGCAAGGGAGTTGAAGAAAGCTCTTGATTTTCCTACAGCACTGAACATTTTAACTACCTACAAGAGAGTGTCTTATGAATAAGTAGCATATTATGGGGACTGGCAAATAGTGCTCAAAGGGAAGCAATTCACAGGACTCCCTTTTCCTTCTAAAGCCAAGAGTTTGGCCTTCAAAATAAGAGAAGCATTTGTTCGGTTGTTACTGAGTTTTGTTTTGGTCAAGGGTATGCATTCTTGCACAGCTGGCCCCGAGACCTTTTCAAGACACAATCAGCACAAATACAAATATCTGCCAGTGTATCTCGTGAGCCACAAAAAGAAAACAGGGTCCTTCCTGGCAGACCATTGCTTTTGTTCCTTCATTGGCTTGGTGTCTCTCTAACAGAGTTCACTATTGTGTTCATCTGGTTCTCATGTCTTTTCGAAGTGTGTCACAGGGGATAACATAGGATTATCCAATCCTGACAGCCTGACAGCCTTCAAAAAAGCACATCAGATCATTCTTTGCTGTTTTGTGAGTATCAAAGAGGCAGACCCATGCTACTCACTGTAAATACTGCCCTTCAATAAAGGGAAGTGGAGAGAAAAGGAGAGTTCCAGATGGTTTATGCTAGCAAGATCTGTCCATCCAAACTTCCACATCTACAAATTCTTTCCTTTGCCGAACAGACTTTGTTATTACCGGACTACACCACTGAAGTGTTAAAATAGAGGGTAAGAGAATAGACGTGTGGCAGTATTCATTTCTGAAAAATCCTTCCTCTGTAGGCAAGGATGATAGTGTTGGAGAAACAGCTGTCATCATGCACTGCATATTTTGTTTTTTTCATGAAGAAGCAGAGATTCAAGAATGCAATCGCATTATAAAGGAGTTGATTGATTTGATGTCCATTATTCTCATGCAGGCAGAACTATGTTTTATTCATATACCTGGTCTCAGGCTGATGCTCGTAAATGTTTACTGAGTGGATCTCAGGGTGAGGGCCTTGGGCCTGCAATACCAGCACTACTAGAAATGCAGGTTCTTGGGGACCCTCCAGATGCGCCAAATCAGAAATGCTGAGGTGGGGCCCAGGAGTTCATGTTTTTACAAGTCCTCCAGGTAGGCATGTGAATCCCTAAATCTAAAACATGCATGCAGGTGATGCTGATGCATGGTTAGATGTGGGAAGGTTCATTTTGCTAAGAAGGAAAGAGGGAGAAAAGACAGTTGATAAATGTCTGTTAAAATAAATGTTGAGGTGCATACCTAATGCTCCTCTCAGGGGCCAGCTCTTTTGGGAAGCTGTGTCCCTCTGCCTGCTTCCAGCCTACTGGCTGAGTTAGTTGTACAGTTCTGGTGTTCTCATAGCCCCTGGTTATGGAACTATATTGTTATCTTAAACAAAATATATTGACACCCTGTCTACATGTTCTGGCTTCCATAGAAGTTCATCATGATGACTTTATTAATCTCTGGACTAAGTTCACAGAGAACAATGGGCAGGTGTATGTGTTGAATGAATTAATAAAGAAGAAATCAGTTTATACAATGTTCCTTTGTTGATGCAAATGTCCACAGTCATATCTCTAGTTTTTGGTAAGTGTATAAATGAATTCTGACATGGAAAATACAAGAACATGCAAATATGTATTTTCACAATGTACTTTTTTAAAACAAATTGTCATATATGAAATACATAGAATCAGGAAGATACTTCCTTCTTTCAAATATGCTAAATGGACTCATCAGCCTACTGATAACGAGATGTTCATAATAGATCCTGGATTAGTAACAAAGTAACACAAACTGGGCAGCTTACACAATATTCTCTCACAATTCTGGAGGCCAGACATGTGACGCTAAGGTGCCAGCAGGATTTGTGCCTTCTATGGGCTGTGAGGGGGAACCTGCTCTGGGCCTCTCCCCTTAGCTCTGTGGGTGGACATGGTGATCTCCCTGTACAGGGGTGTCTGGGTCCAAATCTCACTATTTCACTGGGACACCAGTTACATTGGATTAGGGCCCACCCTGAAGACCTCATTTTAACGTAACTCTGCAAAGGCCCTTCCTCCAAATCGGTCACATTTTGAGGTCAGGACTTCAATATATGAATTTTAGGAGAGGATACTGTTTAACCCCTAACATATTCCAACTCTTCTCTTGGTCTTGAGGCATACATGCACGCATGGTCTCAGGAGAAACAGGGAACCAGATTCAAAGCCTGTTCCGTGTCAGAAAATTTCTGTGTCCACTTCACTCTTGACAGAAAGCATCAGACCCCACGACCTGCATGTGTGGCTGGTGTCCCATGATTTCCCAGCTGCTTTTCCTCACGTGCCTCATGTCTGCCTTCCATCTTCTGACTCCCTGGGCTTGCAGCCTCAGTGTCCAGTTGCCTCGTAGTTCCTTCCTTTGGCCTGCTGGCAGCCTCTCTCAATGGTTAGTCAGCTTCCCTCTCGATTCTGTTTTCACATCCCCCCTTGCCAGCCCTCAGGGTTCCTCCACCAACAAGTCTGGGCACCTTCCAGCAGGCAGCCCCGGGGAACCCAGCGCGGTGCTGAGGGCATGGCCTTGAGAGCCGGGACACCAAGCTGAAATTCAGGCTCTGCCACTTTCTGGCTATGAGGGCTTAGCCAATTTACTCTCATAGCAGTGCCTCACTGGCCTTACCTGTAACATGTGGTTGTTAATAAGACCGACCTGGCTGGGTTCCTGTGAGAATTAAATGTTTGATGGCAGTCCCTGGCACATGGTAGGCTCTGGAGGAACATTTGATGCTGCTCATATGCTTGTCCTGGCTGTACATGCTGGACCTGGCAACGTGCTGCTTCAGCGAGGCTCACATGCACTTCACATGCTGCAGTCTATAAAACTCAGACTCATATTACAACGAGATGTACATTATAATGAAGGGATGTTTTTCCCCCTGGAAACTTTCTATTAATTCAAGAGTGCATCTTAAAGTCAATGTCATTTTATAATTGATGAAATAATATCTTGCCATTTAATGAAACCCTATGAAGCACCAGACTGTTGACACATCTTCTTAAATCTTAAAATATTCCAGCAGGGGAGATTTTGTCATTTCCACCTTGTAGGTGGTGGCAGGGATTTGTAGGCATCAGAGACTTTCTGAAGGCCACAGAGTTAAGTGGCAGAGCTGAGGTTTGAAAGGTCTGTCTGTTGGATGCCTGGATCCTTGTTCTTTACATAAAGCTAAGAAGCTGGAACATTTGCCTATAAGAAAAGAAAGTTAATGAGAAGTTGGAAAAATTATCATTGAATGGATTAAAGAAAAGTAGGCTGATAAGGCTCGTGTTGTGCTGCGTTGCGTGGTGCTGGGCTGTGATCATTCGTCAGAGAACCCGGCTCTGCTCTGAATGCGAATACGCCCGTTTGCCTCCAATATCCATTTGGTCAAAGTGGTATCTGGTGGACTGTAGAATTAGTGTTTGTTCCTCAGACCACATTGTTAACAATTTACTTCTTTACCATGATTATTATATCAGCACATAATTCTGTCACAATAAATAATACTTTGCCTATTAGTTATTGCTTGCATATATACTTTCTCTAGTGAGACTGTAAGTCTTTTATAATCAGTGCTTTCTATGCCATTGTTTTTATAAAAGGCAGAGAAAACAAACAAACAAAAAGCAAAAAAAGTTTCTAATACTGAGCTTAAAAGACCTCCTAAGGTATTGACAAGTTATATAAGTAAAACTAATACATCCTCCTATTCTGATGGGAGAGGGCACTCTCTGTAATGTACATGCGCAGATGCATAAGGTCACCTGGAGGCAGTGCTCTGCTTCTGTTGAGTTATGCAAAGCTAGCAAAGCCTGTCCTGTGCATTGCCATTCCTCATTCTGAGCACCCATGGCAGACATCACTAATTGATCAGGTAGCTTTTACTGCTGTTGTCAGATGCAGCCTCTGATTGTTTTGCAACACAGCACTCAGGCAATCACCACCCATCTATTAGGGATGACATGACAAATGAAAGCAATCTGATATCCCTTGTCTTACTTGTGGTTGTGAAGGCAGAGAATGCAGAGAATTTAAGAAGGCAAATTACTGTACTATGTGGTAGTCAGCAGAGAACTGTGACGTGGGGGTCCCTCATGTGGCCACAGTATAAATATTCTCTTGCTTCAGCTGATGTAAGACTAACCCTGATTTTAAAATCACATCAATGCTGGAGAAGGCACAACATTGTTTGTAAGTTATACCAGATAAACTGATCCTATGATATTCTGCTTTTCAACAGCTCCGTCCCTTTTGGCTTTCAAAACCCATCCTTGTCCGGGCCTCACCGAGGACCTATTAAGACTGCTCAGTTTAATCAGAAATCTTGAGGAGGAAGACCAGATGCCTGCTGGGCTTTTCTGCATTGCTCCCCAGAATATTCCAAATGTGCATCCATGGTAGAGAACCAGCGTGCTGGGGATGTTCCCTAACAATAGTGTCCATGAAAAGTTCCTCCTGGATTACTTAAAGGAAGGTTCTTGGCAATCAAAATTCTTAGTTAACTTCCACAAATGTATAGACAATGAGATTTTAGGTCACAAAAGTCTGCGCAATCCTTGAGCTGTGCACATGGGGGACTGCCATCTCAGCACTTACCTACCCACACCTCACCACACTACATTTGTCCTGGAGGCAACATGTCACAGGTGGTAATAAATTCCTAAAGTCACAGAATCTGTGAAGTCCTGAGTTATTTACAAGCATTTCCACATAACATTTGGCTATGTTTTTTCTGCTCTGTTATGAACTTTGCCCAGAGGAAAAAAGCAATTAGTTGCTTCAAGTTTGCAAGTTTCCATAAGATGCTTTCTCCAACTCAACACTTGCATTTCTCTTGGTGGTTTGCTGGTATTAAGTCTCAGCGAAGCTTCAATGTTTTGTTGTGTTTTCTTGAGAAAGGAATATCTTGAAGCTCTCATGAAGAGTGAGTTTTGGAAAACTGTATTTGGGATTTTTTCCCCCCCAGTGCAAAATGCACAGAACTGTTTTTGATGTGACTGGTCTTTGTTTTTGTTTGCTTGTTTCAAATAAAAGTAAAAACGTTGCTTCAAAAACGTGTGCATCTCACCACCATAGATAGTCTTCATTGATTGTGTTTTCTTTCTCAGCAGTGGCTTTGCCTGAACATAAACTGGCAGGGTCAGGAAGCCAACACAAGCTTAGGCTACAGGAATAAAAGTGCAGTGACCAGTCACGCCCCCTCTTTACTTGCTCTGGCCGTAGCACACTGAGCCCACCACTAACGCCTTCTCCAGTTACTGCAATCTCATCTTCTATTCTATTGCTCGTAGCTAATGTTATTGGCACTTCTTTCTGTAATCTTGATGTTTGTCTCTTCACGTAATTTTGATCCACCTTACACGCTTTTGCTCTTGTCCTTGAAATGCTTGGACAAATGTTTTTGCTCCAAATCAGCAAACATTGCAAATCCAGACTCCCTCCCCTCCTCTGGTCCCTACTGGCTGTTTAACGTTTGCTAGCACATAATGTTGAAAGAAGCCGTGAGAATCGTGGAGTGGACCCAGAAACACAACTGGAGCAGTGTGAGGTGAGAGCAGATGCTGGAGAAAGAAGTTATGCAGAATCATGTCGAAATTATTTTGCCTAAATATGAGATACGATTCTTGTTAGGTCCAGCCAGTCCATGGCAGATGCAGTGCCTTTCCCTGCTTATAGCCCATAAAGGTCTCAACAATTTTTTGAGACTGAATTTGTACAGCCCCTGAGAGAAGTGATTTCCTACACCCATCCTAAGTTTAGGTGGAAGCTGCATGCCCATCCTCAGAGGGTCCTGAAGCCCTCTTCCTTTTGGTTCAAAGATGCATTGGTCAGTCTGCAGCTTTGGTATCAGTCCAGGGGCAAATCTCAGCTCTGCCACCTGCTGCTTGATATTGTGAAAGCTGACAAAATATCTCCACAGAATTCTCAAGGAAATTCTCAGGAAAGTATCCAATGAGTCGCAGTGCCTGGTCAAGGAGCTAAAAGTCTATTGCATGACTCGGATGTATAAATAGACGTGCACATGTGGTAAAATGCCTGATAAGGAAAGGCACAGGACCTTGCGTGGATCCACACAAGGCACATGACTTACACTGGGAGCCGAGAACTGCTTTTCAGAGAACACTAACACCCACACAGAGTGAACTCGGCAAACTATCGAGGCTGGGCCTGCTGGACGGTCTGTACTTCGTGTGCAGATGCCCAAAGATCTGGATCCTTGGAACAATCTACAATTTTGCTCAGGGCTGGGAGACTGATGCCAGTTGAGAGTTGCTGAGTTAGCCTCTCAGTGGGACTGTGCAGCTTTTATCCTCCTCACTGCTTAAGCACAAACTGTGGTGAAAGTATGAAGACTTTATTTCTTTGCAGAAAATGACCCTGAAGAGAGAGCCAATTGCTAGTGCTCGCAGTGCCAATGAATAGAAAATGGTGATTCTTAGCCAGAAAATAGCTTAATAAATTACTTTGGTTCTATATTTATAAAACAATTTAGGGTCTATGGGGTTCAGCTACATTTTCCAGTTACATTTACTGCATCTAAGATTGGAATTACATGCTACAATTTATGCAAATTCAGGGAATTTAGAACATTGTAGAATATTTCTTATAAATGACAAGGGTATGCGCCAGTTCAAATCATTATGGCTAACGTATAGAGAATATCATGCACTGAAACCCAACTTCAGTCTTTGCAGTCTGGTCTGACGGTTATTTCTTGGCTAATATCACAGTTTCTGTGATAGTCTGAGACTCAAGGTAGAGAACATGGAAAGAAACAGAAGCAGACTCATGAACAAGGACCAATATGGCTTGCTGCTGTTTTTCATGCATACGCCTCTTTAACAAAGCCAAAAGTAATTTTCTGAAAATAAATGGGCACTCATTCAAATACATTATTGAACAACAACAAAAAGCACATATCAAAAACGTCTATGATGGTTCCAAGGGATAATGTGTCATCAGGTCAATTCTTATTGATCTCTCAAGGATGGATATTTAATGAGACTGGTTACGTGATCGATGATACGGAATGAGGTGTTTATGCAGAGATATTTACATCTGAAGTTCTTTTTTTTTATTGTGCACTGGAGGAAATTACAACCTGTATTCAGTCCCAAGACTTGATGCTTATCTGGGGGACACTGGATTGTGGCAGTTGGGGTCCCTCGGGCTGGAGTAGATTATGGGTGAAGTTAACTTGTGAAGCTCAATACAGAAGTAACCCACAGGACCACAGTGAGAAGAAAGGAAAAAATGAATCCTGACGGAGGCAGGAGTGAGATAAATATGAGTGTGAGTGTGCCGCTGTAGAGTGGACGCGTCACTCTGAGAATGTTGCTCACAGGTGTCGGGGCTTTAGCCTAAAATCACTTTAGAATGATTTTCTCTTACTACACGTTTTCATCTTACTATGTTGGGGTGGGAATGGGGTTCAGGGATATTGAACTTCACTTGCAAAGCTCCTGCTCCAAGATGGTAGAAAAATGATCTTTTAGAAAACGTAGAATTCTGGGTTCTGCAGAATTCTCTCCCAGATGCTAGTTGTTAACAGAATTCTAATTTCCCTTTTGGTGGCACAAAACTCGTCTCCATTGCACTGAATCCCTTGTAGTACGATGTGAATGTGTAACCAAATTGTCTTTAAATAAATGTGAATGTGAATGATACTGGCCAATTCCAGGCATGGATCTTAAGAAACCTTACACAGATGTGTCTTTATGCCCTTTTTCCCTTCTGATGGTGAGATGCCAACACGGATGACGCCCCAGGAGGAGGGGAAGTCAGCAGCAGAAGCATCCCTGGGTCCCTGAGTTCCTGGGTAGAGTAGAGGTATCCACCAACTAGGAAAACCCATTCCGGACAATTATCTGAGGAAGAAATAGGCTTCTATTCTGTTTGAGCAGTGGTACCTCAGGGCTGATTTCTTCCAGCAGCCATCCTACTGTGCTGGTGATGTTTCAATTGCCTCTCGTGTAGACCTGAACCTTCACTGCCTTGCTCTTTGTCCGGAGAGGCTGATCTTCATGCACTGCATCAGGTGCGCCTTCTTGCCTTCCAGCTATTGGTTGGCTATAGATAACAAGATGCAACACAGCAGAGGAGAAGATGGGAGGAGCCCATGGGAGATGAGCAGAGAGCAGAAAGGAGAGGGAATGTGTATATCCACATGTTCTCTCTTGGCTTCTCTGGGCAGTTTCTCTAATGCAGCTGCAACTGTTACCAGTGCTGGTGATGTGACCCTTCCCATCCTCCATCAGACCAAGAGTAGGAACAGCTTTCCACGGTCACCGCTGTCTGCTTGTTTTGCCATCTATTACTTCCTTAGCTCTGCCTGCACCTTTGTAAATCTTTATAATAGATGTCCTATTTTTCTAAATAGAATGTGGGTAACAGAGAGAGTCAGAGAGAGAGAGAGAGAGAGAGAGACTGAGTGAGAGAGTTTTGTTTTTGTTGTCAGAAAGAAAAATAAGATTTAGAATATAATTTTAGAACCGAAATAGAACTAAAGGACCAGGGAATCCAGGCCCCTACTGGATAAGTAAGTCTTTTCTTAAAAATCCATTTAATTAAAAGCTGTGTTGATCAAGTCATGTATTCCTTCTGCGACTCTGGAAGATATAGACACCATAACCATCCTTCTCTCTAACTATACCCCTGTCCAACCTCTCACCCCTTGTACTGCTGGTTTCAAAGAAATAGCATGAGCACGTTCCCCAGGCTCCCATCCTCACCTTAGAAATGGGATATAATCACCCAGATAAGGAAAGGGGCTTTCCAAAGGCTTCATCATTTTAAGGAGAGAACCAGGGCTCTGGTTAAAAAGAAATGAATGTGGCCGGGCTCAGTGGCTCACACCTGTAATCCCAGTATTTTGGGAGGTCAAGGCAGGTGGATCACGAGGTCAGGAGTGTGAGACCAGCCTGACCAACATGGTGAAACCTCGTCTCTACTAAAAATACAAAAATTAGCTGGGCGTGGTGGCACACGCCTGTAGTCCTAGCTACTCAGGAGGCTGAGGCAGGAGAATTGCCTGAAGCTGGGAGGCGGAGGTTGCAGTGAGCCAAGATCGTGCCACTGCACTTCAGCCTGGGCGACAGAGTGAGACCTCGTCTCAAAAAAAAAGAAAAAAGGCCGGGCTCACGCCTGTAATCCCAGCACTTTGAGAGGCCAAGGCGGGTGGATCACGGGGTCAAGCGATCGATACCATCCTGGTCAACATGGTGAAACCCTGTCTCTACTAAAAATACAAAAAATTAGCTGGGCATGGTGGCGCGTGCCTGTAATCCCAGCTACTCAGGAGGCTGACGCAGAATTGCCTGAACCCAGGAGGCGGAGGTTGCGGTGAGCCGAGATTGTGCCAGTGCACTCCAGCCTGGGTAACAGGAGCGAAACTCTGTCTCAAAAAAAAAAGAAAGAAATGAACGTCAAGGGGAAAGCTTTCTAAAGTAGAGCTGGAACTGGAAATCTCACAGTTCCGTCTCCTCTGCCAAGGAGGAGTCACGTTGGAAAACAGTCCTTGGGATCTGCCCTTAACCAGTTAGGAATTAGGGTTGGCAAGAAAAGTGTGTTGTGACATTCATCCCAGATCCAGGAACCTGAGCCTCCTGTTCTGAATCCACAAGAGTTGCCCAGAGCCACGGCCCCCTGCCTTGATCTCTTGTGGCCAATATCCCTGAAAGCAGAATGCTGGGTTGGCCAACACCTCTTGTAGTGAGAATCTCCAATTCACATTTAAGAAAATAGAGACATTTCTGTCCTCATCAGCAGTAAACTTTATGATTGAATCTCCTTTGGGTAAATATTCTACTCACAAAGGCAATCTGAGTTAGCTGGGAGGGAAGAGAGGCAGAGGTGCGGGGCCCACATCCCTCTTGGATAACTGGAAGCAGATAGAAAAGTGTGGGATGGAAGTGAGAAACTCATCCTGTAATTCTCAAGGGAACTGTGTTTGCTTTTCTCCCTTGGCCTTCCTCATCACTAGCTTTACATCTCAGGGGTCCTGGGACAATGGAGCATTAATATGGTCCCTAAGGAGACTTCTGGTGCCTTCTCTCCTAAATAACTCATTTTTCTAGTTCTGCCTCCCTGGCACCTTCCAAACAGCACTCAAAGGAACTCCTGGAGGAGACGCTGTGGGATCTTTGAAGCCAGGCTCTGTAACTAAGGAGGCTTTTTACCTCCAGCACCGCTTTGTGGCCTGGCAGATATCAGGTGCTTAGGGAAGGTTTAGCCTTTTCATGAATGTAGGTGAGCATGCCCAGAGCATCAGGAAGCAGGAGCTATTTTTTTAAGTGCATATTTTCCTCAAATCACAAGTTTTAAAATTTAAAATTTGCCTACCTGGAAGACCACATTTAGAAAATGTCTTAAGAAAAAGAAAGATCAAATACCCTTTTACAGGAGATTTAATGCTTTAATGAAGTATAAATTCAATTGCATTTATAGGGTACAAAACTGCAGTAATTTTTCTGGTGAGTCAAGTTCTGAAAAATTATATTACAGCTAATATGCCAATTAATTCATCATTGGGTCAATTATCAGGTATTTCTTTATTCTTATTCGATATCTGGAGGTGCCCTGAAACTATAAATTCCCTGCGTCTTTATCAGATTGTCAGATAATTCTGAGTGTCCCGTGCCACCCCCTGCCATCCCTGTCCCTCTCAACCATGCCTATAAATTTTTTTATTTCTGAATTTTCACGAGACTCTGAATCGCCTAAGCTTCACGGCAAACCTCAGCAATCTGTGTGTGTTTGTGTGTGCGCGTGCGTGTGTGTGTGCAAAGCTTATCTTCTCTGACCTCTTAGCTCATTCCAAACCTCAATCTCAGCATCTAATCAAACAGTGGTCCTTCTCTATTAGCCCCTTCTTCGTCTGTGCTCACCTGTTTATCTTCTCGTCTCTCTGGAATTGCCCTTGGAAAGGGTTCTAATTCAATCTCATCAGAAGGTTCAAGTAATATTTTTCCAGCTGAATTTATAATAGATGTCCTACTTTTCTAAATAGAATGTGGGTAACAGAGAGAGTCAGAGAGAGAGAGAGAGAGTTTTATTTTGTCGTCAGAAAGCAAAATAAGATTTAGAATATAATTTTAGAACTGAAATAGAACTAAGGGACCAGGGAACGCAGGCCCCTACTGGATAAGTAAGCCAGGATCAGAGCGGTTCAGTGATGCAGTATGTTCACATTGCACATTATTTCATGTTTAAGATTATACTGGGATTTGAAAGTGATTATGTTGAGTCCATAGGTCAATTATGTCAAAACAACCTTAACTCTGCTAACTCATGACTGTAAAATATCTTTTCATTCATGTAGATTTTTATGATTTTTTTTAGGAACGTTTTATATTTTTCAGTATATCATTCTTGCAAATATTTTGTTACATTCATCCCTAAGTATTTTGCATTTTTATTGCTATTATAAATTATATTATTTTAGGTTTTATTTCCAGTTATTCACTGTACACATGTATAATTTCAATTAATTTTATATACTGAACTTTTACCCTGCAACCTTGGTAAGCTCGCTTACTATTTCTAGTAACTTTTTTTGTATTTTTATATAGACTTTAAATAAAGATAATTTTACTTCTTGCTTTCCAAACTGTATGCCCTTTATTATTACTATGAGTCTAATTTCACTTATTTCATGACTTCATACAGGTGACCTTTGACACATATTTGCAGACTTTCAGATTGTTTTACATGTGTGGTTATGTTTTAAGTTCACTGCACTGTAAAAATACATATTATTGTTGCCTTTATAAACATAAACTAGGACTCACATTTTATACTGATTTAGTATTATTTCATGTTTCATTTTACCAAAAGCTACATTTAATCATTAAAGCCCTATTCCACTTGACCCTACCATGCTACAAATACAGTTAGCCCTACTGGTCTATGACGTATTCTCTCCCCTGTGAAATATGAAGAATGCTCTTATTGCTACAACATTCACTCCCTCACAGAACCCTTCATTTCCTGTCTCCTTCCTTCTCTCAACCCTCTCTCTTCTCCACACATGTATACAGGGCACCTGCTACTACCACACAGCAAATCGGCCCTTGGGAATCAATAAAACCCATGCTAGCTGCCCTCAAGTTGCTCAACAGCTAGTATGAAGATTGTACATTACTGAGATGATTTTTGGAGGCACGTGTAAGGTATAGTGGATATAGAGAGAAAGATGTGTGTATACCTGCAGAGTGCAGTCAGAAGTGACCTCCTTCAACTAGGAAAGAAAGTGTGCATAGAAGCCCCCCCTCAAAAAAAAATCCCCCTTTTTACTGTGCTCCAAGGAAATTTTAGATGTCAGGTTGAGAGTGATGAGAAATATGTTTGGGTGGTGTGTGAGTCATGATTCCGACAGAAAAATGGAAATGACTCTAGGTGTTTCAAACAGAAATGATTTAATGCAGAGAATTAGTTACAGAGGGACAGTAGAACTGAGTGGCTTCATAAACAATGGTGAGACTTCCTGGGCTTAGCAAGCAGTAGGCACCTCTGGTACTCTAGCATTCGAGGGCTCAGACTAGACCGTTGCTAGCAGGATTCAAGAGTCACAGCTGCCCAGAGTGAGCTAAAACTGGGGTGAGGCTGAGTAGGAGGAGTTGACATCTCCCTGAAAGAACTTTTTTTGGGACAGCTGGTAGGAGCAAAGAGAAAGTACAAAGAAAAGTCCTCCCTCTGCCCTGCCTCTGTCCTCAAACCTCCTATTGAATGACCATAGCAGGAAGCCAGAGGACAAGAGATTCTAGGTAATGGAACTTCCTATGATGCGGGAACTGAAGGATGATGAACTAGCTTGAGACAAAACAGGCAAATGACAGGCACAGAGGGGCCTTGGAAAGGAGGCCAGGAGGAGAACCCTGGAGATGCTGAGCTTGTAGCTCTTCCTTCTCCTCTGCCTTGTGCATCCCCCAGCTGCTGAGGCTACAGATGGCCAAAGACACACTATTAAATAAGGTCTGAAAAAGTAGATTATAAGGTTCATATCTTAATGGTTATTTAGATAGTATGTATCAATATACCGAAGCTCCCAAAAGAAAACATAAATGCAATAAAGTTCCAATTAGAATGTCAATAATATGTGCAGAGACTGAATAAAAGCCCCGGAAAGATTTCATGAAAGTATAAGTCCTGGAGAATCAATGAGGACATTTTGAAATTTCCTTTGAATTTGGAATTGCTGGTATAGCAAATCAGTATTACAGAGCTACTGGAATGACAGGGCTGTGGTTTGGTTTAGGGACACACACACATGTCAGTGGACTAGAAGAGAGAATAAGGCAAAAGGCCACATTGTTTGTGAGAATGTGATAAATGGCAATGATGGCATTTTAATTCAGTGGTAAGGAATGGATGGTTTAATAAATGGTACAGACACAGTTGGTCATCCATCTGGCAGAAGAAAAAACTAGACCCCCTTCTTACATCGTGGCAAAATATAAATTCCAAATGGATTAAAGTCTTAAATGTAAAAAAAAAAAAATCCTGAAAACTCAAAAGACATTCTCAAAGCAAAATAGTTATAAAGCTACCTGAATTGACTTGAAAAATTATTTATAATGAGAGATGTCATAAACCAAGTCAAAACACAAAACATAACAAAACTACTTGGAGAAGTATTTTCAATGAGGACAGATGCTCATTATTAACATTAGACAAATGTCTTTCACACACATTTGCAAAAGGAGAACAAACAATGTAAGTGGGAAAAAAATGAGCAAAGGATTAGAAGAGACCATTTACACAGGAGCAAATCCAAATGGCCAGAATCTGTGAAAAGATTCTCAGATGCAGTAGTTATGAATGAAGTGCAAATTAAGGCTTCAATGACTATTTCTTTACATTTATGAATCTGACAACTTTTTTAAACAGAAAGGAAAAATTATACTTACTAATGGCAGATTTGTGAGGATAGGGTACCCTCACATTGCTGGAGTAATCTCACAACGTTTTAAAAACAGTTTATAAGACTCTAAAATGAGAAACATGTATTCTTTTTGACCCATCAAATACAACTCTAGGAGCTGTCCAATAGAATTAAAACGATGAGGTTAGGGTACCCTCACATTGCTGGAGTAATCTCATAACATTTTAAAAACAGTTTATAAGACTCTAAAATGAGAAACATGTATTCTTTTTGACCCATCAAATACAACTCTAGGAGCTGTCCAATAGAATTAAAACGATGAGAATAGGGTACCCTCACATTGCTGGAGTAATCTCATAACATTTTAAAAACAGTTTATAAGACTCTAAAATGAGAAACATATATTCTTTTTGACCCAGCAAATACAACTCTAGGAGCTGTCCAATAGAATTAAAACGATGAGAATAGGGTACCCTCACATTGCTGGAGTAATCTCATAACATTTTAAAAACAGTTTATAAGACTCTAAAATGAGAAACATATATTCCTTTTGACCTAGCAAATACAACTCTAGGAGCTGTCCTATAGAATTAAAAAGATTCACAAAGGGACTGACCATCAATAGGGAATGTCTGAATAAAATATTGTATATCTATAGCATGGAATACTAAAGAAAATTAAAAAATGAATGGAGTTATGCCAATGGACTTGGAAGATTTCTACAAGATTTGTTTTCAGTCATCTTATAAGCTGTCTTTTGTGGAATAAACAATAATATTGAGCAGAAAAAAATTCTATGTATGTGTATCTACAAACGATAATGTAAGGATGGAGAAAAAGATAGACAAGTATATAAATTTGGTTATATGGAGTCTACGAATTTGGCTTTACTAACAAGGAAGTGGTCTTTTAGTGGATAAAGAAAGGAGAATCGAATGAGGAGGCTGGTGTAAAGTATGGGGAAATGATTAAAGCTGTACATTTCCCATCTTCATATGCAATATGATCATGTTAATGTGGCCATATGAAGTCATATTTGTTACATAGTATATCATTATACCACATATAGTGTTTATAGTTACATAAAATTATATGCACATGTATGTTCACACATACAGACATTTATACTTGTATTTATGTATGATAAATATATATGATTGCTCATAAATACAAACAGGTGTGCCCAGCATGGGGCCTTCCATGGATTCAGCAGATCTGCACCCTTCATCACCTTGTGGCTGACATCATAGTGGCTTTTGCTGCACAGGTGGAGAGAGGTTACCCAGGAAGCCTGCTGCTGCCGTCCACATGGCTCTTTCTAAACTAGCTATGGGATTAATTAGATCATGCGACACTGTTTATCTTTTTCATTTATTTTAGTCTGTGGTTTTCCTAAGTGATTGCTCCAAGGCTGAGTCAATTAAATTTCCCTTTCCCTCGGGTTTCCCTGGGAAAGAACCATTGCTTCCATTTCAGAAACACTAAGAATGTAGAAATTATTTAGCCTGCCTGCCTTAGCCTGTTTTTTCATCTATGAAATGAAGGTAATGATACCTACTTTGTCCCTGTCTCATAAGCATAACATGGAAATTAGTAAGATAATTAGCTGGATGCCAGCTCCGACTAAAGATGTACCATGTATGTAAAGCTTCTTACTGTTTGTAAGCTTTCAACTCTGAATTGCACGTACCTTTCACTTTTGTACCAGTGACTTGGAAGGAAACAGAGTGCACCTGATCTGCTGTAATTAAGTAGAAGGAAAAACACTGAAATGATTAAGAGAAATCAAAATCTACTTTATTTATATATGGATAATCAACTATTTTGTAACTAGGCTTTTGGTACTCGGAAAATCAACTTAAATCCCAAGAATGACTTTGGTAGTCCCACCACAACAGGAAAAAAAAATCATCCCCTCTTTTTCAACTTCACCGATGTAGGTTGTAACTCCTGACCCTCATTTTCTGTTTCTTTTGTTTCTGCCATCAGCATTTACCGCCCATCGCTTCCGGATGCAGACCGTTCAAGGTGCTTGGATCAAAGCAATCCTGCTATAAATTCAGAATGATATTTCAAAAACACAAATCTAGTCCCTCAAAGAACCTTGACTGGTTCTTCTTTGTTTTCCAGATAAAATCCGCAGCCTCTTTTTTTTTTTTTTTTTTTTTTTTTGAGACGTAGTCTTGCTCTGTCGCCAGACTGGAGTGCAGTGGTGCGATCTCGGCTCACTGCAAGCTCCGCCTCCCGGGTTCAAGCGATTCTTCGATTCTTCCGCCTCAGCCTCCGGAGTAGCTGGGACCACAGGCGCGTGCCACCATGCCCGGCTAATTTTTGTATTTTTAGTAGAGACGGGGTTTCATCATGGTGAGGATGGTCTTGATCTCTTGACCTCGTGATCTGCCCGCCTCAGCCTCCCAAAGTGCTAGGATTACAGGCGTGAGCCACCGCGCCTGGCCCGAAATCCACAGTCTTTTAAATGGCATCAAGTGACCCTCCACGCTGACTCCTTCCTACTTCTCAAAGCTCACTTAGTGTTCTGCTGACTGCTCCCTGGCCATCGTACACTAACAAGTCTAGAGAGGGTGGGAAGGTGGCTTTCACTGCAGGGTTTGCATAGTGTCTGTGCTGCCCACTCTGACCTCCACCTGCCCCACCCACAACAGTCATCAGTGATGCTGGAGCTGGGCCCCAGGCAGCAGCAGGAGCTGGGGTTTGGACCCCAGGACTGCAGTAGCACGGGCCCCCAGCTGTGTGGCTGGGAGGGAGACTGGACTGAGCGAGGCTACGTGTGAATGGAACGGCACTGCAGGATTCTGGTCATTAAAAGCTGGAAAGGGAAGGAACAGCTAGGTGTAGAGTTGACTCGGAGGTAGGAAACAAGGAATTTTGTGACCCAGAAGAAAGGGAGCCTGGAGGGATGTCCTCAGGAACCCTGGATGGAGTGCTTTTTAACTGTCTCAAGTTAACTTTTTTTTTTTTGAGTGGAGTCTCCTGCTGTTGCCCAGGCTGGAGTGCAGTAGCGTGATCTTGGCTCACTGCAACCTCCACCTCCCAGGTTCAAGCGATTCTCTTGCCTCAGCCTCCGGAGTAGCTGAGATTACAAGTGCGCACCACCATGTCTGACTAATTTTTTTGTATTTTTAGTAGAGACAGGGTTTCACCATGTTGGTCAGGCTGGTCTCGAACTTCTGACCTCATGATCCACCTGCTTTGGCCTCCCAACGGTGTCAAGCTTACTTTTTGAAAGACACATCTTCCATTGTCCTTTTGTTTTCCTCAAAGCAGGCCTACCAGTCCTCTTCCCCTCCGCATCTCCCTAAAGGCTGTGCTTGGGCCTTCAAGCGTGCCTCACCTGGTGTTTACGGCCCATACGTCTCAGCGGGGAGCAAGGCAACTCTTAATCCTGCATGCATCAGTGAGAATCAGAATGGAAATGGATGTTCATATGCACGTGGATATGGATGTGCGTGTGGAAATTAGAAAGTGCGGCTAAGCTGCCAGGGATACAGGCTTCACAGCTGGGCCTTGGCCAGGACAGGTAGTAGAGCAGGGAGCCCTGATTGGTACCCTCTGCAGATTTCCGTGATGTAGATATCCATGGGAATATGGTAACATGGCCAATAAATATCAAACCACCATTTCATTTGTTTGTTTTTTAATGGCTTTTGGAAGTCACAATAACTTAAAATACAGCTCTCCAGACCCAGTACAAACCAGCAACAGCACACCACCCAGCAAAAACAAGCAGCTCCTGGGACACACACAACGCTCCTCTGATAATCTTAGTTAAGAACTATGAAATTAAATGAACAGTTAAATAAACACAGACCATAAATGGAGCCAACACTAACCTAACTCTCTAAGAAACATGTATGGAGTGTGCTCTGGGAGAGGACTGCACATGTGGCATTTTATGAGACTCAGTCCAGGTATACAAATCAATTTCCTACCGATGCTCAAATGCAACCATGAACTTGCCGATGTCACAAGGTCTCCCTTTATCACTCCAGTTTTTTGAGGACTATTTGGCTCACTGGCCTTCTAATATAGACATATCAAATACCTCATCTCTTGCAAACTTCACAACACTGAGATGTAGGAATCATTCTTCCCACTTTGTCAACAGGGAAACTGAGGCTCAGAGAGCTCAAGTAGCTTTCTGTGGCATCCTTGCTTACAGAACTGATGAGTAAATCAGGATATTTAGATGCTCATGTAGACTTCATGGGAATGTTTCAATCTGTGTGTCGTATGCAATTTGATTAACTCTCAGACTTTGAAATTAGCAACTGTTGCCCACTTTACAATAATCTGTATTTAATCAATATTTTCTGAATAAATTAATTTTAGGTTATTTTTCCCAAGAGACAACTATGGGTAACAGCCACTTGACAATAAAAATCACCCCCACTGTCCTCCTGAGTAGATGGGAGGGACAGGTAGATTAGTTGACAATTGCTGCTCCTTTTAATGCTGAAATCACTTGTAAAGTTTTAATTTTATTGTATCTGCACTTATCAAGCCTCTCCCCATGTACAAGCTGTATTATATATCAAGCCTGTCTTCATCTGCATCTTAAAAGTAACAAAGCCCCATTTCCACTGTACAGCTGAAAAAGAGAAGTTCAGACAGTTAAGTGATTAGCCTAAATTTGCACAAATTATAGGGGACAGAGTGGGCACTCATGTCCAGGTCTGCCCAATGTCAATTTCCACACTTGCTCTCCTTGATGACAGAACCTCCCTGCTTCCTTGTTCTCTGTCACCTCACTCTCAGGTGGCATCACTGGGGTTACCTCCTGTCACCCTGAGGGTGGCACACGTATGCTGTTCTTAGAACTAAGGAAAAAACCCTTTCTTCCATCTGGGCTCTGCTGCTTTCAACATAATTAAATCCAAAATTTAAACATGTGGCACTCAGCACAACAGTCACCTCTACCAATTTGATTCCAAATGCTAAGCTATTCAATAATGCTGATCAGAAAGTTCAGGGAGTTATGACATGCCGTGACCCACTGGACCCACGCCACAGCCTTAATCATAATTGGAGCCTGTCTAGAATTCCTCCATTCCTCAGTGCTAACATGTAGGATTTTAATCACAAATTTGCAGCTCCATCTCATTATGAAGGGGAGAAATCCCTCACAAAGTTGTTAATTGACCTTAATCTAATGTGATGTGTAATACACTCAGCTGGATTCTCAGACACTCTAGAAATGAACAGTAAAACACCTCTTAAATCTAAATTATATTTGAAATAGCATATTAGATTATTCCCAGCATCCGCAAACAAACCGTAGCCTGCTGAAATTTATCTTGCACTTTCCAAACAAGGCAAAGACTCCAGCCTGACATGCTGAATGCTTTATGAGTTCATCTACCCTGAAAGTCAAGGCTTGTCTTCCTAATCCACCAAACGGCTGCTGCCTGCCAGGGGATGAGTCCTCTGGCAGAAGAGTGCGGATCCCACACCTGTGCTGGCTCTGAGGTCAGGCTCAATTGTCAAGGACAAGGTTGCATGTTTCAGAGTCAGACAGACTGGGCTCACGACCACGTTGGCATTTACCAGCTCTCTGATCTTGGGCAAGTGATTTAACATTGTTGAGCCACTGACTTCTTCTTGGTAGAGTGCTGAGGGATGGAGAATTTTAGAAAAATCTGCTGACAGCTGTAGGAAATTCGTGAAAGTTGATGGTATGACCATGTAAAATCAGTTCTTCTTCCATTTTTGTTTTTAATTAACATTTCATTTTAGGTAATACAGGTAAACATACAGGTATGAGAAATAATACAGAGACCTCTCATTTACCTTCACCCAGCTTTCCTCAATAGTAGTATCTTGCAAAATTGTATTACAGAGTCACAACTAGTATATCATCATTGTTACAGTCAACATAAAGAACAATTCTCTTATCGCCAGGCTCCTCACATCCCTCTTTTATAGAATACCCTAGCACCTCACTTTTGCCATCTTTAACTACTGACAGCTACTAGTGTATTCTCAATTTCTATAATTTTGTCATTCAAAAGTTTTATAGAAATGGAATCATTCAGTATGTAAGCTTTAGGAATTGACTTTTTCACTCATCACAAGTCCCTGGAGATTTAGCCAGGTTGTTGCACACACCCGTGGTTCACTGCTCATCATTGCTGAGTAGTCTTTCACAGTCAGGATTTGCTAGTTTGTTTAACCACTTACTGGCTAAAGGACAACTGGGCTGTTTCCAGTTTTTGACTTTTACAAGTGAAGCTGCTGTGAATATTTGAGTACAGGTTTTTGTGGACAAATAGTATAATTTTTATTGGGTAAGTGACCAACGAAAGGCACAACTGCTGGACCATTCGGTGGTTGCGTGTTTGGTTATACAAGAAACTGCCCAACTTTTCCCAAGTGGCTCTGCCTCTTTGCATTTCCCACCGACAATATATAACAGATTCAGTCCCTCTACGTGCACTCCACGTTGCTGTATCACTCCTTTTTTTAAAATTAGCTATTCTGATAGGCGTGTAATCATACCTCGTTGTGGTTTTAATATGCGTATTCCTAATGGCTAATGGTGCTGTACACCTTTCTGTTTTCTTACCTACCATCTCTATAGCCTTGAGTGAAATCTCTGTTCATGTCTTTTACCAATTTTCTAATTGGAATATTTGTATTTTTATTGTTGAGTTTAAGACTTTTCTTCTATATTCGATATGGTCCTTTGTTAGACATGTCATTTGCAAATATTTTTCTCCAGTTTTTAGCTTTTCTTTGCATCCTTTTATTAGGATTTTTCAGTGAGCTTAAGTTTTTAATTAGATGCTTTATAAATATAAATTTTCCTTGATTGGATTGTGCATTTAGTGTCTAACCTTTGCTTAACTCCATATTCTGAACTCTTTGCTTAACTCCATATTCTGAAAATTTCCTCATATGTATTGTTTATAAGTTATATAGCACTACATGTTTTATCTAAGTCCATGATTCATTTGGAGTTAACCTTTATATAAGCTATGATATTTAGATCAAGGTTCATTTTTAATCTATGGATATATAATTCTTTCAGTACCATTTATTGGAAAAGCTATCCTTCTTCCATTGAGCTGCTTTTGCACGTTTGTCAAAAACCAGTTGAGTGTATTTTTGTGGGCTTCTATCTGGATCTTTATTCTGTTCCATCAATCTGTGTCTGTGAAACCAGTCCTGTAAAATTTATAAAAATGAATCAGGGAAGAAGGGAGGGGGAAGCAAAGGTAAACCAAGCCTGCAGCGTACTCAGCACTGATCACTAGGTCGGCGTGCTCTCTGATGTGCTTCCTATTGTCCTAGAACCACACAGACACTGTTCCGTGACTACAGTTTCCCTTACCTGCTCTACAGACAACTTGAACATTACGAAACGTTATATATTCCCTTTGAGCTATAGTTTTATCTTCTGCATATTGATGAAACTACTGACTCAGCTGGTCTGAAGAACACCACTGATGCCAGCTGGTTTGAAGGACCCCCCTTATACCAGCTATCTCAGGGATCCCATGAGAAGCTGACTCATCAAGGAATGCAGTCACCACATCCTGATGATTTCATCCCCTTTGCCCCAACCAATGAATGATCTCAACTTTCCAGGCCCTCACCCTCCATGATCCCCTCAAAAACCCGAAGCCACAACACCTTGGGGTAATAGATTTGAGGGTCTTAAATTCCAGAAGGCACCATCTCTTTGCTTGGTGCCCTGCAATCATTAAACTCTTCCTCTGCAAACCCTGCTGTCTCAGCGTCTTTGTCTGTTACTACACAGTGGCATAAGAACATGAGGTTCCTATAACATGTTTGCACCAATAACACACCACTGATCACTTTGGCTTTGTGGCAGTCCTTAATATTGGGGAGAGTGATTCCTCTACTTAATTATTCTTTTATAAGAATTTTTTAGCTAAGAACTTTGCCTTTTCATATAAACTTTAGAATAAGCTTACCTATGTCCACAAAAAGCCTTCTTGGAATTCTAATACACATTGAATAAAACATGGATTAATTTAGAGAGAAGTGACATGCTATGTCTCCCAATCCATGAATATGTTATTTCTCTTTATCTGTTTAGGTCTTCTTTTATTTTTTCAACAGCATCATAAAAATTTTACATATATTAATTCTGCGTATGTTTTGTTAAGCATATACCTAAGTATATCATTTTCACTGCAGCAATTGTAAATGGTATTATGTGTTTAATTTTGGGTTCTGCATGCTTATTTTTAGTTTAGTTTTATATGTAAGTAACATTGATCATTTTGTGTTCATATATCCTGTAACCTTGCTGATGTCACTTAATTAGTTCTAGGAGTTCTTTAGTGGGGTGGGTTTTAAGTGGTGGATTCTGTGGCATTTTCTGTATAGACAACCATGTCAACTGAAAATAGAAGCTGTTTCTTTTCTTGCTTTTCATTCTGTATCCCTGTTATTTATTTTTCTTGTCCTATTCCAGTGGACAAAATTTTCATACTATGTTGAATAAGAGTGATGAGAGCTGACATCCTTTTATGGAGAAAGCATCCCATTTTTCAATGCAAAGCTTGGTGTTCCTTCCTCATTTTGAATGGTCGTGAAGCAACATCCCAGCTAGTCCAGGAGACTGACTTGGTAAAGGTCAGCTGTGACCACTCTCCTGCTGTTTCATTGAAATTTTTACAGAGTAAATGTGTAAGTTTTTCCCTTCATATACCACAGCTTTCAGATTACTAAAAGGGAAAGCTGAATCTATTGGACCTTGTACTTAGATCATAAACAGAAACTCTTATAAGGACTCCAGGAAATTGTATTTATTCTTCACTCTTGTTCTCTTCCCTGGCTAATGTGGGAGGATGCCCACTACTCTGAAAATATTTTTAAAATCAGGAAAATGTTATAATTATGAGAAAAGTAAATTGTTATGAGTTTAATTGTGTTGCTTAAAATAGTATATTAAAGTCCCAATCTCCAGTACCTCAAAATGTGACCTTTATTTGGAAATAGGGTCATTGCAAATTTACTAAGTTAAGATGAAGTCATATTGGGGTAGGGTGGGACCTTAAACTAATATGACTGATGTCCTCGTGAGCAGAAACACAGAGACACAGACTCACTGGGGACAATGTCAGGTGGCATCGGAGGCAAAGGCTGGTGCTGCAGCTGCAAGCCAAGGAATGCGAGGATTGCCCACGGACTGCCAGAGCCGAGAAGAGGAGCACAATGAGCCCCCGCTGGGTGTCACAGGGAGAACGGTGCCATGGAAACCTTTGTTTTGGACTTCGAGCCTCCAGAACTGGGAGGCAATACATTTCTGTTGTTTCAATATACTAACTTTGTGGCACTTTGTCATGGCGACCCAAGAAAACTAATGAAAAGTTCTAACAAACTCATCGGAGTCATCCATTGCACTTGACTTACTGTTTCTAATGCCTACACTTTATCTCCCCAATCATCCTAAAAGCTTCTTGAGGATGAGTAGAATATTTGAAACCACTAAAAACATCTACTGCTTAACCCAGAACATATAATGTGCTTCACATATGCCTATGGGTGCTGGAAGAATGTGTGTTCAGCCAGGACCTGAGGTCTGGAGGAAAAAGAAGACAGCACCGCCCATCTCTGTCCTGGAGAACGAGAACCAGCCACCCAGATGGAGCCTCCTTCCTTATCTCTGCAATCCACAGACCACATTATTTCCTCAAGACCATTCCTTGATTTTCTTCTAGCTAAGAAAAATATTATTTTTAACCTTTTCTCATTTGCAGATCTAATTTCGCATGCTCCGAACTCTAATTTGTGCTTTATTTCCTGGATTCTTTTAAGCCGCATTAAAAAGAATTCTAGTATTTTAAAAGTAGAAATACAAAGAAAGTCCATTTTACTGACATACTGCAAATACCAAATGACAAAAATCATATTAGTTAGCTTTTTGAGCATTATAAGTTTTTCAACAGCTGTTATTAATTGTGGTCAGCCCCAAATACCTTCATCCCTGATATTCTCAACTGCAGGACACAGGGCAGTGGGAATATGTCTTAAGTGACTAGAGATGCCAGAGTCTTAGAGACTCTCTAAATGCTAACCAAGCAGAAGTTTTTTTTCTTCTTCTTCTGTTGAGACAGGGTCTCATTCTGTCACCCAGGCTGGAGTGCAGTGGCACAGTTATAGCTCAGACTCAAGCTATCCTCCTAACTCAGCCTCCGGATTACTGAGGAGATGAGACCACAGGCATGGGCCACCATGCCGGGCTAATTTTTTAATTTTTATTTTATTTATTTATTTATTTATTTATTAGACTGAGTCTTGCTCTATCATGAGGCTGGATTGCAGTGGCACGATCTCAGCTCACTGCAACCTTCATCTCCTAGGTTCAAGCGATTCTCCTGCCTCAGCCTCCTGAGTATCTGGGACTACAGGCACGCACCACCACTTCCAGCTAATTTTTTATATTTTAGTAGAGACCGGGTTGCACCATGTCCAGGATAGTCTCGATCTCCTGACCTCATGATCTGCCCAGCTTGGCCTCCCAAATTGCTGGGATTACAGGTGTGAGTCACTGCACCCAGCCACCAGGGTAAGTTTTATTTAATATTTGTAGAGCCAAGGTCTCAGCCCAGCCTGGTCCCAAGCTCCTGAGTTCAAGCAGTCCTCCGGTCTCAGCCTCCCAAAGTGCTGGGACTATAGGAGTGAGCCCCTGTGCCAAGTCAAAAGTATTTCTTAATATATAAGAATCTCCTGAGAAGGGTTTTTCTTTTCAAACTTACATATGTATATGGTAACATTAAGGGAGTGGAATAAATTAACATAAAAATCCAATATTTAATCAAAAAACCATAGTTTATCCCCCTACTTAGGAATTTTAAACTGAATGAAGGCACTGTAAAGCCTATAAAGGAAGATTTCAGCGATGGTAACTTTATTTAAAATTATTTTTCATTGAAATCCTGAAATTCAAAGACAAATTATATCAGCATCAACTGTAAATTTTTCAAAAAGCAGATCTACCTGCCTCCTCCTTCCAGTAGATTCTGACTTGTTAAATAGGAATATTGTTATGGGATCTTCATTTTCAATGAATTCCCAGACGACTCTTCTACACAAGCATACTTAGGAGTGACTACCAAGGCCAATTTCAGATTCCCAAAGGTGGGAATCTTACATGGCAGGTCAAGTGTTCTTACGGATGTTAAAGAAAAACTTACTCAGTGATTGTCGTTAAAGCACAGTAAGGAAGACTTTATTCAGGACCATTGTGATACATGTGGGGCCAGTGCAACGGGATCTCACAATGAGAGAGAGAGATCAGGTTCAACTCCAAATACAACGTAGACAAGTGGAAATTCACAGCCACTCGTCAATGTGTAGCTGGACAGGAGCCGGATGCAGCTCAGTGGATGGTAGATTACTAAAAGAGGTAAAGGCGATTTTGGCTAGACAGACCTGAGAGCATTCTTGTTGAAAACAGCCTGAGTGGTCATACATCACCTGGGGGATGGTGAGGATTAGGAAACTCATCAACTATCAAGGATATTTGTTAAATTGACATAACAGAGTTATTTGCTGTTTTACAAGGAAATCCACAGATGGGTATCAGAGAAGATTCAAGAGCCTGAGTCCAGTTGGCCAAACAAATAATCTTTGTCATAGGTAGGGACAAAATTCAAGGCACACGCAGGTCTAGGGTGAGTAGAAGGAGGACACCACCATCGTAGTGAAGGGCCTCAAAACAGAATATTAAAGGGACCAAAAAGTCTCTCTATTTTATAGAATCACAGTATTGAAAACACTCACCTGGTCTGACCATGCATTAGAGGAGGACTCTGTACAGTGACTTCTGCCTTTCTTTGCTTTCTTTTCCAAAACTACCTCTAAAGGCAAAGCTGTAAAATTAGGGGTTTGAGGTCTGACCCTCTGCTGGAATTAATTTTCCTGGGCAAATATTCTTCAATAAATCACAAATAATTTATTAAGCTCAGAAGGAAAATAACTTAAGGAGATGAAGGTGTAAAGTTGAATTTATTATTTTAATAACAAAAAGAATCTCATCTCTTTTTTGTGAACACCATATTTTCTGTGTAAGGAAAAGACATATCGCATATGCATGGAAATCAATGCATCTATATTGTATTCAAACAGTGCCGGTGGAACTAACAAGTGCATAATCAGTCTAGCCCATTCCTTTGGAAATAAATTGATTTTTCAGCACTTTTCCCAAACTCCAGTTGCTCTGAAAACAAAAATCATTTCTTTCTTTCTGACACCAGTGCATTTTAAATGTGAGCATTTTCTCATCTAATGATTGTTTTTGTGGGTTTCTCCCACTGATTGGACATATCTAATTATCCAAATAGCTATTTAAGTAGAATGCATTTTCAGTTATGTCTTTAAAGTGCAACTTGAGGAGACGTAGTTTTCTGTGACCTTTAAACCACAGCCACCTTCCTCTGCTCAGCCCTGAATGAAATACGGCACCACAAACAATCCTGACTCCAGCACTTACGAATTGTTATTGAAATCTACATGTTTTAATTTTTTAATTGCCAAATGCGGCAGCTACATGGCCATAAAAGGTGATTGAAAGTGTTTGTACAAGATGTAAAACTGGTTGTTTTCCTCCTGTAATAGGATGTGAGCCCAGATTTATCACTGATGCTTATTTTCTGTTGACATCTTTATGAAAATGAATGGAGTCTGGGAGACTTTGCCCCACTTTGTTCAGCCTTGGCTGGAGACCTTACTGTAGCGTTTGTCACCGATGTGTCATCCACTCTGAAAATCATCCTAGATGGAAGTATGATCGTTTATATAAAATCCTCTAGTGTGGCTTTATGATGAGGATCTGACTCAGTTGGCTATTCAGATATATTCATTAATTATTTAGTACATATAATTTGGCAAAAACCCCCTATTTTTCTAAGCACTTAAATTACAATCATTTTTCTTTTCCTTCATGTGTAATTGATATAATAATTGCCCTTAAAAGTACTGCATTTATATGGGACTGTATAAGTATTGCTTTATGACACTGTAACTGGAATATTACTATATTGTCTTCATTTTGAACCAAAGGGTCTGAATTTAACTTTGGTATTGGGGTTGTATATTTTTTTAAGCACTGAAATGTATCACAAGAATAACAACTTTCTGATTTTTGAAGCAGCTTCCTCTGTTGGCATTTTTTTTCCTTTCACTTTGATGCCAGTCTCATCAGCCTTCTCTCAGTTCTTTGCAAAAGTCCAATTCCTGTGGCCATAGAAAAACCCTATGCAAATGTTGTTTCTTTTACTCAGAATGCCTACCCTACTCCTACAAATCATCTTGTATACTTTACTTAATTAATTTTTACCCAGCTATAGATTTAAGCTCAAATGTGATTTTCTCAGGAAACCTTTCTCTTGTGTCCATAACCATATGGTCCACATCACTAAGACTTCTCTGTAAATAGCACTTGTCACACCTGCACATAGTTTGCATCAGATTTTGCGGCCAGGGTGAAAATAGAATGATTGGAGCTAACCAGGAGGGACTTAAATGCATAAACGTTATTTGCCATTGGTGATTTTTAACAGAGACATGGCATGACCAGATTTATGCTTTAGAAGGATCACTCTGGCAGCAGTAAATAGTAGACGAGATGAGATTTATTTAAGAAGCACTAGACTAAAGTTGGGGATTAAGATTTGGTTTCGGACTTGATATGGGTAAAGGGACAAGGAGTATGAGGCGACCTGTGGTTTTCTGGCTGGGTGACTGGGTCAATGGTGAGATGCTCAGACAAGAAGCAGTGCAGATAAGGATGGATAGAAACAGGGAAATGAATGTTTGTCTAAAGCGAGATGAATCTGAGGTCTTTGCAAATCAGCTAAACAGATGTAAGGATTGGATATAGATATGTAAAAGTCACCAACACAATTAATTGGTAGTTTAAATTGTGAGAGTTTTGCACTCGACCAGAAAAAAAAAAAAGTGAACATTAGGACAGACATGAATAGAGAGTAGAGAATCCATAAATAACAGAGGTAAAGAGAGGAAAGGGAATGTGGGATATAGGCTGAAAGACCTCCAGAGGGCCTGTTGCCAAAGCTGTTACGGTAACAGACTTCCAAGAAAGATCAATATCAAGGAAAAAACAGTAGCTCAGGGAGAAGAGAGATTCAGTGAAATAAACAATGCAACATATCTATTGGGCAAAGACTCAGTTGCAATGTAAGGTAAATATGGTTAACAATAATTTAGTGTGTATTTTTAAAAAGCTAGAATCCAGCACTTCAGGAGGCTGAGGCAGATGGATCACAAGGTCAGGAGTTTGAGAGCAGCCTGGCCAAGATGGTGAAACACCGTCTCTACTAAAAATATAAACAAAAATTTAGCCAGGTGTGGTGGTGGGTGCCTGTAATCCAGCTACTCAGGAGGCTGAGGAAGAGAATTGCTTGAACCTGGGAGGTGGAGATTGCAGTGAGCTGAGATCGCACAACTGCACTCCAGCCTGGGTGACAGAGCTAGACTCCGTCTTAAAAACAAAACAAAACAAAGCACTGGAAGAGAGGACTTTGAATGTTCATATCACAAAGAAGTGATAAATGTTCAAGGTGATGGCTATGCTAAATACCCTGATTTGATCATTATACATTGTATACATAGATTGACATACCATTCTGTTTCTCAAAAATATATATATAATTATTATGTGTCAACTAAAAATAAAAGAAAAAAAGAAATATGTTGCTAAGAGTAGCGTTCATGGATTGTTGAGAGGCAGAAGCCCGACAATGCAGAGAAGATCAAGCTCCTTTGCTCTGAGAGTTCCACCCACCAGTACAGTGGGTAATATAGGTTGTCCCACGATTATGAGAAGCTCTGATGGGCATTTTTATTTTGAAAAAAATTTTTGAATATATGAGTCACATAGTTATTGTGCAAATCAAGAAACTGAGGCATAAAAAAATGTAAAGAGTTTCTCCAGGATCACATGACAAGTAACTAGCAGAGGCCTCAGCTTGGCTCTGTCATGGAACTTCAATCCCCGCAATGACATGGCCCTCCTAACCACATGGAGCCCTGGAGACACCCAATTGCCCTTCCAATCTCCGTAGATTTCACTGTCCTCTAGACCATATTGGTACTTGGAAGCTGACACTGAATCAAGCCATAAATAAAAAGAAAACCTTCCAGTGAGATTTTGTGAATATCATTACAATGTTCTCCACATTGACAAATCCTCATCACCACTGCAGCACCTATCCTGCTGTGAGTAGCTGATATTATCAGCAAAAAAGGCAGGGAAGGAAGATTTCCATAACTGCATTTCAGGGGATCTGTTAGAAACTTAACATCTTCATTAAGAGATCTGCCTTTTTGTAATCCCAGCACTTTGGGAGGCCGAGGCGGGTGGATCACGAGGTCAAGAGATCGAGACCATCCTGGTCAACATGGTGAAACCCCGTCTCTACTAATACAAAAAATTAGCTGGGCATGGTGGCGCGTGCCTGTAATCCCAGCTACTCAGGAGGCTGAGGCAGGAGAATTGCCTGAACCCAGGAGGCGGAGGTTGCGGTGAGCCGAGATCGCGCCATTGCACTCCAGTCTGGGTATCAAGAGCGAAACTCCGTCTCAAAAAAAAAAAAAAAAAAAAAAAAAAAAAAAAAAAAAAAAAAAGAGATCTGCCTTTTCTAGACTATCTCAACCACCAGTTCTCCAGCCCTCTTAGAGTTTTAAATGTCCAGAGTGATATTAGTTTCATGCTGCTACATCTTTCACATCTAACAGTTGACACAAAAAGACTAGATCTCACATAAATCCTACAGCAGGGATATGGAAGACCAAAGAAAGCAAATGCAGGATACAGATGCTATAACCTGTACAGTAAACCTCCATGACACTGTTTACCTATGTAATAAACCTGTGCATGTAAGCTTGAACTTAAAATCAAAGTGTAAAAAAAGAAAAATTTACTGAAACTTTGCTCATCATAACAAAACTTTGGAAATGATTTAAATGTCTTTCAGTAATAGACTGATTACATAAATCAAGCTACAGACACTATACACACCAGTGTGCATATACTCACATCTATCACATACACACAAGCATACACACTGGAATACAAAGAAACCATTAAAAACACCTATATCTTGTAAAATTTTTAAAATGCAAATTGTAAAGCTCATGTAGAACTACTATTACTCTGTGAAATTATATACATATGTGTACATGGGCCTAGAGATGTCCCTAAATAGAATCTCATGAAAATGTGAGCTTTAATAAGGTCTGCATAATACAATTTGAGGCAGTTTTTAGTTTGTTCATGGTACTTTTTGGTATAGTTTGAATTGTTTAGAACAATATATGCCATGTTTACAGAAACAATAAGATTGTTTTTACATAAAACATAGTTTTAAAAAAAGACTTTCTGAGTATGAAGCACTTCCGGAATGTTAGAGTAAGAACCGCCAAAAATGTGATCATCCGTGAAAGCAATAAAGACAGTGGCAACAACTGTCAATTTAAAAAATCAACTTAAAAAGTTGAAATTTGTGTTTTTAACTTGCAAGTAAAAATTACATATGTAATATAACTATATACTATAACTATATAGCTATACATAGATATATATATGGTATACAACTTGCTTTTTTGACATCTGTATACATTGTGGAATTGCAGACGAATCCTTCTCATCTCATTTTTTGTGTGTGGTAATGAGGGAATGTATCTCTCCTCGGGGCCACAAGGGGGCGTGGTTTCAAGGGCAAGAGCTTCCCAGCTACCTGCCCAGTCTGCCTTCTTTCACCTCCCTCCCGGAACTCAGAGGTCTTTGCTTAACTTTCGAGTGGGAAGATAGACTGCCCAGGTGAGCTTCCTTTGTTTAGAAAAGCCTGCAAGAAGCTATGGGAGAACTGTGGGCCAAATAACAAATCAGATGTCAGAAATCAAACATCAATCACTCCAGTGGAAGTTTAAAGGAACACCTTTCCTAGGACAGAAAGCCTGAATAGGGTGGGAATAACTCCCAGGTTAAAAGTTCCCTTCTCTCTCATTTGGGCGGACTCCATTTCTGGATCCCTTCTCACAACAGCATGGGAGCTCACTCTATCTTTCTCCTTTTTCTCTCTCTCTGCCTAAATAAATCACTTTCTGCAAAACTCTTTGGGGTCCGATATTTACTTAAATGAGCTCACCATGCCTGGTGGGGTCCTCTCCCCCATTCTTGGGTGAGTGAGGGACCAAGAGCCTGGAAGAACCCTTCCTATCAGGGAGTGACCTGAGCCCATCGTCCACAATTCGGTCACAGTAACAACACTTAAAATCTACTGTGTTAGAAATGTTCAGATACACTCTATTTTGTTATGCGGTCACCATGATGTGCAATAGATTTCCTGAAGTTATTCCCACTGTCTAAGTGAAATTTTGTATCCTTTGACCAACATCTTCCTAGTCCCACTACCCCAGCCTATGGTAACTACCACTTTACTCTGTGTCTGACTTTGACACTCCGTATATAAGTGAGAGAGTGCAGTATTTGTCTTTCTGTGCTTGGCCTACTTCACTTAGTATAATGTCTTCCAGTTTCATCCATGTTATAGAAAATGTTGGGACTTCTTTCTTTTTAAAGGCTGAATTGCATTCCGTCATGTACATTGACCACATTTTCTTTATCCATTCATCTGTTGATAGACACTTAGGTTGATTCCATGTCTTCATGATATTGAATAATGCTGCAATGAACATGGGAGTGCAGATATCTCTTTAAATACTCATTTCTCATCCTTGCAAAATAAATCCCTTAGTGAAATTGCTGGATCATATAACAGTCCTATTTTTAATTCTTTGAGGAACCTCTATACTGCTCTCCATAATGCCTGTGCTTATTTACCTTCCAACCAACGTGTACAAGGGTCCCCTTTTTTCTACACCCTCTCAAGCTCTTGTTTTCTTTTGTCTTATATATAACAGCCATTCTAATACGTGCAAGGTGAAATCTCATTATCTCATTGTGATTGTGATTTTCATTTCCCTAGTTATTAGTGAGAAGCATTTTTTCACATACCTTTTGGGCATTGGTATGCCTTTTTTAGAGAAATGTCTACACAGATCTTTTTTCCATCTTTTAATTGAGTGATTTGTTTTCTTACTATTGAGTTGTTAAAATTAACTTTGTCAGAATTCCACAAATTAACAAAAGATTTAAAACAACCTAAGGAGTGTTTATCCAAAAAAACTGGCGCATTCTCAGTGAGCTTTATCAACTTTAAACTCACCCCATTCCTATCCTCCTCTGCCCAGCTCCTCAGTCACAGCAGCCTCTGAAAACCAACAGCCTCTGGAAATCAACAGCCTCTCAATTATGATGAAAACTAGCAGCCTAGTGACAACTGCAATGGACAGAGGGATGTGGAGCTCCAAAAAAGTTTTATTCTCAGAAAACTGTCATTATTTGACCTATCTGGCAGCTCCTTGGAAACCCCCAACACACACCCATACACAAGGCTGTGTTTATTTGATTTTACTTAGAACTGACTGTTACTCACTGACAACAGCTATTTCTCTGCAGTATTTTTTTTTTTTTTTTTTTTTTGGCAATACAAGAGGCAATTATTTAACGTGAGAGCTGCCTGAGTTGATGATGAAAGCTGAATCAAAGAAAAGCGTGACTAACAACTTAAAAGGAGAGCCAGAGAAGGAGATATTCACAGGAAACTTTGGAAAGCTCCAAAATATTTCTGAAAATCTAGAAGGCCGGGCATGTGAATAGATTGTGTGTATGCCTGGGAGAAGGCCCCAAATCTCGCCAGAGTGACTTTAAGCTTCTTTGCAAGTAGGAAGTGAATTCTAAGGCATAGTTCTAAACCACCAGTGTTGCAGTTTGCCCCAATATGTGCACAAAGGCTCCAAGCAAAGATGAGAGATTTACTGAGTCAAGCAAGACTTTTAACAAAATCTCTGTCCAATAATTTTCTATCCCCTAGGTTAACTGAGCAGAGACTAGAGTGGCCACACTTGAAAAAGAATACAGACTTTACAGAATTAACTCAAAAGTCACTTTTAAAAAAGCAACAATAACAAACCCTGGAGATAGGGAAGAAATCTGATTTCCAGATTTGCCAAATTATATAAATGTCTATTTTTCAACAAAAATCATGAGACAGGCAAGAAACAGGAAGTTCTGCTATACATACTAATATTGATATCAGAAGCAAGACAAGGTTATCCACTTTCATCATTTCTGTTAAACAAAAGACAATAAAAGAAATACATATTGGAAAGGAGAATTAAAACTATCTTTACTTTCAGATAGGTTGGTATATAAGACATGATCTTATATATACAGAAAATGCTAGTGAACACAAAACAAGTTGTTAGAACTTAATAAATAAGTTCAGTAAGGCTGAAGGACAAAAGATCAATATACAAAAACCAATTTATTTTCATACACAAGAAATAAACAGCCAAAATTGAATTTTTAAAAAAAGTTACATTTGCAATATATCTAAACGGATGAAACACTTGATAATAAATTTCACATGTACAAGACTTGTACGATGAAGACTACAAAATAACGTTGAAATAAATAAGACCTAAATAACTGGAGACATCCCATATTTATGGATCATAAGAATACTGTTAAGATGTCAATTGTCCAAAACAAATCTACAGAGTCAACATAATTCCTATCAAAATCTCGGCTGATGTTCTTGTACAGAGTAACATATCTATATAGAGGAAAATCATATGAAAATGCAAGGGACTCGAAATAGCCAGAACAATCTTGAAAAAGAAGAATATATTTAGACAACCCACACAACCTGATTTTAAAACCTAAAAAGCTGAAAAGCTACAGTAACCAAGAAAGTGTGATACTTGTATAAGGCCATATAAATATAGTCAAATATGATTTAGAAGCCAGAAATAAACTATTACGTTATGATCAATTGATTTTAAACAAGGATATCAAGACAATTAAATGGGGAAAAAAGTCCTTTTAAGAAATAATGTTGAGACAAGTAGGTATTTACTTAGAAATGAAGGAAGCTGAGCCCTCACTTTCAGTCATATGCAGAAATAACTCAAATGGCTCATAGACATCAATGTCAGTGCAAAATTTAAAATACAATTTTAGGCAAAACAAAAACACAGCTGTAAATTTTTGTGACCTTGGATTAGGTAACAATTTCTTAATGAATGACAGATACCAACACACACGTGACCCAAAAGAAGTAGATCAGTTAGACTTTATTAAAATATTTTAAAAACTGTGCTCCACAATCAAGAAAGTAAAAAACAACCTATAGAATGAGAGAAAATACACGCAAATCGTATACCTGTTTAGGAAAATATATCAAGCATAAAACAGGCTTCATTTCTATCTAGATGGGTGGGCACTCCCAGCAGATGAACTCTTTAGCCAAAAGATAATTGCAAGCAGTCCAGTCAAGCAATTAGTAAAGAATTTGAATAGACAGCTATTCAAAGAAGATCTATAAATGACCAACAATCATAAAAAAGATTCTCAATATCATTTAATTAGTCATTAGGGAAATGCAAATCAAAATCACAGTGAGCTGACTCTTCACAATCACCATAGTGACTAAAATTAAAAAGACAACACTATATGACATTAAAGATGTGTAGAAATTAGAAACCTTAAGTATTCCTGATGGAATTGTAAAATTGCACAGCCATTTTAGAAAGCAGTTCAGTGATTTCTGAAAATGTCAAACAGGGTGTTATCATATGACCTGCAAATTTCACTCCTAGACTTATACCTAAGAGAACTGAAAGTATATGTTTATATAAACCTGGTACACAAATGTTCCCAACAGCTTTATTCTTAACAGTTCAAAGTAGAAAAAGCCCAAGTGTCTATCAACTAATAAGTACTTAAATAAAATATGATCTACCCATACCATACAATGTTATTTAGCAATGAAAAGGAATGAAGCACTGTTACAGGCTGCAACGTGCGCAAACACTGAAAACATTATACTAAGAACAGACGTCACGTATGGGACATGCAGTGTATGAACCCATTTATCTTAAATGGCCAGAATAGGCAAGTCTCTAGGTACAGAATGTAGACCTCTGTTTTCCAGGAGATGGAGGGAGGGGTAAGTTGGGAGTGACTGCCAACATGTACAGGCTTCTTTCTGGAATGATGAGAATGTTCTGAATTTGATAGCGATGATGGTTGCTCTCTTCTATGAATATACTAAAAACCATAGAACCATATACTTTAAAAAGGTGAACTTCAGGGCATGTGAATTATATTTCAATAAAGCTGTTATTGGGGAAAAAAAGATGGTGGGATGGTGGATTCTCTGACTCAAGGAACATTGCAATTCTTGTTTCAGCAGAGTGACATGGAAAGGGGTTGGTGACGAGACTCTCCTGTGGAAGCTTTACCACAAACCTGTCTGACATTAGGCATTAATATGGTCCTTATCAGACTCAAAAATAGATTTTCAGTGATATGTGTCTTACTTTTACCCTTTAGGATTTTCCGGATGATGGCATTTTACAGTAATCCACATGGTCCTCTTCTGCTGTCTGATCTCTCACATTCTTTCCCAAGTTATTGTGGGAAGGAGGTGCCAAACACAAGCATTGAACATGAAAGCAGTTCTTAAGCACCATCTTGATATTATACTTTTGTATTTGTAATTGCAAATTCAGCCTAAATTTCTGTTTTATCACACTAATGATTATTATAATTTCCTTCTTTTAAACCTGATTATTTTTCAATTACAAACTCAAATGATTTTTCAAGTTCCTATGTTAACCCTTAAATGGCAGAGGCACTCCACCTAGATAATTTTAGTTACAATTCAAAATATTGTGTAATGAGGATTTTTAAATGTCAGTTAAAATATTGTGATAAGAAAACCAGACTTATTAACGATAAGATGATAAATATCCAATTATTTCTTGACAAAAATCTCTACCAGCTGCTTTTAGTATTTCATGAATGTGTGGAGAAACCAGAATAGACGGGTTTTTTTAAAAGACCTTTTTAGAGCTTTTGGTAGTCTCCCTCTATCCTCCAAAAACTGACAGTTCATTCACATCTGCTTGGTCCTATTTCTAGCGGGTTAAGCATGGAAAGGACATCAAGGCTGTAGGAACAATATAGGTAAGGGGACTGAGGACAAGGATGGAAAACAACGCCAGAGAACTCAGATGCATTCAGTGTAACTGGAATCCAAGTTACATAAGGAAAAGCAACATGAACCTTATTATTTCTCTCATTTAACCCTTGACGAAAACCTGTAAGCTTGCCATTATACATGTGCAATATACATTATACATGGGTCAGCCTGGGAGGTGGCTTGCACCAACTCACAAAGCCCTGAATGAGTAGAGCTAAGCCTCAAACTCAGTCTCATTATTTCAACTCTTCTGTATCATAAAGAAGAGTCTTTGTCTCTACCGTGGCTTCCTCTCAACACTATTGCTGTGAAAAAAGGTCCTGAGCAGAGGGAGTTGTAAAATGAACAGAGAATTGAAAAACAAGGAACACCAGACTGGATGAAGGATCTGTATCTCACTCATTCCTGATAACTTTGTGGCTGATCTTGCTTTCCTGGGCTCAGAGAGCCCATCCTGAACTAAAGGGGAATTTCAGGTTGTATTTCTGAATAGATGGACGCCTCAGCAGATGAACTCTTTGGCCAGAAGAGAATTCAGTGCAATGATTGATGACTATGCCATGACTGACTTGCTTGCTATTTGATGAATGATCAGACTGTGTTGTCAACCAGAGTTGAAATGGATGTTCACACAGAGACAGCCCCAAACTTTCAAACTAAGCCACCTTTTTAGTAATAGTTTAGTATATGTCAACATTTTTTCATCAAAACTGAAGGAATAGGAAAGAAATGTTTGAATGTAAGGATACAACACCATCTATATCACTGATCAGTCTTTCAAAGTAGAAATTGAAATATTCATGAATATTCTCTATGAGCCTTTCCTAAAGGCTGCACACCCAGCACTGAATTAGTGTTCTGTTAAATAAATAAATGCATACGTACAGAAAAGGCCCAGCTCACCTGCACTATAGCCAGTTAGTAAAATTCAGAACATATGAGGGGGGCAAAAAGAAATAACAGACCAACACATGTACACAATTAAAGGAGGTGTGAAGTGTTAGGAATAGTGAACCAAGGCTACACCATTTATTACGTGTAAGAATTCAAACATGTAACTTAGCATCTCTGACTTTCCTGACGAAAAAATGGGATGATACACCAATTACTTATTTTGTTATTACTATAAATGCTATTATGTATGCAAAACATCTAATGCAGTTTTTCATAAATATTAAGTGCTCAAAAAAAGCTAATCATTATTTAGCAATTAAAAAATTCTTTGTAATTACAGCTAAAAGGTTTGTGATCTCAAATAAATCACTCATCCTTGGTTAGAAGCTGGTTAATATAAATGTGAAAATCAGTGTAGACAGAGCATCCTAAAATATTCTGGCCTCAATTGAAAGAATCCAAAAGTTTGTGTGATAGCATATACCACTTTGCCTGTTTGAGTATCCATAACCTCATCAGGACTTTGAGCATTTTTTCCCCTTCTCACTTCTTTTGGTATATTAGATTAGTCAAACATCTGCCCTTGTGTGCTGATGAGTGTAACTTGAGCTAGGACACAAATTACCTTGACACCCTGTTCCAGAGATTGGAAATGCTATTTTCATGTATCTGCTAATAGCTGTCCTCCCCAATAGTGCCCATGTGACCTTTAAATATCACAGAAGCTAAGTGGCAAAGGAGAATAATAATGCCATTTTAATTGATTGGTAAATTATTGAGCAGCGTTAGCTAATACTCCGTAACACCTCTTTCCTCTCCCTTCCCCACTCCATCTTACTGGAACAAATCATTATGCTCTCTGGAGGGTTCCTGCTTTTCTTACACGTGAATCTATGATCCATTTGACCCTGTCTGCTATGGTGAAACATATAGGTTAGCTAAAAGAATGTGGAGATAAATGTAAGGCAAAATAACTGGAAATTGTAAGCTAAAAAAGTCCTTGTAGACTACATTTCATTGCAGTTCTAACCATTCAGAGAAAAATGTAATAGTACTTTGAATTTTTTATTGCTATAATTTAAACAATGAGTTGAAAGTTTCTTTGAGCAGGATTCTTTGGAGTTTTGGAATGTCTGACACTAGGAATGATAAGAAAGCTGATCACAATTGTCTGTATAGCCCTCGTCCCACTAGCATTACTACTTTTGGAAACATTTGTTTATAGAAATTCAGACATCCAGCCAGCCCCCTCAATCATTCCCCTCGCTGTATTATCCTGTTTCTCCTCTGGTGAGATCCTTCAAGGTAACATCTCTGCAAAATGCCCAAACCTTGTAGTTCTCCCTTCCATAGACATATCCATCACTCCCAATAATACATGCATGGAACAGCTTAGCAGCCCCCAGATCATCTCAGATTCCCTTGCCCTGTGCAGTGTCTTCTCTTAAGATGCTATAATATATATATTTTACTTCCTTAAAAACTTAATTCTACCTTCATGTCTTCTGAGAATACTTTTTGGGCCCTTACTTTCTGTTCTATGTTCCGTTACACTCTGGGCTTCTCTCCTTATGTAATCATGGTTCTGGGATATTCATTTTTGTATTTCCCTCCCCCATTTGTCTGTAGACTCATTTTGAGGATGGAGAAAATGAAAATCACACTCATCCCTGTAACCTCAGTTCCTTGCTCAGAGCCTTTGGTATGTTAAACATTCAGAATCATTTGTGGAAAAACTAGATAAATGAGCAAGTGAATTAATGAACAAATGATACTTTTTCAGAGTGTCAGGCTGTTAATCCTCCTAGATTTTCTTTACTTACTGCTACCATTAAACAGTATTTTAGAGTTGAAAACCCTTCAACATTATCTGAAGAGGAAAGAAACTATGTTTCTTTATATCTATCTGTCTAAAAATCAAGCAAGAAAGTCCACTCAAGAAAAGACGAGAGGAAAGCAGCGACCATGGGATAGCTTAGCCTGCGTAGTGTTAAAAAATATGTGTCCTCATAGACGCACTTCTGGTGCTGGTGTATCTGTGTGACCTTCTTCCTGGCCTGATTATGAAATTACCTCATTTAACAAATAATCCAATGCCTACATCTTATACAAGCTCAGCATTAAGATGTTGCTGGGATTTAGAGCACACGGGGAGCAACACCCAGGAGATGAGGTCTATGTAGGTTCAGAGGGTGTGCACATGCTCAGACGTGAACTAATGTGCAAAAGAGTGGGGCAGTATCAATGCAGTGGGGTTGAGATGGCAAAGTAGGAACAGAAGCAGAATAAAAAGTCAGGTAATTACTCGCGTGTAACACAGGACAAATTAGTCCCTCTGAGGCTCATCTGAAAATAGGAATAATGATACCTAATTCAAGCAAGTTGATGAGGATTCTTTAAGCTGTGTGGTAGGACTGGAAATATGTTTGAAATTACTAGCACAAGCAATAAAACAGTAACTGAATGCCTTCTATCCATCTGATGACAAGATAATCAAGAACAACTTAACTTCCCAATTCAGCTCAGGAACAGTTCTGCTTTGTGACCATGCATGTTTGGTCCAGTGTTTCTGACCTTGAGAAGCTGAAATTCTTGCAAAGCAGGCATTGCCAACAAGACCATATTTCTTCCTACCAAAATGGGCAGGAGATATGTGGAGGGATTTCTCCGACTGGTCACTCACTTAAGAAATGCTGTTTTCTCCTTGAAAGCAGACTGACTGATTTGTCTTGAATCTTCGAGGTTTCCCTCTGAGTATTTATCTATGGGTGTGAAGAGGATTCCAGCAACAGCTCAGAAGTCCAGTGCTAATCTCTAAGACTGCAGAGAGTTAAGGCTTCTTATTCACTACTGAGCCCCAAGGGATAAGAAATCTGGGCTCCAATAGCCCCCACGGGCCACACATAAAGTGTAGAAAATCTTTCCAACATAATCTGTAAGAAATACAAACGGAAAAGATAGAAGTTCTACCCTGTCATGGCACAGGTATCAGGAGCCAATCAGAAAACTAAAAAAATAATAAAAATAGAGGAAAGGAATAAAAAGTATCTAATCTAGCACTTGATTCTCCTTTTCAGCCCATATCCACCAGGGAGAACGATGACGGTCAACTCAGATCACCTACAAGCTGTGGAGTCACCTTGTCTGCTCTGCCTCTGTCAATTGATCACAGGCTGGCAGTCTAGATGGCAGCTGATTATGTCCCTGTTCCACATTTACAGCATTGAATGGGGAGGGAGAGGTAGGCAGAAGAATTTGAAATGGGCTTGAGTAGTTAAAACAATTTCCAGCTTCACGGAAGATAAACTCTGGATCCCTCTGACATGAGATGCAACAACTGACCCTGAATATTTGCTAAATGTCAGACACCTGTTCTGGCATTGGGATACAGAGGGGCGGCACCATGGTTTGGTTAAAGGCTGACACTCTGAAGCCAGTTTGCCTGGAAAGAGACCTGTCTTGCCCATAGGCATGTTGTAAGGGTTGGGCAACCAACTTCCACTCTGTGCTTCAAATTCCTCATCTGTAAAATGACAATAAGAAAAGTGCCTGCCCACAGGTTTGTTGCAAAGATAAATGAAATCATACTGAAATCATACATATTAGGGGCTAAGAACAGTGTTTCGTAACTTCTCAGTAAGTCACAGCTATTACACAAATAAATGAAGAAAAAGATAGGCACAGTCCTTCTGCTTCTTCTAACCTCCACTGAGCTCCAGATACTGACCTGCCCGTGGACCATCCCTCCTCTCCTCCCCTGATGCGCCGTTTGGTGCCCGTCTGTCTATCTTTGCTTTCACCAGTGGCCTTGAATTCTGTGTGCTGGCGAAGCTGACTCCACATCCTGCATCACCATCCTCCTCAATACCTGGTCCTGCAGTTGTCCTCATGAACTCAGCTCCTTCCTCTCAATCTACTCAGCTGTGGCATTTCCAGACTGTAATTCTGACAGCCTCTGCCTTCCTTTCTGTGACCTCAGATACATCACTTAACATAATGTGACCTCCATTCTTTATAATAGGGGATCTAGGAAAGCAAATGGTATCTAAGATTATTTTCAACTTTAACTTCTTGTGTTTTATGACTATAATCTGTGACTCATAGAAAAATTCCAGTTCCACCTAATGAATCTAAGATAAACACAGTAGACACTTCTCCAACATGGAAGTGAAGTTTGGTATTATCAAGCTAAAGTGCTCTGGACCCAGGTCATGTTGAAAGAGGTGTTTCTCCATGGTGAATCAAGGCTTCACCACCATGGGGTGAGCCCAACTCAGAGTCAAAGGAAAGCCAAGGCCAAAGAAAAGTGGCCTAGCCAGGTGGGCTTGACCTGATCCTCTTCTTAGAAAATGCAGGTTAACAATGAGTCAGATGTTCAGAGAGTAAGCAACGCAAGAGGCAACCGGGAAGCAAGTGCTCTAAGAAAAAAAGCAGGGAACACCAGGAGGAGCAGGGAGGGGAATAAAAAAAGCAGGGAACACCAGGAGGAGCAGGGAGGGGAATAAAAAAGGCAGGGAACACCAGGAGGAGCAGGGAGGGGAATAAAAAAGGCAGGGAACACCAGGAGGAGCAGGGAGGGGAATAAAAAAAGCAGGGAACACCAGGAGGAGCAGGGAAGGGAATAAAAAAAGCAGGGAACACCAGGAGGAGCAGGGAGGGGAATAAAAAAGGCAGGGAACACCAGGAGGAGCAGGGAGGGGAATAAAAAAAGCAGGGAACACCAGGAGGAGCAGGGAGGGGAATAAAAAAGGCAGGGAACACCAGGAGGAGCAGGGAGGGGAATAAAAAAAGCAGGGAACAAAAGGAAGAGAAGGGAAGGGAATACAACGGAAGGGAAAGGGAGGAGAGGGGAGGGGAGGAGATGGGAAGGGAGGAGGGGGGAGGAGAGGAGGGGGAGGAGAGGGGAGAGGAGAAGAGGGGAGGGGAGGAGAGGGAAGGGGAGGAGAGGGAGAAGAAAAGGAAGGAAGAAGGAAAAGAAAGAAAACACATCTGAGTATCTCTTTGAGTTGGTGGTTATTCACAGGCAAATATTTTGTTTTCAAAGAGATGAACAGAGCTAGGAAGTGCTGCTTTCTTTTCCCAGAATAAGGAAAAAAATCACAGTTCAGTCAGAAATCTGAAAAACAAAAGTACTTTATATCTCCTTCTGGATTTCACAGCATCCAGGTCCCGGTGCATGTGTCTGTTGGGATGGGGGCAGAGTGCAGGCACAAACTCTTAAGCTGGAGTCAAATGAGATATATGTGTGTGTGTGTGTGTGTGTGTGTGTGTGTGTGTCTATATACATATATATATATATACATATATATATATATGTAAATTCAAGATGAAAATAATTTAGAAAACATTAGAGTTGAGCCTGAATCAGGAGCCCTGATGTTTTGTTGTTTCTTTCTCATTTTAGCCTCAATATGATCATTTTCTAAATCTCCACAGTGTTCAATGCTTTCATTTTCTTCCCTGTATACAAGATAATAATTTGTTTTCAGTTGAAGTAACATCTGTTTCTGTAGATAATTAAGTTATTAGATGCTGATCAATTTAATAAAGCCACAAGGCTTTCCTGACCTCTTTATGCATAATCAATGAATTTAGATGCAAAATGTGAAAACCTTACTTTTTAAAAAATGAAGAAAATCTTCCATTAACATAGTCATTTTGTAATTATGTGATACTTGCAATCAGATGGCTATGCAAACACTACATTCTGGAAACAAAGATTATTAACTCATTTCAGGGTAGCAAGAGAAAGACCTGGGAAATGGTTGATCTTCCTTTTGTCCTTGAACCAACAGTTTCCACTCTTTATTACCTGAACTATGTTTATTTTATACCTACTACAGTTTATGTTTCTATTCCACCTGCTGTAGTAGATACCATTTCTACAGTGTTCTAGGCACTTTGCATACATTTTCTTTATTTAATCCTTTTAGTAATCTTGCAAGTAATTATTAATATACCTACACTTGCAAGTAATTATTAATATACCCACACTTTACAGATGGCTGAGAGAGGAGGTAACTCATGGGATCTTCTGAGGTGGTGTCAGAATTTAACCATCAACCCCTGGACTCTGACCTCTATCTTAAAACAATCTTTTTCAATTATTTATTGCAACACTACTTGGACACATTTTTCCAAGGCTATTACCTCTGTACTCAGCTTCTTGTTTGTTGGTCTGTGATAGTATTTGAAGAAGGAAGTAGCATTGATTCCCGTAGATTTTGAGACATTATTCAAGGTCCAGAATTCTCTGTTTCCAGAGTTTGGGCAATTAGCAGATAAACCATCTTTACTACATTTAGTGGAAGTAGATTCTCAAGTTTACGGGGATGCCAGTGAAGTAATTAATCCAGAATTAGATTAAACTGTACAGGTAAGACTTGCACCATGATCATCTTCTAGTCATTTGAGAAATTAGAAAATTTCTATTTTAAAACCAAAATACAGTTTGCGACTTTAAACTTAACTTGGGTACCAAACAAACATGGGAATGAATATAAATTAGCAAAAAGCCTATTTGTATTTTTGCTGTCAGATGGAAGATGTTTTTGTTTCATTTAAGACATTCTTTTTTATTTATGACATTAACAAAGATAATCGCAATCAAGACTGCAAAACACAGTGCAATTGACAAGACAGAAGACATCTGGATTTGAAGTTACTTAATGTCCTTTGAGCCTCTTTCATCAAATGTGAAAATTAAAGTGCTACCTGTCTCTCACATACGATTGTTTTGTGGATCAATGAGAGAGTGTATAATGCAGATACTCGGAAGAGCATAAAGAGCCTGATCAGTATGAAGTATTATTCAGTAATAAATTGTTTTGTTAATTTTCATGTAACGTTAGATTTGCATCTAATGCGACTCATCACTTTTATGTGCCCATCCAAAATCAGTTAATAATGATCTCCTTCAGTGAAGTTCATTGCGGATGAAGCTGTACTTTTATTAGTAGATATGTTTTTTGTCAAAACAGCAATGTAAATGAAACACTAACTCCTAAGTTTGCTAGTTGCTCTTCCATGCTCTACCACCACACCACATCTTTCAGAAACAGTGTGACAGAGTATGGCCACATTACCATGTAAACTTCTCTTTTATTTTATCCAACTATATTATTAGAATACATAAGTCTTTGGAATTAGTAAGTGGTGCCTAGAATTTGGCATGTAAATGTATCTTACTTTAGGCATTTAATATAATGAAAATTTAACATATAATTTTAATACTACATTTTAATATTAGGTACTAATACTAATTTTAATATTAGATACTATTTTAGAGACTAATAATCTTGGCAGTGAATTCTTATGGTCATATAGTACTATAGGTAAATCCCCAATTTGCCCTGATATTTTTGTTTTATAACTTTGCAATTTTAATTTTGGTATTTCTAGGTTCTATAATGTGAAACACATCTGTATATATAAAGTTTATTGTGTTTTCTCATAATGACTTTTTTTTTTGCATGTAAGATGACAGAAATTTCTTTTTGTGTTGGGAAGGGTACTGAAAAGTTGAAATGAATCATTAAAAGAAGACATAAACAAAACTTTTTTAGAGCTCTGTGACTCTTCTTGATAAATAGGAAAGATGGGTTTAATTCCTGGATAAATCTTTGCTTAAAACAGTCTGGATTTTAGCAGCAAGACTTTGTGCCTGTTGCCCTGGTGCTCCATCTGGTTTAGCACTATTCCGCTGACTCTTCACTCCTTTCATTATATTTTTAAATTAAGATATAACTTACAGGCGGGGCGCGGTGGCTCACGCCTGTAATCCCAGCACTTTGGGAGGCCGAGGCGGGTGGATCACGAGGTCAAGAGATCGAGACCATCCTGGTCAACATGGTGAAATCCCGTCTCTACTAAAAATACAACAAATCAGCTGGGCACGGTGGTGCGTGCCTGTAATCCCAGCTACTCAGGAGGCTGAGGCAGGAGAATTGCCTGAACCCAGGAGGCGGAGGTTGCGGTGAGCTGAGATCGCGCCATTGCACTCCAGCCTGGGTAACGAGAGCGAAACTCCGTCTCAAAAAAAAAAAAAAGATATAACTTACATACAGTAAGGTCAAAATTCTTAAATGGACAACTTAATATGCTTGTACATATACACAGATCAGTGTAACTGCTGCCCAAGTAAAGGCGCAGAAAACTGTCCCAGCCCCACTACAAGCTGATGACCCCCAACAGGAAATCAATCTTCTGCACTCGAACATGATAGATTAGTTTTGCCTAATTTTGAGTTTGGTGTAAGTGGAACCACAACGAAGTAATATTGCTAAGTTACACTAAAATAGGCCAGGATGCGCTTTTCTGACCTCCGTTTGGTACTTCCAGCTTCTTCCATGGTCTGCTCTGGTCATGTATGAAACACGTACAGAAAATAGTTCTCACTTTATGCATGATTACGTTTGAAAGATGATGAGACATAATGCATTTTTCTACTCCTCATCTCTTCCAGACACAGGTTAACTAATAACTCCCTTTCAAGGTGAATGTGCAGAGGACACACCTCAAAACAAAGTGCCCATAGGCAGGGACCACTGGCCACCTCTGATCCCTTCAGCTCTCAGGATTTTGGATGCAGTAGTATTCGTTGCTGCTGTCCCTGATGGGCACTTGTTCTTGATGGTCCCTGTTGCCGTCAGCAAGATGCTCAGAGCCACTGGTCCCACACTAAGTAGTGTCAGTGGGAAGTGCGGGGAACTTGCTGTTCAAGTATACATGAACTGTGGTGAGATAAAAAAGACGTGCTGGACAAACGTGCTGTAGAGGTGTATAGAGACTAATCTCAGCAGTCATGATCATGATTATATGGTGCATCATTACAACTATTCCAGCCAGACACAGACTGTGTGTCTCTACAAGGGCTTGTCATTTAACACACCTTGGCCCATCTTGTCTCAGCTGGGATAGTTTCTGGCTCTACCAGTGAACAGTTAGTCACTCTCAGGACATATTTTTGGTAATTTTGGCCTCTGTTTAATCATGTTTTTTCTATATTTGTCGCCCATAATTATTTATTAGTGTGGGAGAACCCCAAAACTCACTGACATAAAACAACCATTTATTATGTTTTATGATTTTCAGGGGGTATCTCGGCTGTGATGGGTGGTTCTTAAGCACCATGTAGCATTGACTTGGCTGCACTCAGCTGCCCTAGGTGATGAGGTCTGAGGTCTCACACTTGGTATCTCAGTACTCCTGCATATGACCTCTTCTCCCTCACTAGCTTGGACTTTCTCACGTTATGGTGGTTGCTGAGTAGTTAGACCCTTTACTTGGCAGATTGCAACAAGAGCAAAAGTGGAAGATTCCAGGCTTCCTCTTACTCATCAAAATAAGTGATAATGCAAACATTGATACATGAGGACTATGAGGAATGTATCCCATTTCTTCGTGTATCAGACAAGCATTCACATACAGAGAGGGAAGGGTTGATGGTGCATCTTTGGAGAGTGAGGCACACCTCATTTTATTGAAGTGAAACTTCCTTTATTTAACTTCAAAGACGTTGCATATATATATATATATACACAAATTGAGGGTTTGTGGCAACCCTGCATTGAGCAACTCTGTCGGTGCCATTTTTCCAACAGCATGTGCCCACTTCATGTCTCTGTGTCACGTTTTGGTAGTTATCACAATATCCCAAACATTTTCATTATAATCATATCTGTTAGGGTGATCTGTGGTCAGTGATCTTTGCTGTTACTATTGTAATTGTTCTGGGGGACCACAAATCGCATCCATATGAGATGGCAAACCTATCAAGAACAGTTGTGTGCATTCTTGGTGCCCCACCAACAGACTGTTCTCCATCTCTTCCCTCTCCGTAAGCCTCCCTATTCCCTGAGACACAACTGTGTTGAAATTAGGCCAAAAAATAACAACACAATGGCCTCTAAGTGTGCAAATAAAGGAAGAGTCACATGTCTCTCACTTTAAATCAGAAGCTAGAAATGTTTTAGCTTAGTCAGGAAGGCCTGTCAAAATCTGAGACAGGCTGAAATCTAGGTCTCTTGTGCCAAACAGTTTGCTAAGCTGTGAATGCAAAAGAAAATTTACTGAAGAAAAGTAAAAGTGCTACTCCAGTGAATGCAGAAACAAGAAAGCAAAACAACCTTGTTGGTGATATGGAGAAAGTTTTAATAGTCTGGAGCAATCAAACTAGCCACAGTCCCTTAAGCCGAAACCTAATGTAGAACAAGGCCTCTTTTCTATTCTAGGAAGGTTGAGAGAGGTGAGGCAGCTGCAGAAGAAAAGTTTGAACCTAGCACAGATGGTTTCATGAGGTTGAAGGAAAGAAGCTGTCTTCATAACACAAAAGCGCAGCTAAAGCAGCAAGTGCAGGTGTAGAAGCTGCAGCAAGTTCCATAAGATCATTGACGAAAATAGCTACAGTAACAACAGATTTTCAATGTAGACAAAAGAGGCTTATACTGGAAGAAGATGCCATCTTGTACTTTCATAGCTAGAGAGGAAAAATCAACGTCTGGCTTCAAACCTTCAAAGGACAGACTGACTCCCTTACTAGAGGCTAATGCAGCTAGTGTCTTTAAGTTAAGGCCAATGGTCATTTATCATTCTGAAAGTCCTACATCCCTTAAGAATTATATTAAAGCATCTGGGCACTGTGGCTCACAACTGTAATCCCAGCACTTTGGGAGACCAAGGCAGGCAGATCTCTTGAGGTCAGGAGTTCAAATCCAGCCTGGCCAACATGGTGAAACCCCGTCTCTACTAAAAATACAAAAATTAGCCAGGTGTGGTGGTGGGCATCTGTAATCCAAACTATTCAGAAGGCTGAGGTAGGAGAATCACTTAAATCCAGGAGGCAGAAGTTGCAGTGAGCCAAGACCATGCCACTGCATACCAGCCTGGGTGACAGAGCAAGACTCTGTCTCAACAAAAAAAGAAAAAAAAAGAAAAAGAAAAAATAAAAACAAATAATTACATTAAAGCTACTCCATCCATGTGGTTTAGAAATGAAACAACAGGGCCAGAGTCACAGCAAATCTGTTTACAGGACAGTTTATTGTAATACCGTAAGCTCATTGCTAAGACCTGCTACTTTGAAAAAGTAATTCCTTTCAAAGATTATTGCTCATTGACAATGTTTCTGGTCACTCAAGAGCTCTGATGAAGATGTACAAAGAGATTACAGATGTGACTGGATTGTTGCAATCTCATGATAAAATATTAATGGATGACGCGTTGCTTCTTGAAGGTAAGCAAATAAAGTGGTTTACTGAGATGAGATGTACACTTGGTGAAGATGCCGTGAACAGTGTTGAAATGACAACAAAGCGTTTAGAATATCCCATAAACCTAGTTGATAAGGCAGTGGCAGGGTTTGAAAAGGTTGAATTTAATTTCGAAAGAGGTTCTACTGTTGATAAAATGCTATCAAAGAGCACCACATGCTACAGAGAAATCTTTGATGATGGGAAGAGTCAACTGATGCGACAAACTTTATTGTATTATTTTAAGGAATCGCCACCGCCATCCTAACCTTCAGCAACCCCACCTTGATTTGTTAGCAACCATCAACATCTAGACAAGACCCTTCGTTAGCAAAAATATTAAGATTTCTTGAAGACTCAGATGATCATTAGCATTTTTTAGCACTAAAGTATTTTTAGTTGAGGTATCTACAGTGTGTGTGTGTGTGTGTGTGTGTGTGTGTGTGTGTTTTCAGAGACAGAGTCTCATTCTGTCACCAGGCACCAGGCTGGAGTGCAGTGGCATGATCCTGGCTCACTGCAACCTCCGCCTCCCAGGTTTAAGCAATTCTCCTGCCTCAGCCTCCCGAATAGCTGGGCCTACAGGCACGCACCACCTTGCCCAGCTAATTTTTGTATTTTTTAGTAGAGACAGGGTTTCACCATGTTGGCTAGGATGGTCTCGATCTCTTGACCTTGTGATCTACCCACCTCAGCCTCCCAAAGTGCTGTGATTACAGGTGTGAACCACTGCGTCCAACCTCTACATTGTTTTTATAGACATAATGCTATTGTACACTGCAGTATAATGTAAACATAACTTTTATATGCACAGAAACAACAACATTGTGTGACTTGCTTTTTCACAATACTTGCTTTATTGTAGTGGTCTGGAACCAAATCCACTATATCCTCAAGGTATGCCTATAATTTAATTTATTCCCGAGTTTCCTGTGATGGGTTGCTTTTATCCCATCTCATAAATAGAAAGACTTCAGTTTAGCAAAAGACACTTTTAAAGAGAGAAAATTAAAAACTGTAACTGTATAATCAATGCCTCATTTTGGTTCATTAGTCAAGAGACAGAGTGCACAGAGTAGGCTATTCAAGCCATGTGCCTTGATCATTGTATTTTTCTGATGGAAATGACCACTTCCACAAAGGCTGATCTAATAAAGCAACCCATGCCTGGCCTGTTCTTACCCCTGGGGCTACAGATGGTTGCTTGATAAGCAGCACCAAGTTCAATGAACTATGAGGTTTTTTTTTTTTTTGAAAGTTGATCCCACAAAGGGGGGAAAGTAATTAACTCAATTATTACTCTGAGGAATTTGAACCAAAGATGTTAGGCTGATTAGCCGATTAGGGAAAAACTAAAAACTAAAGAACACACATAGAGAAGTTGGAAAGTGTGGACCATGAGTAAGCTGTAGTCAGGCACTGCCGTGAATGTGTGTGTTAGGATTCTGAATAATCAATCATAACTTTACAGGCAAATGTGGGAATAGTGAGTGGTAGGAATATGAGGAGACATGTGAGTGATGATATAATTTTATTAGATTGGTGATAATGAAAAAGGGTTTAGCTTTCTGTGAATTTATGAAATAAAATGGAATTATGTTAATTTATTTTTGAAATAAAATAAAATAAAATATATATTTCGTATACTTTCTTGTATATTTGATACAACAATTTACAAAAATTAAAAATATGATGTGCTCTTTTTACATACAGGAACATGAATGAGGATTCTAGACAGAGAGAGAAACATAAACCAAGGAACAGATGATAAGTAGCAAAGCCCTCACAGGAAATTTCAAGGACTTCATCATGAACAGATAGAGAGGATATGGTACAGTAGATTTCACTTTTTTTTAAGAATAGGCATCGTAAGCTGTATGAAGCTCAGTTGAGAACAAGTGCAAGTAATGAACATCATTATTCTCCAGATTTTTAATGTCACATACTATAGGTAAATATTCTGTGCATGTGCCCTCTGTATATTGATTTTGTAATTCATAAATCTTATACATACTACTGTTAATATACAATATAATATTGTGTATGTTTTATGTGCTTCATAAAACATATATAAAAATAGAAAGTCGTAAAGAAGCTCATGAGTAGAAATTTTACCATTTTCTTTTAGTACCTCAGATAACCTTGAGCATGCCTCTTTGGAGAGTGGACTATGAAGTCAGCCTGAACAGAGTTTCTCCTGGTTCTATAAATTAATTTAAGGGCAGAGTCCTTGTCATAAGAACGAACCTTTGACACCACTCGGAGGAAGACAGCGTGAGTCTTTGACAATCATCCATCCATCCAGTTTAATTCAAAACACCTCTTCCCTGGATTTACTTTTTGGTAGAAAGTTCATGGAGGAAATAAATCTTGATTTGAGTCTTGACAGCCTCATTAAATTGTTGAAGGAACAATATCAAACTACCGATGGTTTAGATGTTTGTCCCCTTCAAACCTCACGTTAAAATCTGATCCCCACTATTAAAGGTGGAGCCCAGTGAGAAGGTTTGGGTCACGGAGGGAGATAGTTCATGAATAGATTAGTGCCTTTTGTCCTGGACAAGTTAGCTCTCACTCTTAGTTCCCTCGAGAGCTGGTAGTTAAGCATAGCCTAGCACCCCCCGCACTTCTCCTGCTTCCTCTTTCCCCATGTGATCTCTACACACACCTGCTCTGCTCACCTTGCACACGAATAGAAGCAGCCTGAGACCCTCACGAGATGCAGGTGCCCAATCTTAAACTTTCTGTCCATCAGAATTATGAGCCAAATCTTTTTGTAGAACAAATTACCAGCTTCAGATATTCCTTTACAGCAACACAAAAAATTTCAGGTATAAGACTAATTTGGAATATGAGTGGTGATTTAATTAGATTTCTTAATCTTGGTGATAATTAAAAAGGATTCTGCTGGGCACAATGGCAAATACCGGGGATTCTAGAGGCTAAAGCAGGAATTTCACCTAAGCCCAGGAGTTAAAAGCCAGCTTGGGCAACGAATAGCGAGACCTGGTCTCAAAAATAATTAAATTTAAAAATAAATAAATTAATTAAAAATTCAAAAACGTTTAGCTTCCTGTTGATTCATTGAGTGGAATATTGATGTTTTGTGTACTGGTATATATATTTGGTACATCAAAAGTGGGAATTTGAGAGTGAAGAAGTTTGGAATATCTCAAGTCACAGAATCCATGGGGAAATAATGTTGGCAACATTTGTATTGTATCATATACGCTTTCCTGGAAAGAATATCAGGACAGCAAATTATCTGGATAGTTGAAGAGTTAGTAATACAGCAAATAAGTGACCTGGAAAGTTAGGATTCCCATTTTTATAAAACAAACAGGAGATGCACTTGATGCTACTGCCATATAAATGAGTTTCATCGAGAATGTTTTAGAAGCTAGATTAATCATTTGAATTAGTTACCATCTCTGTATCAGCAGTGGCTGAATTATACATGAAGTTAATAGTAACTGAAATGAAGACTCCACAGCTTGCTCAAAGAAAATAAAAAACAGAGTTTCAGAAAGATACAAACGTATCCGCTTTTGCTTAAATAACACTGATAGCATGCACATTTTATTTCAGTAATTAAATCGTATTTTAAGTCAGAGACTTAAAAAAAAACCACTTCTGGTGTCACTTCTGACACATAAAATGCTCAAAAATCGTCATAATCATTCTTCCAGCAAGAAAAAGCAGAATAAACTTAATGTCGATAACTGTTTTGGACCAGTTAGAGAACTGAAATTTTAGTACAAACTGTTGCCCTGAAATCTTGAGAAACAGGTACCTCTAGAGAACCACGGCTGAGGTCTTTCACCTGGAGCAGAAGCTGCTGAACCCCTACCTTGGAAGAACACTTAAATGCTAACTTTTACAAATTTCTGGAGGTAGAGTGTTAAAAGGGAAAACAGCTGTTTTTCTCTATTTGCACAACAACACATCTTACAGGAAGCTGGTGACAGTTTCCTTCGCATTCAGCAATTCTCCAACTTTCAGGGAACCAACGGGTGTCTTATAATTCAATTAAGATACTAAATACCCAGAGTTAGCACAGACTCCACAGCTTAAGGGTTCAATCCTACAATATTGCCCCTGCTTCAGCCGTCAGGTGCAAATCCCAGGTTGTGACCTGTTCTTCTGACCAGCCAGCTATAAACTGGGAGTTACCGTTCCCAGATTTGGTAATTTACTAGAATAGCTCAAATATATGAGGACGGCACTCTACTCACTATTACCAATTTATTATAAGAGAAACCACTACTCAGAAGGAGCCAAATTGAAGAGATAGGCGGGAGGGGCATGGAGCTTCCAAGCTGTCTCTGGGCATGACACCTCCTAGCAACTGATAGATGTATTTGCCAACACAGAAGCCCTCTGAACCACATTTTGTAAAGTTTTAATGAAGATCTCATTATGTAAACATGATTGATTAAATCATTGGTTATTGGTGATTGGACCTAATCTCCTGCTCCTCTCCCTTCCATGAAATTCTGGAGGTGGGCCTAATCACGTGATTGATTTCTCTGGCCACCAGCCACCAAGAGTCACCAATTAACATAAATTTCAGGTATTGTTGAAAAGAGATTATAATAAATAACAAAAGACACTCCTCTCACTCTATCACTTAGGAAATTCCAAGGGTTTTAGGATTTCTCTGTTAGACGCAGTGGGTGAAGATCAAATATGTCTCTTGGTATAAGAAGGTTTGCACCTTAGAGTTAGGAGAATGTTGAAACATGCAACATTCAACATGGGAGAGATTAAATCAAAAGCAATTTACTAGTCACATACACCCATAGCCTAGAGGAGGAGGACATTGTAAGACATGCAAGGTCATGTGCAGTTTGTACTCAGGAAGATATTGAATAAGCAGGGTCTCTGGGGACTGGGATTTGTAGTATCAAGGGGGTTAGGTGCCCTCTGGTTCCCATGGAAGATGTGATTAGCTTGTTCAAATTATTCTGCAGGCTGGCAGGGAACTGAAGCCCTCCCAGGGATAGGCAGGCATTGTTACAAGAAAACCTTGAGACTGTAACATCCTCCCCCAGGTTGGGAAGAAACTGAAAGACTAAAGAACGATCCAGATAACTCCAGCATGAAGAGTAGATGAACTTATTAGGACTTATATACAGGGCATTCCTGGATGGCAGTAGAGCAGACAAGAGTTCACACCATCTCCTGACTAAATTGCTTTTAAGCTAATTTGCTAGCTCTTTGCCTACTGTGTTTGAGTGATGAGGTCGTTTTTCTTGGTAGGTTCTCAGATACTCTTTGGGAGGTTTCGGTTCTCAGGGACACCTGCTTTTTTGCTGAGCACCATAACCTTGGCTCATTACCCAACCTTCAGACTTCAGGAAGCCAAAATACACCCTTAAATAACCTGGTAAGGGACTTGTCACACTCGAGTGTCATGCTGTGTCACTGTGGTGAGGAGGGTTATTTGACTAGTGAACTTTATTCACAGGAGCACAATAAGAAGGGGGACTGAGATTAAAGCATTCAGGACATATCTAGTTTCAGGTGTCAGGCAGTACATGGTATTAATTTTAGGCCACGTACCACAACTTCCCTCTGCACACCTTACTACCACACCATCAGGGATGCAGTATAATAGCAGTGAATCACAAGTGAATGAGCTGCAAGAGGCAGACTCCCTCTGATGAGGCTGAGTGCTCAGGGAAGCCCACAGTCATAATCGGAAAAAAAAAGACTAGAGAAACTTGAAGACTTTGACACTCATAACTACAACAAACATCAAACCTAGCACAACTCCTAGTCTGATTAAAATAAATTCTCACATTTTCCCTCAGTTTCTATTACCTGTTGAACTGTACCTGGTCTTGAACCAGAAAAAAATTAACAGAAATATCAAAATATAAGAAAAAAATGTGATGAAGTAAGCAGCAGAGCCAGACTCTTGCATGCCACAGACAATGAAATCATCATAAAATCAATGTAAAATAACTGTGGTTAATATGTTAAGGGCTCCAGTGGAAAAAGCAGCAACAATCAAGAACAGATAAATAATGTAAGGAGAGATGTGGAAATTTTAAGGAAGAAAAGGAAATACCAGAAATCAAAAGCACTGTAAAAAGTGAAGTATAGCTTTGAAGAATGAGCTCATCGATAGACTGGACATAGCTGAGGATAAACAAATGAAAAAGTCAATGAACTTGAAGATAAGTCGGTAGAATCTTCCCAACCTGAAATGCAAACAGAAAAATACAATTTTTTAAAGAGATAATACATCCAAAATTGGGGCACTAATTTCAAAAGACTTAGCATAAATGTTATGAGAAATAAATGGAGTAGAGAAAACATTTGAGGTAATCGAGGCTGATAATTGTCCAAAATCAACTAAACCATAGATTCAGGAAACTCAGTGAACCATAAGCAGGAGAAATAACAACAACAAGAAAGTTACACCTAGAGATGCCATATTCAAAATACAGAGACAACACAAAACCTTGAGAGAAGAGAAGGGGGAAGTTAAACACTTTACCTAAAGAGGAAAAGGGACAAGTATTGACGTGAACTCATCGCAACTCATGAAGGTAGGAATAGAATAAACTATTTAAAAGTTTGGCAGGAATGCAACCACCATGCTAGAATTTATGAATTTCTGGAGGCTTAGTGAGGGCAACTTAGAGAGTTAAAATCTCCAGAGGTCTCCAGTCACAGGGAGGCCCCTATACTTTCCTGAGTTTCACCGCCAGGAGCTCTACCAGGTCTGCTCAGGGAATATCAGAGAAAAATCTTCTCATCCTTCTGGAAGAGAAGAGGGGAAAAGGAATGACTTTGAAATACACCAGAGCACTCTGTTTTCTTAAGGTATGCCCTCAGAAAAGAACTATTTCACCAGAGCCTAACCTTCCGGACTTTACCAGGACCCAACTGACCTGGGAAAAGAAGACAAATTCCAGCCCCCTCTAAGCCCTTCACATGGAAAAAGGGAACTACCCACTCCAGCCCATGCTGACTACCCTATCCCGTCTAATGGGGGAGGTGGTGACTGAGAAGCACATATGAAATTCACATTTTAGAAGTACAGGGTACTAAAAGACTGAGATCGCAGGTTAAAGAACGTTTCCCTGCCCCCCACACTTGACCCACGTTACTAAAGCTTATGTCCAGCACTTCCTCTTACCTAGCACACAATGTCCGGATATCAAGAGAAAACTATAAGACACACTAAAAGGCAAAAAAACACACAGTATGAAGAGGCAAAGCCAGGCATCAAAACCAGACCTAGATATGACAGGGACATTGGCATTGACAGACCAGAAGTTTAAAACACTGTGATTAATACGCTAAAGCGTCTAATGAATAAAGTAGGCAATATGCAAGAGCATGTGAGCGGCCAGGCACAGTGGCTCACACCTGTAATCCCAGTACTTTGGGAGGTCGAGGTAGGTGGATCACCTGAGTCAGGAGTTCCAGATCAGCCTGGCCAACATGGTGAAACGCTTTCTCTACTAAAAATACAAAAAGTTAGCTGGGCACCGTGGCCGGCGCCTGTAATCCCAGCTACTTGGGAGGCTGAGGCAGGAGAATCGCTTGAACATGGGAGGCAGAGGCTGCAGTGAGTGGGGATCATGCCATTGCACTCCAGCCTGAGCAACAAGAGCAAAACTCCATCTCAAAAAAAAAAAGAACATATGGGCAATATAAGCAGAGAGAAGGAAAGACACCAGATACACACAGAACAAAATGTAAGATGGCAAGAGGCAATCCAACTATATCAATACTAATCAAGACACAACTATGTATTGTGTACAAGAAATATACTTTGGACTCAAAGATAAATGGACAAAAAATAAGAGGATAAAAATATATACCACATAAATAGCAATCACGAGAAAACAGAAATGGCTATAAAAATAAGAATAAGAAATAAATGTTAAACTAAAAAAGAAATATTCATAGAAACAAGAGGGACATTTTATAATGATAAAAGGTTAAATGCATTGCCAAAACATATTAATTATGAGTATATATGCACTCATAATTATGAGTATATATAGAGTACCAAAATGTATGTAACATAACAGACAGAATAAAAACAGTTTAACAATGACAGTTGGAGGTATCAATAATCTGGGTATAATAATGACATATATTTTCTTAGATATGAAAAAACAAGAAGGTGGAAAATCAACATGTAAATAAAAGATTTTAACCATGTAAGCCAAGCAGGCTTGACATACATCAATGAACCCTCCATCTACCAACTGCAGAATATACAATCTCCTCAAGTGCACATGGAGCATTCTCTAGGAAACACCATATGCTAGCACAGAGCACAAATATCAATAATTTAAAGTGGAAACAATATAAACTATGTTCTCTGACAGTAATGGAACAAAATGAAAAATCAGTAACAGAAAGTCATCTGGGTCATTCACAAATATGTGTAACTGAGCAGTATACTGCTAAGTAACAAATGGATCAGAAGACATCCAAAAGAAAATTAGAAAATACTTTGAGATGACTTCAAATAAAGACACATCCTCAGAACATTTATGAAATGCAGCTGAAGCAGTGTTTAGAGAAAAGAAGTCTAGCTATAAATGCTGACAGTAAAAAAGAAAAGAAAATTCAAATCAATAACTTAACCTTCTACTTTAAGGCACTGAAAAAAAAAAAAAAACTGAACCCCAAACAAGTGGAAATAAAGAAATAATAAACACTAGGGAACAGAACTCTAAAACAGAATAGAAAAGCAGTAGAGAAAATCAATGCAAGCAAACATGTTTTGTTGAAAATCTCAACAAAATGGACAGAATATAAAAAAATATTTTAGCTAGACTAACCATAAAAAAGACTCAAATAAATAAAATTGGAAATGAGAGAACATTAATATAACCTTGCAGAAATAAAAAGAATTTCAAGAAAGGCCTGACAAATTGTATGCTAATAATTAATTTGATAAAATAGACAAATTCCTAGAAAAACACAAATATATAATAATAATAATCCAGAGAGAAAACCCCAGGACCAGACAGCCTCACTAGTGAATTCTACACAACGTTTTAAAAAATCAATGCACATTAAAAAAAAAAATCATTTAAAAATGAAAGGGGAATGACCACTACTCAGTTCATTCTATGAAGCTAATAGTACTCTGATACCAAAACCAAACAGATCTATCACAGCATAGAAGACTGCAAATGAATATTCCTTTTGTAGATAGACATAAAAATCTTAAACAAAACACTAGCAAATGCAATTTAGCAAGATAGAAAAACTTGTGGAATTTATCTCAGAAATCCAAAGTAGCTTTAATATCCAAACATCAATTAATTTTATATACCATATCAATGGAATAAAAGTTGAAAGTCGCATAATCATCCCAATAAACACAGAAAAAGCATTCACAAAAACCAACATCCTTTTATAATAAAATCCCTCAACAACTTAGGAATAGAGGTCAACTTCCACAACTGGATAAAGAATATATATCCCCCCCAAAAAAACCCATAACTCGCATAATACTTAATGCTAAATGACTAGATGCTTTCTCGCTAAGATGAGAAACAAGATGTACAATTTCATTGTTTATATTCAATACTGTAGTAGAGACTCTAGCCAGGGTAATTAGATAAGAAAACAATGGGTACTCAAATTAGAAAGAAAGAAAATTATTTCTACTTGCAGTTGATATTATATATAAAAATCGTAAAGAGTCCACTAAAAAGTGATTATAAAGAGTTAAAAAGATTGTGAGATATAAGATTAATTAATAAAAATCAATTATATTTCTATGCACCAGTGATGAGGAATCTGAAAATAAAACTAAGAAAATAATTTCATTGACAACAGCATAAAAGTACTTAGAACTTAATTTAAAACAAGTGCAAAACTTATTTTTATTACTTATATTTCAGGAAGTAATGGTATCAATTTACTATAGTCTACTACAGAATATGAACTCTTTCTATGAGTCCATCATTATAATCATATCACAACTGGAAAAAGATGAATAAAAGAAAACTACGGAGATATATCTCTCATGAACATTCATGTAAAAATCCACAACAAAATAGTAGTGAGTTTAATCTAACAATGAATAAATAAATGGTATTATACACCATGACCAAGTAGGATTTATTTCGGGTATGCAAGGCTAGTTAAGCTTTTAAAAATCGATTAATATAATCCTTCACATCAATAAGCTAAAGAATAAAAATCATATAATTGCATCCATAAATTCAAGAGAAAAAGTATTTCAAAAAATTTAATACCCATTTATAATAAAAATCTCTCAGCAAAGTAAAAATAGAGGAGAACTTCTTCAACTTGATGAAGGACGTCAGCAAAGAGCCCATAGATATCATCATACTTAATGAAATAAAAGGCATTTCCTATAAGACTGGAAGTAAACCAAGAATCTCTTTTCTCACTACTCCTATTCAAAGTGTACTACAATCTTTGATAGGACAAGAATACAAGAAAATAAAATGAAAGTTATGCAGATTGGAAAGAAAGAAATACAGCCATATTTATTCTTAAAAATCATAATTGTATATATAAAAAGTCAACAACAAAAAATTTTGGAACTAATATGTATAGCAAGGTCACAAGATGCAAGATTAATATGCATATTCAATTTTTTTCTATGTCACTGCTGAAAGATTAAAATTTGACATTTAAAAAATATTACTGTCCGGGCGCAGTGGCTCATGCCTGTAATCCCAGCACTTTGGTAGGCTGAGATGGGTGTATCACGAGGTCAAGAGTTCGAGACCAACCTGGCCAACATGTTGAAACCCTGTCTTTACCAAAAATGCAAAAATTAGCGTGGCATGGTGGCATGCACTTATAATCCCAGCTACTTGGGAATTGGTTGAAGCTGGGGAGCAGAGGTTGCAGTGAGCCGAGATCGCACCACCGCACTCCAGGCTGAGTGAGAGTGAGACTCCATCTCAAAAAAAAAATATTACTCACAATAACATTATAATAATAAAACAGATATAAATATAACAATATGTGAATAAGATCTATTGGTAGCAAATTACAAAACTCTGATGACAGAACTCAAAGATCTGAAGAAATGGAGGTATCTTTTTTTTTTTTTTTTTTTTGTATTTTTAATAGAGATGGGATTTCACCATGTTGTCCAGGCCACACTCCTGACCTTAGGTGATCCAGCCACCTCGGCCTCCCAAAGTGCTGAGATTGCAGGTGTGACCCACTGCGCCCAGACCAAACGAAGATATCTTTTATATTCGTGGATCAGAATACTCAGTATTATTTCAATTTTAATCTTCCCAAATTGATCTATAGAGTCAATGAAAACTCAATAAAAGTTCCAGCTAGCTATGTTGTAGATACTGATGAAATAACTCTGCTCAAATTGTAGTAAAACTCAAAGAACCTAGAGTAGCCAAGACATGGCTGAAGGAGAACCCGGTTATAGGACTCATATTATCCAGATTTAAGACTTCCTGTAAAGCTATAATATTCAGCCAGCATGGTATTGGTAAAATTATTAGACACATAGATCAAGGGAAAGAAACTGAGAACCCAGAAGTAGATCCACACAAATATAGTCAATTGATCTTTGACAAATGACCAAAAGCAATTCAATAGATAAACTTTTCAACAAATAGAACTAGAATAATTGGACATCTAATTAAAAAAAATGAACCTAGACACAGACCCTACAAGTTACAACTTTCACAAAAAATAACTAAAAATGAATAATATTAAATGCAAAACATAAAACTAAAAATATTTAGAAAAAACAAAAGAGAAAATCTATGTAGCTGAGGATTTAGTGATGAGATTTTGATGCAAAACCAAAATTACAATTCATTAGAAAGAAAACAGTTAATTAGGCACTTAATACTAAAAATTTCTTCTCAAAGTCACCATTAAGAGAAGGAAATGTCAAGCCACAGACTAGAAAATATTTGTAAAATACATGCCTAATTAAAGACTCATTCCAAAATATACAAATAACTCTTAGAAGTTAAGTGTAAGAAAGCAAGCAACTCACTTTAAAAATGGTCAAATATTTCAAAATACATCTCAACAAAGAAGATAGGCAGATGCAAATAGTGTCTGAAAACATGTTCAATATTTTTGTTGTATTAAAAATAAAAATTAAAATAACAATAAAGTACCACTCCATACCTATTTGACTAGAATCCAAAAGCCAACAAGATTAAACACTGGTAAGGAATCCAAGCAACAAGAACGTTTATTGTTCATGGGAATGCAAAATGACACAGCCGTCGTGGAATGCAGTTTGTTAGTTTACAAAGCTAAACATTGCCTTACCATTTAGTCCAGCAATCAGGTCCCTAGGTATTTACCTGCCTAATGAGTAAACTTATGTCCACACAAAAACCTTAACATGAATATTTATAGCACCAGTATTTATAATCACCAAAACCTGGAAGCAACTTCAGTAGGTGTATGGATAAACAACCCGTGGCACATCCGTGGAATGGAATGTTTTTGGCCATAACATTAAGTGAACAATCAACTTACAAAAATATGTGAATGATTCTTAAATGTATATTAAATGTATACTGCAAAGCAAAAGAGGCCAATCAGTGAAAGTATGTCTGTGTGTGTGTGTGTGTGTGTGTGTGTGTGTGTGTGTGTGTGTATGATTCTTATGATTTCTAGGAAAGGTAAATTAAACAGATATAGAGGGCAAAATGATCAGTGGATGCTAAAGGATTGGGCATATGGAGGATAGGTGAAGCACAGGAGAATTTTAGGACAGTATATCTATTCTGTATGTTACTATAAAGGTGGATAAATGGCAAATTGCATTTGTCAAAACCAATAGAATGTTATAGCAGAAACAGTCCACTTGAATCTAACAAAATTCATTGAGGAGGTCAGAGGATTCCAGAAAGGAATGTAGAATATGACAAAAGAATCTAATGAAATATTACTAATGCATAAAACAAACTTAAGGGAGTCAGAGGGCAAGGTGCTGTACAAGTAATTTCTGAAATGAGTGGAGTCTAGAAGTCAAAAAGTAAAAGAAATTGTATGGAAATACTATACTCTAGTTGGAAAATATGTTTATTATGGAGATAAAGGATAATAGTTTTCATACCACATTTGTGCTGAAATCGAACAATCAAATGACTAAATGGTGGATGGCAGAAGCTGGGTTCCTCACTGTTGAAGTGGGAGGTTACAAATAAGCAAGATAATAAAGCCAGAATGATACATGTGTGATGGATTACAGTTGGAGACATCAGTAATAACCTTATTCTTAGCTTAACATGTCCACAATATATGCATCAATATGAATCTTTACCTATTCCTATTACAATCCATTGTGTATATATGGATCTATATAATCTGTATATGAATGTCTATAAATATACAATCCACACATGTGTTCATATATGTGCACGTATTTCTTTGCTCGGTTGGCTGAAAGGACCTAGAAATAAAGACTTGAAATATTAAGGAATATATGTAGTGTCAAGATCTTGGTTTCTAATACCATTACCAGTGAAGGGAACCACTTTCCTTAGAAAAATGGCTGATACTAGGGCTAGGGCAGTGTCTTAGTCTGTTTCGTGATTATATCTGTCGTGGGCACATGTGTGATAGAACATCTGAGACTGGGTAATTTACAAAAAGAGAAATTTATTCTCAGGGTTTTAGAGGCTGGGATGTTCAAGATCAAGGCACCAGCATCTCGTATGGGCCTTGTACCTGTTTCCTGACCGGGGAAAAGCATGGAAGAGAGAGAAAGAGTGAACCCCCACCCCCACCCGTTTTTTAATAGCATAATTAATCCATTTCTGAGAGAGGAGCCCTCATAACTTAAGCACCTCTCATTACGCCCCACCTCCCAATACTGTTGCATTAGGCATTAAGTTTCCAATGCAAGAATTTAGGAAAGGACAAATATATTTAAACCATAGCAGGCAGGAAATAAGCAAGATGAGCCTTTAGCATTTTAAAGGGCCAGAAAGTAAAGAGAGAGCCAATACAGAAAACATGTCAAAGGGACAAAGAAGCTAACTGAAAGAGTACTCAGCCGATCTGAAATAATTTGAGCAACAAAATATGGTTTAATTATAATCCGAAGTATAAAATAAACATCTATGAGTTCATGCTGACATAAATTAATGTGAGATAAAAAATAAACAAGAAAGAAGAGAAAATTTTCAAGTGAAGAAAAATTTCAGATAACTTCTGTAGATACTTTATCTTCAAGGAGGAAGAGCATAACTCCCCACTCCTTAACTGTGGACTGAACACAATGACTTCCTTCTAAAAGTACAGTTTGGAAAGTGAAGACAAGAGTAACTTGACATTTAAGAAACATAATTAACACTACCTCAGCCAAGTAATCAAGGTCAAAATCAACACATAAGTCATATAGATAGTACGAACTCTTGATATGATGTCATGAAAATAGAGTTTTACCTTTCTGTTCTCCCTCCTAAAAACCTGTAGGCCCAATCTAATCAATCAGGCAAGATTCTATAAATGATCTAATCTTATTATAATTCCTCAAAACTGTCAAGGTCATCAGAAGCAAGAAAAGTCTGAGAAACTGTCACAGCCTATGGAGTCTAAAAAGCCGAGACTACTAAATGTGATGTGGTGTTATCTTTTATAGGACCTTGGAACAGAAATGGGACGTGGGGAAAAATTTAAGAAATTCTGAATATAGCATGGACTTCAGTTAATAATAATCCTTATACATGTGCCAATATAGGTTCATTAGCCATAATAAATACACCATGTTAATGTGAGATGTTAATAAAAGGGGAAACTAGTTGCAAGGTATATGAAAACTATCGGTCCTATCTTGGCAATTTTTGTACTATCTTCATAAGAAATATTTTAAAATAAAATGTTTATTAGAAAGAGAGAAAAGAGAGGAAGGAAGAAAGGAGAAAAGAAAGAACGCAATGGAAGGAAGGGAAGGAAGGAAGGAAAGAAAGAAGAAAAAAGATGGAAGAAAAAAGAAGGAAGGGAGGGGGGAGAGCAATCATCATGGCAAAAGACTTACATCTTAGACTATGAAAATTCAGTCTAGAGGGATTTTAATGTTTTTAGCAGACACAATAGAAGCTTACTAGTGAGTGGTTTGTGGAATAAACCTTATTCTTCCTTTTAATTATTTATGGAATGTTCCCTTTTCCAGTCTCTTAGAACCTCTTTGTCTTTACATGAATGAAAGATCAATGGCAGTTATCTAATTTAGACATTCTCTTGAGACCCTGGTGTGTACTTGAGATCTGTCAAAAGGTTTGAACTCATGCAAAGCAAATACGTGTACTCTTACAATCTTTTTACCCATCATGAGTGTATTTACTTTGCTTTCAGTAATGTTCACTCTACTCTTTACAGTCCAAAGATTATTCTTCTAGACAGAGAAGAAAAAAGCAAAATAAGAGTCAAGGAGTTTTATTGCACCCGTATAGCGCAATGATGCTTTGTTAGTTTGTGTGATTCCTTAAATGTACCTAAAAGGTACATGTATATGCATGGACATGGATGTCTATGTATGAAAACATTTTGTTTTCTGAAACATTAAATTACCTCAGTGTCTTAATCTGTTTGTGCTGTTATTAATATAAAGGAATAATGAGACTTGGTAATTTATAAATAAAAAAGGTTTACTTTGCTCATGATTGTGCTGGCTGGAAGATCAAGAATCTGATGAAATCCTTAGGCTGTTTCCACTCGTGGTGAAAGGCGAAGGGGAGTCCACGTGTGCAGAGATCACGTAGTGACAGAGGAAGGGAGAGAAGCAGCAGGCTTTTTCTTAAACAACCAGCTCTCCTAGGAACGAATAAAGAGATAACTCACTTGCTCCTCTTCAGAGGGAAGCACTAATCTGTTAGTGAGGGCTCTACCTTCATGATCCAAGCACCTCCAACCATGCTTCACCTCCAACATTGTGGATCAAATTCCAACATGAGCTTTGGATGGGACAAATATTCAAGCCATAGCACTTGGACATAAATGATGAGGCATTTCTTAAATGTACATGTTACCCATCTACATTTAGCATTGCACATCAAATATCTCGGTATGACCTTTTAAGAATTTGATCTTAAAGAAAATTTACTACTTCTTTATCACTATCACCATCATCATCATCATCATCATCATCATCATTTCTCATTATAATACTATAGGGTAATTTCCAGAATGAAGTCATATTACATATCACCTAATGAGTTGTTTCTAAAGTCAGATCATAGAGTCAAAATCAGGTACATTTCACCAATAATGCAGATTACATATGGTTTTTTTGTTCACTATTTCTTGAAGCATCTACCAAACCAGATTTCCCCTTCAACATTACAAAGAATTGATGCCATTGTGAATAAAGCCATTGGCTTGTGGGAATAAGCCAATTGTATTTAAACAAAAACTCCTTAGTAACTCTTGTACTGTATGAAGTTGAAGGATTTAAATTAAATACCATGACATTCTTTTCCCCAATTTTCAGAAAATAAAACCGGGACTTTGTGAGGCTATGGAACCTCAACCAACTAAATAAGGTTATACAACCATATGTGTGTGTGTATATATGTCATTATATGTTACACATTTATATGAATGCCTATATTATATATATATATGTATGTATAAAACACTTGTACACACACACATATATATGGCTAAATAAGGGTATTTGTATACTAGGAAACTTTAAAAAGTTCATGAAAAATGTGTATTATGAAAAAAATTGAAAATAATATTGGTTTTGAAATAAACAAAAATTCATGCCAACTTGTAATAACATATCTGAGCAGAATCTAATTTTTGGTACTAAGAAAGATAAAATATAAGAATGAAAAGAGCTCCTATCAGAGTGATAAAAATCCTGCTAAAATTGAAGCAAAGGCAGATATCAAATTTATGATGAAGCTTGAGTGGAAGAATGGTGAATCACCAATGCTTTATGAAAAGTTTATAGGAACAATGACACATTTTAAAAATGAGTAATTCATTTTAAGAAGGGACAAGAGAATGTTGAAGATGAAAGTCACATCAGTACATCATCCACATCAGCACATCATCACCCACATCAGCACGTCATCCACATCAGCACATCAGCCACATCAGCACGTCAGCCACATCAGCACGTCATCCACATCAGTACGTCATCCACATCAGTACATCATCCACATCAGTACATCATCACCCACATCAGCACGTCATCCACATCAGTACGTCATCCACATCAGTACATCATCCACATCAGTACATCATCACCCACATCAGCACGTCATCCACATCAGCACGTCAGCCACATCAGTACATCATCCACATCAGTACATCATCACCCACATCAGCACGTCATCCACATCAGCACATCAGCCACATCAGCACGTCAGCCACATCAGCACGTCATCCACATCAGTACATCATCCACATCAGTACATCATCACCCACATCAGCACGTCATCCACATCAGCACGTCAGCCACGTCAGCACGTCATCCACATCAGTACGTCATCCACATCAGTACATCATCCACATCAGTACATCATCACCCACATCAGCACGTCATCCACATCAGCACGTCAGCCACATCAGTACATCATCCACATCAGTACATCATCATCCACATCAGCACGTCAGCCACATCAGCACGTCAGCCACATCAGTACATCATCCACATCAGTACATCATCACCCACATCAGCACGTCATCCACATCGGCACGTCAGCCACATCAGTACATCATCCACATCAGTACATCATCACCCACATCAGCACGTCAGCCACATCAGCACGTCATCCACATCAGTACATCATCCACATCAGTACATCATCACCCACATCAGCACGTCATCCACATCAGCACATCAGCCACATCAGCACGTCAGCCACATCAGTACATCATCCACATCAGTACATCATCATCCACATCAGCACATCAGCCACATCAGCACGTCAGCCACATCAGTACATCATCCACATCAGTACATCATCCACATCAGTACATCATCATCCACATCAGCACGTCATCCACATCAGTACATCATCCACATCAGTACATCATCACCCACATCAGCACGTCATCCACATCAGCACATCAGCCACATCAGTACATCATCATCCACATCAGCACATCAGCCACATCAGTACATCATCCACATCAGTACATCATCACCCACATCAGCACGTCAGCCACATCAGTACATCATCCACATCAGTACATCATCATCCACATCAGCACATCAGCCACATCAGCACGTCAGCCACATCAGTACATCATCCACATCAGTACATCATCCACATCAGTACATCATCATCCACATCAGCACGTCAGCCACATCAGCACGTCAGCCACATCAGTACATCATCCACATCAGTACATCATCACCCACATCAGCACGTCATCCACATCAGCACATCATCCACATCAGCACGTCATCCACATCAGCACGTCAGCCACATCAGTACATCATCCACATCAGTACATCATCACCCACATCAGCACGTCATCCACATCAGCACGTCAGCCACATCAGTACATCATCACCCACATCAGCACGTCATCCACATCAGCACATCATCCACATCAGCACGTCATCCACATCAGCACGTCAGCCACATCAGTACATCATCCACATCAGTACGTCATCCACATCAGTACATCATCACCCACATCAGCACGTCATCCACATCAGCACGTCATCCACATCAGTACGTCATCCACATCAGCACGTCATCCACATCAGCACGTCATCCACATCAGTACGTCAGCCACATCAGCACGTCATCCACATCAGTACATCATCACCCACATCAGCACGTCATCCACATCAGCACGTCATCCACATCAGTACGTCATCCACATCAGTACATCATCCACATCAGTACATCATCATCCACATCAGCACGTCATCCACATCAGCACGTCATCCACATCAGCACGTCAGCCACATCAGCACGTCATCCACATCAGTACGTCATCCACATCAGTACATCATCATCCACATCAGTACATCATCCACATCAGTACATCATCACCCACATCAGCACGTCATCCACATCAGCACATCAGCCACATCAGTACATCATCCACATCAGCACGTCAGCCACATCAGCACGTCATCCACATCAGTACGTCATCCACATCAGCACATCATCCACATCAGCACGTCAGCCACATCAGCACGTCATCCACATCAGTACGTCATCCACATCAGTACGTCATCCACATCAGTACATCATCCACATCAGTACAGCATCACCCACATCAGCACATCATCACCCACATCAGCACGTCAGCCACATCAGCACGTCATCCACATCAGTACATCATCCACATCAGTACATCATCCAAATCAGTACGCAAGAAAAAAGTTAATTTTGCTCATGCCTGTATTAGTCAAGCTTCTCTAGAGGGACAGAATATATATATATGTATATATTAGTTTATTGAGGAGTATTGACTCACACAATCACAAGGTGAGGTGTGAGTCAATACTCCTTGCAGAAGCTGTCTGCAAGCTGAGGAGCAAGGAAGCCAGTCTGAGCCCCCAAACCTCAAAAGTAGGGAAGGTGACAGTGCACCCTTCAGTCTGTGGTCAAACGTCCGAGAGTCCCAAAGCTGAAGAACTTGGAGTCCAATGTTTGAGGGCAGGAAGCATCCATCATGGGAGAAAGATGTAGTCTAGAAGACTAATCCAGTCTAGTCTTTCCACGTTCTTCTTCCTGCTTTTATTCTGACTGCACTGGCAGCTGATTAGTTTGTGCCCACCCAGATTGAGGGTCTGTCTGCCTTTCCCAGTCCATTGACTCAAATGTTAATCTCCTTTGGCAACAACCTCCTAGACACACTCAGGAACAATACTTTGCATCCTTCAATCAAGTTGACGCTTAATATTAACCATCACAATGCCTTGAGGAAGGCATAACAGCATAAACAGACAACACTATACATATCTTAACTGGTTCGGGATCTCACAATTCTGACTACAAAATTATCGTTGAACAAATTTTTCACTTGATGGGTGCCAAAACTATTGCACCAGATCAGGTGCAGACCAGAACAGAGCTTTCAATGAAAATTTTAAACCAGTAAGATCAAAATCCCGAAGAATTTCTTCAAAAACTTTTAAAAGGAGATGAAACTTGGCTTTGCCAGTGTGATCCCAAGACAAAGCACAGTCGAAGCAATGTCTACCAAGTGGTGGACATGGATTTGTCAAGAGGGAAGAACTTGGCAACAATTCTTTAAGATGCTCAAGGCATTTTGCTTGTTGACTTTCTGGAGGGCCAACAAATGGCAATATCTGCTTATTATGCATGTTGTAAAAAAGTTAGCCAAAGCTTTAGCAGGAAAACTCCCAAGAAAGTCCTTTACCAGACAGTCCATCACCGCAAAAGCGTGCCTGCTCCTTTCTCTCATCAAGCAAGGGCAAATCTTTGAGAGTCTTAATAGAAAATGATGAGGCATCCATCATACTTTCCTGATTGTGCTGCTTCTGACTTATTTTTGTTTCCTAATCTTAAAAAGCTACAAGGGCACCCATTTTTTTTTTCAGATATTTTAATGTAAAAGTGACTGTACTGACAAGGTTAAATTCCCAGGACTCTCAGTTCTTAGGGATGAACTAAATGGCTGAGATGATGGCTTATAAAAGTGTCTTGAACTTGATAGGTCTTATGTTGAGAAATAAACTTTGTAATTTTTGTATTTTATTTTTCACAACCTTTTTGAAATTCCTTTATATAAATATATATAAACTTATATACACGCACACATGCTGTAAGTTGTCAAAGTTCCAGTTTCTATATTTGTGTGTACATGTATGTGTGTAAATAGAAATTCAGGCTGTCTGACTCTGCTCTGCCACTGTGAAGTAACAGACAATAATTTTTTTTTTTAATGATACAGTGAGTGAGGAACAGACTATCATGGAGCCAGAAGTGGTCCTTAGTGCAGGGTGGGGACAGGGAAAACATCTGGATTCTGGTCTCCTGACGAGGCTAGCCCTGTTCTGAGGAATTCTGACTTGGTAGCTCTGTTGACTAATGCCCAGGATCTGTGCCCTTTGAATATGCCAGGATTCTTCTGAAGGACTTCTCTGTTTATAACCCCCTTGAAAGGAGACAGATCCCTGCTTCCCCACCTTTGAAGTCATCATTCCTCTTCAACTCACCACTAGGATCTGTGGGGTCTTTGAACCTTCAGTTTCCTTGTCTGTAGAATGAGAGATGAAGAAAATTCCTTAGAGAGGTATTTAAAGGAATAGTGCTGTGTGTGTAAGCTGCCTTGTGTGGTATCCGGCTCCTACGAAGTATTAAAGGAGGAAAAAAGAAGATCTTTAAAGATTTTGAGAGAAAGAGGATACTGGAAATTGGGATGAGCAGGAGGGCTTCCCAGAGGAGCAAAATTGGTGGTAAGACCTAAGAAAAATGGCCCATGTTTGAGTGCTTTAGGGGGCATAATTGAAGAGAAGGCAGTGGCTTGGGCTGTAGGAGCAGAAAAAATGTTGGGGTCTTAATAACCAAGGATGACCCAGACTTCCTGCTCACAAGTATGTCTTGCTAGCATCTCTCCATCACTCCCACATGCTGACAGCTGATAAAGGAATGCAGGAAAGAATGCTGACCTGCTCAGTATCCCCTGGTGAGGAGACAAGAGACATGTGCTATGAAACCGTGTTTCAGGGGGCAGGGTCCACAGGACAATAATTTGGGGAAGCTATTTTAAGAAGGGCACACATCTCTAAATGTGAAGAAGAAGAAAGCAAAGAGGACGAGATCAGTTAGAAAGGAGATGAATTAGAGACGGAGGATGCTGAGAGAAAAACACAATTGCAAAAGGGGCAAAGAATGGGGACGGGGGGATCCAGGGGCATCTTCACAATCAGAAAGCAAAACTCGTGGGCACTGTGTATTAAGGGACCGTAGTCCCTTAAAAGATTTCTGAATCTGACAATCAGTGACCAACATCCTTAGTACCTGAGTCTAGATACAACAGAACTCAGGCAAAAGGCCTCTCCTGGCCGCTTGTATTTATAATCAGATATGCCGGGAGCCTCCAGGGATAGCGACAGTAATCTGCCAGCTGAGAGTCTCAAGCCGTGTGACTGAGACAGCAGTTCAGGAGTCTCTTCTAGGGAACAGCAGGCCTTTTATTAACTCAAAATCAGCCTGGAAAAAATGTCCTTTAGCTAGAGTTATGGAGGTGTCAACAGCTTAACAAGCAACTATAACAGACACAAAGTTGTAAGTCTAGCGCTCCTGTTTGAAAACCTGCTACGTATTAGCTAAATGAGCGAATCTTTACTACCTTCCCGAGTCCCAATTTTCTTATTTTTAAAATGGAGATAACACCTGCATCTCAGGGTTGTTAAAAGGTTTACATAAGATGAGTGTAACAAGAGCAGAATGTCATCCGACTACTGAATGCTCAATGAACATAACCATTAGTAGTTTTAGCACAATGATTACTTATAATATCCTTAGAATTAAAACTAGCACTGCTTTTTTCTTGCCTACATTTGTCTTTGTCTTCTATGTATTTGTGAAGCATTTCTTAAAATACTCATCTGTTTTTTCTCTGGAACAAGAATATGAAACAACAGAATTCACATTTGCCATTTTATAGCAGACTTATTTCTGTTATACTAGGGGTCTCCAGGTCTTTCTCTCTCCCTTCTCTCCTTCTCTCCTTTCAGTGGTGAGAAAACTGGGAGTAAGGCAGACAAGTCAGGGCACTGAAGCAAGAAAAGCTGGATTTAGACCAGAAAACAAAACACCTTCCAAACAAGCCATTCAACATCAAAAACGCTTCTTAGCATTCTCGTAGAGAAAACTTTTTTAAGAATTTACTCCTTTGTTCTTCTCTCCAGATCTGAATTTTCCATCACAGTTCCATTGCCATTTTATATAAAGTTCTGACACCAAAATACGGGATCATTTATGAGGCCATTTTATGGCTAAAAAATGACTAAAAAAGAATTAATCGCTCATTTTGATTTAGTCTTCTCTCCTGCCCAGTAATGACTTTGGATGCCATCCTATTGACCTTCTCTGCTTTTGTTGCCATCAAAATTGATACAGTATGCAAGGTCATAAATTTGCTTTCGCTGGCTTTCAGTTCATTGCCAGATTGAACGCTCCCCCTGCAAACTGGGTGATAATGAAGTTATGGGTGAGGCAGCCTCCTTTAATCAGCAATCATTACAGTGGGGACCAGCTTTAAAGTAAATGACAAATCGGCAGCCTCTGAGCCAGTGGTGTTTGGTAAGTTATTGATCGAGAAGCAGCCTTAGAAACTAAAACTTTACCTGGAGCTCCATCGGCAATGAGAACCAGCTGCTAAACAACAGGTTCAACCCATTTTCTTAATAAGGTTAATTTCCAGCAGGATCTGAGTGAATACCAGTAATTTGGTTCCTCATGGAAGTGGCTCCTATGCAATTCCAAAAGTACATTATACACAAAAAGGACCATACGGCGTATACACATTCATTTTACAGATAATAATCCTGAGCATCTACTTACCCTTCACCAACTTAAGAAATAGAGTATTCTTGTATCTCAAAGCATCCACACCCCTCACTCTTGGATGTAACCACAAATGTGATTTTTATGATAATACTGTCTTTTCATTATATTTTATCACTTGTAGATATATTCATGAATAATATATTGCTTTATATTTGGGTTTTAAAATTTAATTACAAATGTAATTTGACTTCATAATCGAAATCAATATTATCTTTTGTGTGTTCTACTTTTATTTGAAATCTGTTTTTTGAGACTCACTAACAGTATGCAAATGACTGATTCATTCACATTTACTGTTGTGTAATAGTCCATTATTTGAATAAACCACAATTCATGTATCCTTTTACTGCTGAAGGACCTTTTCAGGTTTTGTGTTTGTTCATTTTATTATGATTTAAAAGCTACCATAAGCTTGTTCCTGCACATCTGTCAGATTGCACAGGCAAAAGTGTGAATGAATATACCCAAGAGCAGAGTTTCTGATTCTTAGGGGACGCTGAGCTTTACTGCATAGTGCTGGTTTACACCAAGCTGGTTTATAACCGTTTTCACACTTATGAACAAGAGATTCCACTGCTCCCTGTGATTCAAAATGCTTAGCATTTTATGGCTTTAAAAAATTTGGATAAATGTGGTAGATGTGAAGTTGTATCTGATTTTGGCTTTAGTTGGTTTTAATTGCAATTTCAAAAAACTGAAGAGATTGGGCATCTTTTTATTCATTTATAAGCCATTTGTATTTTCTCACCTACACAATATTTATTTACGTTTCTTCCATTTTGGTACTACGTTGTTTGTCTAGTTGATTTCTCATTGATTTCTAGAAATCTTTAAATATATTTTGGATACTAAGACTTCGTCAATTATACTGTGTCAGTTATATATATATTGCAAATATTCTTTGTGGCTTGTCTTTGCACTTTTTGTGGTACCTTTTTAATAAACAGGGATTTTTTTTTTCTTATTAATTAAAGGGCCATGTGATTTCAAGTTTAGTAACCAGTCCAAGACTTGAATATCAATCCTAAAGTATTGTTTGCCTTGTTAGTGGTGGTAAAAAACACATAACATTGAATTTATCATCTTAACCATTAAGGATCTAATTCAGGAGTGTTACCTATATTCACATTGTTGTGCAGCTGATCTCTAGAAATGTTTCCTTATGTAACATTGAATCTTTATATGGCCTGAGCCCTAAGCCCCTGTACCTTCCCCCACTCAGCCCTTGGTAACTTCTTTTCTATTTGCTGTCTCTATGATTTTTTTTTTTTTTTTTTTTTGACTACTTAAGGTACTTTATATGTGTAGAATCAGACAGTGTCAATCCTTTTGTGACTGGCTTCTTTTGCTTAGCCTAGTGGCCTCAAGTCTTATGCATGTTCTAGCATGTGACAAAATTTCCTTCCTTTTAAGGCTGCAGAAGACTCTTTTGTATGTATATATCACATTTTCTTCAGTCCTTCATCTCTCCATGACATTTAGGTTGCTTCCATTTCTTGTCTGTTGTGGCTCGTGTTTTCATGAACATAGGTGTGCAAATATCTCTTCCAGATCCTGCTTTAGATTATTTTGGATATATATATCCAGAAGTGGCATTACTGGATGATGTGGTTATTTTGTTTTTAATCTTTTGAGGAAACTTGGTACTGTTTTCCATAACGGCGACACCATATATATTCTCAACAACAGTGTACAAGGTATTTTCTCATAGTTCTGGAGAACAGAAAGTTATAGAGGAATCATGGCTCTGATGACAGCTTGAAATTTGACATCTGTTCTCCAGCAATGCCACAATGCAGAAGGAAAACATCATATGATGACCAGTGTAGCGCCAGTCTTGGAATAATGTCAAATTTCAAGCTGTCATCAGAGCCATGATTCCCCTATAACTTTGAGGGGAATCCTTACTAGCCTATTCTTAGCATGTGGTACTGGCTCTAAAAACTTTACATTTCTTTCTTGGCCAAGACTGGCGCTACATTGGTCATCATATGATGTTTTCCTTCTGCATATGTCTCTGTGTCTCATCTCCTTTTCCTGTAAGGACACCAGCAACATTGGAAGAAAGCCCACCCTAAAGGCTGCATCTTGACTGGATTATAGCTGAAAAGACCCTGTTGCCAAACAAGGTCACATTCATACATAACGGGGAATAGGACTTCAATATGTCATTCTGAAGAACACAATTCAACCCATACCAGGAGCACTGTTTATACTTACATTTTCTGTGGTATCAAGAAATGCAAATGACTTCTGCATATTAATTTCAAATGCAGTAAACTTGCTCAATTCCCTTATAAATTCTAATGATTAATAGATTCTACGTAAGACATGTTATCACCTACAAATAATAATTTTTCCCTCTTTTAGCTTTGCTGTTCCTTGACTTACTGTATTGTTTAAGAATTGTATTTTAAAAAGAAAAATAATAATGAGGGTCTTTATCTTCTCCTTGATCATTAGGAAAATGGTTCCAACACTTTGCCATTAAGTACACTACTTGCTGTAAGTTTTTCATTTGTTTAGATATTAATCTGAGTAATTATTATTTATCTAATTAGTATTATTTATCTAACTATTAAGAAGTGCTTTTAAAATTCCTAGTTCATTAAAAGAATAATTTTTGGAAATTCATAACAGGTTTTATATTTTATGAAGCACTTTTTTACATATGTTGAAATAAACATAGAGTTTTCTCCTTTAATCAGTTAATATAGTAAATTATAATCATTTTTTAAATAATAATGAAACTGGAAAAGTTCCCTTATCCCCCTCACAGGGCGTGCAATGGGGGTGTGGCTTGCTTCCTCAGTGCTCGGCTGCTCAAACCTCTAGGGGAGCATACAGAAGGGCAGGCTGTAGGGCTCCACCCCACAGCAGTGTCTAGGAGTGAATGTTCACAGCTGAAGCCCCAGTGGGTGTGTATTACACCGTCCTCTGTTAGTTTAGCCTTAGTCAGCTTAAATAGACTCCCTGTCTTATGGCAAGGACAGAGGGCTTTCTGTGTCCCGGGGGTCTGACCTTGGTGAACTGCAAGAATCGGATCACACGTGGGCTTGGAGAATGAGTGCAAAGTTTTATTGAACGGAAGTAGCTCTCAGCAGATGGGGAGCCAGAAGGGAGATGTTTTTTTTTTCCTGGAGTCAGACTACTCCCTCGCCTGGGCTCTCCTCTCACTGCCCCAGCCAAACTCAGCCTCTCCTTCTGCTGGTCGGTGGCCTGCCAGCATGCCAGGGCCTGCTTCTGTGCTCCTCCAGACATCCAGCCACCCGGGTGTTCCTCCACGGATGTGCTGCTCTCCGCCTCCAGATCTCTGTGTGTCTTCGTCCATAGATCTGCTCCTCTGGAGGTCCAGCAGTTTGTGTGCCTACCTGCTAGGGTCTGGGGCGGTTTATAGGCACAGGATGAGGGTGTGGCAGGCCAGGGCGATCTTGGGAAACGCAACATTTGGGCAGGATATGCCTATCCTCACCCAGGTCCATGGGGGTGGAGCCCTAGACAGGGACCACGCCCTCCTCTACCCAGCGCCTCCCTTCCCCACTTCGGTATCAGTTAAAGGGACCACACGCTTTCCTTCCCAGCACTCCCGCGTCAATAATTCCTGCTTCCCTGGTTAAATGCAGCTTGGCTTAGTTGTCTCCTAATATTCTGTGGGGTTTTTTGTTTTGGGTTTTCTTGGTTGCTATTTTGGGGTTTTGTTTGTTTTTCTTTTTTTTTTTTCATGTTTGCTCTTAAGTGAATTGGCTTTACTTTTGTTACTAAGGATTTGGGGGTCAGCATAATACAAGCTCTATTTTAAAATGAGCTTAAATTTTCTTTTCTTTGTCTCTAGTACTCCGAGATTGACATTGTTTTTTTCTTAAATGTTTTACAGAATATCGGTAAACTCTTTTGGGCCTAGAATTGCCTTGTGTGTGTGGAGGAAGGTTTCAACTTAAGGATTCATCATTTAAATAGTTTTAAAAATAAATTTTCTATGACTTTTGTCTTACTTCTGACACAAAATTTGTATTGTTAGCAGTTTATTGCATAAAATTTTCAGATTTGCTAGGTTATCCCGCGACACTCTTTGTAGCATCTAATCTGTATGTCTCCTTTTTCATTCTTGATATTGGCTATTTGTGCCTTAAATCTCTTCCTTGTTTAGTCATGCCATACATTTATGCATTTCATTTGTCCTTTCAAGTGACCACATTTAGGTTTTGTTAATCTTCTCCTTTTAACTTTTCTCATATGAAATTCACTCTCATCTTATTATTTATTTTATTTTTGTTAGGATCTATTTGTCTTAGCTTTTATTTTTCAACCTTTTTCTTTTACAATGAAATTTATTGCAGAAGTGAAGTTATTGCTGTCTAAGCAGAGCTTCTCATTTTTCACAAGTTTTGGTTACAGCATTTTTATTTTCATCTAGTGCAAGAGACTTTCTAATTTACCTTTGATGCATAAGCTTTTTAGAAGTTTGCTTTTTAATTTCCAAATACATATGTATGTCATCTTTATTTCTATTGTCTTTTAATTATTTATTTTTAACTCAATTACATTGTAGTCAGAAAATATGGTTCTTATAATGCAAATCTTCAAAATGTTTTGAGAGTTAAAGTACATAGAACTTTTTGAAAAATAATTAATATGTTTATAAAAAATATATTTTCCAGTTATTGTGTAAAATATTTTATGTATGTTTGTTAAAGGTTATTTTCCTACTCAAAACCTCAAACTCCCTTCTTCTTTTATTTCTTTTTTCTTTTTTCCTTTCTTTTTTTCTTTTAGTCACCCTGAGGAATAACTTACAGAAAATGTATTTGTTTAAAACTCATTACATAAATTTTTAAATTATCTTTTGTAGCTTAACATATAATTAATATGTTCTACATCCCAAGCCTTCCTTTTAGATATATCAAGGTGTGAATAGTTATATCTTCTGGCTAAATTGAATGTATGTAATAAACTCACTTACTTTAATCACAGTTTTAAAAAACACCTAGCTTATCTATAGCTACACCACTTTTCCTTTGATTGATATTTCCTGGCATGCTTTCCTATTCTTTAACTCTTTACATCATTCTTTTGGTTTTGTCTTGAGAACAATACGTATCTTGTTTTGCTTTTATTTTTGTTCATCCTGGAATATAGTTGTATTTTAACTGAAAATTTGGTTTAACTTTTTAATTATTATTATTGCTATATTCGTATCTATCTCTAACATTAAGTGCTTTATTTCAACCTGGTTTTAAAGTTTTCTTTACATTTGATTTTCACTTTTTGATTGTTACAACCTTCTTTTTATCCTTATTCTTGTTATTTGCTTTTTTTGGAAGTTACATGTCCTTTATTTATTCTTTTAATGGATAGCCTAATTTTTAAAAAGATATATAACAGTATAAAATTAATCAAAATTTTTATTTTCTTTTCAGTAGAGTCTTAAAATATTTTAATTTTCATTACTCCTTTTACTTCAGATTACATTATTTTCCATGTTTTTTTCTTCTTAACTTTTGTCACCACCCCTACCACATACATGTACATTAGGAATTACTGTTTCTAATACATCAATGAATGCTTAGATTATATTCTATATACATTAATATATTTAACTATGTATAATGTAGTAATGCCTCATATAATATGTTAATATCTATACCCATAATGCCCTTCAAATTCTATTTTAAATCTTTTGAGATTCTTTTATTTCTGCCAAACATATGTCTTTTTAATTCTTTTACAAAAATTTATTGATGGTAAAGTATTTTTTTCCCAAAAGTATTGTTTTCATTTTTATTCTAAAAAACCATGCAGTACATGGAATTCTGGGATATAAATTATTTAATTCTAGCACATTAGAGATGATATTTCCTTCTTCTCTGGCATTAATAGTTGTTTTTAAGAAACCAGATCACTAAATAATGTTTTCTTGTGGTTGATACATCTTTTCTCTGTGGCTGCTTTTAAATATTTTGACTGTATTTGGTGCACTGCAGTCTTACTATGATGTGGCTAAGAGTAGATTTTTTTAATTTTCTATTTTTCTGTTTGGAATTTATTGGGTTTCCAGAAGTTGAGTTCAGTGGAATGAATAAAATGAGATATACGGCACAATAGCATATTATAAAAAGAAATAAATTCATTATACACAGAGTAACATAAATGAAAATTGAAAAAAAGGTAAGAAAAAAATCCCTAAAATATATAATGCAATAGCATTTAAACGTTTTAAGAATTTACCACCCAAGATAATATAAAATCATGAATAGTTACAAGCAAAGATGTACAAAACCAACACTTAAGAATAGTCACTTCTGATGTTGGTAGAAAGGGGAATAGGAGTGTGGAATAAAGACAAAGCTCAGACGCACACCAAATAAAGGAAACAAAAAATAAACAAATTAATAAAGGGGTTTTGTATTGACCAATCTGATAACGTACACTTAGCTGAGAAGTATTACTTACTTAAACCTCTATATCTGAGGCCGAAAGTGTATGTACGCATAAGTACGTGTGTGTATCCCTTCAGCCTGTACATTCCTTAACCAAAATCTTTAATTTCAATGTACTCAAGTTATTAATTTATGACTTACACTGCATTTCTCAAATTCTCTAAAACGTCCTTCCTAACTTTTCATTCAAAATTATATTCTCCTGTATTTTCTTGTATTAAACATACACACACACACACACACACACACACACACACACACACACACTATACAAATGCAAATTTGTATATATTTTTCATAATTAAGTCTCTAATCCACCTGGTGTACAACTTTGTATGTGGTATTAAGTGAGATCTTATTCTGGTTTTCCACTGCCACCAACAGTAGTAACTTCCTGGTCAAGTCTCCCTTTTTTTAAGGGTCTACTGTGCCTTTATATTTCTCCCCATCATGTCCTTTCAGGTACAGGCTCCAGTTGAAAACTGCTCTAGAGCAGCTTATATCTCACAGAAAGATGTTTCCTTCAGCCTGAATTATTTTTATGATAGCCATAATTGAAATGCAAATAATACAGAAAATAATCATACACTAGCCTTGAGCAACTTCTCAGAGTACAAGATTTTGGCATAATCAAGTCTATGATATTTCACTAGTATCCAGATAAAAATTGTAATAAAAATAATAGGCATAATGTCATATAGACACAATGGCAAGCCAGGAAGTTTTCCATCACAAAAGGAATATCCACCTCTGTTCCATTATCATTTTTATATTTTCAATGTATCTGTTCCCTCCATAAATCCAGATGATTCCTATTAGTTCCAGTATAGCTGCAATCAATATGCCCCATTCAGTACAGAAGTGGCCAGTGAGATGAACCACTAAATTCTACGCTGAACCACATAGGTGACTTCTCTCTCTTTCTCCTGTTTCTCTCTTTCTTTTTCTCCTTCCTCTCCTCCTCCTTCCTCTGGCAGATGGACCCCAGGCACACTATCCCTTCGTCTGTCAGAACTACTGTGCCTGTCTTTACATATCTAACACACTCCTCCGTGGTCTCAGCTTTAAAATTTACTTTGTCTGGTCTGTGGCGATTCTAAGCACTCATTAAACTCCCTGTGCTTGCCCCACGAGAGCATTCATCAACGGTGTGTAACTATTCCAGGGGATATGGGGACCATTGCTTTATGTTTGCCTGGAAGCATTTCTCTTTCCACTTCTAATACTAGACCCCTCCTCTCTGATCCTAGGCATGGCCCATATCCCTGGAAACAGTAGAGACTAAAGTCTGAGTCTCAGTGGTATCAATTAAAGCCTTTCCCTGAGACTGATGTGTGAATGTCTCTTTCTGTTGGCATCTTTAAATGAGAAGATAAAAACCCAGGTTATCATTGGCCACATTCACTGGTCAAGAAAAAGGCCCCTCTCTGCAGAACATGGCTGACAAGAACTACACAGAAATGAAAGAAGCAAAGAGGTTTCCAGAAGACTGTGAGTTCTTGATTCCAATCTCTGAGCTCTGCTTCAGGCAATTCTTCCTTTGATCCTTCCCAAGTTCTATAAATAGAAAATTCCACTTTTTCTTGTGTTAATGAATGGCTCTTTATCATGTGTAATAGAAATCTGGTGAATATACCTGATTATTCATCTGGGTGTCTCTCAGCTTGCGCTCAGCAGGATAGCAACATCAGCATTGCCTGAGAACTTACTAGACATCTAGTTCCCAGGCCCAACCACAGACCTACTCAGCTCAAGATCTCTGGGTAGGACCTGAGATTCTGCATTTGAACATGTCTTTCAGGAGTTCTTATGCATGCTAATGTTTGAGAAGAACTCAACTAATTTATAAAGTAAGAGAGACCCAATCACAACACTCAGCCTGTCCGACTAGTTTACAAATTCCGCAAGGATACTTTTCATCTCTTATTCAATCTTATACTTACCACCTAGAAAGTGCCTCGTCCACAAATTGGTTTTGGAGCATATTGAACAAGAAACACAAAGGCAGAGAAAGCAGGGTCGGATGACAAACCTCTTGCATTCAGAACAGAATCAGGTTTAAGCAAGGTGTTTGGGGACTTAGATCTGGGGATGAAAGGTCTAGAGATGAGACTTTGGGGTTGGAGATGGGAAAATGACACAGAATAAGAACAGGAACTCTGGGCAAGTTAACTGGCATTGAGACTCACGAGCATGGAATCCGGCCCATCCTCTTTCTCCTTGGAAGTGTGTTGTTAATACATTTTTCCTCATTAAAAGACAAACAAGAGAAACCTCTCCCTACAGCAGCAATTTCTCCTTCATTGGCTCCCACTGCCTGCACTGGGACCATCTTCACTTCACTACCCTAGTTGGACTCCTCCCCGCCCCCATAACATACACACGGTGGCAAAAGCACCCCATATTAAATTGCTTTTGCCAGATAAATGGGGTCTCTAGTTGGTACATCGACCTGAAATTTTGGGTCAGACAGAGGTTGGTGCATGAGGAATGGTGGGTGTTATTTTTTTGGAGGCTGCAGTGCCTGGTGTAGCAGGACCTGTCCTGGAGTCCCATCCAAACAAGGACAGGGGCAGATTACTTGCGGGCATCATGGAACCCAAGTTAGAGCAGAAAGGAGCTTCTTGATATAAAATATACCATATTATTGTGCCTACTTATTTGTTTACTTTATATTTTCCCTCTTTGGAATGTTAGCATGATAATGGCAGAGGTATTATTTATGTTATTTATTCTATATTCCTAAAATAGTGTATGAACAGAGAAAATGTCCAAGAATATTGAGTGAATAAAGGAATAAAACAGACATGGCATAGAGGAAGACATTGTAGGCAGAAAATGAGAGGCAATTAAGCCATATTTGAACCAATAATGGCATTTTTTTTTTGAGACAAAGCCTCTCTCTGTCACACAGGCTTGAGTGCAGTGATGCGATCTCGGCCTACTGCAACCTCCATCTCCTGGGTTCAAGCGATTCTCCTGCCTCAGCCTCCTCCAGTAGCTGGGATTACAGGCATGTGCCACCATGCCCAGCTAATTTTTTAAAAAATTTTTAGTAGAGATGGGGTTTCACCACATTGGCCAGGCTGGTCTCGAACTCCTGACCTCAAATGATGTGCCTGCCTTGGCCTCCCAAAGTGCTGAGATTACAGTCATGAGTCACCATACCCAGTCAATCACGACTTTTTTTAGGAAGTGTGCTGATTTGGACAAGCCATGGGGAGGGATTAGCTAAAGAGCCAAACCAGTGAGCCGTGTTCAGTGCTACCCGTCAGTGAGCCCAGTATGCTGGGCAAGCTGATAAATAATTGTGTCCTCCTTCCCTGATCTTGCCCACCAATTTCTACTTCTCATACTACTGTGGTATCCAGTCCCAGTACCTGTGGGCTCTTATCACCCTTATTGCATCTAACACCTGGCTTCACAGATCCTTCAATCCAGGCCATATAGACCCTCACACTCGGGTTTGCCTTCCTTTGGCACAGTCTCACACCCCTGACTCGTCCACTTACCACCACTATTAAAAACTATGTGGCCTCCCACAATTCTCTGTCCTCAGAGCTCGGAGAGGTGCTTCAGAGACAAGGACACTGAGGAGGCAAGAGGGCACAGTACAGTTTAAGATGCGTTCCCAGCTCATACAAAATTAGCATCTAATTGATAATTTATCTAAGGTCATTTGCTTCCAGTGTTATTTTGAAAAATCATACTTAAGAGAACCATAATTTGACCCAAAATGAATGCCTCAGCAGTGGAATCTTAAACCATTCACAGGCTGTTGAGACATTTTTGGAGTGGAGCTGGGTGATGGGGTGAGACAGGTGGTGCCCTGCAAATCACATCTGAAAAATGGCAATTCTTCACACCCCCCAGAAGTGTGATTTCCCTTCTGCTGCAGTCGTGGTTAGAGCTTTAGCATCAACCTAGTCCCAGCAAAACATGGATGTTTTCTCCCCTCCATAGAACACTGATCCACGTAATGTTTATGCGAACATCAGCACTTACCTTTCTATTCGGGATCATTCAGGGATACATAGAAAAAGAGACATGAAATAAACAGCACTCTAAGCATTATGCTGGAACTGAAGCATGACATTTTTCAATAGCTCTCCATCTTAATAGTTTCTATAAGGCACATCCCATCACATCGAGAGCTCGGCTTCATCATGCCCCATTACTGATGTTACAGTCTGGTTAAATGTACAACACTGTGCTTTCCTCTCTAGAGGTTACCTTTCTTCCATGTCTTCCTCTAGACTTAGATTTTTCCATCTCTGATAGTTGATTGATGGAATGAGAGTAAAGTTTATAGATAAAGAAATAGACATGAGGTCATTCATGAAGCCTGGGTCCACCAAGGTCGCCTGAACAAGGTTTGGGCATGTTGCCTGGTGAGTTAATGTCTTGTGACTGTTAGCTTTGGTGAGGTCTAGGATGTCAATATTACAAACTATTTGAACTCAGTCATGGAAAGATATGCCATCAACAGTCCCCTTATCTTATTCCAAACAGGTCCTTTTTCCTTTTTGTAAAAAATAAATGTTCAAAGAATAAGCTACTAGCATGGCCTAATGAGCAAAATATTCCCCTTTCTCTTTTACATCACCAAATATTAAACTGTCAATTTTATAATTCAACACTAAATGAGTGCCTGCTACATGCCAGGTTCAGCCCTAAGCCCTGGAGACATACAGACAAATAAAATCCCTACAGTCCTTAAGGAGTTCACAGTGAAATGGGGAAGACGTGTGTCAATGAAAACGTGCGAAGAAGAGTGTCAGGACAAGATGATGTGAATCCATTTCTCCCTGCTGTCTCCCACTAAATAGCCAGTGGAGGAAGTGACTCCCTTTTCCTGCCAAGCCTGAGACTTCCTTCGCCCTCCGAAAGTACAAAGGTAGGCAGGTGGAAATCGTAAGAGAGATTCAACCACAGCTATCAGTCTGTCTAGAGAGCCTCTTATCTCCACAGGCCTAAGACTACTTCCCCCTCTAGGGTAGGTAGGCCAGAACATTTCCCAGTTTACTTTATGAGGCCAGTATTATTCTTACAGCAAAGCCCCCAAAAGACAGTACAAAAATAAAACTACATCTTATCTTGTGAACATAGACATACAATTTCTCAATAAAGTATTAGCAGATTTGCCGATTCAAGCAGCAGAGAAAAAATTTTAAAAATATATTAGCAAACAAATCTATGAATGTATACAAATAATCAATTATACTACATGTCCAAGTGGTATTTATTCTTGGTATGCAGGCTTGTTCAACATTCTAAAATTAATGAATGTAATCCGACATATCACACACAAAGTTTGAAATTAGATAAAAGGATGAAAAAGGATATACCAAATAGTGAATTATAATAAAATGAAATCTGGAGTGACTATATTAGTATCACACAAAGTAAAAATCAGGACAAGAATAATGCAAGGAATAAGCAGAGACGTTGCATAACGATAAAGTGGTAAATTATTCAAACAGACATACCAATTGCAAACTTATATGCCCCTTAAACAGCTTCAAAATATGTGAAGCAGCAACTTATCAAACTAAAAGGAGAAACAGAAAAATTTACAGTAACAGAAACACAATTCTCTCTAAGCAATTGATAAAACAAGTAGACTGAAAATCATTAAGAATATTTAATACCTGATAACATTATCAATCAACATGACCTAATTGATATGTGTGAACATTTCACCCAAAAACACCAGAATACACATTCTTTCTAAGCATACTTGGAATATTCACTATGATAGACCATATCCCTAGTCATAAAACAAAATGTACTAAACTTAAAAGGATTCATATCACACAAAGTACAGTCTTGGCCAAAATGAAATTAAAACTAAACATTGATAACAAAACAATATTCAGAAAACATTCAAATACTTAGAAGTTAAACATCGGCGGGGCGCAGTGGCTCACGCCTGTAATCCTAGCACTTTGGGAGGCTGAGGCGGGCAGATCACGAGGTCAAGAGATCGAGACCATCCTGGTCAACATGCGGAAACCCCGTCTCTACTAAAAATACAAAAATTAGCTGGGCATGGTGGCGCGTGCCTGTAGTCCCAGCTACTCAGGAGGCTGAGGCAGAAGAATTGCTTGAACCCAGGAGGTGGAGGTTGCGGTGAACCGAGATCGCGCCATTGCACTCCAGCCTGGGTAACAAGAGTGAAACTCTGTCTCAAAAAAACAAAAGAAAAGAAAAAGAAGTTAAACATCATACTTTTGAAAAAAATCTATGGACCAAAGAGAAAAATCACAATGGATATTATATGATATTTTATATTGATTAAAATGAAAATGCAACATATCAAAGCATGTGGGGCACAACTAAAGCAGAACTTGGAAGAAAATTTATAGTGCAAAATTATTATATTCAAAATGACAAGGAGTCTCAAATTAATGATTTTGTCTGCAACCTTAATGAATTAGGAAAGGAAGAGCAAATTAAATGTGAGGTGAAAAGAAGGAAAGAATTTAAAAAGATGAAAATCAGTAAAACAAGAATAGAAGAAAAAACATAGAGAAAGTAAGCAAAACAAATTGCTAGTCCATGAAAAGATATATAAAATTGATGTCCTTCTAGCCAAATAGACAAAGAAAAACAAGAACTGATGCAAGTTACCAAGAAATGTAAGAAATCCTATGGACTATAAGAAAGATAATAAGGTAATATCGATGGTAATTTTATGTCAATAAATTTGATAACATAGGTGAAACGGACAAATTCCTTGAAGTCAGCAAACTATCAAAACTCAAGAAGAAATACACATAATGAGCAGTCCTGTATCTATATAAGATATTGAATTTTTATTCTTTTTTCACAAGAAAAAAATCCAGGAATATATAAGTTTAAATCTACCAAATGTTTAAGCAGAAAAATCTGCCAAATGTTGAAATTTACCAACGTTTAAGCAGAAAGTTACATTCAACTATAAAAATTCTTCTGAAGAAAATAGAATTAGAGGAAAGTCATCCCAATTTGATTTATGAGGCCAGCATCATACTGGTGACAATATCAGACAAAGACAGTAAAATAAATAAAATATATAGACCAATACAATTATTATTATATACATACAAATCATTAGCAAAAGATTAGCAAATGGAATTCAGCAATAAAATTGTAAGGATAATGCAATGTGAACAAGCGAGTTTATCACAGGCATGCAAAGTTGGGCTAGTATTTTAAGAGTGTGTCAATGTGGTCACAAATCAATTATCTCAGTTCTCATCTGAAAGAAAACTGGGAAAAGAACAGTAAAGCCAATCAATCAAAAAGAAGATATTTCTTCATTTTTGAAAGGCATCTTTTTATGTGAAATAAGACAACTTATTTGAAGATAAGAGCAGAATCAGTGAAATAGAAATATGAAAAACAACTAAGAACATCAATGAATCAAAAAGCTGATTCTCTCAAAAAATTAAGAAAATTAGCAAGGCACGAACAAGGCTGACAAAAACAAAATGAGAAGGCACGAGTCACCAATATCAGGAATGAAACAGAGGACAGCGCTACAAATCCTGTAGCAGCGTCGACAACAAGAGAATGCTAGACGTAACTTCATGCTCATAAATTTTAGGATAAATGAATGAATTAGGATACATGAATGAATTTCTTAAGAAGCTTAACCAAAATAACATATGTAATCGGAATAGCCCTATAGCCAATAAAGAAATAAAAATGTAAAAATTAAAAGCCCCAGAAAAAACAATCTCCAAACAGACAAAAATTTACTAGAAAGTTTTACCAAAAATTTAAAGGAAAAGACACAATAACTTCTAGAAAATACAAAACTGACTGGTTTCCAGTTCATTTCATAAAGCCAATATTATACTGATACTAAAAGCCTAAAAGGACATTACATGAAACTGTCGGTCATTATCTTTCAAGAACTTAGTCACAGGAATCCTTTACAAAATATTAGCAAATGAATTCACCAATATATTTAAAAAACACCTCATAACCAAGTGGATTTCTTTTCAACTATACAAGTCTTCAGCATTTGACCATCAATTAATGTGATCAACCAATCAACAAGTTAAAGAAGGAAAGTCATATCATCTTATCAACTGACACACAAAAAGCATTTTCTCCCATTCATGATAAAAACTCTCAAAAGGTTAGGAATAGAAGGATTATCTCTATTAGAAGGATTATCTCTATTACCTCTAATAGAAGGAGTTTTCCAAGCTGGTTCAGTCAGACCCTTTTATAAGATACTATCTTCATTAGTGACTGCCTGTATATAAAGTTCCCTTTTTCCTTAGATACCTCATAAAGAAGCCTTGCTCAGACACGACCTCCCTTAGGAAGCCTTTCACGACCAGCACACCCTTATTTACTACCCAGTTCTACATTAAAAAAATTATTTGTGTTACCAAATAAAAACCATGTAAAACATGTATTATTGTTCATTGTGATTAAATGTGGCATTAACTTTGTTCCAACAATAACAACAGAAGATTCTTAAGGGCAGGAATTTAGGACATAGTTTCTGTATTAACCACTGGGCCTCCTATGGAAATAAACAAATTGTAGATTTTGAGTAAAAACAACTAAAAATATGGGAAGAGAGTGAATTGAGTAAGAGTGAGAAAAAAGAGTGAGTACTTGTCTGCAAGAAAATGTATGTTCTATGTTACAATGTTTAACATTAGGTAAATAAAAGAATTTTCACAGCTTAATTTACTGCATACGTAAAATAAAGAGAAATATATGTGTGCTGGTTATGGTAAGAGCTATTGGGCTGAATTAGGAATGAGGTGGCTCAAACAGAAGAATATGTGAGCTGGCCTGGGAAGCCTCTTCTAGGCTTCGGGGAGGTAAGCATGAGGAGACCACGGGCACCACTGTCGGGCTCAAAGGCGTAGGACTGAGGTGGGGTGAATAGATGCAGGGATTTAGGGTGGAGGACTTCCTCAGTGAGTGTGACTATAGTAAAGACAACAGAGTCCAGGGTGGAGAAGCAAGTCCATAGGTGGTGTATGATTCAGATTCTACAGAGAAGCAGAACCAATAGAATGGATGGATGGATAGATAGATAAATAGACAGACAGACAGAGAGATAGATACATGATAGATAATAGATGATAGACAGAGATGGATATATAATAGACTAGATAGATTTGATAGATGGATAGAAACAGATAATATACATTAATACAGATAGATAAAAATCAGAAGAATTTATTATGGGGATTAGGTTACAAAATTATGGAAGCCTAGAAGTGCCATGAAAATCAGAATCACTGGTGGTATAATTCAGTCCAAGTCCGAAGGTCTGAGAACAAGAGGAGCTAAGTGGAACTCCCTGTTTGAGGCTGATGACCTGAGAGCTAGAGGGATGCTTGGTGCAAGTTCCAGAGTCCAGTGACCTGAGAATAGGGGCTCCAGGGTCCGAAGGCAGGAGGTGGATGTCCCAACTCAAGAAAAGAAAGAGAGAATTCACCCTTCCTCCACCTTTTTGTTCTCTTCTGGACCTCAAAGTACCAACCCATGTTAGTGAGGGCAGATCTTTACTCATTCTACCAATTTGAATGTTCATCTCTTTCAAAACCACCTTCACAAACATGCCCAGATATAATGTTTTACCAGCTCTCCAGGCATCTTGACACATCCCTCCAGTCAGATTGACACATAAAGTCACCCATCAAAGTCAGGAAGCTCCAGAAAAGATGTGCAAGAGACTGAAGCAAAAAACAGGGCAGCACTTGGAAGGTACCCACAGGAGTCAAGAAGAAATCACTGTACACCTGGATCTGGCTGAGAGTCAGGGAAGGTTTTCCTGAGGAATTGAGGAAGTGTGGGTCAGTACACTTCAGCGCAAGTGACAAAGACCCTACTCAAAGTAGCATAAGTGAAACGAGGAAATCATTGACTCTTCTAACTGAAAAGACTGGGGCACAGTTTCTTTTAAGACTTTTATGAAGTGGAATTAATGCCATTTTTCTCTCTTTCTCTCCCTGCATCACTTGTTTTGACACTGTCTCTGCTTCTTCTTCTCTTCCTGGCTTTGGTTACTTCTACTATAAGCGGCATTTCTCCATATGGCAGTGGGAGTGGGGAAGGGAGGATAGGGCTGGCCAGGCTGTAAGCAACTTCAAGCTGCTGTCATCCCAGATTGGAGACTATTGTAGAAAGCAAACTCCTTCTATCCCAAGGTCCATATTCAGATTCAGAAAAGAACTCTGATTATCCCAGCTTAGAGCACACATTCATTCCTGGATGAAACTGAGACTGGAGAGAGACAGTGTTAATTAGAAGAGGACCAAGCCTAGGTCTTAAACCCACCAGTAGAAAAAGCGAAATCGTGTTATCAGCAGACCTATCAGAGCCACATGAAGTACAGAAGCTACAATTTCCCAAAGCATTTTGTTTTTATTTAAAGGAAGAGGAAAACTCCTCTGAGCAAAAACAAAACAAAATAACAACAACAAAAAAAAACAGTTGACCCTTGAACAACATGAGTTTGAACTCTGTGGCTTCAATTATAAGCAAGTTTTCTTTCACCTCTGCCACCCCTAAGACAGCAAGTACAAGCCCTCCTCTTCCTCCCCCTCCTCAGCTCCCTCAACCTGAAGATGGTAAGGATGAAGACTTTTATGATGATCCAGTTCCATTTAATGAATAGTAAATATATTTTCTCTTCCTTATTATTTTTCTTAATAACATGTTTCTTTCTCTGGCTTACTTTTTTTGTAAAAGTATGGGGTATAATACATATGACATACAAAGTATGTGTTAATGGACTTTCCTTTATCACTAAGGCTTCCGGCAAATGTGGGTCAACTTTACTATAAGTAGTGAAGTTTGGGGGAGTCAAAAGTTAAATGTGGATATTCGACTGCACGGGAGTCGGCACCCCTGACTTCCGTGTTGTTCAAGAGTCAACTATAGTCTACTCTCTAGGCACATACTTAAAAATACAGTATACTAGAAAATCAATACATTACTGCCTGAGCTGCCAACCCTCAGGAAGTGAGATAAATCTCCTAAGGAACTCCAGCTCTGATGGTGGCTCCCTTACTGCTAAAGCATACTCAGCCCTTGGATTCCAGGAAATGTGCTTGTGAGTCATGTCTCCTGCCCTTGTTTCGGTCTTCCCTTCTTCACTTCCTTTGCCCAGCCTTATGAGTTGGTGTGCCCCAGGCTTCCACGCCATATCCTCTTGCTGGAAAGCCTCCATCACTTTGTGGTTTCCATTTTCACCTCCTACAACATGAATTCAGAAATTATTAATTTTCTTATATGCAAATTCTACACACTATCTCTGGCAATTCTTTCCAGAGATATTTCAAATCCAAGTGTCCAATACCAAATTCACTACATTTCCCTTTAATAGCTGATCCTTATTCACATCTTCTATGTCTTGGCTAATGGCACCCATGGTACAAACACAAATTTTGAAACTATTCTAGACTCCGTCCACTTTCATCCCCAAACAGTAAGTTACCAAGAAAAATTCAGTTTGCCTCCTAAATCTTTCTACTTTTCTCCAACTTCATGATGACTTTGGTAGTCAAGCCCCTCAAACTCATTTTGTACTACTTACAGCCACTATGTACTGAAAGTTTACTGTTTGCCAGGCCGGCACTAAGCACTTTATATAGGTTTTCTCAAGTAATCCCTAAACCAATGCCAAACTTTATGTTTGTGAGAGGCAAGAAATGACCCTTCTTGCTTGCTTCTCTGTTCACTCTCTTTCTTGCTCCTTCTGCCTTGCAGGAGGAGATGCTGATGTGATTTATACAGTGGTACTCAGAGAGCAACAGCCTTGCTCTTTAACAATCATGTGTAAATGTTTGGGGCCCGTTTAACAACAATGAAGGGGGAGCTGCTGTTGGGGTTTTGTGGGCAAAGACCTGTAATTGAAATTCCTAAAACACTCAGAATCATCTCAGATAATGAAGAATTGCCTTAAACAAAATGATAATTGCATCTCTATTGGAAAACCACTAAGCGAGGATATTGATTAAAGTGTATTCCCAAGCCAGCTCACTCATCATATGCTTAAAAGAAACATACTTGTGTGTAGTCCTCTCTTTCATTCTTTCTGGGTATGTATTTCTCTCCTTGTATACAAGCGCAAGCATTCAGGTCATCACTATGGATCCATTCATTCATTCATTCATTTATTCAGTGACTAACTTGAGCAACTGCTGCATGTCAAGTACTCTGCTAATGCTGGGTAATGGGCAACACTGACAGTTTCTCCCATGTGGAGCCTAGAGTGTAATTGGAGAGAGAGAGAAAATAGAACAACCAATAATCACACAAATAAATGGAATTACAACTGACGTAAAACCAATGGAAGGAAGGTACATGGAACTCAGCAAAAAGTGAAGGAATTGGAACTCTCTATCTGGACTGGGCAGTAAGCAAAGGCATGCTTGCAAAAGTGTTAGTCTAGTTGAGATACAAAGTCTAGATTGGAGTGAACTAGATAGATATCTGCTGAGGGTGGGGTGAAGAAGCAGGAGAGATTTTCAGAAAGCATAACAAGAAATATAATTATCCAGTGATAAGAGAGAGTACATTGGATTCAGGCACCTGAAGGAGGGCCTTGTATCTGGCACAAAGGCTCCAACAAGGTGTGCTGAACAGGTGAGGCTGGAAAGACAGGTAGGGGCCAAGCCACGCATGGATTTGCAGATCATGCTGAGATCGTGAAGTCGTAATTCAAGGGTTATGAGAAGCTAATTAAATCTTTCAAAAGGGTTGATGTGGTCATATGTGCATTTGATATAGGTGGATTTGAATAAGGCAAGAATGGACACAGTAGAGCAAACAGCCTGCAATTCTATTGACCCTGTGAGCAGAGTGAGTGTTTTGGTCACACTCACCAAAGGTGGTGGCAGAATACATGAAAAAAAAAAAAATAGAAGAATCTGGGGATAACTTAGAAAGGATAAGTAAAAGGCCTCTTTCAGGCCAGAGATGAAATCTAGTGCTTAGACTCTGATTTCCAGAATTCCTAATGAGAGTATTGGACCAGATATTAAACATGATAACTATTTTTCTATGTTATTAACCTGTCCATCACCCTTGACAGTATCTTTTTATTAAAAGAGGTCTCTCATTTACGAGAGTTGCATAGATGTAAAAATATTAGTAATAAATGAAGCCAAATTTAAACCTAATTCTGTCTTAACCCAAAGCCTGGACTCCTTGAAACAGTACCTTGCATGTATCTTCACGCAATGGCCATTTAATGGAGATTCTTGCCTCAAGTTCTACCGCCTAATTTTGTGATTCACGAATAGTGTACCTCAGACCTGCAGCATCAGCTTCACTGGGAATTTGTTAGAAGTGCAAATTTTTCCATCCCTTCTCAGTTCTGCAGAATCAGAAATGCCAGCGTTGGACTCGGCAATTGGTGTTTTAACAAGACCTCCAGGTGAATCTGATGCATGCTGAAGTTTGAGAACCAATGATTTAACTCATTTTCCACACTCCTTCTGTAAGAAACACTTTGAAGTTTCTTCAGCCAAGAGTCATGCATAGTCAATGACCTCTGAAAAACAGATTCCCTCCCTAGATTTTATTCAGCTCTCTCAAGGGTAATAATAGTCAGAGAGGTCAGTAACTTAACAATTCTCTTTTTCACTGTTATATTCCGAGCTCCTAGGACAGCTCCTGGAACGAAGAAGGTACTCAGTATTTCCTGGTTGAATAAATATGATGCATGTCTCTTTTGAATATAATTTTTCTTCACTTTCCTTGCCCAGTCTTCCAATTTATTTTCAGCTGAGCCTCTTTTCTCACAATTCTTGTAAGAGTAAATCACTGGTACCAAAAGGAGGATAAACATCACAGTTCCCGTTGCTCACTACTCACCCTTCTCCTGACACTCCCTCCTTAGGGGGAAAGAGTCACTGCTGTAAAAGTGAGCTATTCCCTGTGCATTTTTTAAAACCTCATCATTTCCCCCAGCAAAATGTCAAGAGCTATTTGGCTGGGAACCCATAACTTGGTAGGTAATAAAATAAGCATAGATTTGAAATCATGTCTTAGGACTAAAGGACTCTGAGGAATTTTAAATAAATGATTTATCTAAATGAGTGATTGTATTAATTGCTATATCTAGAATTTAGTTTATCTTTTAATGCGCCCTGGTGAATTCAGTGATATGGCTCCTCCCCAAGGCGCCTGTGGCCATCAGGATGTCATTCAGACAGGACGAAATGTCCACCCCAAGGCTAAGTGAGAAACATTATCTCAGCAAAGCTGCATTCTAGCCTGGAAACATATGAGCAGAGAAGAAATTAACAATGGGAGCTGGAGGGGCAATAAACATATGACATTATCACTAAGAAAATCCATTTAGATATTTAAGTTACACGCTCTAGTGTCACGCTGTTTAAATGGACCTATTGATCTTTCAGTTTCAATAAAATTGCTCTCATTTTGATTATACTGTTTAACCTTGAAGAATTTTGGAAACATCTTAGTTCCAGAACTTTCCTTTCTCCCTACATATTACATTTTAACCCTTTCTTACTTTCCAGCTCTCTCCCTTATTCTCCCTCCTCCTTCCTTCCTTCCCCACAACCCTAAAGCTTAAGGTATTATTTAAGGCATCCTGAGTATCTGCCACATCCTATGAATACAAAGATAAAGAACACACAATATTCACCACAATCTAACTCTGTAATTTTAGCCAATTCTTCAACTTTCTCACAAATAAAATGGGGATAATAATATTTTATGATACATATGATATGATTATTATGAAGATTAAATGAGCTAATATGTATAAAAGTTTTAGGAATAATTTAGAGCAAATAATAAGCTCTATGTAAATATTAGTTGTTATTTAAGTGTAGTAATAGAAAGAAGGGATATGAGGCATATATTACTTGTAGGGTGGAGAAGTGACACGCTAAAAGACCATTTCTAAGTGACATTATTGAAATGTACCAGAGTGCTCATTTATTAAATATACCGAGGTATTTTTCTTTTTTCTTTTTAGACAGAGTCTTGCACTGTCACCCAGCTGGAGTGCAATGGCACCATCTCGGCTCACTGCAACCTCCGCCTCCCAGGTACAAGCAATTCTCCTGCCTCAGCCTCCCGAGTAGCTGGGATTATAGGCGACCACCATGCCCAGCTAATTTTTTTTGATGTGTATGTTTTTAGTAGAGACAGGGTTTCACTATGTTGGTCAGGCTGGTCTCAGTCTCCTGACCTCGTGATCCACCCACCTTGGCCTCCCAAAGTGCTGGGATTACAGGTGTGAGCCATCACGCCCAGCCTACTGAGTTATTTTAATAGGCTAAGGCCTGTGCTAAGCACATGCAATGAGGGGATAATGTGTGTGTGTGTGCATGCGTATGTGTGTGTGTGCGCGCGTGTGTGCGTGCGTGTGTGCATGCGTGTGTGTGCGTGTGTGTGCGTGCGTGTGTGTGCGTGTGTGCATGTGCATGTCTGTGTGCGTGTGTGTGTGCGTGTGTGTGTGCATGCGTGTGTGCGTGTGTGTGTTACTTTGTTGTCATATTCCTTGGTTCCAGGAGGGGCTGAGCTGTATACACTTCACTTGGGACCTTTCATATATTTACAATCACTGGAGCTAGAATCTTCTTTAGGCTTCTTCCCTCATCCGCATAGTACCTGAGCCAAAACAGCTGGGATGTCAGGGGCTACTCAGGCACCTCTCTTCCCATGAAGCCTCTCTGCGTAGCTAGTTTGAGCTTCCTCATATCCTGGAGATCTTTGGTTGATTGTATTACTTACACAGTGAATGTCTAAGAAGCCAGCATTTCAAGGAAAACAGACAAAAGTTGCCAATTCTCTTAAAGATTAAGCCCAGAACTTGTAAGGATCCCTTCCACTGAAGTCATTGTTTGAAGCAATTGCAAGTCAAACCAGCTTCAAGAAACTGGAAGAATAAGATCCACCTTTTGACTGGGGAATATGCTTTTGTAATTACCCAGTGGGTTCTTCCTGCCCTCTGCACAAAGTCCATTCACTGAGACCATGGCATTGCAGTAGAGAAAATTTGATTGATAAGAGTCTGGTCCATGCAATAGAACTAGAGTTAACACTAAAATTATTCTCTCAGGCTTGGAGCTTAGAGGGTGTTTTTGTTTGTTTGTTTGTTTGTTTGTTTGTTTTTGATGGAGTCTCACTCTGCAGCCCAGGCTGGAGTCAGTGGTGCAGTCTTGGCTCACTGCAACTTCTGCCTCCTGGGTTCAAGCGTTTCTCTTGCATCACCCTCCAGAGTAGCTGGGACTACAGGCACGCACCACCACTCCCAGCTAATTTTTGTATTTTTAGTAGAGATGGAGTTTCACCAATATTGGCCAGGCTAGTCTAGAAATCCTCACCTTGTGATCTTCCCTCCTTGACCTCCCAAAGTGCTTAGAGTTTTTATAGACAATGTAGTGGGCAGGGATCTAGGAAATGGGTGCCACTGACTGATTGAGGGTGAAATCAAAGGGATGTAGAAAACTATCCTGGTGTATTGACTCCACCTCTGGGTGGGACCATAGGACCAGCTGAGTCATGATTCATGAGTCTGGGTGAAATTCATCTGAAATAATCTCAAAAAAAAAGATCTTAGTTTCTACAATAGTGATGTTATCTACAGGGTCAATTAGGAAAGTCCCAAGTCTTGTGACCTCGGGCCACATGACTCCTGAGTAGTAAGGGTTCATAGAAACTGACTATCTTTTAGCAGAGTTCAGACCCCTCTCATATTCCTAATCTGTGGTCTTTCTTTAGTCTTACAAAGGTGGCTTTCAGTCCCTGAGCAAAATGTGGGTTAGTTTTAGGGAAGGACTACTATCATTCCTGCTTTCAAGTTAAACTATAAACTAAATTCTCCGATGGCTAGCTTGGCCTGTACCCAGGAATGACCAAGAACAGCTTTGAGGTCAGAAGCAAAATGAAGTCAACTGTGTCAGATTTCTCTTACTGTTACAATTTTGAAAAAGCAGTTTCACTTTCAGGGAAGTACAGAATTGATGATGGCCATTTTACAGATAAGCTTTCAAAGTAATGACTTACTATCCTCATACTACAGAAAAAGAATTTGAAGTTAAATAGAAACCTGCCCAAAATCAAGCCATAAAGTAGCAGGATTGAGGTACAAGTCTAAGTGTGACCTCAAAACTTTATGCATAGCCACTGTGATATTCCTTTCCTGGGATATGATGAAGAATGAGAAAAGTCCTGGGCTGAGATCTGATCCCAGCACCGTTCCTATTTTGCTGTGTGATGTTGGGTGAGTCTCATCCCACCTCCGGACCTCACTCTTCTCTTCTGTATTGTGAGGGTGTTAGGCTCAGTGATGCTACAGGCAGTCTCGGCTCTGAAATTCTGCAGGTCTGACAATCTTTGCTTTTCCCCTTTGACTGTTGATTAACAGACTGTCTCCTTCATTCATGAAGGAGCCTCAGCATGTCAGCTGCATGCTCATGTGGGTTATGAGCCTCTGTGATTCCCCTTCAAGGAGGACTTGCTGCTGAGACTTTCAGGGGTGCTTCCAGACACTTCAGGGTCTGCCTCAGCTGCAGAGAGCTGCTTAGACCAAGGTTCTGCACTTCTAGGGTGGCCCATATTCAAGGGCCAATTGAGGCATGAGTGTAAACACCTGGGCATTTCAACTTAACAGAGGGATAGCTCTGATGTTTATTTTAACTTTAGAACTCCCCAGGGAGGTAACTGGGGTTGTTAATAGGTCTCACACCTCAGCTTTGGTCTCTACCAAATCCTGCTTCCTTCTCTTCCTCCCAAAGGGCACTCCCTAATAAATACCCTGTAAGGAAATCTCATCTCTGAGCCTGCTGCCGAAAAAACACAACTAAGATCAACTTAGCTGATCACGAAGATCAACCTCCTCAGTTTTGTCAATTTGGCTTTTTTAATAATCATTGATGGGAAGATGGAAAAACACATATTTTATAGTATTCCCAATTTTATGTATGAAAAAAAAACTGAGTCTTAGAGATGAGAAAGAGCTTTCCCCTATAATCAAGCAAGAAATGACAAAACCAGCATTCAAATTATGTATACGTAACTGCAAGACCCATGCTCATCCCAGGATTCACAGAGAATATCTGAAATTTTCCAAGGTAGTTTTGATGTAATATGATTTGGGTTTCTGCAGGAACTAAATAAAATTTCGTATTTACACGACTTCTAAGCATTTAGATTGGAGGCTTTTCAAATCACAGAAAGTTCTTTTATACTCCAGGTGTCTGAAAGTTTTCCACAGAAAATATAATAAACATAATTCACATGTGGAACCCACTGTTTATATTTTCCAACCAATGCTATATGTATTTCCACTGTTTTCCCCTCTTTATGATTTCTTATGTACATGAGAAATCAATACATATGTTAATCAACTATTATCTGGCATTCCTTACTGGAGGAAAATGGTTTAGATCAGTGCTTCTCAAACATGACAACACTTTTTAATCTCCTAGGAAGCTTTTCGAAAACACAGATTCCAGAACTCTCTTCTCCCAAGCCAAGTAAATCAGCACCTCTGGAGAAGACACGTAGGCATTTTATGTTTTGAAATCTCCCAAGAAAACTCTGAAGTACAGTCAGGATTAGGAATAATGGGTTTTGTTGTTGCTGCTGAATATACGTTAGATTAGCATCTTTTAAAGCTGCTAATAGCTTATATTAAGAGTGTAACATTGATCTGCCCACTCATTCATTCCTTTTAAAAGTTTTCTGCCTGAAACAAACGTTTCCTGAGTACCTACTACGTGCCAAGCCTTTAGCTAAGGCTTGGGAATTCAGCAATGAAAAATGCAGCTCTCGTTTTGAGGAGTGGAGTTTATAGTTGGATGAGCCAGGTTAGAGACACGTAATAAAGCAATTTGACTTCAGTAAATGATAAGTTTGTGCAATGCGTTAAGGATGCCCAAAAATGGTAAGAAGTTTTCTAACTCATAATACTGGCTTAGATAGAGCATTATGCAGGTTATACTTGAAATTACCTAATAGAAAGCATAGGAATTATCTATGGAGACTGAACGGGTGAGGTGTTTTAGGCAAAGGGAACAGATTCAGAGGACAAAATACTGTGGTTTTTGAGGCAAGTAGGGCCAATTCAAGTACCTGAGAGACTGCCAAGTTCTGGGATCATACCATGCAAATCAAAAGCAAAGTATTAGTTTATCATCATGGCAATTTCGATTTACAGGTGCCACAAAATTGTAGAAATAAGATATCTGCTGCCCTATTTGAATTCAAATGTTTATTAAAATGTTTACATGGGAGTGTATTAAAAAAAGTTTAAATAAAATCAAATGCTGGGCAGTGGCACCCATTTTGAATGATGTTTCTACCTCAAGGATGATGTTAAGGCTTTACGTATATTATCTTACTCAATAATCCTGCAAGGAAAGCATTCTCATCCCTACTCTTTATGTGAGGTAAATGAGGCTCAGAGAAGATAAAGTACTTAAACAGGGTCATATCTCTTAGGAGTGATCACAATAAGAATCCAAAAAAGTAAAAAGTAGAAGTGATTCTATTTTTTCTATCCTCAGTCTTATTTTTACAATGATGAGCTTAGAGTTCTGAAAAATGCTAAATCAAAATAATTGTGAAACAAAAGGTTACTCAATGGTGTCTTGCAATGAAGATGCAAACGACTGTTATATGTTTATTGTGACCATTGCCATAAAGAATACAAATAAAATACATCGGACTATCTGACTACAGTTGTGCGCAATAGGTGGTAGCTATTGTTGTTTTTAGTATCCATGTGTTGTTGTTGTTAGTGCTACTAAGAACTTGTAATCGTATTTTATAGAAAATTTTAGGTTAGGTAGTGCTTTCAAGAAAGTCACCTTTTGTTACATTACACCACCTCTAGAAAACAGACTATCCTTATTTGACGAATAAAGAATCAAAAATACCTTCTGCTTAAGTAAGTTTCAAAAACCATAGAATCTGTGGACACAAAGATGAAATTCAAAACAGTATCATGGCTCTTTCTTACAACTATAATTCATCGAGTTTTATGAAGCCAACCCTCCTACCAGTAGAGAAGTCATGTAACACAAATCCACAGGCATGCACATACGTGCACACAGCTGTTTCAAGGCTTCAGGGGGTTACCAAGAAATATAGGATTTAAGGAGTCAAAATCTCACAAAAAAAGAGAAATGTGCTGATGTGAGCCTAATGTTTCATCTGGCCTTTCCCCTCCAGGCATTTGCTGGTTGCCAAACCGCATAGGACTAGAATCTAAAAAGCCAAACTGAAGCTACCGCAAAGAAGTTCAAAATCCAAACCAAATTTTTGACAATTCCATGGGACTGGAGAGATAAAACTTAGAATTCGAGGTTCCCAAGGAAACAGGGGCACCAGAAAAGGGAGAGGAACACAGCAGGTGAGCTCAATACATGGTACCATGATTCCTTTAGGGCATTTAAGAAGATGAAATACTAAGCATAGCTTTGGAGAGCCTCAAAGTGCTGTGTTTGCAAAGAAATATGGGTCCCAATGAGAAGAGGTCTTATATAAGCTCAAAGTTTGAGTTTTTGGAAGAGTTCACATTGGGAGTAGGTGCAAATCAGAAACAGAACATGATTAAAATATAGAAACTCAATCTTTTTACAGCTTGATCCCAGAGAGCAGTGTTAGGATCTGCCCCTTCTCTAGCTGTCTAGCAAAAATTAAATCAAATGAAGTCATCTGTGAAGGTATAGAACATTATCCAGCACCTCTACAACTTGTCTGTATTCAAAAGCTAGGACTCAATTATAAATTACCATTCCAAAACTGAAATAGTGCCAAGAGGGAAGAAAAAAAGGAAAGAGAAGGTAGAAACACACTCACAGATGATTCAGATATTGAAGTTACCAGAAATGGATTCTAAAATTGCTTTGACTTATATGTTCAAGAAAGTAGATGACAAGATACAACATTTTACCGTAAAGGGAAGAGCAATAAAAAGGAAGCAAATAGCAATTACAGAACCCACGGCGTCTGCTTCAGACCAAACTGGCGTAAAAAGGATCAGATCTGACCTCCCACTGGAAACAAATTTTGAAATGAATCAATATATGAAAAAATACATTTTCAAGACTTTGGAGATCAACATTTGAAGAATAGTAATCCCTAAGAGTCATGAATGAAAACAATGGAAGCTCTACAATTGTCCATATTACCTCTTTGAGATTCCAGGCTGTGACTCAGGAAAGGGAAACTCGGGAGTCTGGGAGACGAGGGTTGAAAGCCTAGGGAGACCAAGTAGGTTGAGTTTTTGCACCAGGAAAGGTAGAGCTGCACACAGACAGAATTATGAATAGGACTCTGGGTATGTGCAGATGACACCTACCTTGAGTATCCAACAACATATTAACCAACATATGCATGTGAGAAAACTACCCAAAGTGTCTGGGAAGGAATAACATGAAAGAATTAGAAAGAAGGTTACTTGGAGTTTGCACAAGGGCAGAGAATAGTGTCTGTCCCCACTCAACAGACTGGAAAATCTGCTATCTCTTGCACAAGTCTGGTGACACAGAACACTTCCATACAACCCTACACTGAAGTAGGTTTATTACTTACAGATATGCAGCAAGGGACAACAGAAGCCTAGAAATCATGACAAACCTGTCTTCCAAGCTTCAGGAAAGCTCCTCAGGGCAGATGGAATCTCATGCATATGTGCCCCACTGGCACTTCAGCTGAGGAGCCCTGGAAAGCGGCTCACTGTGAATTCTATACTCCAGGGATTATATGGCTTGCTGGGCTAGAGCACTGTAGGACATTCTGTTCTAGGAAGAACTTGGAGCAGCCTCTGGTCTGTTCTAGACAATTCCACTATAGGTCAGGATATTGCAGTCCCAGCACATTCTAGTTATTCTTGAGAACTATAGGCAAGAAAGGGGGAGAAGACAGAGTTGGCCCAAGACACCTGGAGAACTGTCCTGCATTGGATAGAATACTCAGAAGAAACTTGTCAAAGTTGTGAGGAAGAATTCACGCTAGCCTAAAGGTTGCAAACAACCTATGTGTCAATCAAGACATGAATGGATCAACAAACTGTTGCATATCCCTATAATAAAATAACGCTCAGCAGCAAAACGCAATTAACTATTGATTATGCAATAACAAAATAATCATGCTGAGTGAAAGAAGCCAGTCGAAAAAGAGCACAGACTAATTATATGTATAATTATTATCTATTGTTTAAAAATAAAAAAAAATAAAACTCAAATTAGCTACCATTCCCATATGCAAATATTATTGCAACTCTTTCTAAGCTTTTGCATATACCAAAAGACAATTTACCAGTTAAACACCAGATTATTTTTTATTTGTTAAAAAAAGCTCTTCAAAAAACTGATTGCACAGAAACTAGTAACATATAATGTTAGATGATTACAATTACTGATATAGTTTTTTTATTGTGAAGATTAAAAAAGTCCCTCTAAATCAAAAAAGAAGCATATAATTGCAATAGTAATTGCATGTTAATTAATTTGATACAATCTGACTATGAAAACATGGATTTGTGTTGTATTACTATATGGAATAAGAGCATATCAAAGACTTAGGTAATTAAAATTTACATTGATATGATGTCTGTGCTAAGCTTAGAGAAGGAGTACAAGTTTATAATTGAAAAAACAATTATATGCACAGCTATATATGTATAGATTTATGATTTTTGTGTACATATATAATGCATAATAATCATAAATCTGGTGTTAGGGGAAAACTTAGGCTTTACACGCACATAATGTAGAAAGATGAGATGTATCAGGAAGGAGTGGACTTTTATAGAAACCATAAAAGTCATAAAAGTGCTTTCTGAGGAAATCAGTTGCTCCAGGGGAGGGCATGATGGTCAGAACTTTGGTAATTAAAGGGTAGAAAACATGAGGAATTTAATACACATTTTATAATCCTATTTTTATTTTTGCGACTTTTGCTAGCAATCATGTTTCAATGTAGCCAAAGGGCTTCTGAATCACAATTTATACCCAAGTCAACAGATTTATATTACCTCCAGTTGTAACTAGAAAATGATAAGCATTAAATATGTTCTAGTTCTCTAAAAATTAGTAACACTACGTGTTTTTCTGTGTTTCCTTACTCCAAAAATAAAATTCACTATAAAAAGAAGAAAAGTCTTCCCACCCACCATCATAGACAACATCTTAACATAAAAGTTAAACGATGCGGCTGGACACAGCGGCTCACGCCTGTAATCCTAGCACTTTGGGAGGCCAAGGCAAGCAGATTACGAGGTCAAGAGATCGAGATCATCCTGGCCAACATGGTGAAACCCCGTCTCTATTAAAAATACAAAACTTAGCTGGGCATGGTGATGTGCGCCTGTAGTCCCAGCTACTAGGGAGGCTGAGGCATTTGAATTGCTTGAACCTGGGAGTTGGAGGTTGCAGTGAGCCAAGATTGTGCCACTGCACTCCAGCCTGGATGACAGAGTGAGTCTCTGTTTCAAAAAAAAAAATTAAATGAGGCAACATATCCTGAAGACATTTATGATCTTAAAATGCTATATGATGATGTAAATGTAATTAATAATCTATATCTCTTTCCATAGCTAGTAATAGAATATTTTAGAGCAGGAGAAATTTAAGAAATTGCCTTGTCAAATGCTGACATTTGACAAGCTGGGCCATCCGTGCCTTGCTTGGGGAGTTTACCTATCGAAGACTTTACCTATCGAAGAGCCTCTTTGTGGCGGAGACAAGTCCAAACTCTCAGCCCCTAACTTAACCTTGTGTGTTGTCTCTCCACCAACTCCAGCTTCCGGTGCTGATTTATAAGTGAAGTTCATCGTAGATTCTCTGTAGATATTTATAACCACGCGGAGCTCAGGTCCTCAGTCCTGAGCAGGTGCCGCTCAGCTGCTTGCTATGACTCCTCTCCTTTCACTTTGCAAGCAAGGTCATTTTGTTCACAGGCTGAGTGCACAAATCCTTGTACAGATCAGGGGTTTTAAATTCGACAAACAGGAGTGTCTAATGCTGAACATTTTGGAATTCATTAAATGTTGCTGTTTTAGTAATCAAAACCATTAATTGAAGTAAATAAATTTACCCATTCCCCATGTAATCCAGGGTGATACGGAATAATTAGTACTTCATTTCATTGCTTGGAAATGGTATCAATTAATTTACTTGCCAGGCAATTTGTTGAGTCTATTTAAGAATTTTTCCTTATAATTCCGTTAGTACCTTTGTTCAATAATGTTTAAAACATAATGTAATTAAATAATAACTTAAACTACCGCAAATCATATTTAGTGAGTACAGTGATTGATCATCATTCTTTTTTTTCAGTCAGTGCAATAATTTTTTTTTTTTTTTTTTTTTTTTTTTGAGAGGGAATCTCACTCGGTCGCCCAGGCTGGAGTGCAGTGTAGGGATCTCAGCTCACTGTAATGTCCGCCTCCAGGTTCCAGCAATTCTCCTGCCTCAGCCTCCCAAGTAGCTGGGATTACAGGCTGCATCATCATGCCTGGTTAATTTTTTAAAACATTTTTAGTAGAGACAGGGTTTCACCATGTTGGCCAGAAGGTCTCAGCCTCCCAAAGGGCTAGGATTACAGACAAGAGCCAATGCACCCGGCCCAGTGCAATAATTAAACACACAATCTGTGTTGTATGTCAGGTGGACTAACCTGCCCTTTTTCAGAGGCTATCTTTGATTTTCAAAATCCCTTAAGCATTGACAGTAAGAGTGGCAACCTTCTTCTCCCTACTTACCAGCACATAAGCCCACCCAGTGCTTCCCTGTTTCTATTCCCATCACCTCCTCTTCATTCTGTTTTAACCACCTCCACCTTATCCTTCTCTTCCCTCCCTCACTTATCTACTTGTTCCTCAGATGAGTAGTCTCCCTCTCTGTTCTCCCTCAGCCCTGTTCTCCTTCTGACATAGTACTCCTCATCCTACATAAGAATAATTTCCCTCCTGCACATCAACAAGTAGCCACTGTACTCAGGTTCTGTATTGGCTAGCTTGACCAACACAGCCTGTGACCTCAAAGGACTTCGTGTAGAAACAAGCAGGGGACTTGAGTCATCAATCATATTTTAATCATCAGAAGCATGCAAAATACTATAAGCTAGAAATACAGGACAGTACCAAACAAAATGACTGCTATATTTTTTCAGTATCCTGATCATATCTACAATATAAGCAAATACATGAAAAATACAAATTGTATTTTGGACATAAAAAAGATACAAAAATATTGTTCAGACAACTGAACACACAAATGACTATTATCTTACTGTCTCTCCCTAGGTCCATGTGGAAAATCGAAACAGAATTTTACTTCTCTGCTTACCCTAAAATGCCACAACTTTCTCAGACCGTCTCTGAAGTTGATGAACTTTGGTTCTCATTTAAGAGCTATGTAAACGTATCTTTCACGGGGTATGAGGTTCTTGCCTTTCCCAAGGCTGTGCCTTTCCTGCTCATCTTCAAGACAATATGCATTCTGTCTTGAAGATAAGCAGGAAAATCTTCTCAGAGCCATCTAAGATAACCATCATTTCTCCTTTGTCAAGGAAACCTTTCTCCAATCTGTTCATGCCTGGATACGAGGACCAACACCCTACTAAGTAACTGTGGCGCCTTGGAGTGCTGTGCAATACAGATCAGTGTCTGCCAAACATGTATCCAAATGATTTGGAGATCGTTTAAAAGTGCAGTTGCATTCAGCAGGGTGGAGTCTGAGATTTTGCATTTCTAACGAAGTCCCGGCTGATGTCGATGTTGCAGGTCTGAGGACCACATTTTGAGTAGCAAGGAAGAAGGGAACAAAGATTAATCTGCATGAAAAATATTTTATATTTATTGATGTCATATCATCTAACAAATCAGGGCCAAACTAGAGATGTCTGCAACTGTGACTCAATAAAAAGGCGTATATTTTTGAGCAGGACCTTCAGAAGTTCTAAAAAAATTATTCCACTACGAAGTTTCACAATACCCTCCTACTTTGGGTCTTGTTTCTAACTCCATAGCAGCATATGTGACTAAAGAACTAATGAAGGCATTATCAAGAGAGAAGTCTGACCTCTGTCCCAGGTTATCCCCTAAGGTCTTATCACAGTTTTCCACGGGAGCTCTCAGTATCCCGTGTCTCTGGTATCCCCCGTAAGAACATGTTCTGTGTTAGGATCAGGTTTCCTTCTGCATCCTCTACCAGGATTATCGTGGAAGTACTCCCTGAATTCATCATCAGTGAATCTGATAAATACCAAATGGCAAGAAAGATTGCAAACTACTTGAGTAAAAAGAGAGGTCTAAAGTTTCAGGGGAAGGGGCGTTCAGTTATCATCAGACAGCTTTTTAAGAAGCTCATTAAAGCACAATCATCCAGGGTTGCAACAGTCTAATTCTAAAGAACTGAGGAAAAAATATTGACCAATAAACTTTGACTTAAAATCCTATCTATTAAATGGGGAATCCCTGGTGACAGTCCAATTCTAATTGAAGTTTGCTCAACAAAATCCTTATCGGGTCCTTATTCCCTTTATCACCTCTTGTTATTTTTCTGTCTTTTCACTTTGAATTCTATGACGACAAAGTCATGTTAAACACCAGCCCACCACAGAACCTTCTCTTTGTGACAGACCCAGTGGGCCCTGCGACATTTCTCTGAGTTATTCTGTTTGTTATGTTATTTGCTTCCCCGCTGGGACCCATAAACTGTCCCCATCATACCCTCCCAAAAATGCCCATTACGAATTTATGAAATAGGGGCCAGGACACAAGGGCTGCAAAGATGAGCCACAGTCACTAGTTTGTGGGAAAAAAAAATTAATGTGGAGGCCAACTCATCTTTCTCTTTACCTGTGAGACAGAAAAATGGCCTTTTGTCCCCTTTTTCTCTCAGTTCAAGTACTTGGCTATTGCTTTGCAGTCTCTATACTCGTTGAACAGCGATATCTATTAGGATTTTTCATCCTCCTTCAAAGTGTTATGAGGAACAGAGATAATGGCCTAGAATGTCCTTTGAAATGCTGAAAATCTTGATGCAACGTAAGACAGCTGTTTAAGTCATAGTTTATAAATAAGAAAACAACAGCATAGCAGGTAGCCAGCATACTGAAAATTAAATAAAGGTTAGTTTCCCCAGAAAAAGGCCCTACACAGTTTTTTTCCTTCAAGGAATATGTATAATTTTTATTGTACTTTGGAATATCCTAGTCCCAAACTTTTTAAAAGCAGCTTTACTTAAGAACATTTAGCTTTATGAGAACCCAGCACAGCACAAACATGGTTTCTTTTATTTTGCAGAGGATGGTCGGCAGAGACCATTCAAATTACTGCTCCATGCTGTAACATCCTGTTCTTAGGAAAGCCGAGGTCTGCCTTCCAATGTGCAATTCTAGCTTAATAGGGAAGTTATATCACTGTTGACAGTCTTGTCCTTTCTTAATAAATCTTAGGAGTTATTCCACAAGGAATATTCATTTTCCTTCAGACAGGAAGTGACCATTAAGATGCACCAGTAAAGAATCCATGGCTTTTAGTGGCCGGCCCTATTTCTTCTAGTTCAAGAATTTTAAGAAAAAATATTGCAATAAAAGATATATTTTTATTAGCAATAAAGCAGGTACATTTCTTGTTTCCCCAAAAAAAATGTGTTATTCTAAAAACGTTCAAATAGGCAGAATTTATATATTGTTAAAGTTAGATTTTAAATAAAAGATTCCTGCTTAATTACAAAGAGAAAAGATTTACTGACACAATATCCCTATAAATGGAAACATGTTTCAAGCTGTCCACCGACACCAGTTGAGGGAGGTGAGAGAGTGGAGAGTGCTCAACACCAAAGGTGGAGCTGGGCCGTCAACAAGCAGGAAGAACTGTGATGGCTGAAAATAGCAACAGAGGCGGTCCACGGCAAGGTCTGGCCTTACCCTCCACCAATAAATAAATGTGCCACTAAGAAAAGGCGACCTTCTCTGTGTCTGAGGGTTACTGACTATCCCTGCTATTTTTTTTGTCACTTATTAATACATGTTTGCATAGAGAGATGCTTGCATTTTATGTAATCAGGAATAGAAAGCAGTTTCCTTTGCAAATATTACAAGAGAAGTTTGATAAGAATGGATTATAAATCGTTCTACTCTAAGGACACATGCACACGAATGTTCATTGCAGCACAGTTTACAATAGCAAAGACCTGGAACCAGCCCAAATGCCCATCGATGATAGACTGGACAGGAAAAATGTGGCACATATACACCATGGAATATTATGCAGCCATTAAAAAGGAGGAGTTCACATCCTTCGTAGGGACATGGATGAACCTGGAAACCATCATTCTCAGCAAACTGACACAAGAACACAAAATCAAACACCACATGTTCTCACTCATAGGCGGGTGTTGAACAAGGAGAACACATGGACACAGGGAGGGGAGCACTATACACGGGGGTCTGTTGGGGGGGAGGGGGGATAGCGGGGGGATGGGGAGTTGGGGAGGGATAGCATGGGGAGAAATGCCAGATATAGGTGAAGGGGAGGGAGGCAGCAAATCATACTGCCAGGTGTGCACCCGTGCAACAACCTTGCATGTTATTCACATGTACCCCAAAACCTAAAATGCAATTAAAAAAAAAAAAAAAGAATGGAGAGGCACGAAGTCAACATTTATTGAGTACCTATCACGTGCTGGAATCTGAGCTAAGATGCTTTTATATGTGTTTTCCTAACCAAATAATTATATTTCCTACCACTTAAAGATCTATGATACTGAGAAGTTAATTAACTTGCTCCAGATGAGATAGCCGCCAAATATGGAAAACAGTCCCAGTCTTTTATTGTGATGTTCAAGTCACATCACACTATGTTTTCTCACATATACAATAGACTAGCACTTTCCAGTCACAAGTTTTGCAATGATGGAAATGTTCTATATCTGTGCCGCTCCAAATGGCAGCCACTAGCCTCATGTGACTATCGAACCTTTGAGATTTGGCTACTGTAAGTGAGAAACTGCATTTTACACTTAATTTCATTTTAATTAATTAAAAAATATTTTCTGTCACCCAGGCTGGAGTGCAGTGCCATGATTACGTCTCACTGCAACCTTAAACTCCTGGGTTCAAGTGATTCTTCTGCTTCAGTTTCCCAAGTGGTTGGGACTATAGGCTTGCTTGCACCACCAGACCCCACTATTTTTTTCTTTTACTATTTTTGTAGAGATGAAGTCTTGCTACTTTGGCCAGGCAGCTCTTGAACTCTTCGCCTCAAGTGGTCCTACTGCTTAGCCTCCCAAAGTGCAAAGATTACAGGTATAATGCTGTACCCACCCTAATTTAAGCAAACACATGTGACTACTATATGAGATAACAGATGTCTAGCTATAATTATTTCTAATGAGAGTTGTAAGGGTTCTTTAAACTCTTATTTTTCTCCCCAGTCTCACATCACTGTTTCTCTCCAACTCTTGTTTATCTCTCAAAATGCAATCCTTAGACACCAGCACAAATAGTGGAATAAAGACATCTGAAAAGTACATCTTCTATGAAAGTCATGAGAAAACTAGCAAAAATTGTGAAGATCACCATTTTCAGAACTCTAGAAATTAACTAACAGGTTATAGAATTGCAAGGAGCACTTATTCACTAAAACAGCTGAATCTCAGTAAGAAAGTGAGCTTTACGATATTTTAACTTGCCTATTTTCATCTATACCTCTCCATCTCCACAGTAGCCTGGAAAGCAATAGCCTGCAACTACGGTGAAAACCAGCAGCCTGGCAGGCATCAGAGGAGGCAAAGAGGTGTTAAATCTCCTTCAATTATTCATTCTCAGAGAATTGTCTTTATTTTACCTGCATGATAGTTTGCTTCAAGACCCTCTTGCAAGGCTCTCTTTATTTGACCTAACTCAGATCTCTGAAAACCTTTATCAAGGCTATTTGTTGAAAACAATCAAATAACTTTTTTAAAAAACTTTGCAGCTGCCTGTGGCAGTAGATAATAGCAAGGGCAAAAAATAAGTTAGCTGAAAAAAAGCTTAAAGGAAATATCTGGGGAATGAGATGTTCATAGGAGTTTAAAAAGCTCTGTTGCATTCCTGGGAATCCAGAAAATCCCTGATACTGAAAGGTTAACTTACTTATTCCAAATGAGACCACTGGTAAATGTTAAGACCAGTCCCAGTCTCCTATCTTGATGTTAAAATCGCATCACACTATGATCCTCACGTACATGCTAAACCAGCACCAACCAGCAGGGTGATGTGCGTGCTCAGTAATGTGCACACACTAAGCAAACACTGAGAAGGGCCTGAATTCTAGACTTGAGCTGACCTTGAGGCTGGGTGCAAACATAAAGTGAAGGAAAATCAGAGTTGTCAACCGCCAGTCAGAATGTTGAAGTCATGCCTCAACATGCACACAGAGCACCTTGACAAATACTGAGATAATTATTAGTTCCATGTCTTTAAGAATATCTGTACAATTATTAGGAGGCAACTAAGCAAACAGAGAGAGCATGGACTAAGTGAACACCCATGACAAAGACCACAGACTTTATAGAAGTCACTCAAAAAGCCAAAAGAACAATAACAACAATAAGCAGCAGTAACAACCTGTAAGTAGGTGAGAAAATTTGATGTCCAGAGTTGCCAAATTATATTATTTAAAATATCCAGTTTTTCACAAAAAAACTACAAGACATGCAAACAAAAAGGAATTACGGCCTCATACATGGCAAAAGCCAATAGTCAATATAAATTATCCCCAAAGAAGCCCAGACACTGGACATAGTAAATATGTTCAATCCGTTATGATAAGTATGTTCAAGAGACTAAAAAGGCTGTTATAGGAAGATCTAATAACTGAAATGAAAACTTTACTAGAGGGATTTGCCGTCAGAACTCTGGAAATTAACCCAGAAGAATTTTTTAAAAATCCATAAACTTGAAGATAGATCAATTGAGATTATTCAGTCAATGAAACAAAAATAAAATTAACATAGCCCCAAAGACCACTGGCAAAACAACATCCATAATAAAAGTCACATAGATAAAAAGGAACAAAGGATTAGGAAGGTATATGAAAAAAAATAATGACATAAAGCTTTACAAATTTGAAGTAAAACATTAATCAATATATACAAATAGCTCAACAGATTGCATGTAGGATCACTCAAAGAGATCTACTTTTAGATATTACAATTAAATTGTCAAAAGCCAAAGACCATTTTGAAGGCATCAAGAGAGAAGTTATGCATCATACACAAGGGATGCTCAATAAGATTAACAGATATCTCATCAGAAACCATGGAGGCCAGTAGGCAGCAGGATGGTATGTTCAAAGTGCTGAAATATGGACTGTTAACCAATAATTTTATAGCCTGCAAAACTATCCTTCAAAAATTAAAAAAAAAAAGTTAAGGTACTCCTAGGTAAACAACAACTGAGAGAATCTACTGCCAATAGACTTGCTCAAAAGAAATTTTAAAAGGAGCTTGAAAGGATACATTTCATTGATACCTAGTTTATTGAGAGTTTTTAGCATAAAGCACTGTTGAATTTTGTCAAAGGCCTTCTCTGCATCTGTTGAGATAATCATGTGGTTTTTGTCTTTGGTTCTGTTTATGTGATGGATTATGTTTATAGATTTACATATGTTGAACCAACCTTGCATCCCCAGGATGAAGCCTACTTGATTGTGATGGGTAAGCTTTTTGATGTGCTGTTACATTTGATTTCCCAGTATTTTGCTGAAGATTTTTGCATTCATGTTCATCATGGATAGTGGCCTGAAGTTTTCTTTTTAGTTGTGTCTCTTCCAGGTTTTGGTATCAGGATGATGTTGGTCTCATAAAATTAGTTAGGGAGTAGTCCCTCTATTTGTATTGTTTGGAATAATTTCAGAAGGAATGGTACCACTCCACTTTGTGCCTCTGGTAGAATTTGGCTGTGAACCCATCTGGACTTGGACTTTTTTTGGTTGGTAGGCTATTAATTGCTGTCTCAACTTCAGACCTTGTTATTGGTCTATTCAGGATTTCAGCTTCTACCTGGTTTAGTCTTGGGAGGGTGCAAGTGCCCAGGAATTTATCCACTTCTTCCAGATTTACTGCATAGAGCTATTGGTAGTGTTATCTTATGGTAGATTGTATTTCTGTGGAATCGGTGGTGATCTCCTCTTTATTGTTTTTTATTACATCTATTTGATTTTTCTCGCTTTTCTTTTTTATTAGTCTGGCTAGTGGTCTGTCTATTTTGTTGATCTTTTCAAAAAACCAGCTCCTGGACTTACTGATTTTTTGAAGGGTTTTTTGTGTCTCTATCTCCTTTAGTTCTGCTCTAATCTTAGTTATTTTTTGTCTTCTGCTCGCTTTTGAGTTTTTTGATCTTGCTCCTCTAGCTCTTTCAATTTTGATGAAGCTACGGTGAAAGATGCCAGACACAAAAGGCCACAGACTGTATAATTTAATTTATATGAAATGTTCATAATAGGCAAATTCATAGAAACAGAAAGGAGATTAGTAGTTGCCAGAAGTTGAGGGGAAGAAGGAATAGGGAATAAATGCTAATGATTATGAAGTTTTATTTCAGGGTAATAAAAATGTTCTAAAATTGATTATGGTGATGGTTGCAAAACTCTGAATATGCTTTAAAAAACATTGAACTGTATACTTTAAATGGGTGAAATGTATGGTATGTGAATTATATTTCAATTAAGCTATTATTAAAAAAAAAAGAAAAGAAAGAAGAAAGAAAGACGGGTGGGGAGAAAGGAGTTTCCAAACATCTAGGGAAGATGTATCCAAATCTGGCACCTAGACAGCATCTACATATGGAAGAGCAGAAGAAGACTTGGAAATGTGTTTGAGGTGTGCCATGTCATCATTCACAGCCCAGTTGGTTGGAATGGTGTGATCAGTTCACTCTAGTAATTTCCCTTCTGTTCTCTTGTTCAGGGAGCACTATGTGTTCTAGAACTGTGACTCCTGTCTTAAAACAGTCTTCTCTGAGGCTATTTCATCTAGAAAATAGAACCAGAAATAGCTCCATACCCATTGGGTTGTTATGAGAATTAGAAAGGCAGCAGGTGTTTAGCATAATGACTTTCATGCAGTGAAAGTGCAACAAAAGTTATCTATTTTAAATTCCTTAACTCTACCCTCCCCACGTTAACCGCATTCAGGCGTGTAATTTTTTTATTGTGGTTTCAGCACTTAGAGTCATTCATTTATTCTTCATACACTTGTTTTTGTTCTTTGTTTCTTTGATATGGTTTATTTTTTCTTTTTTTCATTTTAGCATGACCCAAGTATCAAGTTCTGCACTCAGTCCTGAGATAATTGCGCTGCAGTGGTGAGTGCAATGTGGAAGCTAAACACAGGATACTGTGTAGTAAAGAATCCTATCTATTTTGTCCTGAACCATCCTGTACCCCATAACCATGCTCAGAAATCAAAGAACACACAGCCTTTCTAACAAGATTATGGATGGTTGGCAAATTTCTAATAAAGAAGTTGAAAGCAATTTGCCACATTAAAATCTTAGCAAATCCACTGGTGCTCAGTGCCTCCTGAAGAAACAGATGAATCAGATGTTACCAAAATACAATGGAGATGACGACAAGGCTGTACACAACCCAAAAGAGCTATTTTATATTGAATTAATCTTTTTTTTTTGAAATGGATTCTCGCTCTGTCACCCAGCTTGGAGTGTAGTGGTGCGATCTCAGTTCACTGCAACCTCTGCCTCCTGGGTTCAAGCGATTCTCTTGCCTCAGTCTCCTGAGTAGCTGGGATTACAGGTGCCTGCCACTATGCCTGATGTAGTAGAGATGGGATTTCACCATGCTTGCCAGACTGGTCTCGACTTCCTGACCTCAAGTGATCCACCCGTCTCAGGTGGATTACAGGCATGAGCCACCATGCCCAGCCTGAACTAATCTTTATGCATACTCTGCAGATGCTTTTGGATTGCCATTTCCCATCCATTTTTCAGTTTTAAGCAAAGGGTTACACAAACAGCCACAGACAACAGCTGATGAAACATAGGGAGACTCTCAGAGGGATATTCATCATGCGAACACCAGCAGGTGTCCAGGAGCTCACATAGTTATCTCTTTGGGCTGCAGTGGTAATTGAGTAAAGGGAGATAGATGGACACTCTAGTTTGCTCCAGGAAAGCCCCAGAAATTGTAACTCTGCTCCTAAACTCTGATGCTTTGATGTTGCCCAACCACAGAAATTTCTGTTAACAGATGGTTGTTTATCTCAGATTATGAGTGCTCCATGTGGGCAGAGCTTGTGATTCAATTCTGTGGCTCCAGCCTTATCACTTCACCTGGCACAGGGCAACACTTGGTGACTGCTTATTGGGTTTATTGCCTGAATTAATATTGTATCAGTGATGTGCAGCAGTTGCCTTTCAAACTGAAGGTCTGTAATTTCTACGACATTTCTAACTGAAAACACAACAGCTCTAATAACTTTTTTATTTTAATAGCAATCTAAACAATATAACACAATAATTAGGATTCTTTTACAACCGCCTAAAGATGGAATTCTGACTCAGGATTCCAGGGTCTGCCTTTGTTCTTAAGATTATACTTTTGCTGAGCTAAAGTGCATTGGCATCACTACGGGATAAACTGGCTGAAGTCAAGACTCCTATGGGTATGAAGTTCTGAGACCCACCACCCGTACTATCCCCTCGGCATTTACTACAATACCTGGCACATAAGATTTAATGGTGAACTCTTGATGAAGCTAAACCTTTGCAGCTGGTACCATATTTACCCAGTGACATTGTGTCAGCTTGGCTAGGCTAAGCCACATTTGCCAGAATTTTTCTTGCATAGTCTCAGTTAGGGTGAACTGCAAGGGTTTTCTTGTTAGATGTGGAGGACAGGAGGAAAGGAATAGCTGACTTGTAGCCCACACCATTGTGACTAATCTGCTCACTCACCTCATTAGTGAGGGGCTGCAGCAAGGCCTGCATCTGTCCCTTTGTCCCCTGGCTCCGTCTTCAGATTCCTGACTCCTGGGCCATATGTTTGTGCTTAGCTCTGCAATAATGGGTTTCAGTTTCTAAAGGGCTCCCACGTGACCATTGTTACAGGCAAGAGGAACTATTGTTTTGGTCCATACTTACGAGATTTTAGGCCATGCTGTGAGCTCCTGCCTTCCCATGATCTACCCCTCTATACACCTCTCTTTCCTTTCTGCCTGCCTGTCAAGTGGACTTCAAGCTCCAGTGTCAGAAGCAAAGACAACAGCCCTACAGAGAATGCACAACGGGTCCCCACAATTGTGTCAGCCAATTCTCTGCAATGAGTCCCTTTATCTCTCCTGGTGGCGTCGTTTCCCTGGTTGAACTGATACAGAGGTTGATGCATTACTTTGCTCTTATCTCTGTTTTGCTCTCTCCACAGTTTTCCTGGCAGCGCATACAGTAATAAGTAAGCAATGAGGAGTTTTATGTTCCTGACTCCATAAATAAATGCATTAACGTAAGTTTTAATAACACTATAATCTTAACCTTATCTCCAACTAGACCAAACAATTTTTACAGAGTATTATGTAAGGTGTATAATACTTAGAAGGCCTGCTGAAATGCTTGGCACACACATACCTTCCATAAGCACAGTAAAACGGAATCTGCCGTTGGCAGAGGAGCCTGAGCATTCGGGACGCCTGAGGTCCAGCCAACTCACCATCCTTGCTTCCAAGCATTATCCCTTGAAAATGGTGGTGTGATTAGAGACCATTTTGTATGACAGACTTTCGGTTGTGCAGAAGCTATAAATCCGACACAAGCAAGGATATTTTGCAGTGACTGGAATCAAGAACCACAGACCTGAATGTTATCTCACCTCAAAGCACCACTTCGGAGCCCCATGTTCTTCTGGCTTTAAGCAAGCTCTATAGTGCTCATGCTATCAATGGCAAAGGAAAAGATGGATTGGGGATAGTTGGAACCACTAAATGGGGACCCACTCTGTCAGCTTAGTGCTCTCGCTCTGGGTTGAGAACAATTTTGTTTTTCTACAAACCAATAAGAGGAAAGTAAAAACTCACATAGTCTGGGAAAGGAGGCAATGATCAAATACTGAGATTTGAACTTTAGCATTCATTAAAATTAGCATGCAAGAATCGCTTGCTGGAAGAATTTTGGTTAAGTACAAGGGATAATTATTCTTAATCAAGCAGCAATGCTCTTATTAATATAATTTAGCATACTTAAAGGAGATTATTACTGAACTCGAAATTCAAAAGCAGATTAAATATAAAACAGAACCTGCAGCTATATCTTTTCATTATTAAAATCAACACTAGTGATGTTTCAGCAGAACGTAAGACACTAAATAAATGTTGCTAACTCGAATCATATTGGTTTTGTGTGTAATTCTTATGTTTTTATCGCTTTTACAATTCTCCATCTATTTTTTGCATGTTTTAAGCAATATACAGACATTCCATTGTTAAGAGGTAATAATGGAAATATGTTCTGAGAAATGCATCATTTGATATTTTATTGTTGTAGGAAGATCACAGAGTGTACTTACATAAACCTAAATGAAATAGGCTACTACACACAATGGCTATACTGTGTAGCTTATCGCTCCGAGGCTAACATATACAGCATGTTACTGTGCTGAATGCTGCAGACAATTGTAGGATGATGGTAGTATTTGTGTATCTATAAATATCTAACATAGAAAAAGTTCAGCGAAAACACAGTATTAAAGATAAACATGCTACCCACCTGTATAGAGCACTTACCATGAATGGAGCTTGAAGGACTGGATGTTGCTCTGTGTGAGTCGGAGAATGAGAGAGGAGTTAATGTGAAGATCTAGAACACTACTGTACACTATCGAAGACTTTATAAATGCTGTTCACTCAGTCTACACTAAATGTATTCAAAATATTTTTTCTTCAGTAATAAATTAACCAAGAAAAAAATATATAAAGGCCATTGGGAATATTATGAACAACATTACACCAATAAACTTGAAAACGTTAAAAAAGTTAATTAACTAATTAACTATAGCTTACTCTAAATTTTACTTTATAAACTTTCTAATTTTTATATCATTTTTACTCTTTTGTAATAATATTTAGGTTAGAACACAGATATATTGTGTAGCTATAAAAAACATTGTCTTTATATCCTTATTCTATATGCATCTTTCTATTTTTAATTCTTAACTTTTTTACTTTTTAAACATGTTTAGTTAAAAACTAAGAAAAACACACACCTTAGCCTAGACATACACCAAGTCAGGATCATCATCGCCACCTTCCACCTCCACGTCTTGTCCCGCTGTAAGGTCTTCAGGGACCATAGCACGAGTGGAGCTGTCGTCTCCTGTGATAACAATGCCTTCTTCTGAAATTCCTCCTGAGGCACTTGCCTGAACCTGTTCTACAGTTAACATTTTTTATAAGTGGTAGCAGTACACTCTAAAATAATGATACAAGTATAGTATAATAAATACGTAGACCAATAACATAACCATGTATTATCATTATCAAGTATTCTTCATTGTACGTAGATGCATGTGCTACACCTTTATATGTCTGGCAATGCAGTAGGTCTGTTTACCCCACTAACATCACAGATACATAAAGGTTGTACTATGACATTATGATGGCTGTGATGTCACTGAACAATAGGAATATTTCAACTCCATTATAAGCTTATGAGACCACTGTCACATATATTCCTGCTTGACTAAACGTCATTCAGCACATGACTGTAATTACAGAAGTGGTTTCTACTGGGTGCGGTATCTCACACCTGTAATCTCAGCACTTTGGGAGGCTGAGGTGGGAGGATGACTTTGAGTTCAGGAGTTGGACCAGCCAGGGCAACATGGTGAAATCCCATCTCTCCAAAAATACAGAAATTCACCGAGTGTGGTGGTACCATCTGTAGTCCCAGCTACTTGGGAGGATGAGGCGGGAAGATCGCTTGAGTCCAGGAGGCAGAGGTTGAGGTGAACTGAGATTGTACCACTGCACTCCAGTCTGGGTGACAGAGTAAGACCCTGTCTAAGAGTCTAGACAGCATAAGGCCCTGCCCACGATGCCGCATCAACATAATAATAATAATTTAAAAATGAAAAGAAGTGGTTTCTATCAACAAATAGTTTCAATAAGAATTTCATTTTTCTCTAGAACAGTTTTCTACCTTTCTGAAAAATTAAAATTACTTGAGAGGATTACATTTCTAGTGATTTTGATTTAATTAGTCTAAAGCAGATCACTGATCTTTAGGCCATTTTTAAGATCCGTCTTTTAGTAATCAATAGAATAATTAGAAAAAAATAAGAATATTAAAAATTTAAACACCACTATTAACCACTATTAACAGTTATAGAACATTACACTCAATAAGTGTAAGTTTATTTTAATAGCATCTGGAGTCTTTAACAAGACATATTACATTTTGGGATAATATGGGGAGAAATGCCGGATATAGTATGCACCTATGCGACAACCCTGCATGACCTGCACGTGTACCCCAGAATCTAAAGCAAAATTAAAAAAAAAGAAATCAAAAAAAAAAAAGCGCTAGAGTAAGCCTCATTAACAGCTTTTGAAACTTTATGTTAATATTTGTTTCTTTAATGAGCATTTTTGGTAGTTTTTAAACGGCCTGTAGAACAGTGAGTTGTGGAACATTTAAACAAGAATATCTTGAGACATCGCCGTTAGAAGAGTTATTTAAATGCCAAAAGAAGTGTCATGTCTACATATGTGTCTAATGGAAGATTCATTTTCAGCTTGGATCCAATCTTAAAATTCTAGTTTAAGTCAGAGTTTTGGAAGCACCTCTAGAAGAGCACAGAGTTCTGAATCCACAATTCTGCTATTTGAAAAATAAATACTCAAGACTCAAAAAAGAGAGACTGGACTTCCCCACAAATGACTGGATGATGGCAGTCATCTGTAAAGCATACTGGATGGAAACAAGACTCCTTAGCAATATAATTGCCAATAAGGTACGTTCAATGAGCCCTGCACAGGGCTTAAACACAAGGGTTGATTGAAAAAGCCAACCCTAGCCACACCAACTAACATGGGCTGAGATCTACCTGGAACGTATGGAAGGGAATTTTCAGTAGATGGGCAAGCTCAGAAGATCAATTTTCAGACATCTCTTGAAGCAATTCTATGGTGAAGAGGAGTTAGAAATTAGTATTAGGAACCCTCCAGATACCTTCTATAGAGTGTTACATGGAATTATGACTCAGTTAAGTATATAAATTGTGTCTGGTCCTCAAAAAAAATCTTAACAAATTTAAAAAATTAAAATATTTTATCACATGAGCTTCAGCCACAACATGATTATATTAACATTCAGTGGCATTAGTGTATTTGGGGGAAAAGGCCCAAATATTTGGAAATTAAGCAAAATACTTCAAAATAATAAATTGGAAAAAAATAAATTGCAGATGCATTAGAAAATATTTTGAACTAAATGATACTAAAAGGAGCATTTCAGAATGTGGAATATGGTCAAAGAAGTGCTTTGAAAAAATTTTATAGTTGTAAATACTTATTATAGAAAAAAAGAAAGTTTACATATATTTTCACCCTAAAAAGTAGACAGTGAAAAGCAAGTTAAACCCAAAATGAAAGAAAAAATAATAATAAGAGTAATAATCAATGATACAGGGAAAAGAGAAAAATTAATAGAGCCTAAAGTCGATTCTTTAAAAAAATTAATAAAATTGAAAACTTTCAAGCAACATCAAAGTTGTAAAAAAGAGTTAAAAAAACTATCAGAAATAAAGTCGACAATATCTCTACTTATCCTACAAACATTAAAAGTATAATAAGTAATGATTATGAACAACTTTTTGTAATTTGACAACTCAGATGATGGACATATTGGAAACACAAGTGATAAAACTGACTCAAAATGAAATAGAAAACTCAAACAGTTTTATATTTAGTAAAGAAAGTAAACTAAAAATTTAAAACCAGCTTTTCACAAATAAAATACAAAATAATTATCCTGGTTAATACTATTAAACTTTCAAGAGTGAAATAATACTAATCTTAAACAAACTCTCCACATCTTTTCTTTCTGAAAGAAATGTTGAAGCAGCATAATCCTGACACCAAAACTAAAGAGAGAATTATCAGAAAAAAAAAAAAAATGGGCTAATACCCCTCTTTACCAAATTATTTACTAAACATCAGTAAACAAATTTAGCAATGCAGACAGTTCCTGCTTTATGATGGTTATAATTAACAATTTTTTGATTATCAGATAAAATTGTGGCTTATGGGTCTATCTGGATGAAACTCCATTGTAAGTCAAGGAGCATCTATACATAAAAACTGTCAATATATAACAAAGTAAGTCTTATCTCAAGTAGTCCAGATTGATTTAATATATATGTATATATTTTATTGTACTTTAGGTTCTGGAGTACATGTGCAGACCATGCAGGATTGTTGCATAGGTATATACATGACTAGGTGGTTTGCTGCCTTCCTCCTCCCATCACCTACATCTGGTATTTCTCCCCGCGTTATCCCTCCCACCCTCCCACACTGCACTGTCCCTCCCTAGTAAACCCCCAACTGACAGCAGTGTGTGATGCTTCCCTTCTTGTGTCCACATGTTCTAATTGTTCAACACCCGCCTTTGAGTGATACCACGCGGTGTTTGATTTTCTGTTCTTGTGTCAGTTTGCTGAGAATGGTGGTTTCCAGATTCATCCATGTCCTATGAAGAACATGAGCTCATCATTTTTTAAGGCTGCATAGTATTCCTTGGTGTATATGTGCCACATTTTCTCTATCCAGTCTATTGTTGATGGACATTTGGGTTGGTTCCAAGTCTTCACTATTATAAACAGTGCTGCAATGAACATACATGTGCATGTGTCTTTATAACAGAATGATTTATAATCCTTGGGTATATACCCAGTAATGGGACTGCTGGGTCACATGGTGTTTCCATTTCTAGATCCTTGAGGAATCGCCACACTGTCTTCCACAATGATTGAACTAGTTTACGCTCCCAACAACAACGTAAAAGTGTTCCTCTAGTCAAACTTGTCAATATAAATTTGTGATCTATTATTTACAAGAAAACATTCTTTGCAGAAATTGAGTAGATTCTAAAAAATATTTGGAAACAGAAAAGCCCCAGAATCCCCAGAATGATTTTTTAAAAGATCAAAGACCTCACTACTGTCTTTCAAAACTTCCTGAAAGCTTACTGAAAGCTGGGCGCGGTGGCTCAGCTTGTAATCCCAGCACTTTGGGGGTCTGAGGCAGGTGAATCACCAGGTCAAGAGTTCAAGACCAGCCTGCCCAACATGGTGAAACCCTGTTTACTACCTGTAGTGGCAGGTACCTGTAATTCCAGCTACTCGGGAGGCTGAAACAGGAGAATTGCTTGAACCCAGGTGGCAGAGGTTGCATTGAGCTGAGATCATGCCACTGCACTCCAGCCCAGGTGACAGAATGAGATTCCGTCTCAAAAAAAACTTACTGAAAACTTATAGTAATGAAGACAATGTAATATAAGCATAAGGACAAAGAAACAGGCCATGAAATAGAACAGAGTCTATTCTGAATATGCGTATGTTTTAGGTGTTTTCTTTTAAGTGCCAAAATATCAACTGAGATTACTGTTTCTTTCTTTGCTCCTACGATGGCAAAGTAATTCAATAGTAGTGGGATAATCTTTTTTAAAAAATGACATTAGAGCAGCTAGATAAACGTGTAAAATAAGAACCTTCATCCTTGCATCACACCATACATAGACATTAATTCAAGGTGGATCATATACTTAAAGTAGAATTTAAAGTAGAAAGCTCCTTTAAGAAAACATGATAATATCTTCATGACCTCGTTGTAAATAAAGATTGCCTAAAATGACTCAAAGTGCATTAACTGTAAATAAAAAAATAATAAATTGAAATTCAACAAAATTAAAAACTTCAATAAATTAAAAACTTCTACTTATTAAACTACATGTTTCCGCAAGTGAAAAAGCAAGCCCGAGACTTAGAAAATGTATTTATAATATAAATATGAAAAAGGACTTACGTTCTAAATAGAGAAATAATGTATAATAATCAATAGTAAAAAAGACAAACAATCTAATTTCAATATGAGCGAGAGACGTGAACACTTTGCAAAGGAATACATAGGATGGCCTCCAAGTTATATGAAAAAGAGGCTCAACGCTGTTAGTCACCAGGGAAATGCAAATGAGCACTACAGTGAAACATCACTACAGAATGACTAAAATGAAAAAACCCTGCTAAAACCTAACATGGACAAGTACATGGGACAATTAGAACTATCATAAATTGCTGGTGGTAGTATATAATGCTGCAACCACTTTGGAGAAAATGCTGCCAGTTTGAGGCAATGTCAGCCATGACAGAAACCCTACCGTATGGCCCAGCATTTCCCTTTTAGGTATTTACACGAGAGAAATAGAAATAAATGTTCACAGATATAAATTGCCTAAGAATGTTTATTTTATAGCAGCTTTATTTATAGTAACCAAAATCTGGAAACAACCCAAGTATTTATCCACAGAAGAATGAATCAAAAACTATCCTGTTTTCATATGATGGGTATACTGGTCATCAATAAGATCAGCAGTTTTCCATCATACAGCCGAGCTCTCCAAGAGAGAACTCACAAGTATATAAATAAATCTCAAAAACATGTTGGGTGAGAAAAGCCCGGCACAAACCATATACTATATAATTCTATTTCTAAGAAATCCCCGAGCGAACTGACCTTTGGTTATTACATTTGGAACACTGTTTCCTGTAAGAGGTGAGAATTTACAGGGATGAGGTATGGGGCATGTTTTTGGCTGACGTACATGTTCTATGCCTTGACTGTGGTGTTAGTTACACGGGTGTACATTACCAAAGCTTGTTGAGTTATATACTTATAACTCATTTCTGCTTATAACTCATTTAACCTATGCATTGCATCATTTGTATTTGTAAAATGTGTTTAAATATTTTTGTGTAGTTGTTTTCTATTTTATTGACCCTGACTGATATACTCAGACACGTGGTGCCAAGGCACAGAGTCTCACTCATCTTTGTTTACTCAGTGCTCGAGTGGGAAAATGAATGAATGTCTGTAACAAAGAGGTAAGAAGGTAGAACAGACCAACACAGGTGAAACTGTAATTCAGATGGACAACGTAAATTAAATGTCGTACTACACCTTTTTCTTGCAAATCCTCACTGCTCTTAGGACACAAACTTCTACAAGCTTGTCTGTAACTGAACCCAAAATACGGTGTCATCAATTTTTGAAGTTATTTTAAATTAGAAAAACTGTGTAAGTGTCAAATATATGAATATATTGTATCTGTTAGTATCAGTAACTGGGACATTCAGGTAGCAAAATTCTGTACTGTTATAAAAATTGACATTATTTTTCCTAAGCCATCCTTTTCACTCAAGATGCATATGAAATGGAAAGGTATATTGCTTACAGTCTATAAACTATTCACTAATTTGTTCATTTGTTCATTCCCTAAGCATTTGTTTATTGAGCATTTGCTCCATGCTGGACACTTAGCTAGAAGCCAGAAAAAATAATAGTAAGAAACTGTTCTGTCTAAAAATAGACATGCTAGTTGGAGAGAAAAATCACCAGCAAACAAATATAAAGATGGTTAGTCGTGCTTTAAAAGAGACAGGTATAGAGTAACATGGTTTTTTGCCATTTCTTTTGGGGAAAAGTGTAAATATAGATAAAGATATGGTGGTCAACTTCACCAGACATCTGGCCAGTGGCAAGTTTCTTCATTGTTCACCTCTTGTTCTCATTCTCTAATCTCAGAATTTTACTCCAGCTGTGCTCCCTACCTGGAAATTCTATCTCTATCTCTCCCTACCATATCTAGATACCTTCTTTTAAAAAAAGGCCCAATCCAGGTTCCACTAAACACCTTTGATTCATATTTCTCTCTTCTGCATCCCTGTGGCTCTCATGTGTTACCATGTCCTTTCTCTACTTGCTCCATGTGAGGTTATCTGTGCTGCATTGCATGTTATAAGCTCCTATGAGAACAGAGACATATCTCAGACTCAGCACCTGCTAGCAGCATTGAACCATGGCTGCCACAAAGCAGATGCTAAAAAGCAGAAGTTGGTTTCATTACTGCATATTGTTGAGTTAATCCTGCACAAAACACTGGCTTTTTTTTTCTTTCTGAAGGGGCTTGAAGATATTTGAAATCTAAACTCTCTTGATCCAGTCTCCCTCCCTGTATCCAAACACATTCTATTTCAGCACAGCTGCTGCAGCTTGTGCACAAGCAGATGCCATGGTGTGGAATTTCTCCATGCAGCAAGTGTGCAGATGTGGAAAGTCTGTAAAATAGAGTATTATTGCACCAATGGCTACCTTTGGACTTTTCTGTTGCAGCAATTTGCTGAAGTGTCAGTGTGATTGAGGTGACTCATGTGGGGTTGGTTGGAAGGGGAAATATGAACACTTTCCAATCATCTCCACCAAAATGAAATAGGCCTGTCTCCTTGGGAAAAACTTTTCCCCCTGTAATAGAGTGGGGATAGCTACAGAATATAACAGGGCTGTTTTTGCATATGTCTAAAAGCTCTGGTTGCACTTTGGTCCCTGGCCATCAGTCTGGGGTGAAGAATGGCATGCCATTGGAGAAAGGCAAAATGACCATGTCTGGTGGCTGGGAGGTGGCTGGGAGCAAAGGGTCACCAACCGCATTTCAGAACAAGGGCTCTAGCTGTGGTTCTTAGCCCTGACTGCTCATAAGAATCTGACAAAGGACTAATATCCTGAATCTACAAAGAACTAAAACAGATTTACAAGAAAAAAAAAAAATAAAAACCCATTCAAAAGTGGACGAAGGATATAAACAGACACTTTACGAAAGAAGACATCTATGAGGCCAATAAACATATGAAAAAATGCTCATCATCACTGGTCATTAGAGAAATTCAAATCAAAACCATGTTGAGATACCATCTCACACCAGTTAGAATGGCGGTCATTAAAAAATCTGGAGACAACAGATGCTGGAGATGATGTGGAGAAATAGGAACACTTTTACACTGTTGTTGGGAGTGTAAATTAGTTCAACCATTGTGGAAGACAGTGTGACGATTCCTCAAGGACCTAGAAATAGAAATTCCATTTGACCCAGCAATTCCATTACCAGGTATATATCCAAAGGATTATAAATCGTTCTAATATAAAGACACATGCACATGTATGTTCATTGCAGCACTGTTTACAATAGCAAAGACCTGGAATCAACCTAAATGTCTATCATCGATAGACTGGATAAAGAAAATGTGGCACATATACACCATGGAATACTACGCAGCCATAAAAAACAATGAGTTCGTGTCCTTCATAGGGACGTGGATGAATCTGGAAACCATCATTCTCAGCAAATTGACACAAGAACAGAAAACCAAACACTTTATGTTATCACTTGTAGGCAAGTGTTGAACAATTAGAACACGTGGACATAAGGAGGGGAGCATCACTCACTGTGGTCAGTGGTGGGGGCTAGGGGAGGGACAGCGGGGGTCGGGAGGGTGGGGAGGGATAATGAGGGGAGAAATACCAGATATAGGTGATGGGGGGATGAAGGCAGCAAACCACCTTGCCATGTATGTAACAATGCAACAGTCCTGCACGATCTGCACATGTGCCCCAGAACCTAAAGTACAATTAAAAAAAAAATAGAATCAGACCAGGTGAATCGGAATCCCTAGGAGTGGGACCCAGTATTAGCAAGCTTTAGAACTCCTCAGGTGCTTTCAATGTGCAACCCAGTTTAAAAATCACTGAGTAAAGTGATAGGAGGTAATCCAGGGCTTTTCACACCTTAATTACCCAGAGAACTTCAAAACTGCATGTGATAATTAATTTTGTGTATCATCTTGACTGGGCTAAGAGATGCTCAGATATCTTGTCAAACATTATTCCATGTGGGTCTTTGAGGGTGTTTGTAGGTGAGATGAACATGTGAACCAGTAAACTGGGTAAAGTAGATTACCCTCTCCAGTGTGGGTGGCCCCACCCAATCCCTTGAAGGCCCAAATAGAACAAAAAGGTTGACAGCCCACTCCACCATGAGAGTAAGAGGAAAATTCTGTCTGACCGTCTTCAGCTGGGAGGTTGATCATTTCTGCCTTTGGACTTGAACTGAAATAACTTGTCAATTCTTCTTGGGTCTCAAGCCTGCTGTCATTCCGATTGGAAGTTATACCACTGGCCATCCTAGGTCTCCAGCTTGCCAACAAAAGGCCTCAGGACTTTTTATTCTTCATAATCACGTGAGCCAATCTCTTATAATAAATATACTCCCACCCCCCGCAACCCCTGGAAAACCCTAATATACTGCAGATGTGTTAATCCCATCTCTAAGATTCAGTTTTAACTGGGAAGCTATGGTCCAGGACTTTTTAATTTTTTCTCAGGCAGTTCTATTAAGGCCAGACTTCAGAGTTTTGACACATTTAAGTGATCTCGGACAAGTTACATAAACTTGTCTAAGATAATTACCTTGGTATTTAAGATGAGAATAACTTTACTCCCTTACGCAGTTATTTCTGAAATCTGAATCATACATGGTGTAATGCCTGGCACATAAATAATATGAGATAATATTAATTTTCACACATCTGTGTGCAACTTGCAAAACATTTTTTTCATAGTAAATTCTCAATATTCATGTTGCTTTGTTTTGTTTTTAAATAGGGTCTTGCTCTGTTCTCCATACAGGGCCTTTCTCTTTATGATCATGACTCACTGCAGCCTTGACTTTCCAGGCTCAAGTGATCCTCCCACCTTAACCCGCCCCACAAGTATCTGGGACTGTGGGCATGTACCACTATGCCTGGCTCTTTTTTTTTCTTTTCTTTCTTTTTGTTTGTTTGGTTTTTTTTTCCCCCTTTTATACAAATGGGATCTCACTATGGTTGCTCAGGTTGGTCAGTATTTATTTTGAAAAAACTAGAAGGCATTTCCAGATCATCAGTCATTTCTTCCCCATTAGATACAGTTTGAAAGCTATATATGTCTCAGATACATCATTCTTTTAATTTGCCCCATAACAATAAATATGAACTTTCTGTCTTTGTATTCATGATAGAAGAGTTGACCCGGTAACAATGACCTGTATGCATTGGCCCATCTAATAGGACTTTCTTAAGGTTTTTGCCTGCTCCTGGTTTCTTGAAGTTTATTACCTGACGTCTGGAACTGAGTGTCTAAGTACCTTTCAGTCTCAGCTTGGCTGTTTTCAGAGAAATAGGTGGTGATAGCAAACAGCTATCAACTGACCCTTGGGATAGGATGTAATGGAACACTATTTGGATATGATTGGTCTGAATATTAAGCTTGTATTTCTTATTTATGCTGCCATACCATCATCTGAAATACCTTAAACAATGTATTTAACCTTGAAACACTGCAATGCCCATTGGCTGTAGGGTCTGATTTGTATTCATCCTGTCTTTGTTTCATTGAAAACACTTAAAAATGAGCTTCTGTGTAGGAAAGTGCCAGCATGTTTAGCTAGTCATAAATCAATGGGTATTTAAGTGAAATTATCTATAACAATTATTTTAGATTATTTAAGTATCATTTTTACTTTGAACAATTACTTTACATGAATTTGAAACCTCAGTAATAGCAAATAACTCAAACAGTCTAAACAGAAATCTGTTGCAGTTATAATTATCTGAATATGTTAACATTTAGGGAAGAGTCAGGTGGATTACTGGCCTTTAGAAAAATAGTATACTTCATGTAGACACTAATTAATCAATAAAACCCTAATTGGATTCTATTAAGTATTGGAAACGACATTTCAACTTAAATATTCCGTGTAAAACCCTGATCCATTCCCAAGCAGCAATAAAAGCCAATTAGCATGGTATTCGAATTATGATTATGAATGCGATCACCGCCCTCATCTGCATTAATAGTATAACAATTAAAAAAAGCACAGTAAGGAATGAACCAGGCAAGTTCTCCTGCACGGGTGCCTTATTTCCTTGCTTTTGTTGAGACATTTAATATTCCACCAAACTGGCTTTTAAAGAAGGTGAGCTTTAAAATTTGAAAGCCTGAGATGATTGATTCTCATTCTTTACTAATTGTGTCTGTATATGAGACTAATGTCTCCATTTGCAAAATGGGAATAACAGCAGCCATTTGCAGGACTGTGTTGAAGATTGGAATTGATACATGTGAGGGATCCAGCAGAGGCCTGGACACACTGGAGTCATGCAGAAAGTGGCAGCTTTAGTCTAGAATATAGAAGTCTGTATTTATGGGATATTAGAAAGAAACCCTAGTCTCATCAATTCCCATCTGCCATTTTCAGTGTGGAAACCTATTTTACTGTGTCCAAGTAGCGTCTGCCAATCACTGCTTGAACACCTTTATTGCTTCAGAATTTATTTCCTCGTGGGGTACCACAGTTTTATTGCCAGAACAGACAGAAATGTCCTCCTTATTAACTCCCGTTGCACCAATTTTTATCATCAGCAATAACATAGACTTTATTGAAATGCTTTCATAACTAATTTTTTTCAGGAAATGTAACCAACTGTTTGATAGCACAGGCTGTGGAGCTGAACTGTCTGGGTTCACGTCCGAGCCCTGCCGTTGATTACCTGTGTGAACTTGGACCGATCAACCTCTCTGTGGTTTAGTGTTCTCATCGTTAAATGTGGATAATTCCTGTCTCTTATATTGTTGTGAATGGTAGCTATTAAGGAATTCTATTCATTTCACTTCCATTTTCATATTAAATATTTTGAGCCCTCTCTTAGCAGGCTATGGTGTACAAATCCCTTTCTCAGCCTAGTGAAGCATGCCTGGTTGTCTGTTTGACACGGAACCCCCTGCTAAATTGATCATTTGATCCACAACTTTGTGCAATGCATTACATCTTTCCATGTTCGCATGACAGCAAAATTCTCTTTCTTTCCAGCATGTCAGTGAGGAAACAGAGGCTTAGAAGGGTCAGGTAAGGGAACTCCCTTCTCCACAGTCACGCAGCTTGTATTAGATTGGTGCAAAAGTAATTGCACCAACCTAATATGTGGAGAGCCAGAAATTACAAAAAGCCTCCAGATGCCAGAGCTTAGTCACTTAAAAGGGCTTTGCTTTTGTTTCTCTAGCATGAGCCACTGGTAGGCAAGGAAAGAAAGCCAGAAGGCATGAGAACAGAGCTGCAGGAGGCTGGGACCCTGGTTTCAGGAGTGGCTACTGCAAGGAGTAACAGTGCAAACCAGATTTCACCGCCATGGCAAAACTGTTTGATCAGGTGGCAACCAGAAGGTTTAGACTTTGATACTCAGCAGTCAGAGGAGAAATATGCTGATTCCTACCGGTAATGGCAGACCTGCATGTGGACCTGGTGCTGTGATATGAGCCCTCAGCTGAAAACATCAGTCTTGACTGCACAGCACACAGAAGTGTAAGACCATATTAACCACTAAAAAAGATGAATGTAATTCAGAAGTGACGTTCTGGCAGCAATGTCTTTATGCAAAGGATAAGTTTAATAGTCAAATTTTTTGATACAAGTGACAGTAGAATAAACCTGGGGTGGCACTGGGTCTTATGATGACCTTCAAATCATATTATGTAAGTAGTTATCTCCTTTTATTACCACTGTTATTAGTACTATTATTATTACTTAGAAAACCATTCCTGGCTCTTAGGACTGCATGGATGGAACTGCTCAGCTGCTGCTCCCTGAGTTAAGACTTGATCCTGAACCACAACCTCAGGTAGAAACATTATAAAACTCGACCTCAGGGTAGTGTAAAGTGACCACTCTGTGGACCTCGAGCATTGTCTCAAATTTTTTCCTTAGCATTAAAAAGCCAACACACAGCTGAAATAGATCCTAAGCCCAAACCTCTTGTCTCCAAATCCCACTCGCTTTTGGCAGCCATTTGTGTGATGTAAATTTAAGTCCAAACACTGAAAGTATTTTATTTAGATACCTGAAAATTTTTCCATATTAAGTTGAAGTTTCAATCAATTTGTCTCACAGACTTCCTATGTTCCAAAAGAATTCTAATTAAAAAGGCCACCATATGAGTGGCTGATTCCATTTATACAAAATATTCAGAAATGTCTGAAATAAGGAAATTCTGAGAGACAGAAATTAGAGGTTGTCAGGGTCTGGGAGGAGAAACAGGGAGTGACAATTTAATGGGTACAGGGTTTCCTTTTGGGGTTATGAAAACATTCTGGAACTAAACAGACATGATGGTTATACAACTTCGTGAATATACTAAATGTCGGTAATGGTAAGTTTTATGTTTTGCATACTTAATTCCAATTAAAAATTTTTCAAAAACATTATTTTAGGAATATTGCATCCAATGGAAGTGAGGAGGATTTTCTTGGGGGCAAAAAGGTTGGAGATAAAAAACAGACCCTTGTTCTAATCCTGACTCTCCCCTTCCCTAACTCTGTGACCTTGAATAACTAGCCTGATCCCCTGAACCTAAGGGAAACATAAGCTTATTGTAGAACTGGGTAACAGGTCAAACACGTTGCATAGCATCTGATGTATAGCAGGTTCTTAATAACAGCAGTGGCCACACAGTCGTGGTGATACAGTAGGTAAGGTGATGTAGAGGGTGGTTTTACTGCAAAGAAACTTGCTGAAAATGTGCAGCAGTGATTCCCAGAGGCCTGGTTCTGGTGTGGGCATATTACTCATCAAGTCTTTAGTCTTTTATTCTCCCTGAGCCGGAATTCAGTGCAAAGAATATTTTGGCATTTCAATAAAATAAAACCAACAAGGAAAAATAGTATCTACACAAATTATTCTACTTCTAAGCCAGATATCAATACTCTTGCTTAAACAAAGTAAGATGTGGGATAAAAAATAACGTTATCATGAACAAAATATACAAGGTGAAGCTACTTATTAATAGAAAACTACACATTCTAGAATATATGTATTCTACCAACCCTTTTTGCAGTGTCTTATTTTGGGTTGATGACTGGGGCAAACACAGGTAAAATACAGCAGGTGAAAATACAGGTGTTATAATTACATCCCCTAAGACATTCGGCATTTGCTGTGCTTCATGCATTGTCCTAAGGCAGATTATATACATTGACACAACTCTGTGATATGGGCACTATTGTCCTCATCTCATTTAAAGATGAGAAAACAGACAATTAGAGTTAAGTGACTTCTTCATGACTGTGTAAGTAGTAATATGTGCAGCCAGGACTATGTATTGTTTGCAGTCACTGCTTTACAGCTACTTCTCTAATCCATGAATGTGTATAAGTTAATATTGGATTGAGGGGTTTTTAACTGGGATGTTTATAGACAGCAAATGTATTTACTGATGCTTATTAAAACATAAAATGTAAAAAGAATTTTATACAGTATGATGCAGTTAACTCATCCATATCCATCTGCAAAAATAAATAAATAAATAAATGTTTTTCTTTCAATTCTGTACACATTTCTAATTCCTCTTAATGTAGGAACTTATGAGAATTTTCTTTATGGACAATGGAATATTGTGTTAGGCATTTAGTGTCCCTTCCACAGCTTTTCTCTTCTAGAGTTCAGGAGTTTTGGATCACGTGGAAAACACAGGCAAAGATCAGAAGCCAATGGAGGAATGAAGTGCCACTTTAATGATCCTGAGGTTCACAAAACCTTCACAAAAGCAGGTTGCACCAGTTAGGATGTCACTGACTTCAAGTTGCAGAAATGTACAACCTGAACTGGCCTAAATGGTGAGAGGTTAGCTGTGCTATGTAATGAGTCATACGGAGGTAGCTAGGCTATACTTGGTTCGGTGCAAAGGTGCAAAGTCTGGAAACTGTCCTTAGGGACTCTTACACTTTCCTCCCTCTCTCTGCCATGCTCTTCAATATGTTGTCTTTTGTTGAGATGTGTCCCTTTATGGTTACAAGATGATAGCCTCACCTCCAAGCATCATATCCTGACAAAATTGTGTCAAAAAAAAAAAGCCAAAAAGAGCAGAGAAAAGGGGCTTTCTTTAAACACTTGTTTATTTTTATTTAGGAAGAATATAGTTTCCAAAAGCCTTGTAATGTGACTCATTGACCAGAACTGAATCCCATGGCAACCCCTAAGTGCAAGGAAGCTGAGAGAATAAATGGCATTATCAGCTTCTACAATAGGAAAAAGATTAGTCAGTAAGAAGTAGGAGGAAAATGGCTTTTAGGAGTCTAATCATCTGTGCTAAATGTTATAGGTCTTAGTTGGGTTTAAGTGGGCTTTTTCTACTTCCTCCCCACATCTAAATCCACAGGCCAGAATGCCTGTGAGCACCAGAAGCAGACTGGAAGAACAATATCAAATGAGCAAGTTGCTGCTCATAGGGAACCTGGCAGACTCAGTTTACTACCAATTCTAGGCAGAACCGAGATATAGCAGGAGAGATTGCCCTTTTGGAAGACCCTTCCCATGTCTGCTTTTCAAGAAGTAGTGACAGAAAGCACAAAAGCGCCCTTTATACCTAAGCACTAGATGTGAAAGAGGAAGTACAGAGCCTAATTTCTGCCATGAGGCACAGGAAACAGATGTGCCCCTCAATGGGATAGATCCAGAGCACGGTCCGGGTTCCAATCAATCAGAATAAGTGTGCCTTTTCTCTGGGGAGATGGCCAAATGATGACAAGTGAGTCTGGAAGGATGGCAGAATAAAAAAGCAGCTTTCTCCCTCAGAAGAGTGCTTTTGGCTGGAATCTAATCAGTCTTTTGGATTGATTGATGTTAAGTGCTGGTGAGTTCTGCTGACGCTCCTCTGTACAACTTCCTGCTTTGGCCACCTCATTTATGCTGGGAAAAGGACATTCATGAAACCTCCACTGATCTTCGAAGAAAGTACCTGGTCTCTGCAGATAGATGCAAATGCTCAAAGCTCATTTTCAACCCCAGTCTTTAACCATCCATTCTTACGGAGGCTTGCGTCCCTCATCATATTCTAAATACCGTTGGCTGCTTGCATTTCGTATGACACTGGGGCTGTCTTCTGATTGCCTGCTTGGCTCTTTAGTTCTCTCTAGTCTAAGATTGTGGTCTGTTTGTTGAGTCTCTGCATCAATGCAGAACATGTGAGGTGGGGATGAGAATGATCAGGAACTCTTATTTCAGAAAGAATACTTTCAGTCGATGTCTGAGCAGGAAGTTGATTAATCTGTTTCCTACTTGAGTAGTCGTAACACATCCTCCGTGACACCGTTAAGCATCAGTCCCCAGGCCCCCCAAATCAATAGGGCCATTATTAATTAATCACCATTCTGCACCTAAGAACTGATGACACAAAGCTATCAATGAATAATAATTGTTTTTTCAAGATCATAATCTAAAGGAGAGTCACACCCAGGCTTGAATTCAAGATTTGAACAAAGTAGAGCAGAGGCTAATAAATAATAGATCCCGTATGAGAATTTAGAGTAGCCACCAGGTTTCCAGACTCCAGGTGGGTGGTGGTAACTAACTGGGCATTCATCCAGACTTTGATGCATGGTATGAAAAACGGAGGATTGAGTAAAACCGCGCTATAAGTTCCCAATCTATTCCAAAGCGACATCTATGTTTCAGGAAGACATAGATGTGGATTCCGGTAAGGGAGGCTTATCTAAGATCCAAGTGCTGGAAGTCAGTCCTTAACACTTTTCAAGGGCTGTCTGTATGTTGACATTAACTCTATGTATGTGAGGGAAGGTGAGGGCATGGGGGGTGTGTGTGTGTGGTGGAAGGTGAGAGCTTGCAAGGTGTAAGGAAGCACTCTCCAAGCTGACCGGCCACTGAACACCTGTGTGAGACTCAGTCCATTTCAATCTCGAGGAAATAAAACTAGTTTCAAAAGATTTCTTCTCAAGAAGGCACAAACCTTCTTCCCCTGAGTAGATGGCTCATTTTGTCCTTGTTCCTCTGGACTTCGTCTTTGACGCACAAACGTGAAGCATTTTAACAAAGCCTTACTGTTGAGCATAAAGCACATTGGAGCCCTAGGAGATCTTGGGACAGCTGCCACAGGCCCCCTCTATTGGAATGACAACTTAACATTTTACCCACATTTGGTGAAAGGCTAGTCAAAAGGGCAACATTATCTGGAGGAACACGTGGAAAGTTTATGGAGAAAAAGAAACAAAGAAATAAGAGTTTAACTACACTTGGAGGCATATATTGGGGTGGGACGAATTTTAGGCAATACTAAAAATGTCTAGAATTTCCCCCCTTCTCTGTTCTCAAATAAGTCTAAGCAGAATCAGGCTGTTTAAAACATTGAATATTGTTATAATATGTTTATGGGGGAATTATTTTCCATGTTAAATTTGTTAATGCATAGAGCAAAGCTAAATAATAATTGTGAATTCCGTAACTGCCTTTTGTGAAGGGACACATACAATATCACCTTATCATAGGTGTCAAATTAATGTTGCAAGTGAAAAATAATGCCTGACTTCTCTAAGCTCATCGTAAAAATACCTGACCTTGCGGTATTTCTTAAATGCATTTTATGGACCAACTGCATCACAATCATCAAAGTGCTTATTGAAAACTCAAATTCCTGAGCAACTTGCTTAGATCTCTGGAAGTGCTGTTTTGGAGTTTATATTTTACCAAGCTCTGGGTGTGTATTAGCTTCCTATTGCTGCTGCCAGAAGTTACGGCAAATTTGGTGGCTAACCACTCCAATTTATCCTCTTACTCTTCTAGAAATCATTTTCACTTGGCTAAACTCAAGGTATCAGAGCTTTCTGGAGTCAGCAGGGGAGAACCTGTTTCTGTCCATTTTCTTAGCTCCTGAAGGCTGCCTGGAGGCCTTGTCTCATAACCCCTTCCTTGCATCACACCACCTTCCTGCTTCTGTCACAATATTCCTACTTCTGCTCTTGTCTCTTGCCTCCCTGTAAGGACACGTGTGATTCACAGAACCCACCAGGATAATTCAGAAAAATCTCTCCATCTCAAGATTCTTAATTACATCTGCAAAGTTTCTTTTTTTTTTTTTAACCATATAAAATGACATTCCCAGGTTCCAGGGATCAGGACAGGAACATCTTTGGGTTATTGATCAGACTGCCAATAAATGATTCCTATGCAAACACACATTTGAGAAACGTTGTCACGGAGTAGAGGAGGCATGCTTGAGTAACAGGTGTGTCAGTGTGTAAGACTTGAATAGTGCCTAAGTGACCTAGATGATAGGCCACACATACAAGATATATGTGTATGTAATACGCATTTTCCCACTCAAGTATAAATAGCTCAATTGAAAAGTTGAGAATGAGATGTGTTTTTAGAAACAGTTTGGATAACCTTCGGCGGGGAGCTGAAAAGAAGAAGGGCTGTTTCTGCCCTACGTTAGCCTAAGTGGGATGGATGTGCAAGGGGTTCTCAGCTTGTAATGTATCTGAGAACGTAAAGTCTAATATCTTACTCACAAATAACAAATACAAAGGTGAGTTTCAAAACAGATTAGTCTATGAAAAAATTTCACAGACTCTGCTCCCTCGTTTCTCAATTCATCTTTCATTTTTTTTTCAGTTGATCTCATCTCTCTGCCAAACCTTTGGCTCTATGAATTTACCTTTCAGTTTTGGTGATATTTGTTATTTTTCCCGACATTACAAATGCTGATCTTATCTAAATACTCAGGAAAAAAAATGGCTTTCTAGGCCTTATTGTTTTCTATCCTCCTCGCCCAGATAGTTTTTGATGAGAAGACGTCTGCAAGTGCTTTTCTCTGTGCCATGAATCTGATTTCCACTGCCTTAACATTTTTCTCATCATCTTTAAGCGGTTTAAATATGATGCATCTAGGAAGTCTTCCAAACTTCTTTCTCTTTCCTTTATATCTGTATTCTACCTGGATTTCTGTGAATTTCATGATTTGTGGGTGGTTTAATGCATGCATTTATTATTTTTGGAAAATTCCCTGCTACTATCTCTTCAAATATTTCTTCTCCTCTATTCTTTCCTCTTGTCCTTTCTGATTCTAATGATACATATGCTAGACTATTTGACATTTTCCTATGGCTTTTTGATTCCGTTTTCCTTTTCTGGTCTGGGCTTTAGCAGTTTTTAATTCTCCCAGCTGATTCTTATGTGCAGCTAAAGATAAGAGTCACGGAAAAATGCTGTAAGTTGCTCCCACCTGAGTCTTCACAATGGTCCTCCTCTTGTGCCCTATCCCAAAGGGTTAATGCACAGGCGGAGTATGGCAGATCCAGAGCACCCAGATCGAGGACTCCCGGGAGCTCCTCCCACAAGCCTCCTCAGATGCCCAAAATACATAATTTACCAGTAGGGGAAAATACCCGCTACTGGCAAATTAGGCACTGAAAGATCCTGTTGAGGTGTGTGTTGGCTTTGTTGTGTTGTGTTGGGCTGGGCTACCCACCTCACATGAAGGTCATCTTCCATACATACTCATGACAAACAGTTTGCCAGGCAAGGGGGAGATCCAGAAACCAAGGTGGGTTGCAGGAGACTTACAGGCAGAAATTGGGGGTGGAAGAGGAAATATAGTGGTGAGTGTGCCTTTGGGAGAGCTGGTGTAGCTAGGAGCCGTCCTCGGGGCGCCAGCCTGGAAGAGAAGACAGCAAGGACAAGAAAGGGACCGTGTGAAGGAGGAAGTTGATAAAAAGGAAGGTCCACATGGAAGGGGTACAGGATCCAAAGGCAAAAAAGCAACATCCCAGCGTGTCACATAAGCGATGCCTGTGTACTGCACTCACTGTATTTCTTACTGGAGCTATATTTGCTTTTGCCTTCCAGAGTACAGAGGCCAGCATCCCTCCTATTATTAGGGGATATAAAAGTTCTGGGTGGTGGGGGGCAGAATTTCAATAACACCAACACCATTAATTATGTTGCCTAATCACTTAAGGGTATTTAATTCAGTGGTTTAGTGACTTAGTCAATCTGCAGGCAGTTTCTGAGCATTTATTAAATGCAAGCACCTTGCTAAGGCTCTGAGGCATCTGCATACATCTAGATTTCAGAATCTGTACCTGAAGGAAGCAGCTGCCACTCCTACCTCCTTCTAGTGACTTCAATAAAATTCACTGGAGGTGGTGGAGAAATATCCAGGGCATCAGGAAGCCTGCCCTCATCCTGGCTCAGAGATTCCCAGGTCATGTGACTGAGAGGAAGCTGCCTCCTCGCCCTGATTCCTAGTCTTGAGGTGTAGAGAATGTGTAACTATAATCAAACACAGGTTCAGGTGCTTGTGGCTCAAAAGTCAAACATGAGGGAAGAGTTGGTGGAAGGAAAAGCAGGTTTATTTAGAGAGTCAGTAACCTGAGAAGATGGCAGAGTAGTGCCCTAAAGTATCAGCTTAAGTGAGCACAAATTAAAGCTCTTTTATATTAAGGGCATGGGGAAGAGGAGGGGGCTGAGATCAAGAGGTGACTGATAACTGCAGATATCTGTGCCCTGTGAGGGTCTGAGGAGGTTGGGACTTCTTTGTCCTTGGTCAGGTTGCAATGCTCCCATAAATCTTCTACAAAACTTAGTTAATTGTTTATATAGTTCTCTTTTAATCCCAGAGTTAGTTTTAGAAACTACATGACTGCTTTTTTTGCACATTGTCTCAGGGCTCCAAAATTAGCCTACATGCAGGAATGGGTAAAGGCCTCTTAAATAAAACTGGAGTTCGTTTTGTTCGTTGTATTCCTATTTCGCTGCCATATGTGTAAAACTAGTTATTCCCTCCTGGCACTGACATTTCTAGTTTCTATGACACTGTGTTCAGACGCTTAGAAAGTTTACAATGTGAAAAGGTAACATTGGCATTGTTTAGATGATTCTCAGGGAAAAATAGCAAAAAGTTTCCTGATAACCCTAACAGTCTGCCATATTCCCCACCTCCCACCCCTGGAGATCAAGCTAGAATTCCAAATACAAACCATTGTTGGGCTGGAAGCTACCCAACAAAAATCACTGACCTTCTTCCCATAACAAAGAGGTACAGTGAGCACATATGTCAAATGCAAGTCCCTTACAATCTCCCGTTTGTTTATGATTTCTCCTTTGTATCCCAAATGTGGTCAAAAAAATTGGGGATAGGATTTCAGATCTAGGCAGGGTTTATAGCTAAATTTCACCTGAACATCTTCCCTGAGGGAAATGATACAAAGGATCCCTTCACTCTTGGCTTCCTGGAGATGTTTTCTCGTTGTTTGGTTGTGAGATGCAGGCTGGTTTTGGTCTCTGCCACTCTAGTGACTGTGGGTGATTGGCACCACCTGGTCAGGAGGAGACTGGGTCAGCATTAATAATCTGTAGCTTTCATTTGCTGCTTTCCCTTTGATATACCTGCCTCTGTCTTGTTACGATGTACAATACACAAATCAGCACACATGTTGTCACAGAAAAAATAGGTCTCCCCACTGCTGGCTGGAACCAGGGCCAATAACAAAAGGCCTCATCCATTTGATGGCAGCAGAGCCAGAGAATGGTCTTCACAGGTCAAGCCCAGCTTTTTTTCACATGCCCCTGTAGTCTGATCACTCTCCTCTAGTGACCTTGTCTATTTCTCCTATCTGTATCTTTATTCCCCAGATTTAGAATACCAGCATTCATGAAGCTGACCAGGAATGTTATAGCCAAGTGTGTTATCCCCAGAGACAAGATTATTCATGTCTCTTCTTTAAGAAGTGAAAACATTTTAACTTAGTGCGAACCTACAGTAATCAAAACGATGTGGTACTGGCATAAAGACAGACATGTAGACCAGCAGAATAAGAATGGAGAGCCCAGAAATAAACCCTCACATACACGGCAAAATGATTTTCATCATAGTTGTCAGAACCATTCAATGGGGAAGAGACAGCCTTCAATAAATAGTGCTGGGAAAACTAGAGAGTCACATGAAAAAGAATGAAGTTTACCTCTTACTTTATACCATGTACAAGTTAACTAAAAATGGATCAAAGAGCTAACTCTAAGAGATAAAATTATAAGACTCTTAGAAGGAAACAAGAGAAAGCTTTATGGCATTGGCTTTGACTGCTGTTTCTTGGATATCCCACCAAAAGCACAGGCAACAAAAGGAAGATAAGTTGGAAATCATGAAAATTAAAAACTTTGTGTATCCAAGAACGCTACCAACAGAGTGAAGTAACAACCCATCAACTGGGAGAAAATATTTGCAAATCTTGTATCTTATAATAAATTGATAGCCCAAATTATATTATCAATCTGAAATCATCGCAAAGATAAAAACTTAATTTTTTTTCTTTTAACTTTTATTTTAGGTTCAGGGGTATATTTGTTAATGAGGTAAACTCACGTCACCATGGTTTGGTGTACAGATTATTTCGTGACCCAGGTGTCACGTTCACGACTACACCAACTGTTATGCTCAGGGTTAGGTTCCACCCCACGCTGAGGTCCGGAGGGAGTGGGTGGATGAGTAGGAAGAACACTCCGCGGGGCCGTAGGCAGGTGAAAGATGATTTTATTCAGCAGCAGCTTTCATCAACAGCTTCCTCACACTGCTCACCCTGTCTCGGCTGCTTAGTCCAGTGGCCCCCACACACAGTTACACAGCCAGCTGTCCCTTGCCTTCAAGGTCAGCGGCTTAACTCTTTCTCTCTCTGGGCATGAGGGAGCCGAGCATTGTTCTGGCTCCCATCTGTCCATCTGCAAAGATGAACACTTTGGCTCTCTTTTTCTGGGCACCAGCGTGGCTATACCAGATCAGCAGGGCACTTATACCTTTTATAGAAAATAGTGACATAGAGCCAAGTGACGGCCTTCCCAAATAGTGGCATAGAGCCAAGTGTAGCCTTCCCATGGCTACACGGCTGTGATAACAAGTGGAGTTATAGGCCTGTGCTCTGAACTTGCTGAGTCACGCAGGATGTAAACAGCCTACCTCGGCCTATCCTTGACCAAAACACAGCCATGTTCCTTACACTCCACGCCCTAGGCTGAGGGAGACAAAGGCCTTGGATACACAGGTTATACACATAGTCTTTGGGAACATAGCCTCGATATACACACACAGCCTTTATACATAAGTCTGGGGCACATCAGTTTGATATACAGGCTTGGCACACAGGCCTCACATTCCACCCCTAGGCCGAGAGAGTTTTCTTAATGTGGCTCCGTGCACGTAGGGCAGCACTCTGAACTCATACGTTGCAACAGCAATAAGAAAGCAAAAACCTCCCACTAAGATTCCTATTATGCTACCTATAATTATTAGAGCCCAACATAGGGTAGAGCCCAGAGATGCCCACTGTCTCTGCAGGAGGTTATCAATAAGGCGCTCAATCACCTTAATCTCCCGTGACACCTCTTGTAAAGCTGCTGCTATGATCTGGTGGTTGTCAGGGATAAGTGTACAACATTGTGTCTCTACAAGGCCACCTGTGTCACCCTGGGCAGCTGTGACTGTGTCTAAGGCCATCGGGTTTTGCAGCACCACCTTCCTGATCTGATTAACCTCATCAGTTAACAAACAGAGAGCACTTGAGTATAATTCAGGGCCTGAACTATGCGCTCTGCAAGGGCTGTAACTTGCATTTCTACAGTAATGACACCTGCTCCAGGCATAGTTATTGCTAAGGGGCAGAGCCACCAAGGGGTCCACCACATTCACAAAAAGCAGGAACACAGCGCCTCCCAGTTATTTCTTTCATTGCCTGATTGCTCTGTCCAGGACTTCCAATACTATGCTGAATAGAAGTGATAAGGAGAGCATCTTTGTCTTGTGCCAGTTTTCAAGGGGAATGCTTCCAGCTTTTGCCCTTTCAGTATGATATTGGCTGTGGGTTTGCCATAGATGACTCTTACTATTTTGAAGTGTGTGCCTTCAATGCCTAGTTTATTGAGTGTTTTTAACATGAAGGGATGTTGAATTTCATTGAAAGCCTTTTCTGCATCTCTTGAAACAGTCATGTGGTTTTTATCTTAGGTTTTGTATATGTGAAGGATTGCATTTATTGATTTATGTACATTAAACCAACCTTGCACCTCAGTGGATAATGCCTACTGGATCATGGTAGATCAGCTTTTTGATGTGCTACTGGATTCAATTTGCCAGTATTTTGTTGAGGATTTTTGCATCTATGTCCATCAAGGATATTGGCCTGAAGTTTTCTATTTTTTTATTGTGTCTTTGCCAAGTTTTGGTATCAGAATAATGCTGGCCAAGTAGAATGAGTTGGCGAGGAGTCCCTCCTCCTCAATTTTGTGGAACACTTGCAGTAGGCATGGTACCAGCTCCTCTTTGGACATCTAGTAGAATTTGGCTCTGAATCTGTCTGGTCCTGAGCTTTTTTTGGTTGATAGGCTATTTATTACTGCTTCAATTTCAGAGCTCATTATTGCTCTTCTTGGAGATCTCATTTATTCCTGGTTCAGCCTTGAGAGAATATTGATATCCAGGAATTTATCCACTTTGTCTCGATTTTCTAGTTTGTTGCATAGAAGTATTTGTAGTAGTCTCTGATTATTTGTATTTCTGTGGGGTCAGCGGTAACATTCTTTTTGTCATTTTTAACTGTGTTTATTTGGGTCTTCTCTTTTTTCTTTTTATTAGCCTAGCTAGCAGTCTGTCTTATTAATTTTTCCAAATAACCAACTCCTGGATTCTTTTTTTTTTTTTTTTTTTTTTGTATTTTTTTTGTATCTCAATGTCCTTAAGTTCAGCTCTGAGTTTGGTTATTTCTTGTCTTCTGCTAGCTTTGAGGTTGATTTGAACTTTCTTCTCTAGTTCTTCTAGTGGTGATATTAGGTTCTTAAATTGAGATCTTTATGACATTTTAATGTGAGAATTTAGTACTATTAATTTCCCTCTTAATAATACCTTAGCTGTGTCCCAGAGATTCTGGTACACTGTATCTTTGTTCTTATTAGAGTCCAAGAACTTCTTGATTTCTGTCTTAGTTTAATTATTTACCCAAAAGTCATTCAGAAGCAGGTTGTTTAATTTCCATATAATTTTATGCTTTGAGTTATTTTCTTCATATTGAATTCTATTTTTATTTCACTGTGTTTCAAGAGTGTGAAGAACTCAAGTTTTAAGGGGTTTATTCAAGTGAAGAATTTAAGGGGAGCCACTCAGAAAACACACCCCAAAGGGAAGGGGTCAGTGCTCTGAAATGAAGAAGCTGAGGCTTCGCTTATGGCAGAAGTAAGAAAGCTTTGCAAGGTCACATTTTCCATACAGTGCTGACTTATAAGTTAAAACAATTTGATTGATTACAGTTTTTCCTTTTTCATCAAAGGTAGATTTAACATTTCATCTTGAGCAGTTTGATTAAAGGTCTTCTGCCACCTGGCCTAGGTACTATACACAAAACAAAGGAAGGAAATTAATCTATAATAAAGGGTCAGTAATTAAGAGGGAAGGGGTCTTATCTCTGGAATCAGTCTTTTATAGCATTTTACAGGGCAAAAAAAAAAAAAGAAATGAAATGAGTTAATCTATAATCAGATAAGCAAGGGTTGTAGCAGCTTGCTATTGACTTAGGTCTCACAATCACATTTTCTTTAAGACTCAAAGTAATTTAAAGTTCCAAAAGCTTTAATCTAAATTATTTTCACAATATAAAAAAACTCCTATGATTCAACAACAGCAAAAAAAAATAACCAGTTTTTAAAATTAAATTTTACTGTTTGAAATTTTTTAAATAATAAAATTTAAAAAGTATACTTCACTTTTCAAGTATCTTTTTATTTCTCATTTTATACTGAGTAGAGTTCAAAGCAACCTTCCTTCATCCTCCTCCATCTTTCTCATCTTCTCTCAGCATATAGTAATCAACAGGCAGTTAATAAATATTTGTGTAATTTATGCCTAGGATTTTATATTTATATTTTAAAATGAACATACCTGTTTATTATTCCCTCCTTAAGAAACTGGCTTTTTTTTTTTTCCTTAAAATATTTTTTCTAATTTCTGCCTAGGGAAGCATTATCTGGAAATATTTTTCCAGAGTAGGACTCATGTGTATTGAGGCAACGCCCTACCTTCTATTTTTAAGAAAGGAGGCAAGGCCTGTAGTAAAAATAGCTGTCTGCATTAGATGGGATGGAGTGGTGAAAGGCTGCTGGTGTTGATCTGAAGACTGAAAATCTAATCCAAGATGAGAGACAAAATCAAAGGAAGGGCATTCCAAGCAAGGAAACAGTTTATGCAAAAGTGAAGAAATCTCCAAACAGTTCAGCACTTTTGAAATGCAGACAAGTATGGGAACACCGTGGAAAGAAGAAAATAAGTGAGGGGCTGAAACCCAGGATGTGTCTTGGCAGAAACCAGATAACAAAAGCCTCATGAACTGTACCAAGGAATTTAAGTTTATGTGTACTTGAAGATGACAAGCAAGGGACTGAATGTTCATGAGATCACTCTGGCAACCCTGGGGAGACTGGAATTGAAGCAGCATTGTTGCTGGGGTAAATATCCAAGATTTGTTTTCTCATGACCACAAAAACTAGGACATCGACACACAGACACTGAGGTTCAGAGTGGAAGTTTAATGGGCAAAAGAAAGAGAAAAGCTCTCTATGCTAGAGAGAGAGGGGTCCCAACTGAGTTTTCTGTTTCCACGGTAAAATGCAGGTTTCACAAATGAGCTTGAGGAGGCAGTGTCTGATTCACATAGGTCACGAAAGATTGGTTTGAATAGGTGTGCCATTTGCATAAAGCATGAAAAATTGGTTAGAACTAGGTGTGCCATTTGTATAGGGCATGAAAGGCTCGCCACCACCGCCCTAATCTTTTATTATGCACATAGGTTCTCTACCTGGCAATGCTGTCTGTTTCCTTACTGTACACATGGTAACAAAGAAAAGGGAAGATGGAACCTCCATGTTGAACATGGCTAACCCCAGGTAGCCCATTTCCATTGGCATAGCTGCCTGCACTCCCCCATGCACTTTCCAGCTTTGTTATCTATATTTATAACTTGATTTTTCAAGCTCCTATTTGCTAGAAAAAAATAATTTTGGGGGCTGCTTTTTGTTAGAAGGAAAGCCTTGCCAAGGACTCCTTTACCCTCACTGTCTGCCTAAATAATTTCTTTCTGTCTCCTGTATCAGAATGAAGAAGAGGTGCAACTTGGACGAGAGATCAGTAGCAATCTAGCTGGGAAATCGTGATCATCTGAGAGGAGAGTGGCCATCTGGTTGAGTGAAAGGCAACAGGTGGAAATAAAATGAAGGCAGTAGGTTTGATGAGTAACTGACCACCTGTGGGGGAATAAGGATGTTTGCCTGAGAGGATGGAGTGTTGAAATGGTTTTGTGGAGGGTGGACAGTAGACGGGTTCAAGTCAGTACATTTAGGCAGAGATGCCCTACCTCTTGGCTTATACTAGTGAGTTCACCTGGATAAAACTTTTACTCTGAAGCAGTGATACTCTGCCTCATCTACCTTCTAAGTTCTTCTATTATAAGGCGTAGAAAAAGACTCAAGTGTCTATTTAATTTGATTCCTTGTGCAGGTTAGATTTTTTTCCAGAATAACTTCAGTCTCCTAAATTAGCATTAGTATTACTTAATAAGGTCCTCAACAATAGAACAAAAGCTGCTTTCAGACTTCAGGTGCCCACAAGGAACTCCTTGGAAATACGTCCTATTAATCTTGCATGTTCCTTCTAAGCCAAACACTGACCTATGAAACCCCACAATCAAGTTATCTCTGCTCTTCTCCATAGTGTCACTATTCCTGCCTTCACTTTTTCTCTTTAATGTCAGCTTTTCTCTCTCAGTTTACCTCTTTCCCCTGGGCAAAGATGTTGCTAAAACTATACAACCAAACTGCCTCCCTAATCAAGATTGGGAATAATAACAGACCACTGCTCCAGTGGAGCATCCCTCGCTTTTCAGGGCTGCCTGACACTGCACTGAGCTTCCTGCCTCCAGGTGACATTCTCACCTGCAGCTGAGTAAAGGAGTCTGCCTCCCATACAGTTGTTTTTTAGGATTTGCTAGGGATTAATTCTTTCTTTTCAGCTGTACCTTGTCAGAGACCACGAATGAACAAAGAAGAACATCAAGAAATAGGAGATAGGCTGCGTTTGGCTTTGTCTGGCATTCACTCCTATTTACCAGGCCAAGTTTCTTGATGCTGTGTGACAAGGCATTGTTGTGGGTGGAAAGCTTGGAGCTATAATGCATGTGGCTGCCACACAGCTGGCTCTGTCAGCTTGGAGCTAGCATGGAGTGAACCTGCCTGTTAATCTATACATGAACACACACTAATCACTCATTCACACCCTGGATGGCTGGTTTGTTCTTGCACACAGATGACTCTAAAAAGCTTTGGCCCTCTGGCATTCCACATATGAGATTGTCGTTAGGAACGGCAGTTCCCTCTCTGACTCAGTGGAAGAAGTATCATGGGCTTCAGTCCTAGCCTCTCATTCTCTCCCTATTTAGTACTAATAATATTTACCAGATGTGAGTCCGTTCTACTATTCGCAGATCCATGTAAAGAGCTTTACAGACAGGCGCCCACCCAATCCCTGCAAACATCTGCTGAGGAGTCACTGCCTAACAGTGGATGTGTTCCCCATTTCTAAAATTTCCCCAGAACAATTGCCATCTTCCTTCCTGGACATAATAATTGCTGCTCTAATTTCCCTGCTCTCTAATCCTATCTTTAGATCCACACAGCAGTTCCTGCATTCTCAGGGACCCCTGCTCTAATGCTTTCTTCTCTAAGTCTGTCCCAGCACACTCTATCTAACATAGTTCTAGGACCATGGTCATTATGGTGGCAAAAATTTATCCATCAGCCAGGTCACTCTAGCTTATAATAATAAGAAAATTGAAATACAATTTTATACTTACCTTCAAACTCATTGTATACATTAAATGTATATATAGCTTACTGTATGCCAACCATACCTTAATAAAGTAGTTTTAAAAGATAAATTTAATTCAATTTATATTATTTAGATTATTAATAAATTAAATTAAGTTTAAATTTAGCTATAATGTAGTATAAAATAGAAATATGATTTTTGATATATTAAATATAATGATAATTATAGACTGTTTTAAACAAAGGTAACACACATTCAAAATTTATTCTTTCCTAGTGATCTGACCTATGCTCTTCAGATTATTCCCATGTATTGTAAGTCTATGGTAAAAACACCTGTCCTGTGCTCTACTATTCCTCCCTTCCCGACTCTGTGCTCAGTGACATCACATTAATAGCTGCTTAAAATCAGCCACGGGAATATTTAGACCAGGGAAGAAGGGAAGTCCTACAAACCAAGGCTTAGTGTATTGTTTTGCTGGTTTTCTAGACCAGGAATCACCAAACTAAGGCAAGTGGGTCCAATCTGGCCTACAAGCTAGGAATGAGTTTCACATTTTCAAAGGGTTATAGACAGAAAACAAAGAATATGCAGCACAGAACGTAGGTAGCCACAAAGCTTAAAACATCTACTATCTGTCTTTTTACAGAAAAATTTACTCACTCCTGGTCTAGCACAAGGCTTGACGCACTATGGCCTGTTGGCCAAATCCAAATTGTCACTTGTTTATAAATGAAGTTTAACCAACACAGTCGGGCTCATTCATTTACTTACTGTCTGTGGCTGTTTCCATGTCACAATGGCAGACCTGGGCAGTTTGCAGGCCTTCGTGACAGGCTTGCAAAGCCTGAAATATTTACCATGTGACACTTCACAAGTTTGCCAAGCCCTGTCTAGACCAAACAAAATAATGAAGAAAAGTTAATAATGCAGATTAAACTTCAAAATATGTTATATCTGTAGCTGTCACATTGCAAATAGCACACACATTTAGACAACATTCAGATAATTTAACAACCATTATCTGAATCCACAAAGAACACTCTCTGGTCATTGGTGAATGAGTGAGATTTCAATATATCTATTCTTTTTCCACTGTTGTCTTACTTGTTAATGTAAACAAAAATATCACCCAACACCATTTGGAAACTACAGTTGTCTGTCCATTGTAATCATAGGTTAGCCATTGATGTGAGTTCCACAAAAAGCAGAGCATTCTGCGAGAATTTATTTGCTATATGGAATTTATGATACAGTGTATGGTATATTTTGTTATTTGTAAATTAGGTGCCATATATGTTCTTTATATCAGTAAATGAATGTACATAAGTGTATACATGGGTATACATGAGTAAATATGTTCCTTTTGGCTCAGAGAACCAGTGTTTACACTTTTACCAACATGCCATCCAGCTACTTAATGGGGCCTGGTAAAGCTACTATACAGAGAAACTATAGCAACATTTGAGTTGTTAATGGAGGATAAAAGTCCTACACAAAAGCAGGAAAGAGGTAATAATAACTAGCAATGTTAAAATCAGAAGTGCTATGGGAGAAAAGGGTTACATTTTATAGAAAGTTCACATGTGTGAGCAAAAGTGCTCATCACAGTATGTGACTTGTCAGGTTGTAATTTTGATACTTGCAGTATCTAAGATAACCTCTGCTCTATAAAATAGTCTCTAAAGGATCTGGCCCTGCAGCCCATCTCTCAATTATGGTTTACTGCTGAGAGTAAAATTATCTGGAGATTCATCAAGGTCGTTACATGTATCAATAATTTCTTCTTTGCATTGCCATATATCGTCTCATAGTTGTTGCTTTTTTTTAAACTACTCATTAAAGGACATCTGATTGGTGTTTTGCTTTGTTTTGTTTTTAGCTATTAAGATTGAAATAGCTATGAACGTTCATGTATACATTTTCATGTGAGTATAAATTTTCTTTCTCTAGTCTGGACAAACAAAAGTGCAATTGCTGGGTGTTTCCATAAGAAAAACTAAATGCAATTGCTGGGTCATTTCATAAGAAACCTCCAAACTGTTTTCCAAAGTGGTTTTCTCTATCATTTTACATTCTACTAGGAATTTATGAGTGATGTCAGGATCCTTGCCAGCATCTGGTGTGGTCATTATTATTTTTAAAACTTCAGCCATTCTGATAAGTGTAAATGGTATCACATTATGGTTCTAATATGCATTTTTCTATTGATTTATGACATTTAACATCTTCTCATGCTTATTCAACATCTACTTTTCTTCTTTAGTAAAATGTTTCTTCATTTCATTTGTCCTTATTCTAAATGAAACGGTTTATTTTTGTTGCTTGTTTTGTTTTTCTTTTACTGATGAGATTTGGGAGTTTTTATATATCCAAGATATTAGTCTTTTGTCAGATATACGGTTGCAAATGTTTTCTGCCAGTTTGTAACCTGTCTTTTCAGCCTCTTCACAGGGTTTTTCTCAGAATGGAAGTTTTTCATTCTGATAAGATTAATTCATCAGATTTTCCTTGTTTTTCTTAATTTTGCTGTATCTCAAAAACTTTGTCTAACTATAGATCTTGAAAATGTTCTCCTATTTTTCTTTTGTAGGAGGCTTAGAGTTTTACATTTTACATTTGTTTTTGATCCCATTTGAGTTAATTTTTATAGAAAGTGATACTTGTTAACTCTTTAAGGCTAACTTCTACACCTAACTTCATGAAAGATATTGGTTTATAGTTTTCGGTTTGTACTGTTATCAGTCATGATAACAATTATCGGTCATGTTATCAGGTTATTTTGTATTGTTATCGGTCATGTTATCAGGTTAATCCCAGCTTCATAAAATGAACTAAGTTTTCCCTTCCCTTTTGTTTTCAGGAAGAGATAGTATAAAATTGGCATTAATTCTTTAAATCTTTGGTGAAATTGTGTAATTCTATGGTGAAACCACCTGGACCTGGAAAATTTTTTTGAGAGTCTTTAATTTACAAATTTAATTCCTTTAATGACAAAAAAAAATCTAACTATTGAGCCCAATCCAGCAAGTTTTGTTTTTACTGTTAGGTTTGTTTCTTTCTTTCTTTCTTTCTTTCTTTCTTTCTTTCTTTCTTTCTTTCTTTCTTTCTTTCTTTTCTTTCTTTCTCTCTCTCTCTCTCTCCCTCTTTTTTTAGAATGGAGAGTTATTGTATGTTTTGGATTTATAATTTCTGAAGATATTGTGAAGATATTGATATGGTCTGGCTCTGTGTCCCTACCCAAATCTCATCTCAAATTGTAATCCCCACATGTTAAGGGAGGGACATGGCGGGAAATGATTGGATCATAGAGATGGATTTTCCCCTTGCTGTTCTAATGAAAGTGAGTAATTTCTCGTGTGATACAGTAGTTTGATAAGTGTCTGCACTTTCCCTTTCTCTCTCTTTCTCTTTCCCACTACCATGTAAGATGTGCCTGCTTCCCTTTCCCCTTCTGCTGTGATTGTTAAGTTTCCTGAGGCCACCCAGCCATGTGGAACTGTGAGTCAATTAAACCTCTTTTCTCTATAAATTACCTAGTCTTAGGCAGTTCTTTATAGCAGTGTGAGAACAGACTATATAGAAAATTGGTACTGGCAGAGTAGGGTACTACTATAGAGATAATTTGAAGATGTGAAATTGACAATGGAACTCAGTAACAGGTAGAGGTTGGAACAGTTTTCGGAGGGCTTAGAAGAAGATAGGAAGATGTGAGAAAGTTTGGAACTTCCTAGAGACTTGTTAAATGGTTTTGACCAAAATGTTGATAGTGACATGGACAATGAAGTCCAGACTGAGGTGGTCCCAGATGGAGATGAGGAACTTTATTGGGAACTTGAGTAAATGTCATTTGTGATATGCTTTAACAAAGAGACGGGCAACATTTTGACCCTGCCCTAGAGATCTGTGGAACTTGAACTTGAAGGAGATGATTTAGGGTATCTGGTGGAGAAATTTCTAAGCAGCAGAGCATTCAAGAAGTAATCTGGCTAATTCTGGAAGTGTTCAGTTATATGCATTCACAAAGACATTATCTGCAACTGGAACTTTTATTTAAAAGGGAAGCAGAGCATAAAAGCTTAGAACCTGAATAGAAAAGCAAAACCCATTCTCTGGGGAGAAATTCAAGCCAGCTGCAGAAATTTGCATAGTTAACAAGGAACCAATGTTAGTAACCAGGACAATGGGAAAATGTCTCCAGGGCATGTCAGAGGTCTTCATGGTAGCCCCTCCCATCACAGGCCCAGAGTCCTAGGAGAGAAAAATGGTTTTGTGGGCTAGGCCCAGGGCCCTTCTGCTCTGTGCAGCATTGAGACTTGGTGACCTTCATTCCAGCAACTCCAGCTCCAGCTGCAGCTAAAAGGGGCCAAGGTCCGGAGGCAGTGACTCACACCTGTAATCCTAGCACTTTGGGAGGTCAAGGCAGGTGGATCACCTGAGGTCAGGAGTTCAAGATTAGCCTGGCCAACCTGGTGAAATCCCATCTCTACTAAAACAAAAAATTAGCTGGGCAAGGTGGTGGACACCTGCAATCCCAGCTCCTTGGGAGGCTGAGTGAGGAGAATCACTTGAACTCGGGAGGCAGAGGTTGTAGTGAGCCAGGAAAAGGATCTCAAAAAAGAAAAAGAGGTGGGGGCGAAGGTATAGCTTAGATTGTTGCTTCAGAGGGTGCAGGTCTCAAGCATTGGTGGCTTCCATGTGGTGTCTGGTCTACAGGTGCACAGAAGACAAGAATTGAGCTTTAGGAACCTCTGCCTAGATTTCAGAGGATGTATGGAAACACCTAGATGTCCAGGCCAAATTCTGCTGCAGAGGCAGAACCCTAAGGAGAACGTCTACTAGGGCAATGCAGAAGAGAATTGTGGAGTTGGAGCCCTCATACAGAGTCCCCACTGGGCATTGCCTAGTGGTGCTGTGAGAAGAGGGCCACAATCCTCCAGACCTAAGGATGGTAGACTCACTGACAGGTTGCACCAGGCACTTGGAAAAGCTGCAGGCACTTAACACCTACCTATGAAAGCAGTCACAGGGGCTGTACCCTGCAGAGCCATGGGTTCAGACCTGCCCAAGGCCTTAAATTAGCATGTCCTGGATGTAAGACATGGAGTTGTCAACACTAAAAATTCAAGACAGGTCTCAGTTAAGTTAGAAAGTTTATTTTGCCAAGGTTGAGGACATGCCCATGACACAGCCTCAGGAAGTCCTGATGACATGTGTCCTGGGGGTTGGGGCATAGCTTAGTTTTATACATTTTAGGGAGACATTAGACATCAATCAATATACGTAAGAAGTACATTGGTTCAGTCTGGAAAGATGGGACAATTTGAAGCAAAGACAGGAAGGCTCAAAGTGGGGAGAGGGCTTCCAGGTCACAGATATTGTTTTGAGTTTTTGATTAGCTTTTCCAAAGGAAGCAATCAGATATGCATCTACCTCGGTGAGTAGAGGGGTGACTTTGAATAGAGTGTGAGGCAGGTTTGCCCTAAGCAGTTCCCAACTTGACTTTTCCCTTTAGCTTGGTGATTTCAGGGCCTCATGATTAATTTTCCTTTCACAGAACCAAAGAAGGTTTTGGAGCTTTAAGATTTAATGACTGCCCCGCTGGGTTTTGGACTTGTATAAGATCTGTGACTCCTTTGTTTGGGCCAATTTCTCCCATTGTGAAAGGCAAAATTTACCCAATCCCTGTACACCCATTGTGTCTAACTAACTTGTTTTTGATTTTACAGGCTCGTAGGCAGAAGGGACTTGCCTTGTCTCAGATGAGACTTTGGTCTTGGACTTTTGAGTTAATGCTGAAATGAGTTAAGTCATTGGGGGACTGTTGGGAAGGCACGATTGGCTCTGAAATGTGAAAAGGGCTTGAGATTTTGGAGAGGCCAGGGACCAAATAATATGGTTTGTCTCTGTGTACCCACCCAAGTCTGATCTCAAATTGTAATCCCCGTGTATCTAGGGAGGGACCTGGTGGGCGGTGATTGGCTCACGGGGGTGGATTTTCCCCTTGCTGTTCTCATGATTGTGAGTGAGTTCTCATGAGATCTGGTAGTTTGGTAAGTGTCTGAAAAAAGGTGCTTCCCACTTCTTTCTCTCTTTCTCAGTCCCAGGACTTCCGCACAGCCCACGTTCTTTCTAAATGTCAAATAATTGCCATGTGGATTATTCAGTTAAGTCTAGGGTGTTTTAGTTGTAAGAAAGAAAACTTGAAGAAATGGGGCAACTCCGCTTTGGCAGAAGCAGAGATTCATGAGAAGTTATTTTTAAGTACAGTGTTTTTACTCTCAGGTGGCTAGTTGCTGTTTATCTAAATTCCCTGTCAAAGATCAGAACACAAGCAGTACTGTCTTGGGACTATCTCATCAACAGAGCACAACAGAAAAGCCAAGACATGCATTTCCTCCCTGTGTTAGCTGACAAACTATATGGGAATCCACTCATTAACGGTGATCCTGGTCAGATCAGTCCATGCCCAGGGGAGCCTTGGATGTCCAGCATGGCAGCGCTGGCAGCATTGTGGAGTACAGACTGGCAGAGAATAAAACTCACCATAGGCAATGTGCTCAATAATATCAGGCTGTTAGGAAGTACGTATCACCCCTGAAACATCAAGACACACATGAAAGAGAAGTTCTTAAAAGCTGAAGGTCTTGTGTCAATCATGACGACTTATTCTCAAAGGTGGCTTAAGAAAGCATGAGCTTATGTTATATAATATTCCTAAAGTTATTGTATTTTCGTCTTCAATATACTATATCAAATACAATACATAGGTTACCAGTCTCTTCATAACTCAACAGATGCCACACAGATCCAATTTCTCAGCTCTATTCCACTGACTGGTTGAATTTAAGATTCTACCTAGTATTTCCAAGTGCCATTTTTTGAATTATTGGCAAAACATAATACAAGGGAATATTTAAGAGTGAGCATGCAAGATTATAAAGATATTTTCACTGATCTGATTTTGTAACTCTTGGATACTATTTCATTGTGGTAGTATGGTAGTATGGTCTACTGGCAAAATGTGTTCCTGTGAATATTTATATGGACCAGTTAGAATATCATGTTATCCAATCCTCATTTCTGAATATATCCTCACCCTACTTTTCTACCTAAATTCTCTCATCTTATTAGGCCCCTAATCCATGCATCCCTCTACTTATAATTAGTATGACAGACTGTATTTTTCAAAAGACAGACCACAGCAGAATTTCCATTTCCATATGCTTTTCCAGAATCCTCCCACTCCCCATCAAGAGGTGTAGTCTATTTACCCTGCCCTTAAACCTCGGCAGATTTTGCGACCACTTTGATGAATAGAATGTGACATAAGTGATGCCGTAACCTCTGAGTCTAGCTTATAAAGGTTGGCATGGCTCCCCCTTGGCCCTCTCAGGGTGCCTGCTACATATCGCTGGTTTTTGCCATTGGGCTTTTCTGTAACATTCCTTGTCTGTGCCTTTCACTGGGCATTCGCTTAGTCCATGAGAAATACATAGTGCCCGCACCTGTAAATATTTTAGCTGTAAAAAAGTTTTCTAGTGTAAAGATTCCAGATTTGTTTTTGTCTCTTCAACATCTCTGTTTCATCTCCATAACAAAGCAGTTAATGAAAGCGATGATAATTCCCTTCAACAAACATTTACTGAGCATCAAATTACGTGTGAGACAGTATGCTCTTGATTTTGTATTCACACAGAGTACAATAAATGAGAGAGAGAGAGAGAGAGAGAGAGAGAGAGAGAGAGAGAGAGAGAGACTAGCCTCTTTCAGGTCTAGCACTTCAGTGACTCTTCTGAATAAGGTCGAGTGTGAAAAACAGCCTGAAGCCGGATTACACCCTGGGAGAGGCCCACAGCAACAGTTTGGCATCAACAGTCCTTGTCAGGAACCCTAGTTCTGTCATTTTCTAACTCTGACACCCTAATAACCTATTTGATCTTCATTTCTTGCTTCTCATACCCTTGGTCTCTACATTTATGAAATAGTAATATTATTAACTACCTTCTAGATTTTTTCTGATGGAAAACGGGAGAGGATATATTCAGCACTTAGCACAACGCTTAGGTAGAGCTAGTTCATTTCAGTCTAGCTGGGTGCTCAGTGTTTAGCTGGGATACAGTATTAATGGAAAGCCCCATCAGAGGGGGTGATGTCAGAACACAGAAAATTAGGTCCGGAGTCTGATACCTAATGTGGATGTGGGTGGCAGGGCATCAAGGAGCATGGTTGCAGGTTGGCAAACAGAACAAAAGGGGATTGAGTTGAAACAGAAGGAGGCCATGAGCAAAGGAGGGCGTAGGAGGTACTCTTGGGGTGGACTGGAGCCAGGATTGATGTGTGCTGATAAAAATTATAATGTTGTACAATAGTAAGAATAGAAAGGTGTGGGAAGGAAGTTGGTGCTATATATCGTAAGCTGAATAAAAGTAGGCTCTAGAGCTGTCCAATGGAACTTTATTTGATAATGAAAATGTTCTTTTCTACACTGTCCAATATAGTAGCTACTAGCCACTCATTAGGTGACAAGTACAACTTAGAAACTGGATTTTTTTGTATTTACTTTTAATTTTAATATAAATAGCCACTATGACTAGAGGCTACTATATCAGGCACCACAAATCTCTGATTCAGACTGCCTTGGGTTCATAAACTATCTGTTTCCTTTAGTAGCTGTGTAACTTTAGAAAACTTATTCAACCTTGCTGAGCCTTAGTTTTCTCATCTGTAAAATAATTTTTTAATATTGTCAAAGTCACTGGGAGGCTAAAATGAAATACATAAATTTAGTAGCTAGGACACAAAGAGGAATCAATAAATGTTAGTGATCATGATGTCAAATATTCATAATTTTATAAATGCATTAATTATGTCATTGCATCACAGGAAAAAACAATGAGGCAAGTGAATCAGATTTTTATTTTTTTTAATTTTTTATATCCATAGGTTATTGGGGAACAGGTGGGGTTTGGTTACATGAGTAAGTTCTTTGGTGGTGATTTGTGAGATTTTGGTGCACGCATCTCCTGAGCAGTATCCACTGCACCCAATTTGTGGTCTTTTATCCCTCACCCCTTCCCATCCATTCCTCCTGGATCTCCAAAGTCCATTGTGTCACAGACATTGTGTCATTCTTACGCCTTTGCATCCTCACAGCTTAGCTCTCACTTATGAGTGAAAACACAGAATGTTTAGTTTTCCATTCCTAAGTTACTTCACTTAGAATAATAATCTCCAATCTCATCCAGGTCTCTGTGAATGCCATAAATTCATTTCTTTTTATGGCTAAGTAGTATTCCATCATATATGTATGTGTATATATATATGTTGTATACATACATATATGATGGAATATGATATATATACATCACAGTGTCTTTATCAACTTATTAATTGATGGGCATTTGGGTTGGTCCCATGTTTTTGCAATTGCAAACTGTGTTGTTATAAACATGTGTGTGCAAGTATTTTTTTTTTTTTTTTTGTATAATGACTTTTTTCCTTATGGGTGGATACCCAGTAGTGGGATTGCTGGCTCAAATGGTAGGTCTTTATTCTGTAAAAAATCTCCACACTGTTTTGCATAGTGACTGTACTATACATTCTCACCGGCAGTGTAGAAGTGTTCCCTGTTCACCGCAGCCATGCCAACATTTATTATTTTTTGATTTTTTAAATTATGGCCATTCTTGTAGGAGTAAGGTAGAACCACATTGTGGTTTTAATTTGCATTTCCCTGATCATTAGTGATGTTGAGCATTTTTTCATGTTTTTTGGCCATTTCTATATCTTCTTTTAAGAATTGTCTATTCATGTTCTTAGCCCACTTTTTGATGAGATCGTTTGTTTTTCTTCTTGCTAATTACTTTAGGTTCATTGTAGATTCTGGATATCAGTCCTTCCTCAGATGTATAGCTTGTGAAGATTTTCTCCTGCTCTGTGGATTGTCTGTTTACTCTGCTGACTGTTCCTTTAGGCATGCAAGAGCCCTTTAGTTTAACTAAGTCCCAGCTATTTATCTTTGTTTTTATTGCATTTGCTTTTGGGTTCTTGGTCATGAAATCTTTGCCTAAGCCAATGTTTAGAATTCCAGTGTTATCTTCTAGAATTTTTATAGTTTCAGGTCTTAGATTTAAGTCCTTGATCCATCTTGAGTTGATTTTTGTGTAAGGTGAGAGATGAGGACCCAGTTTCATTCTTCCACATGCGGCTTGCCAATTATCCCAGCACCATTTGTTGAATAGGCTGTAGTTTCAGGATTTTGTATTTTTGTTTGCTTTGTTGGAGATCAATTGGCTGTAAGTATTTGGGTTTATTTCTGGATTCTCTATTCTGTCCCGTTGGTCTATGTGCCTATTTCTATATCAGAACCATGCTGTTTTGGTGGCTATGGCCTTATAATGTAACTGGAACTCAGGCAATGCAATGCCTCCAATTTTGTTCTTTTTGCTTAGTCTTGCTTTGGCTATGCAGGCTCTTAAAATATAAATTTTAAGGTCGTCTTTTTCTAGTTCTGTGAAGAATGGTGGTAGTATTTTGATGGGAATTGCATTGAATTTGTAGATTGATTTTGGCAGTATGGTCATTTTCACAGTATTGATTCTACCTATCCATGAGCATGGGATGTGCTTCCATTTGTTTATGTTTTGTTTGTTTGTTCGTTGGTTTTTCCAGAGTTTTTTATAGTTTTTCTTGTGGAGGATTATCACCTCTTTGGTTAGGTATATTCCTAAGTATTTTATTTGTTTACAGTTACTGTAAAAAGGGTGGAGTTCTTGATTTGATTATCAGCTTGGTCTCTGTTGGTATGGAGAAGAGCTACTGATTTGTGTACATTAATTTTGTATTTAGAAACTTTCCTGAATTCTTTTATCGGTTCTAGGAGCTTTCTGGAGGAGTCTTTAGGGTTTTCTAGATAAACAATCATATCATTAGCAAACAGCGATAACCTGACTTCCTCTTAACTGATTTGGATGCCCTTTATTTATTTCTCTTGTTTGATTGCTCTGAACTCGACTTCCAGTACTATGTTGAAGAGGAGTGGTGAGAGTGGGAATTCTTCTCTTTTTCCAGTTCTCAGAGGGAATGTTTTTAACTTTTCTCCATTTAGTATTATGTTGTGGGTTTGTCATAGGTGGCATTTTATTACATTAAGGTATGTGCCATCTATGCTGATTTTGCTGAGTGTTTTTTCATCATAAAGCAATGCTGTATTTAGTCAAATCCTTTTCCTTTGTCTATTGAGATGATCATGTGATTTTTTTAAAATTCTGTTTATGATTTTTTTGTTTTTATTCAGTATCACATTTACTGACTTCTGTACAGTAAACCATCCCTGCATCCCTGGCATAAAGCCCATTTGATCATGTTGGATGATCTTTTCGATATGTTGTTTGATTCAGTTAGCTAGCATTTCGTTAAGGATTTTACCATCTATATTCATCAGGGATATTGGTCTGTAGTTTTATTTTTGTGTTATGTAGAATTCTCCTGTGAATCTGTCTAGTGCTGGACTTTTTTGTTTGCAATTTTTTTTATTACCATTTCAATCTTGCTGCTTGTTATTGGTCTGTTCAGGGTATCTAATTCTTCCTAATTTAAGTTAGGAGGGTTGTATCTTTCCAGGAATTTATTCATCTCCTGTAGGTTTTCAAGTAGCCGTGAATGATCCTTTGCATTTCTGTGGTGTCAGTTATAATATGTCCCATTTTGTTTCTAATTAAGCTTATTGGGATTTTCTCTCTTCTTTTCTTGGTTAATCATGCTAATTGTCTATCAATTTTATTTATCTTTTCAAATATCCACCTTTTTGTTTCATTTATTTTTTGTATTTTTGTTGTTGTTCATTTAGTTGGTTGTTTCAATTTCATTTAGTTCTCTTCTGATCTTGGTTATTTCCTTTCTTCTGCTGAGTTTGGGTTTGGTTTGTTCTTGTTTCTCTGGTTCCTTGAGATGTGACCTTAGATTGTCTGTTTGTGCCCTTTCAGACTTTTTGATGTAGGCATTTAAGGCCATGAACTTTCCTCATAGCACCACCTTGCTGCATCCCAGCGGTTTCAATAAGTTGTGTCAATATTGTTGTTTAGTTCAAAGAATTTTTTACTTTCCATCTTGATTTCATTGTTGACCCAATGATCATTCGGTAATGGGTTATTTCCTTTTCATATATTTTCATGGTTTTGAAGGTTCCTTTTGAGTTTATTTCCAGATTTATTCTACTGTGGTCTAAGACAGTGCTTGATATAATTTCAACTTTCTTAAATTTATTGAGGCTTGTTTTGTGGCCTATCGTATGGTCTATACTGGAGAAAGTTCAACACATTGATGAACAGAATATGTATTCTGTGGTTGTTGGGTAGAATGTTCTGTAAATATCTGTTAAGTCCATTTGTTCCAGGGTATAGTTTAAGCCCATTATTTCTTTGTTGACTTTCTGTCTTGATGACCGGTCTAGTGCTGTCAGTGGAGTATTGAAGACCCCACTATTATTGTTTTGCTGTCTACCTCAGTTCTTAGGCCTAGTAGTAATTGTTTTATAAATTTGGGAGTTCCAATATGAGATACAAATATATTTAAGATTGTGATATTTTCCTGTTGGACAAGGTCTTTTATCAATATATAATGTCCCTCTATGTCTTTTTAAGTTCTGTTGCTTTGAAGTTTGCTCTGTCTGATATAAGAATAGCTACTGCTGGACACTTTTGGTGTCCATTTGCATAAAATGTCTTTTTCCACCATTTTACCTTAAGTCTACGTGAGTCCTTATGTGTTAGGTAAGTCTCTTGAACACAGCAGATAGTTGATTGGTAAATTCTTGTCCATTCTGCAATTCTGTATCTTTTAAGTGGAGCATTTAGGCCATTTATATTCAACCTTAGTATTGAGATGTGAGGTACCATTTCATTCATCCTGCTACTTGATGCCTGCATACCTTGGTTTTTTGTTCGTTTTTTAATTGTATTTTTGTTTCATAGGTCCTTTAAAGATGTTTTATAGCTGTTGTGAAGAGGTTCTGTTTTGATGTGTATCCAGAATTTGTTTCAAGATTTAGAGCTCTTTTTAGCAATCCTTGTAGTACTGGCTTGGTAGTGCTGAATTCTCTCAGCATTTGGTTGCATTTTTCCTTCATTTATGAAGCTTACTTTCACTCGATACAAAATTCTTTGCTGATAATTGTTTTGTTTAAGGAGGCTAAAGATAGAACCCCAGTGCTTTCTAGCTTGTAGGGTTTCTGCTGACAAATGTGCTGTTAATCTGACAGCATGTACCAGGTGTTCTGGGAGCTTCTTGTATTTGCATATCTAGGTCTCTAGCAAGGCCAGGGAAGTTTTCCTTATTTCCCCAAATATGTTTTCCAAACTTTTAGATTTATCTTCTTCATCAGAAATGTCAATTATTTTTAGGTTTGGTTGTTTAACATAATCCCAGACTTCTTGGAAGCTTTGTTCATATTTTCCTATTCTTTATTGCCTTTGTTGGATTGGGTTAAATGGAAAACCTTGTCTTCAAGCTCTGAAGTTCTTTCTTCTCCTCGTTTGATTTTATTGTTGAGACTTTCAGGAGTGTTTTGCATTTCTGTAAGCATGCTCATTGTTTCCTGAAGTTTTGATTTTTTTTTTATTTATGCTATCTATCTCATTAAAAATTTCTCCTCTCATTTTGTTTGACTTCTTTAAATTGGGCTTTGCCTTTCTCCGATGCCTCTCCGATTAGCTTAATAACTAACCTTCTGAATTCTTTTTGAGGTAAGTCAGGAATTTCTTCTTGGTTTGGATCCATTGCTGGTAAGCTAGTGTGATGTTTTGGGGGTGTTAAATAATCTTGTTTTGTCATATTACCAGAATTGACTTTCTGGTTCTTTCTCATTTGGGCAGGTTCTGTCAGAGAAAAGGTCTAGGCCTCAAGGCTGTTGTTCAGATTCTGTTGTCCCACAGGGTGTTCCATGATGTAATACTATCCCATCTTTCCTAGGGTCGTGGCTTCCTCAGAGCCAGGCTATAGTGATTGTTATCTCTCTTCTGTATCTAGCCACCCAACAAGTCTGTCAGGCTCCAGGCTGGTACTCGGGATTGTTTGCACAGAGTCCTGTGATGTGAACCATCTGTGGGTCTCTCAGCCACAGATACCAGCACCTGTTCCAGAGGGGTGAAATAGACTCTGTGAGGGTCTTTAGCTTTGGTTGTTTAATGCACTGTTTTTGTGCTGATTGGATTCCTATGGGGAGGTGGCACTTTCGAGGGAGCATCAGCTGTGGTAGTATGGAGAGCAGCAATTGGTGGGCAAGGCTCTAGAACTCCAAAGAGTATACGACTTTTTTCTTCAGCAACCAGGTGGGTAGGGAAGGACCATTAGGTGAGGGGAGGGCTAGTCATGTCTGATCTCAGACTCTTCTTGGGAGGGTCTTGCTGTGGCTGCTGTGGGGGTTGGAAACAAGGTTCCCAGGTCAATGAAATTATGTTCCTAGGAGGATTATAGCTGCCTCTACTGTGTCATTCAAGTTGTCTGGGAAGTGGGAGAAAGCTGGCAGTCACAACCTCACCCAGCTCCCACCATGCTCCCCACCAACAGCAACAAATCTGTTTCCAGTCAGTAGGTGAGCAGGGCTGATAATGTGCCCCAGGCAACCCACCCTCAAGCTGTGAAAGCAAGTAGGACTTTCATGCTTCCCCTACCTGTGAAGTTTGCACACCAGATTCATGCCTACCCCTGAGTTCTGGTCAGGAGACTTCTTGATCAGTTTAAATTATTACAAGGTTGAGATATTTGAAGATAGCTGAATAGGATCAGCTCTGGAGTGCAGTTTCTAGTGAGAACAACACAGAGGGTGAGTGATCACCACATTTCCAAATGAGTTTTTACCGCCCACAGACCTGGAGATTCCCAGGCCAAAAAGCATCACAAGTTTCCAGCATGGCCATTTCAGCCAGTGCCACGGGTCTCCGCACAAAAACTCACACAAATCTGGGCTGCCATTTCAATTGGTGCCTGGAATACCTAGGAGACAGAGCTGCCCATTCAACTGAAAAAGAGGGAGCTTAAACTGGGAGCCAGGTGATCTGGCTCAGTGGGTCCCACCCCCACAAAGACCAGCAATCTGAAATGTTCTGCACTCTCAATCCAGCAAGTGCAGCTGGATCCGTGGCAGTCGAGCTCAGTGGGGGTAAGGACATCCACCATTACCAAGGCAGTCCACCACTACAGAGGCAGTCTGTCATTACCAGGGCAGTCCGCCATTACTGAGGAAGTCTGCCGTTACTGAGGAAATCTTCCATTACAAAGGAAGTCCGCCATTACAGAGGCAGTTCACCATTCCTGAGGCAATCCACCATTACTGAGGCAGACCACCATTACCAAGGCAGTTCTAACTGTACCTCTGTAAACAAAACCGCAAGGAAGTTTACAAAGCAGCTGGCAAGAGTTTGCAGCAGCTCAGCAACACCTCTGCTGTCAGACTGTGACTAGACCACCTCCTCACTAGGCAGTGCATCTCTGAAAGAAGGCAGCAGCACATCAGGAACTTATAAATAAAGCCCCACCTTCCCAGGACAGAGCACCTGGGGAAAGAGATGGTTATGAGTTCCACTGCAGCAGACTTAAATGTACCTACCCAGCAGGTAAGAATGGATCAACGGAGCTCCCAGCACAGCACTTGAGCTCCTATAAGGGAGAGACTGATTCCTCAAGCAGCTTCCCAACCCCTGTATATCCAGAGACACCTCATAAAGGAGAGCTCAGGCTGATATCTGGCTGGTACCCTTCTGGGATGAAGATAACAGAAGAAGAAACCGGCAGTAACCCTTACAGTTCTGCAGTCCCCACAGGTGATCCCCAGGCAAGCAGGGTCTGGAGTGGACCTCCAGCAGTCCTGCAGCAAAGGGTCCTGACTGTTAGAAGGAAAACTTACAAAAAGAAAGAAATAGCTTCAACATCAACAAAAAGGACATCCACTCAGAGACCCCATCCAAAATTCACCAACTACAAAAACCACAGGTAGATAAATCCATGAAGATGGGAAAAAGCAGCACAAAAAAGGATGAAAACACCAAAAAAAAGAAGGCTTCTCCTCCTCCAGGGGATCACAACTCCTCACCAGCAAGGGAACAAAGCTGGATGGAGAATGAGTCTGAAAATAGACAGAAACAGGCTTCAGAAGGTGGGTAATAAACTTCTCTAAGCTAAAAAGAACATGTTCTAACCCAATGCAAAGAAACTAAGAACGTTGATAAAAGGTTAGACAAAATGTTAATGAGAATAAACAGCTTAGAGACAAATATAAATGACTTGATGTAGCTGGAAAACACAGCACAAAAACTTTGCGAAGCATACACAAGTTTCAATAACCAAATCAACCAAGCAGAAGAAAGGATACCAGAGATTGAAGATCAACTCAATGAAATAAAACGAGAAAGCAAGATTAGAGAATAAAGAGTGAAAAGAAATGAACAAAGCCTCCAAAAAACATGGGATTATGTGAAAAGACCTAATCTATGCTTGATAGGTGTACCTGAATGTGACAGGGAGAATGAATCCAAGCTAGAAAACACTCTTCAGGATATTATCCAGGTGAACTTCCCCAACCTAGCAAGGCAGGCCAACATTCAAGTCCAGGAAATACAAAGAACATCACAAAGATATTCCTCAAGAAGAGTAACTTCAAGGCGCATAATTGTCAGATTCACCAGGGTTGAAATAAAGGAAAAAATGTGAAGGCAGCCAGAAAGAAAGGTCAGCTCACCCACAAAGGGAAGCCCATCAGACTCACAGCTGATCTCTTGGCAGAAACTCTACAAGCCAGAAGAGAGTGGGGGCCGACATTCAACATCCTTAAAAGAACCTTCAACCTAGAATTTCATATCCAGCCAAACTAAGCTTCATAAGTGAAAGAAATAAAATCCTGTATGAACAATCAATTGCTGAGAGATTTTGTCACCACCAGGCCTGCCTTACCAGAGCTACTGAAGGAAGTACTAAACATGGAAAGGAACAACCAGTACCAGCCACTCCAAACACGTACCAAATGGTAAAGACCATCAACATAATGAAGAAACTGTGTCAACTAATGGACAAAACAACCAGCTAGCATCAAAATGGCAGGATCAAATTCACACATAACAAAACTAACCTTAAATGTAAATGGGCTAAATGCACCAATAAAAAGACACAGACTGGCAAATTGGATAAAAAGTCAAGACCCATAATCCACCACAAAAACAGAACAAAAGACAAAACCCACATGATTATCTCAATAGATGCAGGGAAGGCCTTTGACAAAATTCAACAGCTCTTTATGCTAAAAATTCTCAATAAACTAGGTATCAATGGAATGTATCCCAAAATAATAAAAGCTGTTTACAACAAACCCACAGCCAATATCATACTGAATGGGCAAAAACTGGAAGCATTCCCTTTGAAATCTGGCACTAGACAAGGATGCCCTCTCTCACCATTCCTATTCAATATAGCATTGGAAGTTCTAGCCAGAGCAATCAGGCAAGAAAAAGAAATAAATGGTATTCAATTAGGAAAGCCAGGAATTCTTGAAAATCAATATTATTTTAACAGCATTTGCTCCCTCAAGCCAAAGAAATTCAGTTGTGCAACTGAAGATACATGCCATGACTTTAGAAGGGAGTATATTTTAATTTATTTATTATTTATTTATTTATTATGGGGTACATGTGCAGACCATGCAGGTTTGTTATACAGGTATACACGTGCCACAGTGGTGACTTTCTGCATCCATCACCCCATCATCTACATTAGGTATTTCTCCTAATGCTGTCCCTCCACAATACCCCCACCCCCTGCTATTCCTCCCATAACCCCCCACCACCCCCCGGGCCCCAGTGTGTAATGTTCCCCTCCCTGTGTTCATGTGTTCTCATTGTTCAACACCCACTTATGATTGAGAACATGTGGTGTTTTGTTATCTGATCTTGTGTTAGTTTGCTGAGAATGATGGTTTCTGGTTTCATCCATGTCCCTGCAAAGGACATGAACTCATCTTTTTTTTATGGTGGGTTCCATGGTGTATATATGCCACATTTTCTTTAACCAGTCTATCACTGATGGCATTTGGGTTGGTTCCAAGTCTTAGCTGTTGTGAACAGTGCCACAATAAATATACATGTGCATGAGTCTTTATAACGGAATGATTTATAATCCTTTGGGTATATAACCAGTAATGGGATTCTGGGCCAAATGGTATTTCTATTTCCAGATCCTTGAGGAATTGCCACACTGTCTTCCACGATGGTTGAATTAATTTACACTCCCACCAATAGTGTAAAAGTGTTCCCATTTCTCCATATCCTCTCCAGCATCTGTTGTTTCCTGATTTTTTAATGATCACCATTCTAACTGGCTTGAGGTGGTATCTCAATGTGGTTTTGATTTGCATTTCTCTAATGACCAGTGATGAGGAGCTTTTTTTCATATGTTTGTTGGCTGCATAAATGTCTTCTTTTGAAAAGTGTCTGTTCATATCCTTTGCACAGTTTTTGATGGGATTGTTTGTTTTTTTCTTGTAAATTTGTTTAAGTTCTTCATAGACTCTGGTTATTAGCCCTTTGTATGATGGGTAGATTGCAAAAATGTTTTTCCCGTTCTGTTGGTTGCCAGTTCACTCTATTGATAGTTTCTTTTGCTGTGCAGAAGCTCTTAAGTTTAATTAGATCCCATTTGTCTAATTTGGCTTTTTTTGCCAATGCTTTTGGTGTTTTAGTCATGAAGTCCTTGCCCATGCCTATGTCCTGAATGGTATTGCCTAGGTTTTCTTCTAGAGTTTTTATGGTGTTAGGTCTCATGTTTAAATCTTTAATCCACCTAGAGTTAATTTTTTTATAAGGTGCAAGGAAGGGATTCAGTTTCAGCTTTCTGCATATGGCTAGCCAGTTTTCCCAACACCATTTATTAAATAGGGAATCCTTTGCCCATTTCTTGTTTTTGTCAGGTTTGTCAAAGATCTGATGGTTGTAGTTGTGTTGGATTACTTCTGAGGCCTCTGTCTGTCCCATCGGTGTATATCTCTGTTTTGGTACCAGTACCATGCTGTTTTGATTATAGTAGTCTTGTAATATAGTTTGAAGTCAGGTAGCGTGATGCATTCAGCCTTTTTTCTTTCGTTTTTTTTTTGCTAAGGATTGTCTTGGCTGTGCAGGCTCTTTCTTGGTTCCATATAAAGTTTAAGGTGGTTTTTTCCAATTCTGTGAAGAAAATCATTGGTAGCTTGATGGGGATAGCAATGAATTTATAAATTACTTTGGGCACTATGGCCATTTTCACAATATTGATTCTTCCTAACCATGAGCATGGAATGTTTTTCCACCTGTTTGTGTCTGCTCTTATTTCCTTGAACAGTGGTTTGTAGTTCTCCTTGAAGAGGTCCTTCACATCCTTTGTTAGTTGTATTCCTAGGTATTTAATTCTCTTTGTAGAAATTGTGAATGGGAGTTCACTCATAATTTGGCTCTCTGTCTATTATTGGTGTATAGGAATGTTTGTGATTTTTGCACATTGATTTTGTATCCTGAGACTTTGCTGAAGTTTCTTATCAGCTTAAGGAGATTTTGGGCTGAGACGATGGGGTCTTCCAAATTTACAATCATGTCATCAGCAAACGGAGACAATTTGACGTCCTCTCTTCCTATTTGAATACGCTTTATTTCTTTCTCTTGCCTGATGGCCCTAGCCAGAACTTCCAATACTATGTTGAATAGGAGTGGTGAGAGAGGGCATCCTTGTCTTGTGCCAGTTTTCAAAGGGAATGCTTCCAGCTTTTGCCCATTCAGTATGATATTGGCTGCGGGTTTGTCATAAATAGCTCTTATCATTTTGAGATATGATCCATCGATATTTTAATTTATTTTTATGTTAGGAAAAGGCTAACTTAATAACCTATTATCATGATAATACTTCATCTGGAAACCACACAAATCACAGACTCGTAGAAAGCGCCGTAGAAACTGTAACATGGGAATAGCATTTTAACGATGCACATTGTATCTACACTTAGTTTTTTCCAAAGATCTAGTGGGAAAAGAACTGTGAGCTGAGGGAACCCAAATAATTCACTAAGTGCTACAGCACCTGGCACAGTTCAGGATTACCCAATGTACAGACGAAAGAAAGGAAGATTAGAGTAATTTGCTCCAGGATTTCTGCAAGTAACAGATAGGCAGGGGCTACCACTCAAGAGTGAGGAAAACTTTCCGGAAGAAGTGACTTCGGCCCAGGTGCAGCGGCTGACGCCTGCAATCCTAGCATTCTGCGAAGCCAAGGCGGGAGGATTACTTGAGGTTAGGAGTTCAAAACCAGCCTGGCCAACATGGTGAAACTCCATCTCTACTAAAAAAAAAACAAAAATTTAGCCAGCATTGTGGTGCATGCCTGTAAACCCAGCTACTTGGGAGGCTGAGACAGGAGAATTGTTTGAGCCCGGGAGGTGGAGATTGCAGTGAGCCAAGATCGTGCCACTGCACTGCAGCCTGGGCAACAAAGCAAGGCTCTGTCTCAAACAAACAAACAAAAGAAGTGACTTCTGAGACTGTTATTTGGAATACGTCAGAGCTGGTCGGCCAGTACAGAGAGAAAGGTGAGGTGCCACCCATGGTACATTCTCCAATAAAAAAAGCTTGTGGATGCTGACACAAGTAGTTCCAACTGTAACTTCAGAATCACATTGTTATGAAAAAAAAAACACAATTGACTCCTTCATTAATCTTACAGTCACTGGCCATGCACTGGTCTCTCAGTGGTTAATAGTGTGTAGTCTGTGGGGAGGATCCCAGCCCCATCCTCAGTGCACTCTAAGATGTGGGAGTAACACTGCTACATCAGTAAATGCAGCAGGTAACTCCTGTCAGGTGCGGCTGTAGCTGCCAACAAGGAATTAATACAAGTCTTATAATTTATGTGCAGCACAGAGCTAAGTTCTACGGGAAACACTAAAGAAACACAGACATGGTGCCTGCCCTCAAAGGGATTACCGTCTTTGAGTTAATGGGCAGTTAGAGAGGAAATACATGTAATTTTAAGTACAATCTCTCCTCCATAAAAGCAGCATGGAAATGAGAGCTCTCGCTGGGAATCATTTGAAAAGGCATTTAATCTTCCAAAATTTCTAAGTTATTATTTAGAAAGAATGAAAAGTCTTTTTCATTAGATATTGCTCTAGTCGTATTGCCAGGACATTTGGCAGCTGCTAATATGACTTTGAAATCCTAGGTGTGTATCCAGCATATAAGCAGGAAAAGAGTAAGTCAGAAGAGTTAGAAATTCCTGATCAAGGACAATAAAAAAAAAGGTGAAGCAGATTGGAAAATGAATTGTTCTCATGAAAAAGCACATTCTGAACCGAGAAAGTTTCCCAAATGTTACCAAGGTAAGTGAAGTGTGATTTGGATCACACAAACCAGATGTGCACAGTATCACCAATTCCCCTGCATCCTTTCCTCCTTTGCCACTGATGCTGCACACCTTCAAAGTTTTCAACTTAAATCAGAGAACGTTTTTCATCAAAAACCATCTCAGATTTTATATTATTAGAGAAAAGGAAAGGCTCACTCTATAGAGAAAATTTCTGGAACAAATGTATTTCATAAAGCAAGGGTACTTTGCCAAGTAAAAATAATTGGCCCATTTATCTGTAATAAGCCTCATTTCATGGATCAGTATAAGATAATCCAGAACACTTAAAGTTTTACAGAAACATCATCAATAATATGAAATTCTGGCTGCACCTTGCTTAGCTCCTTGAGGGCAGGGAGGAAATCTTCTTCACTTCTGTCCCTAGAATGTAAATCAGTGCTTGGAATGTATTTGTTGAATGAATAAACGAACTAATAAATGAATGATGGGAGTTAGGAGCAACTTCTACTTGGAGGCGAGCATTGAAAGCAAAGTCACAAACGGATGGATTTGCCCTCTACCGTGCTGGGGGAGTTCCTAGGTTCTCTCTGTTGTCTTAGATCACGAGCTCTCCTTAAGATTCTAAAATGAAAGGCCTGTGGCAATCCCTGGCAGGGTACCTGGTGGCACAAGAAAGGCTTTCCATGTTCTGAAAGGCTTAGTTGATCCGCTAAGTTCCTGCCTTGGCAACTGTTTTCAGAAACATAAAAAGAGAGCAGATTCCTCAACCCAGGGTCTCTTCCAGATTATCTGGAGAAATGAGACAAAGAGTGGAGGACTAAGTAGAAAAAGGGTTTCTTATACAGTTGCTGCAAAACTATGTTTTTTTAAAATCAAAGACCACAAAAAGTGCTGTCTGTGATCCAAAAGAACAGGGGGAAGAACTGTTTCAGCCTTGGGAAGACTTCAGGGAAGGGGGCACTGCTTGCCTGGATCTTTACAGGGGCCGTGAAATGACAGCATCAGGGTCAGAGACACAGAAAGGGCAGAGGGCACGGGACTGGGGAAGCGGTGTCCCAGGCCCTCCTCTACCACTGTTCGGGGTTACTTCAATAACTTAGGGCTGGAATCAGGTTTTGAGGGCTAAGGTTTTTACTATTTTAGTGCTTCATCTTCAAATAGAAAATACAAATACAAAATGAAGTGTAAATGTGATTTTTTTTTTTTGAGACAGAGTCTTGTTCTGTTACCAGGAGCCAGGCTGGAGTGCAGTGGCACAATCTCAGCTCACTGCAATCTCCGCCTCCTGGGTTCAAGCAATTCTCCTGCCTCAGCCTCCCAAGTAGCTGGGACTACAGGCGCATGCCACCACGTCCAGCTAATTTTTGTATTTTTTAGTAGAGATGGGGTTTCACCATGTTGGCCAGGATGGTCTCAATCTCTTGACCTCATGATCTGCCCTCCTCGGCCTCCCAAAGTGCTGGGATTACAGGTATGAGCCACTGTGTCTGGCCTAAATGTGATTTTTAAAGAATGAAGAAGGAAATCACAGAACATTATTGGATCTGTGGACAGTCTGAACCCTTTTTTTCCTGAAATACCATAAGTGCTCACACAGAAATGCTCCCTGATGGCATCAGGCTTCCTCTCTCTACCTGGAAACTGCTGCAAATCCCAGTGGCTCCCAGTGGCTCCCAGTGGCTCCCAGTGGTCATAGGAGCTCACACAAGTGAACGGCCCTGAGCTGTGTGCTTCACGGTACATTTGCCTTGCAGCAGCCTCTTAAATTCTTGATATTCTTACATGTAAAATTAGTCATATTTCTCAGAACATTCCGTTTTATAAGAATCAGATGAAAGAGCACGTGTGAAATTTTTGTTTGCTTGAATATTTTGGGGTAAGAATATTTAACAGGAGATCTACCCTCAACAAAATTTTAAGTACAGAATTCACATTTGTAGGCATTGTGCTGTACAGAAGATCTCTAATGAATTTTGCATATAGGAAACATTATGCCCACTGAACAACAACAACCCATTTCCCCTGCCCTATTCCTTGGTTGGTAACCACCGTTCTGTTCTCTGCTACTATGAGTTTGCCTTTCTTACACTCCACGATTCCACATGTAAGTGAGATCATGCAGTATTATCTATCCATGCCTAGCTTATCTCATGTAGCCTAACGTCCTCGGGTTCCTCCATGCTGTTGCAAATGACAGGATTTTCTTATTTGTTAAGGCTGAATAATATTCCATTTTATGAATCATTTTGGACAGTTAATGTCTTTTGAAAAGGCTCAGTGCATGTGTGCAATGTTCTTGTGTCGTGTAGTTCACACACGAGCATGGAAAGCACCGACATAGAGCAAACGGTGTGAACACAGAAGGCTAAGAAGGAGTCGGTGCTGGCTGGAAAAAAATAGCGTAAGAAGCCCTACAAACAAGAACTTTATCCCAAGACCTAATGAAGTAGGGGGAAACTGAGAAATCGATAGCTGCAGCATAATGCTGTGATTACAGGAAAATGAATTTAGAAAATAGTTGTGACATATTATATTACCAGCAAACAGGACTTTAGTTCAGATGCTAATGAAAAAATTATGTCTGACATTGGAAATTGGAGAGCATGGCCCTGTAAGAACGGGGTTTTGGGCATGTGAGCTTTGACAGGGGGACGAGAAATGGTGAGAGGACAGCCTAAAGATAGAAATGGTGGACTTCTTGTATCTCTACGCAGAACTCTTGCCTCCTGGTGGGCACTCAGTGTGAAAATGGCAGGGCATTATTGGAGGGAGAGATCCAGGGGAAGAAGAGAAGCAGAGCCACAGACCCACAGCTACGTCACTGAGCTCATTCATTTGGGCAAGTCGTTAACCTTCCTAAGCACTAGAGCATCAGTTTTCTCATCTATAAAGTGGCCATATAATACTATTGGCCTTCAAGTTAGTCAATCAGTCTATCAGTCTATCTATTTTGATACGTATACATTGAGATTATGTCCAGGCTCAGAGGCTTGAGACACTCATCCTTCCGTGATTCTGTGTTTTGTGCTCATAGTCTATATTTGTTTCTAAAGGGTAAAAAGAAGTAAGGATGCCAGAAGGGGTGTGTGTGTGTGTGTGTGTGTGTGTGTGTGTGTGTGTGTGTGTGTGAGAGAGAGAGAGAGAGAGAGAGAGACCCAATCACCCAAAGACATACAAATGCAGCCTTTGCTTGCTTTTGCTAACCTAGTTAATTTCTTGAAAGAAACTGTCTAAATGGAAATCGTGACCTCACTCTTCCTCTTACAAACAAAGGGATTTATTTTCTCCGATCTTCTGGTTAGTCTGTGAAAACATTTTATTTTAAGAGACAGAGCCTATTTCTGAAGTATGTCCCTCCCATCACATTCTTCATATTTCTGCGTGGGTTTATAATGGACACTGGAATAGAGTATCGGAGTGCTCAGACAGACAATGGAGCCAATGTCTTTTTTAAAAACCCTTCCGAGATACATTCAGAATGGCCGTATTCTTCTCTTTTAGACCCTTAGTCCCCCACTCACACATGGCCTCGACGTTCACTTGTATTGAGATGTGACTGTCACCAAAATGGCATTCTGCTTTGGGTTCTACAAAATTGATTTTAGCAGATTTTTCACCAAGGAACGTGTGGCAAGGTGTCCAGCCCTCGATGTGAAATGGACCCTTGGAACTGCTGGCAGATCTGGGATACGGCATGAAGGCTCCAGCGGACCCCTGTTCCTGGCCAGTTTTGCTAAATGCCCAGGGCAAACACCACATGCTCTTCTCTCAAAGTCTTGAGGCCAATGTGGAATGCATTTTAATTTAAATATCTAACAGAATGGTTAGAAGTTTCTATTCAGGGTTGCTTTTTTTCTTCTTTTAAAGGTTTAGAATCCAAGAAAACAGAGTGTGCTCAATATCAGAAGGAAGCTGAGCCTCACAGAGAAGCTGGTGAATTGTGCTCACATCTGGCCCCTTGAGAACAATGAAGAACAGGATTTCAGACTCTGCAAAGGAGATGCAAGGTTTTTGGGTTTGATTCAGTTGGGGCTTTTTTTTTTTTTTTTTTGCATTTTCAATTTCTATTTTTTATTTTTTGCTGTGGAGGTAAATTGCTTTGTGAAAGTATTAGAAGTGGCCTTTTGACAGCCAGATGGGACTGAAGTAAAATTTCCATTTTAGTCAAACTGGCTTCACACACTATGCAATTTTCTTTATCCCCCCAGTTTAAATTCAAGGCTCCTATAGTGATATCACACTCAATCAAAGCCGACAGGTTATTTCTATTAAAGTTTGGGGTTGAATGGAGACTAACTAGAATGGTGCTTCTATTGCTAATATTTCATTCCAGCGGCAGAATGCGATACCTTGGATGGAGTTAAGAAGATAAAATTTTGAGTGCGGCTGAAATAGAAAAACAGATTGTTAGGCTAATTTGACACATTTAAATAAAATCGATGTTTATTTTTTGGCCTCCCAAATTACAGAGCTCCTTAATTCCATGGTTGCTCCTGCCCACAGGTACCTTCCTGAGGGCCTTAATTACTGCTCTCTCGGGTGATCAGATCTTTGGATACCAGGCTGAGAGGACAGCAGTGATAGAGGCCACCTACCTGCCAAGTCCTGGTTGTTGTGCAGGACACAAATTTGTTTTATTGGATAATCTCTGGGGGGAGGAGAAAAACACACATTTCTGCTTTCTGTAAACTTCAGTTACCCTTCCAAACCTGTTTTGTTCAGTCCAAGTGTAATAAAAACTAATTCCCTGCAATTACGTTGGCTTCTGTGACAGCCAAGGCTGCTGCCAGGTGAGTGTTAGGAATTCAGGGGGATGTAACATAATAATTAATAAGGGCACACATTTATGTGTATAGCAACTGCTTTTTTGGGGGGAAAAAGACAAACATTAAGTGTTAAGTCCTTTTAAAACAAGACTTCATATGTCAAAGGAACAGAAGATGCTTTTGCTGAGGGCTAACCTTAAAAAGCAAGTCTGAGGACTCTCAGAAGTGCATTTGACAACATGAGCAAAATGAGTCCATCACTTTCATATGCACTCATTTATATTTAGAAAGCGTCATAGGCACATAACATCTACAGGCTGGGCACTGTGGACAATGTTGATATTAGGAGGTAGAAATATTGAACTTGAGCCTATCCCAAGGCACACAACCTTGACTGTTCCAATATAAAAACAGGCAGAGGGTGATGACTCAGAGCCAAAAACATGCATCTTGTGGCAGTCTGAAAGTGCACAGTGAGTTCAGGGATCAGGGGTCTTGCCCTGGTTCTGCCCCTATTTAGCTGTAGAATGTGAGGCAACATTTGTAACCTCCCTCAGACAGTTTTTTCACTAATGAAACGAAGGCAGAGTTTATGTAGAGTGATCAAAACTTATAAGGACCTCCATATGTTACATGTATAAGTTCTTAGCTAGAATAAGCACTATGAATAGTTCAAAGAAAGGCTTAACAAAGATTTCATAAAAAACGTTATGTCTGAGCAGGAAGGCAGGAACAAGCTGTTGAAGTAACGTGAAGGGAAGGTGGGGGCATGACATCTGAAGAAAGGTCTGCAAGATTCAATCATCTTCCCAAACCCTCCCTGCTGAGCCTGAGCCAGGCGCCCCCCACCCTGCCCCCAATATCGAGCATCTTCCAGGCACCCAGCCTAAATGCAAGACTGCAAAAGACTCCTATATTCCCCAGAAGCCCACAGGTCTCAAGCTCTCAAAACCAAAATTTATTTTCAAGGGACAGGTCTTTCATTCCACAGTAAGAATAAGAGTAAGTACACAGGAGAGAGGAAAATGGAAGTTTCCTAAAGAGAGCAAGCATCCAGCAGGATCATCCACTCAATCATTCAACAAAGAGACTGGAAATAGCCACCCCAGGCCAGGGTGGTGCTGGTGCTGGGCTGTAACAGTGGTCAAGGTAGGCACATTTCCGTAAGGGACTGTAGAATTAAGCAAACTGACAAGCAAAGAAACGCAGAGTGGCAATGGGGTTAAGTGCTAAGAAGAAGATTAGAATGGTACTACAAGAGGATTGTAAGGAGACTCAGCCAAGAAATATTAGTATTCTCAATTTTATGACACTGGTAAAACTGTTCAGGATTTATTGAATACCTTCTTTATATCATACCCAATGTTAAACATTTTATGTTCAATTAATCTTTAAATCAACACTTTGAGGTTCATGTAATCACTAATCACAAGAGTAGAAAAAGAAACTGAGTTGGATATATTAAACAATTTATCCCAGGTAGGAAGTGGCCGACACAGAACTAGAGCAGGTCTAATCCAAGCTATATTCTTGTAATAACTGTTTCTTTTTATTTGCCCTCTATTGAAATAACTTAGTTTTATTTATTTTTCTCTTACCCCCTATACTGATGTGTAAAATTAAACATTTCATTCTTATTTCCAAAATAGTTTCCTTTCATTTTTAATTGATATTAAGGCATAATTTATGTAAGATATAATACATTAAGGAGAGAGTTTGATAAATTTTGACATATCTGTGTAACCACTACCATAATCAAGACATTTAAACATTCGTATTACACCAAAAAACTCTGTACACTTTCTCAGCAAATCCCTTCTCTTCCCAGCTCTCAGCAACCATGGCACTCGGTTCTCTAATTACCCATTACATTTGGCTTTTTTAGAGACTTGTATAACTGGAATCATACAGTACAGGGATACCTCTGAGATATTGTGAGTTCAGTTCCAGCTCACCGCAATAAAGCCAATATCACAATAAAGCAAATTACACAATTTTTTTCATTTCCTGGTGAGTACAAAAGTTATGTTTACACTACATCGTAGTCTATTAAGTGGGCAATAGTATTATCTTAAAAATGTACGTAAAATTTAAAATACCTTATTGCTAAAAAAAGTGCTAAAGATCATCGGAGCCTTCAGCAAGTTGTAATCTTTTGCTTGGTGGAGGGTCTTGCTGATGGCTGCTGAGTGATGGGGTGGTTGTTGCCATAGGTTGGGTGCCTCTGGCAATTTCTTAAAATAACACAACAATGAAGTTTACCACATTGATTGACTCTTGCTTTCATGAAAGATATCTCTGTACTACACAACGCTGATTGACAGTACTTTACACACAGAGCTTTCAAAATTGGAGTCAATCAACTCAAACCCTGCCACTGCTTTAACAAACAAGTTTATGTAAATAAATTCTTTGTTGTCATTTCAACAATGTTCACAGCATCTTAACCAGGAATAGAAACAGCTCAAGAAATCACTTTCTTTGCTCATCCATAAGAAGTAATACCTCATCTTTTCAAGTTTTATCATGAGATTGTAGCAATTAAGTTACACTTTCGGGCTCTACTTTTAATTCTAGTTCTCTTGCTATTTCCATCATATTTGCAATAATTTCTCCACTGAAATCTTGAACCCGTCAAAGTTATTCATGAAGGCTGGAGTCAACTTCTTCCAAACACCTGTTAATGTTGACATTTTGACCTCCTCCCATGAATCCTAAATGTCCCTAATGACATCTGGAAGACTGAATCTTTTCCAGAAGGTTTTCAATTTACTTCTCCAAGATCCATCAGAAAAATCATTATGTGTGGCAGCTGTAGCCTTATGAAATGAATTTCTTTAATAATAAGACTTGGAAGTCAAAATTACTCCTTGATCCACGGGCTGTAGAACGAATGCTGTGTTAGAAGAAATAAAAACTACATTAATCTCCTCGTATACCTCCATCAGAGCTCTTGGGTGACCAGGTGCATTGGCAATAAGCAATTCACAATTTATTATTATAATTATAATATTATATATTATACAGAACTTCTTTCAAAATTGGAGTCAATCCATTCAAACCCTGCCACTGCAAAATATTATTTTGAAAGGAATCCTTTTTTTCTGAGCAGTATGTCTCAACACTTGGCTTAAATATTCAATAAAACATTGTGTAAACAGATATGCTGTCACCTAAGCTATATTTTTCTGTTTATAGAACACAAGCAGAGTAGATTTAGTGTAATTATTTAGGGCCCTAGGACTTTTGGAATAGTAAAGGAGCATTGGTTTCAACTTAAGCCACTGGCGGCATTAGCCCCTAACAAAAGGGGCACCCTGACCTTTGAAACTTTGAAGCCAGGTATTGCCTTCCCTCTCTAGCTGTGAGAGTCCCGATGGATCATCTTCCAATAGAATGTTGTTTCATCCACATTGAAAAATCTGTTGTTTAATGTAGCCTCCTTCATCAATTATTTTAGCTAGATGTTTTGAATAATTTGCTACACCTTTTATATCAGAACTTGAAACTTCATCTTGTACTTTTAGGTTATGGAGATGGCTTTTTTCCTTAAACTTTATGAACCAGCTTCTGCTACCTTCAAACTTTTCTTCTGCAGAGTCTTCACCTCTCTCAGGCTTTATAGCTTTGTAAAACTGGAGAGTTAGGGCCTCGATCTAGATTAGGCTTTGGTTTAAAGCAATGTTGTGATTGGTTTGATCTATTCAGATCACTAAATCTTTTTCCATATTAGCAATATGGCAATTTCACCTTATCATTCATGTGTTTTAATGGAGTAGCACTTTTAATTTTCTTCAAAAACTTTTGTTTCACATTCCCAACTTTGGTAACAGTTTGGCATAAGAGGCCTAGTTTTTTACCTGTAACAACGTTTGACATTACTTCTTCACTGAGCTTCCATCTTTTGATTCAAAGTAAAAGATACATATCTTTTTCTTTCATTTGAACACTTAAAGGCCATTGTAGGGTTGTTAATTATCCTAATTTCAATATTGTCGTGTGGCATAGGGAGGTTTGAGGAGAAGGGAGGAGAAGAGAGAAGAGCTAATGAATGGATCAATCGGAACACACAGGACTTGATCAATTAAGTTTGCCATCTCACAGGACTGCAGTTTGGGTTCCAAAATAATTCAATAGTAGCATTAAAGATCAGTGATCACAGATCACCATGACAGATATAAAAATAATAATGATTTTCAATATTGTGGGAATTATTAATATGTGACAAAAATATAAAATGAGCACATGCTATTGGAAAAATTGTGCCATTAGACTTGCTCAATGCAGAAATACTACAGAGTTTCGATTTGTAAATATCTGTGAAGCACAATAAAGCAAAGTGCTGTGAAATAAAGTATACCCACAGCAATAAATGCCTACATCAAAAAAAAAAGATTTCAAAAAAAGATGAAGCAAATCTAATGATCCATCTCAAGGAAATAGCAAAACAAAAACAAAAATAATACAAAGAAATAACAACAATCAGAGCAGAAATAAATGAAATTGAGACTGAAAAAATACAAAAGTTCAATGAAATGAAGAGTGAATTTTTGAAAAGATAAATAAAATCAGCAAACCTCTAGCTAGACTAAGACAGAAGAAAAGACTAAAATAAATAAAATCAGATACAAAAAAAGAACTGATACCACAGAACTACAAAGGATCGAAAGAGAGTACTAGGAGCAAGTATATGCCAACAATAATGAAGACATCATAAATTAATTTCTAGACATATACAACCATCCGATATTGAATAGTGAGGAAACTGAACAGACTAATGACCAATGAGGAGATTAAATCAGTAATTTAACATCTCCCATCAAAGAAAAGCACAGGACCTGATGACTTCACTTCTGACTTCTACTAGACATTTAAAGAAAAACAGAAAAACTAATACCAGTTACTTCAATGCATTCAAGAAAATTGAAGAGGATGGAATATTTTCAAACTCTTTCTACAAATCCAGCATGACCTTGATTCCAAAAGCACACGAGAACACACCAAAAGAGAAAAACTACAGGTCAATATATCCCTGATGAACATCGATGAAAAAATCCTCAACCAAATACTAACAAACAAAACTCAACAGCACATTGAAAAGCTATCCATTATATTCAAGTGGAATTTATTCCAGGAATGAAAGGATGGTTCAACATATGCAAATCAATACATGTGAAATATTCCATAACATAATGAAGGACAAAATCCATACAATCAATTCAATAGATGCAGAACAAGCATTTGGCAAAACTCAACATCCCTTTGTAATTAAAAAAAACTCAAAAAGTTGTATATAGAATGTATGTACCTCAACACAATTAAGACCATATATAAAAATCCTAAAGTAATATCATTCTCAATAGAGACAAGTTGAAAACTTTTCCTCTAAGATCTGAAACAAGAGAAGTATGCCCACTATCACTGCTTCTTTTAAACATATTACTGGAAGCTCCAGGAAGAGAAAAAAATAAAAGGTATCCAAATTGGAGAGAAAAAAGTCAAATTGTTCTGATAACGGATGAAATGACTGTATATGTATAAAGCCCTAAGAAGTTCACAAAAAAAGTTAGTACTAATAAATTAATTTTGTAAAGTTGAAGTATACAATATCAACATATAAAATCAGTAGTACTTGTATACATCTATAGTGAACTATCTAAAAAAAATTTTTAATTTTATTTATAATAGTTACAGAACTATAAAGTACCTAGGAATAATTTTACCATTTTGAAAAGAAACTACACTAACAATGATAAAACATTGATGAAAAAAATGGAAGAGGGTGCAAATAAATGAAAATATATCTCATGTATATAGATTTAAAGAATTAATATTGCTGAAATGTCCATACTACCCCAAGTTATCTACAGATGTGATGAAATATCTATCAAAATGCCAGTGACTTTTTAAGCCTAAAATTTGTATGGAATTACAAAAATCTTGAATAACCAAAGCAATCTAGAGCAAAAAAAGCAAAATAGAGGCATTACACTTTGTGACTTCAAAATACACTACAAAGCTCTAGTAAATAACGCACTATGATACTGACATAAAAACAGACACATAAACCAATGACACAAAACAAAGAACCCAGAAATAAATCCACATGCCTACAGCCAACTGATTTTTGACAAAGGTACCAAGAACACACAAGGAGGAAAGGACAATCTCTTCAATAAATGGTGGTGGGAAAACTGGATGTCCACATGCAGAAGAATAAAACCTGACCCTATCTTTTACCATACACAAAATTTAACTGAAGATGGATTAGAGACTTAAATGTAAAACCTGAAACTACTAGAAGAAAACAGGTGAAATGCTTCATAACATTGGACTGGACAAAGATTTTTTTTAATAAGACTTTAAAAGCACAGGCAGAAAATGACGAGTAGACAATGGGATTACATCAAAATGCAAGGCTTCTGTACTTCAAAGGAAACACCCAACAAAGTGAAGAGACAACCTACAAAATGGGAGAATATATTTGCAAACCATACATCTGACAAAGGGATGATATTCAAAATATATAAGGAACTCAAACAACTCAACAGCAAAAAAATAAAAACAATTACAATAATCTTACTTAAAAATGGACAACAGTCCTTAATAGACATTTCTCAAAAAGACATGCAAATGGTCAACTAGTATATGAAAATTGCTCAATATTACTAATTATTTTGGAAATGCATATCAAAATCATAATAGCATATCACCTTACTCCAGTTAAAATAACACTAGTAAAAAGACAAAATAAGTGTTGGCAAGGAAGTGGAGAAAAGGAAACCCTTACACAATGTTGGTGGGAATGTAAATTAGTAGAGCCACTCTGGAAAGCAGTATAGAGATTACTCAAAAAAACTAAAAATCAAACTACCATATGATTCAGCAATCCTACTACTGGATGTTTATCCAAAGAAAATGAAATCGGTTTGTCAGAAAGATAGCTGTATTCTCATCTTTATTGCAGACTATTCGCAATAGCCAATCTATGGAATCAGCCTACATATCCATTAGTAGATAAATAGATAAAGAAAATGTGGTATATATACACAATGGGATACCAGTCAGCCATACAAGAAAAATAAAAAATAAAATCCTATAATTTGCGACATAAGTAAATCTGAAAGACATTGTGTTAAGTAAAATAAGCCAGACTCGGAAAGACAAATACCACAGGATCTCACGCATATTCGGACTCTAAAAAGTTAATCTCATAAAAGCAGAGAATAAAACAATCTTTAACAGAGACTGGGGAGGGGGGAATGAAAAGAAATTGATCAATGGGTACATAGTTACAATTAGCTAGGAGAAATCAGTCCTGGTGACCTATTGCACAGTAGGGTGACTATAGATAATAACGTATACTGTATATTTTAGAATAACTAAAAGAGAGGATTTCAAACAACCTCACTACAAAGATATAATAGTTTCAGGTGATGAATACTCTAATTATCCTGATTTGGCTATTATATAACATACATATATATTGAAAAATCACATTGCACCCCATAAATGTGTACAATTATCATGTGTAATTAAAACTTTAAAGAAATGATTTTTAAAAGATGCTTTGTAAAATTTTAGTTTTTTTAATGTATTGAGACTCGTTTTGGGGTGTATCATATAGTCTATACTAGACAATGTTCCATGTGCACGTCAGAGGAATATGTATTCTGCTGTTGTTGTGTGGGGTATTTTAGAAATACCTGTTAAATATAGTTCATTTACAGTGATGTTTACTTCCCCTATTTCTCTATTAATCTTCTGTCTAGATGTTCTATCAATCATTGACATGGGATATTGACATCTCCAACTATTATTATAATAAAACTATATATTCCTTCAATTCTGTCCATGTTTGCACATGTATTTTGAAGCTTTCTTGTTTCATGCATATATGTTTAAAATTGCTATGACTTTTTAATAGGTTGACCATTTAATCAATATACTACACTCCTATTTGTCTCTTATAACAGCTCTGTATTTAAGATCTATCTTGTCTTATATTAATATAGTGACCCATGGTTTCTTTCAGTTAATATTTACATGAAAACTTTTTCATCCTTTTGCTTTTCATCACTTTATCTAAAAAGAGTCTCTTATACACAGCATGCAGTTGGATCATGTGTTTCTATCCATTCTGCCAATCTTTGTCTTTGGGATGGAGATTTAATCTATTAACATCTAAAGTAATTACTGTTGAGGAAGAAGCTGCTGCTGTCATTTAGCTGTTTATTTTATGTCCTATATGTTTTGTCCCTAATTTTCTTAATTACTTTTTTCCTCTTTAGCTAATTTTTCAGTTAATCATTTTGAGTCTCATCTCATTTCCTTTTTGATGTACTTTTTAGGGTTTTTGTAACTATCATAGGATTACATTTAACATTCTAAATTTAAAGCAATCTATTTTGAATTAATACCCACTTAACTTTAAAAGCATTAAAAAAACAAAAACCTCTTTTCCTAAATATACCCATTCTTTATGTTGGTGTTGTCACAAATTAATGCCCAAAAACATATATGTATAATTTGTGCATTTTTTAAAATCCTGTTGGAAATAAAATGCAAAATAAACAAATACACGATAATACTTGCTTTTGCTTGTGGTGTATCTTATTGAAGATTTTTATTTCTTTACACAGTTTTCAAGTTTTCAGTTACTATCTAATTTCCTTGCATTTCAACATGAAGGGTTCCCTTTAGTACTTCTTGAATTGCAGTTCTAGTAAACATGCAATTGGATTTCCTCAGATTTTGTTTTTCAAAAACTGACTTAATTTCGCTATCATTTTGAAGGATATTTTTGCCAGATATATAAATCTTGGTTAATTGTTGTGGGTTTGTTGTTTTATTTTCAGTAATAGAATAAGTTAGTCTACTGTCTTCTGGCATCCATATATTTTTAAGTTGGCTGTAAATCTTATTTAGAATTGCTTATAAATAAGAAGTTGTTTCTCTCTGATAGTCAGATTCTTTGTTTTTTGCTTTTAAGAATTGGATTACAATATGTCTTCATGTGGCTATCTCAGGGTATATCATATTTGGAGTTCATTGAGATTCTTGAATGTTTAAATTCCTATTTTTCACCAAATATACAAAAATTTTATCCTTTTTTTTTTTGAGATGGAGTCTCACTCTGTCACCCAGGCTGGAGTACAGTGCCACGATCTCGGCTCACTTCAAGGTCCTCCTCCCAGGTTCAAGTGATTCTCCTGCCTCGGCCTCCTGAGTGGCTGAGATTACAGGTGTGCACCACCATACTCGACTAATTTTTGTAGTTTTAGTAGGATGGGGTTTCACCATGTTGGCCAGGCTGCTCTTGAACCCCTGACTTCAGGTAATCTGCCCACCTCAGTCTCCCAAAATGCTGAAATTACATGCCTGGCCAGCTTTTTCTATTATTTTTTATGCCCCTTCTCTTTCTTATCTTTCTTAGATTCTCATCAGGCACATGTTAGTCCTTTCATAGTGTCCCACAAGACTCTTAGGCTATGTTTTTTTCTTTTTTATTCTTTCTTTCTTCTTTTCACTCCCTCCCCTTAAAAACTACTAATTTCAAATGGCCTGTCTTCAAGTTTCCTAATTCTTTCTTCGACCTATTCAAGGCTGTTTTTGAATTCCTCTAGGAAATTTTTCATTTTTGTTATTGTGTTTTTCAGCTCTGAAATTCCTATTTGGTTATTTTTAGAATTTGTATTTCTTTGTTGACATTCTAATTTTGTTCATATATTTTATTAGTTTTATATTTTTGTATTAGTTTTATCATGATTTTGTTTAGTGGTCTATGCTCTCTTTTAGCTCATTAATCATTGTTTAAAAATTATTTAAAAGCCTTTGTTAAATTGGTACATCCATTATAGAAAATAGTGTAATGGATATGTGCTTTCTAATGTTCATTGCAGCATTATTCACAATAATCCAGATATGAAAACAAACTAAGTGTCCATCAACAGATGAATAAAAAAACAAATTGTAATATGCATGCGGCATGCATATATATCATACATGAAATATAATTGAAACATTATTGAGCCTTAGAGAGAAGGAAATACTATAATTTGCAACAACATGGATAAACATGAAGAACATTATGTTAGTTGAAATGAGCCAGACCTAGAAAGAAAAAAATGCTATGTAATCTCATTTATGCGTAGAATCTAAAAACAAATTGAATAAATAAAAGTAGAGGGTAGAATAATGATTACTGGGTCAGGTAGAAGAGAAGAAATGGGGAGAAGAAAAAGTGTATAAATTTGAAGTTAGGTAATAATATGGCTTGTATGCTTTGTGCCCTTCAAATCTCATTTTGAAATGTGACCTCCAGTTTCAGATGTGGGCTTAGTAGGAGGTGTTTGGGTCAAGGGGGTTGATCACTTATAAATGTCTTGGAGCCGTCCCCTCAGTAATGAGTGGGTTGTCACTCTGAGTCCACATGAAATCCAATTGATTAAAAGAGTCTGGCATCTCCTCTCTTTCTCTCTCTGGCTCTCATTCTTACCGTGAAACACGTTGGCTCCCCTTTGCCTTCTGCTATGATTGGAAGCTTCCTGAGGGCTCACCAGGAGCAGAAGCCAGAACTATGCTTCTCATACACCCTATAGATGCATGGGCCAGAATAAACCTCTTTTTTTTGTATATATTACTCAGTTTCAGATTTTCCTTTAAAGGGGTGCAAAATAAACTAACACAGGTAGGATAAATCAATCTAGGAATCTAATATACAGCAAGGGGACTATCTTTATTAGTATTATATTGCATACTAAAAACTTGCTTAGCAAGTATATTTTAGTGCTTTTTTGATTGGGCTATGTTTTCCTGTTTCTTTGTATGCCTGGTGATCTTTTGTTATAAATTGGGCATTTGAAAAAAATAATCCCCTCTCCCAGTCTTTGTGAACTGGCTCTGTGCAAGGGAAGATCTTCACTAATGAGTCTAGCATGAAAGCTCAGGGTGCTCTCAGACATTTCTGGCTATGTGCCTTCTCTGGGCTTGTGCATGTGTTTTTATTCTAGTCCTACCTTACTCATCACTGTTTTTAAATATCTTAATTTCTTTCAAGAGACTCACACCTGAATCTTCTTGCCCTATCTGTTCTATTGTCCTTCTCTACTCATAATCTCCAGCCCCTAAAAGTCCACACTTCTGCAGTTCCCTGCAATTCTGATGTACCACAGTGCCCACCACTGCTTTTAACTGGATCCAATCTAATATTCACACTATGCTCCCATTCCCATGCCTTAGTTAGGCATTACCTTGGTTGCTGCAGCTTCTTAACTGACTGCTAAAGTTCTCACAAAGCTATTTCTGTGTGTGGGTGTTTGGTTATTTGCTGTTTCCACGAGAGAAAGAAAGCCTGGAACTTCTAGGTCAGCCATTTTGCTGACATTGCTCCTCTTCCTCCAATCCTCTTATGCTTCTTCTTTGAATATTGTTACGACCATGTACTTTTACTTGCTTTTGTAATCATATTTAAAATGTATATTGCCTTTCTGTGCCTGGTTTATATTACTTAACATAATCTCCAATTTCATTCATGTTGTCACAAATGACAAAATCTCTTTCTTTTTCAAGGCTGAGTAGTTTCCATTGCATATATATCTCATTTTCCTCATTAATTTGCTGATGGACACTTAGATTAATTCCGTAACTGGCTATAGTGAATAATGCTGCAATAAACATAAAAATTTACTGATCTCTTCAACATACTGATTTCAAATCTCTAGGGGAGATACCCAGAAATGGGGTTGTTGGTTCATATGGTAATTCTATTTTTGGTTTTCTGAGAAACCTCCATACAGTTTTCCATAATGGCTGCACAAATTTGCCTTCCTCTCGACAGAGTGCAAGTGTGCCCTTTTATCCACATTCTTGCCAACAGTTATCTTTTATCGTTTTGATGATAACTATTCTAACAGGTATGAGATGCTATCTCCTTGTGGTTTTAATTTGTGCTTCCCTAATGATTGGATGATTGGTGATGTTTACTTTTTTATGTATTCGTTGGCCATTTGTATGTATTCTTTTGAGAAATTTCTATTTGGGTCCCCTGCTCATTTTTGATGAGATTATTTGTTTTATTTTTAGAGTTGTTTGAGTTCCTTAAACATTTTGGATATTTTCTTATCAGATACATGGCTTGCAAATATTTTCTTTCAAGTTTTAGGTGGTCTTTTCACTGTGTTAACTTTTTCCCTTGTTGTGCAAAAGCTTTTTGTTTAGATGTAATCCCATTTGGCTATTTTTGCTTTTACTGCCTGTACTTTGGGAGTCAAATATATACAATGATTGCTCATACCAATTTCAAGTAGTTTTTCTTCACTTTTTAAAGAAGTTTCATGGTTTCAGGCCTTAGGTTTAAGTATTGAATTTATTTTGAGATGACTTTTGCATATGGTGTGAGATAAGGTCCAATTTTTTTTCTTCTGCATATGGATATCTTGCTTTCCTAACACCATTTAGTGAAGATATTGTCCTTTTTCCATTGTGTATTCTAGGAACCTGTGTCAAAAACCAACTGACCACACATTCATAGGCTTATTTCTAGGCTCTCTATTCCATTCCACCTGTCGACATGGAATACAGAACAATCAAATTCATAGAAGCAGGGTGTTGAATGGTGGTTACTAGAGGCTGGGTGTCTAGAGGAATTAAGAGATAATGTTCAAAGTGTACAAAGTCTGGCAGGGTGCAGGGGCTCATGCCTGTAATCCCAGCACTTTGAGGGGCTGAGGCAGGTGGATCACCTGAGGTCATGAGTTCGAGACCAGCCTGGCCAACATAGAGAAACACTGTCTCTATTAAAAATACAAAATTAACTGGGCATAGTGGTGCATGCCTGTAATCCCAGCTACTTAGGAGACTGAGGTAGGAATCCCTTGAACTGGGGAGCAGAGTTTGCAGTGAGCCCAGATTTCGCCATTGCACTCTAGCCTGAGTGACAGAGCGAGATTCTGTCTTAAAAAAAAAAAAAAAGTGTGCAAAGTCTCAGACAGGAGAAATATGTTTAATTTTTTAAAAAGTATTTATTGCATGGCATGGTAAATATGGTAAATAATAGCATATTCTGCCTTTCAAACTGGCTAAAGGAGTATACTTAAAATGTTATATCTGCAAAAAATGATAATTATTTGATGTAATAATACATTAATTAGTTTGATTTACTTATTCTGTATTTACACATAAATTATAACATCACTTTGTCCTCCACAGATATATACAACTGTAAATTGTCAATTCATAATAAAATAAAATAAAATGTATATTCTGTACACAGCATAGAATTGGGCCACTTCTATGCAGCTGCCAATTTTTGTCTTTTAGCTGAAGTGATTAAATCATTTGCATTTAATATAATTAAATTTTATTAAATTGTATACAATTTGCTACATCTAAATATATATAAATATGCCACAAAATTATATACACACACATATATATGTATATACATACCACAAAATCACACATAATAATTTAACTCAGTTTAAACCTTGCTGCTATTTGTTTTGTCTTTGGTCCATATGTTCTTTGTATGTTTATTTTCCCCATGTTCACACCCTCTTTAAATTATTTGAGGCTGGACACAGTGGCTTAAACCTGTAATCCCAGTGGTTTGAGGGGCTGAGGTGGAAAAAATCACTTGATGCCAGAAGTTTGAGACCAGCCCAACCAACATAGTGTGACACTGTCTCTATAAAAACTTTAAAAATTAGTCAGGCATACTGGGTGTAGTACTAGCTACTTGGGAGTCTGAGACAGGAGGATCTCTTGAACACAAGAATGAGCTGCAGTGAGCTATGATCTGCACTCCAGCCTGGGCACCAGAGCAAAACCCTGTCTCTAAACAAACAAACAGAAGAATAGATAGGTGATTGATAGATAGATAGATAGATATAATACACAGTTTTTAAAAAATCTCTTTAACTCTACTACTCACTTATTAACTACATTTTCTCTTTCTTCCTTCCACCATTTCTTCCTTCTTTTCCTTCTTTTCTTCCTTTCTCTCTTTTTTCTCTCTACTTCTTTTTTCCTTTCTTTTGCTATTCACAGTAGCAAAGTCATGAAATCAACCTAAATTCTCATCAATGGTAAACTGAACAAAGAAAACTGGTCCCTACACACTATGAAATACTATGCAGCCATAAAAAACAACAAGATTATATTCTTTGCAGCAACACGGATGGAACTGGAGACCATTATTCTAAGCAAACTAACACAGGGGCAGAGAACCAAATACCACATATTCTCACTTACAAGTGGAAGCTGAACATCAAGTACTTAGGGACACAAAGAAGAAAAACAAACACCAACGCCTACTTGAGAGCAGAGAGTTGGAGGAGGGTGAGGATTGGAAAAACCTACTATGGAGTACTGTGTGATATCATCTGTACACCAAACCCCTACAACACACAATCTGCTTATATAGCAAACCTGCACGTGTACCCTAAACCTAAAATAAAAGTTTTTTTTTTTAATGGAAAATATGATGTACACACACACACCATGGAATACTACTCAGCCATAAAAAAAATGGTGAAATAATGTCTTTTGCAGAAATTTAGGTGGAGCTACAGGCCATTATTCTAAGTGAAGTGATTAATGAGTCAAAAGTCAAATACCACACATTCACACTTTCAAGTGGGAGCTAAGCTACAGGCACAAAAAGGCATACAGAGCAGTATAATGAACATTGGAAACTCTGAAACAGGGAGTGTGGGAGGGAATTGAGGGATGAAAGCTACTTATTGGGTACAATGTTCAGTACTTGAGTGATGAATGCACTACAATTTCTGACTTCACCACTGTACAATCCTTCCATGTAATGAAAAACCACATGTACCCATAAAACTATAAAAATTTTAAATTTAAAAAATATTAGAAAGGTCTTCAGAATTGAAAATTGTTCTTACTTCATATGAAAAATATATTTTATTTGCCTTCATTTTGGACAATATATTTACTAAATGGAGAATATTAAATGACATTTAAAATTTTTCAATACTTTAAGGGCATGTTTCCATCGTCTTCTAGATTGCATAATTTCTGAGAAATCTACAATTGTGTTTATTTTTATTCCTCTCTAACTATATATCTTTCTTTGGATATGTAAGATTTTCTCTTTATAATGGATTTTCAGTAAGTTAATTATTGTGTGCCTTGGTGTGGATTACTCTGCATTTACGTCAGTTGTTTGTCAAGCTTTTCTGTAGGCTTTTAGTTTTCATCAAGTTTGAACAAATTTTTCATTGTTATGTCTTTAAATACTTATTCTCACTCCCACATGCTCTTCTTCTCAGGCCTCAATTACACAAATTCTAGATTCCTTGATATTATTCCATAAGTTACAAAGGTTTTTTAAAATTATTTTTATTATTTCTCCACTCTGCTTCATTTTACAGTAAAGTATATTGTTTTCACAGGCATTTTCATTCGTAACATTGAAAATACTGTTTATCCCTCACTTGTACTTTAGATTTCAAAAAAAAATACATATTTTATTTGGTATTTCTGGTTGTCTTTTTTCTTATTATGTTCATGTCTGCTTTAAGATCCATAGCACATTAAGATTTATAAGATCTCTTTTAACCCAGTTATGCCGGAAGTTGTAATTTTTGGAATTGAAAAATTAGACCTTGGCAATGACCATGAGCAGTAAAATATAAATAATTCTCACATGCTTAGCATTCCAATAATGGAACACTAGGCATAAATGAGTTAAGCTCTTCATCTGCTAATATAATACTATCTGCTATTTCTAGGTCTTTTTCTAGTAACTAAGTTTTCACCTAGTTGTTCACAATTTGCTACATCTGTGCATATTTAATAAATATTTATTTATTTATTTATTTATTTATTTATTTGAGACAGAGTCTCATTCTGTCGCCAGGCTGGAGTGCAGTGGCTCGATCTTGGCTCACTGCAACCTTCACCTCCTGGGTTCAAGTGATTCTCCTGCCTTAGCCTCTCAAGTAGCCAGGACTACAGGCACCTGTCACCGTGCCCGACTAATTTGTGTATTCCTAGTAGGGATGGGCTTTCACCATGTTGGCCAGGTGGTCTCAATCTCTTGACCCATGATCCACCCACCTCAGCCTCCCAGAGTGCTGAGATTACAGGTGTGAGCCACCGTGCCCAGACTAAATTTATATTTATTCATACAAATGCTGAACATTGTGAGTGCTATGTTGTTGAGAGTTCAGAATTAGTTGCATGACTTTAAAGGGTGATAATGTTTGTTCTACCAGGGAATAAAGTGATCTTTTGACCATGTCAATCCATTCTGTACCTGTTTATAAGCTTTGTGAAGGCAAGTCAAGAATAGTCTTTACTCTGAGATTAATTAAGCCTTATTATTAAGTAATAATTTTGGGATCTGTCTTTATTGTTCAATGTCTTCAAAGTGGTTTATCTCGTCTAGTCATGTAGAATTAAAACATCCCCCAAGACTAAATTAATTCTAGGAATTGTTTACTTTGTAGCTCCCCAGATTTTTGTGGTGTTTGTTTTGGCTGATCTCATGGAATTTCTATATTTGCATGTGAAGATTAACATCTAGCCAAATATAAAAGAATACCACCCACAAGAATGTCTGAAACCCTTTCTGTATATATTTCTTTTCTTTGGTAATGTGTTCCACAAATGTCATCCACCTCAGCCTCCCTGAACTTTGTTCTGTCCACCCAACTCAGCAAGACTCTTTTACTCTGTGTAGGTTGCACCTCCCTTGGTGGGGGTCCAGAAAAAGCCTTCAAGTGTAAAGCTGGGGTATTCTTAGAGCTCACCCATTGGTTTTTCTCCCTTCTGGGGCAATTATGTACCATTTCAAAACTTTCTAGCTTTTTCATGGCAAATAATAAATCTGATCCTGATTCCTCCTTCAGGGGCCAAAGCAGAAAACTATGCTGAGGATTCTAGAGCTAATTAATGTGTAAACAAAGTAATGCCAGTGGTTAGTATATTGCATGTGAAGTGTTTGTGAGATACCCGCTTGAAAATAATTACAAGTAATTGGATATTTAACAATTCATGAGAGTGATTTGGGCAGGATATATATTTGGAGAATCACTTTCATGGACCTGAAAATTTATGGCAGAGGAGTAGAAACGAGAACGATTATAGTCAAGTGATGGGTGCATTATATAAATTGCTGGTGCTAATGAGTATTGAAAAGTGAAGGAATAGTGGCTACATTTTGTGAATTAAATTTTGCAAGAAGAGTATGCGTTTGATGATGTAGGAGATAGCAGTTTGGAGGAAAACATGCCCTTCCCAGTTATAAATCGTTCAAATCGGTAATTACCTATTTTCCTTGCTTCAGATTACAGAATCCTTAAATTAAGGAGCTCATTCTTGGTTTTTATGACTATGTTGCTTTAGATTAGCCAGGCTAGGGAAAAAACAGTTGAATAAATTGAGAAAAATTAAAACCACATTCAAGCTAAACAGAACTCCAATGATATAGATGTGCATAATCCATTTATAGGAATTTGAAATACTTTGGGAAAGTATAAATTATCATTGAGAATCAACTTTAAGATATAGGAAAAATATAATAACCAGCAACAGCCAAAAATCAGTGGGCCATAAACATATACCTGTCTTTCTTTCTTTGACTATTAACATAAATGTATCGCTTACTAGCACTAGAGTTGTTCTTAGAGTCCAGACTCTATGATTAGTATGAAAATCAAGGTCAAATTATAATAGGTTACTCAAATGAAGACAACCATGTGTTAAGTTAGTGTCAGAGCCTGAATTACACGGAACACATCCTTCTAACATCTAGTCCAGTACTCTTTTCCTTGAGTAGAAATGCGCCCACAACTGGCTTCCTGCTCACTGAGAGGTTTCTCATTCTTCCTGAGCACACAGTTATGCTAAATCCCTGGCTTTATATGAAGCTAGATAATTTCATCTGTCCTTCCAGGTCTGCATGTTAAACCCTCCCACAGAGTGCTGTTCTCTGTCTTCCCCTTTTCTACGGACATCTATGAAACCCCAACACAGTCCTAGGAGCCACATGTTACAGTGGCAGAGCGTCTGTCGGTCTGTATCCTCTGCAACTGTGAGACGCTTCCTTTCTTTCCTACCACTGCCATTTGTACTTTATGCAAATGAAAACTATTGTGTTAAGTCACTGAGATTTACGGATTTATCGTTCATGGTAGTAAGTGCTGCCTTAATTAATAAAGATCTATAACATTGTATAAAATAATCATCCGAGAGCATGTTTTAAAATTAATTTTAAGTTCCAGGGTATATGTGCAGGATGTGCAGGTTTGTTACATAGGTAAACATGTGCCATGCTGGTTTGCTGCACCCATCAACCCATCACCTAGGTATTAAGCCCAGCATGCCTCAGCTATTTTTCCTAGCGCTTTCTATTACAAAGACACATGTACATGTATGTTCACTGCAGCACTATTCACAATAGCAAAAACATAGAATCAACCCAAATGTCCATCAATGATAGACTGTATAAAGAAAATGTGGTTCATATATACCGTGGAATACTATATAGCCGTAAAAAGAAACAAGATTATGTCCTTTGCAGGGACGTGGATGAATCTGGAAGCCATTATCCTTAGCAAACTAACACAGGAACAGAAAACCAAACACAGCATGTTCTCACTTATAAATGAAAGCATGTTTGGATAGGCTACAAATAGATGCCACTGGACACAGGTGTAAAGAAGGGCAGACTCACAAGGAACACTCTTCTTCACTTTCCCCTCATGCCTATCTAAATTAAAGGGAGATGAGCTCAGTAAGGGATGGTCTTTCTACAATCTAGGGTAAAATCTGTAATTTTCAGTAAGTGCACAGGGGATGCTAATATTGGAATAGAAAGCCAAGTCAAAAGCTATACAGGAAAGCATAGGTTTGGACTTGGAAGGAAAGGCCCAAGGGAAAACAGACAAGAATAAGCAAAAGTGTAAATGTGGTAGAGGCGGTGAACTAAATGATTTCCCTTACAAAAGAGAAGTCACCGGGGTCTTAAAGTTTTTTTTATGAGCTATATGAGGCATGGTACACAGGAGGGTTTTGTTTCACCATCCCATTTTAGAGAAAAGATACCTGTAACATAATTTGATGTTATGATAGTGTCATAACACTATCTCCTTTCTTCTGAAAACAACCTTTGAGATCAAGTATCCATCATCTTGGCCCATTATAAAATGAGCCATCCATTCTCATTAGCAACCAGTCCTAGTCACTCAATACCACCCAAGGAAGCCACTTAAGACAAACTACAGAAAAGGATGGTGTGGACTGAGCTACCACATTCATTTTTCCTTGTATTGGGATTTGCTCACCTAATTTCATTGTCTCCTCTAACAGAGCAATCTATTTGGGTTCATTGACTGGTCTGGATTTACACAGGTTATTTGAAAGATAAAGGTCAGGTACACAGCAGACTGCTAGAACCACATTTATTAACCACAGTCTCCCCGCACCTCCAGCCCCCACGGCCTCACTGACTTTTAGCATCATCAGTGTCATCTGGAGGATGAGAGCAGTAAATTTAATGTGGCAGAACATGCAACAAGGGCCAAGAATCAAGCCGTAGATTAGTGATAGATGATGCCAAGTTCAACCTTATTAGCCTCTGAAAAACCACACTGCTCTGCCAAAGCCAGTTTCTAAACCTTGTTATATACAGAGCACCTAGATGGTCCAATTGCTGCCGGTTTTAATCAGAGGATGACAAAGAAGCAATTAGATGTGGCTTGGAGATGAAGATGAAGTCCTTCCTCCGGGGGATTTGCTGCTGGCTGAGATTCCAGCCTAAGAAGTTTTAAAAATTCTATCTTGACTCTCTGCCTCGAGCCTTGCTAATTTTATACCACCAGCCTTCAGACTTTAATTTTTTTTAAGATTCACATGTATGTATTCATAAAGCAAGGCATCTTCAAGAAAGAAAATGTCAAAAGTAGCTCTGGTGCAAAGAAGGGAGCTGCTTGTTCTCCATTAGCTTCATCAAACTGTAACTTCGACTGCTGCCCTTTGGGGAAAGGATCCTCTTAGGAGGTAAACAACAAATGTAACTAGGACCTATCACAGGACACAGGTTCTGTGCAATATGGCCAGTGCTCAGCCATTACCGCCATGGCGTCCGGGCTCAATTTGATGATCTTTCTCTGGATTAGTACTGTGGGAAGTGGCAAACTATTTAAGAGGCCAGAGGAGGATGTTGGGAGATCCTGAGGACTGGCTCAATATTATAAAGCCCTGAAAGCTGGAGAAACAAGGAGGGTTAACCCAATATGCCAAAAGGCAGCATAATTGAGGTAGATCAGGACACTAATTCTCTAGAAGACTAGAACATGCCTTGCAGCATGCCTCAGGGGGCAAGATAATATTGTGTCTCAAGTCCATGAGGCAAGGAGGGGCTGGAAATGCAATATTTATACAGAATTCAAAATTAATTGCATCTAACACTTGGTTCTATTTTATTTCCTATCCAAAAGATCCTCTTAATACCAGCTTAAAAACAGTACTGGAAAAACAAAAAATTTTGTCCTCGCCACATATTGGATACTGCTGAATAACTAAAGTGAGAAAGATAAAGTCGTTAGGTGATAGGAATAGAAGAAACTCAAGGTCAAATCATACACAGATGTTCAAAATCGTACATTAAAACTGCATGTTCTGATGTCAGGAGCAGAACCAGAGAAGAAAGAAGCCTAGAGTATTCAAAGAACAAGGAGGCCCTGGTGCAGTGCCTGGAGTTAATGAGTTAATGTGGGCTTCCTGGAGTAGCAGCATCTGCATCACCTGAGAGCCTGCTTGAGGTGCAGAAACTTGGGCTCAACCCTACTTCCTAAGTCAGACTACATTTTAACCTGCTTTAAAGGCCTTTTAGGATTTGGGAGGCACAGCACTCAGGATCTGCATCAGAAAGAACTCAGCCAGTCTGACCTCATACTAGCCCCCATAAATACTTGAACAAGGGAAGACAGCAGTCTTTGCCTTTAAGCCAAAAATCTATACTTTTAGAAAAGAAAATGGGTTGCCCTGCTGGACAAGGCTTAAGGTGTGAGATAGAAGCAGAGTTTTGGTAAAGAGAAACAGAGAAAAACTGGCCTGCTCAGGAGGAATTACATTCAAGACCGTATGCCTTTCCCACAGAACCTGCCGCGTGCTGCCTGCTCCCGGTCTGCACATCCTGAAGGGAATCCTCCTTGTTCACATGACTCAACCCCTTGTGAAGAACCACAGCCAGCTGTGGGGAAAACAGGCCTACACAGCTCCAAGGATGACCAGGGCCAGCTGTCCAGTTACAGTTATAAAAAGACAACCAAATATCATCACATGTGAGTGAACATCATAAAAAGAATTTATAATGGAGACACTTTACAACTACTGTAGCATGGACGGTAGTAGCTTGAAACTCTTGCTAGCCAGAAACACGCAGAATGGCCGCGTTGGGGCCAAACAGCTGGGTGTTATTTACAACCTTGGAATTGAACAGCCAAATCCAGTGCTGCTCAACATTCAGCCTGCATCAGAATCACCCAGCGAGATGGTCAGAACACAAATTGCTGGATCTTGTGCCAGAGATCCTAATTCCATAGGTAGGGGAAATTTGCATTTCTCACAGAGTCCCAGGTGAGGCTGAAGCTGTGGGCCCAAGGAGGTCATATTGAGAAAGAACCACTGGCCAGGGGATAAAGCTGAGAACTGGTCCAGCAGCCCAAATAGGAATTATTCAGGAGGGAGATGGACATTTAAAAAAAAAAAAAGGATCAGGGCTGGAGACAAAATAAAGCCTATTTCAACTTTAAAATAAGTAGTAGTTGTAAAAATAAATAGTAAACAACAAATGAATATAAATCTAAAGTATTTTTGCCAAGTAAGTAGTTAAAAAAAAAAACAAATATCTGAACAATAAATTAGACACAAAGAAGACTAAATTGGTGACCTAAGAGATAAAACTTAGGCACTTTCTCAAAATGTGCAACACGAATGCAAAACTATAAAATATGTAAGATAAAAAGCTGAAAGACGTACAAACCATTCCAGGGGATCAAAAGTTATATTACATAAAAATAGAGACAGGGGCCAAGTGCAGTGGCTCACACCTGTAATCCCAGCACTTTGGGAGGCGGAGGCAGGCAGATCACGAGGTCAGGAGTTCGAGACCAGCCTGGCCAACATGATGAAACCCTGTCTCTACTAAAAATACAAAAAAATGCTGGGCCTGGTAGTGGGCACCTGTAATCCCAGCTACTCGGGAGGCTGAGGCAGGAGAATTGGTTGAACCCAGGAGGCAGAGGTTCAGTGAGCCAAGATCGCACCATTGCAGTCCAGCCTAGGAGACAGGCCAAGACTCTGTCTCCAAAGAAAAAGAAAAGGAGAGAAAAAAAGAGAAATAATTTTGAAAAGAAAGTAAGTCGCCTGTAATATGACAGATCATGAGTTTTGGAGCTAACAATGTCCATTATGCACTAAGAAGAATGAATTTTTTAAAGAACTGTGTATAAATATATCCTTGTTTTGAATAACTGAAACTTTGTAGCCCTTGACTAACTATCCCCCACCTCCCACTCCACAACGTGGCTATAGTTAACCATACCGTATTGTTTACTTGAAATCTGCTAAGAAAGAAGATCTTAAGTGTCTCATCAAAAGAAAAAGAAGAAAATGGTAACTATCTGAGGTGATTGAAATGTTGATTAATTAGCATGTTTGTGGTATTTCACAATGTATACGTATTTCAAATCATAAAAATACACCTTAAACATATATAATTTTACATATCAAATATACTTGCATTTAAAAACTTTAAAATATTTAATTAAAATATTCTTGTTTATTCTGAAATAGAAGGATAAAGTTAACTTTTTTAAAAGTTATCATCAAGGAACAAAATAGCTATTCTGAAAAATAAATAAAATCACATTAGTGTGGGACTTCTCTTTAGCACCACTTACAATGAGAAGACAGTGGGAATATATTGCCAAAATTTGGAGAGAAAGTCAGTCTACAGAATTCTTTACTCAGGCAAATGAGCATCCAAGCATAAGCACAAAATTAAAATCATTTCCAGACAGAGAGGACCCCAGAAAATTAACCAGCTACACATCCCCACCAAAGGATTATTTAAGGATATGCAAATAAAATAAACAAACAAAAAATAAAACTGAATCCAATGAAACAAGTGAAGTGTGAAATACAAGAAACTCGCACACAGGCCCCATACGTCCTAAGGTAGGGAATCAGGAATGTGGTGACCTCAAGGGGTGTGGCAGGCTCTAAATAATTAGACATTATCTGGAATCACAATTGGAGAACTGGAGCTGTAACTGTTTGAACATGGAAGTCAGCAAAGGGCAGTGGCTAGACGCGTGGAGAGCGGGTGGAGGAGGATGACATTGCTCCTTTCCACTCTTCCGCTTTGTGCCTGCTTTCCTTCATCCTGCTCACCTTTTCCCTCTGTTCTCCTTGTCCCATCTTTATTTTCAAATTGGATGCTTTTGTCTATTACAGTACAGAAAACCCAGCTAAACTTAAATAACAGAGACAGGCATCATGTCTCAGGGTAAGAGGAAGGGTGGCTACGAGGAAGCATACTCCAGAAGCTCCACAACGCTGCTGAGTTCAGCAGCCTGCCTATTTGCAGTCCGCTCCTCCCAGGAAGCCTGTCTTCTGGCTAGCACCTGCCAGTCACAGACTGCCACAAATCTAGGCAATACCCTGAAGAAAAGAAAGTTTCATCACATTTTTAACCAAGAAACAGCAGACTTCTTCTCATGTCTTAGCCTAGAAGAGTTTCACGTTCATATAGTAAAACTAGAGTCTTAACCTCTGCACTGTCAGCATTTTGGGGTAGATAATTATGTGTTCTGGGGAACTATTCTGTGAACTGGACGTTTTGCAGCATCCTCAGCCTCTATCAGCCATGTTCCAGGTGTGAGAATCAAAAATCTCCAGCTATTTCTAAATGTCCCCAGGGAGTGCAAGTGGCAGAGAGTAGGTACAGAATCATTGCCCCAGTTGAAAAGAATCAGTGACTTCATTTAATCACTTGTGAGAATAATGGGACATCATCAGTTTAGACTGGCAGTTCTCAATCTTTAACATGTATCAGAATCACCTCGAGGACTCATTAAAGCATGGATTGCAGGGCCCTGCTCCAGAGTTTCTGTTTCCCAGGTGATGCAAATGGGACCACAGTTTGAGAAACACTGTGTAGCCCATCCAGGGTGCCCCAGTCAGTGTTTATTCCCTGGACAAAGACGAGGCTCCCCTTCCTGGAAGTGTGTGGATTCAACGTGGAGGATAGCTCTCTGTATATAATCTGTGTCCCATCAGAAAATAAAAATGGGGAATGCATGCTATTAGGTAAACATCACAGAGGTTCTGCTGCTGGTCACATTTGTAGACCAGGTGTGGCCAATAGACTGAACTGGCAGTGGCAGACTGCAGCACAGAAAGAAGAAATCAGATGTCGGAGCAATGATTTCTATTGTGGAGGTCATAGCACTGCCAGGGAGCTCTACTGCAGAGATCACAGGGTTTGTGGCTAACAACTCTCTTTCCTCGTCTGTCTGCCTCTGGCCCTGCACTCCAATCCTGCACATCAACATATGTAAGTCTTTGGTTTTCTCCACCATGTAGCCAGCCATAAGTAAGGAGTTGGAGACAGAGGCACTCTGCTAAGGATGGCTGCAAGTCCATCATTCCACACAACTTGTTGAATGAGGAAGTGGAGCAGAGGAGGATGAAGAAGGAGACAGTAGAATACCTCTGCCTTCCAAGACACAGTTAGCCTTGCCATGTGGGTGAAATGTTGTCCAACACAAGCAGCTCTGGAACTTTGACCACCCCACCTACACCTCCTTCTGTGTGTTGGGGGTGGGAGAGATGAATTACAATGACGGTTAGAAAGGAAGCATGCAGAAGCAATTTAGCACAGAGAGGAGAAAAATCTTCCTGTCCCTTAGAGATACGCTTTCTTCCTTGTAATAGAAAGGCCCTGCTTCCAGAATCACCTCTCTGTATCCCGGAGCTGACCGCACTTTCCTTTATCACCCAATTTAAGTTCTTCCTGCTTTATATTCAGTCCCCCCAACTTCATGTAAATTTTATCTTACTCTTTCCTAACTCTCTAGTCATATGTTTGATTATGTGCTGCATTTTTTACTGTTTTATAATTTTTTTAAGGTGGGAAGTCTAATCTCTCCAACAAATCTGTATGTTCTTCCAAAAGGGCCGGCGGGGGGAGCTATTTTGCTACTGGCTTCCTTCATTTCAGACCAATGTAGTATCTTTGAGTAGCCACATTCATTCCTGAAGTGCAAGATGGCATCACATAAAACCCATGGAAGTCAGAGACAAAGTTACGGTGCAGCGTTCCCCGAAACCTTAACTTCCCGTGCCTTCACCTATCAGTCCAACGCGGGCTCTTTAGTACCCCTTTCTGTTGGAAAGGGGATAATGATTGTTTTCAGAATTAAACATAATATATATAAAAGGCATGAAGCTAAATCTTCTGAAGTAGGACTTAATAAATGGTAACATTTCTTATAATCATTAAAAGGTTAACATATAGATGTACCCTTTGGTTAAACACTGACTCCTCATCTACTCTAACCAACCTATACTTCACCTCTTATGCTAACTCTCTTCATTCTTCCAGATATCCACCTCAAAGCTAATTGTTTCCATTACAAATTTGCTCTATTCTGTATACAGATCTCTATCTTGTTATTGGCTATTTCTTATCTTGATTTCCTCTTTATTCTGAATTAAGTTCTGGGATACATGTGCAGAACGTGCAGATTTCTCACATAGGTATACATGGGCCATGGTGATTTGCTGCACCTATCAAGTCATCATCTAGGTTTTGAAAATGAATCTTTGTGCAGACCTTCTCACCTTCTCTGATAGCATGCCTCCCAGTGGGGTTCAGTACATTCCCTTACCACTAGGAGGACCCTCCTACCTCAGTGTCCCCGATACATTCACATTGAAGTCAATCCACCTGAAAAATGGGACTTCAAGTCCCTAAGCATCCTAGTTACTTCTGATATCACAGCACAATTGTTCTTTCAACTCTAAACTTACCCAGAAAAACTGAGGTACAGCCATGTAGGTAGAAATCTGTAAGCTGAGGCATTGGGTTTGTGTCTGAAAGGTCAGCTCTCCCTCAAACACATGCCTCTGTAACTTCCCCATCTACCATTATTCTCCTATTCTCTACTGAAAACCCCTGCCAGCATGCCTTTGGTCTCAGCAAGTAGGCTCCTATTTTTGTCCATGGCTAATATCTGTCATTATGCTTGGGCTTCTGTTGGTAGGTTCTTAATTTAGGTCTTGCACTGCACCTGGAGGATCATTCCGTGTTGTTTCACAGGAACTGAGAGTCTTTAGAATAGAATAGAACATGAAGTTGGCAAGCTGTTCTGTGACCATGAATAAAGAAATCCTGACAAGTTTACTCTGTATAATATTTCTAACTTCCCCATGTTTCTCCATCTTCCAACTTATGCAGGAGATATGTCTCTGTGAAATATTCAGAACAAAGAGACCTAGAATTTAGCTCAAGCATAAATGTCTGAAGACCAAATAGGATCCCGGAGCTTCCATATACTTTAGCTAATGGATTTTCTGTATAGGAGAGTTATTTGTTTATAGTAAAACCTTCACTCAAAAATTCCATTCACTCTTTCTTAGACACTCTTTTTGTAAACTTGAGTACCTGACATCCCAACCCATATACAACTAGAAAAAGAAAGTTAGAAGGGATAGTAATCTTTTCAGAAGTTTGTCTTCTAATACAAAGGAAAGACCGCGGACGGGAAAGTAAGAAGACAGATTGAAAACAGATATAAGAATACCAAATTCAAAGCCATGACAGTAATTATATTCAGAAGCTTTTCCAGCCTCACCTATGTTCCCTTCAACCCTCATTATGTCCTTTTTGACAGTTACAACTACCTTCTACAGGTTATCCTGCCTGAGTCTTCCTTCACTCTGGTTGATTCTCTCGGTGTTATTCAAGTTATCTACCTGCAAAAGAAATTATAAGCTACACTTATTTTAATGTCTCTATTGTACTACTTTTACTGTCAGGACACTTTTAAAATATAACCTTGGATTTTGTTTTTATTCAAATATGACTTTGGAAAGCTAACAGATATCAAAGAAACGACTTTAATTGAAAAGATAGTTTGTTACTCACAGATCCCAAGAGAGGGGAGCATGCCATGCCATGCCATGCCTGGCCACAGAGAAGAGCCCCAGGGCAGGCCAGGAGGCAGAAGGCACATGGAAAAACCTGGGCAGGAGCCTTTATTGTGGTTTTCACATGCAGGAATGGGTAAGGCACTGTCAACAGGTTTAGGATTAAATAATTTGAATAATTTGGGCAGACTCTGGCCTATAGGGGCAGTTTTGGGTTGTCCAGTGCTTGGCTCTGGGGTGATTTGAGACAAGGATGTAGTGTCCTAAACTATAGAATCCTGATAAAAAGAAGGAGGTGGGGGTATAGAGTCAAAGGCATGCTCACAGACAAGTAGCTTACTGTCTCCAGCAATTCACTAGTCCTGGAAGAGATAGTCTCTCGTGGGTCAGCCTCAAAGTGTCAAAGCATCATAAAAACAGAAACATAACTAACACAGACAGAATTCAGGCTTCTTCGCTGGGATCTGAGGCCATTCACACTAGGCCTTTGCCCGTCTCTCCCAGCCTCATCAGGACACCCAGGTTCCCGCAACAGCCCCCTCTCCCACCTTCCACAGGCCACCCGTGCCCTTTCCGCTCCTGTCCTTTTTTTCATAGTGTTCTATGCATCGGGAATTCTTTTCCTCACATTCTTCACCTAGCAAACTCATCTGGAGCCTTCAGAAACCTGCTCAAATTCCCCAAGTCTCCGTGGCACATATACATCCTCCGTCCTGTTATCTCTCATTTGACTTGGTTTATAGCTCAGAGTCACAGCTTAATAAGTTGTTTGTCATTTATCTGTTAACATATGTGTCTCCACCATCAATACAGGAGCCCTATAAAGACTATCTTACGTGTCCTTGACTCCCCAGTGACTAGCACCGTGTATTACACATCACAGGCACACACGTAATAGTGGTTGAATGCATGGCAGACTTGAGTTCTTTTGTGTGGAAGCCAGAAGCCACACAGACTTAAATAGCTTCAAAGAAAATTAGGTTATGGTAAAGCTGCTTGGCTTCACAGTAGGATTTTAGAAATTCAGATAAACTCTGATAATAATAGGATTTATTAGTAAAGCCAGAAATCATCCTTAATCTTGAAAGTTTGATTGGATTTGACTTTGGAAAGCTGATTTTTTGGAATGAAGCCCTAATTCATCCTCATCTTGTAATTCAACTAAAATGTTCATGCCTGACTAAAAGGGAAGAAGACGAGAAGGTTACTTTAAGTATACGTTGAATCTATTGGAACTAATGCTCTGCTTTATTCAAATTGTGAAGTGAGAGAAGTTTACCTTGTTGGAAGATGAAGAAGTCTAGGGATCCCTGTGCAGAGGAGAGAGACAGATTAGGGAGGGCAAGAGGTCTTTTCCGAGACTGCTGAAATCATACTATGTAGAGAAAGTCTAATTTTGTCTTGAATTATTACACATAAAGCAATCAGATGTTAATTTAATCATTCATAGCTCCTCCCAAGATCTGTTAATAGAGCATGGTGATGCTCTATTGCCAGGATGACATTGTACAATTTTTGTGTTTTCTTAAATGGGGGAATTTGCACCCCAATTTATATGAGATTCTGTCCTGAAGCAGTTTGCAAACAGGCCCCTCTTCACCTAGAGCAGATGCTGACCCTCTAGGACCAGAGTGTCCACTTCTGTAAAAGCGTCAGAGAACTTTACACACACACGCACATGTATGTATGCATGTATGTATTATATATGTTTTATGTAGTTGTGTGTGTGGAGAGAGAGAAGGAGAGATTGGCAGAGAGGCAGAGTGAGGTTGTAAGTACACCTCTAAATCTATTTCTAAATCTGTTGAAAATAATTTCAAATTTTTAAGCAAACCTACTCTTCTATATTAGCCTGAAAATTAAGATGTTTGAAATAAGGTATAATAGAAATTTTAAAATATACAGTGATTTTATCTACAGAGTTTGCCTTTCTTGACAAGATTCTCATAAGTCAAAGCGAGATTCGCCCTGTGGGCCTGGAAAACAGACTATCAATAAGGAGCCTGCTGAAAAAAGAAGACCCAGCTTGACCTCATGAAGTGCATTCTGGGAATTGTGGCATTTGACACCTCACCTCCAGCTTCCTTCAATGCCACACTCTCCCCAAATGGTGAGAGTCCAACATAGTATGACACCATGCTGAAGTCAGGAGCAAACGGCCAATTGTTTTCATAATTGCTTTCCCCCTGAAGTATCTCTAAACACAAGTGATTTGTGAGAGCAAAAGGAGATAATTAAATGATGGAATATATTTGATTTATTGAGCATGGGATTATTTCTGACATTTATTGGTGACTCAAAGAGAGTCCAGAGCTAGAAAATATGTGCTCATTGCTTCATATGATGTTTATGTAAGACAGGAGGACATGGCCCAAGGCAAAGGTGACACACTGGAAGTTTCCCTTCAGCTCCGCTTCCCCTGGGGGTCTTGTCTGCTCTGCCCACTTCATCATGAGCTCTTCACATGAGCCAGGACCTCGTCTGCTTTCTCCTCACAGACGTCTCTCAACCCAATCAGGACACAATGTTTTTACTTTCATCTAAAAAGAATTTTGAATTTACAGGAAAAAAATCATAAAAATAAAAGTATAAAGAATACCTATATATAATTTACTCAGATTCACATATCGTAAGCCTTTTACTGCATTTATCACTTGCTCTATCTATCATCCTTTTAATTTGAGGGTATGTCACACACATCAGCCCCTTTCCTCTACATACTTCAGTGTGCATGTCCTGGTAACAGAGATGTGCTCTTGAACAACGCAGTAAAATTATCAACTTCAGTAAATTCAGCATGGATGCAGTTCTTTTATCCAGCCTGCTGTTTTGATCTAATTTTGGCCGTTGACCCAATAACATCCTGTGTAGCATCGTTCGCCTCTAACACGGTATCTGGTCTTGGGTCAAGTGCAGCATTTGTTGTCACATCTCTTTGCCCTCCTTTAATCTATCACATTTCTATAACTTTTCTATGATTTTTATGACATTGTCATTTTTAAAGAGTATTATCTCCCTCTTGGTTTAAATATAGTGTTTCCCATTTTGTCTTTGTCTAATGTTTCTTCATGATTGCAGGCGTACCTGGGAGATATTGTGACCTTGGTTCCAGATCACTGCAATAAAGCAAATATTGCAATGAAGCAAGTCACATAATTTTTGTGGTTTCCCAATGCACATAAAAGCTGTTTACACTATCCAGTAGTCTATTAAGTGTGCAATCACATTATGTCTAAAAAACAATGTATGTGCCTTACTTTAAAAAAACTTTATTGCTAAAAAATGTTAACGATCCTCTGAGCCTTCAGCGAGCCATAATCTTTTTGCAGATGGAGGGTCTTGCCTTAATGTTAGTGGCTGCTGACTGATCAGGGTGGTGGCTGTTGAAGGTTGGGGTGGCTGTGGCCATTTTAAAATATAAGAAAATGAAGTTTGCTGCATCCCTTTCACAGAAGATTCCTCTGTAGCATGTGGGTAAAATGTGATAGCATTTTACCCACAGTAGAACTTTTTTCAAAGTTGAAGCCAATTTTCTTAAGCCCTGCCACTACTTTATCAACTAAGCTTATATTCTAAATCTTTTGTAATATTCTAAATCTTTTGTTGCCATTTCAACAATGTTCACGGCATCTTCGCCAGGGGTAGATTCCATCTCAAGAAACCACTTTCTTTGCTCATCAGTAAGAAGCAGCTCCTCATCCATTCAAGTTTCATCATGAGACTGCAGCAATTCACTCAAATCTTTAGTCTCCACTTATAATTCTAGTTTTCTTGTTATTTCAACTACATTTCCAGTTACAATAGTAACATCAGAAATCAGTGATCACAGGTCACCATAAAAGGTATAATAATAATGAAAAACTGTGAAATACTGCAAGAATTTCCAAAGTAAGACAGAGACACAAAGTGAGCACATACTGTTCAAAAAATTACACCAATAGACTTGCTCAACACAGAATTTCCACAAATCTTCAATTTGCAAAATATGCAGTATCTGCAGGGTACAATAAAGTGAAGCACATAAAATGAGATATGCCTGCATATTAAGGTTTTGCGTCCTTAAAACACTGCATAGTTGATGTCATGTTCTTCTTATGGTATCACATCTGTGTGTCCAACTGTTCTCATTGGTAATGTTAATTTTGATCACCCAAAGAATGTCCCAATTTTCCATTGTATATTTTTGCTCCTTGCAACATCTACTAAGTACTTTATGTGGAGACATCTTATGACAATGGTAATATCCTGTCCATCATCAAAACCCTGCCATTGGCACCCATCTGTGGTTCTCATCTGATGCAATGTTTACCATGCTGATCGTAACATGACTTTTTTCAACTCCATTACTACCTCCACATGTAAGAGATTCTCTTCTGTTGTCTATAATAATTCCTCCCTACAATTTTTTTTTCTTGAGATAGGGTCTTGCTCTGTTGCCCAGGCTGGAGTGCAGTTGCACAATCTCAGCTCACTGCATCCGCCACCTCCCAAGTTCAAGCAATTGTCCTGCCTCAGCCTCTCGAGTAGCTGGGACTACAGGCATGCACCACCATACCTGGCTAATTTTTGTATTTTCAGTAGAGATGGGATTTCCCTATGTTGGCCAGGCTGGTCTTGAACTTCTGGCCTCAGGTAATCCTCCCATCTTGGCCTCCCAAAGTGCTGTGATTATAGGTATGAGCCACTGCACCTGGACTATCCTCCCCACAATTTATTATCTATCTATCTTACTACTATTATTTATCTATATTAATTAATAAATTCCTATTTTAAATGGTTTGTAATTCATTATGACACTCAATTATTTAATATTAAAATTGTCCCATATTTAGCCTGTGAGACCCTCTTCAAATTATCTCCTGTTTCTCTGTTACATGCCGCCTTCATTTTTTTTAACACTTCTTACTCTCTGACATACAAATAATCCAAGCACATTTTGTACCTACCCTGCCAAGTCATTTTTCTGCTAGTCCCTGTTTCATTTTAAAGGGAATGGGATTAGAGACCAAGATCTGATGATTACATGTGCTCGTTGTTCCTAGGATGGCTTTGTTTTTGGCTCTTCGAGCAGACAGAAGGAGGAAACAGTTGCATGTTTTTATGCTCATGCATGCATACACATACAAATATGCATTCATGCATGAGTACACATGTGTGTATTTATACATGCACCTAGACATGCACATTTTAGAAATCCTGAGTCCACACCAATGCCTTCCATTTTGATCCACATTCTTATGTACCTTCTGTATGGCGAACACTGACTCCCAGCAGCCTCACTGTGTCTTACTTGTTCAATCCTATATTATATCTAAACTAGCTGTAGAATTATTTATTCCATAAAACCAAAATCAACAGACCTACTCAAAAGCACAGAATATTTGTGTGCTGCCCTGCTGCAAACACACAGACAGCCCACCTGCTCCAGATTCACGTTATACGGTCACACACTGTGACCCAGTTGTTTGGATTCATTCTTTTCTTGCTTGTTCTCCTTCCCCTTCAGTGTTTTTAGGGTAGTCATGAACTATAATTAAGTTCACTTGTTTCCATTTTCTTTCTGCTTCATATTCAGTCTTTTTTCCATTCTTATTGATTTTATTTTAATTGTTGAATCTGAAGCCAATTGTTAGGCTTTAAAAAGTAAAAACATTATAAAAGTTATACTCAGAAAAGTCTCATTCTTTCCTGTAGCCTTCCAGCCATGCCCCTCCCTGCTGTCTTCTTGCAGGTAACAAATTTGACTTTTAAAAATTTATTCTCTTTCTGTTTCTTTTAAATAGAGCTTTTTATCTAAGCCTTTCTTTGTCCCAAGATGCAGAATGAAAGAAAAGTCCCAGCATTCTTCAGGGGACCAGGCATCTCTCAGCCTTCACAGCATCCCTAAGAAGGAAGGCACTGTCTTAGCCCAAGACAGTGACATCTTCACCTGAGCAAACGCTATTCATTCTGGAACAAGAAGGAATGGATTTGGCACATCTTCAATATTTGGGACTAGGAGGTCTGGAGATTGTAACGATGCAGGGCCTGAGTGTCTGGGACTGGAAACTGTAGGCCCAACCACTCTGACACCATTGTCACGCCCTAGGAAAGTAGTTTTAGAGGAAGTAAAAAGAAATAGGAAAACTGAGTCACAAAAGAGCTGTACCTTCAGGAGCCAAGATCTATGGTGGCACACCAACAGCTGAATAACCTAACCATGTAGAAAAGGATTTCCTCCTTCAAAACCAACTCCCAGCTCCAACTGCAGCCTTAGGCTCCCCAGCCCTATCTGTAGGGAGAAAGATGGTATCTAGCTCCCTGGCCACCAGGGTTCCATGGTCATCAGCAGGGACAAACAAGATGACATGAATGACCAGACCTCCTGGGTTGTAACAGGGACACTGTGAGGTCATCACAATAGGCAAGAGAACTGTGGATGGCCGGCCAACTACATTCCTTCCCTTGGAGGTACAAGAACCAGAGGTGACTTCTTCAAATAAGTAACTCATGTGGATGCCTTGAAGTTACACAGTGGGAGGATCGTAAGGACAGAAAATGATATTCCCATAATAGAATGGGTGGGGGCGATTATGAATCATTTCAGTATTGTGAAGAATGTGATCTCATTTTGTACCCAAGCCAGTGAGTATCATGCCAATTTTCTATATGAGAAAACAGGCTGGGCCAGGCGCAGTCGCTCACACCTGTAATCCCAACACTTTGGAAGGCTGAGCCAGGTGAATCACCTAAGGTCAGGATTTCGAAATTAGCCTGGCCAACATGGGGAAAAACCATCTCTACTAAAAATACAAAAACTAGCCGGGCTTGGTGGCGGGCACCTGTAATCCCAGCTACTCAGGAGGCTGAGGCAGGAGAATCACTTGAACCTGGCATGATAAGCAGAATTAAAGAGTGATGAAGAGGAGCTAGGAGCACAGTGAGTGAGCCGTGGGGTCAGAAGTGGTCCCTGGGTCCAAGAAAGCTTGCAGGAAGGGAGCCGGAGGTGGCTGTTGAACACCGCTGGTATCCCCTGCTGGCCAGGAGCTTCAGTGCTTCTCACTGAATTCTTACAGGAAACGTTTGAGGTAGGTAGTACCCATGTACCTGCCTTGTGGGCAGCAGATGAAACCTCAGAGAGGTGAGCACCTTGCCTCGGCTAGCTATAGAGGGGGCAGGATGCCACACCAGCTATCCTGCCGGCTGCAGACAATCTGTCCCTGCCTCACTTTCCAGCCTGGGGGAGAGGGCAGCGAGGGGTGGCAGTTGTCCCCTGCTCCACTTTCCAGCCTGGGGGAGGGCAGCGAGGGGTGGCGGTTGTCCCCTGCTCCACTTTCCAGCCTGGGGGAGGGCAGCGAGGGGTGGCGGTTGTCCCCTGCTCCACTTTCCAGCCTGGGGAGAGGGCAGTGAGGGGTGGCGGTTGTCCCCTGCTCCACCTTACAGCCTGGGGAGAGGGCAGTGAGGGGTGGCGGTTGTCCCCTGCTCCACCTTACAGCCTGGGGAGAGGGCAGTGAGGGGTGGCGGTTGTCCCCTGCTCCACTTTCCAGCCTGGGGAGAGGGCAGTGAGGGGTGGCGGTTGTCCCCTGCTCCACCTTACAGCCTGGGGAGAGGGCAGTGAGGGGTGGCGGTTGTCCCCTGCTCCACTTTCCAGCCTGGGGGGGCGCAGCGAGGGGTGGCAGTTGTCCCCTGCTCCACCTTACAGCCTGGGGAGAGGGCAGCAAGGGGTGGCGGTTGTAAAGTTGCCACACAGTGTCTCCTCCTCTCTGGACTTTGAGACATTTCCATGTAGAAGGACCTCTGGCTCTTCCATTAAGGTTTGCCTTTTTTTCTCCACCCAGTTTTGTGGGAAGTAAAATATGACATTTGGTTAATTAATTTTTTAGATCTACAAGGCCGATGTAGGAAAGGCTGTAAATTAAACAATTCTCATTCCCATAACATTGCGGTCTAAAGGGTATCACTTTGAGATGCATCCCTGAAGCAATGGTGTGTAGCTTCCATTAAACAAAGGCCTGCATGCAAAAGCCCCTTGCCCTGCCTTGTGATGAAGTTAGGCGTGCGAAACAGAAAAATAATTGGACGTGTTTCTCTCCCGATATTTTCATCTGAATATACTCAACAGGGCTGTCAGGGGCTGTTCCCCAACACAGGTGTACTGTACAAAAAAAGAGATAAAATTTAAAAGACCATTTACTATATAATCTCCTCCTCATTCCGAGATGGAAAGTGGCTCAGCACAGTACATGCAGTAGGACAGGATGGAAACGGAGGAGCAGAACACAGCAGGGGGCAGGAAAATGTGGCTGGGGTGGGGGGTGGGGCGGTGTACACAGGAAGGCAAAAGTGGACCCAGCGTTCAAGCAGAGGAAGGTTTGGAGGTGGCTGGATGGCAGTTCAGAGGGCATGAGGACAAGGTGAGAGTCACAGGCACAGGGAAGGAACTGAGTGAGAACTGCAGAACTGAGCAGGGGCTTCGTTTCTGGGCTGTTTTATTGTCTGGCCAATGTGTCGTCACAGCAGGCTTCGGGTTTGGGTGATGGGAGGAGGAAATAGTCAGAGAGCCATGTGCACCCTGAGAGCAGAGGGCAAAGTCTAGTCACAGGTCGGGGGTCTGGCCAGGGGGCTTCAGGGTCAGGCAGGTTGCAAAGGTGAAAGCAAGTCACGGAGTGGAAGTCGGCCTCAGCCATTCCTCCTTAAGGTCAGCACCACAAGCAGTGGCCAGGGCTGAAAAAGCCAGAGTAGCCCAGGAGCCTGCACAGAACTGTAAGACTGAAAGTCAAGCTAGGACACAGAGGCAGAGGAGCAGGCCAGGCCAGAAGAATGCGTATGGAACCCAAGCCACAGAAACACAGTGGGCCACACTGCCTGATGTGTCCTGCCAGGGCCTGCGGTGATGCAGGGCTGGAAAAGGGGATGGGAACGAAAGGAGCAGGGCATTTCCCCATGCAGAAAACCAGCTGAGTGCCCCTCATTAACGGGGTATATACGGTGAATGAAGGCAAAAAATAACAAGTTTAGGCCCATACTAATATGTGCCTGGCGATATACCAGCTTTTGGAAATATAAAAAATAGATAAGATCAGGCCCCTGCCCTGCATTAGGAAATTAAACATGACCTCAGCTAATTGCAGCAATTGTTCTGAGCACACGGACGAGGGTGACATACTTCCACCTGGAGGAATCAGGGAAAACTTCTGAGGACACGATTCTTGTACCACATCTGGCAAAATAACATGTACCACATCTGGAATTTTTCTAGGAGAGAGAGGAAAGAGAGGAATGACATTTTAGAGAGAGGAAAGCATGTGTTGCAGGTGTACTGTTCTAGAAGGATTAATGGATGTTCACTAGACTCACCCATGATGGGAGAGCCAAACTAGACATTTTAGGGAAAAAACATTCACCAGAGTACCAGAGTGGAGACAGAACTCTCACTTATCCAAATCATTCTATTACCTGAACTTTATATTCTGTAAGCAGGCTGTTCCAGAAGTATTTCTCATTATTACTTTTAAGTAATAAAACATATGTGGACAGTGTTTTATTGTCAATATCTTCGAGGAAATTACAGGTTAAGTGCACTAAAGATCATGTCTTTTCACCAGCATTTCTCAGAGCTATTAATATATTAATATGCATTTTGAATTTCAAAAAGAGAGCATAGCATTAAGCATTTCTCATTCCAAAAATGGAATCATGTTTTCTTTTTCAGCTCCAGCATAAATGGGATGTCTAGAAAATTGTGGCTTAAACATTTTAATTAATCTAAGCCTTAAAACATGGGTAGAAAATATCTCTGAAAGCCCGTGTCTCCCTTTATTGTAACTTGTGAAAGCTTCGTCAGCAGTTTTCATATTACATGGTGATGCTTTACATCTTGTTTCTCGCAAGACCTGCACTGTTCAGTATGGTGGCCACTAGCCACACACGGCTATTGTGCACTTGAAATGGGACTGTACCATGGTGATGTGCAGTGAGTTACTAGAAAGTTCCTAGGAACGCATATGTGCCCTGGTCTCTATTTCCATCACACAGCACTGCCATAAGCCATGAGATACCTGAGTGTGGAGATCTTAGCATCTGTGTATTCCTTATGCTTGACAAATGTCCTTTCACATCATAGGCATTCAATAAACATTTGCTGAATGAATAAAATTAGAACCTACATAAGTGAAACCCTGTACTTAAACTATTTGTTACACGTTAAGTCTCATGCAAGGTGCTTGCTCTCATGTTCTTTCATTTTGCAAACCCTATTTCTGCTCATCTATAAATGGCCTTTTTACTGAAGTGAATATGTTATTTGCATGTAGGCAATTAATCCACTAAATTGTTTTAATATATCCAGAAAGCTAGCTTTCCAAGCTGTGACATTCCCTTTTAAAATAATGCAGAGTTCTGGGTTCTGACACGATTTACTACCATTGGAAAGCCTGCACAATAGCATCTGACAGCTCATGTGGCTACCTGACCTCCTTTAGCTCCTGGGTTTTCACTTCTGGCCTCATCTCCCTTGTTCCTCTTAACCCCAAGAAAACAATCAATAACTCCCTGATCTCCAAAGCCTTTTCTTGTACTCACAGTTCTAGGCTTTTCTGAAGCGTTAACTTCTTTCAAGCAACTTCCGAATTTTGTGATGCCCCACCTTTTCAGTAAGGCTCTTAATTCATTCTGCTCTCCCTCCTCCGTCTTCCCTCCCAAGGCTTTCTTCTCTCTGTTGCCTCATTGCCTGACAGTGATTTTCTTGGTAGCTGGGCAAGCCTGGCAATCTTTAAAATAGAGATAACAGACTGTGCCAGATGACCTCCGGGCACTGTGAAAGTTAAGTAAGATAATGGCAGTAAAGAGCTGTGTAAACTGCCATGTGTGAATAGGTATGAAGGGCAATTCTTGCTGAATTAGAATGGAATGAAGCAAGACACTTCACTCCTTTTTTTCCTGAATTTCTGAGTCTTCCTACTCCTTTAAACGACATTGAAATCCATCTCAATGCGGCTAGAGATGAACGATCGAGACTGCTTAGTGTTTTCACTCTTCGAATGGATACTTTCATCTTTTCTACTTTCCTTCTTTTCTACCTGACATCTGATTTAAAGAAGAGTGTGGAAAAGTAGGCTTACAGTAATGAGTGTGTCTTCTTCTCTACTCTTCAAAATATCCCTCTACCCTTATTATTAAGCAACTATGAAGAACCAACACAGAGAAGTATATTTTGCTTTTAATTGATTATAATTATTACCTAGTACTTGAAATTTTTAAAAACATTTTCTTTCTTTTTTTTTTTCTCTCTCTCTTTCTTAATTATACTTCAAGTTCTGGGGTACATGTGCAGAACATGCAGGTTCGTTACATAGGTATACACATGCCTTGGTGGCTTGCTGCATCCATACCCCCATCATCTACATTAGGCATTTCTCTTAATGTTATCCTTCCCCAATCCCTCACCCCCTGCTAACCCTCCCCTAGCTCCCCATCCCCCAACAGGCCCCGGTGTGTAATGTTCTCCGCCCTGTGTCCATGTGTTCTTATTGTTCAACTCCCACTTCTGAGTGAGAACATGTGGTGTTTGGTTTTCTGTTTCTATGTTAGTTTGCTGAGAATGATGGTTTCCAGCTTCATCCATGTTCCTGCAAAGGACATGAACTCATCCTTTTTTATGGCTGCATAGTATTCTATGGTATGCATGTGCCATTCTTTCCATCCCTTTTTTCATTGGTTATGTGGATTTTAATACAATGTTTAACTTGAGGCCACACAGAAGTGATTAAATGCTGGAATGTTGACCTGGACAAGCCAAGATTTTATTGTAGATTAGAAAACTTTCCACAACTGACCATATTTTGTTCTATCCCATCAAGAGGTGGAGTCCGTTTCTCCATCCCTTGAACTGGGGTTGGCCATATGCTTGCTTTAGCCAAGGGAGCATCAGTCACCCTGATACAAGCACCGGCTTGAAAAATAATGGCTCAGTGGCATTTGTCCCCTTATTATTTCAAAGATGCTTTGCCTCCCACCAAGTGAAGCTTGAAGAAGCACATGATAAATATAATGCCTTATCACCCTTATCATTTCAGCCAACTGCCTGACCCATGAGGACACCCTAGACCACCCACTCACTGGCCCACTCACCAGCTGACCACAGACACATGAGAGAACCAGATAACCTGCCCAGGTAACCAACAGAATATGTAAGCTAAACAAATGGCTTTGTGTTACACTACTGAGCTGTGGGGTGGTTTGTAAAGCAGCAAAAGGGAACCGATGCAGAAGCAACTACCTAGACATGGAGTGCTACTGTTAAAACAAACCCTCAACCACTCGGCATTAACCACGCAACTGGGCAATGTATAAAGGCTGGAAACATGGCACATTCTCAGCGGTGGCTGGTAACGGCCACCAGTGATAGTGGCCATCAAACTGATGAGGGAACTGCTATGGCAGCTAGAAAAATAGCAACACATTTTGTGTTATAAAGCAGTTTGTAAAGCTGTTACCTGGAGTAAACTGAAGAATACCACCCATACCTTAAAGCTTTCTGATCTGGCTGGGCGGCTCTCTAGACAGAATGTTGTAGTGTCAGCTGGTTCCAGCTATTTTTGATAAAGTATTGCAAGAAAGATGAGCTAGGGAAATAACTGTTTCATCTGCACACAAAGCTATTGCATATATTGAGCAACACGCACTTGTTTAGGACTTCTGGATTTAATATGGTGTCTACCAAGGTATGGTTTTCACCAAATAGCTTACCATAAGAAAATTCAGAAAAATTTTAAGGTAATTCTAATAGGAAAGGAGTTACTGGATTGGACAAAAAGGAACTGAAATTGCTGAAAATGCCAAAAGACTCCTGTCCCTAACTTTTTTTTTAGCCTAAGAAGTCTTTTTATTTTTATTTATTGCCATCAGCAGTGTTCAAGGGTTTCCTTTTCTCTGGACCCTCTCCAACATTTGTTATCTTTTATCTTTTCTTTTTTTATTAGTAAGAGAAAAGGCATACATATTTATTTAATGTGTATACACAGATGCTTTCAGAATAAAGATCCAACTTCTCAATGAGTTATAGAGGCTTATATACTAGTCTTGAAATTACAGAAAGAATGAGGGGCTTGGATTCTGGTAAAACAGATTATGGGAGGGGAGAGAAGAGGAATCCCACTGAGGGGCAATGAATGTTTGGTGAATGATTGGATTGGGGAACAGATATGAACTTGTAAATAGTTCTTTTGGGAATTCAAATCATCCTTGGAGGCAGTCATTGTACTTCTATAAGGGTCTGCTTGGGTGTGGTCACATCGCGAACTTCTTTTCTGAAATAGATGAGATGACAGGAGAACAAATAATTGTTCCCCTTGGTAGGTCTGGTCCTTAGGCAGATATAGGAACTTCACCTTCTTTGGGAGGGATGGTGGGGGTGAAGGAAAGGTCAGAGAGACCTTCAGGCTTCTTTAGTTCAGCATGTCAAATACCATGTTTTGGGGTATCAGTTTCTGAGCATCAGCACCGGTCAGTTTTATATTTGCCTATGCTATTAAGGTTATGAAGCTATAAACCAGGCCTAAAGCAAAGTGATGTTTGTTTATGCAGTTCTTTGATAAATAAGATTTTTTTTTTATTGCATTTTCGGTTTTGGGGTACATGTGAAGAACATGTAAGATTGTTACATAGGTACACACATGGCAGTGTGATTTGCTGCCTTCCTCCCCTTCACCTATAACTGTATCTTTTATCTTTTTGATAGTAGCCATTCTAACAGGTGTGAGGTGATATCTCATTGTGGTTTTGAGTTGCATTTTCCTAGTAATTAAGGATGTTGAAGCATTTTTGCTTTCATATACCTGTTGGCAATTTGTGTGTCTTCTTTTGAAAAATTTCTGCTCAATCCCTTGCCTATTTTTAATAGGGTTATTTGTTGGGGGGGTGGTTATGCTATTAAGTTGAAATTCTTAAATATATTGAATATTAACTTATCAATGTATGGTTTGCAAGTATTTTCTCCCATTTTGAGGATGTCTCTTGACTTTGCTATCGTTTCCTTTGCTGTATAGAAGCTTTTCAGTTTGATGCAACGCCATTTGTCTATTTTTGCTTTTGTTACCTGTGTTTTTAGGATCATATTCAAAAAAATCATTACCCAGACCAATGTCAAGAAGATTTTCCCTTATGTTTTCTCCTAGTCATTTTACAGATTCAGGTCTTACACTTAAGCATTTAATTCATCTTAAGAAGATTTGTGTATATTCTTCTCCATGTGGATATTCAATTTTCCCTACACTGTTTACTGAGGAGACTATCCCTTCCCCATTGTATTCTTGGCACCCTTGTCAAAGAGCAGTCAACCATAAATGTGTGGATTTATATTAAATATCTGGCCTGTCTTTTCTGTTTTATTGGCCATTGTCATTCTCTTAGGAATTCTATACCTCTGTAATATATTTTGAAATCAGGAAGTGTGATACCTCCAGCTTTGTTCTTGCTTAAAGGTGCTTTGGCTATTCAAAGTCTTTTGTGGTTCCACATGGATTTTAGGATTGTTTTCCTGTTTTTACAGAAAATGCTATTGAAATTTTGATAGTGATTGCATTGATCACTTCAACTAGTATATTTTAACAATATTAATTCTTTTGGTTCATAAACACAGGATATCTTTTCATTTATTTGTGCCCTCTTCAATTTCTTTTATTAATGTTTTATAGGTTTCAGTTTACAAATCTTCTACTACCTTGGTTAAATTTATTTCTAAGTATTTATTCTTTTTTGATGCTATCGTAAATGGGATTTTGATAATTTTTTGATAGTTCGTTGTTGTGTATAGAAACACAAATGATTTTTGTATGCTGATTTGTATCCCATGACTTCACTGCATTTGTTTTGTTTATTAGTTCTAACAGTTTTTTGGTGGAAACTTCAGACTTTTCTATATATATGATAATGTCCTCTTTAAACAAGACACATGTAGGTTGAAAGTAAAGGAATATGAAAAGATATTCCATGGAAATGATAAACAAAAAAGGGCAAGAGTGGCTACACTTACATCAGACAAAATACACTTTAAGTCAAAAACTATCACAAGAGACAAAGAGGTCATGTATAATAGTAAAGTGCTCAGTTCATCAAGAGGATATAGCAACTGCAAAGGTGTACGGACCCAACACTGGCGCACCTAAATAAGTAAAGCGATTATACAATAATAGCAGGGGACTTCAGTACCCCACTTACAACAATGGATCGCTCATCCGGACAGAAAATTAATAAGGAAATGGTAGACTTGAATAAAACTATAGCCCAAATGAAGCTAACAGACATCCAAATGTTATATCCAACAGCAGCAGAATACACATTCTTCTCAAGCACATACAGAACATTCTCTGGGACACTAGGATATTTCAAATGTGCAAATAAATGAATGCAACGCACCATATTAAGAGAATGAAAAACAAAATCATGTAATCAAAAATGTCATCTGATTATCTCAATAGATACAGAAAAGGCTAACATCATACTTAATCATGAAAAACTGAAAGTTTTTTTCTCTAAGATCAGGAACTAGACAAGAGTGCCCGCTTTCATCACTTCTTTAAATACCAGAGCAATTAAGCATAAGAAATTAGATAGAAAGAAGTAAAATTGTCCCCTAAATTTCTATTGGCAGGAAAGAAGCTGAGAAAGTTGGTGAGTCTTGACACGGGCTCCTCCAACAGCCTACCCTCCCCTGGAATTATCTCAATTTCCCTTCATCGCTAGTCTTTGACAGTTTCCCACCACTCTGCCTCCAGACCAACACCCTTCCTTCCCCATCACCCATCATCACCATCATCATCACCTTCACCAACAGCCTCATCAAGAAGCAGCTTTCGAGTGTGTGGATTTTCCAAACCAAGAGAAGTCACAGAAAGTATACAAATGCCTTCATGGGTAGACGACAATAAGTAAACCATCATCTAGGAAAGAGATAAGAAGGTGTAGAGAAAGAGCTTCTCAGTGGATCCCGGAAAAACAGACAGAGTGAACACCCAGCAATGCTAACAAAACAATGTAGTAGCTACAGATTCCACATGGGAAGCCCCAGAAGGAGTCAACACCTGTGGCGCATGGAGATCTTTGAGAGAAGAAATTAGTTTTGCCTTTAAGACAGATATTATTGAAAGAAAACATCCACAGACGTTCAATAATTATTTAATGAGTATCTGCAGTGAGCCACGTGCTACGCAACACAATCAGGACACAATAATGATAAATAATATTAATAATGCTGCCTGTGTTTGTGTTGCGCTTTGCAATTCATCATCCAGTCAACAACGACAATCTGAACAACAGGACAGAGAAGAAAAAGGACAAATAGGAACTAGAATTGCTTAAACACCTTGATGTCCCTAGCACCTTACTGGTATTGTGCAGTGGCTATTCAAATGCCATTTGAATGTAAGGTTGAGGTTTGATTTAAGGCTAAATCAAAAGGGAAAACAGGCGACCAACCAAGTCACTCATAGAGTTTGTGCTAGTAGAGTTGGGAACTGAATGAGTTTCTTCAAAGCCAAAGCTCTGTTGAGGAACCTGGAAGTAGTCAGGGTCTGGTTTGAACAGAGCCCTGGGAAGGGTTGAGGGTGGGTAAGGAGGAAAGGAAGAGAAGGAGAGAGGGAGAGAGAGATCAGTCAAGAAGGAATCAGGGCTATTTTCTACAGGAGGATACTCACTCCTCCAAAGAGCATCTCCCTCCCAGGGGAGCACTGTTGCCATGACTAGTTAGCACCTGGAGCATTTTTTCTGTCCAAAGGTATTCTTTCCTATAATCACCAATTAGCACCTGTCACAGTCGTTTTCCTGGGCAGTTGATGAGGATTGAGATTCTGGCAGGCTGGAGATTTCACTAAAGCCCTCCGGTTAATAACGGTGATATTCAGAGCAGAACTAATAGCTCACGCTTGGAATGGATTTCCTCTTTTATGTGACCAGATTCTCCCAGGACCTGTACAGCTTGATTTTCTGTGCCCAAGAACTTTAACAAGCTATTGTTAGCCAGTAATAACTTTTGGAGCCCCCCTGGCCAGAGAGCAGAGCAGTTCATCACTGAACAATACAGTCAATTCATTTTATTATTAAGGGAGTTTGTAAAAGGATGATTCATTTTTTCTCTGCTCTTAGGTGATGCGCAGAGTCTGCCGTCCTTCTTAGTATTGCCACATTGACTCCCATTGCTGCAGAATTTATGCTGCAAAGTCCCATCCAGGACCCAAACCGCAGAGACAGTAGCCAAAGTGTGGGCTATGCAGGGAACACAGCGTCCTTGGCTTTTTATCCAGAAATGAGAGCCTCATCATTATAGAGGAATGTCCCCACCCAGGTCACAGTAGCGCCTCTTTCTTTCTGCACATGTATCACGGCACCGGCAGGACTAGATCACACTGATTTGTTTCACTGTGCGTCTCCTCTATGCAACTGTGCATCGTTCATGCCGAAGGCTCAGTGTGACTGAACTTTTGCACCAAACCCAAACCCGGATCCCAACCCTCAGTAACAACGACTGGGGTTGTTAGCACAGCTAATTTGCTTCCCCAACATCTGTTGTCTGGTTTCCTGACAATAGCACCTCAATTTTCCTTGGGGAAATGAGCCTTTCCAGTTATTTGGTGGAGTTAACTTTCTCCCAGGCAGCAGGGTAGAAACAGGACACTGATGTGGTCTCTCCTGTCCACAGTGATGGGTCAGGCCTGGGCACACCATCCAATTCATGCCAAGGAGAGAAAGGGTCAATTTTTCTGCAATTATTGGGAAAGAAAGCTCTTTCTATGGAGACTTTTAATTTGGCAAGATATAAGGCTGAATTACTGGTGAACATTTTTATTATCACATACAGAGAATCTGACTAATGATTAAGAAAGATGGAGGAAAAAAGTCTTAGAGACAGAGACAGAATTATAAGGACATTGTTTGAGCCTCTAGCATCGCCTCTTCCTGAAGCCACTGCCCTCTGACTCTAAGGTGCACTCATCATGCCTTCCTTTGCAGTAGCCTTCCATCCTGAAAATAACTGCGTGAGCAAGGCAGTCTACAGGGAAGGAAAAATAGACTCAAAGTGTTTAGCACTTTCCCCAGAACAGTAGCGTAGTATAATGGTCAATTAGTGTCTGTTAAATTGTTAAGTTACTAATTTACTTAGCTGAAAAACAACAGCTCTCATCTAATTCACTTTGCAAACAGCCATATGAGAAAAGGGGGCCCTGTGTTCTTGCCTGTGGTTTCTTTTCTGGTTCCTCCCTGACTGGTCCTCTCATGGACCCACAATGTTCAGTGGTTTTATTATTCATCCACTGCACATTGAGTCTCTTCTCTGGAAAGCATCTAAATTCTACGAACCACCAGTTTTGCCCAGCACCACACTTTGCTAAAATGCACATTCATTACCTACCCTGCTGCTCCCTAACTTATATACGGGCACCATGAGAGGAAGCCCGTTTCCCTCTCCCTGGCCTGGCCTTTTCTCAGTCCTGACACTGGCTCTGTTCATGGCCTCCTCCTTTTCTTCCATCCCTTGGGTCAGGGAGGGACCAGCTGAGCGGAGAAGTCAGGAACAGGGACCAGCTGAGTGGAGAGGTCAGAAGCAGCTTCCATGGGGCTGGAGCTGGAGTGTGGTTCATTCCATCTATAAAAACATGGGGTCCAAAGAGCTCAAGGACATAGAGAGTCAGCATTACAGGGGAGAGCTGAGCTTCAGGGAACAGCACAGAGGAGCAGAGGCCAGTGTCATGGTTTGGTTAGGGGAGACTGAGACCGGGGTGGAAACACTCCAGAGACACGTGAGGATAGGAATGAGGAACAAAAAGTTTTGGGCAACTGCTAAAAGCAGCCTGAGGGTGGCAAGATGCACGATGATGAACAGACACTGGACGCAGTCCGTCATCTGCTGTGTAGCCTTGAGCTCATTAATCACTCTCTGTGCCTCACTCCCCTGGTCTATGAAACATGGCTATCGGTGATGCCTATGGGTTGTCCCGTCTGAGGTTGATGGGAGACTTAAAAAGAGCCAGGACATGGAAAGTGCTGGGACATGGAGGTGCTCAATGAGAGGCACTGCCATCAGCGCTGTGGTGATTATGTCCCACAGCTCTGTGCCTTGTTCATGGATGAGCCCAAGTGACATCAGTAGGATCCAGCAAGTCAGATGTCTCCCCAGGTGAACGTAATCCCTCTCTCTCTCTCTTTCTCTCTCTCTCTTTTTTTTTTTTTTTTTGCTTGAAACTCACTCCTCTGTCATAAGCCACGTGTTGCTCCTGTAAGAACAGCCTAGGCTTCTCCCATCACGCATGACAATCACTTCTAGGACCCGGCTCAGCCAGTGAGACCCCACCCAGCATGGCCCACCAGGATGGCTCTTCCACAGAACGGAGGTCCATTCGGAAACGGAAGGAGACTCACCAACCGCTGCAGGCCCACCAGTGCAGTGCTCTCCCAGAGGAACTTTCACCTTAACAGCGTAAGAGACTTGACTTGACATAAAGGCTATTTCCACTGTTGTTTCCCGGGACCAGGGAAGCATTTCGGTTTCAGCTTCCAGATGTTTCCCACCTTCAGGTTTTTCTACTATGCACCCCAGCACTTTATTCCCTTGAGTATAGTAGCAATTTTATTCTCTAAAGGACCTGTCTAGAGCTGGATGAAGAGGGAGCTCCTGAGTCAGGATTAGATCACGCCCCTCTGTGGCTGTGAGTGTGTTCGGTTGAGGTCCCTTTCTCATAGAGATTATGTATTCTGCATATTGTCTGTGCGATATAATATGTGTGGACTGCCAAATAGGAGCATGCCTGCACCAGCACAGCTGGAGTTAGCACAATGCTGTTAAAATGGAATTGGCCACATATCCATGGATGCATCAGGTCATGCTGGGACCAGAGGCTTACTAATTAGTTGTCAAGAAAAATACAAAGAAGGAAGGAAGGAGGGAAGGAAGGAAGGAAGGAGGGAGGGAGGGAGGGAGGGAAGGAGGGAGGGAGGGAGGGAGGGACAGAAGGTAGGAAGGAAGGAAGGAAGGAAGGAAGGAAGGAAGGAAGGAAGGAAGGAAGGAAGTCTCAGGTTGTCACCTGTATTTCTGCCCAATCCACTATAAATTGGAGACTCCCACAACCCCCTCCTCAGGTTCTATTATCTGCTAAACTGCTCACAGAAGTCAGGGAAGTACGTTCTTAGATTTACTGGTTCATTTTAAAGGACATTACAAATAATACAGATGAACAGCCAGATGAAGAGGTACACAGGGCAAGGTGTGGAAGAGTCCTAAGCACAACAGCTTCCGTGCCCCGGAAGTTTGAGGTGTAACATCCTCCATGTACAAGGGATGTGTTCCTATTCACCAACCTGGAAGCCCACTGACCCCCATATTTTAGAGATTTCTATTGAGGCTTCATCAAATAGGCATAATCAATTTTTAACTCCATCTTTAGCTCCTCTCCCCTCCCTGGAGAATGGGGGTTGAGCTCTAGGACTGAAAGCTCCAATCTAATCACAGTTTGGTCTTCTGGCATCCAGCCCCCATCCTAAAGCTATCCAGGAGTCCACCGACAGTCACCTCATTAGAATCGAGGTCAGGGGTTCGAGACCAGCCTGGCTAACATGGCAAAACCCTGTCTCTACTAAAAATACAAAAATTAGCTGGGTGTGGTTGGGGGGGCTCCTGTAACACGGAGCCAGTTACACGGGAGGCTGAGGCTTGAACCAGGAGACCGCGCCACTACACTCCAGCCCGGGTGATAGAGCAAAACTCTCTCAGAAAGAAAAAAAAAAAAGATACTCCTATCACCCAGCAAATTCCACAGGTTTTAGGAGCTCTGTGCCAAGAGCCAGGGCAGAAACCAAATATGTATGTTTTATTATAAATTATGTCACACACATACAATCCTTTAATCCTTAGACTTTTTTTCTCAATTTCTTCTTAGGTAATTAACTTCATGAAAAGCTTCACTCAAAATGTTAACTCCCACCACTATAAAACATTGTGTGTTATGCCCTGAAGTCCTCGAAAAATATCCATTACTTTATGGAATACACCACCAAAGCATTCACAGAAAAAGAATTTTGCAGTATAATAAAAAAGGAGCGAAAGGAACCTATGTTCATTAAATTATAGGCTATATTTCTTGCTGAGATATGCGTGTTCTTAATATTGAAGAAAATGCTAAAAGCATGGACAGGTGAAGTGACCTTAGAAAACTAAAATGCTTTTATTTTGTATATTTTGTATTTGTGAAACCAACAACTCTCCATTTTCTCTACAGAATCTTTTTTGAAGAGTAAATGTCTTTGTATTTTTTTTTTTTTTTCATTTTACAGGAACTAACTCTAATTCTACCTTCTTTCAGATCTTGGTTTATTGTTAAAAATAAATGCCTTTCTTTAGAGTAACCTCCCACCTTTTGTGCTGTGCTTTGAAAAGGAGAGAAGAAAGTTGGCTGTAAAGAAAACAAAGACTTCGGCTGGCATGAGGTGGGAATGATTTAAAATGCTTCCACCCAATTGAGAAGGAAACCTACGGCCCTTTAAAGCCGAACTCCTGGAACCTGCATTTCACGTAATTGGAATCAGTGTGAATATCACATGCAGCAAAATGAGAAAATGTCACTAACTCCTTCTTCTTCAGTGAAGAAATGCTTGCCTTTTTTTTCTAAGGGCTTGAAAAGGACCTTCTCAACAGAGAGCATTTTTTTTCTCCATTGTCTTACTCATGAGTCCTATTTTCCTATATCCCTGAAGAAAAGAAGCCTCAAATCAGAAAAAGGTATGGGGTAGTATTGTCCCTGCATTTTCTTTATAAAAGTCCATTCATAAAATACCAGAGGACACCTTCTGCATTAATGAGAGTATTACCTACCACTGAAACTCAAGGTGGGGAATGAGCATCTGAGGGTGCAGGGTTGCCCTGGGAGGAGGCTTGCTTTGACCAGGACCAAGCGCTCTGAGAGCTCCCTGAGTGACAGTTAAAACTTAAATCCACGCGGTGACTCACGGCTCAGCGAGCATATGAAGTAGGTGGCTCAGGTAGCAGACTTCCTGGGTTTAATTTGGTTTCGCTTCGCGTTTCCAGGTAAAATACAGAATTCCCAGTTAAATCTGAAGTTCAGATAAATAGCAAATGTTGTGCAGGGCATACTTAAATGGTCAGCCCCCAGTACCTGCAAGTTCTGCATACGTGGATTCAACTAATCATGGATGGAAAATACTCAGGAAAAAATAACTATACAACAATAAAAAATATTACAAATAAATACAGGCTAACAACTATTCACGTAGCATTCACATTGTATTAGGTATTGTAAGTAGTGGAGAGAGGATTTGAAGTATATGGGAAGATGTGTATAGATTACGTGATAATACCACACCCTTGCCTATCAAGCCCTTGAGCATCTGTGGATTTTGGTATCGGTGGTGGGGTGGTTAGTGGCAGGAGGCGGTCATAGATCCATTCCCCGAGAATAACAAGAGGTGACTGTAGTAGAAAGTTATACGCTGTGTAACTTATAAATATCATATGGCTAGATCTGACTGCAATAACTGGCCACTCATTTGCTGTATGACCTTAATGTCTCCATGCCTTGATTTCCTCACAAGGATAAAATCCCCAAGTAGAGATAACAATCAATAACAATGCCCACATGAGAGGGCTGTTACCAAGATTAACTGAGTTCATGTTTGCAAAGTACCAGAATAGTACTTTGGTGTGTCGTGAGCACTACCTAGATGTTGGTTAAGAAAAATGTAAAATGTATTTGTGAAAAAAATAGAAACAAAAATGTAAAATGTATCTGTGGAAAAAATAAAAATCTGAGGCCAGATCAGACAAGCAAAGACTCGAGCTTTACCAATTAATGCATCTTAGTCTTAGCGTCTTCAAGACTGGCAGATGGATCAGCTGAAAGCCTTAAGCTATGGGAAAGCTGAACTTGAAACCAACAAGCACTAGCAGAGGTGATGCCCCAGAGCTGGAGCCGCACGAGCTATAAAATCAGGCATTGAGCCGTCTACACCCTCTCACCAGCCAACTCACCAAAAGTGGTTTGTCCCGGTTGAGAGCAAAGCCCCATCAAAATTGGATCTTACAAAGGGGAAGAGGGAGAGCTGGCCTAGAAAGATGCTTGAATCTGAGGTTCAGTTTTTTTAGGGATGAAAGTGGAAGTACAGGAGAAAGAGCAAAGACGTTCTTGGATTAAGATGATGTCGATGGTTCTTTTGTCTGGATCTTCTCAAGGGGTGCATAGAGTACCCCGAGTGGCTGCAGAATCCAAAATGGCTGGAGTTCTGAGGGCCATAATGAACAGAGAAGAGGGAGACTTCATCTCTGACCTTTTAATCCCTCCTACTCGCCACTGCTGCAAGGTCAATACATTACTCTTCCCAAACTACACGTTCAAGTAAGTAGTGACATGGTCCCATCCCTGGGAATTAACAGTTGGGGTATTGTGGGATCATAACCAAGAAAATACCATATATCACAGGTCAGAGGCAGCAACAGGACAGAAAGAGGAGAGTGGGCAGCCTCCTTACTGGCCGGGAAGACTATGGGTTCAGTGAAGTGGACTAAGCAGCTGGTGGGGACAAGTGAGTGTTTGTCACTGCAGTCCTATATGGTGGCCCCAGAGGGCACTTGGGCTTGGCTCCCGTTCACAGGACAGAGCCAGACACAGCTGATGCAGGAAGCCAGATAGGCGGGACATTGGAATACTTGGTATTTTCCATTTAGCTTTCAATTGCTTCCTGCTGTGGACGGGTTTTTTCTTATCTCCCCTGCCCAACTTGCCTTGTTTTTCCTTGTCAATTTCTATCAATTCTGGGAAGGGAAGGGTGTCCTCATCCTTATGCCCACTCTGTGCTAATTCTTCCTTTAACTCTCTGGGCTTGCTTTCTGACTGTGGAGCGTGTGAAAGAAAATGCATCAAGGATCCAGTAGGACTTAGCCCTTCCCAAGGTCTCCAGGGTCTTCCCTTCAGGTGGCTTTCTCTATGCCTGCCTGTGAGACAGGTGAGCCTGGGCCTCACTGGGTCAGATGGTGGTGCTCCTCCCTCATTTCTGATTTGTTCAGTCTTTCTGAGCTCTGCAAACCTTTCATGAGCATGTACCACATGTCTGGCCCAATGTCCAATACTGTAGGCTCAGTAATACGTGACCTGATATTTATCAATGGCTTACTATATGCCATGCCTATAATGTACTTTATCTGCATTGTTTCATTTTTGTTTTACAACAAATTTCTGGGATAGATGCAATTATTGATCCTATTTTACTGAACCTTGCTTTATAGGACCTTATCAGTGAGGAGAAATAGCTAATGACAATACATTGTGAATACTACATTCAGTCAAAGAAGTACCTGGGCATACTTAATTGGCAGCCTCTGCTGGGCACTGGGTTGTACAACACTGGACAAGCCAGGCATGCTATTGGCCCCCAGGTACCCCTGGGTCAGCAGGAGCAGATAAGCAAGGACATCACAGCCACTGTGGTGGCCTTCCCATGATTTGTGGAAGAACATCATAGGGCCAGGGTATCTCATCCAAGCTAAGAGTACATTTTCTGAAGAAAGCAAGCATTCTAGTTTCTAATGACTAAGTGACAACCCTTCCCAACCTTGAAACAACAATGTCTTATTATCTCTAGTGGCTCTGAGGGTTCCCTAGGCTTGGTGGGCAGTTCTCGTCTTGCTTGGAATCTCTCCAATCATTGCCCTTGGATGCTGGACACAGCTGGAGATACCTAGGTCTCAACCTGGCTGAACTCTACGATGACTCCCTCACTCACAGCTCCGACTCTAGGCTGGCCAAGCATCCTCACCTGCGTGCGACCTCACCACATGGCTGGCCAGACTCCTTCTGAGCACAGCGAAGGAAGGTGTACCCCTGCATGGTGCTCAACTGCCAGCAGAACCTGCATTCCAAGAGAGCGTTTCAGAAGGCACAGGCATCCATGGCCTAGCTGGAAAGGCACTCAGAGGAGCTTATGCCACATTCAGTAGGGTGTAAGTGAACCCCAAAGCAGCCAAGACTGAAGGGGTGCAGCCTATAAAAGGGATGAACGCAAAGAGGTTGGCTCATCAGGCACCCTGGGACTGGCCACCACAGGATGGGGGCAGGGCTGTGACTCATGCATGAAAAGGAACCTGCGTTCCAGACCAATTATAGAAAATGCTGTCATTCACCGAAGATCTGTGCATTACGCAACAGACGCTTCACAGTTATTATTTCTAGTAATAACAGAATAGTTTTGGAAATAAAAAAAATTCACATATTATACATAATAAAATACATTTCTAATTATGGCCATCTTACCAAGTGGGTACCATTACTCTTTGTTTTAAAGAGTGGAAACTCTGATACAGAAAACTGGAGTAACTGGGCTCGCATTTCCTTGTGAGTAGCCACAGTGGGGTCTGAAATGAGGTGAGTTTGACTCAAGCCACATAGAGGTCACCTCTGCCTCAATGATCAGCACGATTCATAAAAAGGTGATGCCTTAGCCATGTTTTTAAAAAATGAATAGGAGTTTTCCAAATGAGTAGAAGACAAATAATTACAAATAGGAAAAGTGCATTTGAATGATTCCTGGTTTGCAGACATTGCTCTGCTCGTGTTGCTAAGGCAGGAAGTGCAGGGCCCAGGTGGAGGGTGCACGGGAAGGCAAGGGAAGACCCTGGATATCGATGTGCTCCAGGCCACGTCAGAATCTCCGTCCCGCAGCAGCCAAGAGTCAGAGGATGATTCTGAGTAGGCAGGTGGCATATCCTAGTCCTCTAGGCCTTCCTGGAGAGGTGTGAAGGTCTAAGTTCCGTGGGATCCACACTCTTCTCCTGATAGACAGAGGGACAGCCCTCTGCTGTGGCTGGACAGACTGAGCTCCAGTAGGCGGCCGGTATGCTCAGTCATAGCACTTCCTCATGTGTTTAGCACGAAACCTGCCACACATTGGGTGACAATTGAATAATGTATGGATGGAGGCTTTAGTTAAATGAAAAGTGACATGATTTGTGGCTTTTAAGAAAGAAACCTGCAGACAAAACCCTGCATTGTCCTTTCCTATGAGGCCAACCAGAGCCATCAACTGCCTTTGCTTGAAGTGCTGTGTGATCACATGGCCAAGCTCCATGCCTCTCTTTCTGACTTTCTCTGCTTGCATCAACCCCGCCTAGGTTGGCTGCAGCTGTTGCCTGTGCCAGCAGCCTGCCTGGAGGTTCTCTGGGCTTTTCTGTCTCCTGTCTCTTCTCAGGATACACAGTCCTCCTGGACAATGGCTCTCACCCCTTTGGTTACCCACTGCTGTGAGGTACAGAACGACACTTCTCAAGCTGATATCCCCAAACCTGAATTCTCTCCTCGTCCCTTCCTCCTGAGGTCTCAGATGCACTACCCAAATCTGAGTTCATCTTCTCCGTCAAACCCCTGCCTTCCTCCGCTCATGGGTTCTTCTTAGCTGAGACTATGGTATCACCATCTGTTAAGTCAGGAATCTGATGGCTAGCCTGAGCTCTCCGGTTCGATTTGTCATCACATGACATTTGCCATTGAGTCACAGCACTTTTGCCTTCACTTGCCCTCTCCTGGCCAGTGGTCCCACCACAGCTTCACACGCCCTCCTCACTTTGCAGCAGCCTCTCTGCTGGTGTCTCTGCCTCCAGTTTCGACCCTTTGCTTCATCTCCAAACTATATCCTTCTGAAAGGCAGACTCTCTCTTATCACCACGAGATTCAGTAGTTTAACATTGTCAAGATGCTCAAGCTCCGTAGAATAACTTTGAGATGCATTTTGCTTTCTGCTCATGACCAATGCCCACCATTCTCCCTGCACACAACTGTTTGCTTGGGCCTCCTACAAATCCTCAGACGCCACTCCTCCAGCCCCCTCAGCTCCAGCCTGTCTTGCTTTTGAGCCTCTGTACCCTCTGTTCCCTGATTCTTTCTACTGGGAATATGCCTCCCTCTCTCAAATCCTGGGTGAATATCCAACCCTTCAAGAAGCACCTTCAGCCGTGGAAGTCAGTCTTGCCCTCCTCCCTGCCCCACTCTATGTTGTGATCACAGTACCTTTAAATCAATCAACAATGACAAGAGATACCTTTGCCTGTCAGAGCCATCCAGAGAAGTCAAGAAAAACCCATTCAAAAAGAATTACTTTTCAGCCTGTTTCTTAATTCCTAGAACACCTTTCCCATTCACATACCTGCCGTTATAGAGGGAAGTCCATGACTTATACCCATGCCTATGGGTGCAAAATAACCTTGGCTGTAAGCAACATTGGTGGATGCAGGGAACAGGGACACTGCAGGTACCCAGAGAAGGGTACAGAATGCAAAGTTCGGTCATTGCAGGTGTGCTCAAGGCCACACTGGGTGCTTTCTCACCGTCTAGGTCCATCATACTGAGCCCAGGGCTGAGCTTGCTGTGGCTGCCCAGCCACATTATGCGGTGTAATAAAACTGTTAAACTTCAAACTACACACTTTCTGTTCTCAGGGCAGGATGCTCCAGCCACTGGAAGCTGATCTATAAAGAGGTCCCCTGCTGGCCTGTTACCATTGCCCACGGTGCCCCATTTCCCACCCATGTCCAAGGATTCCCTGTTCAAAATACTCCAGCAAGAGGGAGGGATCCTGGGAAACTGGCATTTGGTGAAAGTAGATTCTATTTCTCCACAGTCCTCTGGGCACTACCAACAAGTGCTCTCTCATTTAAGCCTCTCTCAATTTGAAATACGTTTGTTTATCTGCCATTATTCAGGGGACCCCAAGGTCCACAAAAGTTAAGTGACTTGTTATCGTCACATGACTAGGACCTAGCCAGACACCAACCCAGGTCTCTGGGACTCCAGGCACCAAGTTCATTCTACTCCACCGCGCACACCTCTCTGCCTTGCTACCTGATGCCACAGAATATTCATTCCAGCTCCCTGTGCTCTTTTCCACATTAACTTTCTTCTTGCTTCAGCAGTGATGCTATTACAGGTTTCTATTATTTGCAGATACTCACTGTGGGCGATTTCTCTAGAAAAACATCCTGTCTGTGCTCTGATAACGTATGTGTACCAAAAGCTTGCGATTTGCTTTTTCACCATTCTTTGTCTTTTGACAGTGGATGTTTTTCTAAGCCCCACTTTTCTGCTGGTATTAACAGCATCCTATTTTTAGAAAATTACTTCTTAGGGTTCTTCTGATTCACCAGAAGCCGCTCCTCTCAAATGCGATTTCCATTATACCATCCTTCCAATAGATGTGAGAGGGCAGGAGATAAGCAGTAGTTTGAAGTGCCAGAAAGAAGCCTTTAATTGAACAACAAAAGAGAAGGTTTGGATGCGCTCCTCAAGCACAGGTCCAGAAAACAAGAAGCCGGGGCATTTGCAAAGAAAATAAAAACCCAAGTCAGTTCCTCACAGGCAGCCACTGAAGTGGAAATCTCTGTTTTGAAGAGGAATGAGGAGTGGAAAGGCATCCTAGAAAAACACCTGTAAGAAGGTTCTGGGAGCCCAGAGTAGCTGGCATTTCCAGTCTTCCCCATGAGTCAATAAAATCCAGAATTCGTGAAAGTGCTTCTATGGGTAGGTGGGGGTGACAGAAACCTCTGTACATATTCATTTAGCTATTTTTAGATTTTTTTCTATTTTTATATTACATTAATAAAAATGTGAAGATACCTGTGAGACTACACACTATAAAATCATAAAATATCAATTTCAAAAGGACTAAGCATTATGTGTGTCATACATACATGCTTAACAAATATGAGTTTGAGTGAATGAATGAATGAATGAATGAAGATCAACTGCAAGAAGAGACCAGGTGGTATGGATGTAAACCTAATGAACTGCAGAGAAGCAAGTTGTGAGATCCCACACACTAACCGATTTTGCTACCAGATGTTTGGAAGGCCGGTGTGGAAAGAAAAGCAGGAACCTGGACTCTAGACCCAGTTCTGCTGCTGACCAATTTGGAGTCTGCAGCGGCTCCTCTCTGGGTCTCCATTTCTTCACCCATCGCACGACACTCCTGTGAGTCCCTGGCAGGTGGGACCTGCCCTCCATCCTAATCTTCCCCGTCAGACGTGGCCCCAAGTCCCTCAGTAAATGTTTGTTGAATGAACACTCTCCATTCATTTTTACAGCCAAACCTTCTGTCTGACCCTTCCCCTTCATGACACTGACCACAGAGTAGAGATTGCCTCTCCTGTGGGTGGAGTGGGATGGACCGCTCAGCACCCATCACTCACCCACCTGGCTCTCCCCAGGCTCTCACTCAGGAGCTCCCGATGGCACATGCCTTATGGCTCTTCTGTGGGAGCTCACATCTCCAAAGAGATGTGGGGAAAGGGCACTGGGACACAGACACTGGAGTCACAAAGTGCTTTTCTGGAAAGCTGGGGGAAAGCCTTGGGAAAATGCACCTCTTTAATAATTCCGAGTCCCTGATGCCTTTAGGATTGCTCTCCATGCCCACCCACCAATAGCTCGCTGGGCACATTCTGAAATGGAATCACAGGGCCATCTAATGCCCACTAGTGTTAATGCCATCTTTGTGTTGAGAATACATCCCTCATTCAGCCCTACACTGTGCCTAAGAGAATATCCTAGAGACAGGTACCCCAACTTTCAGAATAGATTAATGTGTAGGAAAATAATCTGTATACAACACTCTTTTTGCACCTACATTCTCTGATTACAAATTCTGACTACAAACTCGAGATATGTTCTTCTAGGAAAACTTTTGGTCTGGAGACCATTTTATGCATATAAACAACTTCTTGATATACACACTTCTGAGAGGAAAGCATTTCCTAATAAATGATTAACAGCACTCAAATCTAACCGTTCAATAAGAATGCAAAAGAGCTAGGCTTCTTTATCATATCTGCCAGAAGAGCTTAGCTATATAAAAATAAACTAAAAACAAACAAGGTTGTCAATTCAACTAAGCAAAATATTTGAATGGTATATTTCCCTAGGATTTTCCTCAAATCCCCTTTTAAAATCTCTCCAGAAAGAGAAGTGACATTTCCTTTGGTGACAGAATAGCAGTCCATTGAACCAGGATTGGAATACTCCTGGAAATGGGTACATACTCACAACTGGATCTCTCTCTCTCTCCCTGGCATATATATATATATATATATATATATATATATATATATATATATAATATTCTCCACTCATGACAGTACGAGGAGAATCTAGGGGTCATGTGCATTAAGATATAACAAAAGCCTTTAGGGAATGTAGAGCAAATCGGTTCACTTACAAATTCTTTGACTCTTTTTCTCAGGCATCGTCTGTGGGTAACACTAAATGAGTGAAGAAATATGTATAAATAGGGGCAAAACTATGAAACTGTGCCAGAGCCAACAGGAAGTGGAGCAGGGAAGAAGGGGAGCTGTGTATTTAAGAAAAAATAGAAAAGGTCTCCTTATCCTGCTAGTCTTCGGCCTGAAACCAGGCAGATGGAGCGCCAACACTGTGGAGAGCTATGACTTAAAGACTGGAGAGTATGGTATGCAAATAGGTCCAAACTTCGAAGACAATATTTGACATTCTAGGGACTACATGATTTGAAGTGGTTTCATGGCCACACATGACAAAGTCACATTTATGTACTTACTACTGCACACAAAGACACATACAGACACACAAATACATTAATATATGTATGTGGATACGTATGTGTGGATGTATACATAATTATATAGTTAGGGCATGTAGCTTGTAGAAAGTTTCAAAATACTGAACAATAAAATAATGAAAAAGGAAAATCCCCTGTCATGACACTGTCTCTCAGTAGCATTTTGCTATATTTTGAAGTGGCTTCTTTTCCTATGTAGTTAGAAAACAGAGAAGTAGATTTAGAAAAATAAAATCTGACAGGTAGATTATCTAATGGACAGAAATAATTTAAAGAGTGGAAAATATGGATATATTATTACATAAATGCAATTCAAAACCACAATGAGATACTGTCTAACACCAGTCAGGATAGCTATGATTAAAAAGTCAGAAAATAACAGATGCTGGCAAGATTGTAGGAAAACAGGAATGCTTATACACTGTTGGTGGGAGTGTAAATCAGATCAGTCATTGTGGAAGGAAGTGTGGCAATTCCTCAAAGACCTAAAGACAGAAATAGCATTTGACACAGCAATTCCATTATTGTGTCTAGTCCCAAAGTAATACAAATCATTCTATTATAAAGACAAATGCCTGTGTACATTAATTGAAGCATTATTCATAATACCACAGATGTGGAATCAACCTAGTTGTCCATCAGTGATAGACTGGGTAAAGAAAAAGTAGTACATCTACACTGTGGAATACTATGCGACCATAAAAAAGAAAGAGATCATGTTCTTTGCAGGGACATGGATGGAGCTATAGGCCGTTATCCTTAGCAAACAAACACAGGAACAGAAAACCAAATACCACAAGTTCTTACTTATAAGTGGGAGCTAAATGATGAGAACACATGGACACATAGAGGAGAATAACACATGCTGGGGCCTATCAGAGAGTGGAGCATGGGAGGAGGGAGAGGATCAGGAAAAACAGCTAATGGGTACTAGGCTTAAGAACTGGGTGATAAAATAATCTCTACAACAAACCCTCCTGACACAGATTTACCTATGTAACAAACCTGTACTTGTATCCCTGAACTAAAAAACAGTTAAGAAAATACAAATACGTATTACAAATGTAAAGGTGCATATTAACATATAAGTTAAATATGCTGTATCCATCATTTTATATCCTGCTTTTTCCCATTTTTATACTATGCATTTTTCCTTGCTATTAAACAGTCTTGGAAACAGAATTCTTAAGGGCTGATTGTATTTCTACATTTGGATATAATTTAATTTATTTAACTACTACCCTATTATGGATCATTTTATATTATAAATATAGTATATACTATATAATGTAATATATAAACATATAATAAAAAGCCCTTTATATTATAAATATGTGAGATATATAAATATATATTTAAATATAAACATAAATATATATTTAAATATATAAATATATTTATATATATATAAACTTATATCTCACATATTATATAAAGCCCCACTTGAATATGTTAGAGAGCCAGAAAGTTAGAGATAATTTTTACAGCCAAGATTTGGAAGAGGGATGTCAGGAAAAGCAAGTTCAATATTTGGCACCACTTCTTCCCTTAAGTGATTGCCAATCTTAAAAATAGCTCAAGTGTAGCTGGGCTGAATAGGGGCTTTATCTGTATCATCCATTTGAAGGCACCTGAACTGGAGATCAGAGCCTGCCAAGGACAAGATTGTCAAACAGCAGGATTTGTACTGGGTGTTGTAAGAGTTATGCTGTTGAAATAAGACAGAATTAGAAGTAGACATGAACCCCAAGTTTTAATCAACTTAATCCCTAATTTGACTAAAGCTTTTTACCCCTAGCCAGTGACATGCAAGGGCAAACATAGATCTTCCATGAATAAAGATAACATTATTAAGAACTCCGAATTATCTTTAAACATTTTCAAATACAAGGTCCAACCTCAAAACAAAAATTATTATGCACATACAATAGAAGTCTTGACCAAAACAACAAAAACAGGCAGTAGACACAAGGACAAGAAATTAAATAGACCAGAAGGCTATAGGAGGAATGGTTGTGAATATTAAAAAACTGACAAGATGCATCCAGCTTCAGACTGAAAGACATAAATGTTATGGGCTGAATGTTTGAGATTCTCCAAAATTCATGTGTTGAAATTCTAGCCCCCAAGTGATGATATTAGAAGGTAGGGCCCTTTGAAGGCTGATTATGTTTAGACAAGGTCATGAGGGTGGGGCCCTCATAATGGAATTAGTGTCCTTATAAGGAAAAAAAACAGGCCTTTTTTCTCTGCTTATGAGGACACAGTGAGAAGGTAGTTATCTATGAGCTAGAAGAGAGGGTCACCAAGAATCAAATCTGTGGGCACTTTGACCTTGGGCTTTCCAGCCTCATCAAGGGTGAGAAATAAACATCTGTTGTTTAAACCAGTCTATGGCATTTTGTTACATCAACCCAAATTGACCAAAACAATAAAGAAAAGTCAGATCTAGGTATATCATAATAAGAATAATGAAAGCCAGACTACAGTGGAATCAAATGAGAACCCAGGACTAACAAACTCACTCAAAACCACACAGCTACATGGAAACTCAACAACCTGCTCCTGCATGACTACTGGGTAAATAACGAAGTTAAGGCAGAAATAAAGATGTTCTTTGAAACCAATGAGAACAAAGACACAATGTACCAGAATCTCTGGGACACATTTTAATCACTGTGTGAGGGAAATTTATAGCACTAAATGCTCACAAGATAAAGCAGGAAAGATCTAAAATCGACACCCTAACATCACAATTAAAAGAACTAGAGAAGCAAGAGCAAACAAATTCAAAAGCTAGCAGAAGACAAGAAATAACTAAGATCAGAGCAGAACTGAAGGAGACAGAAACACGAAAAGTCCTTTCAAAAATCAGTGAATCCAGGAGTTGGTTTTTTGAAAACATCAACAAAGTAGATAGACCAGTAGCCAGACTAATAAAGAAGAAAAGAGAGAAAAATTAAATAGATGCAATAAAAAATAATAAAGGAGTTATTACCACCGATCCCATAGACATACAAATTACCATTTATTTGTGTATTCCCTCTACACAAATAAACTAAAAAATCTAGAGGAAATGGATAAATTCCTGGAAACATACACTCTCCCAATAGCAACCCAACAAGAAGTCAAATCCCTGAATAGACCAATAACAAATTCTGAAATTGAGGCAGCAATTAATAGTCTATCAACCAAAAAAAGTCTAGGACCAGATGGATTCACAGCTGAATTCTACCAGAGTTAGAAAGTGGAGTTGGGACCATTTTTTTTGAAACTATTACAAACAACAAAAAAAGAGGTAATTCTCCCTAATTCATTTTATGAGGACAGCATCGTCCTGATACTAAAACTTGGTAGAGAAACAACAACAACAAAAATTTCAGGCCAATATCACTGAAGAACATCGATGCAAAACTCCTCAATGAAATACTGGCAAACAGAATCCAGCAGCATATCAAAAAGCTTATCCACCATGATCAAGTTGGCTTCATCCCTAGGTTGCAAGGCTGGTTCAACATACACAAATCAATAAACATAATCCATCACATAAACAGAACCAATGACAAAACCACATGATTATCTCAATAGATGCAGAAAAGTCTTTTGACAAAATTCAACAGCCCTTCACTCTAAAAACTCTCAATAAACAGGGTATTGATGGAACATATCTCAAAATAATAAGAGCTATTTATGACAAACCCACAGCCAATATCCTACTGAATGGGTAAAAATGGAAGCATTCCCTTTGAAAACCAGCACAAGACAAAGATGCCCTCTCTCACCACTCCTATTCCACATAGTATTGAAAGTTCTGGCCAGGGCAATCAGGCAAGAGAAAGAAATAAAGGTATTCAATTAGAAAAAGAAGAAGTCAAATTGTCTCTGTTTGCAGATGACATGATTGTACATTTAGAAAATCCCATCATTTCAGTCCAAAATCTCCTTAAGCTGATAAGCAACTTCAGCAAAGTCTCAGGATACAAAATCAATGTGCAAATATTACAAGTATTCCTATATATCAATAATGGATAAACACAGAGCCAAATCATGAATGAATTCCCATTCACAATTGCTGTAAAGAATTAAATACCTAGGAATACAACTTACAAGGGATGTGAAGGAACTCTTCAAGGAGAACTACAAACCACTGTTCAAGGAAATAAGGGAGGACACAAAGAGATGGAAAAACATTCCATGCTTTTGGATAGGAAGAATCAATATCATGAAAATGACCATACTGCCCAAAGTAATTTATAGATTCAATGCTATCCCAATCAAGCTACCAATGATTTTAAAGATGTTTAAATCTTTAATTCATCTTGAACTAATTTTTGTATAAGGTGTAAGGAAGGGATCCACTTTCAGCTTTCTACATATGGCTAGCCAGTTTTCCCAATACTATTTATTAAATAGGGAATCCTTTGCCCATTGCTTGTTTTTGTCAGGTTTTTTCCTCTTCACAGAACTGGAAAAAATCACCTTAAACTTCATATGGAACCAAAAGAGAGCCAAGCCCACATAGCCAAGACAATCCTAAGCAAAAAGAACAAAGCTGGAGGCATCACGCTACCTGACTTCAAACTATACTACAAGGCTACAGTAACAAAAACAGCATGGTACTGGTACCAAAACAGACATATTAACCAATGAAACAGAACAGAGGCATAGACATAACACCACATATCTACAACTATCTGATCTTTGACAAACCTGACAAAAACAAGCAATGGGCAAAGGATTCCCTATTTAATAAATAGTATTGGGAAAACTGGCTAGCCATATGTAGAAAGCTGAAAGTGGATCCCTTCCTTACACCTTATACAAAAATTAGTTCAAGATGAATTAAAGATTTAAACATAAGCCCTAACACTATAAAAATCCTAGAAGAAAACCTAGGCAATACCATTCAGTACCTAGGGATAGGCAAAGACTTCATAAATGAAACACCAAAAGCAATGGCAACAAAAGCCAAAATTGACAGATTGATCTAATTAAATGAAAAAGCTCTGCACAGCAAAAGAAACTATCATTAGAGTGAACAGGAAACCTACAGACTGGGAGAACATTTTTGCAATCTATCTGTCTCACAAAGGGCTAATAGCCAGTATCTACAAGGAACTTAAACAAATTTACAAGAAAAAGACAAATAACCCCATCAAAAAGTGGGCAAAGGATATGAACAGATGCTTCTCAAAAGAAGACATTTATGCAGCCAACAAACATGAAAAAAAGCTCATCATCACTGGTCATTAGAGAAATGCAAATCAAAACCACATTGAGATACCATCTCATGCTAGTTAGAATGGTAATCATTAAAAAGTCAGAAAACAACAGTTGATGGAGAGGATGTGGAGAAATAGACACACTTTTACACTGCTGATGAGAGTGTAAATTAGTTCAACCATTGTGGAAGACAGTGTGGTGATTCCTCAAGGATCTAGAACTAGAAATACCATTTGACCCAGCAATCCCATTACTGGATATACACCAAAAACATTAGAAATCATTCTACTATAAAGATACATGCATATGTATGTTTACTACAGCACTATTCACAATAGCAAAGTCTTGGAACCAAACCAAATGCCATCAGTGACAGACTGGATAAAGAAAATGTGGCACATATACACCATGTAATACTTTGCAGCCATAAAAAAGGATGAGTTCATGTCCTTTGCAGGAACATGGAAGAAGCTGGAAATCATCATTCTCAGCAAACTAACACAAGAACAGAAAACTGAACACCACATGTTCTCACTTATAAGTGGGAGTTGAACAATGAGAACACATGGACACAGGATGGGGAACATTACACACCAGGGCCTGTCAGAGGATGTGGGATTAGGGGAGGTATAGCATTAGGAGAAATACGTAATGCAAACCACCATGGCACGTGTATACCTATGTTACAAACATGCACGTTCTGCACATGTACCCCAGAACTTAAAGTATAATAAAAATAAACACAAAAAAGAATAATGGAAGCCAAAGACTATGAGAATAAGACGTATGAACTTCAAAGAGTAAAAATAAATCTGAGAGCTAATTTCTGTATACAAAGTATGGAAGTCAGAAACCGATGAACATGGAATTCTATGTTTAAAGTTGTGGGATGGGGTACAGAGAACTGCCAAATAGGAATTCTATATCAAACAAGAGATGCTTGAGAACAAAGATAAAATGAGGACATTTTTACCAAACATAAAGAAGAGAATTTATCATGAGTAGACATGCATTAAAGGAAATATTAAAGGAAATACTTTGGGACAAATGAAAATTATGTCTGTTTGAAGCTTAGACATTCAGGAAGGATGAAGAAATGGGAAATAGGTAAGTAAATCTAAATAAATAATGACAGGATAAAATAATGTTAATGAGGAAAAATATAGAGAATATTAAAATACACTAAAAGTGGCACATAAGGTGAGAGACAGTGAACAAAGTTAAAGTGTTCTGACACTGTTGCATTATCAAGAAAGCAGTAAAAAGAAAACACCTAATACTTTAATATGTTAAGTGTTCGTGTTGTAATATTTATACTCGCCACTTCAAAAGCCAGGCACTGTTATAAGGGTTTTCACTGGTAGGTGGTATCTGTGGGTTTCAGAGCCTGAGTGACAGGGCAGAGTTCCTGGACACCAGAGGCAACTGGGAAAGCTTGAGTGTTCAGGACAATGAAGACGATTCACCTCTCAATAGCTTATCCTGGTGGTCCCCTACGTTTGCTAACAACAAATCCCAGCAGCGCATCCCAGCCACTGCCCGATGCAAGCTGCACAGACACAGGAGATTTTCAAAGGGAATTTCAGTTCCATAGGTGCACTCAAAAGTAGGAATTATCTAGTATTTGTGGAAAGTCAGAAGTTCGGTTAAGTAAGAGCAAACTCAACAAATAAAAGAACTTAATCCATACAAACAAATATGCTCACAACTGTAAGAAAAATAGTCATCAGAGAAAATCTACTAGAAATCATAAAAATTTAAATTGTGTTTACTAAACAAAAATATCTAAGAAGAGTAGAATAAACACAGCCGAAAGCAAATAAGAACTGGATGCCTGAGAAATATACCCTGAACATAGTATGAATGATAGAAATATGAAAAGTATGTAAAGAAACTTAATAAATATGAAAATAAACCATGAATTTCAAGGTCCATCCAAAAGAAGATTGAAAAGGAATGAACAGAAAGAATCCCTCATGAAAGAAATACTGATACAGTGCTTCATATCTGAGAGTAAGCAGAAAAACAGAAAATCTTTTCCATGAGAAAAGTCTTGGATTTTCCATGTGAAAGTCTTGGATTAAACATAATAAAAATAATGTTGAAAATGCCAACTACTCTTAAAAAAAAAGAAAGGAAAGTGCTGGCGTCAAACCCAACCAGGGAACTACGAGGACACTGAAGTTGTGGCTACCCTCAGCTCATGCGTCCTCTGTGATGTCGATGTTGGGTTTGAAAGGGCACATAAGAAGGCCTTTGAGTAGTGCAAAATGGAACGTGGGGACTGTGATTCTAGCATCAGTACAAGTCCTTCAAATGGTTTTGAATGCAGGGACGGGTGGACTACTGAAATTCCACTGTCTGAAACGAAAAACAAATAAAAAAGCAAATCCATCTCAAAATAGACTGAGGATGGAAAAGAATGTCTCCTCTGAGCTTTCTTAATCACGGGCTTGGAGTGCAATTTTACATTCCTACATGACTGATGTGATGCCACCATAATTGAAGAGAACTTAATTTTAAGTAATCCTTGCTTAGTAGTAGTCTGGGGCAACTAGCCAAAGCAACACAATTCTCCCCTGACTGGAAGCCAATCTTCAATTAATTTACAACAAGCATATGTAATCTGAAATTTATCTTTGTGTCTGTGTGTGCGTGTGTGTGTGTTTTGAAGGAAGTCATCATAAATATACATAAGCAGAAACAACTGATCAAAATTTCACATAATAGAGTTATCGAAACAGAACATAAAACAAGTATCAATAGAAGAACTAAAGAAATAAAATAAATACATTTTTTTAAATGAGAAAGAAAATGATGTCTAAAATATCAGCCAAATACAACTGTATGCACACCAGAATGGCTCAGATGATACAGAGCAGGAGTTTCCCAACCCCCAGGCCATGGACAAGCACCAGTTCATGGCCTGTTAGAAACCAGGCCGCACAGCAGGAGGTGATCAGGGGAAGTGAGCAAAGCTTCACTTGCAGTTACAGCTGCTCCCCATCACACACTTTACTGCCTGAGCTCCACCTCCTTTTAGATCAGCTGTGGCATTAGATTCTCGTAGGAGCGTGAACCCTATTGTGAACTGTGCATGTGAGGGGTCCAGGTGTGCATTCCCTATGAGAATCTAATGCCTGAAGATCTGAGGGGGAGCTGAGGCAGTGATGCTAGCACTGAGGAGCCGTTGCAGATACAGATTAACATCAGCAGAGAGGATTGACTACACAGAGACCATAATAAATCAATTGCTTGCAGACTCATATCAAAACCCTATCAGTGAGGGGCAAGTGACAATTAAGATGCATCTGGTGACAGACTATATAGTGGCAAGAGAGTTGATGTACTTCAGTTGCACAGCTGCATCTGGTGGCCATAAAAGAATGTTTGGGACAACTTCAAATCTTCATACATTCAGGATTTAGGTCAAGGCAGAATATCCCGAGATTGCCACAAAACACTGAAAAGCCTGCTTTAATCCAGTATCCTACAAAGTGGGAATTTCTGCAGTGATAGCAACCAAAACAAGATTATGGAGTAAACTAGACATAAGCAACACATTTCAGATGTCACGATCTCCATCACCCCCAGATGGGACTGTCTAGTTGCAGGAAAACAAGCCCAGGGTTTCCACTAAAATGTTGTTTGGCTGCGTTCCCACACAAATCTCATCTTGAATTGTAGCTCCCATAAGCCCCATGTGTCCTGGGACCCAGTGGGAGGTAATTGTAACATGCGGCAAGTTTTTCCTGTGCTGTTCCCTTGATCATGAATAAATCTTACGAGATTTGATGGTTTTATAAACCGCAGTTCCCCTGCACATGCTCTCTTGCCTGCTGCCATGTACGATGTGTCTTTGCTCCTCCTTTGACTTCCACCACGATTAAGAGGCCTCCCCAGCCATGTGGAGCTGTGAGTCCATTAAGTCTCTTTTTCTTTATAAATTACCCAGTCTCAGGTATATCTTTATTAGCAGTGTGAGAACAGAGTAACACACTGATTCTACATTATGGTGAGTTGTATAATTATTTAACTGTATAATGTAATGTGTTAATAATAGAAATAAAGTCCACAGTAAATGTAATGTGCTTGAATCATCCTGAAACCATTCCCTCCCCACCCACCACTGGTCTGTGGAAAAATTGTCATCCATGAAATGGACCCCTGATGCCAAAAAGGTTGGTGACTGTTGATATAGAGAGTAGAAAAATCAAATTTGGTGACAATGTGGTGTTGTTGGTGGAATATAATTGGGTGCACTTTGGAAGTACACAGTAAAGTTCAACATACGCCAGTTCTATGACTGAGTATGGCTCTATCTTGCTCCTACCTATGTACCCATAGACATGTGCAAAATATGCACCAGGTGACAAGGACTAGAGCCACTACTCATAAAAAGCCCCAATCTGAAACAATGTAACTGTCCTTTGCCAATACAAGCAATAAACACATTGTGGTATAATCGTTCCTAAGAATAAGGCAATGAAAAGTAACGAGGCATTGCTAACTGCGATGATGCGATCAATCTTATAAAGATAATATTGAACAAGAAAAGACAAACTCAAAAGAGAAAAGACTACATTCATTTCATTTGTTTGAAACTGAGAAACAGGCAAAAGTATTTGAGTTAGAAAGGAGGAGCATGGTTACCATGGGACGGAGCAAGCAGTGCCTGGAAGGGACCTTGAAGGGTTACCCGGGACACCGCTAACTACTCATGTATAAAGTCTAATGCCTTTTTGTTTGTTTGTTTGTTTGTTTTACTAGATATGAGCTTAATTTGTTAAAACGCATGTTATGTTATATTTCAATTAAAAGGCTACCAGGAAGATTTGAAATGCAACTAAATGTAACTACTTCAAAACAGCCGATTTGATAAAATAAAGAATAAATTAGAAAACTAGGCTTGGAGATTTTATCTGGAGTGAAGCACCACAAAGTAAGAAAATGAAAAGTATGAGAAATGAAGATACAAAGAACATAGAAAAATAACATCTAACTTTCATCTACATAGAGTTCTGGAAGAATAAAACATTGAAAATATGGGAGGTACACTATTCAGAAGGATAATTCGATACCCAGTTCATCAGATTCACGAAAAACAAATCTTAATGAAGATATACAATAATAGACCTATATCTATGTGTAGTATATAAAGAAACATTCCAACCCCAAGGGAACGTAACCAGAAAGGAGAAACAGACTAATAGGAAAAGATGACAAACACATTGGCAAAAGATTTCTCCTAAACAACAGAAGCCAATGATAATTAAATGATATCTCAAAGTTCCTGGAGAAGATGACCATAAATATAGGATGTCGTATGCACTAAAAGTACTAATATTCATAAAGAAGCAAATAAAGGCAATTCGCGATAAACAAAACCCAAAACAAAATTCTAGGGACGCACTACAGGGAAAAGAAGCAAAATGATCCCAGAGATAATACGAACCGATAAGATGATACTAGGACAAATTCCTGCCAATACTATACAAATTTTTGAAAAATAATTATAATTTCCAGAAAGTATAATTTTTTAAAACTGATTGAAGGACATATAAATAATTAATAAGTTTCAGTTTACTGATGTCAGTTCTGGTCTGTGGCTATTGTCCCAGTGAATTTTTTGTTTGTTTGTTTTCATTTTGAGACAGGGTCTCACTATGTCATCCAGGCTGAAGTGCGGTGGCTCAATCTCGGCTCACTGAAATATCTACCTCCCGGTTTCAAGCAATTATCCTGCCTCAGTCTCCTAAGTAGTTGGGATTACAGACACAGACCACCACACCCACCTAATATTTGTAATTTTAGTAGAGAAAGGATTCCATCATGTTGGCCAGGCTGGTCTTGAACTGCTGTCCACCCACCTCAGCTGTCAAAGTGATGGGATTATAGGTGTGAGGCACCATGCTCAGCTCCAGTGAAAATATTAATAGTGACGTTTTTCACTCTCAAAATTACTTTGGATAACACATTTTATTGTCACTTGTCTACAATTATCAAGGCGTTAGTGTCAATTGTTAAGAAATGCTTAAAAATAAATTACATCAAATATATAAAAGCTCTTACAAGAAAAAATACCTCATAATACACAAGTAATGTGAGGTGACGATAAAACACAGAGTAGACAATATCTGCATGATAAGGTGTAATTACGAGCCAGTGTGATTTTTGAACAGGAATGCATATTGCTAAACAAAATATAGCAAACAGGATTCAGCAAGTAATTGTAAAAAAATGACTAAGTTGAATTCATCTAAAGATGCAAAGAAAGCTTAATAAGTATGTACAGTCATGTGCCACATAACGATGTCTGGGGCGACAATGAACCACGTATGCAATGGTGATTACATAAGTTTATAATGCTGTATTTTTACTGTACCTCTTTTATGTTTAGATATGTTGAAATACATAAATGCTTATCATCATCTAAGTTGGTGTAAGTATACTCCATGATGTTGAAACAATGATGAAATCGCCTAGTGACATATTTGTCAGAGTGTGTCTCTGTCGTTAAGCAACGCATGACTGTTGATATATTTTTTAAATGATGGTTTGAGTAAATATGGAAAATGCATTAGATTAAATTTAAAACTAGGTAATGGTTAAAAGTGAGGCAGGCTTTTCTTGGAGCTGCATCTCCAGCCAGAGACCTCCATGGTCAGTGACACCCCCCACTGGGTCTCACTCATCCTGGTCTCCCTGCAGAAGGCACCCTGCCCATTCAGCCTGGTGGGCTGCACTTGGCTTGCAATCCCTTCTAGATCCCATGCTAGCAGTAGGATCTGTGTTCAGCCTACATCTGGGCAGGACGTGCCACGACCTGCTTCTGCCTTGGGTGCCAGCATCTGGATGAAGGGAACGCAGTGCCAAAACAGGAATGCCAGTGCCCCAGAAGTCTCAGAAGGGTAGTTACAGTGTGCTGACAGCTCTTTTAGTCCCTTTGTGTCACCCTGGCCCGTGGCTCTGGGGCAGGCCACCCTGATGCTGCTTCCTGTCACATGGGGTGGCTGCCCTCTGTGGCGTAGGACAGAGGGCTACAGTTTTATAGCCTTTTTTCGTACTTGTGTTCATGGGGTCCTGAGTTATTCCCCAGCATCCTAGAAGAATGAGGCTATGCTGGAGACCCAAGGGTGAGGAGAGTTTCACTGAGTGACAGCTCTCACCAGACAGAGGACCCAAGAGGGCAGCCTCCTTTTTGAGAGGGGACCTGAGAGGGCAGCGCCTTCTCTGAAATCGGGTGGTCTCTTCCTACCCAAAGGCGAGTAGTTGCCCTCCCAGCCCAAAGGCAGGCAGTCTCTCTCTCGTGTGACTGAATCTGGAACTTTTTATGAGCTCAGAATGGAGGAGTGCATGCTGATTGGTTTGTGACTATGCCAAAAAGGCTAAAACAAAGGCACCCTTCAAAGATGAGCATGACAGTGCAAAAAAAAAAAACAACAACTAAGGAAGTGTAAGTATATGTAAACTAGGTGAAGGGCGGGGAGCAATCAGAGGAAAGCATGCCGGATGGGAACAGAGGTTCTCAATCGGGTCGGTGGTTTTATCCGAGACTTGTAGCTTGGCTTTCATGCTTTAATCTGTCTTTGGTTGAGGGTGATATTTCCATGGGGACCCATTTCTGTCTGCCTAGGATTTGTCCACCTTTCGCCACTATCAAAAACAAATAACTTTCAGCAAATTAGGCATATGAGGACCATCTCCATTGTATAAAGTATATCTATAATATACTTATAATTCTAGCATTGTTTTATATACAGCATTTTATTCGCAGTTCTAGCCGTGCTGTGAGATATTCTGTTAGCTGGTTAGGCAGCTAGGTACTTCGTGTGTATGTATATAGTAAACATGATACGATATGACATATAGATTACATATTACTTACATAGTATCATGTATTATAAAACATAATTATATATAGATAGAATTAGCTATGTATGAAAAAGAAATAAAAACAATAATTATGAGATCGTAAGTTAATTTACATGTAAAACAAGAGAATTTACATACAAAGTATTAGAATTATTATTTTTTGGAAGTTCAGAAGGAGTCAAGTCAGCAAAATGGCAGAGGAGTCAGCTTCAAACTCCCGTTCCTTCAAAGAAGCACCAAAGCATGAGCAGAAACTGCATGAACCAACTGTCAGAACTCCGGACAACAATGAAGGTTTCTAGAAGCAAGTGAAGGCTGAATCAAGAGGAAGGGAAGGCAGAAACTGTAGGATGGCACTGTGGCGTATTAGCAGCCTTTGTCCCACCCTCCCCACGGCTCAGTGTTGGCCCTGAAGACTAAAACCCACATTCTCAGTGTAGGCCTGGGACCCCGCTTCCAGAGCGAGCGGAGTGGAGCTTACTCTCATCTGCTGTGTTTGTGTGCTCTGATCCGTCTCGGGGCTACCTGAGGACTAGCACAAGGAGCTTGTCTCTGTTTCACTTAACATCGCTTTAAATTCTAGAACTCCTGACACTTCTTGGAATGGAAGAATTAACTTTGTCACGTGCAACATAGTCAGTGGCCGTCAATTCTGCAGCCAGGAATAGCCTGAGACCTACGGCAGAACTGGAGGCCCTTCAGTCTCAGATATGCTTGTAAGAGATTAGTTTTGTTTCCAATAAATGAAACGTGACATTGCATTTTCATTCTAGAAATAACCAGTGATATTCATATTTGATTCAGTCTTGTTATGACTAGCCACAGCTTTGCTTTACCCACCGTGAGCACCAGTACCCCACTGCAGATCCAATAACAAGAGACTCCATCAGTATATCCTATCAGTACTCAAAGGAGTCACTTCACCCCTTGTGGTGGCAACAATTAGCTGAGAATAACGAGGAGGAAATTTACAGAATAAGACTGTATGCACTGCCACTCTCAGTGAGGGCGAAATGTATGCCAGAGAACTCTACACATAACAAGGTTTTGTGTCCGTTTTTATTTTACCGCCGCTAGGGAACATCTCTCTCATTTTTTGCTGTGTTTCCCTTTAAGCACTGCACAAATGTTGCTGCTGCTTTTCTGCCTATCCTGCTGACTCTTGCTCCATAGAATGTGATAAGAAGCTTAAATTTAATATAATGAAATATCTGTGTTTAAAGTCACTTCACCATATGCTTTCTATGTTTGTTCTATAATCCCTTTTCATCCTTTCTTATCTTCCTTTGGGTCAATCAAGAAATATTTTAATCATTCAATTTTCCTATTACCTTATTATAAATTATTTTATTCTCTTCTCTTTTTAAAAATATTTTACTTTAAGTCCAAGCTCCAGGATACATGTGCAGAGTGTGCAGGTTTGTTACATAAATATACATGTGCCATGGTGGTTTGCTGCATCCATCAACCCATCATCTAGGTTTTGAGCCCCACATGCATTAGGCATTTGTTCAAATGCTCTGCCTCCCCTTGCTCGCCAACCCCCAACAGGCCACGGTGCATTTGTCCCCCTCCCTGTGTCTATGTGTTCTAATTGTTCAACTCCCATTTATGAGTGAGAACATGCGGAGAAACCACTGTTTTTGTGTTAGTTTGCTGAGAATGATTATTTTATTCTTTTCAGTGGTTACATGATTCTTTGACATATTACAGTATAATATGAGTTCTTCGTACATGTTTTAGACAATGCAATTACTTTAAAACACTATAACTCTTAAATTCCTTCCACACAAATTTGACATTATTTTTATGTATTTTAGTTTTGCATTGACTTTAAAGCCTACAAGACTTACTGTTTTTATATTCCATATAAATTTAGATTTACTTTCTCATAATCACTGTTCTAGTACTATTTATTCACTTCTGTTTTTCCATACTTCCATCTAAAGTTATTTTGCTTCTGCTCAAATAAATTTCTCTAGAATTTTTTTAAATGAAGATCCCTGAGTTGTGAATTTTCTGCTTTTGTTTGTCTAAAGATGCACTTATTTTATTTTAGGAGGGTTTTTTAAATATAAAATTATATGTAGGCATTTATTTTATAGCAATACTTTTAAAATTGTGTTCCATGTCTCTGGATTCAATAATTTCTACTGAGAAGGCTGTGGTTCTTTGGAAGTAATATTCTATTTTATCTGTCTCAGTTAAAATTATCTCATTGACTTTGGTATGTGGCAGTTTTAGTCTGATGTATGTGCCTAGTTTTATATCCCTTTGCATTTTTTTCCCTGGGGCTTGTAAATCTTACTGAATCTGTGACTCGATGTCTTTAATTGGCTCTGGCAAGTTACTTGCCAGTATCTCCTCAAATGCTGCTGTTCCCCAGTCTTACTCGCCCCTTCTCTTAGGACTCTAGTCACATACATACAGTCATTTTCATGGTTTCCCATGTGTCATTTATGTTCCTTTTGGTGTTTTTAATTTCTTCTCTCTCTGCTTCAATTCAGATATGTCTACTGACTATTTTATAGTTTTCAGAATCTTCTCTTTGTTTTTTTAATTTGCTGTTAAATCACATATTAGACTTTTAATTTCATATATTTTTCGTCTCTATAATTCCTGCCTGTCTTATTTTTGGATTCCAAGTTTCTGTAAAAATTGTCCTACTTGTCACTTATTTTGTTGAAAATATTAAATTCAACTATTTTAAAGTTTGTTTCCAATAACTTTGATAACTAAGGATCCATATGGGCCCATTTTTATGGCCTTTCCCCCTTCCTTTTTAAATTTTATTTATTTATTTAGTTAGTTAGTTAGTTAGTTAGTTAGTTATTTGAATTAGTCTCACTCTGTTGCCCAGGCTGTAGTGCAGTGGCACCATCTCAGCTCACTGCAACCTCCATCTCCGGGTTCAAGTGATCCTCCTGCCTCAACCTCCTGAGTAGCTGAGATTACAGGTGACTGCCATTATACCTGGCTAATTTTTGTATTTTTAGTAGAGATGAGGTTTTGCCATGTTGGCCAGGCTGGTCTCAAACTCCTGACCTCAGGTGATCCACCCACCTCAGCCTCCCAAAGTGCTGAAATTACAGGCATAAGCCAACATGCCTGGCCTTCCTCTCCTTTTAAAAAATTTTAGTCCAGACTCTTGCTATACTTAGTAGTTGTAATTGAATGCCACACAGTTTTGTACTGAAACTTACACAGATAACTTAAAGCTCTATCTGATTCTATCTTCTTCCAAGAAAGCATTTATTTTGAGTGGACAGTCTTACTGTGGTTTAAGTTCAGAGTTTCCTGTGACTGGCTTTACATCTTTACTCCTCCTATGAAGTTCATTCTTACTCCAACTAGTGGAACTTGCAGTGTTTACTAAGCTCTTCTGGTGGGCTCAGAACTTCCCTCTGTGTTCTCAGCCAGGTGCAACTGCTGATATTTCTGCTCAACTCCCTGTTCTCTTATTCACTGCTTTCCTCTTGCCTTCTGAACCACTGTGCCTAAAGATGAACACATATCTAAGAGGAAGGGTGAGACAGATGGCTGTGACCTAAAACACCTCCTTCTCTCTGGCATCTTGGTCTATCCTCACCTGACTGCTTTGTAGTCTAGGAGTCCAGGTTCAATTTCCCCATTCCCATGAGCCTTCAGAAGGCTCTGCTTGGTTTCCCAAGCTTTAGTTACTGTTTCCTGCTTGGTTTCTGAGCCTCCAAGCTCCATGCCACTTACGAACTGTCAAATGCCTCTATGGAAAAATCCTGGTGGAATATTGGCCCCATCTTAATATGCTTTCCTTTCTCTCAGATTCTGATCTTTTATGCTCTGGCTGGTTTAGTAGTTCTCTAATGCCTTCCAAAAGATTCGGTTTTATATTTTGTTTCCACTTGGTAGTTGTTTTCAGTGTGTTAAAAGCAGGTTGCCCTTACTGAAGATGAAAAATCCAAAGCTCACTTATAGACTCTCACTTTTTTAATCAATATTCTGATACTAGTTGGATTCACTGAAAATATTCTCAGAAAAGCCAGTTGCCTGCCTTACTTAATATTTGGGAAAGACAAAAATACCTTTCTCCATCTCTTTCTCTTGGTTCTATTCCATTCGTCTTCTTGTCCATTTGCCCAAATGATGATTCCTCTGCCTTCTAGTATCTTCAGAGTGTAATAAAACAGGGGTTATAATTTATGTTTTCCTACAGGAAAAGCCATTATGTATTTGGGATCTGGACTGAAAATTAAACAGTCAACTTAAAGAAACATGGATGTTATGACACCTTTAATACTTCCTTTACAGCTGTAAAAGTTTAGCAGAGGTGTTTAATCGTTGTACTTCTAGTAACATAAAGAGGACAACTGTATACTCCCTAACCTTAAGCCTGCCTAATAGCTTAGTTACAGTAATGGATTCTCTGGAGCTCCAACCAGATTTACTCTACAAAGCTAAATATGCATAGTCCAGCTGGCCAGACTATTGGATCCTGACAGTTCAAAGCTGAATCTATTTCTGGGCATTACCCTCGGCTGTAGGAACTTCCAAGATCAAAACTACACCACTGTAAAGGAAGATGATACAGGGAAACAAAGGCCTGGTTCCTCTGAAAGGCTGTCTCAGCCTCTGAAGCAGTCAATATTTCTATAAATACAGGATTTACCTTAAGCAGCGTAGTTGAGACCACATTGCAGGCCAGCTTTCCCCTTCACCTCATTCTGACTTCTCTCTTCTTTACAGGTTTATCTTCTGTGATCACACCCCAAAAAGCCTTTTGCATACCACTCCCCATCTCAGAGTTTATTTTGGGGGAACTTAATCAAAGGTATTCACCTAACGTTTGCTGTAATTGTCCATTTCATTTCCTAGTGCCCACAGTAGCTTGGTGTCCCTTGCTCTAATGTTAAATTCAACCTTAGGCAGATGACATGCAACTGCAAGGGCCATTTGGGTCAAAGCAGGAAAAAAAGTTGGTAAGAAAATAATGCCATGCCTACCTAAGCTAATTTTTAATCAGTTCAGCTCCGGAGTTTACAAGATAAACACAGTAGAGTGAACAACAGGAATTAATGGAAGCTAAATGTCTATTTACCAGCTTTGATAATGAGCCTATTATAAAAACGGGCACACAAGAGCATGTGGACTGAACAGATAGGTGTTCGGGATAGACTGGCAAAAGTTTCCATCTTGCTCTTTCTAATGATTTCTAGGCTGGAAAGAGCACTGATTACACTTGCTTGATTTACTCTTACCTTCTGCAGCTCATGAAGTCAGGGCACACCACCGGGGAAAAATGCAGACCAAGAGTTTACTTCAGAAGAAATTTAAAATTAAAAAGTAACCGAAATACAAATTATTAGCAAGTTGATTAAAGATAGCCATAACTCTGTTATTTTGGCATGTGTTACAATTCTGACAAAGAGCAATTGGTTTTAACTGACTCTGTGCAAGTAATCTGAACAAAAGGAAAGTTAAATTCATTACAAACTCTTTTGTGGAAATCTGTGGGCATGATGATGGATGGTTGATTTAGGAAGCAGTCAATATTTCTACAGATACAAGTTTTTCCTTAAGCATCTTGTAAAATTCCCTTTGGTGCTTATGCCGAGTGGCCTGTATTACACCACGTGCTCCACTGTATTTCAGGGTTTCCTTTGTTTTTTTAAGTCTTGCATTCAGTACAAACAATATGAACTCTATATTCTGATTCAAGCTTAGCTTATGTCACCCTAAGCCCCAACACATTCAATCTGTTTCTGACAGCTGCATTATACCGTCCTCACCATTAGTTATAAAATATAACTAATCAAGAAAACCAGCATGCTATCAAATAAAACCCTCACAGATTAAAATTCAAAGAGAAAACAGTAAAGTTGGAAGGTAGTAAAGGTGAGCAGTTTAAGAACTCTTACCCTGGAGAGCTGTGGGAGTCATGCAGCTTTATTTGAATCATCTCATTCTTTCTCTAGAATTAAGGTCCATGGAAATAAGCAGTTTCTGTCTACCACTTAGACCAGCATATAGTAAGAACTTGATAAATATTGAGTAGATTAATAAAAAAGAAATTAATAAAAAAGAAAGGCTGGATGAAAGCTATGTAACTAATTTTTCCAGACAATGCAAGGGAAAAGATGTATCAGATTTATTTTTAAAAAAAGAAGAAAATGAAACCTAAAAATTTTCATATGAAAAGCATAAAGCTCTTAAATTTTCAATTTTTTATCCATGGTAGTGAAAGTCACTGCAGGAAAAAAATTATAAGGATTCTGCCACCTGGTGAAGCTGATGATAGTGTTGATAGCAAAAAATTATCTGTGGCCAGGCGCGGTGGCTCATGCCTGTAATACCAGCACTTTGGGACACCAAGGCAGGTGGATTGCTTGAGGCCAAGAGTTCAAGACCAGCCTAGCCAACAGAGTGAAACCCCGTCTCTACTAAAAATACAAAAATTAGCTGGGCGTGGTATCGCATGCCTGTAATCTCATATCCCAGCTTCTTGGGAGGCTGAGATACAAGAGTTGCTTGAATCTGGGAAGTGGAGGTTGCAGAGAGTGCCAAGATCATACCACTGCACTTCAGCCTGGGCAACAGAGCAAGACTGTCTCAAAAGAAAAAGAATTAAAAAAAGATTACCTGTGAAACATATTTTCATAACTCTGGCTTAAGAGGGCAAAATAAAGATATTTTCTTAGAAATAAACTAGGGGAGGATACACAAAAGACAACAGAAAATACCTATATCCACAAGATATAATTTATAAAGAAAATATGCTAAATACTATAAATACTGGTTCAGGGTGGTAAAGGCTGTCGAGTGAAGATATGTGTCTCTTCAGGTTTATGAAATGTCAGAAGTCTGCAAAATAGATTTTATAACCCAAGGAACCACATGATAATCCCTTATGTTAATTGAAACAAAAAGATTATCCAATAACCTAGAAAGCTAGGCCTGAAACCTGTTGGACATTCGTGGAATGGTAAATAATATGGTGCTAGACAAGAAGGTACCAGAGATTTGAGAAGAAAATCACATTTGGAATGGAAGGATGAAGTGAAAATTGCAGATGGTGAAAAGCTCTGCAGCTATTGGAGTTATAAGTAAAATCATACACACACACACACAATCACACACACACACGATCACACACACACACAAGCACACAATCACACAATCACTTTATTCAGGAGTTTACAGTAATCCAGGAAGGCATTCTATTAATCAAAAAGAGAGTCATGCTTGGGAGGCCAGTAAAATTTTATGAACATGAAACTGTCACTCATGTTGCTGAATGTGTATAATTTATGCTTCTAGTATATTCCTTAGGCTGTCATTTTTTGGTCAGCACAGTAAAGCTTACTCTTCACCCTTCCTCTATCCCCTTTAAGATATCAGTGAGAATTAAAAAGGAAATATTAACATTCCAAATAAAAATATGCAAAGTAAAAAATGAGAAAGGGGGAAAAACACTTAAGACAATTGATAAATATGCACTAGACATATTACACAACCCTCATGATGAAATTTTGATCAGCTTGCCCACTTGAAATTAAAGAAATAAAATATCTTTATAAAGAAATATATATATATATACACACACACACACACACACACACAAGATCTCAGATTTTAAAAAAACTATAAAACGACAAAATGTCATAAATTGTGAGTCAGGAAAATATAATTATAAGGATTCCAGGAAGATATTGGGAATACAATAATAGCTTTTAATTTATCTCATTCCCCTAAAGCACACACACACGGCAACTAGAATAAGCTAAACAAAAATATGCAGACAACATATATTATGATATATGGTGAGCAAGTACCCCACAGACTCCAATATGAGAAAAAGGAAATACCAAAAACTTGTATTAGGTCCTCAGAGAAAAAGACAACAGGGCTTATCGTGACCGTGAAAACAGACAAGCACTGAAGTTAACAGCAAGTATTCACTGCAAAGTATGAACAGACAACTAAGAAGAGCAATCAAACCGGAGGGAGCTCTGAAGTGTCCAGTTCAGATCATTGCAGGAGAACTTTGTACTGGAACGATATACATTCTGTGGAATTCCAAAATTTACTAATCAAAACTGCATTCCAGAAGGAAGAGAAACTGAGGAGAAACTTCTGGAGCTAGAACCCACACTGTTCCACAGAAAATTTTTTTTTCTTTCTTTTTCTTTGAGGCAGTCTTGTACTGTTGCCAAGGCTGAAGTGCAGTGATATGCTCTTGGCTCTCTGCAACCGCCGCTTCCCAGGTTCAAGCAATTCTCATGCCTCAGTCTCCCAAGAAGCTGGGATTACAGGCGTGCAACACCACGCCCAGCTAAATAAAAAGGAAAATCCAAATATAACCAAAAACGGAAGCAGAGAAAGTAGCTGTTTGAAAGCATGAAGCCATATTTTTATCTCTTTGGAAAAACAACAGAAATGAGATCTCCAGAGAAACAAAGCTGTAAAAGTTATCCTGAAGGCATCTCTCTCTTTAAAGTCACAGGATGCTTTTATATAATAAAGAAAAACCCCAGAAAGGCATGTTTTCAAAATGAACCAAGAGAAATTAAGAGATGACAGACACTAAGAAAAGACAACCTGAAATACAATTTAAAAATACTCAAAAATTAGGGGATTAAGTAAAGAATGATTTAAAAATAGAAACGATAAAATTCAGCAAAGTTATTTTTTAAATATAATTTTGGAAATGAATATTTAACAGAAAGGATGCAAGATTACAACATATCATGACTTGTGTCCAAATTATTTAAAAGAAAAAAAATAAATTGGAAACAAAAGTATTCAAGAGAAAAGTAGTAGATATTTTCAATAAAAAGGGTCAAACTGTAAAATGTTTGAAGATATTTTTTCTGAGCCGAATATGAGGATCATGACCTGTAACACAGCCCCATGGGATCCTGTGACCAGATATCAAAGGTGGTCGGGCTACAGCTTGGTTGTATATATTTTAGGGAGATACAAGGCATCAACCAGTACATGTAAGAGGCACATTGGTTCAGTCCAGAAAAGTAGGACAACTCAAAGTGGAGGTTGGCGGGGATCTTCTGGGTCATAGGTGAATTCAAACATTGGCAATTGGTTAAAAGAGTTACGATATTATTTAAAGCGCTGAAATGAATAGAAAGAAGTATCTGGGTCAAGATAAGGGATTGTGAGACAATGGTTCTTATTCAGAGATGAAGCATCTTGGTAGCAGGCTTCAGAGAGAATAAATGCTAAATGTTTCTCTTTTTTTTTCTTTATTTCTTCTAAAAAATAAAGGGATACATGTACAGGACGTGCGGGTTTGTTACACAGGTGTATGTGTGCCATGGTGGTTTAGCTGCACCTACTGACCCATCCTGTAAGTTCCCTCCCCTCACCTCCCACCCCTCAACAGGCCCTGGTGTGTGTTGTTCCCCCTTTCTGTGTCCATGTGCTCTCATTGTTCCCCTATCTGTGTCCATGTGTTCTCACCATTGAACTCCCAGTTATGAGTGAGAACATGCAGCGTTTGGTTTTGTGTTCCTGGGTTAGTTTGCTGAGGATGATGGCTTCCAGCTTCATCCATGTCCCTGCAAAGGACATAACCTCATTCCATTTTATGGCTGCATAGTATTCCATGGTGTATATGTACCATATTTTTTAATCCAGTCTATCATTAACAGGCATTTGGGTTGGTTCCATGTCTTTGCTATTGTAAATAGTGTTAATGTTTCTATCAGACTTATGAAGGTGCCAGACTCTTAGTTAATTCTCTTCTAGATCAGGAAAAAGACCTGGAAAGGGAAGGAGATTCTCTGCAGAATGTAGATTTTCCCCATAAGAGACAGCTTTGCAGGGTCATTTCAAAATATGTCAAATAAATATATCTTGGGTAAAATACTTTGATTTCTTTCAGGACCTGCTGTCTGTCATGTGATATCTCATTGCTACAAAGAGTCAGTTTTGTCAATCTTAAGGTCTCTGTTTTAATATTAATTCTAATCAGTTATGCCTGAATTGCAAAGGGAGAATAGTATAATGAGGCATGTCTGACCCCTTCTTCCAATTACGGCTGAACTAGTTTTTCAGGTTAATTTTTGTAATGCCTTTGGCCAAGAAGAGGAAAACTTGTATATGAAATTCAGTATTCATAGATTTAGAGCTCCAAAAGAAGAAATTAAAGCAATGAATGATACAAATAATAAAATATATTTCAAGAAATATATTTATATATTTGTATATTATAATAAAAATATATTTCAAGAAAACTTTTCCAAATTAAAATATTACATGAATCTGTACATTAAAATAGCATGCCACATACCTGTGAACATCTACTACACAATACTAAAATTATTTTATCAGAAAAAAAATAAAAAAGCAGAAAGCAAGTAAGCAAGAAAGAAAGAGGAAGAAGAAGAAAGGAGGGAGAAAGGGAGGGGAGAAGGAAGTGAGGAATGGAGGGAGGGAGGGATGAAGGAAGTGAGGAATGGAGGGAAGGAGAGGGGAGGGAAGGAAGGAAGGAAGGGGGAAAGGGAAGGAGGGAAGAAGGAAGGGAGTGAGGGAGCTTCTTTGGAACTTCTGGCAAATAATTAATAAAAGTTAAATAACTTATAGAGGAAAAAGAAACCTATGTGGTCATTAGATTTTTCAAGACCAACATTTTATATCACAGGATATTTAAAATATTCAACAAAGTAAAATTTAAGTCAAGGACTTTATATCCAGTCCATCTAATATTCAAGTGTAAAAGGCACAGGCACAGTTTTATTTCTATGCAAAAATAGAAGGACTATTGCTTTCATGATTCTTTCCCAAAAATCTAAAGAATAAGTTTCAGACAACCTAAATGACTGAAATTACATAAATGCAAGGCAGGTGGTGAACATAAAATTGTGTATTTTTCATGGGGGTAAATAGTGAGTACAGTAGAGTATGTACTTTCTGCTGTGACAATAAGGATTTAGCTAAACCATCAAAATAGGTATAGTGATTGACTAAAATGATAGTGTGGTAACTTCTCTGAACTGCTTTTTCACCATAGCAATGAAAATACTAGAAAACCGAAATTAACCGTTAACCTTTTCAGAACTCTGGAAATTAACCAAAGCTACAGAAAACTAAAAATCATTTATCTAGAAGCAACTACTGACTATCAGTAACAGCGGGCAGGGTGTGTAACATTTTAACTTGGGACTATTTCCATTCCTACTTCATTGGCAACTCAGTAGTGTTATAGCTGTGAAAAGCCAGTATTTTTGCAACCAATCAAAATCATTTGCCTCAGCTAAAACTCCATTAAAAACACAATCTTCAGAGCACAGTCAGTATTTTGTCTAAACTTTCAGTTCCCAGAAAAAACTCTATTATTCCCAGGTGCTATGGCTATTCAATTTAACTCAGAGCTGAGCTCAGCTCATAAGGAAGAAAATTTTAAAAGGCCTACCCCTATGGCATTTCCAGAACAATAGAAATTTTTTGACAACACGGCCACTTCCTGAAGCTATGACTTGATTGGCTCGTGGCAAACGAGAGCCTAGCCAGAAATATAAAAGGAAATAATTGAGAACAAGATGACCATAAGAAACTTGAATGTTCTGACATATTTCTGAAGATTTCAAAGGCTGTACTCACACACAAAGTTGTACCCATGCCCAAGATAAAAGATAAGACCCACTCACCACTGGCTAGTGTGACAGCCCTGCAGAAGCAGGCGGTCAAAGCTTGTAAACTACCTGAAATATGAAGTTTTGCCTTCTCACACAGATCCCCTTTGCAAAGGGAGGAAGACAAACAAGCAAAGCCTGTAAGGAAATCTTCTGACCTATATTAGCTGATCACATTACAATGACATAAGGATGAACCCTAGAAAGCTAAGCATAAAAATTAAAACAGATTTTTTTAAAAGGTAGCAGAGAACTCAGTAGCTTCAATTGCAGAGAATGTAGAATTTACAGGATTAGTTCAGGCAACTCCCTAAACAAATAGCAAGAAGTAATTAGCAACAAAATAATAATAATAAACCAAAAAGATAGAAAATTAGAAGGGAAGAAGCATCTGATTAAAGTAGTTACAGTATATTATCTAAAATATTTAGTTTTCAACAAAAAGATAATTATGAGAAACACAAAGAAATGGGTAACTATTCCACATACAGAGGAAAAAAAATTCAATAGAAAATTTCCCTGAGAGGGTCCAGATTTTAGACTTAGTAGACAAAGACTTAAAAGTAGCTGTTATAAATGTTTAAATAACTGACAGAAATCATGAGTAAAGAATTGAAGAAAAATAGAATTGTGTCTTGTCAAATAGAGAATGTCAATAATAATGTTCAGTAGAATATCTTGATATTGTTAATGAAATAGAAAGTGTAAGAAGAACAAAATATAAATTCTGAAATTTAAAAGTATAATAACTAAACTGTTAAAACTCACTAAGGAGAAATCAATAGCATATTTGAACAAGCAAGAGAAAGAATAAGTGAACTGGAATATAAGTCAAGAAAGATTACTCACATTAGAAAGGAAAAAGCATTAGCAGAACTTCAGAAACTTGTCAAGAATAAAAAAATACACATGATAGGCATCTGAGAAGAACACAAATGAAGTGGCAGCATTTGTCTGGGGAAATACCCGAGGTTCATTTTCTCACACTAAGGAAAACGAAGACATGGATACACAGGGTATGGCTTTAAGAACGGAAAGCTTAATAGGTGAAATAAACTAGAGAAAAGTTTCCCATGTAGGGTAAGGGGGATTCTGAATGGATCTCCCTGTTTGCAGTGGGATGCAGGTGGTTTTATAGAGCAACTTGAGGAGGCAGTGTCTGATTTACATAGGGCCCAGCGGATTGGTTGGAGCAGGTGTGTCATTTACATAGTCCATGAAGAGGCTGACCATACCACCTTAGTCTTTTATCATGCAGATGGGATCGCTACCTGGCTGGCACCATGACACCTGCATATGTGACAACAAGGGAAAGGGAAGAGAAAATTGTTGGATATGCCTGGCATCTGGCACAAATGCCAGCAATCACCTATGCAAGCTTCCAGCTTGCCTAATTGTGCTTGCAGCTTGATTTTTCAGACCGCTTTGTGTTGAAAGCAAATGATTTTGGGGCTGCTTTTAAAATTTTTAATTTTAATTTTTTTTTGAGACAAAGTTTCATTCTTGTCACCCAGGCTAGAGCACAATGGTGCGATCTCAGCTCACTGCAACCTCTGCCTCCTGGGTTCAAGCCATTCTCCTGCCTCAGCCTCCCAAGGAGCTGGGATTACAGGTGCCCATCACCATGCCTAACTAATTTTTGTATTTTTAGTAGAGACAGCATTTCACCATGTTGGCCAGGCTGGTCTCCAACTCCTGACCTCAGGTGAACCACCCAACTTAGCCTCCCTAAGTGCTGGGATTACAGGCATGAGCCACCATGACTGGCCAACTTCATTTTTTATTAAAAGAGAAACTTTACCAAGGACTCCTGAATCCTCACTAACTGCCTAAGTAATTTCTTTTTCACTCTCATATTACAAAGAGAATGGGTTATAAAAAATATGTGAAAGAATTATGACTCAAAACTTCCCAAATTTGATTTAAAACATTATACTTCCAAGAATTTCAACGAACTCCAAGTAAAATAACATTTGAAAATTCATACCTAATCATGGAGACTAAGGATAGCAGATAGTATCTTCAAAGTGTTTAAATAAAGAGACTGTCAACCATGAATTCCTTACCCAGCAAAAGATGAACTTAAGACATTCCCAGATAAACAAAAACTGAAAGAATGTGCTACTAACAGTGCTGCCCTGCAATAAATACTAAGGGAGTTTTTTAGGCTGTAATGAAAGGATACTTAAATATATTCACAAAAAACAAAAAGCACCAGTAAAGATAACTAGATAACATGAATGTATTTTTGTTTGGAACTTTCCTTCTTATAACTGACCCAAAAGACTGCTACAAAATTCAGTATTATAAAGCAGTACTGAAGGGCTTATAATGTAATAAGTGATTGCATGACATTAATAATACAAAGGAGAGGGGTTAGAAAAGAAGGTATATTAGAGCAAAGTTAATGTATACTATTGAAATTAAGTTAATATTAACCTGAATAAGATTATTTTAATTTAAGATGCTAATTACAATCTCCAGAAAAAACAAGAAAATAATTCAGACAATAGTAAAGAAAACAGCAAGAGAATTAAAATGCTTTGCTGGAAAATTATCTATTTAACAGAAAAGGCAGGAATCAAGGACTAGAAAACAAAACAAAGCAAAACAAAAAGACAGTATAGAAAAAAACAGCAAATATGGCAAAGGAAATGCCTATCTAATCTGTAATTATGATAAATATGAATGGATTAAATACTCCAATCCTATGGTAGAGATAAGCAGAAAATATTTGTGTAATGACCCAACTATATAATGTCCACAAAACACATACTTTATATTCAAAACCAAACAAGTAGAAAGTAAAATGATCAAAAAAGACACACCATTCAAGTACTAAACAAAAGAAGGCCATAGTGGTTATACTTATGTAAATAAAATAGATTGTATGAGAAAAACAATTTCACTAGAGACAAAGAAATTGTATTCATTAGGTAGATATAATAAGTAAATATGCATCTAATACGTGAAGCAAAATACATAAAACAAAAACTTCTAAAACTGAAGGGAGAAATCAGCAATTAGAATAGTAGTTGAGTTTTCAGTACCTCTCTTGTAATGAACACCTTTTCAATACCTCTAGTAATGAATAAAATAACTATATATGAGATAAACTAGTCAGTAGAATAACTGAAAAATACCATAAACCAACTAGAGCTAACAGGCATTTACACAACACACTTCTCAAGAATGCAGAATACGTATATTTCTCTAGCATTCAGTAAACACTTTCCAGGATACATCAAATGCTAAGGCTAAATAAATTTAAACTGCTTAGAGTCATACAATACATATTCTCTGACAAAAATAGACTTGAATTAGAAATCCACAACAAAATGAAATTTGAGAAATTCACAAATATGTGGAAATTAGACAACACATTCACAAAGAACTTAGGAGCCAAAAATAAATCATCATAAAACTCAAAACTATTTTCAAACTTACAATATACTAAAACTTACAGATTGCAACTATAGCAATGCTTACACGGAAATGTATAGCTGTAATATAGAGCAATAAAAATAAAAAATATCATGTTAATAATAAGCAGTAGGAGAAAAACAATAAAAATTGAGTGAAAGTAAATGAAATATAAACTAGAAAAGCAATAGAGAATGCTAACAAAACCAAAAGTTGATTCTGTGAAACGTTCAACAAATTAATGCATCTTTAGCTTATTCGAACCAAGAAAAACAGACTGAAAATACAAATGAATAGAATCATAAATGAAAGAGGCTGTGTCACTACCAACGTTGCAGAAATGAAACAGATTGTAAGAAAGTGCCATGAACAACTGTATGTGATGAAATGAGTTCACTTAAATAAAATGGTCAAATTCTTAGAAAGATGCAAACAACTGAAACTAACTCAATTTTATAGAAAATACATATACACTTATAACCAGTAGAGATGGAAGTAGTAACTTTAAAACTTCCTAAAGTGAAAGCACAATCCCACAGAGCTTCACTAATGAACTCTACCAAATATTTTCAAATCAATACCAACACTTCATAAATTCCTTCATAAAATAAGAGGAGGGAACACATTCCAACTTATCCTATGAAGTCAGTATTTCCTGATACCAAAGCCAGACAAAGATATTGCAATAAGAAAAAAAAAAACTACAGACTAATATCCTTTCTGACCATACATGCAGAAATATTCAACAAAATACTGAAAAACTGAATCCAGAAACATAAGAGAATTTCATGCTATGACTACATGGAATTTATCACAGGAATTCAACATTGGATTAACATCCATAAATGAATCAATGTAATACACCATATTAACAGAATAAAGTACAAAAACAGTATAATCTTCTCAACAGATGCAAAATAAAGACATTTTTTAAAATCCAAAATAATGATAAAAAACGTGTAAAAAATTAGGAATAGAAGGGAACTTCCTCATCCTGATAAAGAGTATGTAGTCAAAATCCACATATAACAACACATTAGGTGGAGAAAGAGTGAATAATTTCCCTGCAGATCAGGAAAAATGCAAGAATGTTCACCTTTGCCCCTTCTATAAACATTGCACTGAAGGATCTAGCCAAGGTGATTAGGCAAGAAGAAAACAATTTTAAAAATTCAGTGAGAAAAAGAAGAAGCAAAGCTATATTTCTTTAAAGATGCCAGGGTCCTCTATATAGAAAATCCTAAGACATCCACTAAAAAACTACTGGAACTGAAAAGAGTTCAGCAAGGTTGAAGGTTATAAGATCAATATACAAAAATCAATTGCACTTCTATATACTTGCAATAAAAAATTCAAAAATGAAATTAACAAAACTTGTATTTATAATGGTATTCAAAAGAGTAAAATATCTAGGAATAATTTTTTAAAATAAGTTCAAGACTTGTATACTGAATATCACCAACATTGTTGGAAGAAATTTAAAAGATCAAAATAAATAGATATTTAAATGATAGAAATAAATACTGCTTCAATCTCTACTTGTTATTTTATGTTCGTAAATCAAAAAAATTAATAATATTGTTAAAATGCTAATATATCCCAATTTCCTCTACAACGAATTTGTACATTGAATATGCAATCCCTATTAAAATTCTAACTAGTTGTTTTTCAGAAATTGACAAGCTGATCCTAAAATACATATGTAAATACAAGGAACCCAAAATTATCAAAAAAAATCTTGAAAAAGAATAACAAATGGACTCTCACTTTGCCCATTTTAAAAATTACTGCAAAGCTATGGGAATCAAGACAATGTGGTACTGACATACAGACACACAGAGAGATCAATGAGCTAAAACTGAGAGTATAGAAATAAGTCCTCCCCATTTATGGCCAGGTGACATTTTACACAGATACCAAGACAATTCGGTTTTAAAACGTTGTCTTTTTAATCTTTGGAGGTAGGACAATTGGATATCCACATGCAAAAGAATAAAGGTGAATGCCTTACTCGTATCATAATTAGTTTACAAACAATTCCTCAAAAATAATTAACCTTAAATGGATCATAAAAGGGAATGTAAGAGTTAAAGCTTTAAAAACCCACAGGATTATCATGATGTCATATTAGGCAATGGTTTCTTTGATGTGAAACCAAAAGCATAAGCAACAAAAGAAATAATAGATAAACTGGATTTCATCAAAACTAAAAACTTTTGTTATTCACAGAACACAGTCAAGAAAGTGAAAATACAATCCACAGAATGGGAGGAAATACATGTAAATCACATACATATATGTATAAAAGTGACTCGTATCAGAATCTTTAAAGAACTCTTATAATTCAATAAGACAAAAAGCTGAATTAATATATAGGCAAATTATTTCAATTGCTATTTTTCCAAAGAAGATAATTTAAACAGCCAATAAGCACATGAAAATATGTTCTACATCATTAATCATTAGGGAGAGGAAAATAACAACACAAAATTAAATTTAAAAGCCATCCTTACAAATAAAAAATAAATTAAGCAAATGATGTAACTGAGTATTTATTTTGTAGCATAGTGATGCAGGAAGACCCTATTCTGAATAACTTTAAAACAGTGATTTTTGAATATATGTACTCAGTGGGGATATACCCTAAAGATAGAAGTAATTACCACATACACACACTTAAAGCTCTTTGCTAGTAATATTAATATTATCTTTAGGAAATTGTGTGTTTGTGTGATATAAAATATATAAAATAAATAAATATGATGCTTAATTAGTAGAATCTGAAGTATCAGTATGAACTCACAAAGTGAGTTTTGAAAAATTTCTTTATCCACCAAAAACGCCTAAAAGCAATGATTAACCAGAAGCTGTGAACAGCCCGCATGCTCAGAATACTTTCTTTAAATATTATTTCCAATTAAGATAAACCAGGATTCCTTGGAAAAATTATTCCAGATTCTAGATCTGGGGCACAAAAAAATGAACAGAATCAGGCTATAACTTTTTTTTTTTTTTTTTTACCATTAGAAAGCAAGAACAATATCAAATACCACAAGGTTCATGTCCTAAGTGAGGAGAGCAAAGATCATCTGGTGGCCATCATGCAGGACATCCAGAGGCAACACTGCTTATCTGAGGAATTCAGAAGTAATTACACTTCCCTATTATCTAAAGCTGGCACCTGGTTCCAGGCTCCTTTCCCAAAAAAGTGTAAGTAACTAGAATGTCTATACATCTCCGGAATGCATGTATATTGTGACTCATTGTGCAACCTTTGCTGACATTAAGGCACCAACATGTCTACAAATGTAATCATTTATTATGACCTATGTGGCTAACATGGTTCAAATTACCCTTAAGCTCCCACTTTAAGATACATAAACACCCCTAAGGGAAAATCCACAGCAGTGCACTCAGTCCTTTCTTGCCGAGGCAGCACACTGCACTCTGCTGCAGCGTTCTTTCTATCTAATAAAACTGTCTTTTTCAAACCTCTACTGTTGTCAGCAGATTCTTGTTACCAAGCCATGAGTTGACCACTTTCCAAGGGCAGGGCTCTGACATCTCTCCACAAAAAGCACTCGTGGCCAGAGTTTAACAAGATACTCGTGTCCAGACTAGAAAATGTGAACATTAATGAGGTTAATAACTGCAACGGGTTGCGGCACATCAAACAAGTCTAAATCCAGGAGTTCATAAAGATACAAAAGGAATAACAACAAAGCAAATCGAGCTACTTCTGGTTGCTATTCTTTGAAGGATGCTGAGAAAACAACTCATTATTTTGAAAAAAGAAAGTAATAATTAAGCATTTATCCTGCCATTCCTATATGAACTATGCCTCAAAATAATTAAATATTGATAAGGGAAAGTTTCTTCTAACAAAAGCCTTCCATCAAATGAACAAGAAAGAAATTATATAAAGGTGTTGTTAAAGCAAACTAAATATGGCCTGAGAAGTACTGCATAATTCTCTATTTGAGTTCTTGTGGACTGACTGTAACCTAACGTAATAGGTAGACAACAGTGAAAACCTAACTTAGTAGTACTTGCCTGTTAACGATAGTTGAGTCTTGGCCAATCCCAGAAGCCATACTTCAACCACTCATACGCTGCTGAGCGTTCAAACTGTTTTTGAACACAAGGCAGCTGCCAACGTGTAACCAATCCAGCTGTTTCTACAGCTCACTTCCGATTTCTGTACATCACTTGACTTTGTTGTCTATAAATTTGTTGTGACCACAAGGCACCCCTGGAGTCTCTCTGAATCTGCTGTGCTTCCAGGGGCTACCTGATTCACAAATCGTTCATTGCTCAATTAAACTTCTTTAACTCTAATTCAGCTGAAGTTTTTCTTTCTTACAAAGTTGTATCAGCCACTTGCGACTCCCAGTGAATTACTGGATCTAGACAATGATTATCAATGGCTTCTAATACCACTAAAAGAGAAAAATTAGACATTCGTAATGAAAGTACCCTACAACTATTAAGAAGTACTCTTATAAAAATAAATCAAGCATAAATTCGATACAAAGTCTCTAGATTTAACCCTAAATTTAGAGATAATATGCATAAGAACACAATAAATGATACCAGCCCTCACCAGGTTCCAAATGGATTTTATCCATCTTTCAGTTAACAGATTGCTCAAGTGCTTTCAAAACATTTCCAGAACATGAAAACCCAAAGTTCCCAAATTATATTTATAAAACCATCCTACTCGTTATCAAATTATGACAAACACAGCACAATGACATAAGACACACATGAAATATACTAACAATTGTCATTGTGAATGTCCTAAATGATATATTAACAAGCAGTCTTGAAGGACATTAATATTGAAATATGTGGCCATCAAATGCCTTACACGATGATCTTCATCATTAGCAGAAAAGGAGCAGATACCACTGCAGCTGCTGGATAATCAATGTTTAATAAAATTCATTACCCATTCTTAAAATAAAAGTAAAATTCTTAGTAAAGTAGCCAAAGATTAAGCCAAAAGCCAGCATTATGCTTGATGGCAAAAACACTAAAAGGATCCTTAATAAAATCAGAAGTAAATCAAAGTTAGCTCTTCTCCTCGCTATTTATCATTATTCTGGAGGTCCTAGCCAGTACAAGAAGGCAAGGAAAAGAAATATGAGGCATAAAATTTGAAAGGATTCAAAATTATTGTCATTTACCAAAGACAAAAGAGCATATCTAGAAAGCCCAAGAGAGTCAGCTGAACACAATTAAGAACTAAAAGAGAACTCTGTAAAGTGGTTGATAATAAAATCAACATATAAAATTCAATAGCTTCCCACTATAAAAAGATCAACCACTTAGAAAACATAATGAGAAAAAGATTGTAATTATAATTGCAACAACGAATAAAAATATGATCATTAACAAGAATGTGTTAGCATTCTATGAAAAAAATTTAATTGTTGAAGAATGATAAAAAAGTCATAATGAATGGAAAGACACACTATATTTTGGGGTGAAAAAGTCAATATTATGAAGCTATCAAGACTCTATAAACCTATAAGATGTCAAAACTATAAATCTACAATTTTAAATTTATGAGATATTGATATTTTAGAGAGGAAGGAGAGGTAATAGGGACAGACAAGCTGATTCAACAGTAATAAAAAGGTAAACAAAAAAGTATATCCAGAATAAGTCTGAAGACTTTTTGAAGCATTATGAGGTATAGTAATTCTGAGCTTAATATTTGCACACAAATGGAGGACAGACATCAATGAAACGAAAAAGAGAGTCCAAAACTAAGTTAAATGTAGTATAAGACGTAGTGTTAGGAAAAAGCAATTAGAAGAAGATGGATTAATCAATACGGTGTCTGGACAAATGGCTAATCCTCTGGAAAGTAATGGAAAATGGGTTCCTACTCCAATTCTGATAATTACATCAAAATTATTTCGATATGAATCAAAGTTTAAATAAAAACCTGGAAAATACTAGAATAAACAGGAAAGGATTTCAAAAATGATACCATCCTAATTAATTTGTAAATTAAATCCAAGATTATCAGAAGCTCAGTAAGATTTTTCCATGAAACTTGACACTCTGCTCCTAAAATTCTTACAAAGTAAAACATGTTTGAGAATGGCATGAAACTTTTTAATGAAGAAAAAACATACACCAACTTGCCCTACCTCACAATAAAAACAAAACTCATGTCTTCTATTCATTTCTTTAAAAACAAACGTTTATCAACTGCAACGAAGGACCTGCACTTTTCTAAGAGATAGTTTAATTATTTTTATAAATATTTTCTCTTCTTTTCTTCTTTTCCCCTCTCCCCTTTCCCCCTGTTCTCTGCTTCCTACTTAGCCCTTTAGAAATGCAAATACAAGTTTTCACCTCCTACTGAACAGACATTCCTTACAGGGCAAGTTCATCCACGTGCTCAAAGAGGGATCTCTCCTCCAGAATTAACAGTTCATTTGCAGACCAAAGCCTGCCACCTTGAACCTTCACCTCCAGGGGCTCAACTCAGCAGGGTATGTCAAAAGCATGCCCATTTGGCCACTTTTACAACTTAATTCTGTCCAGAAAGATGCCAACTCAACCGCCTGGTAGATGATACGCCCAGATAGCAGGGAGGCCCCTGCCCTTGCTCATTTCCTACTCTACCTTATAAAAATGCCCACTTTGTACTCCAAAAGTGAAGCCGTACTGCAGGACATCCACACTTCTTCCCCAATCTGCCTCAGAATAAATCCACTTGCTTTGCAAATAGCCTTGGTCTTGTTAATTGGACCCTGCATGCAGTGAGCAACTAACCTGCATTTTGGTTAGAAAAATACCATCTTTATCCTCTCTGACCTTAGTTTAACCCTTTGTAAATGAAGGTCAATAAATTTCCTATTATCATTCATTTTTTTGTTTTGTTTTTCAGTTATGTGTGAGACAAGGAATGTAAAACCCCTTTGAAAGCACATGTTTTCTGTGCTTGCTGTGGCCTTTAAGAGTAATTGAAGAGTAACTGCTCATTGTCCCTTGAAAGAGCACACTGATTAGTTGTCAGCCCGCCAGTTATCTGAGGCAGGGTCTGAGCACATGTCCTATTGAATTCCCACTGACTGATGGGAAGTGAAGAAACACCATTGCCAAAACAGTCTTCTTTGTGTAAACACATTCTCCCCTGGTTAGGAAGAGCCTGCTCCACAGTGGCTGCCTGATAGTATTTTTCCCCCAGTGCTTTGTTGACAAATGAGACAAGGTTTGACACTAACGAGAGTGAAATATGGCTCCCAGTACTGAGGTGACTGTTTGGCCCTCTCTGTTTCGATGACACATATTATTGAAGGCCCCTTCAGGACATTTTACCTCCAAATGAATTTTTTTGTTGTTGTTAAGGAAAGAGAGAATGCACTGAGCAGATTTATGAGCCCTGCCTGTCTGCCTGGGAAACTAGCTGTTTTGACATAATCTCCAGAAGATGTCCCTGGTATTGAATTAACTCAACTGCAAGAGGCCATCACATTGGTCAGCCAAGCTTTATTCATTTACCACCCCCTAACTACACCTGATCCAAGCTGCTTTGGCATCCAAAGGAACTGCTAGGATTGGCTGAACACTGTAGAAGCCTCATTCATTTGTTTACTCATTCATTTATTCAATATTTATACAAACCAGATACTGTCCTAGGTTCTGAAGACACAAAAGTAAGCCAATCAGGCAAAAACTGCTACCCTCGAGCTCACATTCTAATATGGTATACAGTATCACATTTATCATATTGGTGTTATTAATATTATGTCAGCCTACATTTTGGGAGGCCGAGGCAGGTGGATCATTTGAGGTCAGGAGTTTGAGATCAGCCTGACAAACATGGTGAAACCCCTTCTTTACTAAAAATACAAAAATTAGCTGGGTGTCATGGTGGGCACCTGTAATCTCAGCTGCTGGGGAGGCTAAGGCATAAGAATCACTTGGACCTGGGAGGCAGAAGTTGCAGTGAGCCGAGATCACACCACTGAACTCCAGCCTGGGCAGCAGAGAGAAACCCTGTCTCAAAAAAAAAGTAAGCCTAGCGCTCTACACAGACCAATTGCAACAGGAAGTGGAAACAGAGCAAGCATTTGGAAGCAGCGTAGACAATTCACCTATGTGAGCTCGTCTTTAATGGGGATCTTTTTCAGGTTGTCATCTATTGAGTATATAATATTGTGGTAGACCAGTGGAGAAACCACAATTCTGATTAACTTACAAGTACAAAGTGGCAGGCTCAAAATAGGACATCAGGCTGTGTGCTTATCCAGTCCCTATTTCCTGTCTGTTTCAGCTCCCTCAAAGTGTTTCTCATCATTCCCAATGATATTTGAATATCTACTACTAGGAAATCACAACTTCATATTTAACCTGGCTTTCTACCTTTGATCAATTGTCAAGCTCCCAACAGTAACTCACTCACTTCTTGTCACGCCGCTGAGTCTTAACGGTAATGTTATGTTGCAGCTATTTTGTATACTCACTTTTTGGATAAGGAAACTGAACATCAGAAAGCTTTGGTCAGCCTCATGAGGTCACGCAGCCAGAAGGGAATAAACGCATAGGCAGTCCCAGGTCTTCCTGCTTCACATCTTGCTTTCTCAACGGTGCTATTAGAATACTGCTCTCCGATGCTAGTAGGGGGAGCAGAGATGATGAGTCATGGTCCTTGTCCTCTAGCAATTTATAATCTAGTGTGAAAATAAAGCATCGAAAAATAACTGCAAGGCAGGACTACATATTGTTTAATGAATAAAACTCTTAAATCTAGATAACAACAACAAGGAAAATCTACGACGCTCTTATTACGAGAGAAGGCATGCAAGAGAGAGCGTATGCTGTCTCCAGCAATTGGGATTGGCTAGGAAGACTACAGATCACAGTTCACGGCAAACGCCGGTCACTGAGAATTCTTGCTGGTAGAGAGAATATACCTAGATTATTTTTCCAGAGTTGCAGTTGTATATATAACCCAACCAGAAAGCAGAAGCTCTGGTTCCTCTCCTTTTCTCATACCACGTTATTCCAGAATAATGTGGAATAATATTCCTCCCCATTCTCTTACAGCCATTTCAATCAAGACTTCTTAGAAAATCAGCCTCCTCCAGGCAACTGCACTGTCCAGGCCCGTGTGCTCTGCTGAAGTGTGAAAGGCTGTTCTCCCCATCTGAGGCTCACCTCTGGTGAAATCAAATGACCCAGCACCAGGCACTGCTCCTGGGCAAGCGGGGCATTGATACATGTTTGCTTATGTGAGAGGAAAATGAAATCTTGGGACCCTAATTCACTATTCAAAAAGGAAAACATTAAGCCAAAAGCTGAGTCATGCAAGAAACTGACTTTCTGTTTGTTCCTAAGCAAATAGCAACAGAGTTAAGGCCAGATATCTCCACAGGCAGCTACTCTATGCTCACTTTATCTAATGCAAAGTGCCAATTTGCTGAACATAAAATGAATCCATAATTCACTATTCCCCTACCTGCTCCTTTTCTCAGGCAAAATGTGAATTCAGTAATGTGACCGTATCTTCCTCCTTCCCCCTCCAGCCTGCTTTTCTCTTTTAAATATTGAGGCCCTCAAGATAATCTTTGGAGAAAAACACAGACTGGAGGCCGTTTCAGGCATGTCCTTAACCTTGACAAAATAAACTTCTAAATCGATTAAGACCTGTCACAGATGCTTTTTGGGGTACATCGACTTCCTGCAAATTGCTAAGGAAGCAGACTCCTGGACCTATAAGAGAAATCTTCATCCCACTTTCTCATCCTGAGAATAGTAGTTAATTTTTTATTGACTGTCTCAAAAGAACTGTTGTTATATTCGCTATCATTTCCTGGAGTGTTACAGAATGTCTCGGCTGGGGCAATGTGGGGAATGGGAGAGTCTCTCTAGAGGAAGAAATAATTCATGGGATCTCTTTTTCAAATTCCTATGAAATCCTCAGTGCCTCGGGGGCCAAGCTGACAATCTGGTTTTTGCTAGATTTCTGCTAGGTCCATTCTCATCATGAAATCATAGAAAGTAAAATCTCCACATTGTTATGAATCTTTAATCTGCTTGTCATCTGTATTTCCGATCAAACAGCTAATGATGTGTGGAAGAGGCAACCTTGTACATCCCAAGGTTGACCTGAGAAAGGGATTTGGAATCCAGTAGGAGTTTGCGTCACTGAGCATCCAGGTGCAATCCTGTGGACACACTTGACTCGTTCTTACCTTTCTCTTTCCTCAGACACACGGTTATGCTGTTCTTCATGTTGAATCACCTCCCACAGCCATTCCCACCACCAAGCCCCACCCAGCGCATGTTGCCGCATGAATGGGTGGTATCAGCAGCATCCTCACCGGCCCCTACCTCCCCTTTCGCATGCATCAGTCATCTCTGCACTTGATTGCTGCATTATTCGGTTCTCATTGTTTCCCTTCTAAAGCTTAAAATTAGCCTTGAGGAGGGAAAAGGGGAAAGCCCTGGGGAAACTTGATCTGTATCGTTTCCCTGCCCCAGCATCCCGTGCTCCTTACTCTCACCTGCCAGGCTGATGTCTCCTTGAGTCTAGTGGTGGGTAAAGCAGAGCACTGCCTGTCAGCTCGTTGGATTTAAAGTGAGTTCCTCCAAGACATTCCCTGATTCACTCACTGCTGAAGACAGGGCCCTGCCTCTATCCCTCTCTTTCCTCACCATCCTCCTCCTCAGCTTAGAGCTTCCCTGTTTTTGGTGGAGGTGGACATGTGGCCTTTCAAAACCTCTTTGTCTTATGTTTTGCATTTTGGACTTTGCTTCTTAAAATAATAACCTGCGAACTTTTTTTTAATGGGTTCATCTGCTTTGAATATGGCCTTGCTGGGGAAAATGGCTCACGGAAGAGAGCATTAATACTCTAATTTCCCAAATTATGTCTCTGCCTTGTCCCAGTGTGTGGTCCTTAGAGCTGCCGTCCTTCCCAGAGGTGTTTGGGGAGCTTTCCACAACAATCTGACAGTAAGACAGCATTTGGCAGGAAACCGAGCAGGCCTATCCTAGGCTTGACCCTGGACCTGACTGTCCCAGAGCACCCCACTAGACCATGGGCTCTGTGTGGGTCATCCTATCCCATCGCCTCTTCTAACAGAGGTAATGAGGCCACGAAATTGTGTTAAATGAATTAACGGAAGACCCCTCTCCACCCTGTACCACCCTGCTTCCCGCAGGAAGGCTCCTGCTAACTGTAAAGAGCCCTTAAGTACCCATGAGAATAATATAGGAGGTTTAGGAAATGTTTTCCTCTTAATATGAGAAAAGGGACTGTTCTTAATGTAAGTTCCTTTGGACCAGAATGTGTCACTGGCCAAGAAAAAGAAAAAAAAAGTGATCGTACAAGCAGGTATGAATATGTCAAATCATTAATATCAGCCTCCATGCAGCAAATTGCTTGTCACGCTTCATTTATACTCATTTATGAAGAAACAGGAGTATTTGCAGAGAGAGGCCATAAATATATTTTACACGGCTCTCTGGAAGCTTTCATCTCCTGGCTCGGAAGAGTCTGACAGGGTTTCCCAGCCCAGGCGGACTGTGAAGGCAGAGCAGAGTCTGAGAGGAAGCAAGAAGGGCGGGGGAAGGAAAGAAAAGGGAAAAAAGGGATTGTCTACTAAGCAGGAGCTATAAAAATTTATGAGTTTGAAGCAGACCTGGATTTATGCATTGAGACAATTTCGTTAAACTAAATGAAAGTTAATCTGTTGTAAATCTTCACAGTTCTCAGTGATTCTGCAGAAATTCATTTACAGTAATTGAGAATAAGAGGAAACATAATGAACACACTGATCCTGATGTATCCGAGGTCACTGTGGACAAGAGAAAAGGCCTTGCCTGCATTTCGAAGGATACGTAGCCATGAAGGTACCTGTCACCTGTGCATTCTGACCGCGAGGCGGGCAGAGCCAGTGTGCTGGTCCCATCCCAGCCCCTAGGTGAAGCATGACCTGCCTCGTGTTGCTTTTCCATGTCATCTGTACTCATGTGCCCAAGCCTTCAAAAGACCCATCAGGATGAGGTTGCCCACCCTGCCTCTGGCCTGCACTGTGAGCTCACCTGCTAGATAATGGCTAATGGGCAGTTGCCTTGCATTTCGGCCACCTGCTGGGGTGAACACGCCCCATGCCTCTGATAGTTGTTCTTGACTCCTCTAACTCCCAGAATCATCTCTAACTGTCTCTGAACCCCAAAATCAGCCGCTCAAACAAGACTTTCAGATTCAATCGAATCTTGTTCAATCCTCTGTAATCGACTTATTAAGCAATCGGTAGCCAATGGATTCCAAACATGGAATCATTTTATTCACTTTTTGTAATCACTGCTTTCCTCATGCTGTCCAACTTCCATCTCTTCTTTAATGACATCCTATGCCAATTTTACACATCTCAGTCACTTCTGGTTTTCGCAAGTTAGCATCATTTGAACTTCTTTTCTTACCTTGCATAACAATTATTCCCTTCCTCTCCTAAGCCAGGCATCTGGCTCCAGGAATGCAGAATGAGGAGGAGGGGAGATGGCTGGCTTTTTCACTCTTGCTCTCCTCCTTCTGCTGGAGGCTAACAGGGCTATCAGGAGTCAGTCTGAGTCACCACTGAGGATGGATGAGGAAATGCCAGGTCTCTCTCAGGGCAGTCTCTGCTCCGTGCTAGACTCTAAGGATGACATGTGTGGTCATGCTCGTCATGCTTGAGTCTGCGTTCATCTATACCGTGGCTTTTCCCACTGCCATGACCCTCTTTGGTCCCTGCCAGTGGTCCAGATCACACTCAGAGAGTAAAGGAACTGAGATATAACTGGGTGATGAGAATACAGAACGTAGTCTGCGAAGGAGAGGTTTGCAGCTGTTAGATCAGTAAAGTCTAAAAGCTATAAACCTCCACTGTGCCAGAGGGACATATGTTGCTGCTTCTGTGTGATTGGAAGAGGAACACAAGTTAATATTTATCAAATTCCAACAATAAGCTGCACTTGATATACGTTTTCTTATTCCATCCTTAACACCTCTGCAAAACAGATAGCTCACTTTTGGTGTCTATATGGAAATAAAAACAAGCAGAAGTCTCATGGGCATGGATTGTATGAGGTGCCATGGGAAAGGACTTTAGGGTTTAGGTGGAGAGTAAAGGAGTCCAGAGGGCACAGAATGGATGTTTTGGCATTGCAGGGAGGCAGGGAGTGCCAGTGATTTGGGAAGATGAGGAAAAACTGATTGTAATGTACAGGAATGGGAAGTAGTTCTGATTCTCTAGAAAAACAAATGAGGATTTGGTGCCTGTGAGCATTGCATTTGTGAGCAGGCCGTTACTTTCTGGTCCCTATTCTCTAAGCCTGTATGTAAACACAGAAGACTCTAAGAAACCCATATGGTGAGACACCTCTAGTCTATTTCAAACTAAAGAGGCATCCTGCAGAAAAGGGGAGTTTCTGGGAACATTAGGCCCTGCCTGAATTAATGTTAATTCAAGACTCAGGTGTACCTTTGGATTAGGACACCTGACGCATATATTGAATGGAACCAAAAGTTCTTAGAAAGGGGTGAGTGGAGATGCTAACCTGGACACATTTCTTAAAATTACTTACATTAGAAGGTTTATTCTAATTTTTGCCATCCTTCATGTATCTAGTTGAGGAAAGCAAATCCCAGACAGGTTAAAACACTCGCCCAGTTGACAGTGCTCCTAGATGAAAAATTCAGAGCCCTGGCTCAATGGCTCCCACTCCTCAGTGCCTGGCAAGACTTTCCTTTTCCAAATAATGATTTGTTGACAGACTGATGTCTGACATACCATGCTACACGTGAAAACATGAATTTTAAAGGACAAATTTATTTGTGGTACTTGTAGTTTTCACAGTTTAAGTCTTATTAATCATTAGTGCTTCTTTTCAAACAAGCTTATGATGTCTGACATACCATGCTACACGTGAAAACATGAATTTTAAAGGACAAATTTATTTGTGGTACTTGTAGTTTTCACAGTTTAAGTCTTATTAATCATTAGTGCTTCTTTTCAAACAAGCTTATCAGGTGAGAGTGAGTGCTGAGGCTGAGAGAGGCAGAGAAGGACAAAGATTTCTGTGGATTCCAGGAGCATTCTGACAAGTCTCTGATGCCATCTGGGTGTCCTGCAATTCACTTCAGCTCTGACACCAACTACCCAGAGTGAGTGCAGACCCCACACATTAAAAACGAAGTCTCTCAGGTGACTATCCTCACTTCAGACACCAGTGGCAAGTGTGGATGTCCGAAACCATCCCTACCTTTGCCCCACCAGCTATAAATTCCAAAAAACTCTGTTTCCACTAAACTAAACACACTGCAATTCACCTCTGATGCTGACCACCCAGGATTAGGGTCAGATCCCACATGGGGCCTGGCCCTTGATGAGACAGACCTCACTGAGGCCAGTTGCCAGATGCAAGTCTTGGGACCACCCACACTTCTGCCTGACTGGCTGTAAATCTGAGGGTTTCCATAATCCTCAGTTTTGATAATTTATTACACTGATTCCTAGAACTCCCTGAAAGTGCTATAATTATTATTATAGTTTTATTTTAATGGACCTAGATCCAGAACAGTCAGATGAGAAGATGCAAAGGGCAAAATCTGGGAGTAGGGAATGGATTCTTCATGTCCTTACCTCATGGAATCAGAGTGTGTCACTGTCTCGGCACGTGAATGCATTCACCAGACCAGAAGATCCACTGAGCCTCTGTGTCCAGAAGTTTTTACTAGGGTTTCATCACATGGGAACAATTTATTAAATCACTGGTCATGTGATGGAATGCAACTTCCAGCCCTTGTCCCATCTCTAAGGTCAGATGGCTGAAAGTTTCAACCCTCTAACCACATGGTTGGTCTTTGTGATGACTAACTCTTTCCGGAAATTATCTAGGGACCCACCATGAGTCAGCTCAAGTGTGCCAATCACTCAAGAAATTCCAAGGGATTGTGAAGCTCTATGCAAAGAACTGGAGACAAAGAGCGGATATAGTCTTTATTATACCACACAACGAGATGAAGAAATAACATCACTGCAGGAGAGAAGAAAGCAGGGGGGGAGCCAGAGGTTCTCAAACTTAATGAGTGAAAACAGATACAGTGTAGTATTTAAGAACACAGCTCTGGTCCTTCCTGCCTTTTACTTGCTGTGAGACTTCAAATAGCTTTGTAATATCTCTGGGCTTGCTTTTCATATCTGTTTAATGGTGCTAGATATAGGCCTGCCCTCAAAGTCTTGTTATGGAGATTTAATGAGATAATCCATGAAATGTGCTTAAAACAGTATTTGACATAAAGTAATATTACTGTCACCATCATCACCATTATTGTAGTGAAGAAGACAGACATGAAAAGTCTGTGAAATGATAATTACATAAGTCTCTAAGCAATCAAGGAAAGTAAATAAGTTTTATTATAACCATGTTTTTAAAATTGGGAGTCATAACTTATTGATGAGTCATAAAATCAATTTAGTAAGTAACAGAATTTCTGAAAGCTGAAATAGAATAAAGACTACATAGTAGTTCTAAAAAATTGTTTCCATTGGCGGGGCACAGTGGCTCACGCCTGTAAATCCCAGTACTTTAGGAGGCCGAGATGGGCAGATCAGCTGAGGTCAGAAGTTCAAGACTAACCTGGCCAACATGGTGAAACCCCATCTCTACTAAAAATACAAAAATTGGCCAGGCATGGTAGCAGGTGCCTATAATCCCAGCTACTCAGGAGGCTGAGGCACGAGAATCCCTTGAACCCAGGAGGTGGAGGTTGCAGTGAGCCGAGATTGTGTCATTGCACTCCAGCCTGGGGTATAGAGTGAGACTTCTGTCTCAAAAAAAAATACAAAAAACTGTTTCCATTGCATGTGTATGAGAGAGAGAGAGAGTGTGTGTGTGTGTGTTGTAATGAGTCACAATGAAAGTATTTCTTCATCTGGGCTGTAATTTCAGCTTACTAGGCTGGGAGCTTTTTTGTAGGACGGTAAGTTATTTGAAGACAGGTTAACATAATCATCTTTCTATTTCTAAAAGTCAAACACAGGTCCATGTACAAAATACACATCAGTAAATGAATGTTCATTAAAATAGATTGATTGGTGGATACAATTGTATTCTAGATGTCTTCATTGAATATGGGATATAAACTAATGCTTTTGAGGTGTACCGAAGTGGAGACAGAAAGCAGGTAAATTCTGGACCCTATTATCTAAGACTGTGTAAACAAAGAAAACAATAGAAATACTGGGTACAGTGGCTTATGCCTGTGATCCCAGCACTTTGGAAGGCCGAGGCTGGAGAATTGCTTCAGGCTAGGAGTTTAAGACAGCCTGGGCAACATAGTAAGACCCTGTCACTATGAAAAATAAAAAATAAATTATCTGAGCGTGGAGGCTCACACCTGTATTCTCAACTACTTGAGAAACTGAGGTGGGAGGATCACTTGAACCCAGGAGTTCAAGGCTGCAGTGAGTTATGATTGTGCCACTGCACTCCAGCCTGGGTGACAAAGTGAAACCCTGTCTCTAAAAACTAATAAAATAAAACAGAACCATTAGAATACAATCAAGAGAATATCCTTTCATTTATTCAAGAAATATTAAATAAGCATCTACTATGTAACTAGCACTATTCTAGGAACAGAGGATGAACAGCAAAGAACCTGTGCTGGTGGAACTTGAATTCTAATAAAGGAGATAGAAAATGAACACTCAAATATATGATCAGATAAAACGGCAGGTAACGGTAAGTGCTACGCAGAAAAGCAAAGTGGAAGGAGCAGGAAGAGTGACTCAAGCTGCTTGCCTAGATGCCGAGATCAGAGGACTCAGAAAAGCTGATGTCAGAGCACAGACCCAGATGAAGTAGGGCTGACCCATCAGCTGTCTTGGGAAAGAGCACTGCAAGGAAAGGAAATGCAAGAGCAGATGTCTGGAGATGGGGCATGTTTGATGCATTTAAGGAAGAGCAAGCGGGTTGCTGTGGCTGAAGATAAGACAGTGAAGAGACTGTGTGTGTGCGTGTGTATGTGTGTGTGTGTGTGTGCATACATAATCAGGTAACCAAATGCTATTCATGAGGAGCTAGGCAAAGAGGACAATGACACCTTGAAGACAAAAGAAATAGCATGCAATGGGCAACCATTATGTACCAACGACAGTGTATTCCTTCATCTAATAACCTTCATAACAGCCAACATGGCAGTAACAATAGCTAATAATGTATCAATTAATATCTTAATCACCTGTGTGTACAACCTCATTTATAAGAAACCTGTGAAGCTTTATAAAAGAGAAAACAGACTCAGAGATTTGAAGTAATTTATCCAAGTGATTTTGTCTAAGAACAGGCCAACTTGGATTTTGAATGACTGCCACATAGCCCCAAATTCTGATTGTCCCCCACATTGTCTCTTTATAGGGGAAACTTGGAGGGATATTTCAGATTGTGTCAGACTTAGGTAGATCTAGGAAGGCAGAGCAAGCATGAGAAGGAAGGGACATTTCAGGTATATCAGCTTAGATTGAAGCCCAGTGAGAGGGTGGGGTCCTGCAGGGCTGTCGAAGGAAGCATGACCCATGTGAGGCATCTGCAGGCACTTCTGCTCCTGCGCTCTCTTTGCCAGGTGCCATCTGCCATCACAATGGGAAAAGGGCAGCTACCTGAATTGTCAGGGCCTAGTGGGGACTCACAAGCAATGAAGCTGCCCTCAGACAAAGCTGACAACTTTCTGGTGAGGAGAAGGGCTAAAGCCAGGAAGGGATGTCCTTGAAGGAAGCAGGATGCTGGACTGGAGCTGTTGCCATGGTGATAGTCCAAGAGTGCCAGTGTGCTGCCTTCCCTCCACTCTGCCCTTCCTGAACAGGTGCTGTGAGCGGGTGGCCTGGCAAGCATGCTTTCCATTATTCCCCAGACTGACTCCCAGATAACCTCCTACCAGTGTCAGCTCTGGAGCCTGAAAGCCTGGGAGGAGAGGAAGTTTCTCACCTGCAGTGGGTACAAGGTGCTCACGTGCAGGTGTGACTGCAAATGCAGGAAAGAACCACCCCATTAATCCAAGATGTCCCATGCCCATTGCCATGTAAAAGGACCTACAAGACAAAGAGAGGAGTGGTAAACATACCAGAAACCTGGGTGCCTCATAAGTGACAGCGACAGGAGGCAGAGAAATTCTAGGCAGAAAAGGGCGGGGTTCCTGGTGAAGTCCCACCCTCAAGCCTAGAGCAGCAGCCCAGAGTGAGAACTTTACATCCTCATTTTCCCACTGGAATGTTGCCTTTTCCAAAACCACTCTGGCTTGCCAGCCTCCTGTCCTGTACCCATTAAAATCCCATGCTCCAATTGGCAGAGGCATGGCAGAGGAGAGAAGAGAAGAAGCAGCCAGACATCAGGGAAAAACATTTTGACTTCAGAGGGACAGCTTGACAGCGGGACCTCAGAGAAAAGTTAGGCCAGAGACCACCAAACTCCAGGGTAAGACCACCTTCCCACTCCATCCGGAGACCACTAAACTCCAGGGTAAGACCACCTTCCCACTCCATCCAGAGACCACTAAACTCCAGGGTAAGACCACCTTCCCACTCCATCCCCTTTCAAGCTCTTCATCCCACTGACAGCCACTTTTATCAGCAATAAAATCTCCCACATTTATTATCTTCAATACGTTCGTGCCACCTGATTCTTCCTGGATGCCAAACAAGAGCTCAGGATACAGAGGACTGTCACACTGAGCTCTTAAACACTTAAGTCATCTGCAGGCAGGAAAACTAAAAGAGCGCACTGTAACACATGCCTTCCGGGACTCCAGGGGTCATGGGTACCCCCCTAGATACTGCCCCAGGGCTGCACAGAGTTCTGCTCCCGCTAGCATCCAGAAGCACTCATTCCAGCCCCTGCACCCACTCACCTGTGTGCACCTCCTCCCATGAGGGGTTGAAAGCTGCAGGCTGAGTAAGTCCTGTGAAGGGGTCAAGGAAAATTTCCTGTTTCATAAGCCACATCCCGCATAAAATGTATAGCTCAGTGCACAGTGCAGAATTTAACTGTGCTTAAGAAGATGCCGACCTCTGCCCTTGGCTACCAGGAACTGATCTCTAGGCCCCTCAAATGTCATATCTGATGGAGTGACTTGGCCTGGGGGTCTTGGGTCCCCCTGGATAGCTAACAGTGTGATTTAGAATGGGGGCTGCTTACATTGGATACTAACACAATGACCTGGGGTGGGAGATTTTGGACACACAATATCAGTTGGCTACCAGAGGGCTGAAGACTGAGATCAATCATGTGGACAATTAATCAGTTACACCTACACGATGGAGCCCTACTACAGACTCTGCACACCGAGGCTCAGGTAAGCGTCCCTGCTTGGCAGTACTCAGTGTGAATGGCCACACGTGAATGCAAGGAGAGAAACATTGCCCTCACTCTACAAAGGGAGGATGACTAGAAACTCCGCATTTCATCCCCTCCTGGACTCTGCCCTCAATACCTCTTCCCCTGATCACTTTTTATCCTTATCTTTTCCCTGTTACAAACTGTAACTGCAAGTACAACTGCTTTCATGAGTTTTGTGCGTGCTTTTCGTGAATCATCAAAAACAAAGGGTGACTTGGGTGCTCTCTCAAAATTTCAATTGACGTCAGATGTCAGGGTGGTCTTGTGTGAGCTGCTTTATCTAACTGAAGGGTAGGCTGGCTCTCACACTCACCAACTGGTAGATGGTGCTTGGAGTACTTTCTCCCTCTGCTCTTGGCTAGCTACGCCATCTCAGGTCTCTGGCTGTCAGCCTGTGCATCTCTAAATTTGGCATGGTATGTACGAAATATGACTGCTGTGAGGATTAATTCATGGGCTAACACAAGAGTGACCTGCAGAATAAACCACAGGAATCCAGAAACCATCTACCACTCTTCCTCACTCCCTTTGGTCTTACCAAACAAGCCAAGCTCACTCCTGACCCCTGGACTTTTACTTTGCTTCCCCCTGTCCTGGGAAGGAGTGCCCAGGACCTCCCATTACATTGGTATCAGCTCACATGTCCTCTCTTTCCAGAGGACTTTCCTTGGCTCTCTGCAACTGAGCTCTCACCACAGGCACCTCCAACCACTTCTCCCTGTCTTGCTTTCTTCATAGCAATTGTCACCAGTTGAAGTTCTCTTGATCATGTCTTTGTTCATGAGTTTAGAGTCCATCTTTCTCTACAGAATTCAGCTTCAGGAAAGTAGTTCCAGGTAGGTCTTGTTTGTAGCTGAATTTCTGGAGCCTACAGTTACTCTTAGCTCATAGTATAAAAAGTATTTGTTGAGTTAATGAATCTCTTTCTTAATTCAAGAGAAAATTAAAGACCAGCCAATACAGAAAAAGAGCCTGGTGGACAGCACACAGCTCCGTTGAGACAGGGTCCAGTGTGAGAATATTTCAACTAAGCTCTTTTCTCACTTTGTCCAAGTTTGTTCACCTTTTAAACGGATGTGAATTTCATTTTAATACAGTGAATTGAATGTGAAATTTTTCCAGATGAAGTCAAAGCTTTGAACTCATGTTGGTTACTATGAAGCCAATATTTATTGTTGATGGTGGTGGTTATGTCTGGTTTTTCTGTTGTTTTCTTTGCTTTTTTGGAAGGGGAGGAGAAATATTTTTGGTGTTTCATTTTTGGTTTTTAGCTTGTGGTATTGTAATGAAATGAAAAAGAAATAGCACAGTCAGAAGAGGTCAAAGAAAACCTCAGCATATGTGTAGATGGAGAAGGCAAATGAAAGGGAAACGTTCGTTATGTGTCTGTGATATGCCTGGATTATGGGGCAGCATCTGCCTTCCCTACAGAGACCCTCTCAAGTCTCTTCCAAGTGTGGCTGCTGAGAAGATTGTGGGAGGCAACATGAATCAATCCCTGGCACACAGTGGGCTCCACAAATGCCAGACTACCTTAGATCTGGTCCCAGCAAATCCCTCCAGAATTCAAATGCTAAGGTTTTCCTTGATCGGACAGGATTTTTGCACCCGTAATGTTTCACAGAGTGGAAAGTAATGCACTTGATAATGACAAGGTGTCATTATCGCTGAAGGGGGATAAATTATGCAAATTGGTTTCTCTGGAGAGTAGATCCCTTGCTGCTGCCCTTCAGGCTGACAGAGACAAAGGCAGAGCTGGGGCTGCCACCTTTACCCTGAGTGTCATGAACAGGGCAGACACAACTTTGGAGATGTGTGCTTGTGAAACACACATATATCTGTGTGTGTGCGCGCACGCAGTCTCTCTCTCTATATATATATATGTAATAAGCTGACAGTGTCTATTAATGCTGTCAGTATCTTTATATATTATATTAATATATACCATCAGTTTATTTTTATAAAGGAAAGGAAACTGAGAGAGAACTCCAAATTCATACACAACTGGGAATAGAAATCCAGAGTGAACACAGACTACGTGAATCGCTTTTGGGAATGCCCTTCCCATTCCTTTGTAGTCACTGTGGTTACCTCCCAAATCTAGCTCTCCTCTCTTTAAAATAGCCCTATTTAGTTGCATGTCCACATCTCTCCCTGTGTTTTTTTCAAAATAATCTTCACCCAGCTCTAAGGCAGAGCACATCATTTGTTAGCAAATCTCATAGGCTGTGTGTGTAGGTGTGTATATAGAAAGAGATTTATTATGAAGAATTGGCTCATATGATTATGGAGGCTGATAAATCCCAAGATCTGCATTCAGCGAGCTGGAAATTCAGAAAAGCTGATAGTGTAAATTTCGGTTCAAAATCCAGCAGTCTCCAGGCTCAGTAAGAGTCAATGTTTCTGTTAAAATCCAAAGGCAAGAAGGGACAGATTTCCCAGCAGTCAGAAAGGAAGAGTTTCCTCTTACTCATGGAAGAGTCTGCATTTTTGTTCCAGTCAGGACTTCAACAGATTGAGTAACACCCATACACATAAGGAAGAGTAATTCACATTACACAGTTTACCAGTCCAAATATTAATCTCATCCAGAAACACCTACACAGACGTATCCAGCATAATGTGTGACCAAATGTCTAGGCACTCTGTGGTCCAGTCCAGTTGACCATAACATGAACCATCACAAGTCCACACCCACATACATCTCCTTAAACCACACTTAACTGTAAAACACAGACGATAACAAGGCCATGACTCTGCTGCACATGATACAATATCCCATGTACAACAGAAATTGTACTAAGTCCTCCAGAAAAGAAGCTGAAGTCCTTCAGTGCTGTTCACTGCTCTCCTTGATATCCATTATTTAAATACTATGATATAATCACAGCACTATTTAATGCTATGACATAAAGTAAATAGATCTTATGTTATATAAGAGAATGAGAGAGGAGAAACAAGATATTTTTGCATTTACGTATATAGACACACACACACGGTGATTCATCAAAGATCTAGAAGCAGAAACACCATTTGACTCAGCAATCTCATTACTCATGATACCCAAGGAATATTAATCATTCTGTGATAAAGGTACATGCACACATATGTTCATTGCAGCACTATTCACGACAGTAAAGACATGGAATCAACCCAAATGCCCATCAATGATAGACTGGATAAAGAAAATATGGTACATATACACCATGGAATAATATGCAGCCAGAAAAAAGAACAAGATTATGTCTTTTGTGGGAACAATGATAAAGCTGGAGGCTATTATCCTTAGCAGACTAACACAGGAACAGAAAACCAGACACCACATGTTCTCACTTACAAGTGGGAGCTGAATGATGAGAACACATAAACACATAAGGTAATAACACACCCGAAGGCCTGCTGGAGGAGATGGGGAAAAGGAGAGCATCTGGAAGGCTAGCTAATGGATGTTGGGCTTAACATCTAAGTGATGGGATGATCTGTGCAGCAAACTACCATGGCACATATATGTTACCTATTATTACCAATGTAACAAATCACATCCTGCACATGTACATCTGAATTTAAAATAAAAGATGAAGAAAAAAATGTAAAAATAAACACACACACACATTCATAACAAAATAAGGAGAAAATACCCATAACAATTTCAGTCCTAATTTCTCTAACTGATCATATAGTTAGTTATTGCTGGTGTTAAAAAGAAATAAATAATACTTGTAAAGCACGACATGAAAAATTTTATTCAGGGCTGTTATAGTAGATACAGGAACAACTATAATGGGATTTTGCAATAGAGGACAGAAATTGGGCTCATCCCCGAATACGGCATGGACAAGTGGGAATTTATAGCCAAAAAGCAGGGTGGGAGTCAGTGGATCGAAAATTACTAATAGAAAACTTCAGGGTAAGAGGGATTATGGCTAAATAGACCTGACAGAATTCTTGCTTAAGACCAGCCAGGGTAATCAGACATCACCTGGGGGATGGTGAAGGATGAGGAACCTGACCAGGTATCAAGACTGATTCAGAAACTACGATTGCACCACTGCACTCCAGTCTGAGTGGCAGAATAAGACCCCATCCGGGCAAAAAACAAAGTGAGTGATCAGATATTAGGATGATGGGCATGGTTCTCCCTAGACTGACTTAGCAGAAGGACACCTGGCTCTGCTCTCTTTGCTGAGCTGCTGAATGTCTAACCCCAGGTCTATAATTCCATAACACCTGGTATGAGCCAGTTATCACCTAAGCTAGCTGAGTTGGTTTGTCTGCTTCTTGCAACCAAACATGCTTGCATCCTACTTAATGCCACTGCACATGTCCTATCCTCACCATACTATTAGCTCTACGTCATTTGTTCATTTATTTATCCATGCATTCACTCAACAAATAGATGACCTACTTGGCATCAGCTACCTACTAGGCACTTAGAATAGAGTCCTCAGTATTACATGGGATACATAAGTCTTCTCTTTATGGTCAGAATCTTGAAATAAATACAAAGAAATTTTATTAAAATAAAAAACAATGGGCTGGGCATGGTGGCCCATGCCTGTAATCCAAACACGTTGGGAAGTTGAGGCGGGTGGATTACTTGAGCCCAGTAGTTCGAGATCACTCCGAGCAAGATGGCAAAAACCTTTTCTCTACAAAAACACAAAAATTCGCCAGGCATGTTGTATGCACTTGTAGCCCCAGCTACTTGTGAAGCTGAGGTGGGAGGACTGCTTGAGCCCAGGGAGGTCGAAGCTGAAGTGAGCCATGACCACAACACAGCACTCCAGCCTGGGCAACAGAGTGAGACCCTGTCTCTAATAGTAAGACAGGTGCCATTTGAAAGGTGGTATAAGACACAAAATGAAACAAAGAGAGCATTAATCAACTCCACCTTAGGGGGAGAAAAGAATAGTCAATTTTCTTCATCAACTTTTATTTTCAGTTCCAGAGTACATGTGCAGGAAGTGCAGGTTTGTTACATAGGTAAATGTGTGTCATAGTGGTTTGTTGCACAGATCAACCCATCACCTGGGTATTAAGCCCAACATCCGTTAGCTATTCTTCCTGATGCTCTCCCTCCCACATCTCCCACAATAGGCCCCAAGGTGTGTTGTCTCCACAATGTGTCCATGTGTTGTCATTGTTCAGCTCCCACTTATAAGTGAGAATATGCAGTGTTTGGTTTTCTGTTCCTGCATTAATTTGCTGAGGATAATAGCCTTCAGTTCCATTCACGTCCCTGCAGAAGACATGATCTCATTTTTTATGGCTGCATCGTATTCCACAACATATATGTACAACATTTTCTTTACCCAGTCTATCACTGATGGGCATTTGGATTGATTCCATGTCTTTGCTATTGTCAAGTGTGCTACAATGAACATAAATGTGCATGTGTCTTTATAATAGAATGATTTCTATTCCCTTGGATATATACTCTGTAATGGGATTGCTGGGTCTAATGGTATTTCTGCTTCTAAATCTTTGAGGAATTGCCACATTATCTTCCACAATGGTTGAACTAATTTGTATTCTTACCAACAGCATGAAAGTGTTCCTTTTTTCTCCACAATCTCACCAGCATCTGTTGTTTCTCTACTTTTTAATAATCACCATTCTGACTGCTGTGAGGTGGTGTCTCATTGTGGTTTCATTTGCATTTCTCTAATGATCAGTGATGTTAAGCTTTTTTTCACATGTTCGTTGGCTTCATGAGTGTCTTTTGAGAAGTGTCTGTTAATGTCCTTTGCCCACTTTTTTAATAGGGTTGTTTGGTTTTTTTCTTGTAAATTTGTTTAAGTTCAAGAAAGGAATAGTCTTAAAAGCCTCCACAGATAATGTCTTTTACAAAAAGGAGACATTCTTTTCAGGCAGAAAGGTGGTCGAGGATACTTCAGGGAGAAAAAGAAGCATGTTTAAGACTCAGAGGTATGAAATAGCAGGAAAAAGCTCAAGGGACTACAAGCAGTTTGGTATGATTAGAGTATGTATATATGAAAAAAAAATGTTGAGAGACAAAGCTGAATAACAAAGGAGGAACAGATATGGAAGGCTTTGCATGCCACCACTAGGGAGACCCTGCAGGGTTTTAAGCAGTAATTTTCCATTCTGAAGGTTCTCACAAAGTCGCCTTTCCCCTAGAAAGCCTTCTGTATTATTTTTTCAATGAGCCCTGAAATGTACTGTACCAACTTTGGTAGCCTGCAATGCTCTGGCATGATACTGGAGTCCACCACCCAGAAAGGTCCAGATCTAGTGTATTTGTGACTTAGTTCTCTCTCTGGAGTAAGTAGGTAGTGTATTAAATTTGGTCAATCAAAACTGAGGATCCTTGGTGACTTCAAATTTATCCAGTGGCATTTGCCCTGGAAACAAATTAAGGAGACTTCTTTCATTGATTACCATAGTGAGGGCTCTTTGTGATGTAATTACAAGGCAAGAGGAAAGTATTTGTTTTACTTGCTGTGTTAAGTTGTACATTCACTTTATATGAACATAGCATCACCCTCCTTAGAGTTTGGCATTTGGATAACTTGTTAAATGATTTTTATATGTATATATATATATCAATATATATATATTTGAAAGGTGGTATATATATATATAGATGGTATAATATAATACCATCTCTCTCTCTATATATAGATATATATATCATTTTTATATATATTAATCAAGAAGTTGTCTATATATATAGACAGCTTCTTGATTACTTTTCTCAGGCCTGGTGGAAAGGTTAGCAAGGACCATAAAAATGTGTGTGCCCTCCATTCAGCCAGACTGGTCTGCAAAAGGCTCCCTGGATCCTCAACTTCCATTCCTGTTCCAGTGCCTTTGCTTAAGCTGTTCCCCCAAGAGTCGTGCTCTTTCCTCTGTTTGTCCCTAGACTTTTGTTTGTCAAAGCCAAGTTAAAGTCCTCCTTTATGAGATCAGGTTGGAAAAAAGCCCTGGGATGGCAGTGGGAAGATATAGTTGTAAGAAGTTTACAAAGTTTGCACTTGAAAATAGCTGAGCTTCAGTTTCTCCTATTGTAAAATGTACTATTTCAACAGTGCAATTCAGGACACAAGTCTTGAACAGTTGACAGACAAGTCTTGAGCAGTGAACATAAATATTAGATTTTAATAAATACTAGCCAATAGAGATAATTAAGATAGTATCGCTTTTTTGATGAATTTACAAACAGGGGAAAGACACACACACACACACACACACACACACACACACACACATAATTATAGCAGGTAAATATTATTGCACAGTATGGAAAATTATGTCAATAATTTCCAAAAATGCACCAAACTAATACTCTATAATTCTTTGCTTTCACAGGTTATTCGGCATTTTATACTTAATTTGTCATACTGTTTATATGGGTTTAACTTCTTTTTCAAACTCAAACTATAAATACATCTTTAAAGAAACATTTGCAATATGCTTGAGAGTTGGCAGAGATTTCACTGGTGACAGCTGATGAAGTCATCACATTAAATCAGTGAGCTAAGTTATCACTCTTCTTTTACAGAATAAGGAACTCTGAGGAAAGAAGTACCTTGTCCAATATCAGACAGGTGAGTGGCAGAGCTAAGTCCAAGCCTCACTAGTTTTCTTTCTGTGCCACGATGCTTGGTACGCATGCCCTTAAGTCAGGGTTCAGATGTTAAGCCACTGTCTTGTTCCCCGCCTATCCTACCCCCAAATCAACTGTCTGTTCTACACCGCTTTAATCCAAAAAGATCCTTCTTCTTCCAACTTGCTTGCCTCTCTAGAACAGACATCCCTCTCTCTCTCTGCTTATAATCCTCATCACACACTAAGCTATACACCTCATACCCTCCCATCCACATCCAGACTTTTCTCTCTTGACTCTTTCTTCTCAGTGGCTCTGCCCTTCTGCTCACTGAAGAATGTTAAGATGCCCTTCATTCAAATTCAACACTATTAACTAAGTGGCTGCTCTATACCAAGCCTTGAGTGGGACGTGGGGGTTTTAATGATGAATAAGGCCAAACATGGTGGCTGCCTATAATCCCAGCACTTTAGGAAGCCAAGATGGGCAGACCACTTGAGCCTGGAGTTCAAAACTAGCCTGACCAGTATGGCAAAATCCCATCTCAACAACAAAATACTAAAATTAGTGGGGCGTGGTGGCATGTGCCTGCAGTCCCAGCTATTCAGGAGGCTAAGATGGAAGAATCGCTTGAGCCCAGGAACTCAAGACTGCAGGAAGCCATGATCACGTCACTGCACTCCAGTCTGGGTGACAGAGTAAGACCTAGTCTTAAACAAAAAGATTAATAAGACACAGGCTTTTTTCTCAAAGAGGTCATAATCTAGTCTTGGGAGTCAAACAAGGCCATAAAACTACTTCTCTGCAAGAAATTCTTGCTCTTACTAAATTTTGGGTGGAGATCAAGAGATTATAATTTTAAAAACATGGAACCATGAAAATCCTGGCCAAATGCCCAAACACATATTTAAAATTGGTTTATTGCCACTCCCCATAAATGTTTCAGTGATAATTTATCCCCAAAGCCAAATGCATGGTATTCTCTGTACCCTAACTTGCCTTCCCTCCAACAGGCAGCCACTTCTTCAGATACCCTAGGACAGGAAGTCCATCTCATTCCTAAAAGTATTCTACGTCCCTTCTAAGGTGATGTCTTCTCCTTATGCCACCTACATTTTGCAAAATGGGCACGGTTTATCCCACATTTCCCGAAATTCTTTTAGTCTCACATTCTTTTGAAGAGGAAGGGCTCTGTGCCCTAAACCAGAAAGAATACAGTGCTGTGTTTCTAATTTAGCGTCTTGTCATCATACCCCGACCTATCAAAGAAAAATTTTAGTTGGGCTTATTCCTTTTATAGTGTAATTTGTGATGTAACAACATCAAAGCACACATGGCAATTGTCCTTACAGACATCAGAATATAATCGCCTATGGGGAGAAGAATCATTCTCCTATTAGTAGAACTGGCCTGCCCTTTGAAGTAAGCCCACCACAATTGTGGTTTGATGCATTTAGTGGTTGAGCAGGTGCCCAATCAAAGTCCCCACGGGCACAAACTCAGATACACCAGTACCAACTGTTTTAATTACAGGTTGTTTTCTGACCAAAGCAGACTAGTGAACAGTTAGCCAATTCACCCTACGTACAAAAATTACAGTTATGCTAAGGGTGGAAAGGAAAAATCACTGGGTACTACAAAAGCATACAACAAGTGGGAGGGCTGAACTAGTCTAGAAAACAGAAAGGAGGTGTAAAAAAAGGTTTTAAGCTGAAAACTATCAAAGATTAGGAATTAGCCTAGAAAAGGGAGAGGGGCTTTCAGAGGGCAGGCCCCATCAAAGGCCCTGGGGCAGGAAAGAACCGGGCACAGTCAAGGAACTCATGGATGAAGAACTGGTGGGACTGGAGCAGGCTGAGCCAGAGGGCAGTGGCCAGCTCAGAGGCGGAGGCATTTGGCAGGAGCCACACCGGTGTAGGGCCTTAGAAGCCAAGCTATGTCAGATTTTGACCTGATCTTAAAGAAATAAAAAGTGATTTAAGGATTTGGGTAAGGAGGTAAGGAGGAAACCAGATTTCTTTTCTAAAAAGCTGATGTTGGGGAGGAAAGCCTCCTCAATCCTCCTAGGGTTCCTGATTAGGTCTAAAAATAAAACCAGCAAAGACAGATGAATAGGAGAAAGCACACAAATTTATCGAATAAAAGTTTTACTGACATGGGAGACTTCAGAAATGAAGATCCAACGACCCGGGGACAACTGTCTATTTTTGTGCTTAGGTTTGATGGAGAACAGACGGCCGCGTAGAAATGTGATTGGACCAAAGGGTATGATCTAATGGTGAGAGACTGAAGCAGGGGAAACCTAGCTAGACCTGTCCTTCAGATTCTTCTTGGCCTCTCTCTGTGGCATTCCTTTCCCCTGGGTGTAGGGCAGGACCTCTGAAATGAGGGTCTTATGATCTACTTTCAGACAAAGTAGGTCAGAGAATTTCTTTATAGCCAGCCTACACAGAAAGGCAGAGGAAGGTCAGAGTAATATTTCTAGGTTTCATGGCTTGCTTTAGGGAAAGGGAGTTCTAGTTTCTTGGGGGAGAAACAGGAACAAGAGAAGGAGGGTGGGAGAAGGCTGGAAGACCTTGCTTCTAAGACCCTTTCAATCTCCTTCCATGGAAAGCACTCAGCATGCTAAGGTGCCACAGTTTGGGGTATCATGTTCTGAGCCCACCAATAGTTCAGACTATTTCACAGGAATCAGGTAGACAGAGGGAAGTGGATCGCAGGGGGTTAAGTTGGAAAGACATTACAGTGGTTTAGGAGAGGAAAAGGGGGGCCTGGACTCTTCCCTGAAAGGGGTGGGAATTGGGTGTAGCTCAATGTCACTTACAGGCAGAGGCCTCAGGGTAGCATCTTGTGTGATGTCAAGCCCAGAGCTCTGTAGACAAGTGAGTGGGTCCACAGGAAATCCCTGAGGTGTTCTGAGAGCAACACATTTACAAAAGCTTGGGACAAAGGCAGGACAGTCTGGGGCCATAGGAACGGATAAGACTTGTGGATACGCTTAGGCACAAGAGCTCTTTTGAGGATTAAATGAGAAGAAGTATATTAACTCTTTGGTGTAAGACCTGGACTATTTTTAAAAGTCCTTCAAATAGCAGCTAGCATTGCTTAATTCCACCCTCTCTTCTATGACCTGCGTCATGTCTCTCAGCTCCAGCTCCATGAAAGGAAAGGTGAGCCTCGTATGTAGCTTTTTCTCCAGCATTGAGCACAGTTTCTGGTATGCATACGTCAGGTTATCTGTGAATCCTTGTCGATTAAGTTAAAGAAGTAGATTAAAAGCTTTCTCAAGATAAGAATTCTGGCTTCAGAACCTCCTGTTTCCCTTATGACATGCTACGGTGCCTCGGAAAATAAATCCAACAAATGTTTATTAAGATTTATCTGGGAATTTCTAAAGGACAGGTCTTGCTCCAGCTCAAGGTCCATGAAACCCCAAGGAAAGGCCTTCCACAGGAGTGTAGACCCAAATAAGTGACTTCTTGACCAGGTCACAGTAGGACAAGGCTGCCCAATGCGGCTGCTCAGGGAAGAGCCACAAACAGCCACCAAGGCAGGGCACAGCATCTAGCGTGAAAGCCCAGCCAAGGACAAAACAGGGAGAACTGGTAACCAGGCTGGAAGCTTAATGAGCGGACAGCAGTGTGGATGTGAGTGGAAAACGGGGCAGGCAAGTGGTTCGGAACTAAGACGACGAGCACGCAGCAAGCCTGGCCCTGCCACAGTGAGTCATGACCATCACGTGGGGCAGAGCAGGCTTGCAGCTGGAAGGAACTGTGTAGGAAAGATCTCCAGAGGAACACCCTGGGTTCAGTGCTGAAAGGGGATAGCACTGTAGGACAACATCCAGGAGAATGTCCAGAAGATGGTACAATTGAGGAGGAAGAAGAGCAGAGAGAAAGCTTCGGGAAGTCAGCACTCAGAAGTAGCATACTGTGATGGGAAAAACACGGGCCCTGGGTCAAACCAGAGACCAACTAACTGGAGATACGTGGAGTGTCCAAAGTGTGGGGGACCATGAATGCTTTTTCACCAAGATGATTTCACTATGAAATGAGATGAAGTAGGTCTAGCACCTGGCACCGTGCATGGCCCACTCGAGATGTTCCCTGAAGTCATGCATTTAATACATATTTAGTGAGCACCTACTATGTACCAGGCAGTGTTCTGAGACCTAAGGGTGCAGTAGTGAATGAAACAAAATCTCTGTCTTCAGGAAGCTTATGTTGGAGAGGTCATGGCAAAAGATAGACAGACAAACAAATATATTTTCTAGTTAGAGGCAGAGAGCAAAAAGAGCTATAAAAATATAAGATGATATAAGTGTGCTTGAATAGAATGGTCTGCAAGTGGCATATGAACAGATGTTCAAATGAGGTGAGTGAGGGGAACATGTACAGATCTGGGGGAAGAATGCTCTAGGCAAAGAGAACAGCAAGAGCAGAGATCCTGAGATGGGAGGTGCTTGGTGGGTTCAAGAGATAGTAGATTCTTTTTCTTCTCAATCTGTTCCATCAGGACAACTTGACACATGACATCTGTGGACCTTCCAATCCTCAGTCCTAAAGCTGTATCCGTCGTTCTTCTTCAAGAGATGTATTCCATATTCATTCCTTCATCTGCAAAACTCCCAATCTGTAAGCAGAGTGTTCACATCCTTTAGAGAGATAAGATTCAGTCACAGAACTAATGTGTTCCTAATCTCAACGGTGGCCCCCAGCCCCAGGACTCCCAGATTTCTACATCTCACACGCTGCTCAGAGCACCTTTCAATACATGTGACAGCAGGGTACATGCTCAGGAGGGAGTGAGATTACTCACAAAAAGAGAGTGATGGAAGATAGAAAGAGGGTGGAGAAAGGGGCAGAGAGGTCCATAAACGCACCTCCTTCTTCTCATGTGTGAATAGAAAATAGAGGCTTGGGTTGCCCTGCCTAGACAGGCTCTCCCCAGGACTGCTTAATGGAGAAGGCAGTGGGAGTGGAAAGGCAGGGGGAGGTCTGGAACATTTTCTTTTGCTTTGTTGGCTTTGTAAAACTAAAAAAGAATCTACCAACTGTGATTCTAGTCCTGATTGCAAAACATTCTGTTATTTAGCTCTGGGGCTGCAGTTAGCAGATTGTCAGTTTGGCCTCACAGTGAAACGGCAGCCAGAAAAGATTAGACATTTTGATTTCCTGAGCAGGTGCAGGTATCAGGATTGGTTTCGGAATACCTGTGAAACATGAAATAGAGGTGGGGAAGGAAAGCGAGGACTGATGTGATGTGGGGTGGGGGTTGGGAGGACACAGAGAAGGGAGAGAGATGAAGCAAAAATGAGGAGCATACAAGCATGTGAGAGGAAACACCACGAGAAACAGAAGCAGGGAGACGGGGAGATGTTGGTCAAAGGACACAAGGTATCAGTCAGACGGAAAAATAAGTTTTTGAGTTATATTGTGCAGTGTGGTAACTATAATGAATAATAATGTATTGTGCATTTAAAAATTGCTAGGACAGTAAATTTCAAATGTTCTCACCACAAAACAAAAATGATAAGCATGAGAGGTGATAGATGTGTTAATTTGCTTGATTTAATTATTCTGTAATGTATACATATATCAAAATATCACATCGTACCTCTAAAACAGTTATCATTTGTCAATTAAAAAATAAAAATAAATTTAAAAATATAGTAATTTAAAAAAAAAGAAACAGAAAAAAAAAGGGAGCCAGAAGAAGCCTGATGACCTCAGAAAAATTACTAAAACTTTGGGCTCAAAGTGGGAAGCGTTGCTCCATGCTTTTGCTCCCAGTAGGTTCGATCCTATGTGTTGTCAAGGTCAGTGCCAACTAGCAAAGTTCCTTTCTGAAAAAGTGAAGGACACCACTCTCTGTAGGCGTGGTCCCTGCCCTAACTGTCCTCAGCAAGCTGAGCCTGGGCTGCCTTTCACCCATGCACACGCCTTTGGGCAGGTCACCACCTGCTCCCCACACCTGACAGTCCTGTTCCTATGGTAAAATTGCTTTTCAGTAAGGCAACAGGACTTTGAAATGTTGGGAAGCAGACATTCTGTCATGAGAAAGAAGGGAGCGGTGAGTGTGGGAAATAGCAGGTAGAATAATGTAGCCCAACACGCATGGCTACAAGATGTCAAACAGTCCAAGGCAGGCACCAAGGCCGCGTCTGAAAGGGAGCAGCACACCTCCTAAAATAGAGCCATTAATAAGGTTGAAAGAGTCAGAGCACCTGCCCAGATCCCGTGCGCTGTGGTTGCCTTCCCACCGCTCTCTCAGCCTCACACATCTAATAAATGAATGTATGCATTTACTAGGACGTAGATCCTATCCTGTCCTAGTCTATCTGTGGTGATGGGAATGAGAAGGAGTAGCAGAGAATGTAATGACGATCTTATATGTGTCTGAAGTCTGTGTTTTCATTCATTCACTCAGCAAACATTTATATAGTGTGCAGTAGGTGCTAAATAGTCCACTGCTAAATAGTAACCATGTCAAGATAATCAGATCCCTTTCCTCATTGGACTGATGTGATGATATAGGAGATGATGAAAAGACAGTAAATAAAATGGTGAAGAGCATGGGTAGAAATGTTGATAATAACAATGGCAGTTCATGGCTGGTAGGATTGTGTAATGATTGAATTAAAGGATATATATAATGTGGCACAGTGTGTGGCTCTGAGTGTGTGCTCCATGATACTAATTATCTTTCGGTATTTCTCTCCAACACCAAATTCTAGTAATGAGAAGAAACCAGCAGTTTCCAGTGTACAAATCTAGAATAGTGTTGCTCGCACTGTTACAATAAGAAAAATGTTCATAAGACTTCAAATTCATGACTTTTCTCAAGCTCATTAAATAACTGAGGTAATAAGACAAAAGTAACTGAGAATTTGAAGGGTAAGTCACTGGCAGAGAGAAACAAGACCCGACATGATACTTCAGAACGCCAGTAAGACAATTCAGCAAGAACATTTTAGTAAACTACTATAATCTGAGCATGGCCTAGTGTGAGAGTGTGAAACCCCCACAGGCCACAGACAGAAAGACGTACACACCCTCTGGCAGGCTTCTGCTCTGGGATCTCAGGACGTGCTCCCAGGGAAAGTCAGGGAGAATGCTGAGAATGCTTCCCTATGGAGCTTGTTGGTGATACAGGATACAGAAGTCACTTCTGAAATCTGCCCACACCCATTTCCCTATTTTCTTTACAGAATAGAAATCTTAATAAATCTTGATTAATTGAAAGGCAACAAAAATAGTTGCCTGTAGGCACTGGATAAAACCCTCATCAGCTGGGAGAAGGGAATAGAAAAAAAAAATCTACTTATGGAAGAGGGACAGGAATACGTGCTATATCCACCAGCTTTTGGGAAATGGATGGAAAAACTTGAAAAAGCCACACCCCCAGGAACCAGATTCACAGTGATTGCCTAGAGCAAAAGCTTAGTCATAGCATCAAACAAGGTATCACCTCTGCCTCTCACATACTAACAAGCACTGAGCGCACATGAAGGAAAATAGAACTGGAGCACCATGAGAGAAAAATACCCTCTCTGCTGCCCAGTGCATAGTAAAGATACAAAGCTAAACACGTAGACCTAGAGCCAAAATTAGAGCCGGCATTGAGAAAAAATGCTGTGCTTTATTAACTACACACTAAATGCATTTTGCTGGTGGAATGTGAAGCCCCTGATGCTCTGAGGGCAGCAAAGAAACAGCAAATGTCAAACCAAGCCAAACTCCCAACTAGATTAACACAAACCACTCCACACGGAAAACCTAGTAGACAAAGTTGTACTTACCTTCCAACATTAAAATGCAGAAACCAGAGGTTAAGGTACATGCCAGAAGGCAAGAAACAGCTGGAGGTAAAGCAACAGTCGGAACCTGCCTCCCTGATAAGACACGAACTTTTGCAGACTTTTCCTCCATTAATCTCTTCAGACCCTAGAGGAAGAGGAAGATCCCGGTCTGTCAGTAAAAACAACGTAAAAGTCAAATAAGAATTTCAGTAAAGAGGTAAAAACTGTAAGAAAGAATCAAATGAAAATACTAACAATCTACAACACAGTAACAGAGACGAAAAATGACGTAAACAGGTCCATCAGTGTGCTCAACACAGCCAAGGAAACTGGCAACGAACTGAAAACGTTGAGTGGAAAGCATCCGACTGAAACAAAGTGGAAAAGGAGCGAAAAGAAAACAGCAACAATAGTAACGACGAAACGATAGAACATCAAGGGCTACGGAACAACATTAAAAGGTCTACTCATCAGAATTTCATAAAGAGAGAAGGTGAAAGGGGAAATATTGAAGAATGATCTCCCAAGATTTCTCCAAAGTTAGTGACAGACGTCAAACCATGGATCCTACGAGCTCACAGAGAGCAAACAGCATAAAAAACAAAGAAGCCACAACTAGGCAAATGATATTCAAACTGCTGCAAACTGAGGACAAAAAGAAAACTTGAACACAGACAGAGAGAAAAAGTCACATTGCCTACAGAGAAAAATAAAATTATTTACATCAGACTTACCATTATTAGTAACCACGCAAGCAAGAAGCCAATGGAACAACATGTTCAAAGTCTGGGAGAAATAAACTATCAAACCATAATTCTGTACTCGGTGAAAATAAACTTCAAAAATGAAGAAGAAATAATTCTTTCTCAGGTAAACAGAAACTGAAGTAATTCATGGCCAACTGACATACTTTATAAGAAACATTAAAAAAAACTTCAAACAAAAACTTCAAACAAAAACTTGGAACTACAAGTGTAAGAAATGGCATAAATGGAGATGAAATACAGTTTTTTCTTACTGTAAATTTCCTTGAAAGATAAGTAATGTTTAAAGTAAACAGAAAAAGCGAATTATGTATTTATAGTATATATAATATAAAAGTTAAATATACGAGAACAAAGATAGAAGAAGTAGATGGGAGGAATTGGGAATATAGTGATATAAGATTTCATAATTATATGGTAAATTGCATAATATCATTTGAGGGGTAGAATAGCATTATTTAAAATATATAATGCAATTTTTAAAAAGAAGTATAAGCCAAAAGAAGACAATGTTCTTAAAATGCTCAAATGAGTCCAAGCAAGGAAGAAATAAAAAAAAAAAAAGAAAGAAGAAATGGAACCAATAGAAAACGTATAGAAAGATGATAGCTTTAATTAGCTATATCAATAATCACTTTAAATGTTAAAGATTTCAATATGCTATTTAAAAGACAGATTATTAGATTGGATTTTTTTTTAAACTCATCTATCTATATCTATCTGTTATCTGTCAATCTACACAGTCTACAAGAAACATACCTTAAATATAGAAAGTAAGAGACAAAAATAAACATAATTGGCAGGAGCTATAAATTAGAGAAAAAACTGCAAATAAAGCTTAGAAAGAAGAGGAAGCAGGACAAGTCAGACCTTAGAATAGCACGCGACTACCACTTGCATCACTTCTCTGCTAAAATTATTCAACAGATTGCTAAATTCCATATAAAATGTAGAAAACTAGAAAAGGCATCATTCTCATAATCACTTTTTGCCAAAGAAAAACCTGAAAAATATGAAAATTTGCATTTATTTTCAATCCATCAGAGAGCAAGTTCACCAGGCTATGAGTTAACTTGGAAGCTGAAGAAAAACAGGAATCTTCAAGCAAAAACAGGATGTAATCACTTACTTACCTGAGGAAGACACTGCTAGAGACCAGAAATAATAATTCAGCTAATGATTTTAATGAATTATTTGATATGGTGCATGGGCAAGTGAAAGAATATAGAATCCCTATGTTCTATAAACACAAGAGATATTTATACCCACTTGAAGGCTCTCCTTCATGATTCTAGCTGAATGCTCAACAAAAAGTTAAAATAAAATAAATGGGAGAAGGAAGAGTGCAGAAAAAACATTCCTTATGACACAGGCCTTGGGTCGGGGAATATCAGTAGTTGTGAGAAAAGCACAAATACCTGTCTGCATCCCCTATCCCTCTCAAAGTACAGAGATTGAACTCTACTGGAAGGGATAAAACAAAACAAAATAAAACTCTTGACCTTATCAAACTATAGAAAACCTAGTGTAGGTGGGAGTAGGGAGTGAAAAACAATCTTCTATCATAAACGAAGTAAAGAAATAAGTTCTGGACCCAGAAATAAAGCTGAGCATATGAAAGGATCATTGGGAAGGCACAAACCCCAAGAATCAGGGAGATAGCATATTTCTAATACTAAGGCAATAATTTCCACCACACCACCACCTCAAACTAACACAAATGAAGTAACAAGTAACACTGATCTATTGCTGGCATAATGCAAAAAGGATGTACACCTTTTTTTTTCTGAGTTACAGCATAAAAGAAATACCTAAATCTGAGAGAGAAGCAGACTTAGAGAAAATCACCTGGCAAACCAGAGCCTGCCCCACTGAAGAACATGCTAAAGGAGTTTCCAGTGACAGTGACACTGGAACCATAGCAACAGTGACAGTAACCATAGCAACAACAAATTTCAACCCAGTTCAGCTCATGGGTAGACTTTGTCCCTTACACAAAAGGTCTAGCATAAGGAGAGACATGCCAGTTTTCAGGTATAAAAATGACTTATTTCATTCTCTACTGAACTATACAAGATGTCCAACTTTCAGCAAAAAGGTATGAGGCATAAAACAACCAAGGGAATACAATATCAGGAGATTAAGAAATCAATGCACCAAAATAGATATGACATCAACGTTAGAAATATCAAAAAGGAAACTTAAGTAACTCATATTAATGTGTTAAGAGCCTAAGGAAAAGTATTAAACAATGAAGAACAGATAGGTTACATAAGCCGAGAAATAAAACTCTTAAGAATAAACCAAAGGAAATTCTAGAAGCTGAAGAATGTATTTTACATGTCGGTAGTAGAGTTGGAACAGATCAGGAAAGAATCAGTACAATTGAATATCCAGCAATGGAAATGACACAAATAGAAATACACCAAAAAAAGGAAAAAAGAAAAATACAGACCATTCAAAAGCAGTGGGACAATATATCAAATGGTGTCACATATGTGTAATTGGAATCTAAGTAGGAGAAGACAGTGAAGAAATATTTGAAGAAATCCTCGAACATTTTCCAAAATTATGACTGAACCATAAAGGTAAAATACTCAGAGAATAACAAGCAAATAAAGAGCAAAACAAAACATGCTTAAACAGAAAACATCTACACATATTATTTTCAAACTACTGAAAACTGAATACAGATAAAACCTAGAAAGCAGTCATAGAAAACAAAAACATTACCTACAGATAAACAAGGAAAATAATCACAGCTGACTTATCTTCTGGAACTATGCAAACCAGAAGAAAATGGAGAGATATCTCTAAAGTGTCAGAAGGGTGAAAAATGTTAATTCAGAATTCCGTATCTAGCCAAGATGTCTTTTAAGTCAGAAAGACAAGTAAACATTTCCACAGTAAAAGAAAAGCAAAATACTTCATTGCTCTTAGACCTGTGGCTGTGAGAAATATGCAGGGAAGTTCTTCAATCAACAACAATTACAATACCACAGATAATTTAGATCTGTACAAATTGATGTATAATGCTATACATAAAATAAATGAAGATAAAAATAAAATTTATTTTGTTCTTATTTTAACAACTCTGTAAAACAATCAACAGCCTAAAGCCAAAATAGTAGCAGCGTATTGTGTGATTATAACATCTGTAAAAGTAAGAATGTATGACAAAAATAGTGTAAAGAATGAGATTTCAGAATCGAGAGTACATTATTAAAAAATATGTTACACAGCAAATAAGATGGCATAATATTTTTGAAAGTATACTTTAATTACCTAAATTTTAAACCCTAGGTAAATTTCTAAAACAATTTTAAAAGGATGTATAAATATTGAGCCAATAATGGATATAAAAATGAATCATAAAAATAAGCAACTAAACAAAGGCAAAAGGGGAAAAAGAAAAACAAAGTAAAATAAAAAATTAGAAAAAGATGTTACAAGACATTAATTTAAGATATATTTGTTAAGATATAACAAGGTAGAAGATTTTAATCCAAATTTATCAATAATTACATTAAATAGAAATGGTCTGAACAATTTATTTTAAAAGAGACTGGCAGAATTAATTAAGAAAAGAGCAACTGTCTGCAATAAACACATTTTAAATATAAATACAAAAATAGGTTAAAAACATAAGTATAGAAAGATAGACACCATTAAACAGTAACTAGAAGAAAGCTAGAGAAGCTATATTAATATTTAAGAATATTAACAAAGAAAGAGGAACACTATGTAATCACACAGAGGTTAATTATCAAAGAAATATAAACGTCCTAGATGTCTGTATACCTAAAAAGAAGATTTTAATATGGATTAAGCAAAAACTGATAGATCTAAAAGGAAAAGCAAACAAACCCACAAATATTAGTGAAGATTCTTATATCTCAGAAGTTTATAACATCAAATAGGCAGAAAATCATTAAGAATATAGAGAGAGGAAGATAGATCAGATGTCCTGAACAGCACTGGCAACCAACTTGAACTAATTAATATTTATAGAACATTACACCCTCCAAAAAGCAGAATACACTTTTTTTTCAAGGGCACATGGAAATTTCCCCAACTTACACCATAACATGGCGGTGGGGGTGGGAGGAAGCAAATCTTAACAAATCTGAAGAAATTTAAATTGTATAACATATGTTCATAGATTATAGAATTAAGAAGAAATCAAGGTAACTTCAAATATTTGCAGATTAGATAGCACATTTCTAACCAATGGCTCAAAGAACAAATTACCAGGAAAATTAGAAAATGGTTTGAAATGAATGAAAATGAAAATAAAATATATCAAAATGTGTGCTGTGGGGACTTCTGTTGAAACAATGATTAGAGAAAATTTTATGGCATTTGGTCTTCATGTAATTAAAGTAAAGGTCTCAAATCAATGATTAGGGTACCTTAAGAAACTTTTAAAAATCTAATTAAATTCAAGACAAGCAGAAGAAAGTAAATAATATTATCACAAATTGATGAATTTGAGAACTCTTTCTTTCCTAAAATAGAGATAATCAATAAAACCAAAAGCTGGCTCTTTGAAAGAAGTTAATTACATTAATAAACCTCTAGCTAGACTAAGCAAAAATAGAAAACACAAATTTAATGTATCAGAAATGAAAGAAGCCCATCATGGCAAATTCTCCCAGACTAGCTAAAAAGGATAACAAACTACTACAAACTCTCTGCTCATGAATTTGACATGTTGGATGAACTGCAGAAGTGCTCTGAAATACTAAACTTGCTGAAGAAGACATGGACATCTTGGAGAGTAAAATATTTATTAAAGAAATTAAATTGGCTGGGAGTGGTCATTTACACCTGAAACCCCAGCAATTTGGGAGGCCAACATGGAAGGATCACTTGAGCCCAGGAATTTGAGACTAGCCTGGTCCACATAGCAAGACCCCAGTGCTACAAATAATAAAAAATATTAGCTGGGTGTGGTGGCATGTGCCTGTGGTCCCAGCCACTCCAGAGGCTGAGGTGGGAGGTTTGCTTGGGCCTGGGAGGTAGAGGCTGCAGTGAGCCATGTTTGCACCACTGGACTCCAGCCTTGGTGACAGCAAGACTCTGTCTTTAAAAAGAAAAAAAAAGATAGAAAAGAAAAAAAAAAGAAATTAAATTTCTAGGAAATACATTCAGCAAAGAAAATTTCTGACTGTTGGTTTTACAGTTGAATTCTACCACACATTTAGGAGTAAAAAGTACCAATCCTTTGGAAATATTTCAAAACATATAAAGTAAGGGCCATTTCTCAACTATTTTGTTCATTTGGTATTATGTTACATTAATAAACTTCTAGCTAGACTAACCAAAAATAAAGAAAACACATATTTAAAGTATCAGAAATGAAAGAAGCCTATCATGGCAAATTTGGAAATATTTCAAAACATATAAAGCAAGGGCCATTCCTCAACTATTTTGTTTATTTGGTATCATGTTACCAAAATACTAAATGAGACAATGAAAGTACAAGAAAAAGGAAACTAAAGAATAATATCCCACATGAACATTAATGCAAAAATCCGTGACAACATACTAGCAAACCAATTTCAACAATTCACAAAAAGGATAATACATCACCACCAAGTGTGACTTATGAATGTAAGCCTGGCTCAACAAGTTAAATTTGATCAATATAATTCACCCTATTAACAGGAAAAAAAAATAGATCTATAGATACAGAAAAAGCCTTTAACAATATATGCATCCATTTGTGATAAAAACTCTCAGCATACTGGAAATAAAAAACTTTCTCAACTTCCTAAAGAGCATCTACAAAATAACCTACACTTAATGTCATACACAATGATGAAACATTAAATGCTTTTCTTTGAAAATAATAACATCCAAGGATATCTGTTCTCACCATTTTAAGATAGTTTTGTTTTTTTTTTAACAAGGTCTTTCTCTGTTGCCCAGGCTAAAGTGCAGTAGTGTGATCACAGCTCACTGAAGCCTCAACCTCCCAGGCTCATGGGATCCTCCCACCTCAGCCTCTCATGTAGCTGGGACCACAAGTGTGTGCCACAACACCCAACTAGTATTTTTTTTGTAGAGACAGGATCTCACTTTGTTTTCTCGCCTGGTCTCAATCTCCTGGGCTCAGGTGATACTCCCACCTCAGCCTCCCAAAGTGCTTAGATTATAGATGTGAGCTACCGTGCACAGCCATTTTTTTTTCACTGAAAATCTTCGTCAGTAAAATAAAGCAAGGAAAGACAAGGCATACAGGTTTACAAAAGAAGAACTAAAGCTGTCTCTATACGTAGAACTAACAAGTAAGTTTACCAAGGTCCCAGGAAACAATATCAATGTGCTGATATTCTATATATGATTTCACACATGGTTGATGAGCTGAATCTAGAATTTATATAGAAAAGAAAAGAAACTAGAATTCAGAAAAAAAGAAACTAGCTATTCAGAAAAAAAAATAGTTAGTGTACTCCTGCTAATTAATATTATAAAACTGTGGTGATAAAGATGGTGTTATTGAAGAAAAGATTGAACAGAATAGAGTCCCCAGAAATATACCCACACATCTACTATGAGTTTACCTTTAACAAAGGTAGAAAGACAATTTACTGAAGAAAGAATTGTACTTTCAACAAATCATGCTGGAACAATTGAATATCTATGCCAAAGTAATTAAAAAGAAAGTAACTCTGAGCCATGGTTTACACCCCATTGAAAAATTATTTTAAAATTGTCATAGACCTAAATGTGAAATCTATGAAACTTCTAGAAGGAGGCACAATAGACAATTGATATAACCTCGAATTCTGCAACGTTTTGTTAGGGATTATGTCAAAAATACAATTGAGTAAAAAATTAAATTTCATCAAAATTAAAAACTTCTGATCTTCAAAAGGCACATTTTTTTTTAAATGGGATCTTGCTCTCTCACCCAGGCTGCAGTACAGTGGTGCAGACATAGCTCACTGCAGCCTCAACCTCCTGAGCTCAAGTGATGCTTCCACCTCAGAAAAAGACACTCTTAAAAGGATGAAAATAATAAGACACCTATTTGAAAAAATTTATTTTTAGTTCACACATCTGATAAAAAAATGTTACCAGACTAAATAAAGAACTAAATAAACATATAAACCCAATATGTAATGACAAATTTTTTGAATAGGCACTTCACCAAAGAGAATATATAGATTACAGGTAGCACATGAAAAGATGGACAACATAGTTAATCATCAGGTAAAGCAAATTAAAAACACAATGAAATACCAGTGGAAACCTATTTGATTGTAAAACAAAAAAAAGAGAGAGAGAGAAAGAGAGAGAGGAAAGAAAGAAAAAGAGAAGGAAGGAGGCACAGGAGGAGGGAGGGAAGGATGGAAGGAGGAAAGGAAGGAAGGAGGAAAGGATGGAAGAAAGAAAATGAGGGAGGAAGGGAGGGAAGGAGGGAGGCAAGGAAGGAAGGGAGGGAGAGAGGAAGGAAGGTAGGGAGGGAAGAAGGAAGGGAGGGAGGAAGAGAGGAAGGGAGGGAGAGAGGGAGAGAGGAAGGAAGGAAGGGAGGGAGAGAGGAAGGAAGGGAAGAAAAGAGAGAGGGAGTAAGGAAAGGAGGAAGGACGGAGGGAAGAGAGGGAAGGAAGGAAGGAAGAAGGGAGGGAAAGAGGGAAGAAAAGACGAAAGGAGCAAGGAAAGGAGAAAGGAAGGAGGGAAGGAAGATGGGAGGTGGGAAGGAAGGAGGGAAGGAGACAATGAAGGAAAAAGGAAGGAAGTGACAATACTACTACTCCAGTAATAGCCCCAAAGATGTCACCCAAAACCTGTATTTTGTGTTTCACGGTATGTGATTTTGTGACTCTGTTTTACTACAGAAGTAGAGTATAATCCCAACTCTTAACTTGTGTTTGGTCATATGACTTGATCCAGTCAATGAATTGATAGTGGGCCTAAAGTGGTCAAAGGCTTGAGAAGCAGCTTCTTGATTCCCTCACCCTCCTGGGCCTCTGCAGTCACCAGGAGAAGAGCTTGCTCCAACTAACCTACCGGCCTCCAAAGGGGATAATAGATGCACATAGCAGAGTTTAACCCAAACAAGCCTATCCACCCCAAATAAGACCCATGAGAAAAAGTATCTGTTTTAAACAATTTTGTTTGGGTATATTTTATTGCACAGCATATTTTTTAGTTAATCAGTAAAGGCAGAAGAATAACACTTTCTGGGAAGTAAGATTTAGGGTGGAACACTACATTGTGTTAGAGTTAGAAATACCCACCTTGGAATTCTGGCTCCACTTGCTATTTGGCCATAAGCAAGCTTTTAAAATTATTTTTTTTTAAATGTTTTTTTTATTGCAATTTAGGTTTGGGGGTACATGTGAAGAACATGCGAGATTGTTGCATAGGTACACACATGGCAGTGTGATTTGCTGCCTTCCTCCCCATCACCTATATCTGGCATTTCTCCCCATGCTATCTCTCCCCAACTCCCCACCCCCTGCTGTCCCTCCCCTATTTCCCCCCGACAGACCCCAGTGTGTGATGCTTCCCTCCCTGTGTGCATGTGTTCTCATTGTTCAACACCTGCCTATGAGTGCTTAATTTTCTGTTCTTGTGTCAGTTTGCTGTGAATGATGGTTTCCAGGTTCATCCATGTCCCTACAAAGGACACAAACTCATCGTTTTTTATGGCTGCATAGTATTCCATGGTGTATATGTGCCACATTTTCCCTGTCCAGTCTATCATCGATGGGCATTTGGGTTGCTTTTAAAATTCTTTTATCCTCTGTTTCTTTGTCTGTTAAAATTGGGTACTATCATAGAATTATGTATAATATGCTATATATCTTATGTGTAAGAGCCCACACTGCTCCAGATGAGATCTATGTTTAAGATTTCACCTAAAATAGAGTGGGGTCTTATACATAAGATATATTGCTTTATATTGGCAGGATGTAAAAGAACAAGAGAGTCCGTTGGATTTTATTAATACTATCGATAAAAAAGGAAAAGAAAGAGAACCAGGGGTTTGTTGGCTTAACCTCAAATGGGATTTCTGTCTGACTCCCAGTAGAAGGTCAGAACAAATCTTTGTCAGTGCAGGATAACGTGAAATCATTCATGTATCAGTTATTTTTAAAAAGCAAGATATCAAAGCAAGTATAAATCAAGACTGGCCGCTCCTCCCATGGAGCCGAATGTACTGACTTGGGGTAGCCACTGGTAGCCACCACCGCATAGCACAACACTGATTTATTACTCTCATGCTGCCATTAGGCATGGTGAAAACACTGACAACAATGAGGCATTTCTCAAAATGTGATCTATGGAACAACACTTTCTTTGGATGTTACTAGCTGTATCATGGGGAAAATGGTGTTCTATATTCAAAGTTGTTTTAAAACTTTGGGGTTAAACGAAGTTCCATCTTTACTACATTAACATGTTCTGTGCATCTCCAGAAGAGCAAGATGAAGAAAGACAGTGTATGCAGCGTACAGCATTACCCACACTCGCTGACCACGAACACATACTCACTAAGAGGCATAGTGTGGTACCGTGCCTCAGGTAAATGCTGAGTTTCTGAAAGTACCAGGGTGGGACACTCAGTATGACCTGAGATTAATAGTGGCTGATTTTCTCAATAGCCATAAAACACAAGAGCATTCCTAAAAAGAGATAAGTTTGGCCTGGTGCCATTATTATGGAAAGAAGCAATAGCCTATGCCATTATTATTTAATGAGAAATCAGAATAAATCTGATGAGGATTAAGCAGGTTTTTAAGAATTTTGAGCATAACAATATGTATAATGTATTGGACATCCCTTAGAATCAAAACACATATAAGAAACTTTACTTATATTAGCTCTTCTATTCTTCCTGACAATGCTGAGAAGTAGAAACTGTTGTTTTCATTTTACAGACAAGGAAGCTCAACCAGAGAGTTCATAAAATTTTCCTGAGGCTATACTTAGTAAATGACAAAGGATTGGCAGTAGCAATTTCATTAACAATGTCTTTACTCACTGTGTCCCAAGCCATGTGTTTAAGCTCATTTAAATACAGTTGTGCAGAAACTTCTCATACTTCCCCATTAGCTAATTGTGATGCCTCCAGACAAACACATATATGCCACAAACACACAAAACAATTTGTGCCTAACAAAGCTCAAAAGAGAGCCTTGAAAGGAGCAACTTACTTTCAGGTTACTTAATTACATCTCAGAACAAATCACAGTAACATTTATATAAATATATTATCCAGTACCCAATTGGATAAATTTTACAGTATCTTTCATACAATCAAAATTAGCAGGAATGCAAAGAAGCATGAAAATATAACCCATGATAAATAGAAAAATTAATAGAGATGCAGAAATGACGCAGATGATAGAATTAGTATGCAGGACATCAAAAAAGTTACATAATTATATTTTATACATCCAAGTAGGAAGAGGAATGTTTTGATAAGTAAAATAAGCACCTAAAATATTAAAATAATTCAAATCAAACTTATAGAAATAAAGAACGCAATGTCTTGATGAAAAATGACACTGGATGAAATTAAAACATACTAAACACTTTAGAACAAAACAAAATTATGCTTGAAGATAGAGAAATAGAAACTATACAAAGTGAAGCACTGAGAGCAAAATGATTGAAAAAAGAAAAGAAAGAATCAACTGTGGGACAACCTCAAGCAGTGTAAACTGTACATTTGGAGTTTATGAAAAAAGGGAAAAAAGAAAAACTATTTAAATAAATAATGGTTAAAACTTTTTTTGAACTGATGAAAATCACAAATCCACAGGTCCAAGAAACTCAGTAACTCTAAATCCAAGAACATGAAGAAAACTATACCAAAACACATCATAAAACCAGCGGCAAGGATAAGATCTTAAAAGCAGTGATAATGTTTGGATCTGTGCCCCTACTCAAATCTCATGTCGAATTGTAATCCCCAGTGTCAGAGGTGGGGCCTGGTGGTAGCTGATTGGATCAAGGAGGCAGATTTCTCCCTTGCTGTTCTCATGTGAGCGAGTGAGTTCTCATGAGAGCTGCTTTTTCAAAGCGTGTGGTACCTCCCTTCTCTCTCTCTTTATCCTGCTCCAGCCTTATAAGACGTGCCTCCTTCTGCCATGACTGTAAGTTTCCTGAGGCCTCCCAGCCATGCTTCTTATACAGCCTGTTTAACTGTGATTAATTAAACCTCTTTTTTTAAATAAATTACCCAGTCTTATGTAGTTCATTATAGCAATGCAAGAGCATACTAATACAAGCAGCTAGAGAAAATAGACACATTATGAACAGAACAAGTAAGAGAATGATAGATGGTTTCTCAGTGAAAATACGGCATGCCAGAAGACAGTGGAGCACCATCTTCAAGGTAATAGATTAAAAAGTCAACCTAGAATACAATACCTAGTAAAAATATTTTCTAAATAAAGAGGGTTTTCAGTCAAAAAAACCTGAGAAAACGTATCACTCTCAGACCTGCACTCAAGAAATGTTAAATGAAGACCTTGAGATTGAAAGGAAAATAAACATAGATCTCCAACAAATAATAAAGAGCAATAGAAATGTTAAATGCATACATAAATACAAAAGCTATTTTTCTTATATATTGCTAATAAATCTTATTGAGTGAGAATCAGCTATTTAAAAAAGGAATATACTACTGATACATGCAATATGTTTGAGACTCAAAATTGTGCTGAGTATAAGCCATATCTCCCTCCAAAAAAGCGTAATTGCCCGTTTCCATTTATATGAAATTCTCATGAACATACATACAAAATTGCTGCTGAACATAAAAACAAAATATTAGCACATGGGATCCAACAATGTATAGAATGAATTATTTACCACAATCAAGTGGGATTAGTCCCAGGTAGGCAAGGCTGGTTTAAAATTCAAAAACCAATTAATATAACCAATCACATTCAAAGACTAAAGAAGAACAATTATATGATCAGTTAAAAAAAGCATTTGACCAGATTCAACACGCATTCATGATACGAACTCTCAGCAAACCAGAATAGGGGGAACTTTGTTCCCTTGATAAAGAACATCTATAGAGAAGCTACAGCTAAGACCACATGTAATGGTGAGAAACTAGGTGCTTTCTGCCTAAGACTGGGAACAAAGCAAAAATGTTGCCTCTCACCGTTTCAATTAACACTGTCCTGGAAGTCAGCTAAAGCAGTAAGATATTAGAAGAAAATAAAAGGTAGACAGATTATGAAAGAAGAAATAAAACTGTCTTTGTTTACAGATGACATGATTGTTGATGTAGTAAGTCTCAAAGAACTGACCAAAAAAACCCACTTGGAACTAATAAGCAATTATAACAAGGTTGCAAGAAACAAAGTTAATATTAAAACATCTATTCCCTGCATGTCAGCAATGAACAACTTCATTTGAAATTTAAAATACAATACCTTGTACATTCGCATCAAAAATTTATATACTTAGGCATAAACCTAACGAAATATATACAATGATCTCTTTAAGGAAAACTACAAAATTCTGATGAAATAAATTAAAGATGTATATAAATTAAGAGATAGTTGATACTCACATACAGGGAGACTCAATTTGGTTAAGATGTCAATTCTTCCCAACCTGATATACAGACTCAAAGCAGTCACAATCAAATCCACAGCATGTTATTTTGTGGATATAAAAAAACTAATCTTGAAGCTTATATGGAAAGATAAAAGACAATACAAAATAGAAAACATCTTTATGGAAAGATAGAAGCCAACACAATGCTGAGAAACAAAGCTAGATCACTACCTGACTTCAAAATTTACTATAAAGCTACGGTAGTCAAGACACTGTGATATTGATGTCTCATTTACTTACACACAAACACATATATGTCAAAATTCATCATTTCGTACACTTAAAATATGTGCACTTTATTATGTCAGTTATACTTTAGCAAAACTGGAAGAAAGAATATCACAAAGCATATTACCCAAATATGTGAAATGGAGACAAGCTGCAGGAAAGTCACTGAAATTAAACATATATTGTCCCTCTGGCCTTGAGCAGGAAAAATATTTACATAAAAGAAAAGAAAATATTTTACCCCAAAGGGTCTTTCAGTAAAACAATAATTTTAGACATGATATGTGAAAAAAATGAAGTGAAATGAAATTGGAACCCAAAAGAATGAAGGACAGTAGTCCGGCTGGAGTAGAAATAACACCACTGATAAGCCACATCTCATCTGTGACCCAGCCCCTAGACTGGAGAAAAATACTGGTATCACTGAGATGAGGCAGAAAAGTAGCGAGGCATGGAAATGCCTGTAACGTAAAGGAATTTCTTATGAGCCAAATTGGCCATGAGAATGCCAAAGCTGAAAGATACTCCTGGGACAGGGAAATAAACTATTTTCTAAAAGGATGTTTGCAACACGGTATCTAAAATGAAAGTTATTCAAATACTACATCAATGTTTAATTATTCATGTTTCTTTTTTGTTTAATTAATGGTATCCTTGCCTCCCCAATTTGATTTTTCAGCTACTCTTGATTAAACATTATGTTTACATCTTAGGTCGACTCATATTAGTGTTTGGCACCACTGTTTGCAGGGCTTTGTAAGGCTGAGCTCAGTGGCCTCAGCATCTTCCTTCAGAGAGAGGCTCCTGAAATCACTTCACATGAAATGAGATGAGGAGGCAATGTAGGCCAGTGGAGAGAACACAGTCTTAGGAGATAGAAAGAAAGGAGATAGAATTTTAATTCCAAATTAGTATTTATCAACTATGATATTTGGAATATCAGTCAGGGCTTCAGCAGAAAACAGATTCTACCTCAGATGTCTCAGTCACCTTAATAAAATGTAACTTACGGAATGTGGGCTAAGATATGGAAAACCGGGAATGTTGAGGTGTCCAGAGACTATGAAAATGTGGAAGTCATTATCATCCCTAGGCCTAAAGGACCAAGGAAGGGTCTATCAAGACCTGGAGTCACCAAAAGTGACAGTTGCGGAGGCCATGGGGAGAAGCAGCGACTGCTGGAAATGTGCCCAAGAGTAGGAAGGGAAGTTGAATAATACCGAACACTCCTTCCACCCCCGAACCTCCTGCCAGTATCTCCCACTGCCCAAGCCGACTGGAAACGAGCTGGTGTGGAAGCCCAGGTGTCTCAGCCCATAGCAGCTAGCCACCTGGGGTACAGAGCAAGACAGAGAAGGTCAGAAATAGATTTGGTGGTGGTGAGGGGGTCTAATAGGGTTCTCTAGAGTTTACTAAGTATTAACTTACACAATCACAAGGTCCCACAATAGGCTGTCTGCAAGATTAAGGAGCAAGGAGAACCACTCCAAGTCTCAAAACCGAAGAACTTGGAGTCTGATGTTTGAGGTCAGGAAGCCCCCAGAACAGGAGAAAGATGTAGGCTGGGAGGCCAGTCTTGCCATTTCACGTTTTTCTGCTTGCTTTATATTTTCTGTCAGCTGATTAGACTGTGCCCACCAAATTAAGGCTGAGTCTACCTTCCCTAGCCCACTGACTCAAATGATAATCTCCTTTGCCAACACCTCACAGCCACACCCAGGATCAATACTTTGCATCCTTCAATCCAATCAAGTTGATAGTATTAACCATCAGAGATGGGTCTAAAAAATAACAAACACATCTGTTAGTTATTTGGAGTTAGTGTCTTAAATTATCTGAACTTGGATTCTTTCATGTGTAGAAAATGGATCATAGCACCCGCCTCACAGGCTTTTCTAAAAAGAATAAATGAGCTTTGCAGTATAAAGCATTTAGCGCATTATGGCCCTCGTAGAAATGATTTAGCAAATGTCGTTTCCATTCTTGTACAGCATCAGGTAGACATGGACACAAAGTAGATGTTCAGACTATGCCTGAAAAATATATCGAAACAGAAGCTCCTGGGGTTACAGAATGCATGGTAACCGAGAGGACCCTGCTCCAGGTGTGAGGTCACAGTCGAGGGATACAGCCTAAGCACTGGGGCACAGCAGCCAGTGGGGGTCAGTCCATACCAATAACAATCCACTCCGCAGCTTGAAACTTATAGCAACCGGATTTTACCAACGATTTCCTCATTCCAAAATAGTAGTGTGAAATAAATCTTAAGATCTGATATGCCAGCCTATACGATGATGCTCTCAAAGTCGAGGAGAATATCTATTTTGGTAATTAGCTCATGATGACTGATATGTATTCCAACATAGTATGTTCAAACTGTTTGCAAATAAGTCTAGCAAGGAGCAGATCTAAGTCTCACATTTGGCAAGTGTAACTAAAGCAATGTTTTATTGGCAATTGATGTCTATCTTAATGCAACCGGTATCAGATTTGTGGATGGCTTGCAAGCCACAACAATATACCACTCGGGAGAGGGACAAAACATCTCTCACAGGAGTATACTCATGATATTTTCTGGAAGAAAAAGGAAATTAAGAAAACTGGGAAAAGGAATTCCTACTCTCACTGGGACTCACAGATTTCTTAGGTGAAACTCTACAGTTCCCCTCCAGACATATTTTTCTGTTTGCCCCACTTATACCATGACGTAGAATAGAATAACATCTGTCATATTCAATCTAAATTCCTCAGCCTGACTTAAATCCCTCTAGAATTTGCCTTGCCAATATATTCATTCTTTCATTCATTCATAAATATTTCTTGGATAAATTCTTCTGTCCCCAGAGACACAAAGATCGATGAGACGTGATCATCAATCTTGAGAAGCTGTTAGTCGTATGGGAAAGCAAGCTGTGTAGACTCAGTATGTCCAGCAGTTAGAGGCACATTCAGTGTAGATCTGAACACAAAGCAGTGGTGAATTCTACCTGGAGAAGGGCTGAAATGCTATGTACCAACCTCCTTTCCCAAAGCACACCCATTCATGTAGATACCATGTCTGATCGGCCCCTGCACTAGACACAGGATGAGGCTGGGAGCACAGACAGCAGAGATATTATGTGTGCCTATCATGCTCCTGTGACAATTATCTGTGGTAAAATATATATATGAAAACCAGCTAGCAGAGCCAGAAAATTATAACGACTAAATTTTGAAGGAAGGAGAAGGAAGATGACCAGAGGGAGGAAAAGAAAAGGGAATAAGAAAATGTCTCATGGGTCCCCGCCGCTACACCGTCATCCACAAAGGCCAGAAGAGGGTGTGTTATGAGACACTTTCCTGAAGTGCTTATCTGGTTTATAGTGCCTTTTCTCTGCCCAGCCTTTTTATGTGGAAATAAAATGAATCTCCTCTCAGAATAGTTTACAACATGAAGTGACTGAAACAGCAAGGAAGAAAGAAGTTATTTTCTCTCAGCAAACAAGCAAAGTAGTCTTCATTGTAATGGATTCCTGAGCACTTTGTTCTTTTGAGTTTAATCACTTTATTTTAAAACCTCTATTTAATCACTTTATTTTAAAACCTCTATTTATATTTCTGTCTATGAACTAGGAAATTGGTGTCAATTATACAGACATTTTTTTTAAGCAGGTATAATGTCCCAAGCACCGTTCCAGGAACCAGGTTCCATTCTAAGTGCCAGATTCCCTTGTTAAAAGGCACCGCTGCCCTCAAAAATCTTCCACTCTAAGAGAGATGTTAAATTTAACAATAATAATTAAATTGCAGTACAGTAAATACGACTGGATCGTGCAATAATAATAGTCTATTAACAGGCATAAGGAGTTCAGTGAAGAATGACCATCAGGAGAATTAAAGGAGGATTTCTAAAGGAAAACAAATAAACATCTGTCTGATAGGTTTAAATAGTGAGTGTGGAGTGATGTCACAGAAATAGTGGACTAATGCACTTCAGAAATTGGTTCTCCAACTGAGGCAGTCACTGCAACCTGAAATAATCAACTTTTTTTTACTTTTTGTTTTTGAGACAGCCTTGCTCTGTTGCCCAGGTTGGAGTGCAGTGGGGCAATCTCGGCTCACTGCAACCTCAGCCTCCAGGATTCAAGTGATTCTCCTGCTTCAGCCTCCTGAGTAGCTGGGATTACAGGCATACACCACCACACCATCACGCCCAGCTATATTTTTGTATTTTAGTAGTAACGGGGTTTCACCATGTTGTCCAGGCTGGTCTCTAACTCCTCATCTCATGTGATCCTCCCACCTTTGCCTCTCTAAGTGCTGTGATTAGAGGCTGATCCACTGCACCCAGCCTGAGATAATCAACTTTTTCAGGATTCTGGAATCCAGTCAAAAACATACTGCAACCAAAGGAGTGCTTAATGAAGAAAGAGACTGCTAAAAACAGGTGATAGAACACCATGGCAGTTTTTGCTTACCTGCCTGCTATCCTCCACTCCCTGGATCAGCAGTAACTGCGAGGGTGACAGCTCACATTCCTAGAGTGGCTTGCGTATGTCAGAGAGGCAAGATAGATTTTTTTTTCTTTCAAAATTTGTGGTTTTGCATTTTGACCTGTCTAGTGGTTGCCTGAGGGATTGATGAATAGGCTTCCCTTTGTTTTGCTCCCTTAAGATAAAGTGACTTTCCAGGCAGCCTCTGTAGAAAGCACTTAAAGATGAATAACCAGCTAATGCAAGGGATGGTAGACAGACCCAACAGCTGGAAAGGAGGAAGCTGGAGAGTAATATTCTTATAGGAATTAAGGCCTTTGAAGGGCTAGCGTAGATGCTAGGGAATCTAGGGTACAATGCACATGCCCAGGACCAAACCATGCTCAGGAGAGCTGTGAGAGGAACCTAGGCATACACCTTTAGCTGACTTTGGACTCTGCAAAAGTGAAGGCAGAGGTATAGGTGAATACGCTTAGCATTAAAGATGCATTTTGGCTTAGAGATCTCCAAGGATTCATGGGGGGAAGTCTTTTTGCTCAAGGTGTTTAAGGAAATTTTTGCCAGATCACTGCTTGACTGCTAAGACAATGCAGCAGAGATTTCAACGACCACAGATGACAAAAAAATACACTCTTATTTCAAAAACAGTAGTTTGAAGAACTCACTAAGCAAATTAATAACTACGGTGGCCCCCAACAATCAACAGCAGTAAACTTTGAAGACAGATGTGAATTTGATTTCCACAGTTACCGCAGAATACTATTTAAAATGTTCAGTCTTCAACAAAATATTTCAATGCAAACAGAAAATAGAGAAAAGCATGGTTTATTCGCAGAAATATAGAAAATTTGTAGAAATCCCTTTTGAGTAAGCCTAGGTATGGACTTACTAGACAATGTTTTAAATCAACAGTCTTAAATGTGCACAGAGAGCTAAAGAAAAACAGGGACAAGTACAAGTAAATACAGAAAATCAGGAGGAAATATATAAAGAAATAAAAAGCATCAAAAAAAGGCAATCATATAGAAATATAGAGTTGAAAAGTACAAATGCTGAATAAAAATTCACTAGAGGGGCTCAATAGAAAATTTGAACTGTTAGAAGAAAGAATCAAAAAACAAAAAGATAGGGTAATTGAATTACTCAGTGAATAGCAGAAAAGAATTAAGAAAAATTAACAAAACATAAACAACACGTGTGTGTGTGTATGTATGTATATTTGATGGGTATATATACACACACGTATGTATAATCAGAATCCCAGGAAAATAGAATAAATGGTAGAAAGATCATATGAATAAATTACAACCAAAACTTCCCAAATTTGATTTAAAAAAATGAAAACCTACACACACGCAAAGCTCAATGGTCTCTGCATGGGATAAACTCAAAGGTCCACATATGATAATTAAATTATGGAAAGACAAAAACAAAGAGAATATTCTAAAAGAGGTAAGAGAAATAGTGATTTGTCATATACAGTTTATTCTCAGTAAAATTAAGAACCAATTTCTCATCTGAAACAACAAAGGCTAAAAGGCAGTGTAATTTATTTAAAGTCCTAAAATTTTTTAAAGTCAATAAAAACGTCTATATCTGGCAAAACTATTATTAAGAATTGAAGGAGAAATTAAAGCATTCTTAACTAAAAAAAATGTTAAGGAAGTTTGTCACTAGTATATCTGCCTTACAAGAAATGCTAAAGGTAGTCATTCAGGCTAAAATAAAGAACAGTAGCACAGGACTTGAAGTTGTAAGAGGAGATAAGAAACTACAATAAATGTAAATAAATAAGTAAATAAAAGAGACAGTATAATTGTTTTTGCCATTTGTAACTCCTCTTTTTTGTTCCTATATTATTTAAAAGGCAAATACATAAAACAATAATTATAAGTCTATGTAAATTAACACACAATGTATAAAGCTACATCTTGTGTCAATAGCAATACACTGGGCAGAAGATTTGTGTATGCTACTAAGGTTAAGTTGTTATCAATTCAAGCTAAAATGTTATAATTTAAAATTTTTAAACTGTTAACCTATGGTAATCACTAAGAAAATAATTTAGAAATATAAATGAAAGGAAATCAAATGATACACTGGAAAAAATCAACTGAATATGAAAGACATTATGAGAATTATTATAAATAATATAAAATATATTTAAAAAATAAAACAACAGAAGAAGTATGTCCTTCATTAGTAACCACTTGAAAGGTAAATGGGTTAAACTTGACAATTAAATATCAGAGATTGAGAGAATGGATTTAAAATTATCTACATGCTGTCTATAAGAGACTTACTTTGGATTCAGAGACACAAGTAGCTTGCAGGTAGTAGCCAAACAATATCTATAGTAGCTATTTAATAACAGACTTTATAGATTTTAACTCAAAAATTATTATAAGAAATAAATAACTTCATTATATATTGTCAAAATGGTCTTTATTAAGAAGATATAACAATTATAAGCATATATTCATCAAACATCAAAGTGCCCAAATGCATAAACCAAACATAGCCAGAATTGACAGGAGAAATGGACAGCTGTACAATAATAATGGGAGACTTGAATACACCATTTCAATAATGGATATGACATCTAAACAGAAGACAAAGATACTGAGAATATGAACAAGACTTTAAGCTAACTAGACCTAATGGATAAGAGACAGATGATAGATAAATCATACTTCATCCAACAAGATTACACATTCTTCACATGAGCACATGAAGCATTCTTTAGACTATTCTAGCACAGACCATATGCTAGACAAAAAACAAGATGCAGTAGATTTATTGATTTATTTATTTAGACAGACTCTGTCTCCGTTGCCCAGCCTGGAGTGCAGTGGTATAATATAACCTCCACCTCCCAGGTTCAAGCAATTATTGTGCTTCAGCCTCCCGAGAAGGAGGGATTATATAACTATAACCTCTGTCTCCCAGGTTCAAGCGATTATCATGCCTCAGCCCCCCGAGAAGCTGGAATTATAGGCACACACCACCATGCCCAGCTAATTTTGTATTTTTAGCAGAGATGGGGTTTTGCCATGAAGACCAGGCTGGTCTCAAACTCTTGACCTCAAGTGATCCATTCACCTCAGCCTCTCAAAGTGCTGAGATTATAGGCATGAGCCACCATGCCTGACCAAAATGCAATAAATTTTAAAAAATTGAAACCATATAAAATATCTCTCTAACCACACTGGAAAAAAGCCATAAGTTAATAACAGAAGAAGAAAATTAACAAATATGTAAAAATCAAACAACTCATTTCTAGACAATCAATGGGCCAAGGAAGAAATCAAATGATAAATTGGAAAATACTTTAAGATGAATGAAAACAAAAACACAGCCTTCAGAAACTTACAGGATGCAGTGAAAGACACGTTCAGAGGGAAATTTATAACCATGAAGCCTGCATTAAAAAGAAAGAAAAATCTTAAATCAATAACCTAACCATAATATTAAGAAACTAGAAAAAAAGGAGTAAACTAATCCCAAATCTAGCATAGGGAAGGACATAAGAAAAATTGGAGCAGGGATACATAAAATAGAAAATAGAAAAACACTATAATCAAGAAAAGCAAAAGTTGACTGTTTAAAACACAAATAAAATTGACAAAACATTTAGTTAAACTGATAAAGACAGAAGAGAAAAGAGATGAATAACTATAATCAGAAATGAAAGTGAGGACATTACTATGGAACTTACAGAATACAAAAAAACATTTTAAGAGAATGGCATAAACAATATCACATAAACAAATTATATAACCTAGATGAAATAAACAGATTCTTAGAAACACACAAATATCAAAAGTAACTCAAGAAGAAGTAGAAAATCTGAACACACCTGTAACAAGACATTGAATCTGTACTCAAATACATCCCAACAACAACAAAAATTGTCTAGGACCAGATGACTTCACTGATGAATTCTACCGAAAACCTAGAGTATAATTGATACCAATGCATCTCACATTCTTCCAAATAAAGAAGAGGTGGGAATACTTCCTAACTCATTCTACAAAGCCAGCATTACCCTGATACCAAAGCCAGACTAAGAAAGATACCACAAGACAAGAAAACTACAGACTACTATTTCTTGTCAATTACAGGTGCCAAAACCCTCTACAAAATACCATCAAACTGAACGTGAATACATATTAAGAGCATTATACACAATGACCAAGTAGAATGTATCTCTCTTTAAACAAGGTGGTTTGCCATGTAATAAAGTACATTAATTTTTAAAAAAGTAAAAGAAACATGATCATTAATCATGCAAAAGAAAAGGTATTTGGTGAAATCCAACAACCATTCATGATTTTAAACACACACACACACTCACACACACACACACACACTCAGAAAACCAAGAATAAAAAAGAATTTTCTCAATATGCCAAAAGCATTTATGAAAAACCCTCAGCTAATACCATACTCAGTTGTGATGAATTAAGTGAAAACTTCTTCACTAACATCAAGAAAAGGAGGCCTGCTTTTATCACTGCTATTCAACACTGCATTGGAAATTGTAATCAGAGCAATTAGACAAAAATAAGAAATAAAAAGTGTCAAAATTGGAAGTGTAGAAAGTAAATCATTTCTCCCATGCATAGATGATCTCAAAAAAACAAAAAAAAAAATAGAGTAAATAAATAAATTCAGCAAAATTGTAAAGTACAAAGTGACACACAAAAATCTATTGTGTTCTATACCTTGAAAAAGTAATTAAGAAAACAGTTACCTTAATAATAGTATCTGAAAGAATGAGTTATCTAGTAATAAATTTTACCAAGGAAGTGAAAGACATAAACACTTAAAAGTAGAAAATCTCAATGTATTTTTTTCAATGGGCCAAGGAAGAAATCAAATGAAATAAAATATTGTCAAAATAAATGAAGTACATCCCATGTTCATGGTTTAGAACACTTAATATTGTTTAGATGAAAATACTACCCAAAGCAATCTACACATTCAAGGCAATTGCTGTCAAAGTCCCAACAGCCTTCTGTGTGGAAATGAAAATGTGCATCCTCCAATTTATGTGGAATACAAGAGTGTCTGAATAGCCAAAACAGTCCTGACAAGGAACAAAGCTGTAAGGTTCACAGTTACCAATTTTGAAACTCACTACAAGCTACAGCAATCAAAACAGTGTGGCACTGGCAAAGGATAGACATTTACCCCAGTGAAATAGAACTGAGAATCCATAAATAAATCTATAGTCAAGTAATTTTTGACAAGTGTGCTAAGATCAAAGTATAGTCTCTTCAACAAGGGGTACTGGAATAACTAGATATCCAGATGCAAAACAATTAATCTGAATTCATACCTTATACCACATACAAAAATTAACTCAAAGTGGGTCAAATCCCTAAATATAAGAGCTAAAACTATAAAACTATTGGAAGAAAACATGGAGTAAATCTTCATTTCCTTTAATGTTTTAGTGGATTCTTAGACATAATAACAAAAGAGTAAGCAACAAAATAAAAAAATATATAAAATGGATTTCATCAAAATGTAAAATATTTGCATCAACACTCTAATAAGCAATTGAAAATGTCACCTAGGGAATGGGAGAAAACATTTGACAAACATAAAACTAATAAATGTCTGGATCCAAAACGTGTAAAGAACTCTTACAAGTCAACAGTTTAAAAAATTCAACTTTTTTTTTTTTTTTGAGATGGAATCTCGCTTTGTCACCCAGACTGGAGTGCAGTGGCATGATCTAGACTCTCTGCAACCTCCAGCTTCTCTGTTCAAGCGATTCTCCTGCCTCAGTCTCCCAACTAGCTGAAACTACAGTTATGTGCCACCACGTCCAACTAATTTTTGTATTTTTAGTAGAGACAGGGTTTCACCATGTTGGCCAGGATTGTCTGAATCTGTTGACCTCATGATCTGCCCACGTCGGCCTTCCAGAGTGCTGGGATTACAGGCCTGAGGCACTGTACCTGGCCAGCAATTCAGCTTTTTAAATGGGCAAAGGACTTGAACAACCATTACCCCAAGGAAGATATACAAATGGCTAACAAGCAAATGAACAGGTATCCAACATCACTAATCACTTGGGAAATGCAAATCAATACCACTTAATACACCCTAGGATGCCTATAATCAAAAAGATGGAAAACAATAATTGTCAACCAAGATAAGGAGAAACGGGAACCTTCCTACCTTGCTGATGCAAAGATAGAATGGTGCTGGTTACTAAGGTTTAAACATAGAGTCACCATAGGATTCAAAAGTTCCACTCCTAGGTATGTACCAAAAAGAACTGAAAACAGGTTTTCAAACACATACTTGTACATGAACGTTTATAGCAGCACTACGATAGCGAAAATGTGGAAACGACCTGAATATCGATAGATAAACAAACACCGTTGTATGTACATACACTGGAATATTACCGAGCAATAAAAAACGATGCAGGGCTGACACGTGCTACACCGTTGAGAAACCTTAAGGACATTATACTAAAAAAACAAACAAACAAAACAAAAAACGGGGGAAGCCAAAAGCAAACATTACGTATCATATGATTCCATTTACATAAAATACCCAGAATATGTAGAGCCACAGAAGCAGAAAGCAGGCTGAAGGTTTTAAGCTCCTGGGGAAGGATGAAATGGGAAGTAACCGCTTAGTGTTCGTGGAATTTTATTTTGGAGTGATGAAATGTTTGGGAACTAGATAGAGGTTGTGATTGTGCAGCACTGTAAGTGTACTGAATTACTTACTTTAAGATGGTTAATTTTGTTACATAAATTTTGCCTCAATTAAAAAATATATTTTTAAGTAAATGAGACTACCTCAGAGGGAAAAAGGTGGAAAGGGAATTCCAGGCAGTGGAACCAACACAAATAATGATATGCAGTTTTAAAACAGGAGGCTGAGAGCAGAAATCTACAAAGAATTCAGTTTAAAACCTAAGATTTTCAGGCCAGAATTGGAAAGTCAAGAGACTGGAGAGGCAGGAGGAATAATGGAAGGCCTGTGTGCTGTGCCAAGAGACTAGGAATTGATACAGCAGAAGACAGAAAACCATTAGATGGCTCTACACAAGAGAGGGGCGTGTCCAGATTTGGGCTGTGCGTGGAGGATCATGTTAGCCATGGAATGGAATGGAGGGTGAGTGGGACAGGCTGCACCTGTAAGTAGAGAACAATAGTTAGGAGCCCTTGTGGAAGGAGTCTAGCCAAGAGTTAATGGGATATATGGACTAGGGCAATGTTAATAGAACTAGAAATAAGGAGAATATTTAAGAAATACTTGGGGGATAAAATGGGCAAGACTAGATGGCTGTTTGAAGCAAGAAGTAGAAGGAGTAAACTACTCAGTGCTAATGTCCAGGTTTCTAGCCTGGGAGCCCGGGTGGATGCAGCCACCACCATCTGAGATGGGGAGGAAATTTCATTCCAAACACACTCTGTCAGAATCCCTGAAGGGCTGGAACCTTAAGTGGGCTCTCCGGGGATAAACACTTTCATGTATCAAGAAGAGATGCATGTATCATCTCAAGCAGCTGGTACAATTAGCCAGGTCACTACTGCTCGTCACAAGCCTGCAACTCCACCTCAACCCCAATTACCCGATGCCCTTCTCCTGAGAGGAGGCCTTATTCTTGGGTTTACCAACAAAAAGACCTGTCTGCTTCACCCATCATTCAAATGCTTATAGTTGACTGCCAATATAAATAGGCTTATAACCTTTCTGTTGGATGAAATGACATCTGCTTTTCACTATGCTTAACATCTGGCTAATCCAACAAAGTCTATAATTATATTTAATGGATGAGAAGTATCTGATGGATTGCAGCCAAGTATCTGAATAAGACAATAAAGCGTAAGTACATTGAGTAGGGATTTGCCTGACAGGATTCCCAGGCGAGGGTGAAAGGTGCTCTTCTTTCCAGGTGTACTCTTTGGTGTTCATACCATACTCGGTTTAAAAAAATCAAAGTGTTAAGCCTCCACACTGAAATGCACACCATGTTAGGTCCTGAGTTGCACAGTTCTCTACCTTCTAAGAGCTGTTAATCCAGAGGGGAAGGCAAAGAAGTCAACAGCTCTAGCAGCTGGCAAAAGATAAGATAGGGCCATAAACCAGGGACTGTAAGAGCACCCAAAAGGGCCACTCAAATGACACCGAGAAGGTTGGGTATCAAATAAGTTTTGAAGGAAGAACAAGATTTCAAATAATAACCAGGGTTGAATAAAACAAAGGAATGGGAAGGAAATCTTCAGGCAGAGGCAACAGCATGTATAAAATCATAGAGAATTAAACAGCATGATATTTCTGTGACAGTGTGTAGTTCCATAGGGCAGGAGCCAAGTGCACTTCCAGAGTCAGAGAAGAAGCCAGAAGATCAGCCAGATTGGGCCACTGAAGGGCTTAAGGCCTGAGGAAAGACTTCAGAATCATATCCTGAAAGCCCAGTAACCACTGAAGGGTGCTCTGCAGAAGTGCCATGTGATAAAATTTGCTTTTCAACAAGCCTGGGCAGCACTGTGAGGAGAGAGTAGAGGAGGCTGCTGGGGAAAGGCAGACCAGAAGACTCCCGAGCAACCCAAGAGAGAAGTGGCAAGATGCGAAGAAGCCAGAGAGCTGTGAGAGGCATCTAGAGAACTGAGGAAGCTGTGGACCCTGGGAAAGACACTTAACTATTTTGAGCCTCAGTTTCCTTTTCAGCAAAACAGAAACAATAAAGTCCAACTCATAGGTTTTTGTTTGTTTGTTTGTCTTTTTGACACAGAGTTTCACTCTTGTTGCCCAGGCTAGAGTGCAAATGGCACAATCTCGGCTCACTGCAACATCCACCTCCTGGGTTCAAGCGATTCTCCTGTCTTAGCCTCTCAGGTAGCTGGTCTTACAGGTGCCTGCCATCACGCCCAGCTAGTTTTTGTACTTTTAGTAGAGATGGCTTTTTACCATGTTGGTCAGGCTGGTTTTGAACTCCTGACCTCAGGTGATCCACCTGCCTCAGCTTCCCAAAGTGCTGGGATTACAGGCATGAGCCACCACACCTGGCCACTCAGAGGTATTTTTATGTTAAGCCCACCGAATGGCAGTCATGTTTATTTTTGGTGTATTCCATGAAAGCAAAAGTGTCTTAAACCAGAAGAGCAGGGCCTTAAGAACTTATGCATGCATGAAATACACACACACACACAAACACACACACACATACACATATACATACACACAACAACAAGAACAATAGGAAACAAAATGATTCAGAATCAGGTATCATAGTCAATTCATGTTCAGATCCTGGAGTAAACCCACAAATGGAGATCTGAAGGCAATAAAATATATAGTGGTAAAGAGACTCCTGGAAGCTCACAGACTTAGGGTTGCACTCTGGCTCCATCATGTAAAGGATGTGCTACCCTCTCAGGTCAGCTCTGAGCTTCCATTGCCTATTTTTAAATGAGAACATTCTCCTCGTTATTTAAAATGTGGGGGAAGCTCTTACCATGGCCCTTGCTGCCTAATAAAGCTCAACAACCAAACTGAGGTCCATAGAAGTGAAAATTCACCCCCGAGAACAAGTCAGGAGCAGAGGGAGATCTTCCTGAACCATGGCGAACGTTCTAAAACTAAAGGTGAAATGTTTAATCGAATCAAGTTCTTATTATCTGAAAAATTACAAAACAAAGCAACATCAGCAAATCAGATGACTTAGATAAAATGGAAACTTTCTAGAAGGCATAACCTGTTGAAATTGACTAGAAGAAACAGAAAGTCTGAATAGATTTAGTTATACAACAGATAAAATTAGATTTGGCCAGGCACAGTGGCTCACACCTGTAATCCCTAGTCAGGTGTCCTAGTCAGGAGGATCACTTGAGCCCAAGATTTCCAGACCAGCCTAAACAATACAGTGTGATCCTGTCTCTATAAAAAAAAAATTAAAAATTAACCAGACATGATGGTGCATGCCTGTAATCCCAGCAACTCAAGAGGCTGAGGCAGGAGAATCACTTGAGCCCAGGAGGAAAAGCCTGCAAGAAGCCACAATTCTACCACTGCAGTTCAGCCTGGGTGACAGTGTGAGACCCTGTCTCAAAAAACATATATATAAATTTTTAATTCCAACAAAAAAAATTATAAGCCCAGAATAATTGACTAATGAATTCTAACAAATATTTAAACATTAATTCTAATAAATATTTCCAAAAAATAGATGAGAAAGAAACACTGTTTAACTCATTCTTGGAGGCTAGCATTACCCTGACATGAAACCAGAAAGACATCTCTTATGAATAGAAGCATAAAAGTCCTCAATGAAATACCAGACAACAAAATCCAGCAACAAATAAAAAAGATTATATACCACAACCGATTGGAATTCATCCTAGCAATGCAAGATTGTTTTAATCAATTAATGCAACACTCCATATCAATAGAATAAAAGGCAAATACCATGTAATCATCTCAGTAGATGCAGAAAAAAGTGGTTAACAAATGCCAACACCCTTTTGTGATAAACACACTCAATGAGCTAGGAATAGAAGGGAACTTCATCAAACTGATGTAGAGACATATGAAAAATCCACAGGTAATATCCCACTTAATGGTGAAGGACTGGATATTTTCACCCAAAGAACAGAAACAAGGCAAGGATGTTTGCTTTTCCCACCTTTTTTTTTCAGTATTTTGATGGAAGTTCTAGTCAGGGCAATTAGGCAAGAATATATATATATATATATATATATATTTAAGGCTCTCATATTGGAAAGGAGGAAGCAAAACTATATCTGTGTAAATGGCATGAACCTAACTGAAAAGCTAAACTATAAAATAAGATCTTCACAAACCTGGCTTAGGGAAGACCTTTTCTGATTATGGCACTATAAGCTCATGACAAAGATAAAGTAGATAAAAATATGACTTCATAAAAATTAAAAATCTTGTACTTTATAGGATATCATCAAGAAACCTAAAAAACAATGCACAGAATGGAGGAAATATTTGCAAATACTATGTGTACTTGGGAACTTGTTTCTAGTATATATAAAGAACTCTTACACCTTAACGATAAAAAAGATAACAAACACTCCAATTTTTAAATGGGCAAATGATCTGAAGAGATATCCTCCAAAGATTATACACGAATATTCAATAAGTATGTGAAAAGGTGCTCAACGTCATTAGACATCCAGGAAACACAAATAAAAAGGCCACAATGAGATCCGCTTTGCACCCACTAGAATGGCTATGCACACAGACAAACACACAAACACATATATATACACACACACACACACCTGATGACGTGTTTGTAAAAAAGAGAGAAACTGGAAACGTGAAATCATGCAGCAGGTTTGGAAAACACTTGGCAGTTCCTTAGAAAGTTAAACATACAGTTACTACATGACTCCTCAATTCCACACCTAAGTATATTCCCAAGAATAATAACAACATGTCTCCACATAAACACTTTAGAAGAAATTTTCATAGGAGCATTACTCATAATAGCCAAAAAGTAGATGCACTGGTGAATGGATAATGGTGGATGGTCGTATGTGCAGTAATAGAATATTGGCTGAGCAACAAACAGCACGGTAAGTTCTCACTTAACATCCTTGATAGGTTCTTGGAAACTGCAATTTTAAGTGAAATGATGCATACTAAACCAGTTTTACCATCCTCTCATTGATATAAGACAGGGTTAAGTTCCCATGGCATATTTCTGGTCACAATAATATCACCAAACTTCTAAATAAGGACCCAAAACAGGCCAGGTGCAGTGGCTCATGTCTGTAATCCCAGCACTTTGGGAGGCCAAGGTGGGTGGATCATTTGAAGCCAGGAGTTTGAGAGCAGCCTGGCCAACATAGCGAAACCCCTATCTCTACTAAAAATACAAAAAATTAGCCAGGTGTGGTGGAAGGCCTCTGTAATCCCAGATGCTCTGGAGGCTGAGGCAGGAGGGTCGCTTGAACCTAGGAGGCGGAGGTTGTAGTGAGCCAAGATCATGCCAGTGCACTCCAGCCTGGGTGACAGAGTGAGACTCCATCAGAAAGAGAGAGAGAGAGAGAGAGAGAGGAAGAAAGAAAAGAAGGAAGGAAGGAAGGAAGGAGAAAAAAAGAAAGAAGGATAGAAGGAAAGAAGGAAAAGAGAGAGGGAGGGAGGGAAAGAGAGAGAGAAAGAGAAAGAGAATGAAAGAAAGAGAATGAGGGAGAGAGAAAGAAGAGCAAGAAAGAGATAAATAAGGAAGAAGAGAAAGAAAGAAGAAAGAAAGAGAGAAAGAAGAGAAAGAAAGAAGAAAGAGAAAGGAAGGAAGGGACTGAGGGAAGGAGGGAGGGAAGGAGGGCTGGAGGGATTATAAAGACCCAAAACAATTCTAATATTAAACACTGAAGTAACAGTGAGCTATATGTACATGTAAGAAAGATTAATAAAAAACCAAATAAGATAATTATTTACCAAATTACTCAATTTAGGGTTGAGGGTGACTGCACTAGGTCTCAACAGCTCAAGGCACAAGGCAGGAACCAGGCCCAGACAGGATGCTTTTCCATTGCAGGGCACACACACTCAGGTCACGCTTACTCAGATTGGGACAATTTAGACACCCATTAACCTAACATGTGCACTCCTTTGAGATGTGGGAGAAAACTTGGGATACCCAAAGAAAACTCATGCATACATGGGGAGAATATGCAATTCCACTCAGCCAGTGGCCCCAGCCAGGAATGCTTTCTTTTCTTTTTACTCATCAGCATCCTAATGACGTTACGTTGGGAGAAACAATGTTATTTCAGAACTTTCTGTAATGACACCTGCTTCTACATGGATAAACCTTGAAAATATGATGCTAAGTGAAAGAAATGAGATACAAAAGAGCACAGATTGTACAATTCCAGTTATATGAAAGGTCTAGAGCATGCAAATTTGTAGAAACGGGTATTAGCAATTGCTTACACGAGGTAGAGAATAGTTTGAGGGGAAATGAGGAGTAATTGAACAATAGTTACAGGTATATTTGGGGAATAATGAAAATATTCTGAATTCGACTATGGTGATGGTTGTACAACTCTGTGAATACATAAAAAAACCTTGATTCGATTTTATGGTATGTGACTTATATCCCAATAACACTATTATATTGAAACAATAACAGAAAAATTCAAAATTCAAAAATTCAAAATTAATTTAAATGACTTTTATATTTTAAAATTTTATTTGACCTTAATTTTGACTGAAAGTATTCCATCCTCATCAAACTTTACATCTGAAGAATTACAAATTTTGGTATTGTGAACATTAGAAATGCAGAGAAAATAAATCATATTTTAAGTTAAAATTACATATGATTTTGTTAAAATTCTCACTTGTGGCCCCTCCCTTAAAGAGGGTCTGCACTATGCAGCCAGCAGAGCTACAGAGTCAGGATGCTGAGCAGATGCCAGCTACAATGTGGGCAGCGCCTCTGGGAGCCCATGAGGGGCTCCAGATGTGAGCGGTGGATGTGGAATCCCAGAAGCCAGGAGCCCCTGCTCTGGACACGAGGCACTGAACAAGCCTGTGAACTTTTCTGGGTCTCCCATTCCTTTTTATGGTGATGATTACAAACGCTAAACCATGGTCTGGCAACTTCAGAGGACCACTGTGAAAGATAAAACCAAAGTGTGTGAAAGTGATTTAAACACTTTTAAACTGCTTTACAAATATATATCCAGCTACGGGAAGTGGTGCCAAAGTCCTCATTTTACAGATGAAGCACAGAGGGCCAGGGAGGAGTTACTGGACCATATGGTGGCAGAGGCGGGTCTAAAATCTGATTTGCAGATTTGCAATCTGGGTCTGATTTGCAATCCTCTCCCTCCAGACAAGACTGCAGGTCATCCACAGGCGGTTCTCAGGACATAGCCTTCATCCGGCAAAGTATAGGAATTGATTTCCTTTGCGATACATGCATGTGGTTTTATAAGTCAATTAGTTTCCAAAATATACAAGTTACCACATCTGCTACTTTAGAATATTGATGATTTCTGGATCAGAAATTCTTGTTGTCTGATGTTGGTTGACTGAAAAAGACTAAAGAAATATCTTAGGTAGCCCCTACATTACCAGTGGGTACATTTTGGACACTTTTCCTACTCTTGTATGTTGCCCTCAGGAGGAAAACAAACGTTCAGAAATCAGTATCAAATAAGATAATTGTTGTACAAAGTGCTTTATGGCTGTCAAATTTGCAAGGATAAAAATGTTATTTCAAAGGTCAAATTTGTTATCTGTGGGAAAATGTATATACTTCTGCATGAATTCTTTTTTTTTTTTTTTTTTTTTGAGACGGAGTTTTGCTCTTGTTACCCAGGCTGGAGTGCAATGGCGCGATCTCGGCTCACCGCAACCTCCGCCTCCCAGGTTCAAGCAATTCTCCTGCCTCAGCCTCCTGAGTAGCTGGGATTACAGGCACGCGCCACCATGCCCAGCTAATTTTTTGTATTTTTAGTAGAGACGGGGTTTCACCATGTTGACCAGGATGGTCTCGATCTCTTGACCTCGTGATCCACCCGCCTCGGCCTCCCAAAGTGCTGGGATTACAGGCGTGAGCCACTGCGCCCGTCCCCTGCATGAATTCTTTAAAATAATTTACCAGGAGGCTGAGGCAGGAGAATTGCCTGAACCCAGGAGGCGGAGGTTGCGGTGAGCCGAGATCGCGCTATTATGCACTCCAGCCTGGGTAACAAGAGCGAAACTCCGTCTCAAAATAATAATAATAATAATAATAATTATTATTATTATTATTATTTACCATCAGGAAAAGGCTTCCAGGAACAGATGTCCTTGGCTGTGAGCACTTGTGGAATTTTTTGTGTGAGCATTTAGGCTAAGAGTCAGATATTTGCTTAAAAAGAATTGCTGGATTCTAATGGGTCTGATCAGTCCAAGCCAGATCTGCATAAGAAAGCAGGTCAACATTTCCATCTCACTTCTTTGTAAAGGAAAATGGAACTCATCACACAAGTTCACTGTTTAACATTCAGTCCAACCTGACCCCTGACACACACGCTCCTGGAATCCTCCGCGCCCTCTCCTCTGGCTCTACCTTCTGCCAAAGCTTCTTCACAGGCTGCTTCGTCATGAGTCAAGGACGACGCCCGATGCCAATGCCTAATTACACCCCCACTTCTCAGTTGCACACTTCTTTCTTGTCCTCCCACTCCATCCCAGCCGCACAAGTGACGTAAGAACCAACACTGAACTTTTGTTAATACGGCAAGTCTTCTGCTCCCTGTTTTTGTCTTGTTCTCTCTCCCTCTTGACTGTGGCTTCATGAGAACAGAGATCATGTTTGATGTGACTGGCTTTCACTTCACATACTTTTTATTTTTTGACAGGGCCTGCCATTGAACAGAGGCTCCAGAGATATTTGACAGGTGATCAAATACAGTGAAGGACTGAACGTAAAGGGCTCATACTTGGAACAATGACACCCAGACCCTTGCCTTTGGGAATCAATTCTTGCCAGAAGAATAGAGCACATGGCAGGCCCACGCGGCAGGGAGCACGTCACTCTTTTTTTTTTTTTAAATTGCATTTTAGGTTTTGGGGTACATGTGAAAAACATGCAAGGTTGTTGCATAGGTTCATACGTGGCAGTGTGATTTGCTGCCTTCCTCCCCTTCACCTATATCTGGCATTTCTCCCCATGCTATCTCTCCCCAACTCACCAACCCCGCTGTCCCCCCAACTCCCCAACAACAGACCCCAGTGTATAGCGCTCCCCTCCCTGTGTCCATGTGTTCCCATTGTTCAATACCCGTCTATGAGTGAGAACATGCGATGTTTGATTTTGTGTTCTTATGTCAGTTTGCTGAGAATGATGGTTTCCAGGTTTATCCATGTCCCTACAAAGGACGCGAACTCATCGTTTTTTATGGCTGCATAATATTCCATGGTGTATATGCTGCAAGCTCCTCAAAGCCAGAGGCCACATCTTAACCCTCTCAGGGCTGGGTCCTTGAGAGGCACTGGGGAAGGGCTAGTACATGACTGCCCCATAGAAATTCCAGCACAGAGAAGGGTCACGCTGGCATGTGCCAGGAGGGAGAGCATGCTTGAGTTGACCTGAGTCATTTTTTAAGGCTGAGGGTTTAATGATTTTTCTGGATGCTTATTACTGCTGATTCACAAATCACACACAGTCTCCCATGTGATGTGTGGAAACAAGAGAACCTCCCTCCCCCAGGCCCCTGAGAAGCTACAGGCAGTGGAGGCATCTAAACCGTGTCAGACGTGAACCTGGTGTGGTCCCGGAACTCTGCGAGTGCACGAGGATCTACCTGTCTGGGTCCTCAGTTTGTCTTTCTAGTCACTACTCTTTCTCCTCTTCTATCGTCTTTCCTTTGTGCACACCGGAGCCTCCTGTCTAATCTTCTCTCACGCTCTCCTGCCCTCCAGTCTCAGCTGTCCTTGGTGGCCCTCCCTCTCTACCCAGCCCTCCTGTGCTTCCTCCTCACCTTGAACTCGTGCAAAGGACATTCCTCAAGGATGTGGGTGCAGGTGCGGGGAATAGAAACCACATTCTTCCATGCCTCCGTGACCTGCCTGGCCACCCTCTTTCTATGCCTTTGCCCCAATGCAGTCTTTGGATTCAACTTGTAGAATAACCCAAATTGTGGTTATGGTTTCAAAACAGGCATGCTGCTGCTTTTGAGCGTGGTGTGAGGGTGGGTCTCCACTCTAATACATGAGTCCAACGCGTATACACCGAGATACTTGAAAAAACCCACTCTGGACTGCGCTAATTCTGCTGTTTATGATCTACCCTAGGGCAATTTGATCAAACAGAAAGCATCTTTTATTCAAAAGTGTTCATTACAGTTTTATTTGTTGTAAAGAAAAATAGTGTAAGCAATGTATGCACCTAAGGATAGTAGCCCATTTTATTTATAAAACATAATAACACAAAAATATGTACATTATGTTATGTTAAAAGACAAGATCCAAAATTATCTATTTATTGCATTCAAAAGTGTGTTAAAATGCATAGAAAAAAAGAAAACTATAACAGATCTCCCCTCATACTCAGCACAGGTCTAACGTATCTGTCTGATAAGCTGCCCCCGTCAGAAGCAGGGCCTGGCTTTCAGGGTTGCTGAGAGGGAGTGAGTGTGTGTGGAAAGGGCCTGCTCCATGCGGCCGACACGGGGCAGCCTCTCCTCACTGCTTCCTCGGCTGGTTTGGAAAGCAGGCTTATTATCTGCTGTCTGTGCACACAGCAGGTGTACACGTGGCCACACTGAGCTTCTCATTCAGAACCAGTTTCCCAAAGCAGAATTTGCTCTGATTTGGATTTAGCATCCCGGAGCAGCATCCTCCCTTGCGGCGAATCCATCCACTCCTCAGACATTCATCAAGAGCCAGTCCTTCCCTCGCAGAGCTCTCGACTGAGGGCGACACGGGCACGAACTCCTTCCACTCTTGTGGGATCCTCTGGAATTCCAAAAACTAATAACACCTTCAGTCATGAGTGTACCTCTTGGCAGCTGGACACACACAGAGGCCCATGTTTGGCTTTTGTCCTTTGACATTACATCTTGACACTTTCCACTTCCGTATAGAGGGTATGCATCACAACTGCACAGGATCCCAATACTTGGGTGTACCATTATTTTGCCAGTCTTTAATCAGTGAGTATTTAGGTTCTTCCCAGTTCTTTCTCATTACAAACAAAGCTGTAATGACTGTCCCTGTATACAACAGGCATATTTTTAATTCTTTCTTGTTTTTGTTTTTTCAGATGGAGTCTCGCTCTGTCACCCAGACTGGAGTGCAGGGGCAGGATCTTGGCTGACTGCAACCTCCGCCTCTCTGGTACAAGAGATTCTCCTGCCTCAGCCTCCCTAGTAGCTGGGACTACAGGTGTGTGCCACCACACTTGGATAATTTTGTATTTTTAGTAGAGACAGGATTTTACCATGTTGGCCAGGCTAATCTCAAACGCCTGACCTCGTGATCTGCCTGCCTCAGCCTCCCATAGTGCTGGGATTACAGGCCTGAGCCACCATGCCCAGCCGCAAATTTTTAATTCTAACACATCATGTCAGACTGTTTTCCAGAAATAGTGAACTTACATTTCCCCCAGGAAGATCTAACAATGCCAATTTCCACAGTATCTCCAGCACTAAGTGATGATCTTTGGCAGAAGAACAAGCAAAAGAAATGGTTTTATTTACATTTCTCTATTAGTGAGGTTGAGTATATTTTCATACTGTTTTCAGGCTTTGGTGTTTTCTCTGCGATTCCTATAAATCATATATTCAGCATATGTTCCCACAAGCTGTACTGAGTGGTTTATCATTCTTTCAATATGTAGGAGCTTTGGGTATGCTACGCCAACTCGTCTAATAGTACTCAATGGGTATGTGTCACACGTGGGTCGTAAGGACGCCGAAGGGAAGTGAATACTCCTCAGGCAGCCGGGCAGCCTGAGGCACCATCCCCCAGGCCTTGTTGCTCAGGCTGCGTGCAGTCCCATCAATCTACCCCATTCATTCACACGACGCTAAGCTCATACTCTTTACTTTTAGACGTGTTGTGGCGTGAAGCGAGTTGGCAAGTGTTATTTCACACACAGATCTTTATTTGGCGTATGGATTGCAATTTGTGTGTGCTCCGTCTTCTAGCATTTGCCTTTGTTTGTGGTATCACTTAACATAGACTTTTTGTCATTACATAAAATGCCATTTGATATTCCCATCCCATTGTTCAATTAGTATTGTCTTCACAAGGGCAAGAATTTTTATTTGTTTTGCTCACTGTATATCTTTAGTGCCTAGAATAGTGTCTGGCATGCAACAGATGCCCAATAAACATTAGTTAGTCTGGTGAATTAACTGCAATGCAATGTGTTAGTGCAGTATAGTAGAGCTGCATATACCATGTGTGTGTATTTTTTTTCCTCAAAGAAGTAAGGCTTAACTTAATCGGGGGTGGAGGAGAGGCTGTTATGAATCTTTCCCAGTATTTTTTTTTTCTTAATGCATCTTTTCCTGTCTCTTTGCATTTCACTCGGCAGCCTGTTCAGTGCCTCCCTTTTCTGAGCCAGAGGATCAGGGATGGGAGAGGATATGGGATGAGGCCAAGGATACGCTGGGGTTCAGTGGAGTTCACTCCAAGAACAAGCTTCCCAGAGACGGTCCAACCAGGTCCTCTCACAGCACTGAAGGAGACGCTGTTTGCAAATGCCAGGCTCTCTGGACTTGGCTGCCCTGGTTGCCACAGAACTACACAAATCAGCCAGGCCCTGCTTTCCTCTGATACTTCAGATCCTCGACTACTACAGAGAAACAGAGAAAGCACAGGCAAGCAAGACACACAGAAGAGCTGGCTGTGCGTCGTGGTGCAGAGCACTAAGAGAGGTGAGTGAAAAGGAGGCAGGCGTGAGCTCAGGTCCTGCCTCTGCCCATTACTGAGGCATGATCTTGTGCTTTAGATAAAATTTTTTAGACTAGGGGATTTGGTATGTAAAATGGTAACAGCATTACCTACCATAGCATTGTCATCATTACGCGCCACAAAGGGTCTAAAACTTTTACATGATCGATAATCGTTGTTATTGCAATCGAGACATTTATCTCCATTTCTTCTGTACAAGCCCTCTTTTGAAAAGACTTGTACATATTTGCAAACAGCTTCCCACCATGTTTTCACTGCAAGTACAGAGCTACCTACGACACCAGATGTGCTCTCACAAATTATTGTTGGATTTCCTCACCTTGTTTAGAGCATGTTTTATCATCCCCACTACAATGCCAGGGGACTTGCAGACTGGAGGAGGGTCAAGGAAGGCTTCGGGCTGCAGATGCACTGGGGCTCAGCCATCAGGGATCCCACTCTAGGACTCAGGGCTGTGCCTACTCTCAGGGAGAAGCTCAGTCAGAGCTGCAGAGTACTCAGGTGAGAGAACAGTGGTGAGGGAACAAGACTGTCGCTGTTTGTGCCTCCCCTGTCCCAGCAAGCCTGTGCTGGTCTCCTCCTGTTATTCATAGCACCCCTGGGTTCCCCAGTCTACCCCCATCTAACCTGTCCCTGCCCTTCATAGCGCCAATCACACTTCAAGACCCAGCCCACGTGCCACTTTCCACCTCTTCCCTTCTACCTCATCATTGACCTTCATCTTCCTTCTACCTTTGCAAGACATACAGCAGTTCATGTCATGATGAGACTTTGTATCCAAGATGGTGGACAGGCACACACATCGGTCTTGTGTTCTCTCCGAAGACCCTAAAATGACAGCAGAAGCATAAAAGGGGGATAAATCTACATTGAAACATGGACCGTGAGAAGGCAGTCATCAGTGGTCAAAAGATACCCAACAAATTTCTGGAAGATAAAGGAAGACATATGGCAGCTTCTTACCACTTGGTCAGACTGATGGAAGCTATAGCTCAGAATTCTGGAGAGGAACAGGGTCAGAGTCAGCAGGGTTGGGGAACAAATGGGAGGCAGGTAACATTTGGCCTGACATTGAACCCCAGGGAAAAACACACACATGAACAGCAGAAAGGAGCTGAGGCTTCCAGGGTGGTTGCTGGGGCCGTGGATACAACCTAGCTGACTCTGGAAATGGGAAGGGGCTGTAGTGGATGAGAGAAGGTGATGAGTCAATGGTTGTCTCCCATGCACCATGAATCAAACTCTACCAGAAACGGGCACACAAACCACCTTCCTTGCCAGGATACTGACCTGTCTACCATCAGGGGAGAGAAGAGAATTCAAATTTCAATGTTTATCCTAATAATTTTTTTAAAAAATTGGATACTATTAAAAAAAAAAAAAGAAGAGATAATAAAAACAAGTTGTTGGGAAAAGAAGAAAAAAAAGATTGTCAAAAATATTTAATTAGGATGCCTAGAAAATAACATCAGAAAATTGTATTTTCCAGGTGATGGAGTTAAAGGAGTTGGCAGAAAAGAGTCATTGAGTTTCAATGAAGGTGCTCCAGGAAAAAAGGACATAAAATAGAGGTGGCACAATTGTAAAGAAATAATGGAAGAGTAACTTCCCAGAGCTAAAGAGAAGCGTAAGTCATTGCATTGAAAGACTGCATCACAAACTGAGAAGAATAAATGAAAATAACTCCCATGTCAACACATGTTTCTGAAACTCCAGAAGACCAAGAATAATAAAAAACTGAAAAGCTTCAAGAGAAAAAAAAAAAGAAAGAAACTCATTAAAAACTCCTGAGAATCAGACTGATATCATATTTCTCTTTAGCAACACTTATGTAAGACACAATGGTACAGCAGCACCAAGTTCTAAGGGAAATTATTTCAATCCCAGAGTTGATACTAAGCCAAAAACCAAATTATTAATCCAATAGAAAGGCAAAATAAATATACTTTCAGACACAAGAGACTGAGAAATTTAACCACATGTATATCCTTCCTGAAGAAATTACCTAAAATCTAACAAAAGGAGAATGAAATTCAAGATAAAGGAAAACAAAGAGTGCAATAAAAATGGACCTAACCCAAAGTACAATAAAAAGAGAGTGTGGGATTCCCGCTGTCCAGCTGTGCAGCAGTCCATGACAGGAGACGGTATGGCAGGCTCTCAGCAGAAAATCATTGAGAAAAATAGAATACAGCCCACTCAATCACATGCACAAGCCAGAAGCTCTTAGCGATATGATGAAGGGAGCGTAGGTTGCTTTCTCCTTGGTGAACATAATCATATGCACTTAGGAAAAAAATCAAAGCAAACAAATGAGATAGGATGGCAGAGTAATTCAAGGAGAGTGGACCCCTCTAAAGATGGAGGGAGGATAATGGAGGTTGGAGAGGTAAAAACAGAACTTCAGATGAAACTATAGCACTTACTTATTTGTTAAAAAAAATCTGAAGCAAAAGAAAAGGCAATTGCATTTGGAAAATAGGACTGAGGGTGGGAAAGAATGAGGCAAGTTAGAAAGGGATACTATTTTTTTCTGTTGTAAGGCCTTCTGCAGCACTGGTTTCCTTTCCAGATACACATATTATCCAGATAAAGTTTGAAATTAATCGACTTCATTTTAATGTATTAAATGTCCAGACATTCTAAGTTGCCGTGGGTGGAATGTGAGACGGTTGCTTTTCAAAAGTCCCCTTGGTGCCTCTACTGTCAGCTCATCCTAGGGCTGGCACTGAGGAGTCTGCACTGATGGGTTTCTCTCTTGGGGGGACCTCTTGGCCCATCTTTTTGCATACGGATGGAGAACTGGTGCACCCTCCTCACTCCCCAGCAGTGGCTTCATGGCTGCACATCACCTGCTTGGAAAAGAATGGAGATCTCTAGGTTCACCAGGATTGTGCCTTCTCTTCTCCCACAGCACTTTGGACTAAATGCATAAGAGGTATTTAATTATTCCTCTGACTCTTAAAATTAGAAAACAGTTAAAAAATAAATTGCCCAGGGAGCCATAAGATCCAGGGCACTCAAGACATGTGAGCTCCCCATTTTCTCCCTCTCCAAGAACTCCTATTCATTCTTCAAAACCCAATATATTGATGTCTTTTATGGCATCTGATTCCAATTCCACTTAACACATTTTTGTACATGCAGTCAGCCCTCTGTATCCACAGGTTCTTCATCCACTGATTCAACAAATATTTTTGACCACAGATCAAAAATATTTAGAAATCAATAAATCAATAATAATACAAAAATTTAAAAATAATACAAATTTTTAAAATACAGCATAACAACTATTTATATAGCATTTACATTGTATTAGGTATCATAAGCAATCTAGTGATGATTTTAAGTATAGAGGAGGATATGCAGAGGTTACTTGGAAATACAATGCCATTTTTTATCAGACACTTGAGCATGGGTATCCAAGGGGGTCCTGGAACCAGTCTCCCTGACCATGCTGAGGGACCAGGGGAGTTAAACCTCAATAAAGCGTATCAATTCTAATATGTTATGCAATAAAATTTTGCATAAGGGACTCTACAACATTCTCACATGGGCAGGTAGGTTTACCTCGGATCAAATTTCCACTCTTACCATCCCCAAGCCTATATTTGAAATTCTTGGAATTTTGTCACCAACCAGGAAGAGATTCATTCAGTAGCAATATCTGTTTGAAGTCAGAACTGCACATCTGCTTACAGAATCTGTGCAGTTGAGGACAACCCTCAGCACACGTGCACCATGGGAGCTAAATGCTGGGTGCACTCTACATGGCGGCAGTCACATGGGCAATCACAAGTGAAAAATGACAATGCTGCACTCTGCAGATTGCTAACACACTGCCGCAACCTAAATATACTTATGGCAGCAAAGAAAGTAAGGCGTGACCTCAAAAATCAGGGTTTCTGCTCAAGGAAATTAGAGAGGGGACAAACAAATGGAAAAATATTCTATGCTCATGGATAGGAAGAACCAATATCATAAAAATGGCCATACTGCCCAAAGTAATTTGTAATTCAATGCTATTCCCATGAAACTACCATTGACATTCTTCACAGAGTTAGAAAAAACCACTTTAAAATTCATATGGAACCAAAAAAGAGCTTGTATAGCCAAGACAACCCTAAACAAAAGGAACAAAGCTAGAGGTATCATGCTGCCTAACTTCAAACTATACTACAAGGCTACAGCAACCAAAACAGTATGGTACTGGTACAGACATATAGACCAATAGAACAAAATAGAAATCTCAAAATAAAACCACCCATCTATAACCATTTGATTTTCCACAAACCTGACAAAAACAAACAATGGGGAAAGGATTCCTTATTTAATGAATGGTGCTGGGAGAACTGACTAACCATATGCAGAAAACAGAAACTAGACCCCTTCCTTATACCTTATACAAAAATTAACTCACGATGGATTAAAGACTTAAATGTAAAACCCAAGACTATAAAAACCTTAGAAGAAAACCTAAGCAAAACCATTCAGGACATAGGCACAAGCAAAGATTTCATGACAAGAATGCCAAAAGCAATTACAACAAAAGCAAACATCAACAAATTGGACCTAATTAAACATAAGAGCTTCTACACAGTTTGTGAAACTATCCTCAAAGTAAACAGACAACCTACAGAATGGGAGAAAGTTTTTGCAATCTCCATCTAATAAAGGTCTAATATCCAGAAACTTAAATTTACAAGGAAAAAAAACCATTAAAGAGTGGACAAAATACATGAAAAGACATTTCTCAAAAGAAGACATCTATGTGGCCAAAAAGCTCAACACCACTGATCATTAGAGAAATGCTAATCAAAACCACAGTGAGATGCCATCTCACGCCAGTCGTAATGGTAATTATTAAAAAGTCAAGAAACAACAGATGCTGATGACAGTGTGGAGAAATAGGAACTCTTTTACACTGTTGATGGGAATGTAAATTAGTTCAGCCATTGTGGAAGACAGTGTGGCAACTCCTCAAAGACCTAGAAGCAGGAATACCACTTGACCTAGCAGTCCCATTACTGGGCATATACTCAAAGGAATATAAATTATTCTATTGCAAAGATACATGCATATGTATGTTCATTGCAGCACTATTCACAATAGCAAGGACATGGAATCAACCCAAATGCCCATCAATGATACACTGAATAAAGAAAATATGGTATATATACATCACGGAATACTATGCAGCCATGAAAAGGAATGAGATCATGTTCTTTGCAGGAACATGGACGGAGCTGGAAGCCATTATCCTCAGCAAACTAACACAGGAACAGAAAACCAAACACTGCACATTCTCGGTTATAAGTGGGAGCTGAAATATGAGAATACATGGACACAGAGAGGAACAACACACAATGGGGCCTGTCAGGGGTGCCAGGGGAGGAAGAACATCAGGAGAAATAGCTAATCCATATGAGGCTTAATTACCTAGGTGTTGGGTTGATAGGTGCAGCAAACCACCATGGCACACATTTACCTATGCAGGCTCTGCACATGTATCCCAGATCTTAAAATAATAAATAAGTAAATAAAACAGTCAAAAATAGCCTTTTCCTAATTTAAAAAAATCAGCGTTTAATCCACATGGAACATTGAATCAAACAATTAATTGTTTTCATATTCGAGATACTATGCAGGAGAGAAGCAGTGAGGAACCAGAGTTTTCATGGAATGGCACTATCGAGCTTTATGTAATATTTACATAATATCCCATTATGCAAGGAGGAATTACACTAACTGTGAAATCATTAGGATTGTATGCTATTTCTAGAAGTAAATATTATTAGTACATCAGCTTTAAAACAATGCATTCCTGTTATTTCTCTTCCAATTTCCAGGCTTGGAGATAAGTTTAAATGATCTGACATCACAAAGAAACATACTAAAAGGATTTAGCATTTTCATTTGGTTATAGTTAAAATGTTTATATTTCCAAATAATATAAAACTGAGAAATAAATTAGATACTGAAGCTAATATAAAATGAGTAGTCACATTTAAAAGCCACACACATAATTTCAAAAGTCTATGACTGTCAGAATGCCTTATTGTTCACATACGTTAATTTTACAAGTAAAATTGCAATATAGATTCAAAAAATGAGTGTACACCAATGTTACCTTCCCCCATGTTTTACATATTGATGTTCTGTGGGAGATTTTGCCTGAAGACAAAGTTTACTTTACCTGGCATCAGCCTGAACCAGGTGGAATTCAGGCTCTGTAACTTACTAGCTGGGATATGCCTTCAACTTTCTAGAATAAGCTAGGGAATAAAAAAGATTTTAAGTTCTTTACAAGAAAAAAACAAACAACCCCATCAAAAAGTGGGCAAAGGATATGAACAGATGCTTCTCAAAAGAAGATGTTTATGCAGACAACAAACATATGAAAGAAAGCTCATCATCACTTGTCATTAGAGAAATGCAAATCAAAACCACATCGAGATACCATCTCACGCCAGTTAGAAAGGCTATCATTAAAAATTCAGGAAACAACAGACCATGGAGAGGATGTGGAGAAATAGGAACGCTTTTACACTGTTGGTGGGAGTATCAATTAGTTCAACTATTGTGGAAGACAGTGTGGTGATTTCTCAAGGATCTAGAACTAGAAATACTGTTTGGCCCAGCAATCCCATTACTACGTATATACTCTTAGGATTATAAATCAGTCTATATAAAGACACATGCACAAGTATGTTTATTGTGGTGCTGTTCACAATAGCAAAGACTTGGAACCAACCCAAATGCCCATCAATGATAGACTGGATAAAGATAAAGAAAATGTGGCACATATACACCATGGAATACTATGCAGCGATAAAAAAGGATGGGACATGGATGAATCTGGAAATCATCACTCTCAGCAAACTAACATGGAACAGAAAAACAAACACCGCATGTTCCCACTCATAAATGGGAGTTGAACAATGAGAACACATGGACACAGGTAGGGGAACATCGCACACCGGGGCCTGTCAGGGTGTGGCAGGCTAGGGGAGGGATAGCCTTAGGAGAAATACCTAATGTAGATGATGGGTTGATGGGTGCAGCAAACTACCATGGCACATGTATACCTATGTAACAAAACTTCACATTCTACACATGTACCCCAGAACTTAAAGTATAATAAAAAAAAAATTTTTTTAAGATCTTAAAATAGATTTAGAGAAATGGTACAACTTCGTTAACTTTTGGAAACCTCGCTGTGGTAATGGAACAGTAACACTTTCTTGAGTGTTGCTGTGTAAGTTCTGGGCCCAGCTTTTGAACTCAGACCAGGGCTTCAAGGACAGCTCAACAGCTCACTGCCTGCCTGACCCTGGGCCTGTGAGTTCACCTGCCTTGAGTCTCACCTTCCTCCACAGAAAAAGGGTCCTCACCTGCCCCACAGCCTCACATGGCTGGGAAGATTAAACACCAGAGACCACAACATGCAATCTCAGTGCCTTGCTCTTAGCATGGAAGCCACAAATGATCATCTGTATTACCCTATGCTATAGAGTATGCTTTCTCTTATAGCCTTCTCAGTATGTTCTCATGAAAAGAAAGTCCAGACCTCAATTATCACTGTTGTGTGAGCACAAGTTGTCTTTGTGGGCCTCTGAAATCACAACTTTTACATCCCATCTCCTCCACGCAGACATGCAGTGTATCCAGATGCAAGATTTCAGTATGCAATCCTCATGCCCCTCTTGACACCTTTAAGCAAAGAAACCAGACTGACACGAGATATTGCTATCACTGTTATTATTATTATTCACCCTCAAGCAATAGTGATTAATGAAACACAAATAAATCTCACTGATTTCCAAATAGCAATACTTTGAGAACCAGAAGAGTAGCTTCCACTTTTTTAGGCAGAAAAGTTTGTCTGATCCTCACTGAGAAATTGTAGGCTTTCTGAGACATATTTGAGAATCACAAAAAAATAGAACTTCATATTTTAAAAACCAGATAAACAACATGTAATTTAAGCCATAGTTATATCAGAAAAAAAACACGTCTTCCACTCACTCATTATGTAATTCACTTTTCAACACCAACCCCTGGCACCTGATATGTAAGTGATAGATTAAATGGAGCTAGGAATGCACATGCCTGCTTGATTACAAAAGAAATGAAAAACTTCCATGACCTCATTGGTTACAAAGTCCTTTATTATTTTTAGAAACTCTTTGGTTGAAAAGAGTGTTTGTTGCTGGGTTCCCTCAATAAACTTTTAAAAAATACATCAGATCCCCAAAGTCTTTTAACCCATACCCATCCTGAAACAAGCATTCTCAAGAAAACTCCCTAATTTCTACTCCTCTTCCCCTGGTTGGGCCACTGGGGTGGTAAAGAGCTGAAATTACTTACCATCTTGTGTAGTTACGTAGACAGTAGGTCATGAAGCCACTGGTTGGCTTACTGGGGCAAAGAGTTACAAAGGGGTGTCATAGACCCCAGGAATGCACATAACACTGTGGACTGCTGGGGTTGGGCCAAGCAGAGGTGCCCAACTGTCTTGAGCATCCCATGAGAAAAAGGTTCATGACCTGGCCAGCCAAGCAATGCCAATGCTAAGTCCATAAACTCACCAGCCAAGAAACAGCAAATGCTTAAAATGGGGCCAGTGACCAAGCAGGCAAGGGGCAGTGAACACCAGGAGAATAGTGCACCAGCCCCAAGGAAGTGCATGCCTCCCTCTCAACTAACATGAGGACACAGTGAGCTCTGCTTTGTACACAGGCCACATCTCAGGGTGGGTAAGGAGGAGCATGGAGTATGAGAGTCATGTCACTAACCTGAATGAATACATTTTCAACCAAAAGAACACTAATTAAACCAGAAGAAATATATATATATATATTTAATATATATATACTTTATACATATATATTTAATATATATACTTTAGATATATATATAGATATAGATATTTAGTATATATATTTAACTGGCAAGTGTAAGTTTGCCCACTACCAGGCCAGGTGGGAGCTCATGGGACATAACAGGTTGTAGATAAAGAGGTGACATTTGCTTTGCCCATCTGGGCAGTAGCACGTGTGAATATTCAACCTCACCAAATGCATATAATATATGTGTCCAGTGTGTCCACTGACATGAATATATAAGTGTGCATTTGCCACATTTCAATTGGTCGGTCCATAGTGGATCATCATCATTCCTTTGTGATTATCAACCATCTGTACCAGACACTGTGCTGCTTTTTAAACACAACCTTACCATACTGCAAGTTAGATGGGACTACCCTATTTTACAGATGTGGAAACTGAGGCTGGAGGATGTAAGTGTCACATGCAGGGTCACTCAGCTGGTAAGTGACAAAGTCAAGTTCCCAACCCAAATTTGTCAGACTCCAAGGCACGTGTTCCCTTCCTGTGCCAAGCAGAATCTAGAAAGCCACATAGTGAGAAAGAATAAGACAACAGCAATAAAAGTTGGAAGGAGCCTCCCAGTTTAGGATGAGTAAAACCGGGATACCACGGCAGTGACTGGAGATGAAATTAGGGAAAAGAGAGACTCCAGGAAGGTTCTGGTGTGATGAATCATTGAGGACACATAGGCGGGGGCCACTGCAGGGAGTGAGGTTGCCAAAGGGGGCTGTTTCCTGCAGACCCACTTGGTGTCAGGCTGAGCATGGAGGCAATGGAGTGCCAAAGGGCCCTGCTTTTCCCTGTAATGGAAGCTTCCCATCTCTTATGATGACTACAGGGCCAAGCAACTCTCAGGAGGCAGAAGTGTGTGTCACTTCACCCGCTGCTCCCACAATATAATTCCCCTACCTTGCACCTGCAATGTACATGCTCCCCAGGGGTGGGTTCTATGATTGTCAAAAATGATCATTGAGGAATTTCAGCCCAGGCCTTCCTCCCAGAACAGCGTGTCTATGTCTACATCTGCTAAACCTATAAGACTGGCCCACCTTATGCTCCAGTCCTAAGGTAGGCAATGAGTCTCAACAGCAAATGGCTACCATGTGGCTGAATTCCATAAATCTGTGTGATGAAGGCAGGGGCATCTACCTGGACAAATCCCAGCTCCACCTCCACTTGTTATGAGCCTTAGGCAGGTCTTTGCTTCCCTAGCTCTTACTTCTTCACTCTAAAATTGGAATAATAGCATCTATTTAATAGTGCTATTTATAAGGACCAAGTCAGTTCACTCCTGTAAGATGCTCATTTTGCCTAGAAGACACTCATTTCAAGTTAGCTTATTAATAAGTTACTCCTTTTAGTAAATACGGCATTCATGGGAGATAATAATTCCTTCAAAACAGGAATGAGACTCCAAGTTACTGATGGCAGAATGTGAAGGAAAGTGTGGATTTTGATTGTTGGCAGCCCAGGGTTCCATGTGTGCTCCCAAGGCTTCAGAGGTATAGGGCCACCAATATGCAAGGGCAGCCTGGGAGAGCTTCAGGCACTTAACTCCAGCCTGTCATCTGCTGCAGCGTGAGTAGAGAGAGGGTCTCTGGAAGCCTTGGAGACCTAATCCCTACCCCAATGTGCCCTGAAGGCAGGACATGGAGTCAAAGAAGATAATTCTCAAGGCTTCAGATTTAGTGTTCTCTTTGTTGGGTTCAGACTAACTTGGGACCTGTTACTCCTTTCTTCTTGCCCATTCTCCCTTGTCTGTCCTATGCCTGTCCCATTATTCTATTTCAGAAACCTATAACTTGCTTGATTTCAGACTCACAGCTAAAGGAAAATTTGCCTCAGGATGAATCACACCTTGAGTTTAACCCATATCTGATTTAGATGAGACTTTGGACTTTAGACTTTTGAGTTAATGCTGAAATTAGTGAAGGCTTTGGGGGCCACTGGGATAAAATAAATGTATTTTGCATGTGAGAACATGAACTTTGGCAGGCATTTCAGAGCCAGGAGTGGAAGGCTGTGGTTTGAATGTGTGACCTCCAAAATACAGATATTGGCAATATAGTAAGATTAAGAAGTGAGGCTTTTTAGAGGTGATTAGGTCATAAGGACTCCTCCCTGGTTAATGGGACTGAGACCCTTATAAAAGAGGCTTCACACATTATTCAGCTAGTTTGCCTTTTTTTTAGCATGTAAGGCCCAGAATTCATGGAGTCAACCTGGAAGCGGAGAGCAGCCCTCACCAGACACCAAACCTACCGATGTCTTGACTGTGGACTTTCCAGCCTCCAGAACTGTGAGAAATAAATTTCTTTTCTTTATAAATTACCCAGTCTCAGGCATTCTGTTATGACAGCACGAAACAGACTACAACAGTGAGGATGTAGAATATCAGTTTGGGTAGATGAAAAAACTCTGGAGATGGATGCTGATGATGGTTTCAAAACAATGTAATTATACCTAATTTCACTAAATTGTACACTTAAAATGATTAAAATGATAAATTTTATATTATATGTGTTTACCACAATTAAAAACACCTTCCAAAGTCTTCCCATGGCCAATAAAGCTCAAGTTGTCCCGCCGAACGCACAGCTGCTCTCACGGGCTGGGCACATGCCCTAGTCTGTCATTGTCACTCTCCATGTCCTACCCACAGTCCAGCCCCGGTGAGTTCCCTGGTGTCCGTAGAGTGTACTCTTCCCTCATTTCCATGCTTTGTCCATGTGCTTACGTCCACTGGGAATTTCCTTTGCATGTTTTTTCCCCTTTGTCTACACTTACTCTCGGTGACTCAGCTCACGAGCCATGCTCCTCTGGGAAATCTTCAATCCTCAGGATGGATCGGCTTCGCTCTCCTGGTGCTCCCACTGCTCTGTGAGAGCACTGATAACACTGCAACCTAATCATCCCATAACAATGCTATGGGGAACACCTATTAGAAAGAAATAAAGCCAACTCGTGTTCACATTTTAATGAGAGGAGAAAATTCCGTCCATAAAAATAGACCCAGAAGTGACATAGATAATATAATTAGTAGACAAAGATGCTAAGTCAGTTCTTATAACTACATTCCATTTGCATAGAAAGAAAGTGTGAGCATGGTAAGCAGAGATATGGAGCATATATAAAGGACTCCAATCATATTATTAGGTACAAAAAAACATAATTTTGAAGATTTAAAATGTAATGAATGGGATTAAAAGTACATTATGCATTACAGAAGAAAAAAATGGGTAAACTTGAAAATATAAAAATAGAAATGACAAGATAGAAAACATAGAGAAAAAAGGGATGAAAAAATGAAAAGTGAGTCAATGAGTTATGGAACAACTTCAAGAAACTCAATCTATGTATAATTAGAACACATGAAGAAGAGAAAAGGAGAGTAGAAATAGAAAAACACATATTTGAGGAAATCGTTGCCAAAAATATTCCCAAAGTTGATAAAAACTAGAAACCCACAGATCCTAAAACTCAAGGAACTATAAATACAAGAAATATGAAGAAAACCACATCACAGTGTATCATAGAAGATATTAAAACCAATGATAGAGAGAAAATCTTAAAACCAGCCAGTAAAAAAGTCTCACTACATAGAAAATGGCAAGAATGACAGAAACCTCCCCATTGGTAAAAATGAATGCAAGTTAATGATAGTGGAATGTCTCTGAGGTATTTAAAGAAAAAAGTCAACTTACTATACAAAATTCAGCAAAAATATCTTTCAAAAATAAAACTGGCTGGGTGCAGCAGCTCATGCCTATAATCCCAACACTTTGGGAGGCCAAGGTGGGAGGATCGCTTGAGCCCAGGAATTTAAGATTAGTGTGGGCAACATTGTGAAACTCCATCTCTACAAAAAAAAAAAAATTAAAAAATTATCTGGGTGTGGTGATGCATCCCTGTAGTCTCTCCCAGCTGATGGGGAGGCTGAGGCAGTAGGATCATTTGAGCCCAAGGAGGTCAAGGCTGCAGTGAGCTATGATCACACCACTGTACTCTAGCCTGAGCGACAGAGCAGACCCTGTCTCAAGATGACAAAGAAAACAAAGATTTTAAGCACCAAAAAAAAGCTGAAAGAATTTATCATTAGCTACCCTGCACTACAAATAATATTATGGGAAGTCTGTTAGTCTGTTAGACAGGAAAAATGACATCAGATGAAAAACTTGATCTATGTAAAAGAACAAAGAACTCCAGAAATAATAAGTATGTCAGTTAAAAATACATATATTCTTCTCATTTTAAAAAAGTCTTTAGAACATAATGAATTGCTTAAAATAAAAATAATATTGATGTATCGTGGAGTGCATAAAATACATAGAAGTAAAATGTATGACAACCGCACCACAGCCAGGAGGGAAACACAGAAATATACAATTACAAATTTCTTATCTCATGTGGGAGAGGGTGTGATATTACTTATGGGTAAACAGTGATGGGTGCAAGATTCTAACTATAAATCCCAAAGCAAACGTTGCCTCAATAGACGGATTCTTCAGGTGGCCCTCCCGTCCACTCCTCTGAGTGTCCCTGCTTAGGCAGATTCTTCAGGTGCCCTCCCATCCACTCCTCTGAGTGTTCCTGCTTAGGCAGATTCTTCAGGTGGCCTCCCATCCACTCCTCTGAGTGTCCCTGCTTAGGCAGATTGTTCAGGTGGCCTCCCATCCACTCCTCTGAGTGTTCCTGCTTTTGCCGGACCCCTTCCTCTTGAGCATGGGTTGGACCTGTAACTTGCTTCCATTCAGTAGAATATGGGAAAGATGATAGAATGTATCTGATTATACAGTATTGTAACATTCATCTTGCTAAAGTCTGTCTATAGTTTGGAAACAAACAATGGAGTGAATGTTTTCCCACTATATCATAAATAAATAATAGCTACTGTTACAAGTTTTATTCAACATTATAATTAATGCTTTACCCAATACAATACAGCAAGAAAATAAATAGATGGCATAAGGTTGTAAGGAGGGAAAAAAAAACTCCCTCTATTTACAAATTATTGATTGAACAGAAAATGATAAAGAATTAACCAAAACAGCCACTAGAAGTAATAAGCGAATTTAGCTATGTTGCTGGACATGACGTCAGTATACAAAAAATCAATTGTGTTTCTATGCACTAGCAATAAAAAATTGGAAATAGAAAATATTAACGTAATTTATAAATTTATAATTATGCCAAAAACTGATACTTAGATATAACTATAACAAAAACGTGAAAGATCTTTATAGTAAAAATTACAGAATACTGGTAAAAGAAATGAAAGATACCCTAATTAAATGTTAAGATTTGCCTTGTTCCTGGATGAGAAGGCTTAATATTGTTAAGAATTCATTTCTTTCTAAACTAAAATGTATATACAACCCAATTTCAATGAAAATTCCAGCAGAATTTTTAGAAATAGGAAAAGTGATTCTAAAATTTGTATGGAAAGGCAAAGGAACTAGAGTAGCCAAAACAGTTTTTACAAAATAGAACCAATTTTCAAGACTCAATCATAAAACTACATTAATGGAGACCTGGAACACTGTCAAAATGTCAATTGAACAGAATAAAGAGGCTAGACGTAAACCGACATATATGTGATCAATTGTTTTTTTACAAAGGTGTAAAAGTATTTTCTGGAAAAGAAAGGTAATCTTTTTCATAAGTGGTTCTAGAACCATTTACATGCAGTAAAAAATATCATTCCTTTCCCCAAAGCACATATGAATTGATCAATTAGACTTTATCTGACTTTAAAAATTAAAAAGACAATTTACAGATTAGGAGAAAATAATTGTGAATCCTGTATGTAATAAAAAAAAAAACTTGCATACAACATACATGAAAGACTTTCAAAACTCAAAAGTATGAATAAAAAGCCCAATATTTTAAATGAGAAAAGACATTTATAGACACTTCACCAAAGACAATATGAGAATGGCAAAATAATCGTATGAAAAGATGCTCACTATTATTAGTTATCAGGGAAATGCAAATTAAAATCACAATGAGGTACCACTATGCATCTATTAGGATGGATGCTTTTTTTAACTAAAATTGCCATGTTGTGCCAATGATGTAGAGTAGCTATAACTTAACTTTGTTAGTGGGAATGTGAAATGGTAGACACTCGTGAAATAAAGTGCTGGTATCATATAAAGTAAAACATAGATTTACCATGTGGCTCAGAAACTTTCCTTGGTATTTACCTTAGTGAAATGGAAACTTATATTTGTACAAAAATCTATGTATTTGCGTTTATGGTGGCTTCATTTCGTAATCCCCCAAACTAGTAAACCCCAATTTTTCTCTGAGAAACTAATAAGTACAGTGTGATATGTTCATATAATGAAATACCACACAGTAATAAAATAGATGTGGAACATCACTGGAGACATGGAAGTTACAAAACAAAACTGAATACAAAAATTGGAACTAAAATGAGCAATATCTAAAGTGAAAACTGATTGGTTGTGCTCGACAACACAGTGGAAGTAAAAAATTTTAAAAAAAGGAATATATGAATTCAATGACAATTTGAGGGAAATTACAGTTTTAAAAAAAGCAGTAAAGAGTGAACAAAAATAAACGAAACCTCAGGGACTGTGGGACAATATCGAGTAGTCTAACACATATAATTGGAATTCTAAAAAGAGAGAGAGAAGATTAGAAGAGAAAAGATGAAAAAATCTTTAAAGTCCCAAATTTGGTGAACTCTATCAACTTATAGATCTAATAAATGTAGAAAATAACCAGCATCATGACTGCAAATAAATTTATCCGTAGGCAGAACAGAGTCAAAATGCTGAAAACTGAAGATAAACAGGCCGGGTGCAGTGGCTCGCGCCTGTAATCCCAGCACTTCAGGAGGTCGAGGCCGGCAGATCATTTCAGGCCAGGCGTTCGAGACCAGCCTGGCCAACATGTCTCCACAAAAAATATAAAAATTAGCCAGATGTGGTGGCAGGCACCTGTAATTCCAGCTACTCGGGAGGCTGAAACAGGAGAATGGCTTGAACCTGGAGGTGAAGATTGTGGTGAGCTGAGATTGTGCCATTATGCTCCAGACTGGGCAACAGAGTGAGACTCTGTCTCTAATAAATAGAGAGAGAGAGAGAGAGAGAGAGAGAGAGAGAGAGAGAGAGAGAGAGAGATAGATAGATAGATAAATAAACAGAAAATCTTAATAACAGTCAAAGAAAAAAGTAATATTACCCACAAAAGAACAACAAAAGAAATTATGGGATCACTGCTTCTCAGCGAAAAATGGACATGACAATAAAATGAAATGACAACTTCAAGAGCTGAAAGAAAACTTTTAACCCAGAATTCCGTGTCTAACCAAAATATTCTTTAATTCTATATCTAGCAAAAAGGGATAGCCTCAAGTAGCAGCTGATAGAATTTGTGTTCTAATAAATAATTCTTTAAAAGAAAACCGATAGTTTAAAGAAAAAAATAGTCTGTTGTTGGGTTGAAAGTATGCACGATAAAATGCAAGATACGGGAATATAAATGGAATTAAAGTCTTTGTGTTACAGGGCATGGATGGGAAGATGTAGATCGAAGGGCTGGAAGTTTCAGTTAGACAGGAGGAATCAGTTTCCAAGATCTATCACCAAGCTTGGTGGCCATAGTTAATAATAATGTATTCTATATTTCAAAATCATTAAAAGAATTGATTTTAAATGTTCTTACTACAAAAAAAAAACTGGTATCTGAGGGGATGGATATGTTCATTAACTTGATAAAATCATTATACAATGTATAAATAAATCAAAACAACACATAGTACCCCATGAATGGATACGATTATTGTGCAATTAAAAATAATTTGTTAAAAATAAAGTGTTTCAACGGTCTTAAGACTTAAAAAATGTGTAATATTAAATCTAAGTAGAGCATGATAAGATTCAAATATATATTATAACTCCAAGAACAACCACTTAATAATAATACAAAAAGTGACAGATGAAACACCATCATAAAGGAAAGGTAAAATATTATTTTAAGATAATATTTGAAAATTTCAAATACGTAAAATTAAAAAAAATTTGAAGAAAATGTATAATTAACTCAAAGGCAGTTACATACATGAAAACTTGTATGTAACATATAAAAAGAGATAGCAAGACAGTTTTCTTAAACTCAACAATTTAAATAATTACATAAAATATACATGCACTAATCCGACAGTGTACATCTAAAATCAGGACGTAACGATATAGTATCAACAATAAAGAAACATTAAATATGAAGTAGATGGACTGAGGGTAAAAGAATGGAAAAAAGATGTCTTCCTGCAAATAATAGGTATCAAAAAGCTTGTTTGGCTATATTATCACAAAATGCATATGCTAAGACAACAATTATTACTGAAGAAACAAAAATGTGTATTAGATGCTTCTTCAAAGACTTTACAACTGTTCCTCCAATGATGCATGAATCAAAGCTATCCTAAAAAAGAAGTGAGAGAAGACACTTGAGTAGCTTCCTGGCCTTTGATAATAAGAGTTAATTCACAAAGAAACATGAAAATACTTAATCTGCTTACATCCAACTACAGCTCTTCAAATCAAAACAGAATGAAAGGAGAAACAGACATATCCACAATTATAAATTACAGAGTTGAGCACTCCTCTCTTCAAAAAATGACAGAACAGGTAGATAGGAAATCAATACAAAATAGAGGATTAAAACAACATGTCAACCAATCGGATCATTAGAATACTACACCTGACAACTTCAGAATGGCAATATTTTCAAATGCACATGAAATGTTTACCAAGTTATGCCATATTACGACATATATAATGGACCTTGTAAATTTCAAAATATCAAAATCTTATCACAATACGTTCTCTGACAATAAAAGCTAGCATAACAAAAAATTACATTAAAAAATCACTGTTTAGAAAATAAGTAATAAAAATTGTAAATAATTCATGAGTGGAAGAAAAACGGAAAATATCTCAAAATTGATGGCTAAAACGCAACATAATCAAACCTTGTGGATTGCAGGTTAAGCAATATATAGAAAGTTACCTTTAAATAATTTCATTATAAACAAGAAAGATTTAAAGTGAGTAATTTAAATTTTCTTATTATAAGCTAGTGTTAAAAACAGTAAATTAAACCCAAATTAAGTATAAGGAAATAATAAAAATAAAATAAGAAATCAATGAAATAAGAAACAAAACTAAAATATTTTTTAAACAATTAACAAAATTGATAAATCCATTACAAGAATAATCCAAAACGCAAGAAAAAAACATAAATTATAAATTTCACAAATAAAAAAAGATGTCATTATATATTCTAAACACATTAAGAATATAGGCCGAGTGCAGTTGCTCATGCCTGTAATCCGAGCACTTTGGGAGGCCAAAACGCCAGATTGCCTGAGTTCAGAAGTTCAAGACCAGCCTGAGCAACACGATGACACCCATCTCTACTAAAATAAAAAAAAAAAAAAGAAAATAGCCTGATGTGGCAGTGTGCACCTGTAGTCCCAGCTACTCAGAAGGCTGAGGCAGGAGAATTGCTTGAACTTAGGAGGCCGAGGTTGCAGTGAGTCAAGATCGCACCACTGCACTCCAGCCTGGGCAACAGAGTCAGACTCTGTCTCTAAAAAAGAAAAAGAATATATATATATACACATATATATATATATGTGTGTGTGTATATATATATATATATAAAATAAAGAAATATTAAGTCAACTCAATTTTTTAAACTTTGACAGTTTTTGAAAAACACAATTGCCTTACAAAAGAAATAATATAATTTAAAAAGTGCATTTATTAAGCATATAACATATACATATATAACATACATATGGCATATTACACATATGTATAACACATACATTGACATAAATAAACACATTTATTGAGAAATTAAATTCAAAATCAAAATCTCCAGGCCCAGATTATTTCATTGGTAAATTAGGTCAAACATTTAAGAAGGAAATCATAACAATTTGACATACACACTTTCAGTAAATGAAGGAGAAAGAACACTTCCTAAATCCTTTAAGCCACGTAATTCCACAAAAACCAACAGTTATTATCCTAACAGCTACAACAAAAATTATGACCAATGTGATTCATTTACAAAGATGTAAAAGTCCTTAATAACAAATAGCAAGTTAAATCCAACATAAATAAAAAGAATATCATCATCCTGATACCATAACCTGGCAGAGACACAACTGAGAGAGAAAATTTCAGGCCAATATCCATGATGAACATTGATGCAAAAATCCTAAATAAAGTACTGGCAAACCGAATCCAACAGCACATCGAAAAGCTTATCCATCATGATCAAGTCAGCTTCATCCCAGGGATGCAAGGCTGGTTCAATATACACAAGTCTATAAACATAATCCATCATTAAACAGAACCAAAGACAAAAACCACGATTATCTCAATAGATGCAGAGAAGGCCTTCAATAAAATTCAACAGCCCTTTATGCTAAAAACTCTCAATAAACTAGGTATCAATGGAACATATCTCAAAATAATAAGAGCTATTTATGACAAACCTACAGCCAATATCATACTGAATGGGCAAAAACCGGAAGCATTCCCTTTAAAAATTGGCACAAGACAAGGGTACCCTCTCTCACCACTCCTATTCAATATAGTATTGGAAGTTCCAAGAAAAAGAAATAAAGGGTATTCAATTAGGAAAAGAGGAAGTCAAATTGTCTCTATTTGCAGACGATGTGATTGTATATTTAGAAGACCCCATCGTCTCAACCCAAAATCTCCTTTAACTGATGAGCAACTTCAGCAAAGTCTCAGGATACAAAATCAATGTGCAGAAATCACAAGTATTCCTACACACCAATAACAGACAAACAGAGAGCCAAATCATTAGTGAACTCCCATTCACAGAGAATTCAAAAAGAATAAAGTACCTAGGAATGCAACTAACAAGGCAGGTAAAGGACGTCTTCAAGGAGAATGACAAACCACTGCTCAAGGAAATAAGAGAGGACGCAAACAGATGGAAAAACATTCCATACTCATGGTTAGGAAGAATCAATATTGTGAAAATGGCCATACTGCCGAAAGTAATTTATAGATTTATAGATTCAATGCTGTCCTCATTAAGCTACCATTGACTTTCTTCACAGAATCAGTAAAAAACACCTTAAACTTCATATCAACCCAAAAAAGAGCCCACATAGCCAAGACAATCCTAAGCAAAAACAAACAAAGCTGGAGGCATCATGCTGCCTGACTTCAAACTATACTGTAAGGCTACAGTAATCAAATTTGTTTGGTAGCAAAACAGAGATATAGACTAATGGGACAGAACAGAGGACTCAGAAATAACAACACACATCTACAAACATCTGATCTTTGACAAGCCTGGCAAAAACAAGCAATGGGGAAAGGATTTAATAAATGGTGTTGGGAAAACTGGTAGCCATGTGCAGAAAGCAGAAACTGGATCCCTTCCTTACACCTTATACAAAAATTAACTCCAGATGGATTAAAGATTTAAACATAAGACCTAACACCATAAAAACCCTAGAAGAAAACCTAGGCAAAACCATTCAGGACATAGGCATAGGCAAGGACTTCATGACTAAAACACAAAAAGCATTGGCAACAAAAGCCAAAATTGACAGATGGGTTCTAATTAAACTAAACAGCTTCTGCACAGCAAAAGAAACTATCATTAGAGTGAACCAGCAACCAACAGAATGGGAAAAAATTTTTTCAATCTACTCATCCTACAAAGGGCTAATATCCAGAATCTACAAAGAAATAAAACAAATTTACAAGAAAAAAACAACCCCATCAAACGGTGGGTGAAAGATATAAACAGAGGCTTCTCAAAAGAAGACATTTATTCAGACAACAAACATGAAAAAAAGCTCATCATCACTTGTCATTAGAGAAATGCAAATCAAAACCACATTGACATACCACCTCACACCAGTTAGAATGGTAATCATTAAAAATTCAAGAAACAACAGATCCTGGAGAGGATGTGGAGAAATAGGAATACTTTCAAACTGTTGGTGGGAGTGTAAATTAGTTCAACCATTATGGAAGACAGTGTGGAGATTCTTCAGGGATCTAGAATCAGAAATACCATTTGGCCCAGCAATCTCATTACTGGGTATATACCCAAAGTATTATAAATTATTCTACTACAAAGACACATGCACACGTATGTTGATTGTGGCATGGTTCACAATAACAAAGACTTGGAACCAACCCAAATGCCCGTAAATGATAGACTGGATAAAGAAAATGTGGCACATATACACCATGGAATACTATGCAGCCATGAACAAAGATGAGTTCATGTCATTTGCAGGAACATGGATGACGCTTGAAACTATCAATCTCAGCAAACTGACACAAGAACAGAAAACCAAACACCACATGTTCTTACTTATAAGTGGGTGTTGAACAATGAGAACACATGGACACAGGGAGGGGAGCATCACACACTGGGGCCTGTAGAGGGCTATGGGGCTAGGGGAGGGCTAGCAGGGGGCGGGGGATTAGGGAGGGATAGCATTAGGAGAAATACCTAATGTAGATGACAAGGTGATGGGTGCAGCACACCACCATGGCATATGTATAACTATATAACAAACCTACACATGTACCCCAGAACTTAAAGTACAATTTAAAAAAAAAATTTTTTAAAGAATAACATACTATGATTGATTTGGACTTACCTCAGGATGTAAGAAATGTCAGGTTGGTTTAACATTCTAAAATTAAAGTTATTTTTTACATTGCAAAATAAATGGAAAAAATATAATTATTTGTATAAATGGAAAAAATCATTTGATAAAACTCAATAATTTTTTATGATTAAAACTATCATCAAAATAAGAGGGAAAGTAACTTTTGTAACCTGATAAAAGGCATCTAAGCAAAACTTGCAGCTAACATTAAACTTAATGATGAAAAACCAGATGATTTCACTATAAGGTCAGGAACAAAGAAGCATGTCTGTCCTCATCACCTGTATTTAAGTTTGAACTAGAGGTCCTACCTTGTGCAATATGGCAGAAAAATAAACATAGGGCATACTCTTTGAAGAAAAGTGAAACTACTTATTAACAGACAAGATGTCTGTGCGTGTAAACATTCAAAAGAGTCAACAATAACTAAAGTCTGCTTTAAAAAGCCACAGGATAAAGGGCCAATATAAAAACCTAAACTGCATTTCTACCTGCCATCAGCAATGCACGGTGGCCTTGAACTGTGTCATATAAGTGAAGCTGATTAAGTGATGGACACCAAACAATTTTGTGTGATATATTAAATACGGAAATAAAAGAGCACCACTTTTAGATCCAGAAACAACTGAAACTATTGTAACTCATGCACATTGCTATTGAACCGCCGGCCTACTTCATAGGAGAGAGCAGCAGGTGCTCCAACAGCTACTCTAGCTTCTGTCCAGTGTCTTCATTCAGCTTCCAGGAATCCTGGGCCAAGTCAGCGAGCAGCTACACAGTGAAGAATGTCAGCCTATTCTGCAAGTAACTTGCATCATAAAGGTTACGGGTTATCTTAATCAGCTCAGTCTGTCATAAGAAAATATTATACACTGGGTGGCTTAAACAATATAAATTTATTTCTTACAATTCTGTAGGCTAGAAGTTCAAGATAAGGGTGCCAGCATGATCAGTTTCTAGTGAGGACTCTCACTAGATCAGTTTCAGTTTCTAGTGAGGACTCTTCCCAGCTTGCAGACAGCTGCCTTCTTGCTGTGTCTTCACATAGCAGAGAAAGCTCTCTCTCTCTATTTCTCTTATTAAATGACCAACAATTCTAGGATCCCTCTCTTATGACCTCATTTAACCTTAATTGCCACCTAAAAGCCCTACCTCTAAATACAATCATTGGGGGTTAGGGCTTCAGCATATCAGTTTCTGGTGGATACAGGGAGGCACAATTCAGTTCACAGCAGAAGTGGTGAGAGACAGACACAATTCTATTGTGTCATTACAGGTTCTGGTTTGTCCTTAGTTCCTCCCACTTCTCGCTCACCTTCCTTTCCCAACCACTACAGAAACTGACGCAGCAATCCTAGAGGCTGCTTAATGACCTCCCATAATTGCATAAAGTCTAATAACTATCATTAATCTCTCATTCTACATTACTTTCTATATGGTAGTTCTGCTTCTTTGATTAGACCCTATTACATGATGAAACATGAAATTTAAAAATACATCATTTATAATTGCATCAAAACACTTATAAATAAATTTAATGAAGGAAGACAAGAGCTCTACACCGAAAAATACACAGCATTGGTAAGGGATACTAAAGAAGTCTTAAATAAATGGAGAGGTCATGGATTAGAAGACTGACTATATAGTTAAGATGCCAGTTCCTCACAGATTGATAATGATTTCATGTAATTCCAATCAAAACCTTTATAAATTGTTTTACTGAAGTTAATAAGCTGACTCTAAAATTTATTTAGAAAAGCAAAAGGCTTAGAAGAAACAAAACAATCTTGGAAAAAAATGGACAAGGTTGTACAACTCACACTTACTGAATTTAAAACTTCCTATAAAGTTTCAACAATACGACAATATGGTATTGATACAAGGATAGTCAATATCATCAATGAAATAGAAGAGTTTAGAAACAAAACCACACACATATGATTAACCAATATTTCACAAAGGTGCCAAGGTATTGAACAACTATATCCATGTCAAAAAAATATTACTCTGACCCCTACCTCACACTTTACACACAAAAAATTTAGGGAATATTATAATCCTAAATGCAAACTTCTGAAAAAAAAATAGGAGAATTTTTCCATGACCTTGAACGAAACGAGAACATTTTAGAGAGAACACAATAACGCAAACTATATAAAAAGATGCGGTCCTGCACTGCTTAACGATGTGATACATTCTGAGAAATGCATCATTAGGCAATTTCGTCCTTGTATGAACATCATAGAGCATACTTCCATAAATCTAGATCACATGTATTTATATATATTTATCAGTATATATTTTTTTCATATGGGAAACCAAATGTTCCAGCATCATTAGTAAATATCCGTGATTTCTCACCTGATATGCAAAGCCAGTACCAAGTGCCATATATCAGGTTTCATTTTTTCTCAAATGGAGACAAGGTCTCACTCTTTTGCCCAGGCTGTTCTTAAACTCCCAGCCTCAAGTGATCCTCCTGCCTCAATCTCCCAAAATGCTGGGATTATAGGTATGAACCACCACACCCAGCCTCAGGTTATCTTATGGAACCACTGTCATACATGCCGTCTGTCAGTGACTGAAACACTGTTGTGCACTGCATGACTATATACTCAAGTTCACCAAAACTAAAAGTTTTGTGCACCTAAAGACACAGTTTAAAAAATTGAAAGGCAATTCACAGTTTGAGAAAAAGTATTTGTAAAACACATAATTGACAAAGGGCTTTTACATAGAATAGTATATAACGGCTCTTAATATTCAATAATAAGAAGAGAAACAACCCTACAATAATGAGCAAAAATATTTGAATAGATACTTCAGAAAATGATACATTAACAGTCAGTATGCATATATCATTAGTCATGAAGGAAATGAAGATTAAGATCACAAGGAGATACCAAGCAAACTAGGAAAGTTAAAGTTTGGCAACACCAAATGCTGATGATGCTGTGAGTAATCCAGCACACTTGAATATTTCTGGTACAATTTTTTAAATCCTACAATTGTGTTGATACAGTTTGACAGTGTCTTAGAAAGGTGAATACACAGTTATCGTTCCTAGACATTTAACTAAAGCAAACTGAAAATACAGGTTTATACAACGATTTATATAAAAATAGTGATAGCAGTTTTATTTATTATAGCCCTAAACCAGAAACGATAGAAATGTCCATCAAGAAGAAATTTAAGGTGCATTTACACAATAGAATAGTTTTTATCAGCAGAAAACAAGTCACCAACACAAGCGACTATGTATTTATAGCTATACCCACCTCCTCCCTCCCCTCCTTAATTCCTGGCAACCACTAATATGTTCTCCATTTTCAAGTTTGTAGTTTGAAAAATATTATTGTCATTTGAAAAATGCTATAAATATAATCATAAAGTATGTAACCTTTGTTTCTTTTGCATTTACTCATGATATATTCAATACAAAATGAAAAATTCCATCCAAAAGATTACACACTTTATGATTCTATGCAAAAGAACCATTTGTGGTGAACCTTTTGATTGTAAGAGGCCTGTGTCTAACATTTTTAACTTCATCCAAGTTTTGTTTTCTTTCCAGGGATTATCTTTTTTTTTCAAGTCTGTATTTGAGTCAAAAATAATATTGTTTTTCTTGTAGCATGATATAGCCTAAAAATGCAGAGGTAAAGTTGAAATTATTGATTTGTCTTTTGATGCAAATTGCCTTTTTTCAAATACTAATAAAGATTCTTTTTAAAGTGACAGTTTAAAAAATGTTGAGATGTCTGAGAAGATCCAAGCCCTTGGTTCTCCATAGAAATATCAAAAACAACCAGAAACTGACTGAACAATTTTTATAAGAGCTCTGGAAAACAAGTGTCCAAAGAAACCATGTGAACGCCCAATTAAGAAAAAGCCACCTTCAAAATGGTGGTAAATGTCATGGTGTTTCTACTCACTCTTGCCTTACTCTCTAAGTCAAAAGATGTTGTTGGTTTGCAGGAGGAAGCACCCCAGCTCCCAGCCCTCTCTCTCAACTGAAGGGAACAGAGCAGACCCTATTGACAGTATTTCAGCCTGTCTGGGAACTACCTGGGGGATGTTTCTCTGCCTTGTCTAACTCAGATCTCAGGCAGGGAAAAAGCAGCAAGCACAGCTCGTGAAAGCAGTGCACAAACTCCAACCTGAGAAGCCGGGGCAAGACACTTGGGGCAAGAGATTTATACTGGAGACATAAAATAGACCATCTAAGGCCCTGGGGAGAAGCTGGAGAGAGACCATTTGAGAAATTAAGACATTCAAAGTAGCCATAGATAAATGGGAATTGAGAAGGTCACATGAAGGCCCAGGGCTCAGAAAGGGCCTGAGGTGACTGTTTGCTTTCGTCTTGGACTAATCCCCAGGCTCAGGGCAAGCCCACTAATCCCCAAAGGACTGCAGCAGCAGCACAGAGCCAATCAGCAGAGACTGGAAGAGGTGGCTGCTTTCTCAAATGTCCAATTTTTAATAAAAATAACAAGGTAAAGAAACAAGAAAACGTAACCCACTCAAATAAATAAAATTAATTGGCAGAGATACTATCCTTGAAGAATTGGAATTACTAGACAGAGGCTTTAAAACAACTTCCATAGTATGTTCAAATGCAGAAGGAAAAAAGTGAACCAAGGACTAAAGAAAATCGGAAAAACAACATACAAACAAAATGAGAATACCAACAAAGAAACAGAAATTATGAAAAGGAACAAAGCAGAAGTTCTAGAGCTGAAAAATGCAATGAGGGAATTCAAAAATTCACTGGAAGGGTTAAGTAAAATCTTGAAGCATAAGAACAAAATTAGATTTTTATATCTAATTTTACATCTAAATTTATATCAGGCTTCAGGACTTATTCTAAAGCTACAGCACTCAAGACAGTGTGCAATAGTTTGACTGAAGAAACAAAATATCAAAAAATAGGCCTACATATAAGATAGTCACTTTATTTATAACCAACAATTCACTGCAACTAAGTGAGAGAAAAGATGGTCTTAATAAATATTTATGGACCAATTGGACACCCAGATGAAAAAAATTTGCGTTGACTTCTACCTTGCACTATACAAGAACATTAATCTAGACTGTAACGTAGACCTAAATATAAAAGATGTATAAAAGATAAAGCAATAACTTGCTAGAAGAAAACATAAAAGAATAATTTTATTAACTAAGATTAGGCAAAGATTTCTCAAACAGAAACAAAAAAACACTAAATATAAAAAGACAAATTATAAATGCTAAATATATTAATGCATAGCTTCATTCAATTAAAAAATGTAACAAACCTGCACATTCTGCACATGTACCCCAAAACTTAAAGTAAAAAAAAAAAAAGATACAAATTTGGCTGGAAGAAAAAAAAAAAGTTCGCTAAAAGCCAGTATTAAAAGTGAAATAGTCAACTCACAATTGGCAATGCATATACTAAACCAAGGACTTTCATCCAGACATATCCTTACCTGTTACCGTACTGTATCCTCTGGCCCATTCCATGCCTCCCTGACCCGAGGATCAACGTGTGACTTGCTTGGGCAGATGGGATGTTAGCAGAAATGAAACAAGCAAAAACACAACTGGGCTCCCTCACTCATTTCTCTGATAGGTGTATTGTAAAAATTAAGAGATTAACTTCATGGAGAACTCTGTACAGTAATTTGTAGTCAGTAGATGTCCAATGAAGGAAAAATCTCTTCTATCTTGATTTCTTTACCAGTTAAGGCTGAGACAGTCCCAGTGGCCCTGGTGAAAATCATTAGCTTTTCCTAGTGGCCGGAGGCAGGGGCTGCTGGTTTCCAGTTCTACCTGAAAATATGGAATAGAGAAAGAGTGTGATATTAGAAACCAAAAACAAACAGGAGATATTTTAATTTCACTAGTCTTCAGAGGCTCTGGAAAAAGAAGTTTTCCTTTGGAATTCATCTTCTCATTTCACAAAATAAACAAAGAAGCAAATATGGAGGTGGAGGTTTCTCTTCCTGAGATTGCCTGAGACTGTCAGCAAATAGTGAGAAAGTGTATAGCTATTGCAAACAGCTAATTACGGACCTCTTAATGTTCATACCACAATTAAAGACATTTGTTCTCGGTGAAAGCTGTCCCATAAGCTTGCACAAGCCCAGTCAGGAGACTTTTCCTGGGCTTCTGAAAAACACATTCATAAATCAGGAGAGTCTCTGAATAAAAAGGGCCAATTAAAGTGATTAGTTCTGTATATAATGTAATTATTTGCAGTCATGCCTTTCACTCTCCCTCCCTCCCCTCCACCAAGGACAATGTTCTAAAATGTAAATATCCATATTTCAATGTGTGACAACATGGCTCCAAGAAAAACTCCATTAGGAAAACAGAGGAAAGGACATTTCTTTAGTAGTTTTCAGCAGTTTTTACTCATAAGAAAAAAAATTGACTCAGTCAGGCCTCTTCACAAGCAAGCCAAAGTGTCACAATGTTTCCAATGCCAAGTTTGGTCAGCAGATCCCTTGGGAGGGAGGCAGGGTGGTGACGTGTGAGGGGAAAGACTTAGCTCCAGAAAGACCTCATCTGAGTCACTTGCACCCAGAGCTGCTTATCCTTGCCTGATTCTCAGATCCCTCTGTGCCCAATGAGTATAGCATCATAGCCCCTGCAGGATGTGGCACAGATTAAATGGAACATGTGGTGCCCATGAGTCACGTGCTCTTGCCCTCTCCTTCCCAGTAGAGACAATAGCCCCTCCTATATCTTACACAGGAAATGTGGCCTGCATGGTGGGTGGCAGATGCAATCCCTTCTGTCATTCTCCATTGGGATAAGGGAAGCCTCTCCACGAACGTTTAATTTCAAAATGACCTTGCAAGAAGTTTGCAAAGTGGAGGAAAAACTTCACCCAACCCCGCTTTCCCCATATGAGTTCCATGTTTAGCGTCACAACTCATAGAGACAAGTCACTTGCAATTGCGTACTTTTTTTTTTTGGAGAGGTAGTCTCACTCTGTCACCCAAGCTGGAGTGCAGTGGCATAATCTAGGCTCACTGAAACCTCCACCTCCCAGGTTCAAGCAAATCTCCTGTTTCAGCCTCCTGAGCAGCTGGGATTACAGGCATGCACCACCATGTCCAGCTAATTTTGTATTTTTAGTAGAGATGTGGTTTCACTGTGTTAGCCAGGCTGATCTTGAACTCCTGACCTCAGGTGATCCACCTACCTTGGTTTCCCAAAGTGCTGGGATTACAGGTATGAGCCACTGCACCCAGCCACAATTGTGTACTCTCAATTGTGTACTCTTTTACCTTTTAGGTGAGTCATGTTCGCAACAGTTCCCAGAAGCCCCCTGGGTTTCCAGCCCTATCCTCTCTGCTCAGCAGTCCTGAGATGTACAGTGATGCGGGGAAGAAGGAGGCACTTAACGGGAGACTCCAGAAAGGCCTGAGCTCTCTCTGTCTTCACATGGTAGAAGTGGGCAGTTAGCTCTCTGGGGCCTCTTTTATAAGGGCACTAATCCCATTCATGAGGACTCCAACAGCCCACAAACCCCACCTCCAAATACCACCACATTGGGAATTCGGATTGAATGTGTGAATTTGGGGACAATGCAAACATTCAGTCTATAGTACCCCACTCACTGGGGAATTGTCATTTGTATCTCCCAACCACTTGCCCTCTGTCTTGCCTTAAAGGACAGACACATTCTTACTTCCAGGCCACCCATGAGTGATTGGACTCTACCGTTTGTGTCTCACTCTTTCCAGTTTCTCACCCCGAATTCAGAAATGGCCAAACAAAGGGTGTAAGAAAAACAGTTAAGCAGATTCATTTACAACTGTATTTTTAAATGTAATCTTTACACCTAGTTTTGTGTGTGTGTGTATGTGTGTTAAATGAATAACAATAGTTTTTACTTCGGTATGAGAATAATACGCTCTCTCCCATTTTTTAAGAACACTTGGCCCTCTCAGTCTTCATCTTCGCACTTCTAACAGAGACATGCAAGTAAGAAATATTTTATAATTCCAAATTTATTGTAAGAAAAAGAGCTGTGGAAATGTGTGGAAACTAACACTTGCCTGAAAATAAAGAAGATTGGGACTTGGGTGGCTGGGGGAGCATTCTACTCATTCAAAGGGACAGGTGCTCTTTACCCAGGTACTGCCCACAAAAATGCAAACCCTGGGTCCAATTACTTAAGAGAAGATGGCATCTGGATTTGTAACATGAAATTCACTGGTTGTTAAATGTACAAGTAATCCAGTGTTTTAAGCAGCCCAACATCTGCAGGACAACTGCTGGCTTAATTTGACCAGAGCCACCAGAGGGTGCTTTCGGCTCTGTCCATCCTTCACATGGCTTTTCCACTCCACCACCCAATAGGCTGCAAGACAAACTAAAAACTCTACAGTCTGGTTTACTATATTCACAACCCCACTCTGGCCTCATACTCAGTCTTACCTCCAGCTGCTATCCTCAGCAATTACTACTGCATAAGCATGACTACAACCAGGCTGTCGTGAACTTTCCCTCTGAATGCCCTTCATAGTGTCATTGCCCAAGCAAGCAGCATTCCCTCTCATCTTGCCATTCTGCCAGTGTGGATCATCCACAAGAGATGTGAAAGACCTCCTCGAGGAGAACTACAAACCACTGCTCAAGGAAATAAGAGAGGACAGAAACAAATGTGAAAACTTTCCATCAATATTGTGAAAATGGTCATATTACCTAAAGTAATTTATAGATTCAGTGCTATCCCCATCAAGCTACCATTGACTTTCTTCACAGAATTGGAAGAAACCACCTTAAACTTTATATGGAACCAAAAGAGAGCCCACACAGCCAAGATAATCCTAAGCAAAAAGAACAAAACTGTAGGCACCATGCTAACTGACTTCAAACTCTACTACAAGTCTACAGTAATCAAAACAGCATTGTACTGGTACCAAAGCAGAGATATAGACCAATGTAACAGAACAGAGTCCTCAGAAATAACAACATACATCTACAAACATCTGATCTTTGACAAACCTGAAAAAAAACAAGCAATGGGGAAAGGAGTCCCTGTTTAATAAACGGTGTTGGGAAAACTAGCTAGCTATATGCAGAAAACTGAAACTGGATCCCTTCCTTACACCTTATACAAAAATTAACTCCAGATAGATTAAAGATTTAAACATGAGGCCTAACAGCATAAAAATCCCAGAAGAAAACCTAGGCAATACCATTCAGGATATAGGTATAGGCAAGGACTTCATGACTAAAACACCAAAAGCAATGGCAACTAAAGCTAAAATAGACAAACAGGATCTAATTAAACTAAAGCACATCTGCACAGTAAAAGAAACTATCATTAGTGTGAATCAGCAACCAATAGAATGGGAAAGAAAAATTGCAATCTACCCATCAGACAAAGGGCTAATATCCAGAATCTACAAAGAACTTAAGCGAATTTACAAGAAAAAACAAACAACCCTATCAAAAACATGGGCAAAGGATATAAACAGACACTTCTCAAAAGAAGACATTTATGCAGACAACAAACATATGAAAAAATGGCCATCATCACTGGTTATTAGAGAAATGCAAATCAAAACCACATTGAGATGCTATATCATACCAGTTAGAATGGCAATCAGTAAAAAATTAGGAGACAATAGATGCTGGAGAGAATGTGGAGAAATAGGAATGCTTTTACACTGTTGGTGGGAGTATAAACTAGTTCAACCACTGTGGAAGATAGTGTGGTGATTCCTTAAGGATCTAGAACCTTTTGACCCAGCAATCCTATTACGGGGTACACCCAAAGGATTATAAAACACTTAACTAAAAAGACACATGCACATATATGTTTATTGTGGCACTGTTTACAATAGTAAAGACTTGGAACCAACCCAAATTCCCATCAACACTGTAATGTGGCACATATACACCAAGGAATACCATGCAGTCATAAAAAAGGATGAGTTCTTGTCCTTTGCTGGGACATGGATGAAGCTGGAAACCATCATTCTCAGCACACTGACACAAGAACAGAAAACCAAACACCACATGTTCTTACTCATAAGTGGGTGTTGAACAACGAGAACACATGGACATAGGGAGGGGAACATCACATACCAGGGCCTGTTGGGGGTCAGGGGGGCTAGGGGAGGAACATCAAGGGGTGAGGAATTGGAGAGGGCTAACATTAGGAGAAACACTTAATGTAGATGACAGGGGGATAGATGCAGCAAACCACCATGGCACAGGTATAACTATGTAAGAAACCTGCATGATCTGCACGTGTACCCCCAAATTTAAAGTATAATTTAAAAATTAAACCCTTCCAAAAAAAATCCCATGCTCATGTATAGAAAGAAAAAATATCATTAAAATGGCCATACTGCCCAAAGTAATTTACAGATTCAATACTTTTTCCATCAAATTACCAATGACATTCTTCACAGAACAAATAAAAATTTTTTAACTATTTTGAAATTCATGTGGAATCATAAAGGAGCTCTAACAGCCAGGGCAATGCTAAGCAAAAAGAACAAAGCTGTAGACAATGTGCTACCCAATTTCAAACCATACTACAGGGTTTCAGTAACCAAAACAGCATGGTACTGGTACAAAAACAGACACATCAACCAATGGAACAAATTAGAGAGCCCAGAAATGAAGCCACACACCTATGACCATCTGTTCTTTGACAAAGCTGAAAAAGAACAGACAATGGGGAAAAGACCTCCTATTCAGTAAACGGTGGAAGAATAACTGGCTAGCCATATGCAGAAGATAAAAACTGGACCCCTTCCTTACCATACACAAAAATCAACTCAAGATGGATTAAAGATTTAAATGTAAAACCCAAAACTATAAAAACCCTGGAAGGCAATCTAGGCAATACCATTCTGGACATAAAAATGGGCAAAGATTTCATGATGAAGCCTCCAGAAGCAATTCAAGAAAAGCAAAAGTTGACAAATTAGATCCAATTTGTCTCTACTTAAGAGATTCTGCAGAGCAAAAGAAACTATCAACAGAGTAAATAGACGACCTACAGAATGGGAGAAAATATTTGCAAACTATGCATCTGGCAAAAGTCTGCTATTCAGCATCTATAAGGAACTTAAACAAATTTACAAAACAAAAAAACCCAACTCCATTAAAAAGCAGACAACATATATGAGCAAACACTTTTCTAAAGAGATAGATGCAGTTGGCATAGGAACAAAAGCTCAATATCACTGATAATTAGAGAAATGTGAACAAAATCACAATGAGATACCATCTCACTAGTCAGAACCACCTTTATTAAAAAGTCAAAAAATAACATGCTGATAAGGCTGTGGAGAAAAAGAAATGCTTGTACACTGTCAATGAGATTGTAAATTCATTCGACCATTGTGAAAATCAGTATGGTCATTCTTCAGAGAGCTAAAACCAGAACTACCATTTGACCCAGCAATCTTATTACTGAGAATATACCCAAAGGAACACAAATTATTTTACTATGAAGACATATGCATGTAAATGTTCACTGCAGCACTATTCACAACAGCAAAGACATGAAATCAATCTAAATATCCATCAATGGATAAAGAAAATGTGGTACATATACATCATGGAATACTATGCAGCTATGAAGAAGAATGAGATTGTATCTTTTGTGGGAACATGGATGGAGCTGGAGGCCATTATCTTTGGCAAACTAACACAGGATCAGAAAACCAAACACCACATATTTTCATTTATAGGTGAGAGCTAGAGGATTAGAACTCATGGACACAATGAAGGGAACAATAGAGAATGGGGCCTACTTGAGAGTGGTGAGTGGGAGAAGGGAAAGGTCAGAAAAAATAACTATTGGCTACTAGGCTTAGTGCCTGGATGATGATATAATCTGTACAACAAACCCCCTTGACATGGGTTTACCTATAAAACAAACCTGCACATGTGCTCCAAAAGTAAAATAAAAGTTATACAAATAAAATAAAATAAATAAAATATGACATCATAGATATTATTTCGTGCACTTATAAGAAACTATCCTGCTAATTAAATAAGTGTAAATGTTTATTATATAATTTTTATGCATATATGTAAAATGAAATGAAATGAAATGAAATAAACAATATTTAAAAACTCAATGGTTGGTTTTAACTGTAAAGTTTCTAAAGCTAAAGAGATATTTAACAAAATTGAAGTTAAATTTAAATACACTATCTATAATGCAGTATAGAAACACAAAGATTCAATAAATTACAAAAGAGATTTAGAATACATGGAGGAGGGAAAGAAATCTCATGTTTGGCTAATTGGAGGACGAGAAAGATGAAGTGAGCTGGGGAAAGATGATATTTGAAGAAATAATGACTAAGAAACTTTAGATTGATAAATGACAGTAATACTTACATTACAAAAGCAAACAGAGTAAGAACAAAATTAAATCCACGTTAGAAGCGTAACTGTGAAACTGCACAATACTAAGGAAAAACAGAGACAATCTTCAAAACCTTCAAATAGAAAAGACAAATAATCAATAAAAGAATGACAAATAGAAATGGAAGTCAGAGGACAGTGGAATAATATCTTGAATGTGCTGAGAGAAAATAGATCCAGTGAAAACATCTTTCTAAAAGTAGATGAAGGAAAAAAATCAGATTAACTAAAACTAAACACTGTGCTCAAAATACCTTTACTAAATGATATTGTAAGTTTATCCTAAAGGCAAATTGAAAACAATCAGAAGGAAAATCTCAGATATGAGAATAAATAAAAAAACAGAAAAAAGGAAAATGGAGGTAAATTTATCCAAACACTGGCTATGTAAGACAATATTAATATTTTTTACCAATACAGGAAAAAGCAATCATTGGCAATAATATATCATAAGGAGGTCATGAGACTGCTACTAATTTATTATCAGTCCTTGTATTGTTTAGGACAGATGTAAAAATAACAAGCATCTTAAATTTCTGAGGTGACCATTAACAGAACAGAAGACAGAATGAATCAGTTCCAAAATGTAGACAGAAAAAGGTGCAATGAGAAAATTTACAGAAATAATCAAAAAGAAGGGGAAAAAGGAAAGTTAAAAAGCATAGGAAACACATAATACACGAAAAGCTCAAAATAAATGATGTAAATAAATGTAATTATAATGATACTTAGAATGAATATAAAAGAACTACATTCAAGTATTAAGACAATGATTGTCAGACAAGATGAAAAGGCAGAAGCTAGCTTTATGGTATCCATAAGAAACACTTCTGAATGATGACTATTAGAAAGAATAAGGCTAAAAGAATAAAGAAAATCATACCAGGCAAGTCCTAACCAAAATAATTATATAGCTCTCTATTAATAGTAAAAATACAGGAAGGCAAAAGCATTAACACTATTAATCTATTAGGGTATAATAGAAATATTATTGAACAGTTAAAGGTTTTATTATTAAGGAATATATAATAATTATAAAGTTGCATGTATGTAACAACATAGTTTAATATATAGTAACCAGAAATTAAAAGAACTAGAAGGAAAAACCATCATCAACAACAAAAGTAATATCGTAGGTGGAGATTTTGAAACTTTTTTTTTGTAGATAATATATCAGGAAAATACACAGTCTGCACATGTAAAATTAAAGCAATGCAGCTAACAAACTTAAAAACACAAAGGTAACACTTTAACCATGCCAGTAGAAAATACAATTTTTTCTTCAGCACGTATATAACATTTATAAAATTGACCAACTGGGCAGTAATTCAAACACTAAAGAATTAATAAAATTAGAAGATTCTGCCAAGATGGCCAAATAGAAACAGCTCTGGAGCGCAGTTCCCAGCAAGAGCATGCAGAAGGTGAGCAATATCTGCATTTACAACCAAGGTACCAGGTTCTTTGCAATGGGACTGGTTGGACAGTGGGTGTAGTTAAAGGAGGGCAAACTGAGGCAGGGTATGGTGCTGCCCCACCCAGGAAGTGCAACTGGACATAGGGTCAGGGACTCTTCCCCTCTGGTACTCCAGTTCTCTGGTTCAGATAATGCACTTCTCTCATGGCCTTTGCAACCCACGGACAAGGAGATCCTCACCAGGCTGAAAGGCATCATGAGTTATTAGCACAGATCTGAGCTGCAGCTCCGGCCAGGGTCACAGGTTGTTGGCACAGATCTGGGTGGACATTTTGACTAGCACCAAGAGTGCCTGCTGGACAGAACTTCCCACTCCCCAGAAAGAGGGGGAGCTGAAAGCAGGGAGACACGTGATACTGCTTGGCAGGTCCCACCCCCACAAAGACCAGCAAACTGAAGCCCTCTTGCTTGAGAGCTTCTCAGCCAGCATACTTGTTTGAGCTCAGTGTGAGGAAGGGCGTCCACCATAGCTGATCTTACCTGTGTAAACAAAAGTCAGAGGAAGCTTACACAGCAGCTGGACTGAGCCCGTAGCAGCCCAGTAGTGCCTCTGCAGGCAGACAAGGGACAGACTGCCTCCTCAAGCGACTCTCTGACCCCTGCATACCCAAAAAGACACCACATACAGGAGATCTCAGGCTGACAACTAGTGAGTACCCTTCTGGGACAAAGCTACCAGAGGAAATGTCAGGCAGCAATAGTTGCTGTTTTGGAACCCCTGTTGGTGATTGCCAGGCAAGCAAGGTCTGGAGTGAACCTCCAGCAGTTCTGCAGCAGAGGGGCTTGACTGTTAGAAAGAAAACTAAAAAACAAAAAGAAATAGCTTCAACATCAACAGAAAGGACATCCACTCAGAGACTCCATCCAAAATCACCGACTTCAAGGACCAAAGGTAGATAAATCCATGAAGATGGGAAGAAACCAGTGCAAAAAGGATGAAACCATCAGAGACCAGAATGCCTCTCCTCCTCTAAGGGATCACAACTCCTCACCAGCAAGGGAACAAAACAGGACGGAGAATGAGTATGATGAATTGACAGAAGCAGTCCTCAGAAGGTAGGTAATAACAAACTTCTCTGAGCTAAAGGAACATGTTCTAACCCAATGCAAAGAAACTAAAAACATTGAAAAAAAAATTAGAAGAAATGCTAACTAGAATAACAAGCTTAGAGAAGAACATAAACGACTTGATGGAGCTGAAAAACACAACACAATAACTTCACAAAGCATACACTAGTTTCAATAGCCAAATCAATCAAGCAGAAGAAAGGATATCAGAGATTGAATATCAACTCAATGAAATAAAACAAGAAGGCAAGATTAGAGAAAAAGGAGTGAAAAGAAATGAACAAGGCCTCCAAGAAATATGAGACTATGTGAAAAGACCTAATCTACACTTGATTGGTGTACCTGAATGTGACAGGGAGAATGAATCCAAGCTGGAAAATACACTTTAGGATATTATCCAGGAGAATTTCCTCAGCCTTGCAAAGGCAGACCAACATCCAAATCCAGGAAATACAGAGAAAACCACAAAGATATTCCTCAAGAAGAGCAACTAAAAGGCATATAATCTTCAGATTCACCAGGGTTGAAATGAAGGAAAAAATGCTAAGGGCAGCCAGAGAGAAAGGTTGGGTTACCCACAAAGGGAAGTCCATCAGATTCACGGCAGATCTCTCTGCAGAAACCCTACAAGCCAGAATAGAGTGGGGGTCAATATTCAACATCTTTAAAGAAAAGAATTTTCAACCCAGAATTTCATATCCAGCCAAACTAAGCTTCATAACTGACGGAGAAATAAAATCCTTTACAAACAAGCAATTGCTGAGAGATTTTGTCACCACCAGACCTGTTTTACAAGAGCTCTTGAAGAAAATGCTAAACATGGAAAGGAACAACCAGTACCAGCCACTCCAAAAACGTACCAAATGGTAAAGACCAACAACACAATGAAGAAACTGTGTCAACTAATAGGCAAAACAACCAGCCAGTAACAAAATGGCAGAATCAAACTCACACATAACAATATTAACATTAAATGTAAATAGCCTAAATACACCAATCAAAAGACACAGATTGGCAAACTGGATAAAAAGTCATGAACCATTGGTGTGCTGTATTTAGGAGACCCATCTCATGTGCAAAGACATGCATAGACTCAAAATAAAGGGATGGAAGAAGATTTACCAAACAAATGGAGAGAAAAAAAAGCAGGGGTTGCAGTCCTAGTCTCTGATAAAACGGATTTTAAACCAACAAAGATCAAAAGAGACAAAGAAGGGCATTACATAATGGTAAAGGGATCAATGCAACAAGAAGAGCTAACTATCCTAAATATATATGCACCCAATATAGGACCAACCAGGTACATAAAGCAAGTTCTTAATGACCTACAAAGAGATTTAGACTCCCACATAATAATAGTGGAAGACTTTAACATTCCACTGTCTAATATTAGACAGATTAATGAGACAGAAAATCAACAAGGATATCCAGGACTTGAACACAGATCTGGACCAAGTGGACCTAATAGACCTCTACAGAACTCTCCACCCCAAATCCACAGAATATATATTCTTCTCGGCACCACATCGTATCTACTCTAAAACTGACCATGTAACTGGAAGAAAATCACTCCTCAGCAAATGCAAAAGAAAGGAAATCATAACAAACAGTCCTTCAGACCACAGTGCAATCAAATTAGAACTCAGGATTAAGAAACTCACTCAAAACTGCACAACAACATGGAAACTGAACAACCTGGATATTCAGGACTTGAATGCAGATCTGGACCAAGTGAACCTAGCAGACATCTACAGAACTCTCCATCCCAAATCCACAGAATATACATCGTTCTCAGCACCACATCGCATCTACTCTAAAATTGATCACATAATTGGAATTAAATCACTCCTCAGCAAATGCAAAAGAATGGAAATCATAACAAACAGTCTCTCAGACAACAGTGCAATCAAATTAGAACTCAGGATTAAGAAACTCACTCAAAACCACACAACTACATGGAAACTGACCAACTTGATCCTGAATGACAACTGGATAAACAATGAAATGAAGGTGGAAATAAAGATGTTCTTTGAAACCAATGAGAATGAACACAAAATGTACCAGAATCTCAGGAACACATTTAAAGTAGTGTCTAGAGGGAAATTTATAGCATAAATGCTCACATGAGAAGTGAGGAAAGATCTAAAATTGACACCCTATCACCGAAATTGAAAGAGCTGGAGGAGCAAGATCAAAAAAGTTCAAAAGCTAACAGAAGACAACAAATAACTAAGATCAGAGCAGAACTGAAGAAGATAGAGACACAAAAAAAACCTTCAAAAAATCATAAATCCAAGAGCTGGTTTTTTGAAAAGATCAACAAAGTAGACAGACCACTAGCCAGACTAATTAAGAAAAGAGAGAGAGTGAGAGAAGAATCGAATAGATGCAGTATAAATGATATAGGGGATATTACCACCAATTCCACAGAAATATAAACTACCATCAGAGATTATTACAAACAACTCTACATAACTAAACCAGTAAATCTGGAAGAAACAGATAAACTCCTGAACATTTACACCCTCCCAAGACTAAACCAGGAAGAAATTGAATCCCTCATTAGACCAATAACAAGGTCTGAAGTTGAGGAAGCAATTAACAGCCTACCAACCAAAAAAAATCCAGGCTTAGACAGGTTCACATCCAAATTCTACCAGACAAAGAGGAGCTGGTACCATCCCTTGTGAAACTATTCCAAACAATACTAAAAGAGGGAATCCTCCCTAACTCCTTTTATAAGACCAACATCATCCTGGTACCAAAATCTGGCAGAGACACAACTAAAAAAGAAAACTTCAGGCCAATATCCATGATGAATATCAATGCAAAAATCTTCAATAAAATACTGGCAAACCAAATGCAACACTACATCAAAAAGCTTATCCATCATGATCAAGTAGAATTCATCCCAGGGATGCAAGGCTGGTTCAACATACACAAATCTATAAATATAATCCATCACATAAACAGAACAAAAGACAAAAACCACATGATTATCTCAACAGATGCAGAGAAGGCCTTGACAAAATTCTACAGCCCTTTATGTTAAAAACTCTCAATAAACTAGGTATCGTTGGAAGGTATCTCAAAATAATAAAAGCTATTATGACAAACCCACAGCCAATATCATACTGAATGGGCAAAAACTGGAAGACATAGACAAGGATGCCCTCTCTCACCATTCCTATTCAATATAGTATTGGAAGTTCTAACCAGAGCAATCAGCCAAGAAAAAGAAATAAAGGGTATTCAATCAGGAAAAGAGGAAGTCAAATTGTCTCTATTTGCAGATGACATGATTGAATATTTAGAAGACCCCCATCGTCTCAGCCCAAAATCTCCTTAAGCTGAAAAGTGACTTCAGCAAAGCCTCAGGATACAAAACAAATGTGCAGAAATCACAAGTATTCCTATACATCAATAACAAAAAAACAGAGTCAAATCATGAGTGAACTCCCATTCATAATTGCTACAAAGAGAATAAAATACCCAGGAACACAACTACAAGGCATGTGAAGGACCTCTTCAAGGAGAACTACAAACCACTACTCAAGGAAATAAGAGAGGACACAAAAAGATGGAAAAACGTTCCATACTCATGGTTAGGAAGAATCGATATTGTGAAAATGGCCATACTGCCCAAAGTAATTTATAGATTCAATGCTATCCCCATCAAGCTACCATTGACCTTCTTCAGAGAACTGGAAAAAACCACTTTAAACATTATATGGAACCAAAAGAGAGCCCACACAGCCAAGATAATCCTAAGCAAAAAGAACAAAGCTGGAGGCATCACGCTGCCTGAGTTCAAACTATACTACAAGGCTACAGTAATCAAAACAGCATGGTCCTGGTACCAAAATAGAGATATAGCCTAGTGGAACAGAACAGAGGCCTCAAGAATAATGCCACACATCTACAACCATCTGATCTTTGACAAACCTGACAAAAACAAGCAATGGGGAAAAGATTCCCTGTTTAATAAATGGTGTTGGGAAAACTGGCTAGCCACGTGCAAAGCTGAAACTGGACCCCTTCCTTACATCTTACACTAAAATTAACTCCAGATGAATTAAAGATTTAAACATAAGACCTAACACCATAAAAATCCTAAAAGAAAACCTAGGCGACACCATTCAGGACATAGGCACAGGCAAGGACTTCATGACAAAAACACCAAAAGCAATGACAACAAAAACCAAACTAGACAAATGGGATCTAATTAAGAGCTTCTGCACAGCAAAAGAATAAATCATTAGAGTGAACCAGCAACCAACAGAATGGGAAAAATTTTTTGCAATATACCCATCACACAAAGGGCTAATATCCAGAATCTACAAAGAACTAAAGCAGATTTACAAGAAAAAAAAACAAACAAACCCATTCAAAAATGGGCAAAGGCTATGAACAGACACTTTTCAAAAGAAGACATTTATGAGACCAACAAACATGAAAAAATGCTCAACATCACTGGTCATTAGAGAAATGCAAATCAAAACTACATTGAGATACCATCTCACGCCAGTTAGAATGGCGATCATTAAAAAATCTGGAGACAACAGATGCTGGTGAGGATGTGGAGAAATAGGAACACTTTTACACTGTTGGTGGGAGTGTAAATTAGTTCAACCATTGTGGAAGACAGTGTGGCAATTCCTCAAGGACCTAGAAATAGAAAATCTATTTGACCCAGCAATCACATTACTGGATATATACCCAAAGGATTACAAATTGTTCTTTTATAAAGACACATGGCATACATATGTTCATTGAGACACTGCAATAGCAAAGACTTGGAATCAACCCAAATGCCCATCAATGATAGACTGGATAAAGAAAATATGGCATGTATACACCATGCAATACTATGCAGCCATTAAAAAGAATGAGTTCATATCCTTTGTAGGGATTTGGATGAATCTGGAAAGCATCATTCTCAGCAAACTGACACAAGAACAGAAAACCAAACACCACATGTTCTCACTCATAGGTGGGTATTGAACAATGATAACACATGTGCACAGGGAGGGGAACATCACTCACTGGGGTCTGTTAGTGGGTTGGGGGCTAGGAGAGGGACAGCGTGAGGTGGGGAGGTTGGGAAGGGATAACACTGGGAGAAATGCCTGATGTAGCTGATGGGAGGATGGAGGCAGAAAACCACCATGGCGTGTGTGTACCTATGCAACAATCCTGCAAGATCTGCACATGTACCCCGGAACTTAATGTACAATTAAAAAAAAAAAAGAACTAAAATAGAACTACCATTTGATTAAGCAATCCTACTACTGGGTATCTGCCCAGAGGAAAAGAAGTCATTATTTGAAAAAGACACTTGCACCTGCATGTTTACAGTGGCACAATTCAGAATTGCAAAATCGTGGAACCAACCCAAATGCCCATCAATCAACAAGTGGATAAAGAAACTGTAGTATATACAGTTTGTGGTATGTATATACCACTGCATTTGCAGTGACCCGGATGAGATTATTCTAAGTGAAGGACCTCAGGAGTGGAAAATCACACATCGTATGTTCTCACTGGTATGTGGGAGCTAAGCTATGAGAACACAAAGGCATAAGAATGATACAATGGACTTTGGGGACTTGGGGGGAGGAATGGAAAGAGGGAAAGGGATAAGATACTACAAATATGGTGCAGGGTAAAAGCTTGGTTGATGAATACGCCAAAATCTTACAAATCACCACTAAAGAACTTACTCATGTAATCAAACACCACCTGTACATCAATAACTTATCGAAAAGTAAAATTTAAATAAATAAATAATTTAAAAAAGAATTAATAAAATTAAATTAAAAATCACTAATAAAAATACAAATTTTAATTCTCAGAATTTCTCATATAGCCTTATATTCTTATAAATTAGAAAGCAATAACAAAAAGATAAATATTATTTTTTAAAATATAGTTTGTTTAAATTATTTGTGGATCGAGTAAGTCATTATTATCTTAAAATACTTCAAGTTGAGCAATAATGGAAGTACTGTGCAGTTTGAGTATTTCTCATCTGAAACGCATGCACCAAAAGCATGTTGGATTGCAGATCTGGAACATTTACATTTACACAACGTATTTGGGTTAAGACCCAAGTCTAAACACAAAAATCATTTATGTTTTACCTATACCTTATACATATAGCCTAAATTAATTTTACACAATATTTCTAACAACCTTATATATGAAAACAAAACGCGTATACATTGAACCATGAGAAGCAAAGCTGTCACACACACCTGTGGCAACATGTCAGAGCTGAAAATGTTTCAGATACTGGACTAATTTGGATTTCAGATATTCAGATTAGGGATGCTCAATCTGTATAACAAAATTGTGGGATACAGCTAACGCAGTGTTCAGATGAAAATGTCTAACTTAATAATTTATGATAGACTACAAAAAGTATGCAATATAATGAGCTAAGAATCCGATTTGAGTGGCCACAGCATGAATGAAAGAAAGGAAACACAGAGCAGAGAGCAATTCCATGAAAACTGACAGATCCTCTGCACAACTAATGGAGAGGGACGTCATCAATATTAGAAGTCATAAATGTATGTAACTACAGAGGCTGCACAAAAAAAAAAAAAGGATTTGATAAATAACCTTATACCAATACATTTGAAAACATGCAAAAATCCACAAATTACTTAAAAATATAAGAATCAGCCAGGTGTGGTGGCATACTCCTGTAATCCCAGCACTTTGGGAGGCTGAGGCTGTTGGATCACCAGGTTAAGAGATCGACACCAACCTGGCCAACATGGTGAAACCCTGTATTTACTAAAAATACAAAAATTAGTTGGGTGTGGTGGTGTGCACCTGTAGTCCCAGCTACTTGGGAGGCTGAGGCAGGAGAATTGCTCGAACCTGGGAGTCGGAGGTTGCAATGAGCCAACATTGCACCACTGCACTCCAGCCTGGCAACAGAGTGAGATTCTGTCCCAAACAGCAACAAAAAAAAGAATCAACACCAAAAAACCAAATAGTGTAAATAATCCTGTAACTATTCAATAAATTAAATCAGCAATTAAAAGTCTTTCTATTCAGAAAAGGTCTCGGATGGTTTTCTCTATTAGGTCTAACTCTCAAGGAAAAAATAATTCTAATTTGACAAATATTCCAGATGATAAAACAGTGGAAATACTCTACAACTCATTTTGCAAGAGAAAAACACTATAGGCCCATCTTACTCATGAACTTAAATGCAAAAATATTTAAATAAATGTGAACAAACCAAATAAAAATATATGGAAAAGATAACACACTACACTATTAGGGGTTATATTAAGTTTAAAAGAGAATAATTACAGAATTTTTATTTGATAAAAGAAAAACTTATTTCATATTTTAAAAACATAGTCTTATCAAACTAAAAGTAGAGGTGAGTTTTTTTAACCAGCAAAAGTTATCTACAAACAATTTAAAACATGAATCACACTAAATATATGGAAAAATGGAAGCATTTTCTTTATGAACAGGAAAATTCTAGGGTGCCCGTCATCACCATTTCTAGTCAACATTTAGTAGTGATTTACCATGCAATAGGAATAGATAAATAAATGGAAAGCTTAAGAATATGAAAGAAAGAGAGAGAGGGAAAAAAAGGAATAGATAAATAAATGGAAAGCTTAAGAATATGAAAGAAAGAGAGAGGGAAAAAAAGAGGAAGGAAGAAAGGAAATTTTATAGACAATATGATTGTTAAAGGAATCAGATAAATTATTACAATTAATAAATATATTTCGCAAAGTTGTCTGATTTAACAATCATTTATATACAAAGATAGCAAACATGTTTAAACTATAATTAAATGGAAGATACTACTTAAGCACCCTGAAATTATAAAGTACCCAGGAATAAATCTAGCACAAGTTTTTAAGTTTTTTATGAAGAAAATTATAAAGCTGTATTGAAAGACATTAAGGCAAATTCAAATAAATGAGAAAACATACAATTTTCACGAATCAGAATACTCAGAGCTTAAAGATGTCAATTATCTCCCTTGATGAGTTCAGTGTAAATCCAACCCAGACCTTCAAAGCTATTTTGTGGTACTTGACAAGTAGTTTCTACAAAAAGGATGAAATATCGTGAGCAAAGAATTCAATTGGAGTGGCCACAGTGTGCGTGAAAGGAAGGAAACACAGAGCAGAGAGGTAGTCAATGAAAACTGACAGATCTGCACATGGAAACATAAGGAAAACATTAGGAGCAGGAATCACCAAGATACTAGTGAAGAAGAAATGGCGTAGGGAGTTCTACCCCACCAAACTTATTAAAAAGTGATATTAAGAATATACAGCATTTGTGCAGCCTTAGAAGACCGACCAAGCAGGATGGAAAGGCCATACACATATGTGCACACGTGAGACAGATGTGTGGCATAGCAACAATGGAGAAAGCATGAGCTTTATAATGATCTGAGACAATTGCTTATCCACATGTGGAGGAGAGAAAAAAGTGAAAGAAACAAACCAGAGTATTGCCTCATATCATACATTAAAAATTAATTTCAGATGCTTTAAATATTTAAATCTGTAACACAAAACTATAAACATTTTAGAATACTATATGAAAGAATATCTTTGACTTCAGAATAGAGTGTCTTAAGATTCAAAAAAGTCAAATCATAAAAAAGCAAACGTATTAAAACTAAGAACTTCTGACTATTATAAGGAAACATGTTTTAAATGAACATAAACCACAAACTGAAAAAAAAAATTGCAACATGTATCACTGACAAAGGAATAGAACACAGAATATTTAAAGAACTACTACGAACTAATAGGAAAAAGGTAATTCACAAAACAGAAACACGCAGAAGACTTAAAGGAACACTTTGTAAAGAAACGCCACTACTTAAAAATACATGAAAAGATGCTCATCTCATTATTAGTTAAGAAAATGAAAGTTAAAACCACAATTAACTGCTGTTTTTACATCCACCAAATTGTCAAAAATTTCAAAGTCTCACAAGATCAAGTTTTGGCAAGGATGTTAGGAAAAATCCATCTACTGCTGTGATATAGCAATCTGGCATTTATTCAGTAAAATGGAAGATGTGCATTTCGAAAATGCAAGAACTCCTTTCCTAGGAATTCATGGAATGCTTGCGTACATGATGTGCTCTAGGGAATATCTACAAAATGTTCATAACAGCCCTGTTTACAACAGCAAAACCTCAGAAACAAGCCAAATGCCCAATGACAAGAGAATACCTAAAGATTTGGGTACATTTATCCCATGCAATACTGTATAGCAGTGAAAATAAATGAACTATAGCAGTGAGCATATGGTGACTCACTCTCAGGAGAGTATGTTGAGTAGTGCAAAGCAAGTTGCAGATGAGTGCATACGTTAGGATTCCATTTAAATAAAATTTTGAAATTTGTAACACTATGCACTGTATTCCTTTCGGGTGGCTGCAAGGCAGAGCTGTGCTGGCCCTGTGCTAACCCCATCAGCAGATAACCCTTGATATTTTACAGTGCATATTCTCTGAGGAATTACATAGTGGCCTTGTTATGCATTTAGCCACAACTGTTAAAACTACAGGAAAATCCAATACGATTATTGACAAAAAATGTGATATCGTGGTTACCTCTAGGGAAGGTATAGGTACTTCCTGGGTTTCAAAGATTATGGCAATGTCTGTTTCTTAAACTATATGGGGATACACTGTCATTCATTGTAATGTATATTTATAACTTTATATAATTATAAATATATATAATATATATTAAATATAAAATAAATATAATTATATATAATGTATAAATATACATTATATATAATTTATAAATATAAATGTACTGTAAATGGAATGCTTTTATAAATATACACTTATATTTATAAATTATATATAAAATTATATTTATTTTATATTTAATATGCATATTGTGTATATATATATATTTTTGTATCTAACTGACATTCAATAAAACCAATTAAAATAATGACTTCTCTAGTTATGGCCTTGCTTGTACAATGTGACTCATGGTATTACCATTCCAATCCCAATGTCTTCCTGCAGGATTCCAGCCTTCTATCATCCCACCGTGAATAAACTCTTTTTCCAAGGACCATGACAACCAGTGGACACTTAGAGAAGCCCTCATGGCACAGAGACTGAAACCGAAACAAGCCCACCTCGGGAAGTTCTTCATCAGATTGTATGACACCTGCGTGACATTAAAAACTTAACCGTCTCTGGTTCCTCGTCTTTAAAATGGAGATGGTAATACATACTTTGCAGTGTTGTGGGGAAGTGAACTACACAGGCAGAGGATGGGTAAATCAGACACAACATTTCTGATGAAAAATTTGTGGAAACTATTAAAATATTAAATGTTCTTGCCGTTTAATCAGCAATTCAATTACTTCTCATCTATTCCATAAAAATGTTCTCCAAAATAGAAACACTTTAACGCTGTTGGTGGGAGTGCAAATTAGTTCAAACATTGCAGACACAGTGTGGCAATTCCTCAAGGATCTAGAACCAGAAATACCATTTAACTCAGCAATCCCATTACTGGGTATATACCCAAAAGACTATAAATCATTCTACTATAAAGACACATGCACGCATATGTTTACTGAGGCACTGTTCACAATAGCAAAGACCTGGAACCAACCTAAATGCCCATCAATGACAGACTGGATAAAGAAAGTGTGGTACATATACACCATGGAATACTATGCAGCCATAAAAAGGATGAGTTCATACCCTTTGCAGGGACATAGATGAAGCTGGAAACCATCATTCTCAGTAAACTGACACAAGAACAGAAAAGCAAACACTGCATGTTCTCACTCGTAAGTGGAAGTTGAACAATTAGAACACATGGACACAGGGAGGAGAACATCACACACCAGGGCCTGTTGGGGCATGAGGGTCTAGGGGAGTGATAGCATTAGGAGAAATACCTAATGTAGGTGATGGGTTGATGGGTGCAGCAAACCACCATGGCATATATATACCTATGTAACAAACCTGCACATTCTGCACATGTATCCCAGAATTCAAAGTATAATAAGAAAGTTCTCCAAACTTTGCATAGATCTATGGGCAAGCTAGTTCATTGCTACATTGTTTTGTGTAGGAAAAAAAAAATGAGAAGATACCTTCAATATGAGAATTGTTAAATAAATTATGATACATCAATGCTTTGGAATATATCACATAACCATTAAAATGAATAAGGTAGATGATGTATTGATGTAAGAAAATCTCTATGACATATGATTCAGTGAAAAATATTCATGTAGAGTCTGAAACCCAGACAATTTTAGAGAGGTCTAGTTTTTCCAGCTAGTAGGAGGAAGAGCAGGAGCTGCAATTCACATGTCATTCCCAAGTGAGAATTATTCCTGCTTCAACACACAGCCACCCTTAAGAAATCTTCTGTCAGCTATGTTTTGCTCTTTCTCTCTCCTAAAAGATTTTTTTTAAGTTATTCAAAGTCATAACTGAAGCAACAAAAACCTGATGATTTTAGAAGCTTTCTGAAATCTAAAAATGCCACTTGTAAAGACAAGGTCCGTGAGACTAGGGCACCCGCGTTCTGCGGGGTTTTGAGGAGAAGGAGATGCTATATTTGGGACGTATGGTTGATCCATCTTCACATGGTCACCACCTGTCTGTGGTACTATTTTTTCCGGAAAAACTGGGTTGAAATGTCACCGAAAGGCCTCTCCAAGGCTCTTAGATGAATAATTTAATCACCCTCTAGCTGTCTCAATGGAGCTGAGCCTGTCTCTTTTCAAGCGTGATCATAGGAGGGAACTCAGAGGCTGCGCTGACCCGGCCTTCATCTGCCACCGCCGGTGTCAGGCTTGTCTGTCTCCCTTGAAGGCAGCCTCAGAGAGTGATTAGAAGAGTCCCTGGAGGGGGTCTGGGGGAAGATCATCATTATAGGTTTTCTTGAATGTGGAGGAGCGGTGGGCAAGGCCGAGAGCCATCCGTCCTGAGTCCCAAAGGCCTAGGTGCCCCCTCAGGATTGGTAAGGTGATTAAGTTGGGGGGGTCCATTTGGGGCTTATGTTTTTTTTATTTCTTGAGAGGCTGAACCATTTTCAAAATGAACTGCTATATTGCCTAAAAATTTCCCCCTTGTTGACCAGTTCTTTTCCATAAAAGGAAGTTAGAAAGGCATGGAGGGGTTGGTTTGTGCTCGCCTGTGCCTGGGCAACCAGGAGCCAGTGTAGAATCAGCCCCTCACACCAACCAGGAGGCTGACAGGGCCCGACAGAGCCGGGCTGCCAGGCTCCCCGCCCAGTGCTCTCACCCTCGGTCAGCCACCCTGTTGATGGTCTGATTGTAGGTGATCATCACCGCTGTGAGGTAGTGACAAGCCTCGTCAATGGTGAGCTACATCAGCACCAGCTTGCCCAGAGGACACGGAAGGTGGAGCCATTGGTATTTACAAGCTCAGTACATACATAATCTCATAATCCTCTCAGTGATTTTGCAGAGTCAGTGTTTATAACCCAGGTCTTACAGATAAAAGGCCTGAGATTCAGAGGGTAGGAAACTACCCAAGATCTCTTTATTCTTAACTGGCAAGATCAGGATTTGAACCCAACCCCATACAATTCCAAAATGCATGCTTTTCCTGTAAATTCTTCCATAGACATCAATGCAGTCAGAGCTGTTTGGGGCCAGCATGAATTAAATCTCATTTGTGGTATTTTCTGAAAATTCCAGCTAAGTTTGAGAATTCACTGAAGTCTAAACTTAGATCCCTAAGGACAGAAAGGTGGATGAAGACTCATCTCAGCAAGCCCAAAAACAGGACTCCATTACCCCAGGTGAGGAGAGAGGTTGCTCTTCTCCCTCTTCTGCACTGAGAGCCAGCAGGGATGTCCTGTAGTTACCTTACCATGCTGCTCCTACTAGTCCAGGACAGATTTGTGAGGATGGTGGGGACACAGGCTACTTCTTGAAAGAAAAGTAAAAACACTGTTTCAGCAGTAACTAACAGAATGCCTACAACCACTGAATATACCAGACAAAAGTGCCTGGTACAAATCAGAACTCAAAATAGCTTCAGCTGGGCACCGTGGCTCACACCTGCAACCCCAGCACTTTGAGAGGCCGAGGAGGGCGGATTAACTGAGGTCAGGAGTTCAAGACCACCCTGACCAGTATGGCGAAATGCCGTCTCTAGTAAAAATATAAAAATTAGTGGGGCACTGTGGCAGGCGCCTGTAGTCCCTGCTACTCGGGAGGCTGAGACAGGAGATTTGTTTGCACCCAGGAGGAGTAGGTTGCAGTGAGCCAAGATTACCCCACTGCACTCCAGCCTGGGTAACAGACTGAGACTCCATCTCAAAAAAAAAAAAAAAAAAAAAATAGGTTTCATATGCCAGGCACTCTTCTAGGGGCTTCATATAATTTAAATACCCCATGACCCTTCATGGTAAACATGATCCCTTTCATTGAACCTATGATGAGAGCAAAACTCCAAACCCACGTTCCACAGGGCCATGTACAATCAATTCATTCCATTGTGTTCATCTACTGGGTGTGTGAACCTGAACTGTGTACCGATGAAAGCCCCAAATGTATAGAGAAAGGTCTTATTCTACTCCTCATAGAGCTGGCAATCAGATCAAGAACAAAAGCAATATACCATGAAAGACAAACAGCAGTGGGAGGTGATGAGTTGTCCTCGTCACACAGACTAGAGATTCTCTTGGCAAGGCAACGCCTCCTCCAGAAAGTCTTCCCAGAGCCCCAGGTAATGTCAATCACTCTCTCTTCTGAGCATCTCTGCCCACCCTCCGGATTCTAGGCACCTTTCTGTCTTTGCACACATCATCTGTTTTGGAGGGAATTTTCTTATTTGCCTATTTCCCTAGTAGACTCTGGGCTCACTGTGTCAGGCATTGTGATTTAGGCTTTCTTGGCAAAAAGTTGGTGACGGGGAACAAAGTGTTTATTGTTATAAAATGTGGATATGAGAGCCGATCTTCTGGGTCTGGACATAGGCTGGGCAGTCCATACAGAGCAATTTCTGCAGCAGAGAACAGTGACAATGGTCAAAATATCATCTAGAGGAAGTCTCCTCTGCTAGTCTCTCCTGTCACCTAGCTTTACCTGTTTAAATGATAATTTACCATAGTGTGTGAATCTTTTGTTTGTCTGTTTGTTAACCTTACAAAGAGTTCTATAGTGACAGAGAAGACAAGGGAGCACTAGACTAGGCCAAGGTTCCGAGTTTGCATACTGGTTCCATCGCAAACACCTCCTGACAGTGAGCACGCCCCAGCACCTCTCTGAGCCTCAGCTTGCTCATCTGTAAAATGACAGAGTTGAATTAGCCAAACCCCAAGACGCTTTCCAAAGTTCACATTCTGTTAATCAGAGAGGACAGATATGGAGAAGCCAATTAGCCCTCCTCAGGCCAGCAAACGGTGATACTAAGCCCAGACATCAGAAAAACAGGAGCTGTTTGAATAATGACTTTGCAGATAGGCATTGGGGCATCATAAACCTCCTTTGCCATTCTCCAAGTTATAATTCCACCTCATTGTCACTACCACCCTAGTTCCTGCAGTAATTTCATTTAATTTTATGGCCTGGCTCCTCCAGCCTTCCTAGTCAGATAAGCAGGTTCAATAGCAACGAGGATGATGCCCAGCAGTGATTGGCAAGGTTGGGAGCAGCATATAAACCAGGCCGATCAACAACGTGGGTGGAGGCATCGATTTACCTCTGAAGATGAGAGCCAGGCCTTCTTGCAAGCAAAACAATCAGGACAGTACAGGATGCTGGCTGGGGGAGGGAGGTATGGGGGGAGATGCTGATGATGTGCCCACAAAAGGCATATGGATGGCTGGTAGGTTATCACTCAGGCACAGAGATGAACCAGTGCAATCTGCTCATGAGTAGAAAGAGGGATCCATCAACCAATTTCTCCCTGGAGGGGTCCTGCAATGCCCAAGTACAAGAGCAGGACAGTCTGGAGCTGTGGGCAGAGTCACCTGTTATTGCCATGTGTAAAAGAGGCAGGCACTGCTGTGTTAACTCCCTTGTGCAAGTCACTTAACCTGCCTGAGCCTTGGTTTCCCCAGGGGTGAAGTGGGTACTGTAATAACTATGTTCAGGATTGCGAGTGTGATATTCAAGAGGAAGTCAGCAGTGACCCCGTCACAATGGCCTTGGAGAGGACACTGTACCCTCCGTTCTCGGCAGCTGTTTACCCCCAGAATTTCAGACCCAGACTCTAGAAGTGTTCAGTTGCCAGGGCCTCCTGCTATAAACCCTGACACTTCCCTTTTCAGTGTGTTCTGCTTGTCTGTGACCTTCCTGGGTAATCATTGAGTGTGTCTTATTTTGCCTTGTTTCTCCAGAGTTTAGCAAAGTGCCTGAACAGGGACGACCCAGGGTAAACTTGAAGGAGGCATGGAGGCACCCATGACACCTGGGGGATCACAGAAAAACTGCCTGAGTGCAAACGAGAGAGAGGGAAAGGCACTTTTCCTCTTCTCTCCTCCTAACTAGACCTGATAAGATGACGTGCCAGCCTGGAGCTGAGTTACCACTAAGTCAAGGTCAAACACACAAAAGGCTAACTATCTCACCAGAAGGCTGTGAAATGGAAATCAAGGACAGAGGAAAGAGGAATTGGCTTCCTCCTTCCTCACAAGTGTAGCTGAGCCCTGGCCAGGCTGGTGTGACTAGAGTCCAATGCAGAGCGACTACTACATGGGTGTGGCTGGAGGGACCCTGGCTCCCTAAAGGACTAAAACTCCACCCAGAAATGGGGCTGTGGGACCAGCCCCTTGCCTGCTGGACACTGTTCTGAGTGCACTGCACACATTCACTCCTGTAAGCCCCATGACAGCTGGGAGGCAGGTGGGAACCCAGTTGTAGATGAGGGATGGACCCTTGGGGGTGAGAATCCTGCTAGGGAGCACCCAGCTAGCAAGCAGAGAGAAAGGACTTGGCCTTGAAGGAGAGCTTCTCCACTGTGGCACTACTGACATGTGGGGCCAGATTGTCCTTCGTTACGGGGGTGTCCTGTGCAGGGATATTTGGCAATGTCCCTGGCCTCTGCCCTCTGGACATCAGTAAACACCCCTTTCCCAGCTGTGACAACCAAAAATATCTCCAGATATTATCAAGTGACCCCTGGGGAGTTGAATCACCCCAGTAAACTACTGTTTCAGAGGGTAGCAGGCACAGGCCAGGCAACAGGTGATTTCCACATACAAATTAATTTCTTGCTGAGAGGGAAACTGGAATTTGGGATAAGGCCACAAGGGAGGGGCACTAAGCTCAATCTCTTGGATCAGGGGGAGCAAAAAGGCCTGAGGATCAGGAGTCATCTGGGGGAAGGGCTGGGAGAGGGTGTCCCAAGCAGAGGGGCAAGGGTGGGAGTGGTAGCTGGCAGCATGTCAGAACCATCTGAGAGCTTCTTATATGCACAGTTGTGTAGAGGGTCCTATAACCAAATCCACTGTGTTAGAAGCTCCAGGGTAAGGTCCTGGGACCACCATTTTAACAGGTGCCCCCCATAATTTGTGTGCAGCCAGCCAGGGCTGAAGTCTGGGAATTACAGGACTTCAGTGTGGAGCACGCTTAAAATGTGAGCATAGGCTCTTGGAAGACTCCAAGTGACACCGGATTTTCTTCTGAGTCATTTTGCAAGCCAGGGACCTCCAGCCAGCGACACACTGCCTGGTCCTTGCCTTACCACATTACCGCTGCAGGATACTGCCTACCCACTCAGCCCACCTGAGGCAAGTCTGGCTTGTGCATAGGTTCACGAGTTCTTGTCCCACTCCCAAGAGGAATGAGGATACACTGACAATCAAAGAGTGAGCAAGGTGAGGAGTTCCAATGAGTGATGAAACAGATTTCAGTGGAGAGGGGATGTGCGGGTGGTCTCCTACCCAAAGGGGTAAAGTCTCCCGAATATGGCTGAGTCTAGGGCTTTTTATAAGCTCAGAATAAGGGAGGGGCAGGCCATAGGTAGTGTTAGAAAAGGCAACATTCTGTGGGTTAAAAGGCATTATTCAGGAAGAGTCAATTGGGAAAGGGCGGGCAAACAGGAACAGAAGTTCTCACTCCTGGTTGCAGGTTTCATCTGGGACCAGCAATTTTGTCTTTCAGCCTTCAAACTGCTTTTGGCTTGAAGGTGGTGTTTCACCAGGGACTCTCTCCTATCAGCCTAGGCATTTGGCTGCCTCCTATTGCTATCACAAACCTCCTAGGTAGACTCTGGGCAGTGAGAGGCACTGCGTGTGCTGCTACCCCTGAGGAACAGGCTGCACTGTATGTGAAATCTAGTCATTCCTGAGCTTCCTCACCTAACCAGACACTACCACAGCTTTTGCATCAATGGATGGGAAAAAACATGCATAGGTTTTGGAGTCAAACAGAATTGAGTGTGAATCCACTATTGACAGACCATCACCATTAGCCCCTTTAAGGTTTTTTTTTAATCTATAAGTACAAAAACATCTACCTCCTAGGCATTTTAAGGCTGGAATTGTGTATTTGAAATGTGATGATGTGGTTGACATCAAAGGTTGCTGAATGAATCCAGAGCTAAGTAGCTGCTCAACACACAGACCACTCAAGTAAATGATGCTGCTGAGATGGAAGTGGAGCTTATTAGTCACCCAGAGTGCTCATTAAAACACAGAGATTAGGAGTGGAACCAGGCCTCACTGCATGGAACTATTCCTCCCAAATAAGTCCTAGCTGCCATGATTTCTAAATCACTCCCTGGATCTGTTCATGGCTGCACAAGGTGTCAGATGATCCCCGAGCTGTACCTCTGCCTTGACGACCAGAGCCAGGTACCCAGCCCAGGCCTCGAGCTCATTTCCACGAAGGCTGGCCTGGCTTTTCCATGGCCTGAGAGCCTTCCCCTGAACCACAGCAACCATACCACCACACACTACTCACTTCTCAGGATCCCCTAATGCAGTCACTCCCCATTGTTCCCTGAGTATGAGCCTTTTTTTCACCAACGCTATTGAAAACCAGGATCAATGTCTATAAGTGGACGTTATCACTGACTTTTCTCACTTCTTGGGGACTGCATTTTAATCAGGAGTTCTTCAATCCTTCCACACTGGGCCCTGTGTCCTACAGTCACCAATCAGTGGCCCTGTATGGGCTTTTTTCTCCACAATAAATCCCAAATCTGCTGGTTGTACTCAAAACCCACACTTTAAACATACATTTGCTTCTCGGTCTTAAAAAAAAAGAATTCAGCACCGTCCTCTACAAACAGAATCACAGCTATCACAGATAATACATGTTATTTTTTAGCTGAGCCTGCAATTTGTAAATGAGCCCATTGAAAATGTGAAGAAACATGCAGTATTTGAAGCAGCTTGGAAAATGATACTACCAAGGTTGCTCTCCAGTTTAAACCCATTTGGGTGACTAAGCAGCATAACTGAAGGGCTGGTTCGTTGCTTGTTCCAAACCCAGCAAATCCCTCTTCCCACAGTCATGATGGCAGAGGTTTTCCTCAACATGGAAAAATGACGGTAGAAGGAATTGATCCCCGGGCATGAAGCGTATGGGGGTCAGGGAAGAAGCAGCAACACTAACACTGTCCAAGGGTCACACTGTGCCAGACACTGTGTGAAGGCCTTGAAAACACATTAGGTGATGCTCACAGCCATAGCTCTCAACCTCCGTGATTATGCCTCCTGGGGCAACAGCAACACCTGCAGGTATTCTTGGTTGTCACAATAAGGGAAGGCGGGACGCTACTGGCATCTTGTGGGTAGAGACCAGGGATGCTGCTAAACATCCTAGCCCCTCACAAGAAAGAATTATTCAGTCCAAAATGTCAATGGCATGGAGGTTGAGCAACCCTGGCTTTCATTATAGTCGTTGATGAAAAGAGTCACACTCTGTAAAATACTTGAAGAGATTTATTCTGAGCCAAATATGAGTGACCATGGCCCATGACACAGCCCTCAGGAGATCCTGAGAACGTGCCGAAGGTGGTCAAGATGCAGCTTGGCTTTATGTATTTTAGGGAGACATGAAACTTCAATCAAATACACTTAGGAAATACATTAATTCTGTCCAGCAAGATGGGAAAACTCAAAGTGGCATTGGAAGGGGTAAAGAGGTAGGGAGCTTCCCATTCATAGGTAGATATTGAAAAATTTTGGTTGGCAATTGGTTGAGTTTATCTAAAGACCTGGAATCAATAGAAAGAAAATATCTGGGATAAGATAAGGAATTGTGGGGACCAAAGTTATTATTATTCAGATGAAGCCTTCCGGTAGCAGACTTCAGAGAGGATAGATTGTAAATGCTTCTTAACAGACTTAAGGTCTGTGTTCACGTTCATGCCAGAGGGGTATAATGAAGCATGTCCAGCCCCCACTTCTCGTCATGGCCTGAACCAGTCTCCCCCATTACATTTTAAGAGGGCCCTGGCCAAGGAGAAAGCCCATTTGGATGGCAGGTCATTGAGAATTTTATTTTTGGTTTACATAGTCATCACCAATTCTTATTTTCCAGATGAGGAGACTGAGATTCAGAGAAATGAAATCACTTCCCAAAGATCAGTAAGTGAAGGAAGCAGGGTTCAAGTTGAAGTGTAGCTGACCTCATAGCTTCATAGTCAACTTTTAGAAGTCATCATTTTAGTTATAGGTAATTCCCTGCATCCAACATAAAGATGGTTGTGTGGCCTGTTTTTAGCACAATCTGAAGCTACGTAGTAAATCACACACCTAAATGAAAGCAGAGATGAACAATATCCTATACACATACAATATTTAAAGTTAAGAATCACTGATTTCACAGCTCTTTTCACAGAAAAGTTAAGAAGCATTTCACAGTTACTAAATTGCCATGTGGCATTAGTCAAATCACTGAAAGTCTCTAAACCTGTTTCTGTATTTAAATAATTCATACTGAGGTTATACTTATTGAGAATGACCTAATGTTGTCATCCTTATCTGAAATCTTTCTAGCTAATAAATCAATGTGAGGATTTATTAGTGTAATTTAAATTTTGATCTGCATGTTAGGAGGGGACTTTGTGTGTTTCAGGCACCATGACAAATGGCAAAAGACATTGTTGGGTGGCAGGTATTCCACCTGTTTGTCCTAGAATTTCTACATTGACTTTGGTATCAAGTGGAACCAGCCTGAGGACCAACGCGATGGACTGAGGAAGGCAGAACCCCCAAGACTCCCAGTTCATTGCAAACTTGAAACTCGATCAGTAGTGAGGCCACCTCGATCAGTAGTGAGGTCACTGCTGCCCTGGGAGGTCTCTGCACCCGCTCTGGGCTAACACAACGTCACAGGATGTCTTGCTTTGTGGATTCTTCTCCTTCTGATATGGAGACCACCATTACCAGGCCAAAGAGTTTGAGCTTTGGCCACAGAGGGCTCTTGAGGTCTTGCAATTGGTGGACTAACATATGTCACTTGTTTTCTAATAAAATGATCTAGAACATGTTTGATGTAAACAGGTTTGCAGACGATATTTGCAAACATAATTGTTTATGTAGAAAATCCTGGTAAAACCACAAAATGGAAACTATAATAAATTTACATATCTAATAAACTAATTTAGCAAGGCTACAATATAAATGGTCTTACACAAAAATAATTTGATTTTCTGTAGTTAGCAACAATTAGAAAAGAAATTTAAAAACAACTACACTAACAATAGCTTCAAAGAATATTTAGATACCTAGGAATAAAGTTAATGAAAGATGTTTAAGTCCTTTCACTGAAAACTGCAAAACAGTTCTGAGAGATATTAGGGATTAAATAAATGGAGAGATATATCATGTTCATTGGTTGACAAATTCAAAATATATAGTTTAATTCCCATCAAACTGATCATTTTGAAATATTCCTGGAGCATTCTGTTCTGCCTTAAGAAAGGCCCTTCCACAGAAGAAACCACTTTACCAGAGTCTTAGCTGACATAGGGGAAAGGCAATTAGACAACACCAAGCCTCCACCAACTGTCCTTTCTCACATAAAGAGAGAATAGAAAAGGTAAGACACGTGTCTGAATGTCACAGCCCAAGGACTCAGGTCCACTAAAATAAGATACTGAGATTTAATGATATATAATGTTTTCCCTCCCCAGTATCTTACAACCTCACCAACAAGGCTTTAGTGTAATTACAACGAATTACAACCAAAAAAAAACCCTGCAAGGCACAAACTCTCTTTAAAGAGTTCTTAGGGAAACACAAAGACAAGACAAAAGAATTAACAAGAAAATTGAAACCCTCTGACATCTGTAACTTTAACAAACAATGTATGTTGAGTGAATCTCTATATTCACTCACTATGCATTGGATGTTTCTGTGACCAAATATGTGGGGGTTATCATACACCAGGCAATTCTCCAATTCTCTGCAGATATCACCGAGGTGTCTCACAAGTAGTAGGTCCCCTGGTTACCCATGACTTCTGTCTAACTTGGCTACCAATCAGAGGTTCTCATGACCCTTTTCTTGGGTTCAACCTTTGGCTAGAATGGCTGACAGAACTCTGGGAAACACTTCACTAATGTTTAACAGCCAAATGGAAGAAATGCATAGGGCAAGATAAGGTGGAAGGGGCATGGGGCTTCTGTGAGTTTCATGGGTATGCTACTGTCCCAGCACCTCCACAAGCTCAGCAGTCCAGAGACCTTCAAACCCCATTCTTTTGAGTTTTTATGTAGGCATGATTGACTAGATGAGCAGTCGCCAACTTTTTTGGCACAAGAGACTTGTTTCATGGAAGACAATTTTTCCACAGACTGGGTGGGGGGCGAGGCAGGATGGTTTCAGGATGACTCAAGCACATTACATTTATTGTACACTTTATTATTATTGCATTGTAATACATAATGAAATAATTACACAACTCACCATAACGTAGAATCAGTGGGATCCCTGAGCTTGTTTTCCTGCAACTAGATGATCCCACCTGGGAGTGATGGGAGACAGTGACAGATAATCTGGTATTAGGTTCTCATAAGAAGCATGCAACCTAGATCCCTCACATGCACAATTCACAATAGGGTTCACGCTCCTGAAAACCTAATGCTGACATTGATCTGACAGGAGGCAGAGCTCAGGCAGTAATGCAAGCAATGGGGAGCAGCTACAAATAGAGATGAAACTTGCTCACCTGCTGCTCATCTCCTGCTGTGCAGCCCAGTTCCTAACAGCCCACAGACTTGTATTGGTCTGTGGCTCAGGGGCTAGGTACCCCTGGTGTAGATCATTGATCACTGGCAATCAACTCAACCTTCAGCCCCTCTCCTCTCCCTGGAAGGTGGAACTGAAAGTTCCAACACTCTAATACATAGTTCGCAACCATCCCAAAGCTACCTGAGACACCCCTACCCTCCTCCAGCTACCAGTCATTTAATTAGCATACAAAAGACACTTATTACTTCAGAGTTTCCAAGAGTTTAAGATCTGTGTGCTAGAAAATGGGAATGAATACCGAAAACCATTTTTTAATTGTATCACAATATTACAAAGGCAGAACAAAGACTTTTTCTTCTTATTTTTGATTGATTTAATAGTTCAAAGTGTTACTGAGCAAAAGGACTTGCTGCCCTATGCACTAGAAGCCAATATTATGACTCAGTGTTTTTGAGAATACAAAGTTTTTTGTAAAATCAATCAACAAGGAGATAGGAGTCCAGCTAAAATCTGTCTCCCTATGTTTTAAGGCAATAATATTAGTAGAAAATGTTTAGGGAGTGGATTCCAGGATTAGGAGTTAATTGGTGGAAAAAAAGAGGTCCGAAAAGTCCTTCAGCATGTGCAGGTATCGTTTTATGCTACCTTATGAATCACATGTGCAAATTCAAGGGGAGTTAGTATAAAACATTCTGTGGAAATTTGGGCTGTGCCATCAGCAAGCTCATTCTGCAGACTCCAGTTAGACACATTCATTTCAACCAATTTCAGCCAATTTTGCTATCTGACAGGCTGAGGGAGTTTCCATGTTTTAGCAAGTTGTTTCTTTTCTTATCTGCCATCCTGTGCACTCAGGAATTTCTGTTAGTCACTGATTTCTTTTACTCTTTGGGCACAGTTTCAAAAGTAGTAATAGCAACAGTGTATTGGATAATTATAGCTTAAAAATAAGTAAAATGAAAAACAACAATGTTATAAGGAAAAAAAGGGAGAAATGGGGAACACCCCCATTATAAGGTAACTGCATTTCTCATGAAGAAGTACATGGTTATTTGAAAGTAATCTTAAATTGGTTATAAATTGCAAATATTAGCTGAACAACTTAAAAATAACATTAATGATGTATAATTGATGTGCTAAGAGAAGAGAATAATAGAATTATATGAAATCCTCAATTAAAACCAAGAGAAGACAGAAAAAGAGTGAAAAACAAATAAAAAGAACAAGGGCAATGAACATGGTAGATATTAATCAAACCGTATCTATTATCACTTTAAATATGAATATCTCAAATACACAAAAAAAGAAACTGTCACAGAGAATTTTTAAAGGCCCAATTATTTGTTGTCTACAAGAAACCTATTTTAAATATAAAGACACGTATACATTAAAAGCAATGAAATTGAAAAAGATATACCAAGATAACACTAATCAAAAGAAAGCTGCAGTAGTCACATTAATTTTAGACAAGGCAAACTTCAGGGAAATTATTAGGAACAAACATGGGCATTACATAGTGTTTAAGGGGTCACTTCTTGGAGAATGTATAACAATTCCTAACATATATGTGTCTAACAACAAAGAATTAAAATATGTGAGGCAAAGCTTGATAGAATTGCAAAGAGAAATGGATAAGTCCACCGTTATATTTGGAGACTTCAACATTCCTTCATCATTGACAGATCCATCAGGCAGAAAATTGGTAGGGATATAGTTTAACTAAACCATGCTGTAGATCTCCTGGTTCTATTAGGTTGGTGCAAAAGGTGTGGGTTATTTTTTTCTGCAATTAAAAAGTAATAGTAAAGCTGCAGGTACTTTTGCACCAACATAGCACTTGCCATTTATAAATTATTTTATTCAACCACAGAAGGATATAAATTCTTCCAAAACTCAAAGTGAGCACTTGACATGGAAAATCACTTTTTGGGCCATGAATACCCTCTAACAAACTTTAGAAAATAGAAGTCATAGAGTGTCTGCTCTCAGACCTCAATGGAATTAAACTACAAATCAATAGCAGAAATACATATGGGAAATCCCAAAATATTTGAAGATGAAGCACATGCCTAAATAACACATAGGTCAAGGAAGAGGTTTCAAGTTAAATTTAATATACCTTGAACAAAATGAAAATGAAAATACTAATTATCAAAATTTATGAGATGTAGCAAACGTAGTGCTTAGAAGGCAATTTATAGCATTAAAATGCATACATTAGAAAATAACATTGATACAAAATTAATAATATAAGTTCACATGGTAGTAAACTAGAAGAAAAAAAGCACTATAAACCTAAAAACAGAAGAAAAAATTTTAAATAAGGCAGAAATCAGTGAAACTAATAAAAGAATATCAGTAGAGAAAATCAATGAAATCAAAACCTGGTTCTTTAAAAATATCAATAGAATAGATTAATAAATTGATCAATTTAATAAGCCTTTAATCAGGCTAACCAAAAGAGAAAGAGAGAAGTTGCAAATTAACAAGGCTAGAAATAAAAGGATTATCACTACTAATTTTATGAATATTGAAAGGATAAGAGGAGAATATTATAAACAGCTATATGCTCACAAATTTGATAACTTAGATGAAATGAAAAACCACAAAACTCTAATGAAAGAAATCTAATAAAAACTAAGTAAATGGAGACATATTTCATGTTCATGGGTAGGAAGACTCAATATTGCTAAGATGTTAAATTCGATAACTTAGATGAAATGGAACAATAAAATATGGAGATGCCATCTTTCAGGGAAAAAAAATAACAAATCTGAATTGACCTATATCAAAGAAATTGAATCAATAACTAATGACTTTTCAAAACACAAAGCACTGAAACTAGGTGGTTTTACTGTTGAATTAGTTCAAACATTTGAGGAAGATGTAATATCAATTCTCTACAGTCTCGTCCCAAAAAAATGGTAGTAAAGAAAGAACTTCCTACCTTATTTTATAAGGTCAGTATTACTTTAATGCCAAAGTCAGATAATGACATTACAAGAAAGCAAAAATACAGCCCAACGTATTTTATGAACATAGATGCAAAAGTCCTCATCAAAGTATTATTAAATCAAATTTACAATATGTAAACAAAATTATACACCATAACCAATTGGAATTTATTACAGGTATGCAAGGCCGATTCAACCATTTGAAAACTCAGTTAATACAATTCAACATATCAACAGGCTAGGAAGTAAAACCACATGATCATATCAATACCTGCAGAAAAAGCATTTGACAAAATCTAACATCAATTCATGTTAAAAACTTTCAGTAAACTAACAATAGAGGGAAACTTCCTCAATCAGATGATAAATATCATTTTTTAAAAAACCCTACAGATAACATCATATTTAATAGTAGAAAAAAAGATGATTTATCCCTAAGATTAGTAACAAGGCAAAGATGTCTCCTCTCTCTACTCCTACTCAACATAATATTTGAAGTTCTTTTAATGCAGTAAGACAAGAAAAGGGAAAGCAAAGTATACAGATTGGAAAGTAAAAAAATAAAATAAAATTGTCTTTGCAGATTACATGATTGTTTATGTAGAAAGTCTCAAAGAATGGAGAGAAAAAAATTTCTGGAACAGGGAAGTGAATATTGCATGTCTGTAAGATTCGTTGTTAATATACGATAATCAATTGCTTTCCTATATATCATCACAAAACTATTGGAATTTGAAGTTAGAAACACAATACCATTTATAATAACAAGAAAGGATGAATACTTCAATATAAATATGATAAAATGTGCACTAGATCAATATGAGGAAAACCACAAAACTGATGAAGCAAATAAAATAAGAACTGAATAAATGGAGAGATATTTCGTGTTCATAGAGAGAAAGACTCAATATTGCTAAGATGTCCATTCTTCACCTTGATCTATGGGTTTAATGTAATCCCCCCAAAAAAATCCCAGGAGGTTATTTTGTGGATGTCAATAAACTCTTTTTAAAGTTTATATCAAAATGCACACACATTAAAAAAAAATAGCAAACACAATACTAAAGATAACAAAGTTGGACAACTGATACTACCTCGACCTCAATAATTACCATAAAGCTGCAGTAGTCAGAACAGTGTAACATTGGTAAAAAAAGAAAAAAAAATGGACAAGTAGAACAGAATAGAAAACAGAGCAATGGATCAGAATAAACAGCCCAGAAACAGACCCACACAAATCCAGTAAACAGATCTTGACAAAGGAACAAAGGTAATACAATGGAGGAAAATATCACCTTTTCAAAAAATTTTACTGAAAGAGCTGATGTGTCATACATAAAAAATGAATGAATATACACTCAAACCTTATGTCTTTCACAAAAATTTACTCAAAGTAGATCATACACTTAATGTGAAATACAAAGCTATAAAATAACTAGACGATAACATAAAACAAATTCTCAGTGACCTTGGGTTTCACAATGAGTTTTTAGATACAACACCAACATCACCAACCGTGAATGAAAATTATTCATAAGTTGTACTTTATTAAAATTAAAAACTTCTGCTCTGAAAAAGAAACTATTAAGAGACTGAAAAGATAAGACTAGGGAAAAAATATTTGCCAAACACATATCAGAAAAAGGACTTGTACCCAAAAAATACAAAGAACTCTTAAAACTCAATGATAACAATACAAACAACCCAACTAAAAACAAGTAGACAATCTGTACAGGTACCCTACCCAAGAAGATACACAGGTGTCAAGTAAGTATATCGAAAGTTGTTCAACATTATAGGTGTTAGGTTATTGCAAACTACAGTAACTATATGATACCACTACACATCTATTAGAATTGCTAAAAAAAAAAATTGACAATTCCAAATGCTGACAAGGACGTAAGGCATCCTGGCAGGAACACAAAATAGTAAAGCCACGTTAGCAAACAGTTTGGCAGTTTCCTACAAAGCTAAACGGTCTTATCGTGCAATCTAGCAATTATACTAACAGCATTTATCAATTTAATTAGAATGTTATATCCACAAAAAACCCACATGTGAATGTTCATAGCAGCTTTCATCATAATTGAAAAGAAAATTGAAAGCAAATAAATGTACTTCAATAGATGATATTGAATAAACAAACTGTGGTATGTCCATACAATGGAACATCATTTAGTATACAAAGCCACAAGAGGACATGAAAGAACCTTAAACATACATTACTACACTTGAGAAGCCAATCTGAAAAGATGGCATTCTGTATTCTTCCAACTGCATGAAATTCTAAAACAAAGCAAAACTATAGAAACAATAAAAACGTATCTATGGTTTTCAAGGACTCAGGAGGAGGAGGATGAATAGATGAAACACAGGAGATTTTTATGGCAGCGAGACTATTCTTCATGAATTTTAATTGTAGATACATAATATTATGCACTTGTCAGAACCGATAGACTATACAATACAAAGGGTGAGCCTTCATATTACTATAGACTTACAGTTCATAATAATGCATCTATATTGGTTTATTGTAACAAATGAATGTTAGTAAGTCGGAGACCTCACCTAAATACTGAGGCACCTACCAGAGCCAGTCCTCTTTGCTGAGCTGTGAACTTCATTTTTCTCCCCAGCCTCAAAAAATTGTTGTCATCTCTTCTCAGCTTTCTCAGCCACCATTTGAGTATGAGAAAATTCCTCTAGAGAAAAACTGGTACCAAATGTCAGAACTACATTTCTGTGCTTCTCTTTTCTGTAGACTCTTAGCCCTTCAAGTCTTACTGCCACATTAGTTCTTCTATAACCTGAAACTAATTTTCTTCATTTTGTGTCCAAGATTTACGAATGTTCTTGGCTGCATAGTTGATGCCCTGTCCAATCCTAAAATTAATTGGTAGTAATATAAAAAGTGAGATCAGTGGAACATAGTCAAAAGACCATGAGAGGAAGAGAATATTTGCATATGTAACAGTTAAATAGTTGTACACAATATATAAAGAGCTACAATAAATCAATAAGAATAGAGAGAATCAACACAAAAGAGAAGTGGGCAAAGGATCTCAACAGGCCATTCACAAAGCACAAATAGCTTATATATGAATAGATCTAGTAGGTATGCAGGCTTGCTTTTCATCAAGAAAATGCAAATTAAGCTAGCTAGAAGATGCTATTTTCCATACACTGAAATTTTAATATATTACTACAGATTAATAATACAATGCACTATTGACATATGATGGTGAAATATGGACTTCTGTATTCGATGCAAGTGGAAGTGAAAGTTACCAATTAGCAAATATCTTTCTCTATTTCAAATTTATTTACCCTTGACTCAGCAATTTGATTTTTAGGAATTTGTTACTTAGAAAATTTCATAAAAATACACAGATACACTAGCTAATAAAATAAAAGCTGTTGAGAGCCCACTATTTGCCAGACATTGTTCTTAGTGCTTTACATGAACAAATTCGTATAATTCTCACGATGACATAGAGATGATAAATGTATCCCAGTCTGAATGGTAGTTGAAGTAGGAAACAAGAGCTAGAATAGAAATAGACTAAATTACTATAAACTATAGAAGAGGGTATTGTTGTCTCAAACACACGTTAGTAGAGGCAAAATTAAAAGGAGAGAGAGAAATTGATAGAGGATGGCTGAATGTACCAGGCTTGGTTTTGGAGGGTGGAAATAGATCAGGAAGTATTGCACAGATGTATCAAGGGGCTGTGACATGGAACCAGGTGGAGATAGCCACAGGGCTGAGCCGGCCATGTCCCTAAAATGAGATAACCATGGGAGAAGATTTATTTGCCTCCAAACCAAGTATTTTTAATCATCTGCCACTTCCCTGTGCTCCACAGCGTGACTGCTGTGGGATCTGAGGAAGAAATACAAAGCCGAGTCTCTTTATCTAAGGAGCTAGACATCTTTGTAGGAACACTGCAGACCCTGCTCCAGCCTCCCAGAGGAGCCCTGCCCGGGTATCTAGGCAACATCTACAGCACTGTGTGGGATTTCCTGTGAAGTCATTATCTCCACTGCTTGACTCTATGCTTCTTGAAGGCAACTCTACATCTGCTTCACCTCTGTGTCCTCCACACTTAGCAACAGCATCTGGCACACATGGACTGTAGGTGAATGGCTGTTGAATAAATAAATGATTGGAACCACAGATGGATGAATAGATGAGTGGGTAGGTGGATAGGGTGATGCACAATATTTCATATTTAGTATTGACCCTTTTCTTATTATATGTAGATGAGAAGGGTTACACTAGATGATGTCTAAATATCTACTATGCTGTAAAGATTTCTATATTCTGATCTAGCTTACTACCATCCTTCAAGATTCCAGTCTGTGAAATTTATTTTCACCTCCAAGCTGCAACAATATAGAGAGAACCATGATTTAAAATGATACTGTTTTTCTTTAACTGCATTTTCTCTTTTCCAAGCAGAAAACCCTTTCATACCTATTATTTCATGTTTCTGAGAAAACAAACACTAACAGCCTCAGGACTGAATATCAAAATATCTGCCCACTGTCATATTTATTCTTATACCAAGAGAAAATCCATTTCATGTTTATTATTTTTTATTGTTGCCATGCACAATAAAATTCTGATGTTTCAGATGGTCATCATTTCCAACAATTCTTCACAAAGTCAGACACAGCTGAGTCAAGGCATCAGGATGGCATAGTAAGAGCCATCCAAGCTTCCAGGAGCATGGCTCAGGCTGGAGAAATAGTGGCTTCCTACACATGCTCTTCCCATGGGGGAGAGCTGGAGGGCAAGGGGCTGAACAAAACCATCTAGCACATTCCAAACTGTGCTGAGATGCACTCAGGTCATGTTCACTCACATACCCCAGCCAAAGCAAACCCTACAGGATTAGGGCAGAGCAGTGCACTGGGCTCATGCTGGGGAAGGGAAGAGTGCATATTTGTTGGACAACAGCACAAGCTATCCCAGGGGACCATTTAGCGGTGAACCCTCCAGACCCCTGTGGCTTCCTCACAGTCTGCTGGAACTCTGCCTGCTTTGTCTCCATTGGTGGCTTTACCACCAATAACTGAAGATACAAGGTAAAAACAGTCGCCACTTATCGAGTACCTACTATGCCACAGTCTATATATATTTAGTAGTGATGGGGGTCTCGCTATGCTGTCCAGGCTGGTCTCAAACTCGGAACCTCAAACAATCCTCCCACCTCAGCTTCCCAAAGCACTGGGATTTACGGGAGTGAGCCACAGTGTCCAGCTTTATTATTTTTAATCCTCACCATATCTGTTGAAAGTTATCCATGCATTACATAAAAGAAAGCTATGGATCAAGGAGAGAAAATAAGTAGCCCAGTGTCACTGAGTCTAGGCCTAAGACAGATGTCAAGTCCAGTTCTACCGGCCCATGAAATCAACCATGAGCTCCTGCCAGCTCCTTTTGATAGTGAGCCTCAAATGTCATCCTATCTGATTTCTTTACATCGATAGAGACCACAATGAAACACTGCCATATACCAGACAGAATAACTTAATTTACAACACTCAAAATATCAAGTGTTTGGAAGATGTAGAATATTGAGAACGTTATACACTGCTGGTGCTCATGGAAATTGGCACTTTGGGAAAAATGTTACATTATCTAATAAAGTCAAATGCATACTCTATGAAGCAGCAAGCCCACTCCTGTGTATAGTGTGACACGTGTGTATATACATAATGTATAAGTGTCTGTGTATGTTGTATATGTTGTGTATGTGTCTATACGTAGAGTACATGTAGCATCTGTATATTATGTCTATATGTATAGTATGCACATATATATTACATATAGTATATATAATGTATAGTGTGTGCATGTGTGTATATGTGTGTATATATGTGTGTGTGTGTACACACACACAAACACATCTCCAACAGAAACACATGTACCTGAACACCGGATACATGTAAATGCACAAGAATTTTCATAGCAACATTACAAACTGGATATAATCCAAATGTCCATTGGTGGCAGAATAGATCTAATTAATTCTAATATATTCATATATTAGGATACAATGAAAATGAGTGAACTACAGCTAAGGATAACAGCAAAGTAAATTAATTTTATAGACATAAGTTGAGCTGAAAAACCCAGCCTCCACTGAGTATACCCTATATGATTCCATTTATGTAATGTTCAAAAAGCAAACAAAACTATATTCTTTCTCAGGTGAAACTTTAAAAAGAAAGGTGAATGCAATAAAGTTAACACAGCTGTTACCATTGTTTGGGGAAAGGAAGGTAAGATTTGGAGATGGCGTGAGAGGCTCCTGGGAGGCTGGCCATATCCCATGTCCTGACCTGGACGGTGCTTCCATGGGGGATGATGTTGTCATAATTTATGGAGCTGTACACTTTGGTTTATTGCATGTTTTGTATGTATGTAATGCTTCACAATAACAATACAGTCAAGAGAGAAAGATAGAATGGGAGATGAATCGAAGACGGTAACTTAGGTGACTTTTTAAAGAAGTTTTGCTGCAACAGAGAACAAAGGGATTGGTAGTTGGGGAGGAAAATGGAAGGGATTAAAGTACAGATGAGCACAAATCCAAGTGATCCAGAGGGCAGAGGGGCAAGACCCATATGAAAGAAGAGATGACATTGATTGCCCTGCAGAAAGGTGGCCAGAGACAGAAGCAGGACTGTGCTTCCAGGCCTGCGGAATCATAGACTCTGCTGTGGAAAGAGGAAGTGGCTATATCCCAGTGGATTCCATTTTGAAAGTAAAAAGATGAAGGAAGGGCTTCAGGGGTCTGGAGAAAAAAGAGAAGAGAAGTGCAGTAGCATTAGAGAAGATGTGAGTGACCAGAGAATACAACAGGCCACTGGGCAAGCTGGGGGTCTATATAAGTCCAGTGCTTATAATTGACACAAGATCAGCAGCACGTACCGCACTGCGAGGGTGAAAGTACAGGGTAGGAGGTAAGTGTTGTTCCATCAGAGTGGGCCTTCTGGAGATGGTGCATCACAAGGGAAGAAGGGCAAGGTCTCTAAAGGGCAAGGAGGAGCAGAGGTTGAGGTGGGGGGTGGCATCCCATGTGGACTTCAGAGTCTTTTCTGGGTAAGGAAAGAACCGTGGATGTAAGAGACAGGACAGGGTCAAAGTGAGCGGTGGCGGGGTCAATGGATCGATGATTCCAACAAGCCTAGAGAATTGTCAGAACCAGAGGCAGCGGTGGAAAGGCAGGGTGCAGATGGTCAGGGAGCTGGATGCGGCTACACTGGAGGCAGTGCAGCCATCACCGCAGGGGTCTGCCAGGACGGAGAAAATGGTTGGTGCTGGCGAACAGGCCACTGAACTGTGAAATCTGACTAAGGTTTATGTGGATCCTGAAAGGCAAACATAGTGCTGGAGAGAAAAGCACGAAGCTACAAGTATCCCCAGAAAACAAGGGAGAATGACTGGGGGCAGGGAGGCAGGGATGGAATCTAACAGAGGGCATTTCAAACACATGGGTGTTTGCAAGAAGAGGAAATGGGAACAGGACCATCCTCCTCACCCTGGCGTATTGCCCCTTGGTTGGTCCCAGTGGTACTTAGGGTGAGAAAAACCAGCAAACAACAATGAACAGTCCCCACTTGAGTGGACTGAAGAGAGAGCAATGTCCTCAGGGAAAGCAGAGATCTTGAAAGAGTACGAACGTTAGGTCACATTTAGTGAGACGTTAGAGAACACAGAGAAAGTTGCTGACAGGACTGTGAGTTCCAGCGCACCAAGTGGAAGGGTTTGGAGGGGTTGAAGTAATGGGTGATGGACTTCCATGAAGGGCTTTAAGAAGAGGCTGGGAAGCTTGGAACTTTGGGTGGTGACTCCAGTAAGCAGGGATATTGACAAGGGTATTGACCTGGATGCTGTATTGGGAGAAGGTAGGTTATCATTTCTACTTAGAGTCTCTGGAATTGATTGTTGGGTGGGATGGGGAAGCAGGGTCATTTCTCATAAGGAGATCACAAAGCTGTGGGCACCCCCCATGCACCCCCTTAACCATGCTGTAGGCAGAGTTGAAGCCGGGAGGCCTGACTGAGTCATTTCCTTGCTCTGTCCACATGTTTTTGGTAAAAGGTCATTGATTCAAATGAATTGCCGCTAAATTCATCTTACTAAATCAAGCCCATATTCTCAGCCAGCTGAGATGTCTTTGATATTGTATGCTTTCCCTGTGGTTTACAAGTTTTTTTTCAAGAATTAAAAAGTAGTTCACATAGTACAGAGAGCTTTTGTTTGAAAAGCAATCCTCTCCCACATACACCCCACCCACAGCCCTGCTCTCCAAAAGCTCCTTTCACCATCGTTGATTGTAGGTTTCCAATTGGTTCCTTCATTTTTCTAGATAATATGCTTATTATCCTAGTTTTGGACTCGCCAGCTTCAAACAATGTCTGTTGGCTTTCATGTTGGTAACTCTTCATTTACCCAACACAGATCCATTCTCCCCTACTCTGTGCCCAGGAGATGGGGCAGACTGCAATGGCTTCATCAGCAGAACACACAGGTAGGTTAGACCAAAGGGGCCCCACCTGCCCCAACCTCCCTCTGTGGTTCTGCAGTGCTGTGCTCCGCTAAAGCAACAGGGGAGGGGAGGCCCCTCACCCAAGGTCCCCACCATGCCCAGCTCCATAGCAACATTCCTCTACTGTCCCTTAAGATCTAAGGGTGATGCTCGTGTCGGGATGTGAGGCTCTTAACCCAGCCCGCAGCTCTGAAATGAGTCTCCCTTAAAACACTCTGTGCCTTGTTCAGCTCTTTGAGTGCATCCATCATCTTTCTCACTCCAGGATGCTGCCGACTCACCTCCCAGAAGAATGGCGGCAGTTCAACACTTGACATCACTCCTCACGTCTTTTTTCATTGCTTTCTCCAAATACTGGACATTTTTATTATTATATTCGCTTCTTCCCTGGGTTGATAGTCTTTGCAACTTTAAACAGTATGGTAAGGCACATGTCCGTGCGGGATCCAATGTCATCTGCCTCTCAACCTGCCTGTGCAGAGTGGACTATCAGCATCCTCTCCTTTCCCTCCACTTCTCACCTTCTACTCCTTCTATCTGCCACCGATGGGCCTGGACTTGCACAATTCAGTCTCACCAAAAATCGCATTCAGTCGGTGACCCTGGTTGTCTTCGGTGTGTGTGTGTTTCTGTACTGGCTCATTCTAAACCCAATTACCAATTAACAGTGACGGCAAGTAATAGTAACAGGTTTTTCCACTGCAAAGCCACGTGGGGTGAGAGGTTTGTCTCCTGTTCTTGAGGTTCCACTTCTTGGCCCCTGCACTTCCCCAGGGAAAGCACCACCAGCCTGGGGCTGCGACGGATTAATGTGCCTCACACACTTTCAGTGGCCCGAAGCGATGCTGTACTTTAGTTAGCTTCAGATTTGGCCCATGGCTTATTTGTACAGCTTTTTGTTTGTTTTCCGGGGTTTTAGCCAACACTTTTCCTTGTGGAAAAACAAAGTGTGCATTCCCAGCACATTTTCAGGTGTCTCCAGCCGCTCAGTCGTCCTGTTCTGCCTGTGGGGCCTCCTTTTCATTTTTCTCTACAGCGTTGTCCCTCCAGAAGTTTGCCACCCTCCAGAACTAAAGCGAAGCCCTGCAGTCCCTCCCCTGCCCTCCAGGCACACCACTGTGGCCCGACCCTGGGGCTCCTCTTCTTGCTGTTCTCCCTGCTCGAATGGATTTTCTTTTCCAACAGCTTTCTTCTGTGTAAAAAACTTTTTCAGCCTTTACATCTCCAAAGATGTCTTTATTCTTCTCTCATAGTCCATTGATCTTTTAGCCAGGTATAAGATTTAAGGTTCAAAGTCATCTCCACTCGAACTTTGAAAGCACTGTTCTGTTGTCTGCTAGCTACTTCATAACTGATGTGAGTTCTAATGCCAGTTCTAACGCCAGCGTGAAAACTTTATTTTCTGTAGAAGCCTCTCTCTCTCAACCTCATTTGCAAAGCTTTTGAAACCTCTCTTTAAAATATTTGTTCTGTAATTACATTACATATATGTGTGTGTACATATATACATACAGATGGATGTACTCTTTTTTTTTTTTTTTTTTTTTGCTGGCCTTATCTGCATTTATTTATTAATTATTTATTTTTATTATAATTTATTTATTTTACTTTAGGTGCATACTATATCTGGCATTTCTCCCCACGTTATCCTTCCCCACCCTACCCTCCCTCCCCAACCCCCACTGTCTCTCCCCTACCCCCCCAACTGCCCCCAGTGTGTGATGCTCCCCTCCCTGAGTCCATGTGTTCTCGTTGTTCAACACCCACCTATGAGTGAGAACATGCGATGTTTGGCTTTCTGTTCTTGTGTCAGTTTGCTGAGAATGATGGTTTCCAGATTCATCCAAGTCCCTACAAAGGACATGAACTCATCGTTTTTTATGGCTGCATAGTATTCCATGGTGTATATGTGCCACATTTTCTTTGTCTAGGATGTGTTCTTTAAATTCAACCATTTCAGTCTGAAGACCGTGTCTTTCATTAGTTCTGAGACATGTTCTTCCGTTTCTTCTCTTCATTCTTCTTTGTCTTTTTCACACATATATATATACATACATATATAGTTATACCTACAGATATATAGAGTTATGTATATAGTGTAATATATATATAGTTATATATACACAGGTTTATATATATAGCTGTCTCCCATTTCTTTCTGTTCTCTCTTTGGGAAATTCATGTTAGTTGGAGGTCCTTATGTTATCTATCATTTTTTTCTCTATTATTTTCTCTTGGTTTGCTCTCAGTCTAGACTTTCTTTAGCTTTTACTTCCAATTCTTTTGTATACGTTTATTTTTATTTTTGAGACAGACTCTTGCTGTCACCTAGACTGGAGCACAGTGGCACAATCGTGGCTCACTGAGGCCCTGACCTCCTGGGCTCTGGTGATTCTCCACCTCAGCTCCCAAGTAGCTGGGACCACATCACACCTAGCTAATCAATTCTTTAACTGAATGTTTATTTCGGCCATTATACTGTTCATTTTCAAGAATTTCCTCTTATTATTTGCTTTACCTTTTTCATAGCATAACACTCTTATCTTACGGTTTTAATGTTTTCTCAGACCTCTGAGTGTCTTGAAGTTCTGCTTTGTGTGTTTTAAATTCTCTTAGTTGCTTCTGCCTTTTTTAACTGAGGTGAGATTGTTCTTTCGTTCAGCTTGTCCTTTTTCTTCCACGTTCGGACTTGGATATGGGACTTGGTTGTTGCACACAGTTGCCTATTAACATTTACACATGAAAGACCAGACTGATTATTCTAACGGGTGGTTAAGGGTTTCCTCTTCAATTACCTGAATCTGTCTCCTGATCTGCCTTTTTGCCGAGTGAGAGTGTGGGCTGAGAGATCTGTTTCCAAACTGTGTGGTCTCTGTTTAGGGGAGCGGCGGGTGGTGGGGCTGCCTGACAGGCCATGGCCTGAAATCCTAGGAAGAAGAGGCGTGTTAGGCTGTTCCTGCATTGCTGTAAAGAATCACCCAAGACTGGGTAATTTATAAAGAAACAAAGTTTGATTGGCTCCCGGTTCTGCAGACTATACAGGAAAGATAGTGCCAACAACTGTTCAGCCTCTAGAGAGACCTCAGGAAACTTTCAATCATGGCAGAAGGCGAAGTGGGAGCAGGCATTTCACGTGACAAAACCAGGAGCAAAGCCAGCACAATGGCTCATACCTGTAATTTCAGCACTTACCGAGGCCAAGGCAGCCAGATCACTTGAAATCAGGAGTTCAAGACTAGCCTGGCCAAAACGGGAAAATCCTGTCTCTACTAAAAACACAAAAATTAGCCAGGCATGGTGGCACATGACTGTAATCCCAGCTACTCGGGAGGCTGAGGCAGGAGAATCGCTTGAACCTGAGAGGCAGAGGTTGCAGTGAGCCGAGATGGTGCCACTGCACTCCAGCCTGGGTGGCAGGGTGAGACTCTGTCTCAAGAATAAATAAATAAAACAAATAAAGCAGGAGCGAGAGAGAGAATAGAAAGGCACCACACACTTCTAAAGAACTAGATCTCAGGAGAACTCACTATCCTGAGGACAGAACCAGGAGCAATGGTACTAACCCGCTCATGAGAAGCCCCATAATCCAATCACCTCCCTTCAGGCCCTACCTCCAGCACTGGGCATTATGTTTCAATATGAGATTTGGGCAAAGTACACATCCCAACTACATCAGGAGGTGTTTGCCTCTCACATTAGTGGCTTTCTTACACAGTTTCTTAGAGACATCCACACTTTTCTGTCCCTGTGGACAAATTTCTGTGGCCTGCCTGGCATTTTGTACCCAGAGGTGAGGAAGTGGGGAGGATACATATGCTCCCGCTGCAAGCAGAGACCTTCAACCCTTGTCTTCATCCCAAGCTTCAAACCCCACCTTCCAACCAGCCATCTCTGAGCCCAGACCCCTGTGGCTCTGGCAGGCTTAGACCCCCCCAACCCCGCAGGCACACACACCCCTCCTCTGGGCTTCCTCTGGGCTGCAGACCACAGCTCCCTGTTGCCTCCCTCTCAGCATACTTTCACAACCCATCCAGCAGCCGGGAATTCCTGACATCTCCCAGGTGGCTGGAGGAACCCCTGTGCACTTCACATGCTTATTTCTTCCAGCATTCCTTTATATAACTGGAATGGGCTCTCAAAAGGGAGAGAGTACAAAACATGCTAAATCTACTAACTTGTGCCAAATACTTAAAGTAACTTATATATGAGAAAATAAATAGTTAAGAGAATAAACAATCACCTATGTCCCATGGCCTTGGCATGACCACTCACACCTGCAGGTGGACGTAGTTATATCTGGATGTGGTCATGGCACAGCTAATCCATGCATGTGTGTTTGTTTCACATGGTATTTTTTAGTTTTTTCTACAGTGTTATGAAGGTGCAAACCTCCCAAGGGAGCCTGCCCCAACCCTTCAGAGCACATCACACACAGATGTTATTAACCTACTTGGGGGCAAATCACTCAGCAAAGCCGCAGGTGGTGAACCAAGAATGAGAGGCATCTGCCACATTCTAAATCCTGCTCTGTGCTTGCTTGTGAGACCATTCTGGAAATTGAATGCAGTTACCTACGAAAAGCTTTTAGCGAAAATGTGGCAAACATAATTACCATTCTATTCCCCCTTCTTGGCCATTGTTGGGGCTCAGAAAACAATACCCCAAAGTGTGATGCTGTGACGTGCTAAGTGCTTTGAACTAAGGAGCAGCCTCAGAACCAAGGTCTCTCTGACTTTCCCCCTGCCCTCTGTCTCTGTATCCTCTTTCTCTCCCAAAGCACGCGAAGGAGCTTTCCTGAAGTTTCCCTTATCTGACTAAGGGAAGTTTCTCCAAAAGAAATTCAATGTCATGAATACCCTCTCTGGTATCTACATTAGCAAAAAGAAGGTGAATTCTTACCACAGAGAAGGAAACTAAGTCTCCACACCCAGGATACCGTGTCCAGACAGACGACTACCCAGGACACCATGCCCACACAGACTTTTCACCTATTCTTCATAGGGCTAGATTCTGAGAGGCCCTATCTGCATAATTCCCAAATTCCTCTCTCCTGTTGGCCAGAAAGAGAAAAAGTCACAACACAAGGTCTTGGGAGGAGCTGCTTTCATCCCTTAGTGGGCTCCAGAAATGTGTTAGTTCACTGTCATACCAACAACTTATTATACCCAAAAGGAAAAGGGCTGGGACCCAAATGAGGCTTCCTGAAAGTTGATAACTCACCCCCTCATTGTTGAAGGATTTTAACTGAACCTCTTTCATCAGCTCCCTGCCTCTTCTCCTTGTGTCTCAGGTGTCCAGCATGAAAAGCCCCCATCCAGCTGTGCTGTGACATCAGGAGTCCATGGGGACACAGGGGTGTGAGGAGTGGGGTGGAGTGCCCAAAGAGTGAGCTGTCAGCACTGCCACGGCAGGGCTTTCAAGGGCCACAGTCCTGGCTGGACTTCCAGCTCAGGCACGGAGCCGCTGTGTGAGAGTCACCTCTTTGGACCCCAGCTTCTGTAAAAGGAAGAGTGAACAGGAAAACAAATGAAAACAAAGCACCACCTCTGGTGACAATTAGCTGTGACAGCTAATAACACCCGTATGAGAGAGGACTCGCAGAGCACATTCTAGGTGCTCAGGAAATGGGTCCTATAATCCTGTGCCTGCTGCGATGCATTTTTAGGGAAAATTACAGACTTTCTGGAGCATCTGAACCACCCGGGTTGTCTATATGTGGTCTCCTTTTGTTCACTGTCTCTTTTGCTAGAAATCCAAGCTCCTCCTGACATTTCTCTGGGCTCTTTCTTTATTACCAGCCTGAAGCTTCCCAGCTTCTCTCAACCTCAGTCCATAGAGGTCGGCTTTTAGGGCCCACACCAGCAGCTGAGGCTGGCCTATGCATCGCCGCAGTCTACCCCAGACCACCCACTGTTCCCATTGGGTTTTCATGCTGTTCCTGTTCGCTTAGAGACGCCTATTAGGAAGCTTCCAGAAGGGAGCCATTCTGTATCCTGAAAGATCTACCCTCGAATGAGATGCTGCTGTAAGTCAGGGGAGCAGACTACAGCTCCCAAAGCTTCACACAATGCTCAGGTGCTACTGGGGCACACAAATCGATACCTCAAAATATGGCCCTTTGACATGCTGAACTGAAGAAGCCTCAAAGTCCCTCTGGCCTTCCCCTTTCTCATCTCCCCCTGCAACACCTCCTGTCTCTTAATCCTCTATCTCTCCCAAAGCCCCGGATGCAGTTGTTCTCTGAAGTTCCCTAATCTGCCTAAAATCTGGACCTTCCTAAGAAAAAAACAACGACCCCTGGTCCCTTCCCTGAGTTTTCATTAATGAACTCACATGGCAGAAAGAAAGACTGAAGTCTGTCAATGCACCTGGGCAGACTTTTGTCACAAACTGTTGTCTGTTCTGCAGGAACAACAATTTGTCACAGGCCATTGTATGTTCTTCAAGCCTATTAGAATTTCCCTCAAAATCATTTATTACTCTCCTAAAATTATCCAGACTTCCTGATGTGGGTTGTATTTGTAATCCCCAATGTTGGATGAGTGCCCTGGTGGGAGGTGACTGGATCATGGAGGTGGATTTCCCCTTTGCTGTTCCTGTGATAGATTTATCAAGAGAGCTGGTTGTTTAAATGTGTGTAGCACCTCCCGCTTCGCTCTCTTCCTCCTCCTTCAGTCATGTAGAACATGCCTGCCTCCCCTTCTGCCATGATTGTAAGCCCCAGCCATGCTTCCCGTACATCCTACAGAATTGTCTCGGTAGTTCTTTATAGCAACGTGAGAATGGACTAATGCAGTCCCCCATTTCTCTTTCTCCTAAGAAGAAGGATATAGAAGCACCCCATTGGTTGACTGGGTAAGCATTCCACAATTCTCCTATGCTGTGCATGTTAAAATAAATTTGTAGACCTTTTCTCCAACTAATCTGCCCTTTGCGAGTTAGTTTTTCAGTGAACCTTCAGAGGGCAAGGTGGTTTTCTCTTGGCGCCTCCAGTGATTTCCCATCCATCTGCCTTGCATGGTGAGAGCCAGCATATAGCAACTTCTAAAAGAAAGAGGATCTAGCAGCTCAGTCTGAGCAGGGATAATAAGGTCTCCTCTCTTGCCTGGAGGCACTCATCTGAGCCTTCAAACTGCCCCATTAATGAATCCGCAGAAAGACTGTTCTGCTGGGAAAGAGGACAGGTTCCCAGTCAAGGCTGGGAGCTTGTGTCCACGGAGCTCTCTGTGTCTGGATCTGGTACAAAACTGTCTCTCTGTCCCCACCCTCTCCAGGTCCCACCTCTTCCTGTCCACCTCTTTAGGAGGAGTCTGTGGGAGCATGAACAAACCAAACTCCTCCTTCCTGTCCATCATCAAATACGCACAGCTGGACTTGGCTTTTCTTAAAAGCTACCAACTTGACAATTGTGTAAATCAAACTCTGTTTCTGTGTTAATTGGAAAGAACCAGAAAAAGGCCAGAAGAGAAGTTATTTGCAATACACACAAAAAGGTGGTATTTTCTTTTGTGTATGAAAAGTTCAAATAAGTCAACAAGAAAAATATTTGCCACTCCTATATTCGTCAGGCTTCTCTTAGAGGAACAGAACTAATAGGAGATATATATACATTAGTGGAACAGAAGGTCCCACAATAGGCTGTCTGCAAGCTGAGGAGCAAGGAGAGCCAGTTCCAAAACTAAGGAACTTGGAGTCTGATGTTCGAGGGCAGGAAGCATCCAGTACAGGAGAAGGATGAAGGGTGCGAGGCTAGGCCCATCTCTTCTTTTCATGTTTTTCTTCCTGCTTTATATTCGTTAGAAGCTGATTAGACTGTGCCCACTAAATTAAGGGTGGATCTGCCTTCCCCAGCCCACTGACTCAAATGTTCATCTATTTTGGCAACACGTACACAGACACACCCAGAATTAATATACTTTGTATCCCTGAATCCAATCAAGTTGACACTCGGTATTAACCACCACAAGTCCACCCCTTGTCAACTTGAACCCATGCACATCTCCTGAGATCATACATAATCTCCAAATAAAGACGATAATAAGGTCATAATTACACCCAACATAATACAACTACCCTTCATACAACCCGAAACGTGCCAATCCCCAACCCAAATACTACCGCATAAAGTGAACAACACTTAAATGTTGCTATAAAGTCAATAAACCTTATGCTACATGATAAAGGAAAAGGAAATAAAATGAAGATATTTTCTTAGTACGAGTGTATACATGCACAAATATGTATTTAGCAAAAGAATGAGGAAATACTTATGACAATTACAGTCCCCATTTCTGCAGCTGGTCACGTGGTCACAGCTGGTATTGATGACTACCTTCTTCTACTACCCATCTGTATTCCCCTTGCCTTCAGCAAGCACCTCAGAAGGTCATGTTTTTTTCCTAGTGGAGTGACCCAAACCTTCATTCCTGAAGAGTCTGGGCTATTTGTAGTCCTGACTGAATTGAGCTGTCATAGTCTCCCGTTGACCTTAATCACAGGGCATGTTAACATCAAGACACCCCAGTGGATCTCTGTATTTCATGCATGCTCTTCTGTATCTCTATTGTGAAGTGGTCAACTGATTTCATCTTGATAGTCTTGGTCAATCACCCCAGCCAATATGGTAACTCCGTTCTTAGCCTGTTGACTTAAAGGTAGGAGGAAGTGAAGATTGCCAAAGTATCCAGGTGGCAACCTTCACTTCCAGTTTAATGAAATGATGTTGTGTCTCCTGGTGGCAGCATTCCTCCATCTGGAACTAAGACCTCTAGGCTAGCAGAACAAAATATCATGAGAACAGGAAGCAAAAATTCTGAGGGATCATGGCAAGTGATGCCATTTCCAATTCCATCTTTTGATTCATGGACCCGTGAATCGTGGCTAGGGGAGAAACAGCACCGTATATTGGACACTGACACAGAGCATACATGGCCTTCTGGAGAACTTTGCCCCAGCCCTGCAAAGTATTGTCACCTAGTTGGCATTGTATTTCTGACTTCAAAAGGCCATCCCACCATTCTATCAATCCAGCTGCTTCAGGATGATGGGAAACATGTTAAGACCAGTGAATTCCATTAGCATGAGCCCACTGCTACACTTCTTTAGCCATAAAATGAGTGCCTCAGTCAGAACCAATGCTGTGTGGAATACCATGATGGTGGATAAGACATTCTATGAGTTCAAGGATGACAGTCTTGGCAGAAGCATTGCATGCAGGATAGGCTAACCCATATCCAGAGGGGTGTCTATTCCAGTGAGGACAAATCTCTGCCCTTTCCATGATGGAAGAGGTGCAATATAATCAACCTGCCAGCAAGTAGCTGGCTGATCACCCCAAGGAATGGTGCCACATGTAGGGCTCAATGTTGGTCTCTGCTGCTGGCAAACTGGGCACTCAGCAGTAACCATAGCCAGGTCAGCCTTGGTGAGCAGAAGTCCATGGTGCTGAGCCCATGAGTAACCTCCATCCCTGCTTCTGTGGCCACTTCGTTCATGTGCCATTGGGCAATGACAGGGGTGGCTGGGGAAAGAGGCTGAGTGGAGTTCACAGAACAAGTCATCCTATCCACTTGATTATTAAACTTCTCGTCTGCTGAGGTCACTCATTGGTGAACACTCACATGGGATACAAATATCTTCAGTTTTTGATCACTCAGAGAGATCCATCCACATATCTCTTCCCTATATTCTTTGCCACCAATTTTCCAATCACGCTTCTTCCAAATTTCTGACCATCCAGCCAAACCATTGGCTATAGCCCATGAATCTGTATGTAATCATACATCTGGCCATTTCTGCTTCCATGCAAAATGCACAGCCAGGTGCACTGCTCAGAGTTCTGCCCACTGGAAAGATTTTCCTTCACCTCTGTCCTTCAGGGATATCCTAGAAAGGAGCTGTAGTGCCACAGCTGTCCACTTTGGGTGGTGCCTGCATATTGTGCAGAACCATCTGGGATCCAGGCCTTAGTCTTCTCTTCCTCTGTCAACTGATCCTAGGGAACTCCTCATGAGGCTATCAGTGCAGGTTGGGGAAAGAAGGCAGGTTGGCAGGAGTGGAGACCATGGACATTTGAACCATTTCCTCATGTAACTTACTTGTGCCTTCAGGACCTGCTTAAGCCCAATCACGTATAAACCACTTCCATTTGATGATGGAATGCTGCTGTGTACAACCCATTTTATGGCTGGATGGGTCAGAAATCACCCAGTTCACAATAGACAGTTCAAGTCACATAGTGACTTGATGACCCATAGTCAAACATTCGCTTTCCACCAAAGCCCAGTTACAGGCCAACAGCTGTCTCTCAGAAGGAGAGTAGTTATCTGCAGAAGACGGCAGGGCCTTGCTCCAAAATCCTAGAGGCCTCCGCTGTGATTCACCTATGGGAGCCTGCCAAAGGCTCCAAACAGCATCCCTATTTGCCACTGACACCTCAAGTATCATTGGATCTGCCGGGTCATATGGCCCAAGTCACAGAGCAGCTCGCACAGCAGACTGGACCTGCTGCAGAACCCTCTCCTGTTCTGGACCCCGCTAAACACAGGCAGCCTTTCAGTTCACTCGATAAATGGACCAGAGTAACACACCCAAATGAGAAATGTGTTAAAATGAGAAACGTGTTGCCTCCAAAATCCAAATATGCCCACTAGGTGTTGCGCCCCTTTCTTGATTAAAAGAGGGGCCAAATGCAGCAACTTATCCTTTGCCTTAGAAGAAATATCCAACAGCCCCCACACCATTGGACCTGTAGACATTTTACTGAGGTAGAAGGTCCCTGAATTTTAGTTTATTTCCCATCCTTTGGCACACAAATATCTTACCAATAATTCCAGTGTGTTTTCTATGCCCACTGGATCCAATCAGCTTAATGTCATCAATGTGATGAACCAGTATGATATCTTGCAGAAGCAAAAAGTGATCAAAGCATCTCTGAATAAGATTATGACACAAAGCCAGAGAGTGACATACCCCTGAGGTAGGACAGTAAAGGTATATTGCTGGCCTTGCCAGCTGAAGGCAAATTGCTTCTGGTGGGCCTTATCCACAGGAATGGAGAAAAAAGCATTTGCCAAGTCAATGGCTGCACACCAGGTACCAGAGATGTGTTACCTTGCTCAGGCAATGAAACCACATTTGGTACAGCAGCTGTAATTGGAGTCACTTGGTTAAGCTTATGATAATCCACTGTCATTCTCCAAGATCCATGTGTCTTCTGCACAGGCCAAATGGGAGAGTTGATACAGGGTGTGGTGGGAATCACCACCCCTGAATCTTTCAAGTCCTTGATGGTGGCACTAATCTCCACAATCCTTCCAAGGATGTAATATTATTTTTGATTTACTATTTTTCTAGAGGCAGCTCTAATGGCTTCCATTTGGCATTTCCCACTGTAATAGCCCTCACTCTACCAGTCAGGGAGCCAATGTGGGGGTTCTTCCAGCTGGTAAGTATGTCTATACCAATTATGCATTCTGGCACTCAGGAAATTACCACAGGATGAGTCTGGGGACCCACCGGTCCCCCTGTAAGTCAGACCTGAGCTAAAACTCCATTAATTACCTGATCCTACTTTAACTGGAGAACCACAGTGACAGGTTGGGTCCCCTGAAATCAACGTCAGCTCAGAGACAGTGTCCAGTCATTCCTGAAATGTCTGATTATTTCCCTTTCCCCAATGCACAGTTACCCTGATAAAAGGCTGGAGGTCTCCTTGGGGGAGGATGGGAGAAAGATTCACTGCATAAATTGTCAGTAATGTAGTGGAGTCCTTCCTTAAGAGCACCCAGCCTCCCCTTCCCACAAGGGGCTCTGGATCTGTAAACTGTCTAAAGTCTGGAAATTGATTGAGGGGCTGTGATTCTGTTTTTATAACTCAAATTAGTCTTTTGTCCATTTGACCTAGAAGTTTTTCATTTGTATAATTTAAGTAGGAATGCAGTAGGCTTCCTATCCATTTCACTTCTAGGAACATCGTGATTATTTAGCCAATGCCAGAGCTCTACACAAGTCAGACCATTCTGATTGCCGCTTTGTCTCTGCTGTACATTATGGTAGCTACGCCCACCTTGCCTTTGACAGTTTGCTGCCACTTGGCGCCTGACACCTTGGGATCCAATTATTCCCATTGTATTCAAACTTTGTAGTTGAGTGACTGCAGTTCCTACCGTTAGATCTGACATACAGAGAAGAGCAATACAGGGCTCTTCAAAGATGCAGGTGCTGCCTTCACAAATCTATTTCTCAAGGCATTTGCCAAGGATATATCTTCTGGACTCTCCCAGCTGGGATGAGCAGGTCTAAAGTGATTAAGTCACCCCACCATCCCAATCTCCCTAAGCTTTGGATCCCTTCCTTTACATTAAACCAAGGGAGATCAGGCATTTCCAGCTCATTCATAGTGGGCCATCTTTTAATCTGTTTTTCAGATAACCAAGACAATAAACTATTAGAACTTTTTTTTAACTCCCCAAGCTGCAACATTGAATGAAAATTCCATACTTAGTGGGCCAAAATCAATAAATTCAGTCTGATCCGACTCTGTGTTTCTTCCACCATTATCCCATATCCTTAATATCCATTCCCATGCCTGTTCTCCAGATTACTGTTTATATAAATTAGAGAACTCAAACAGTTCTTTTCGAATACAGTGCACCTCCTCATGATCACACTCTAACCTCACCTCTAGGGCCCCCTCAAGTCTTTAGTTATAGGTCTAGAATCAAACAAAGGTGTTGGGGATGGCTTCTGAGGAAAAATCAACATTATTTTTCCTGGCAACTGCTTCAGGGGAGGCCATCACTGTTGCCTCAGGTAGCACAGGGTTTATATCTTCAGACAAAAATGGAAAGGTTGATGGTAGCATGGGTCATGGAGGGAATGTTGCCACTACCGGGGATGGGGAAGCTGTTCCTTCTGGCAAAAAAGTTTCATCAGAGTTTACTCAGTGTCCCCAGCTTCATCAATGTCCTCCCACATGTCCCCATTCCAAGTTGCGGAATCCCATTCTTTTCCAATCAATTCCCCCACTCTAACAGTAGACACCTGGGGAGGCTGTGCCTGCATCTTTCATTGCAGGTCAGCCACTGGCATGGTAAGGGCTGTGTCTGTTTTCCACTGTTTCGGTTCTTTCACTGCAGAAGGTTAAGACTCTTACTCAGGGCAATCTTAGCAGATTTGAGGCTCAGTATCTGCTTCTGAAACCAGGAGACAGAATCCCTGAGTTCATCATTTTCTTTCATCACTTTGTCCCTGAACTCAGGAGCAACCAACCAGCTTCATTATGTTCCTTGGTTCTCCACATATGGTCAAAGGTATTATGTATAGAGTCACTAAACTTCTTGCCTCTCATGAATGGTGAATTAGGAAAGTCAAATGCATTTATTTTACACAGATCTCTAAACAGTTCACTCCAAGGATTATCAGTGTTCTCCATACTATTAGAAGTAGATTCCTTAGCATTTTAGGGTCTAATCATATTAAGCAGCTAACTTCAGAAACCCCAAAACCAATGAAAGAACTCCATGCTTAATATTCTGTTCCTCTAGAACCACTCCTGGTACCAAAATCTGTATTAGTCAGGGTTCCCTTAGAGGGACAGAATTAATAGGAGATATAGATATATCCTATATATATAGATATATAGAGATATACCCTATTATATAGATATATATATAATAGGATATATATATATAAAATAAGATATATATATAATAGGATATATATATAATAGGATATATATAGTAGGATGTATATATATAATAGGATATATATATATATCTCCTATTAGTTCTGTCCCTCTAAGGGACTTTCCCTCTAATGTTCTGTCCCCCTAAGGGACAGAAATAATGTCCCTCTAAGGGACAGAAATAATGTTCTGTCTCCTCTAAGGGGACAGAACTTACATATATATATGTTCCAATGTTCCAGGGCAGGAAACATCCAGCATGAGAGAAAGACGTAGGCTGGGAGGCTAGGCCCATCTCTCCTTTTCACGTTTTTCTGCCTGCTTTATATTCCCTGGAAGCTAATTAGATTGTGCCCACCAGATTAAGGATGGATCTGCCTTCTCCAGCTCACTGACTCAAATGTTAATCTCTTTTGGCAACACTCATACAGACACACCAGGATTAATACTTTGCATCCCTTAGTCTCCTCAAGTTGACACTCAGTATTAACCATCACACCTCCAAATGAGGAAACAGTATGAACAAAATATTAACCTGAAAGAATCTGAGATTTGTAAATAAGCATGTGACAGCATGTTCAACCTTTCCGGTAATCAAAGAAAATGCTAACACAAATAACTACGTATGTTTCTCATGTACAGAATTAACTATGATTTTAAATTTACTGTTTAATTCTGGCAAGAAACTCTGAGATAAGCACTGGTACTCTTGATTTGGAAGAAGTAAAGGTTATAGCCACAACTTATGAATGTATCAAAAGCTTTACATTCACTCTTAACCTTTGATTGAGTAATTCTGCTTGTCAGAATATACACTAAGGACAAAATTATGAAATCCAGACATTTATGTTCATATGGTTTATCACAGCACTATTCAACTAGCAAAGAAAATGAAACCATCTAGCAATTAAAATGAATTAAACAGCTTTTCTACTTTTATATGAGAAAATGTTCATGACATAATGTTTGGTTGTAAAAGCTCAGCACTTGAAATCACATATTCAGTAAAATCTCAAGAGTATAAAGCAAATATTCGTAAATGCATAAAGAGGGCTAAAGGTAGATAACTTTAATGTGCTAGAGATTGCAAGCAATTCTTAGGGTTTAGGTATCTTTTTGGTGTTTTCTCTATTTAATTGCTTTTCTTTTTGCACAAAGAGCATGTGTTACTGTGATGAGGGGCAAAACCTTTCATTAAAGGGCCCAAGTAACATCTACCCATCCAGTCTGTAGGGGCTCACCCAGGAGACAGCAACAGCAGCAGGGGACCTCCAACTTTGCTCCCAATAAGGACCAGCACTGAGGATTTGGAGGGCAGTTTCCCATGGGCAGTTTCCTCCCTGGAGAGAAAGAGAAAATTCACCTTCAGGACTGGATCACACCATCTCATACCTTGGAGGGCTCTGCAGCTTGTATCAGTCACAGCAGTGAATGAAGAGACAGCTAGAACTGTCAATGCCCACTGCACTGCAGAGCAAGTTCTTGTCACTGCTCTGAAACTCTGGGTTCTCGTCTTCACAATGGACTCTTGACAATACTCTCTTTAAGAGTATTTACGGGAATTAGATGAGATAAGAACTGGTTTATTGTTGCAAGATATAGCTGAGGTTTTTTAACTTCATGAATAAATATCCAGCACATGAAGACACACTAACAATGCATTTCTTGACTTAATATCACATTATCATATAATCAAATTTTTCATATAATTATTTTTCCTTCTTAAAATAATAGTCATTTACTTAACATTAGAAACTTTCACGGTTAAATTTTCTAAAATATATCCAATGTTTCTCTGCTAGCTAATTTGCTACACACTGTGAAACACTATTTACTTTCTTTTTCAAATGATCTGGGGTCCTTACTATAAACAAAGTATGTGTTAGAGGAGGAAGGGGGCCAACATCTTTAAGTAACTCCAGTGCACTCTCATTGTAATTATCTCATTAATTACTATCAAATATCTTACTTACAACAGCCTAACTTTGTAGATTGCTCCAATTTTCGGGATAAGAAAATTGAGGCTCAGAGAAAGAAAGTAAAATGCTAAAGATTACCCAGCTAGTAGGCAGTAACTAACCCAGATTGACTTCCAGAGCCCTTGCTCTTTAATAGTGCAAGGATCTGCCACATCTTCCAGTGATGGTTGGAGCTGAGAATGCTTTAGTTCTGTAACAAATGCTACTTTATCCTTGTATCTGACTTTTGTAGTATGTGGGGCTTTCCACTTTCGCTGTTTAGTTAGTTTATTAATTTTTTGGCTTCCTTTCTGTAAGGAATTCTCTACAACATTTTGATGCCTTCAATCTGTCCTACCCTAAGAAATTAAGGAAATCTCTTATGATTATGTCTAAGGCTAGTAGGTTCTGTAAGTGTGCTGCAATGACCTAATGACTTGTTCTTTGGTTACCTGGCAGGAGTTTCTGCTTCCTTCCAATTCTCCAGTTGCATTTCACATAATTAAAGTTGAGAATACACAACTTCAAGAGGAATATAAGTGAATTAATGGAACCGAAGAACACAATACAAGAACTTCATGAAGTATGCACAGGTTTTAATAGTCGAATTGATTAAGCAGAAGAACAGAGGTCGAAGACCAACTTAATGAAATGAAACGAGAAGACAAGATTAGAGAAGAAAGAGTAAAAAGGAATGAGCAAAGTCTTCAAGAAATATGGGACTATGTGAAAAGACCTAATTTACAATTGATAGATATACCTGAATGTCACGAAGAGAATGAATCCAAGTTGGAAAATATTCTTCAGGATATTATGCAGGAAAACTTTCCTAATCTAGTAAGGCAGGACAATACTCAACTCCAGGTAATACAGAGAACACCACAAAGATATTACTCAAATAGAGCAACTCTAAGACACATAATCACTACATTCACTAGGGTTGAAATAAAGGAGAAAATTCTAAAGGCAGCTAGAGAGAAAGGTCACGTTACCCATAAAGGGAAGCCTATCAGACTCACAGCAGACCTCTCACCAGAAACCCTACAAACTATAAGAGAGTGGGGGTCAATATTCAATATCCTCAAAGAAAAGAATTTTCAACCCAGAATCTCATATCCTGCCAAGCTAAGCTTCATAAGCGAAGGAAAAATAAAATTTTTCGTGAACAAGCAAGCACTCAGAGATTTCATCACCACCAGGACTGCTTTACAAGAGCTTCTGAAAGAAGCACTACAAACAGAAAGGAGCAACCAGTATCAGTCATCCCAAAAACTTACCAAAACATAAAGAGTATCTCTATAATGAAGAATCTACATCAACTAATGGGGAAAATAGCCAGCTAGCATTAAATGACAATATTGAACTCACAAATATTAATATTAATTCTAAATTTAAATGGATTAAATGCCCCAATCAAAGACACAGACAGGTAAATTGAATAAAACGTCAAAACCCATCGGTACGCTCTATCCAGATCTATTTCACAAGCAACGACATACAAAGACTCAAATCAAAGGGATGGAGGAAGATTCACTAATTAAATGGAGAGAAAAAAAAGGAGTTGTAACTTTCATCTCTCACAAAACAGACTTTAATAGTAACAAAGACTAAAAGAAACAAAGAAGGACATTACATAATGGTAAAAGGATCAATGCAACAACAGGAGTTAATGATTATAAATATATATGCAGCCAATACAGGAGCACTCAGATACATAAAACAAGTTCTTAATGACTTATAAAGAGACCTGGACTCCCGCACAATAATAGCGGGAAACTTTCACACCACATTGTTAATATTTGATGGATCAATGACATAGAAAATTAATAGGGACGTCTATGATTTGAACTTAGATCTGGAATAAGTAAACTTAGTGAATATTTATAGAATTCTCCACCCCAGGTCCACGGAACATACATTTTTCTCACTATCATATTACACCTATTTTGAAAGTGACTACATAATTGGAAGTAAATCACTCTTCAGCATTTGCATAGCATTTCACAGACTTAAATGAAATATTGGTTGGCTGTTTGTTATTTTCTTCCCTTATCCCTTCCTGTCTCCGTTGTTAAACACAATTATCGTCATAAAAGAGGTTTTTAATACCTATTTTTAGATTGCATTCCAGCCTGGGCAATAGAGCAAGAATCCTGCCCTCTCTCCCCGTTTTTCTTTCTCTTTCTTTCTCTCTCAAAAAAAAAAAAAGATTTGTAAGCAGTGGGGGTTCTTCATGACCTAACTGAAGAGAATCGTGAGTGCTTTCCCACTGCGTCAAGAAGGCCTGGAGTTTGTGCAGCCCAGGTAGAGGGGAGCAAAGCTGCTGTGCTGCACATCTCCAGGGGTCACCTCTCATTGTATTCAACACAGAGGACAGCCCCAAAGGCACTGCTCACACATCGTACAGACAGCTGGCCTGGCTCTCTGGATTGTGCGGGACAGGCCTTAAAGGCAGAAGGTAGAGGAGAGGAGGGAGTCACAAAAGTGCTTGGGAAACTGTCAAGTAAACAATGAAAAGCAGCACAGGACGGTTCAGACATCACACAGGGGAAGTACAGGGTGTTCCCCTGGGCGGGGTTTTAAAACAAGAGCCTCAAATTCCTGTCCTTGTCTTTGGGCAGAATGGGCAGATGACGCTATGATACATTTTTTGCAGGTGGTGCCAGTTGACTTGCATTTGACGAACCAAGGTGTGTATGGAAATCCATGTGTAGGTTTTCATGTCAAAAGTAGAGCAAATTCACAAACTCCACTGTGTCTGGGAGCTTCAGACAAAGGCAATGGGAACAAATCACCTGACCCTTGCCCAGCAATTCTTCCTGTTTTGGAATAATCTTTGCTAAACAGGCCATCCATGGGTACAGGGCTCGCAAAGGCCAACAAGACAGGGACTCTCCCCAGGGACAAATGCCCCGCGGCTGGCTCAGAGAGGCCGCCCAGCTATCCAGCCGCGGCGCAGCCAGCCAAGATTTCAACACGGGTCTGCCCTATTTGGTCACCATCCCCGACAGTGTTGGGCCAGGCCATCATTTCACATCAGGGAGTTCTCCTTGCACTCCAGGGGGACTTCTCAACCACAACCTCTGTATCCGGTAGTGGCAGATGGAAAGAGAAACGGTTAGAAAAGCTTGGTTCTTGCGCAGGAAAGTTGGAGCACAGAAGAGTTCAGAAGTGGGCGGGTGTGTGTTTAAAAAAAAAAAAAAGGGTGGAAACCCCACCAGCCAAGTCTGCAGAAAAAAAATAAATGAAGTCTGCCTATCTCCGGGCCAGAGCCCCTCCCCTCGGCCCGCGCGGGAGGCGTGTGACCCAGGTGCCGCTTCCTCTCGCCGCTGAGGGTCAGGAGCCCGGGAGCGCGACCCTCCCTCGGCCCGGCCCGGCCCGTCCCCGCGGCGTCTGCCCGGGCTGACGCCCAGGACCGTGGGCCATGAGCAGCCCCAACCGCACGGCGCCGCCCCTCGACCTCGGTGAGTACCCGCCGTGGGGAGGGGTCCCGGGGGCCCGCGGGAGGCCGCGGCCCGCAGCAAGCAGCCGGGGGCCAAGCCGCGGCCACGGACGCCCTGATGTCCCACTCCGTGCCCGGCCTCCAGGCCGAGGAGGCGCCCGCTGGGCTCAGATCCCCGACTCCAGCCCCTGTTCCCGGCGCCTGAGCTGTGCCTTGTCCCTGTCCCGCGTCCCGGACCCCGTCGCGCAGCGTCCACGCGCCCGGAGCTGGAGAGGCCGCCAGCCTGTCCGCCCGGGGCGCGTCGCCCGCCTTGTGTTTCTTTGTGCGGGGCATGTGAAGTGTCAGGGTCCAGAATCGTCCCCCTAAAGAACAGTTAGGGAAGAGCCCACAAGTTGCGTCTGTGCTGCTGCCCAGCCTGGGGCCGGCCGGGCGGGCCCCGTGAACTCCAGGCAACTCCAGCCTTGCCCAGGGACGTGCTGGCTCCGGTGGGCGCCGCAGGGACACACACACGCGGGGAGTCGCCGGCCTGAATCCTTTGGGGGGGTTTGTAATTCCTCGCTGCTTGTTTTCTTTCTCTTTTAAACCATCACCTTTTCTTGCTGACGGGAAATCATATGTGATGAAAGTTTTTGTAGGTGCTTGGAAACATTGCTGGGCCTCTCTCTGCCCTTTTCCTCTGCCATCGGGCTTTTGCAATAAAAAATTACCATTTTATTTAACCAAAAAGCTTAATTCATGCCCCTGTTATCCCCCACCCTGGCGCGGTCTGATCCTTAGAGTCTGTCAGAGAGTAGCTATCCTGAGCCTATCACGTGATAACGTTACCTTACTAACATGAGAATGATATGGGTATTGGAAACACCAACTCTCTTAGAAGTCTTTGAAATCCAGAGGGCTGTGAGGCCTCACCCCTCACCCTGCCGAAGCTTGACATAGATGAGAGTGACTTCGGTCTACATGTGTACATGGCACTGTGTGTGCCCATGGCTCTGCTTGGGCAACCCTGGGAGTGCACAGGCATCAAAGGTGCTTGGGAATGAGGCCCCTCAGTATGCACTGGGATCATCTGCACTGCCTGTTAGCAAGGCAGCCTCTCTTAGCTCCAGTTTACTCATCTGCAAAGCAGGAATAATATCAGGAGAGTCCTCATCTTAGCAGTAAGAAGTCCGTATAAATGGCTCCGCATAGAGACGGACACAACCTAAGTGCTGGATCCGGGCTGGGCATCTTGATATAATTGTACCTGGTTCCCAGAGTTCACATGCTTTAGTGTGTTTGTGTGTGTGTCTAACTTGAGCACGTATTTGTGTGTGTGTATATGGTGGGGCCTGGGTTAAAGGGACAGAAGCCACTGTCCTTATTCCAATTTAGGCACTGAGGAGGTGAGGCTGAAAGGCATCCCCATGTCTGAAGAGGATAGGCTTGCCAGACCCCCGCCCCGTGCCCAGCCCAGCCCCACAAGCAGTTCTCCAGGACTCAGGTTTCTGACCTTCAACACGTACCTTGGGAGACAAACAGCAGTGCAGCCCTTGCTGGCGTACTATTCCACCTTAGACTCGGATTGATTTATGGCAGGATCCCTGCTGTGTGGGAACTGCAGGGGGGTGGGGGGTGGCAGCTATTTCTTGCTGCTAACTCAGGCAGGATGTGTCTGTATCCTGTCTGTTTATGTAGCTGCTCATCAGATCCAGAGGTTAGAGTGGAGAGGACCACTTCCGCCAGGCAGGCTTGCTCTGCTCAGGTGGGCTAGGCCCCAAAGCCAGTTACCGCGCGTGAGTCATGCACAGCCATTCGTTTATCTTGCCCTTGGATGGAGGGGTCAAGGCTCAGTGAGGAGACACGGCCAGGTTTGGCAGCTTGATATAGAATTCACTGCCTCTGGCAGAAGCAGAGGATTCCATTAAGTGCCAAATGAAATTCCACCTCAGCCATTGCTCAATTCCTCCAGATGTCACTGGCACTGGGAGTCACATGGTGCTGGCAGTCAGCAGCTGGATCTTTCCAAGGGTGCCTGTGGTTAGGCAAGTATTTCTGGGGACTTGCAGAGCTCCCTGGAGAGCAAAGGGGTGGGCATAACAAGGCATTCTACGCGCTTGCGGTGGGAACAAATGAACCCCTCTGCAATGCTTAGGAAAAGGCCCCCTCTGCAGGGGTGAGAGGTTGTGGCAAGCCAAGTCAGTATGCCTCTTCTGGTGGCAAACCTGTGTGTACATCTGTGCCTCAAGTGCCTGTCTGAGGCCGCAGCCAAACCATCTTCCAGTAACTGAGGACACGCAAAGGCCAGCAAGCATGCTGTAAACACAAAACCAAACAGTAAAGTTAACAGTGAATGAAGAGTTAAAAATAGGAGAAAGACACCTTCTCCCTACCGCAAAGGCAATTGCTTTATTTCCTGAGGATAATCCTTCCAGAAGTATATTTGCCAATACAAATATTTCTTATTTTACATAATAAAATGTATTTCATGTATTTTAGTTCATCTTGTTCTTTTTCCATCAGAATATCTCTGAAACATGATACCTTAACACCATGTATAGACTAGCCCATTCTTCCCAGGGCTGCACAATAAGAATTGTATGAATATATAAATGACCTTGGTATTCTATTTAACCAATTACTCTTCCGATGGGCATTTAGGCTGTGTGCAAACTTCGTTTAATTTTTAAAACCAAACACAGTATTCCTGTGACAATGAGTAAGCAGGGCTGACGTGCAAGTGACTGTGAACTGTTAGGATAAATTCTCCTACCTCAGCATTTAATTTCTGTATCCATTTAAAACATTAGTAGATCTTGAGAAACTACCCTCCTAAAGGTCATACCAGTTTCTCATGCTCAAAAATAGCCTATGAAAGTCACCATTTCGCTGCATCCTCAAATTGCATTTTTTTTTTAATCTTGGCCAAACTGATGAGTAAAAAAAAACAGTCACTTTGGAATGAGCCCCTGTAATTGAGGCTAAGCATGTTTTCTTACTTCCGTAAGAGGTTGTATTACTTTTCTGGGAAGTGTCAGTTGATGCCGTTGTTCATTTCCTCTCGGCACCCCACCCCTGTGAGGAAACGTGACCCAGAAGTGAAAGGATGTGTCCTCATCACATGACGAGTGACAGGCAGAGCAGAGGCCACAGCAACATCCGTGCTGTGGAGTCAGCCCTGGGTTTGACCGCGCTCCAATGTTCACCAGCTTTGAGAGAGACCGGAAGTACCTCGGCACCTCAGTTTTCCCATCTGTGGGTGGTAATAACTGGAATCACCTGATGAGCAACAGCAGAAGGGACTGGCCCTGCACCCATAGCAGAGGCTTGGGAGGTGGCTTTTGTTAGCGGAATTCATTGGCAAAAGCCTGACCTGAGGATGCTGGTAATTTCAGAAGTCACCCTCCAAACCACTGTTGTTTTTACCTTTTGATAAAATAACAACAACCTTAGTACTTAGATACCAAGCCCTGGTAATAGCCTTACCTGGGTCTCCCCTGCACACCTGCTATGATAGGCATGTTCCTTTTTTCTTTTTTCTTTTCTTTTTTTTTTTTTTTGAGACAGTGTCTTGTGCTCTGTCACTCAGGCTGGAGTGCAGTGGTGCGATCACTGCTCATTGCAACCTCCACCTTCTACATTGAAGAGATTCTCGGCCTCAACCTCCCAAGGAGCTGGGACTACAGGCACGCACCACCACATCTGGCTAATTTGTGATTTTTTTGTGGAGACCTTTGGATGAAACACCAGAGGTTCAGTGAGAGATAAGTCACCGCCACAGGGCACCTAGGCACTGGGGATACAGCCAGGCTGTAGACACGGGCTGCCGGAACCCACAGGCAACCCAGGCCAACCCAAGGGGAGCATTGCAAGGTGTGTGGTCCACAACCTGCATGTGCCAGGCAGGGCACGCTGCTGTGGCTCTGCACACAGAGGGATGCTTAAGGCACAGACACTCAGGACCTGCCTGCCACCCCCAGCTCCTCAGCCAGGCCTGTGTCCCCCCAGTCCACCATCGCACCCATGCTGTGCTCTCTGTGGTCAGGCCTAGCCTGCACTGGGCTGCTGCTGCCCTTACCCACCTCAACAGCTGGCTCGGGGTGGCCCTCAAGCTCTCCCCCATGCACCATTTCAGGCCTGCTGCCTTTCCAGCCTCACCCCTCACAACTGCCCATGTCAGGCTCCTCAACACACCGAGTGCCCAGGGTACAGGCACCTGCTGGTCTGCTAGGAATCAGCTTCCCAAGCCTAGAAAACCACCCATCATGGCCGTGGGCACAGTTGCAGCCCTGACAGATTCCTGAGTCTGCCCTTTTCCCAGAATTCTGACCTCCCCAGGGGCTCTGTGACCCTGCCTGTCCCCGACTCAGGGCCTGGCACAGAGAGGTGTTTGCTGAGCTGCTTTGAAGCCGGTGGGTAATTGCAGGATGACCCCAAACCCACCCACTTTCCCGGGACTGCCACCATTCCAATGCCAAAAAAGCCTTTAAAAAGTCTTCAGTCAGGAGCTCCTGGTCTGGAGCTTGGCATGGACGTGGAGACCAGTAAAGAAGAAGCTGAGATGGACAGGAGTCTAACCCAAACAAATTCCAAAGGCACCTAGTCCTTCCCACCTTCTTACCCAGCTGGGGTTCATTTTTGTATCCACTCCCTCTTCCTCTGTCCCTGCCTCCCTCTCATCTCGGCCTGGGTTTTCTTCAGATCCTTACATAATCTGAACTGCTGAGAGAATGCAGGCTCCAGGCCTTAGTTACTACACATTTGCATTTTTCTACATTCTTCTAGAACGACGTTCCTGTACAAAACCTTAGCCCATGGCAGACACTGGCAAGAGCCTGTTTCCCGTATGAAGCAGAGTCTGGCCCGCCGACACTGGGTTCCTTCTCGGGCAAGGCGAAGGTTGGGCGGGCCCTGACATCACTTCTCCAGCCCCTGGAGAGGCTTTGCGGTTCTGACCCCTTCACAAGCGAGCGCTGGGCTTGGGGAGGGGTGCCTGCCTCGCCTGGGGTCCCACAGCTCCAGATGGGGGCAAAGCAAGGCTTGCTGCCGACCTGCCCGGCTCAGTGGCCCCTGCTCCCACCCCTGCTCTGCTGGTGTCACTCCCTCTCCTTCAGAACTCTCCGTGGAACTGCATTCTAGTCTCTCTTATTCCGCTTATCTATGTGAAAGCCAGATACCCCTTCTCTTATTGCGAAAACACTGAGGTCACACACTGCTTGGGGCCAGCAGGCACAATATTGGCCCTTTTTCTAGGGTTCAAGGGAGGAAGCTCCATTTCAGGGCATGTAGAGCCAGCCCTGGGCAGGGTGGCCTTGGTTATCTCCCTGCATCCCTGGCACACCCTGATGGCACTGTCTATCTGTACTTTGCACATGATCATCCTGACTGACACATCCTTGCAGAGAGTCACTGCCAGAGCACCTCGTACCCGCCGCTCCCACATGCAGTGGGCAATTTTGTGAGGGACTCAAGCACAGAGCTTCCAACTGACCCAGCACTGCCACTCTTCCTCCTAGAACTCTGGAATGGACAATCTTCGTGTTTTATCAGCAGTCGATGGGCACATGTTCTCAGCAGAGTCTTAAAAGGGGAAAAATTATAGGTTGCCAGATCAAAACCTGATAAAACAATGATGCGTCTGGTGTGGGGCCCAGCCAAGCCCTTCTCCTGTGTTCACTGGGCAACAGAGCCCGCTGGAGGTGAAACCCACTTTCACTGGAGAAACTCACCCAATGCTCTTGCTAAAACCTACACACGGGCCTTAGCAATGCTAGAATCTTCAAGTTCAGGCTCCCCTTCTGAATTCTTTTAAACCTTTAGCTCAAATAGACTTTGTGCCGAATCGCTAGTGATAAAGGGTTAGCTTTGAAATCTGAGGATGAAGTTTTGAATCTGGGTCCGCTGTGAGCCAGCTAGGACCTGGGACAAGTTGCTGGTCCATCACCTGGGACAGGGATGGCTCCACAGGGGTGGAACCTGCCCATCAGGGCCCTGCACTTCCTTGGTTTAGTGCTCTTCTGTTGCTATCTTCAAATTCTCTTGCGAACAAGGGGCCTCATGTTTTTATTTTGCACTGGACTCTGCAAACTCTATCACTAATCCTGATCCTGTCAATGGAGCTAATAATAGTCTCCACCTCAGGGCTTTGTTCGGAGGATTCAGTGTATCCTCATAGATAAACATCCTAGTGTAGCGCCGTGTTCATAATTGTGCTTAATTGCTTCCACTTACTGAGTGCTTGTGTGTGCTTAAATGCCAGCTTCCTCCCTGCAGCCCCGCTCCCTCCTTGCTCTCCAGACTCCTCTCTGTTTGCTCCTTGCCACGGAAAACCATCCATCTGGATCTGCGTGGTCCCATGGAGACCAGGGCAAGGCCTTCTCCCCCACGATGCTGCTCCTTCATGTTCTTATCTAAGAGTTGGCACTGAGGTGGAGAGCAGCCCAGAAAACACACACAGGCCCTGCTGTTAGCCACACGTGCCAGCTGTGTAACGGGGAGCAAGCCTCTTACCTTCCGGGGCCCCATTTCCTCACATCACCCCAGAGAGAGGTCATCTTTACCCCCACCTCATCTGGGCACCAACCCCTCAGCCACTCCTACTTGGGCTGTCTGCTTCTCCATGGAGAAGAGTAGGCTCTTTGCAAGCATCCTATGAGTGAAGGAATGAGTAAATGAGTCAGCAAATGGCCAGAGGGATGTGAAGGTCCATCCATGTAGGCAAGCAGGGTCTACAGAGTGTCCTGGGCCCCAGCAATCCCCGCACCCTCTCCCCACCCCAGGCAAGGTCCTGACCCTGGTCTACTCTAAGCTCCTCTCAGCTCAGCCCTGAGCTCTCCCCTGCCTGCCAGTGCCAACTCCCCTGAGTGTGAATGGGGGGCCTCGTCCAGCAGCTCACCTGGCCCTAATGCGCTCCATGAAGACCTTTCAATGTCTTCTTCTGACAGGAATTTCTCCTTTTTCCTTCATGCTCCTCTTTGGACGGGCTTGGATCTGGGTCTCTCTAAGGATCTGGCCTCTCTCTCTCTCTCTCTCTCTCTCTCTCTCTCTCTCTCTCTCTCTCTCTCTCTCTCTTTTGTAAGCTCCTTCTCAGCTTTTCCAAGTCCCAGACTCCTGGCAGGGGAGCCGGGCCTTGCTTGACCATGCCCTGGATGGACTTGTCATATGAATCCTCTTCCTTCTACTTCTGCCAAACGTCTCATTTTAGTGAAATTAATTTCAGTTACGGCTGAAAATCCTGAGTATTCCCTTTTTAAAATTTTTTCATAATCTTTCTTTTTTTCTTTTTCACTGATTGTCTAAACTCTCCTGAGCCACCCTTCTCTTCTGGTGACTGGAGCCCTGTCTCACAGCGGAGACAAGGCTTCACTCCACAGATGCCATCTCATTTCACCCTCTGGCAGCCCCAGGGAGGTATTTTTATCTCCATTTTGCATGTGATGATACTGAAACTAGCAAGTAGATGTGACTTGCAGAGAGCCTGCCAGCCCCTCACACACCCTTCTCTTCCCCCTCCTACACGCAGGCTGTCTGGAAGGCTCAGTCAGGGCCTGATCCCCAGGCACACTTCTCAGAGCCCACAGTGCTTCTAGAGGCCCACAACAGTGTTTGAGTTCCTTTTAAAATCGGAAAGGAGGAAATGGACCTTTGAGATCAAATAGTACATTTGCCATTATACCAATGCAGCCATCAAATATGATTTCTAATATTTGCTAGGAGAAGGGACCTATAAAGTAAAGCATCTTGGCCCATGGAAGTCACCCTGTGCCCTGAGCTCAGCCCATTGGAAGCTGAGGGGACAGAGCCCACTGTCTCTGCTCTCCCTGCCTGGACCTGCCCCCTGTTCCCAGGGCTCTGATCCTCCTCTGCACGGCAGTCCTGGCTCCCTGGCAGTTGGATCTGTCATGGCAGGGTTCCCTGGGCTGGGCACCTGCAGGGGCAGCTCCGGGCCAGCCTCTGCCTCTCCCTGTGGGGTTTCACAAACATAGCTGGAGTAGATGCTCGAGAGGCTCAGTGCGCGCACTACTTGCTGTCTCTCTCTCTGTCTCTCTCTCTCTCTCTCTCTGTCTCTCTCATTCTCTGTCTTTCTCTTACTCTTTTGTCCTTTTAAGTCAGAAGATTAGGCTACTCTGCACTTACAAGTTTAAAAATAAGTTGTCTTTGCCCTGTTTCATTATTGCAGAAGCAGTTCATGTTCACTGAAGAATTGTAGGAACGAGATCAAGAGGAGGCATGTAGGTAGAATCTCTCTGGGAAAGAGGGTGACTTTGAGATGGGATCTGTTGTCCTGATCTAAGCTTTCAGTTACCTGAGGTACAGTACAGTAAGATACAGAGAGAGAGAGAGGAGAGACTGGTTCATTTAAGTTTTGTACAGTACATTGTTACAATTATTTTATTATTTGTTATTGTTGTTAGTATCTTACTATGTCCCATTTATAAAATAAACTTTATCGTAGGTATTTGCATATAGGAACACGATCATGTATGTAAGGTTCGGTGGTATCTTTGGTTTCAGGCATCCACTGGGGGTCTTGGAAAGTATCCCCCAAAGGTAAGGGGGAACTGCTGATTCATGGGACAGAGAGGTGGTCACCCAATGGCAGCTCAGAGGGAGATTAGGGCACAGATAAGGCCAGAGGACCTCAGTCAGTGTAAAGAGGCCACCCTGTGAGGAGCCCAGAGGGGAGCCCTGGAGAGCCTCTCAGTGCAGTGATCACCTCAGATTGGGGCCCAAGGAATGCCGATGCAGGGCACGGCACTATAGCAGACTCTCGGCACAGGCGCCCGAGGTTGGGCACGCCCTGGCAAGCGTCCACGCCGCCCTGCTCTACACCTAGTGAGGACATGTAACACGCACAGTGCCTCCTTTAATGCTGAAAGCGTCACACAGATACACGTATTATTAATTCCAGTTTAGAAAGAGAGAAAGTGAGGCTCAAAGGGACGATTTCCCCAGGGCTTCCCTGTGTATCATTGACACGCTCCCTCCTGGAATCCAGGTGTGCCTTCCTCCAGCTCTGGGACTCTGCAGCGTGCCCTGCTGGGAGAGGCTGCCCATGACCCCTTACCCTTCTGCTCAGCTCCTTACAGCCCTGAGGTGGCTCTCCTGGCCTCTGAAGCAAAGGCCTTTCTTTGTTCCCCCCATACCCGGGACCACTTGTGTTCTCTCTGCCGTCTTCCGCAGGCACCCACCTGTGGCCCAGCAGCTGCAAATGCAGTGCTCAGAGTGGAAGACAAGGGCAGCAGGCCAACCCACTCTTCACCCGGGGAAGCAGTGGGCAGCTGCCACCCAAGGTCACTGCAGGGGCACTGGGAGAGAATAATGCCCCCACCAACTCCTGGCCAATTCCTGGAATGCCTCCACCATGGAGCCACCCCTGGGCTGGCAGCTTTGTTCTGTGTTAAAATGTCACAAGCCAGCCAGAGGACCATTGTCACCGCATGACCGCAATTTCTGTTACACTTTGCTAGGCACTTTCAAATCTGTTTCTTCTCTTCATTCGAGAGATGCTGGTCTCCCTCTTCCACAGGTGTATAAAGCAGAATTCAGGGAAGTTCAGTGACTTGGCAGAATTTCCACAACCAGGTGGCAATGGAGGGAGCAAGACTGAACCAGTCCCTTGTCCCTGACTCCTTTGTGAGTACCCTGTTTGAGCCACAGAAACTCATTCTTCATTCTTAAGTGGGAAGGGCTGAGGCTGAAGAGTCACTGGAAGTAAGAAACAGACGTTGACCTTCTGTTCTCCTGCCCACTCTCCCCTCCCTCCCTGTACACACACACACACACACGCACGCATACAAGCACACACACATTTCTTCCTACACACCACCTTCTTGCATTTCTTAGCAGAAGACAGGTGTCAGCCCCAGACCTGAGGCAGACCCTTGGGGATCTGATTTGGGGCAGAGCAGACAGGCATTTGGTCCAGGGGTCCTACTGACCTCCCAAAGATAACTAAAAACAAATGTAAGAACTGCTGCCTACAGCATCTTTTGGCCTTGGGCATCAGGTGCCCTGTGCTTTGGAAACTTTTTCTACTCCACTATTTTTGGGACCCTGTTCCCGTTTCTTTGCCTCAGTATAGAGCACCTGCCATGTAGAGTATCTCCTCATGGCCTCCTCTGTCTGCATCTCACTCAAGATCATTGTGGCCATCAGACCCCACCTGGCAGACAGAGACACATGGATTCTGAGAATTCAGCAAGGCTATTTTGCTTATTGTGGCTTTGGGTTCAGCACTAACTCTCCCAGACTATTCTGCAATGAATCCTCCCTGAGTCTATTGTAAAGAAAACAGCAACAGCTTTCCCCAATAACGCCCCTGTAGTTAAATATTTGGGTCAGTTTCCAAATATGACTCCTATGTGCATTTCCCCTTATTCCCAGCCTGTCACATGATGTGGAGTCCTTTTCTACTTTCCAAGTCTGCAGGGACTTCTCAGGTAGCAGGTGTCATGAGCCCCGAACCTTTAGCTTTTCATTGACTTATAGTGAATACAGTCAAGAGCCCCACCGTTAGACGTCCCGCTCCAATCTGAGGAGCTTTGCTTTTAATCCAGGGAGTCCCTACTGTGTGCAAGGTGCCACACAGCAGACACAAAGAGACAAAGACCGTATCTTCAAAGGGCCTTCAGCCTAGTTAGGAAGGGGAGACCCAGGAGCATCAGAAAACAGAGCAAGTTGAAATACTGATCAGAGGCACGTGGCCCGGCAGACTGCTCATTGCACCTGGCTCAGGCACAGGTAGCAGTGCCAGGCTGCTTTGGGATGAAAGCCACATCTTTGTGAACTTTCAAAAGAAGAGACTCCTCACCTGGGATCCCCACCCTAAAAGACACACACACAAAAGAGCATCAGAACTACAAATCTCTATTGCAGTATTTTTATTTTTGACTTTCTTTTTGCAGCAGTGGCAATTTTGTAAAACAATTAATTCTTAGATAAGTATAGAAATACATAAGAGATAAAAGTCCATCACACCCAGCTGAATAAGGAATAAGGCCTGGTGACCACATCCTAAGGGCCCCTTGTGATGGCTTACTCCCGAGACAAGTTTGAAGTCTCCTGCCTGGTGCCTTCCAGAGCCAGAGCAGTTAACCAATGCTCAGTCACTAATTGCTGTCAAGGAGGACACTTTGAGGCCTGGATCTCAGAGGATCCCTTCGTAGTAGACGTCTCTCCCCCATGCAGTTGTAAATTGGGTTCATTGTGGTTAAATATTTGCCTGCAGCCCACTGCAATGAACATACAGCTGTTTATCACTTTGCCAATTAATGCTGTGAGAAAAATGCTTATCAAACTTCAGAAGTTTTATGCTCAAACTCCAGGAAGAAAACCTGAAATGTTAAAAAAGAGACTGGATACAGAATTCTATTGTGAGAGTAATTCATCCACAAACTGATTACTAATCACTTTATACACCCTGGTTCCTCCATCGTCGGAAACTCCTAGGGTTATGGTGGGTCTTCCCTGCCGTCAGTCCTCAGAACTGAGAGGGGTCAAAGGTGTGGGATGAGATGCCTGCCCCTGAAGCCTTGCTGGGCTTCTTGGGGCAGCAAGGTTCACATCACGACAGGAATAAAAAGCATCCGGTCTTCCTGCTGAGAAATTTCTTATCACACGAATTCAGGTTTCAGATAGAATTGCCTATGACTTATTGTGATTAATTGCTGAAATGGCTAAATAGCTACCTAGCTATTTAGAGAATAACTTCACGGAGTGTAAGTCGCCCTATGTAAGTGGGTGCTTTTCTAGCTAATATGAAATGATAGTAAATTTCGACCTAGATAGATACAGTCTCAGCTTGTTGAATTAAAATATTGTGCTTGAAAAGACAAGAAGCTGGTGATCAGCGCTGACTGCTGAGGACGCTCTAACTCTGGGGACTGAATTGGTAAAAAGCAGTTGCGGGGATATACAGCAGGAAGAACAGTGCTAACGTACAGAGCTCACTGCATGCAGCCATGTTGCCTGGCGGCCTTTATCCCTGCCCGTGATCCTGTGCTACGAGTGGGTGCGCCAGGCAGTGCCCCATCCTCAGGGTACGGGACATGGCTGTGAGCGTCAGGGTTGAGATTCAAACCCAGGGGGTCCGACCCCAGGCTATCTTTTTTTTTTTTTTTTTTTGGAGACGGAGTTTCGTGCTTGTTACCCAGGCTGGAGTGCAATGGCACAATCTCGGCTCACCGCAACCTCCGCCTCCTGGGTTCAGGCAATTCTCCTGCCTCAGCGCTTTTTTTTGTATTTTCAGTAGAGACGGGGTTTCACCATGTTGACCAGGATTGTCTCGATCTGTTGACCTTGTGATCCACCCGCCTCGGCCTCCCAAAGTGCTGTCTCTTAACCCTTGCACACCACCACCCCTCATATGTGCGGAAACTTGGAGTTTCAAGGAAGAACAGAGTATCCTTTCACAGGAGGAGTCAAAGAAAGTTGATTCAAGCAGACTGCCGAGTACATTTATTTATATCAGGCTTTGGTAATTCACCCTGGGTCACTTCTTATTTCAGAATCCTGGAGCCTCGGAAAAACCCTTTTGGGACAGGCTATTTTTAAACAATTCATTTGAGTGAAATGAAGTTTGTCACTCACTGAGAAAACCAACAACGCTAGGGGAAGTCAAAATGCCTCTTTCAGGACGTGGCGGTCACAGGCGGATGAAATCCACGGTGTTCCTTCAGAGTTCCAATGAGCTAGTGTTTCCCGCTCATGGGCACTTCTAAGCCTTATTATTATTATTTCCTGGAGGCTTTTGTCCTCTGCCTAATTCGCTTCATGGTCCTTTTCCCCTCTGTTTCCAGGGTGGTGCTTTTGGTAAAAGGCTTCTCTGAGGTTGCAACATCTCAGAGGCACAATTATCTGAGTTTCTGGCCACATCTGGCCTTCCTCAGCCCAGGGCTACGGGAACAGAGGCTGAGCTGTCTGGTGATGAAAGGCTGGCCTCTTACTGCCCTGCCTCCCGCCTGAGAGCCCAAGTGATTCTTAAAGATGGTTCTCCTTTGCGTTCCCTGCGTGTGAGGCCCTCCCCAAAGAGAAACAGGTTCTCTCGGCTGCAGTTCATCATGTCTCCTTCTGAGACCGCAGCTCCACTCAGGGAGTCTTGTGCTGCAACCCACCGCTGCCCAGAGCTGCTCCAGCCTCCCTGGACCAAGCCCTAAGGGCAGGCAATGGCCACTTGCATGGGCCCCTTCTGGTACAGCCCCATTCCACCCCAGGGTTCAGGATTGCCTGGAGAGTCTCCTGGTGCAGCGCCTCGTCAACCAGTGCACTCACAGACAGGCACAAAGAGCCCAGCAGAGCCACACGCCTCCCATCCCCATTGCCGTCCCGGCCCTGCCATGTGCCAGTGAGGATGGCCTTGGGGTGCTGGTTTCACCCCCTTTGGCCTCTGCTTCCCCAGCAATGCCTGTCCTCACAGACACTTCTGTAATCCCTAGCAGGGGCTGAGGCAGCAGGGATGTGCCTGCGCTCTGACAAGAAGTGGAATATCTCATGGGCCACAGGCTTCGAGGGGGCCAGGCTGGGCGACAGGCACAGCTCAGCCTCTTGGTGGCTTTGTCCCCACAGGCACCTTGCATGAGAGGCTGTGGATGAAGGCGCAGGCCTAGCACGGGGCACACACTCAATAAATGTTGACCAGGGAGGGACCAGAGAACTCAGAGACAGGGAGACTTAAACAGGAGCGCTGCAGCTGGGCGCGGTGGCTCACGCCTGTAACCCCAGCACTTTGGGTGGCTGAGGCAGGCAGATCACGAGGTCAGGAGTTTGAGACCGGCCAGGCCAACATGGTGGAAACCCTGTCTCTACTAAAAAATACAAACATTAGCTGGGCCGTGGTGGCAGGTGCCTGTAATCCCAGCTGCTGTTGAGGCTGAGGCAGGAGAATTGCTGGAACCCAGGGGGAGGCTGCAGTGAGCTGAGACCGTGCCATTGCACTCCAGCCTGGGTGACACAGCGAGACATCGTCTCAAAAAAAGAAAGAAAGAAAGGAAAGAAAGAAGAAAGGAAGGAAGGAAGGAAGGAAGGAAAGAAGAAAGGAAAGAAAGAAACCAGGAGGGCTGCAAACGGAGACCCACTGCCAAATCCAGCTGCCACCTGTCTGCACACATGGAGTTTTCTTGGAGCAGAACAGCACTATCATTTACCGGGTATCCATGGCCTGCTTCCCTGCTACACTGGCAGCGTTGAACCTTCACCATTGAGACCAGGGCCCCAAGCCTAAACTATTTACTGTCCAGCCCTCTTTAGACTCCTGACTGTAACCAATGGGAGACTCTCTGATGGCACAACTTCTAGGCCCGGGACCACCTGACTCCACTGCACCTCAACCCCATGAGTGGATGGGAAGCCATACAAGCAAAATCTACCCCAAGGTCAGGGAGCAGGCAGCAGCCAGGGAGGCCCACTCAGGCCAGGACCCACTAACCTAGACCCGAGAGAAAAGCATCGGTTCCTGTTCCCTGACCTGCCACTGCCCAGGCTGCCAGGGGCCCTCGTAGCCTTCCCCTTTCTCCTGCCCTCCTCCTACCTCCTCTGGAAATACAGGCACTTAGGGATTTGCCTCTGCCCTTCAGAAAATCCCCACCTCCCAGGGCAGGTGCAGGAGGGAGAGCCAGAGCAGGTGCACAGCGTGCAAGGCAGGCTTTCTGAGCCCCACAGGTAGAGGCAACCAGCTAGCACCAAGTTCAGAAAACAGCACTTCATCACAGGCATAGGCACAGGGGAGCCACCTCTCTACCGGCCAGGTGTCAGCTGTGCACCTTGCATGCTTCCTTATTGAAACCCCTCCCTACCAGGAGACCACCATCAGATTTGGAGATGGAGCCTCGGGGGTCGGTCGATGTGTGTCCACATTTGACCAGGTATAACCTGGTGGCTCCTGAGCTCAATGATGGTCCCCTGGAGTCCACACATCTGCAACTGCCCCCAGCACACCTGTGACCTAGGAGCTCACATTCCACAAATGGTCACTGAGCACCAGCCATGTGACAAGCCCAGGTCAAAGCCCTGGGAATAAGAGAGTAAACAAACCAGCTGGAATCCCAAGAGGAACTCACACGCTTTCGCAGGGTGGACACATGAGTAGAATGCTCAGCGCGTCAGATGGCATTCAGGACTGAGCAGGCAATGAAGCCAGGAAGGGAGATGGAAGGTGAGGGGTGAGGGGCGCCATCTTATAGGGTGGCCATGGAAGGCTTCACTGGGGGTGGTGATGTTTGAGAAAGCGCTGAAGGAGGTGAGTGGTCCAGACACGGGGGCATCTGAGAGAAGCATGACAGGCAGAGAGCACAGCAAGGGCAAGAGGCCCGAGGCAGGTGCAGGTCTGGGCTGACCGAGACATATCCAGGCCCAGGTGGCTGGGGGAGGAGGGAGGAAAGGGGTAACGGAGAGATGCAGTTGGACAGGTGAGGTGACAGAGAGATAAGGGGGCCATCTCCCAGCACCTGTTACAGTGTCCAGAATGCCACCATCCCTCCTAAGTCTTGGAGTCTTCAAGCCCCTTCCAGAAGGCTCGTGACTCTGAGGGAGGTGCCTTTCTGCATCTCACCTTATCCTTAACAAAGGACTGAGAGGGAGGCCTGGGCAACCTGTGACATGAAGTGGGAGCTGGGAAGGAGGAAGAGGATAGTGAGCTCCCCTGCAGTCCCTGAAATGGGGGGCCTTCACACAGCGCCCTATTTGCACGAGCACCTGCACACACACATACACACCGAGGCCAGCTTTCAGAGGCTGTCTGAAATTGCCAGTTGCCTCTTTCAGGCCCTGCAGGAATCAGTGTGAGTGTGGGCCCCCTGTCCCCCTGCACCTGCAGTCCACAAAGCACACAGGAGCCTCATGGAGCAGGGAGAATGTGCATGGGCCCCTCACCCACCGCTCTGGGTCAGTGCAAGCTCTGGGGGCATCAGCCCAGGAGAGAGCACAGAGCAGCGACCTTCTCCCCTCGGGGTGGAGGGGCTGGCCCAACAGTGAACAGAGAACAGAATTGTGAGAGGGTGTGGATAAGGGAGGTCTCCACCCGCCGCTTCTAGGTCCAAGCTGCCACCTACCTCGGGGAGGAAGGCCAGGAACCACACTGGGCCCCACCCACTCCTCCCTGGCACAATGCAAGTACAGCCCAGATACACGGCCTCCTTCTCCTCTCTGAACTCAGAGAGGCAAAGAGAGCAGCTCAGGCTAGAACCCAGCATTCCACCACCTCAGTCTCACTCACTCTAGGTAATGTAACTCACCCAGAAGACAAGTCACACTCAAGGTCAGAATCCGAAGACCTAGAAGGGTGCTGGGAGGTGATTTTCATCTGCTTACTGTGATGAATGGTCCAGGGAGGGCACGTGAGCGAAGCCCCTCCAGCCAAGGACAAGGGCTCCTTCTGTGTGCCTCCTCTCCTCATAAATAATATGATGCCAGGACAAGAATCCAGTTGCTACAGAAGCAACTGACTCCTGATTCCTGCACTTCTCATCTTCACCTAAAGCCTTGAAAGTTGGCCATCTGTCTGTACTTGGAATGGCTCATGCATACCAAAACACATTCACATTTCTTATCCTTCTGTCCTCACCACAGCCTGGGACAGTGGCAGGCAGGGGGTGGAGAAGGTAATCACGTTCACGGAGCCCTCCCCATGCCAGGCGATCTGCCAGTGTGCTCTCGGGAGGAGAGTGTTATTATGCCCTTGTTTAGAAGACAAGGTCTGGGGTCCAGATACAACTTGGTATCCTGAGTGTTCCTGAATAAATGAGATTGGAAAGGTGTGAAATAATAGTCCAAAAGCCATAGCAATAGCAAATGGCAGAGCCACAACTAGATTTCGGGTGAGTTCCACAACCCCTGTCCCCCACAGACTCATGGCAGGCAGCCCGTGCCAGCTTCTCTTCTCAGTCGAACCGCATGCTTTAGGTACCATAATTTTAAGTGGACAAATGGTTTCATGCTTAAGCATTGCCAGATCCTCTCCACGACACGCACACACGCACACACACACATACACATGGGCACAGCAACACTGTTGAGAGACTTATATGATACCTCTTAAAATCCAAGAGGGTTATCCTCTTAGATTTAAGCTCTAGTCTCTGCTGAGCTTGGACACTGTGCTGCCTGAGGGCTCCCAGGTCATTCCTGAGCAGGGATGCCTGTGGTGTCTTGTCCTAAGAGACCCTGTCTCTGAGGAGCTGGTGAGACACTTGCCTCCTGTTGGCAACATCAGGACACAGAGCCCGGCCTCACAGGCAGGCAGCTTGGTGGCTGTGTCCGAGTGTGCCTGGGCATCGTATTAGAATATTTCTTCCGAAGTCCTTTTTTCTCCTCCTCTTATTCAACCTGATGGAAATGGCTCCTGGACCCAGGCCTGCCTCTGATAAGCCTCCAAGCGGGAGAAGCAGCAGAACTGAGCCTCTTATCAGGCAGCTGCAGGGGAGTCTGGTGCCCTGTGCTGGGTGCCCTGGTGCTGATAAAGTGGGCCTGGGCCAGCTGCTCTCCAGCTGCTCACTCAGACCCGTCTTCAGGCCCCGACCTCTCAGAAATGGGAGCACCAGAAAACTTCTTTACTTTCTGACATACCAAAGCGAGGCAGGCTTCTGGTGGCCATGGGAGAGAGGACCTGATTGGAAACACATGGGGATACAGGCTTCGCCAGACCGCGGGTGGAAAAATGAGCGCTAGAGAGGCCCTCGGTCCCTGAACGTGGTGGTGGGAACCGGTGTCTCCTACAGGCGTGGCAGGAGCTTGTGTGTGGTTTGCACCTGCTCAGAATTCCCTGTGAGGCAGACGCTGCTGCTCCCATGTGACGGCACTGAGACTCAGAGAAGGAAGGTTTTTTTTAAGTGTTTGTCTGTTTAAGCTATGATGTGGTGTGGTCAGGTTGGAAGCCAGGTCTGCTGGTGCCAAAAGCCCAAACACCTTGCTCCTTCCTGGGAGCTCTGGCTGGAGGGGTTCACCCCTCCAAATCCCCCCTGACGCACACACCCTGTTTGATCCAGCACATTTTACCTTCAGAAGTTAACTTTTTTCGAGACCTCAGCTTCCGTCTCTGTTAACCCCCTAACATATTTGACGAGTTCAGACAAAAGTCTGACCAGCAGTGGAGCTGGCATGCAATATTTGGAACATAACTTATATTCAAACAATTTTCATTGTTTATCTGAAAGTTGGATTTACTGGCTTCCTGTATTGTGTCTGGCAGCTGTAGAACAGGACCTGAACATGGGTGTTTCTGAAAGTGTTCCCAGATGATTCCAAGGTGCAGCCAGAGCTGAGCACCCAGGATGAGTGGCTCCTGCTAAGCATGCCCACCTGCCACAGCCATGCCAGGCCCTGCTGAAAAGCCCAAGGTGGACGGAGCCTTCCTCGTCAGAAACATCCTCCGGGAGCTTTCCCAGATTCCCTTCTTCCCATCCTTTGCATCCATTTCATGGATTCTTCCCACAATGGACAGAAATCTATTTTGTATGTAAATGTGGAATCTGAGACACAGCTTAACTTTTAATACTTTACTGTAATTGTGGCAGTGATTCAATAATCAGGCATATGGAAACATAGAATAATAAATGATTATTCACAACCCTCCTGCATCTCCAATTACACTGACATTCCCTTCATTCACTTCTACTCACACTTCTGCCTAAACCCCAAATTCTCAGACTGCCAGCCTCTCCCGCAGCTCCCACCTCACATCCAGACCCTCTGTCCATCACTCCACCCCTGTGAGCCTTTCATTATGGATTCATCCTGATTCTTTCTCAGTAGCTTCTAAGTGCTATTCTAAACAATGGGCTCTCCTTTCCAGCACTACCTGAGAAAACCCAGAGTTCTTAGCCTGGTCTTCAGGACCCTTCATTGCCCATTGCTCACCCAAGCAGGTGAGTAACAAAATTTATTTATTCGTGACATTAACCATAGTAGTGATGGTGGAAGAAGTAATAAGACGAGGAAAAGAAAAAGAGAAAAATAAGCTAATGGTATGTACTAGATTTAGCCATTTATATTCTTTCCATTTTTTCTTCCTAAAACCATAGCTTTTATACTTCCCCAAACAACTCAGAAGTAGTTACTTTAAAAGTGTAAAAAAAAAAAAAAAGTAATACATTTGTTTCTTTATGAAACCATCCATACTTGAAATTGGTACAATTATCTGAAATCTGCACTGTTGTAGACAATCTGGCTTCTCTAGGAGCCTCTAATGCTGATTGAAGAGACAGATCCACCCCTGTAGCTGCCTCGTGTCTTTGTGGGCAACTGTTTTCACTGTTACTCGGTTTGCTCAAGCAAAGACTTCTTGCCTTTATCAGGAAAATTAGCACAACAGTCTGACAGAAGAGTAGATTCTGTTTCTGCTTACCCTTCTTCTCCTAAGATTAAGTGTTAGCTTTCAAAGCTGTTTTTGAAATGGTAAGAACCCTGATGAGAAATGATGAGCAAAGCCTCCTGTTTACATTGGAAGCATCAAAACAGCAGGACTGGGCCAATTCACCCATCCCTGTTGGTCATTAGACATTAATTGGTTGTCCAACTTCAACCACATCACCTACAAAACCCTGCAGTGAAACAAAGTCTAAGTTAGTTGACTTTTCTTTGATTAGTCTCCAGCATATTTATCACTCCCTATGAAAGAAACATCTAATTTAGATGGCAGTTGATTTGTGTCATGGGATTTCATCTGACAGGAGGCAGAGTTATGTATGTGTTTATGGCTTCTTTGCTTTTAAAAGATTAATGTTGGGCAAATATAAATCACAAGACCTGGACAGGGGGCTGGGAAGATGGAGCACGAGCTTGCCAGGGTGATGGATTGAGATGTATTTTAGAGGATTTTCATCTGCTAGAAAAACAGTGGGAAGATGGGGCTGAGGGGTGGTAGGGCAGGGACAGTGAAGAGAAATGGCTTTTTCTCCCTGAGCACAGAGAAAAGACAGAACCGGGGCTTGAGCCAGGGCAGGTGGCTTCCTGGCTCTGTTTCAGATGCAAAATGAAAGTTAATTGGTAACTTCTGGAAGCTCCTTTCCTGCCCTGATACCCAGAAGACTGGATTGGAGGACAAAGGAGGGCTCTCAGCACAGCTGGAAGTACCCAGGGCTCCCAGTTGCTCCAAGAGATAAAGTGCCCCCTGCCTGCCCCAGTTACAGGAACTGGCCCCTGAAGCCAGGCTCCCACACCAGACCCTTCCATAGAGCAAGTCTAGGCTTCTGTCCCAGAGGCTGTGTGTGTGTGTGTGTGTGCGTGTGTGTACCCGTGTGTGCACATGTGGGAGAGTGTATGTGTGATAGGAATGTATGTGTGAGAGTGTGTGTGTCTGCATGTGTGCCTGTGTGTGCATATGTGGGAGAGTGTACATAAGAGGGTACGTGTGTGAGTTTGTGTTAGTGTGAGTTTGTGTAAGTGCAAGAGTGTGTGAGAGAGTAAGAGAGTGTGTATATAAGTGTGAATGTGAGTGTGAGAGACCGTATTTGAGTGTGTATGAGTGTGAGTGTGTGTGTGAGTCTGTGTGTATGTGACTATGTGTGTATGTGAGTATGTGTGTGGGTGTGTGATCATCCTTAAATATATGAGGACAATAAGAATAGGTACCATGTGCAGGGCAATGCCCCAGGGAGCCACACTCAGTGCTGTGTGTGTGTTGCCTGCCATAATCCTTCGCTAGGGACTAATGAAGGATCCAGGAGGGGTGCGTTGAGTGGGGACACAGGCCCCAGGACTTATTGCCAAATCTCTCTAGCACCAAAACCCATGCTCCCTATGCCACCTATCAGGATGCCCCCTTAAAGCACGTTTAGGATGCATTTTGGAAGGAGCCATTTGTTGGTGTGCATTTGTCTTTTTCACTACCCCAAAAGTACCTGCCCAATATTCAGATGAAAATACCCCCTGTCTTTCCTAGCAAGCTTTCAAACATGAGTCTGACATAAAAGAAAAATCAGGGCATCACCTACAGCAATGGCTAACATGCACAGTGTGTACACTCCCCCCAGCCTTCACAGGCATCCTCTCCTGTGAGCCTGGTCACCACCCTCTGCTGCAGGCTCCCTTCCCATCCCACAGAGCCCGTGTGCCTCTGGCTGGCCTGAGCAGAGAGAAGGCAGTGGCCTTTCCTGAAGCCTTGCATTCTCGTGGAGCCCTCCCTGGCTGGGGAGGAGGAGAAGCCTTGTAGGGAATGAGAAGTGGCCCCTGCGTCCTGCTCCTGCACCTTTCCTTCCTTTCAGCATCCTTCACCACTGCATCTCCGCTGTTTGTGCCGTAAACTGTGGGTCCTGTGGTCTCTGGGCCACTTTGGCCTCCCCTCCCTCAGCATATCTCCTGGGGAGGCGTGGCCATCTGCCTTGGGAGGCAGACACAAGCCCCCTCCTTGCAACCCCTCCTGAATGTTCGGACTGAGGTTCCAGGCAGCAAAATGTCCTCCTGCCTCCAGCTGCCCCTGCGGTCCTGCCCACTCCCTACATGGGCTCTGCCGCTCCTGCCTGTCAAACCAGGTGGAGGAAGCAGGTAAACACTTCCCACATCCTGCTCGCCAACTGATGAGCCTTCTGGAAACCCAATAACAAAGCATGCCTAACTAAATCATCATTATTTACACATGTAGCCCGATCGAGGACATTTAGTCATGTCATTAAGTACCTAATTATGCTGAAAATGCAGTTATATGATTTTTTAAGTGAATTAAGTCCTCCAGAGAAGTGGTAAAGATTAGCACGCAGCATCTGTCTGGGGAGCAGGGACCTCAAAGGGCACCCGAATGTGACTCCAGGTTGCACAGGGGCCAACCGGTCTGAACCCAGATCACATGTGTGAGCACACAGGGACCCACACAGTCTCACACACAGAGGATGCCAGCTTCACCTCTGTGTCGCCAGAACTCTGCAAAGGTCTGCTGCACACCAGGAACTTAATAAATGACAGCCATTAATGTCATTGGAAGCATAGTATACATCTGTGGAGTGACTGTTGAGCGACTTAGAGAATCTTAGGGAGGTTATTTATCCGGCATCGGAGAGGCAGGTGTGTAGAAAAAAAAATAACAATGAGAGAAGGATCAGCCGGGACGTGTCAGAGGATATGTTATGCACATCACTCATTCATTCAGATGCTAGAGCAAAAAAAACACAGTCAGTGTCTTCTAGGAGCTCAAAACTGAGCACAGAGACAGAGAAAGCATCTTAATGGTGATATGAACAGGTTGTACAGCAAACTACAAAAACGTTAACCCCGTGGGCTAAATGCAACCTGTGGCCTGCTTTTGTGCAGTCAGCTAGCTGACAACGATTCGTACGTCTTTAAGGTGCTTCCTCACTTCCGCCTCATGCAGCTCAGGTGCCCAGTCCACGGTCTCAATCACTCACTGTACATCCACAGCTCCAGTGGGGGATCCAGAGTGCTCATTACATCCAGGAGCCAAACCTCATATTTCTTCATAAATATGGAAACAAAACCGTGAAGCCAAATAGTTGATAAAAGCAAGATTCATTATGTCTCGGAAAAGGAAGACACCAATGCGGATAAAGATGAAGAGGTTGAAGATGGCCACAGGGATTGTCAAAGGAGGAGATGGAGAAAGATGAGGCCAAGAGGAGAAACTGAGTCTGCACACTTCAGTGTAGGGTTTCCCTCCGTCAGGCCAAAATCCAAGGGACAGCTTGGAGCTTCCCTTCAGAAAATCCTGGCAGGGGACTCTCAATGAGCCTAGGAAGCGAGAGGAACATTTCCAGCGTCTCAGGAAACTATTCACACTGGGGACCCCGGAGAGGACAGCTGAGTAGCACACCAGTAACAAACTCAGGGAGCTCTAGAAGGAAAGCCTCTGACCAGCGGCTGTGTGATTCCAAATGCCCAGCCTCTGACCTGCTCCCTGAGAGGTCAGAACTTCCCCTCATTTCCACCTGCAGAAGCAAGGGACTGGAGGTGAAGCATGGACTGAAGCCACAGCCCAAATTTCTCAATCTGCAATCGCAGCCCAGGGAAAGGGTGACAGGAGCTATGGTCACTGAACGCACTGTCTCTTTTCCACAACATGCATATCTTTCTTGGAAATGAAAATGGCTACTTGGAGCATCTGCTGACCAGATTAGGCAAAGGATGTGTGAGCACGACACTGAAAGGGCCATTCAGAGAGGGTGGCCAGGGTCCCGCTATCCAACAACAGCCTGACACCAGCCCACAGGAGACACCGCCAAGCGGCTGCAGGTGGCCAGTGGGAACCTGGAGCAAGGCAGACAGGTCAGGGCAGCAGGAAAGGACCTTCACAGACCTTCTAGTCGGAGACTTTGAAGACTCTTCAAGACAATAGCCAGTTCTGAAGATTCATCCCCATTTCTTCACTGTAAAAGTAACACACGGTTTTTGTAGATGACTTGGAAAATACAAACAGCCATATGTTAGAGGAAAACAAAACCACTCATAACCCGTCCACTACTTAAAAGCTGGCACTTAACATTTTAAGTGTATTTCCTTTCATTCCTTTGTCTTAAGACTTGGTGGAATATTTCTCATCATTTTTATTTAGAGAAATACCAGTTAACATCATACCCTAAACATTTCCTCCTGTTGCTAAGTTCACATGCACCCCTTCCCTAATTGCGTAATACTAGGTCATAGGGGCGTATCATAATTTAATAACCAATGCTCGCATATGGAACATTAGACTGTTTCCTTTCTTTAATATTTTCACTTTAGACTGCATTGCAATCCACTTCCTGAGCATGGACTTTTGTTCCTGTTCCAGATTATTTCTCTAGGATCAATTACTAGAAGTGGATTGCTAGATTCTGAGGGTGATACACATGCCCAATAGTGTACCAGAGCATTGAAGGTACTTGTTTCTAGGAATCACACTTTGACATAATTGACCATGTGAATAATTAATATTCAAATAGCCTGACTTATGTCAGGCATTGTGTACCACAAACTAGCTTACAACGAGGCTACACAGTCATGCCACCGGGTTTTACATGTGAAGAAACCGACATTTGCAATGAGCTGAAATGGCGCCATTGCACTCCAGCCTGGGCAACAGAGCAAAAACTCTATATTGGAAAAAGAAGAAAAAGAAAAGCGACGTAGCATTCCTTAGAATGGTCTGGCCATGAGTGTCCCCACCCCATGAGTGTCCCCAAGTGTCCACGCCTGTCCCGGCCATGCCTGGCAAGTGTGCTGACATCACAGCAGGACGGCCAGATGCCTGGCCCTGAGCCCGGCAGATGGGTGACCCCGGGAACACCATGTGCTTCCTGCGCACCTTCACTCTCCTCAGGGAGGTGTCAGGATGGAGCTGGGCCTGGAAGTTCGGGTGTCCAGGGTGTTCTGCGCTCCAGCCACCTCTGGTGGAGCTCGGAGCTGGCAAGTCAAGCAGACGCTGACTGGGATACCCAGGCCCTCCTGGCTCCTCTGCACACAGCCATTTCCTTTGCCATTTTGGTGCGCCAAACACCTATTTTTAGAGAAGCATTTCCCTGCTACCTCATTGGAGCTCAGCCATCCTTAAATCAATCAGCAGTGGTCTGGTGGTGGCTCACCTCATTGGAGCTCAGCTATCTTTAAATCGATCAGCAGTGGTCTGGTAGTGGCTCACCTCATTGGAGCTCAGCTATCTTTAAATCGATCAGCAGTGGTCTGGTGGTGGCTCAGCTGGGAACACTTCCGTAAGTGTTGCTGAAGCCATCCTCACTCTCAACTCCCCTCCCTCAAGCCCTCAGTCTGTGCCTGAATTCTTCCTTCTTTGCTGGACCGGATGGACAATGGAAGACAGGAAGCAGGGAACTCCTTCAACAACTCCTAAGGCAGAGGGAAGCCATGAGAGACGGGCTGGGAAATGTAAAGACCAGGCCATGCAGGAAAAAATAAGAGCTTTTTAGCACAGCATCATCTGAAAATGCAAGAGAAGAGAGGCTCTTGTTGGCAACAGACGAGCGTGACTTCCAGTCTCGGGAGCTATGGAGCAGAAGGGCGTGTGCATGGACCAGAACCTGGCACAGGGACCCTGAATCCTCAAACCCAGCACTGTGGGGGCAGGCAGGGGACAGGCAGAAGGAATAGATTCTCAGAGTCCTCCACTGTGCCCGGTCCCCATCTCCCTCGGGGTGGGGCTCTCACAAGCCTGGATGCTGACTCATGCTCAGGTGGCATCTCCTGCTTCTCCCCCAGCTTCAGTTCCACCTTAAGGACTCTGTTCTCCTTCTGCTGTGAAGATCCCTCAGCATGATGAAGATGCAGCAGCAGGTCAGAGGTTCCATGGTGGGGGCTTCCCTGCTGCTGTGCTGAAGACATGCCAACTGTTCAGGGCAGCTTCTCTGCTTCCAGGAAGAACACATTGACTAGGTTCCTTCCAGTGGTCTGGGCATTGCCTTAAGCCTGAGCTTCTTCAGTTGCCTGTTGACCCCAGACAGCCCTCCAGTCCCCACCCATCTCCAGCAGCCAGATGCTGACCAAGCCCCGGGAGCTTCCCAGACTCAAGAACCACCCACTCTTCCTGCCTCTTTCAAATTTGATTTCCCTAGAAATCCTCTGGCAGGGTGTGTCTGCTGGGGGACAGGCCAGGGGAATCGTGATCCTGCTTTCCACTCTATGCCATGAGTAAAGAAGGATATTTGCCACCGGGCAAGATAGCTCACGCCTGTAATCCTAGCATTTTGGGAGGCCGAGGCAGGCGGATCATGTGAAGTCAGGAGTTTGAGACCAGCCTGGCCAACATGGCAAAAACCCATCTCTACTAAAAACACAAAACTTAGCAGTGGCAGGCACCTGTAATCCCAGCTACTCGGGAGGCTGAGGCAGGGAAAATCACCTGAACCCGGAAAGGGGTGTGGGGGGCGGAGGGTGCAGTGAGCCGAGATGGCGCCATTGCACTCCAGCCTGGGACATTTATTGCTTCCCTGATGAACCATAAATGCCTCACCATTGACAGCTGACAAGGTCCTCTCCCTAGTGGTTGACAAGGGCAATGTCACCTTGTTCACCCAGCCTTTTATCCCCAGATTTTTCCCCTTCAGGCTCCTTGCTGATTTCTGCTATTGTCAGCATCCTGCACTTAGGAGACAATGGTTTCACTTTTTCATATTCTCGCCCCACAACGGAGAAAAAACACTCTTTCCTCTTACTGAGATGTTGTAGCTCAACTGAGGCAAATTGGTTATGGTGTTAGGGTTCTGTTTAAAATTTTTTTTTAAAGGCTCAGGGGGAATAACAGGGAAATCCACACAGAGAAAACCCTGGAACCAGACACTTCAAGTCTAAGTCACGGCAGCGTCGCGTTCTTTCCAGGGAGCACATCCCAAAAGCAAATGACTAGGTATGAAACATTCTCCAGCAAGACTCCAAGATGTACATAAGAAAGAGATGCCGTTTCCTGACTCTGCCTTCTAAGTGTTGAGCCTCTGCTTCATCCCAATTTACCGACGTGGGAATGACTGTCTTCTCCAGGGCAGAGGCCACCTCTCCTCCCCACCCACCCTTGGAGGCCTCCACACTTCCATGCAGATGGTGTAGTGCAGCCTGCAAGGTTCCAATCCACAAAATAATAGCTGTTAGTTCCACAAAATAGCTGTGGAACTAATGTGGAGGCTGCTTGCTATGCAGTCTTGGGACAAGACAGACAGTCCTCAAGAGTTCCTGCTGCTGCTGGGAGCTGGGCCTCCCTAGACTTGCCAGGACAGCCACCCCTCCATCCTACTCAGGCCTCTGGAACCCCTCTCTTCACCCCTGGGAAAGCAAGTCTTCTGTTAACAAAGGACTATCCTCCTCCAGAACTTTGGACCTTCTCTGTCCTGATAGGACATCCACACCTCCAAAGGTCCCAGCTGTGTAGACCCCCCACTCCCACCTCCAATACTGTACCCTTCTGCCCTGCCCATCCTGCCCTGCTTACACTCATGTTTTTACCAAATGAAGCACTCTTTGTTGGTGTGAAAAATAATAATAATAAATAATAATAGCCATCCATGTGGTATTTTGATACCATGGCAGCAGATTAGACCGGATAAGGGTTAGGAGGAGAAAAGCGTTGCTGATCGTCTTATAGAGTGTCAAAGCAGTGCAGCCACATTGCACAGCACCTTGGCAGTCCTGGGGACTGGGGACCGGGGGGCACTGTTTGTAAGGTCACCCATAAGGACCTTCAGGGCAATCATTTTAACCTTGAGATTTTTAGACAGGTTCTGAATAGGCTGGTCGAGTTCACATCAACCTCACCTGTGTATTCCATCTGAAAGACCAGATGAATGTACACATGCTTTCTGCACAGATGGGAAGGGTGGCCACACCCAAGAGTGTGGGCAGATTGAAGCCCTCATAGCATACATCCAGCAGGTCCCCGGAGCCCAAGCTCTGACACATACTGACCAGTCATCAAGGGAGGATGTCTACCCAACCCAGAAGCTTACTGACCACACTATCAACACGGCCTTTCCTTCATGAATCTCTCCTATCACCATGCCCACTACCACACGGGCACTGCCCACCCACCATCTCAGAAGGACAGACTTGGGACCACCTCTTCCAGGAAGCCTTTCCTGAGGACACTGAAGTGGGGAGAAGTGCCTTGGATGCTGAGCTGTCTGCCTGGAATGCTTATATGCTTTGTGCAGCAAACTCCTATTTGTCCTTAAATGTCCAATCCTGATGTCACCACTTCCGGAAGCCCTGTTTGCACCAGCGCTTCACAGCCTAGAGCATGCCTCAGAATCTACTACAGTAATTACTGGGTCCCAGTCCTAGTGTTTCTCACCAGTAGGTCTGGGCTGGGGCCTGAGAATTTCTATTTCTAACAGGCTCCCAGAGGATGCTGCGTATCCAGAGACCACGCTTTGAGAACCGCTGTCTCAGAGCATCTGCACCTTCCCAGACAAGCCCGAGCCTCCTCTCTATGCTAATTCTGATCTATTAATATATGGCAGCTCTGGATGGGCTGAAACGTCACCTCCCTGGAGTCCATCACGTTGTGAAACGTGTGAATTCAGTCCACACACTTGGAGGAGATGGGGCATGGAGAGAGCAGTTCCAGCTGAGGGACCTTTCCTGCCCACCATGCTCCTCAGTGGGCATGAGCTTGGAGGGAGCCCACACTGGGAGGCACAGCTGGCAATGCTTTGGAAGTCTCAGGTCCCACCTGCCCTCCTAGCCTGGCTGGCCTGCTGGAAGCGTGTGTAGTCTCCCAGTATACAGATTTGGATACAAGGTCCCTAACCACAAGCCAAGAAATGCCCCCGAAGTTGTTCAAGCCAAATACCTCATCTGGAAACCAGCTTACCAAGGTTCTCCACTTGGCAGTGCCCTGCAGGGTTAAATACACTGACTCAAAGCTGCCTGGGCTTCAAATGATTGACTTCTGACTCTCCTGGTAGCTCTACAAGCTGGGGGAAATAACACGTTTCTGGGATCAGCTGCCAAACCTGTAAAATGGGGCTAATAGTAACTCCTATGGAATGGAATTGTTGCAAGGACTGAGTTAAAATGCATTAAATGTTCAAAGCAGCACCTGGCAGCTAGTAAGCAATTATTAGTTGTTTTAAAGGAAGAGGAAATAACAGTCTCTTCTAACCCTGATTGTGTTGGACAAAGTGTCATAAGAAATACTGGTCTTCATCTGGAAAATTTCTAAGGGCAGTTCTGGGTATTTGAGCTTCTGTAATCATCCATGCTGACTTAAGCAAGGTGTTATTCTTGTTTTCTGAACTTTGAGGTGCTTAGTGATTGGAAAAGTCTAGAACCCCACCAGTAAATCTATTCATTTACATATGCATGCATTTACTCATGCATTCAGTGGATATTTATTGACTAGTTACTATTTGCTAGATACCAAATTGGAGGCTGCACTTGTTCACTCTGTGTGACAAAGTCTAGCACCCACTTGAACATTCTATGGCTCCTGCTTCAGATCTTGCTACTAAAGAAGCACCGTGAATGCTGGACCCTCCACTCTGCCAGGTCCCTGGCTCCCCAGGCCCTGACTCCTGGTGTGTTCACTGGGTCCCTTTGCTGACTCGATCCCTTACATTATGTTCTTCCCCACTTCCAAGCTCCTTACTGATTCCAGACCCCTCTAGCTTGGTCTACCTGCTTCCTGCTGTGGACCTCTGGTCTGGAGTCTGTTTTCCCCTCACGCACTATGACTCCTGACACCAGCAGCCAGTTTCTTATAAGAAAGAGGCATCTGGCTGCTGCATTGGAGAGAACGACCTCATAGCACTATAATTAAAGTGATTATCTGAGTGGAAATGACTATTATGAAGCATCCTTCTCTGTCTAATTATGCAGAGCCATTGTAATGCGAACATGGGATTTCTCACGTTAACACTGATATTTCTATGGTCCAATAAATCCTTCTTCACAGTCACCTCCCAGAAGAGAGAAGGCATTCTCTGTGGTAGCTCTAGGAAACATGCAGGTCTCCGTTGGAGGCTGGCTAGGATGTCTAAGACATCGGGGAGCTGCATGTTTCCTACATGTGAAAAAACACACTCAGTAACTTGGATAGTGCCATAAAGTGGTCTTTCCCACAGGAGAGTCAATATAAAGACCTGGGAAGGGCTTCTCCAAGAGAGAAAGAAAGGAAGTGCTCTCCAGAGGCAAGAGCACTGGCTAAGTCCTGACCTGACATTGGATGAGCAGTGTGATCATGGGCACATCACATCTCTGAGTCTTGGTGTTCTTCCTGTGAGATGGGCCAATAACACCAGGCACCTCATAGGATTGCTGTGAAGACTGCATGATATAGTAGATAGAAGGGAACTAAAGTAACACCTGCTGCTATGGTTTGGATGCAGTTTGATCCTGCAAAAACTAATGTTGGAATTTGATTCCCAATGTGTCAATGATGGGAGGTGGGATCCAGTGGGAGACATTTGAGTCATAGGGGCAGATCCTTCATGCATAGATTAATATCCCCTTGAGGGAGGAAGGGAGTTCGTTATGTCATGGGACTGGATTAGTTACTGGAGAGCAGTGTGTTATAAAAGAACGCTCAGCTTTCTAAACTCTCTCTGACTTTCTCTATCACCTGTGGTCTTTTTGCAAATGTCTGCTCCTCTTCTGACTTTTGCCATGCTTGGGAGCAGTATGAGGCCCTCACCAGATGCAGCTGCCCAATTTGGATTTCCCAGCCACTAGAACTGAGAGCCAAATAAACCTCTCTTCCTTATAAATGACCCAAGTATTCAGTTACAGCAACACAAAATGGACTGAGACACCTGGTGTGAGCATCAGGTACTCCACAAATGGTCTGTCTTAAACACAACAAGAGTCTCTGCCTTCATACACACCACGGATATCTGTTGGGCACCCACCAGGTGCAGGCACCACCCTCAGTGCAGGCACCACCCTCAGTGCAGGCATACAGCAGAGAACTCAATGGGCCTGGAGTGACCTGGTGCTTCAGGTTCATACAGTTCCCTCCAGCCCATCAGTGACCAAGCAGAACCTGGTTCCAGGTCTGTGCACCCCTGCCAGGAGTCAGTGGCTGCACCACACCACCCCTGTCCACCAGGGCCCATTCACAGAGCTGCTCACACCTGAGCAAAGGATCCAGCTTGGGCCACAGTGCTTCTAGGCATGGAGAGTCTTTCTGACCTCAGACTTTTGTCCTCTGTTCACAGAGCCTGATCCAGGGATGGCCTCCGCCTCCACCACAACGGACATTGCCATCATTGCAGGTGAGCTGTCACTGCAGAGCCCTTCAAGCAGCCAGGGTGAGGGGCCTTGATGAAAACATCCAGGGACAACTGGCCTAAGGACTTGGGCAGGGGCGGCTGTGGCCATTTTTCTCTCTCCTTCAGCAGTGGTTTTGAATGTGGAATGAAGTAGTCTAGCCCTCGGTAAATATGTATGTATGTACGTGTGTATATATATTTATCGGCCCCTCTCAGGGCTGTTGATTCACAGGAACTCAAGGGCTAGAGAGACAGCAGCTTTGGTGAGGGAGGTTGAGGGTGGAGGTGGGATGGGGGTGGACAGACCAGGCTTCTTGGACTTCTCTGCCATCTCCCTCATCTCACATTATTTTCTGCCCTGGGTCCATGCACCCCCAACCCTCTCTCCTGAAGGCAACATGAGCCTACCTTTGCCTTGCTTTGAACCCTGGGCACGTGGCTCCCCATGGGTCATGGCTGTGACTGCGAACTGTGTTTCAGGAACAACCAAGTTTGGGAGGTGCTGTGTGCCCTGTGTCCTTCTTTGAGATCCACACTTCTCAGCAGCTTATTAATAACCCAGGAAACATCTACAATTTAAAAAGAAAGGAAAGGCAGCAGCAGCAAGCAATCAGACACCTGTTGGACTCTGCATAACCTGGCATTCTCCAACTCATTGCACCGCTGAGCTCTTTTTCTTCTTAGATGGTATTATTAACATTATGCAGACACAATTGTTCCCCTGAAGGCAGTAAGAAGTTTAGGAAATCGTTCCATAACGGTGGGACTTGGGAGCAGTTTTAGCCTTTCCATATTCTCCAGCAGTCCCTCCCCAAGGCCTCCAGATAAACCTTCATTCTAAGAAAAGACAGAGGCTTGTTCTTCAGTTTCAGAGTAAATGCCCAAACTCAAACACCCCACCCCATGAGACTGCTGCCCCCTCACTCTCCAGGCCCTGAGCGATCTGATCCCTCCTGAGCAGCCTCACACTGTCCTTCCCCACCCCTCTGGAGTCCCAGCAGAAGTGAAGGATGACTGCCCCCAACACGCACCACCTTGGCATCCTCTCATGGCCCTCTCCCACTTTGGTCCTTTCTGTGGCCAAGTCCTGCTCCGCCTGCAGATTCGCCACAGTCCTCACTCCCCAGGAAGGAATGGGAGCAGGGTAGGGTGAGGAGGGACCATCAAGCCTTTGAAACACAAACTGTACAACCTGCCCCAAGCACAGTGAATAGCCTCATTTCCCCCGCCACCCCCCCCCCCCCCGCCTCGCCCATATACTGTACGTAGAGCAAGGAGCTCTGCCCTGTTTTCTGGGACTTCCCTGGTTTTAGAATGGAAAACCTCCAAAAACGTTTCAGTCCTGGGGTAGGATCCTAGGCTGTCTGCAGAGTGCTTAGCAGCACAACTGTGGGGAAGAAAAAGAGAAGGGAGGGAAGGAGGGAGAGGAGAGAAGGAGAGAGGAGGATCATTTTAGAAAGGCAGAGATCCAGGGCAAGCCCACAACAGGCTGATGAAGCATGGCAAAGGAATGAACCAGCCTGTCTGGGGTTGGTATAGATGTCTCCGACGTACAGTGGTTCAACTTAGGAGTTTTTGAGTTTGCAATAGCATGAATGCAAACATATTCAGTAGAAACCGTACTTCGAATTTTGAATTTTGATCCTTTCCCAGGCTGGCAATACATAGTATGATACACTTTACTATAAAATAGTCTCTGGGTCAGATGATTTTGCACAACTTCAGGTTACTGTAAGTGTTCTGAGCCTGCTTAAGCTACCTTAAGCTAGGCCAGGCTTTGCCACTCAGTAGGTTTGGTGTACTAAATGCATTTTTCACTTACAATAGTTTTGACTTATTATGGGTTTACAGGAACCTGGTTCCCATCATAAATCAAGGAGCATCTGTTTTGGTTGTGGCAGCGTATCTGTCCTCACACAACCCCTGTGGGTCCTGACCCCCATCCCAGGTCCCAGGGCCCCTGCCTCAGGCTGACCGTTGCACGTCTTCCCACCTGCAGGTGTGATTGCCGCTGTGGCCATCGTCCTCATCTGCCTCCTCATCGTCATGCTGCACTACATGTGCCGGCACAAGGGCACGTACCACACCAATGAGGCCAAGGGCACGGAGTTTGCTGAGAGTGCGGACGCGGCCCTGCAGGGGGACCCTGCCCTCCAAGATGCTGGTGACAGCAGCAGAAAGGAGTACTTTATTTGAGGGGCAACAAACTTCACTTCCCCAAATGCCTTCTCCAGCTCCATCAGGAAAAATGTACCCCACTGTCCAACACCCCTACTGATACCACCAGGCAGCCGGGGAGAGCACTTGCTCCTTCCCGAGATACGCACCTGGGAACGCTAGGTGCCTGCCCAGGAAGGAACGGAGGAGGACTCGGGCTTCATCAGGCCTCGCCCAGCGACCCAGGGAGGCAGTGGCCACCTCAGAGGCCACCCTTTGCTCCACCGAGGTGGGAGAAAATCTGGGCACACAGGGCCCCTGGGCAGTGCAGGACAACATCATGTCACTGGCAGGAAAGTCCTTGTTGAGGGTGAAGGGGTGCTGGGGTACCCAGGGGCTGGGGAAGCAAGAAAATAAGTCATCTGTATGCTGACTGGGGATAACGGCATCAAATGTCAGCCCTTGACATTTGGGGGGAACAGCAGGTGCCAGAGCTAAAAGGTACCTTTGTCTCCCATTGATCCAGCTCAGAACGATTGGAAATAAATTTGAAATGTAACCGAGCATTCAGAGTCCAACAGTATTACTGTAGTTGTCTGGGGAAAGATAAACGCCACCCAGGGCTTGCTTTTCACCTGTCCGATATTATGTTCTCTGACGGGGCCAGGACAGTTCATTTCTGGCTCCTGCGAGGGCCAGTTCTCAGAGAACACAGCCAGTACAGGCAGCTCTCAAGCCTGCCAAGGGAGGGAGGATGAGTGATCAGCTTTCCTTTTCCTGCAGAGGCATCAGCTGCATGAAACAAAAGGAAGGGTGAAATGTCCCTCTAGAAATAGCCTGTCCCACTGGCCAGGGCACTGGCTGAAGCACTGATTTTCCAAGGTGCAGTATTAGAACAAATGGACCGGATCCAAAACTATGAGTGAATCCCATCCTTCCAATAACAGTGACCATGGCAACCCGTGGTCGGAGCAGAGACTGCAGAGCTCCACTGCCTGATTTTGGGTCCCGGCTCCCCTTTCCAGGTCCCAGGACCTTGAACAACTCGTTCGACCCTTCTGGCTTCGGTGTTCTCCTCCCTCACATGGAAATGATGCTGATAATGGTACCTGTGTGGTGCCTGACTCCCAGCGTTGAGGGTCAAGTGCTCAGAGCTCCCTATCTTCCAGGGTCATCAACTGTGCGCAGCAGTAAGAGAAGATGAACTGGTTAACCATCCCTTTCCAGGCCAGTTTTTCCAAGATTCCCAACAGCTTAGCTGTCACTCCAGGGACCAGGAGCTGTGAGGTTAAAGATGGCACACCAGGTGCTGGGATCACCTAGGTACTTCCTGCAGCCCAACCTTCTCAAGGCTGCACCATCTCCACCTGGGAGTTGGCAGAAAGTCCCATAGATCTCCCTGGGAGGATTATGGGCATGCGAGCTCAGTGGGATGTCCACCAGCCAGAAGAGCTGGCAGTCCTGGGGCCATGGTGGAGAGGATGAGTCGGGAGCTCACAGAAGCAGTGATGAAAGAAGCCTGGTCCAAAAGCGAGACCTTTCCCTGGTAACCCAAGCTCTCAGGACTTCATCTATAAATATGTACAAGGCAGTTTAGAAAATGATGTATCATGCAAAGTGACAGCCGTGCGGACTCCTCAGCATCTTCACTGGCCCAGTGTGGACACTGACGCTGGTGGGAGGGGAGCAGTGCACACAGCCTTTCCCAAGCGTGTTGAGCCAGAGACCCCATTTATTCACAGGTACCTGCTAAGAACTCGTGGACCAAGTGGTCCTCGAAGCACAATTTGGAAACACTCAGTTAAATGGCTTCTAATATCCCTTCCTGTGGCAATGCCATTTCAGGTTTTTGAGCACCATATCTTCCAGGTTTAGGAGCACAGATCACTGTCCATTGGGCACAGAAGAGGCACCAGAACCCACACGTAGACATGCGTTGGGATGAAAAGGCTCGAGGAAGATGATAAGCCCAGAGCTCTCCAGAGCCCCTAGAGTGCAGGTGCCTGTGTGGAGGAAGGATGACGGTAACTCACCCCTTTCTCCCTCATTGGGCCCAGGAGTTGTCTATACTAAGCCTGGCTCCTTGGCCACTCACCTCCCCTTCCTCACCTCCCTTCATCCTCTCTCTTCTGCCTGCCCAGTGTCCTGGAAAACTATTGAAACACAGTTTGCTCCCAGCCCACTGGGTCCCCAGAACAAGCCAGAATCAGGCTCAGCAGCAGTGGTGATGACATGGAAGCTGCAGAGCAGGGTTGTCCCAGGTGGCCTAGCTCAGACGCCAGGAGAAGGGAGCTGTCACAGGCTAACTGCAGAGGCCAGAAAGCCACATCAGAGAGCAGGGCAACCTAGAGATGATGCCCATGTGCACATGCGCACGCGCGTGCACACGTGCACACACACACACACAAGAGTGCACACTGGCAAGCAATTAGTAATGCTCTCTTAGACTAGGGACCAGGTTTTTAAATCTTTGATCTTCTCTCCAGCAATGCACTAAGTCATTCCGCAGCATGCCTGCAACCAGTGTTAGTTGGGGTAAATAATGCACAAATTTGCACATACCAGAGTCAAAAAAACTGTTAAGAAGGAAGAAAAAGGAGAGGAAAGGAAGAGAAGGGATGGGCCAGAGAAGGGCTGGAAGAAGAAGGAAAGGGGCAGAGCTCTGTCTGTAGAAAATCCCAGCTTCTTTGCACATAAGCCTCCTTTAATCCTCAAAATAATCCTGGCAAGTGGATTTCCTTATTCTCCCTTTAGATCATCTGTAGAAAATTAAGGCTCAGAAAGGTCAATGAGCTTTGCTGGAGGTCTCACGGCTTCTAATGGCAGAGGAACCATTTAACTCAGGCCCTTCTCGCCTCCCTTCAGCAGGTTGAGATGAGTCAGCAGGAGCCCCACAGAGAGCAGAGCAGGTTACATCAAGACTCATGGATATTAGCATGATTCATCAGTGCTGGGACCAAAGAATCCCAAGCCAGGTCTCTGCCACCCAGTGATCCTGGACAATGATGGCCCAGGCACCTCTACCAGCATCCCCATCCCCAGTCAGAGCTGCCCTGGGATGAGAGGTCGCTCCTCCTGGTGGGAAGGGATGATGCAGTGGAGCCTACCTGCCCTTGGTGGGACGATTAGCTTGTAGAGATAGCAAGTACTGCCAGCCCGACACACCTGGTCCACACTTCCAGCACCCAGGACACTTGCACCTAGGCCACTCTTATGAAAAGGAAAGCAATCATCTAGATTACATCATGCCAAAGCATCCCTACCAACCCTTCTTAGATGATTTGTGCTTCTTAAAAGTGCTCATTCCCAAACTAAGAGTGTTTAGTGATGAAATTTCAGATCCAGAGACAGATAGATAATATATATATGTATATGTCTGAGTATATAGCTGTAATCCACAAATTTTTATTAGGTACCATGTAAGTGTTGGAATTACATAGCTAAATAAAGCAGCCTCTGCTTTCAGGGGTCCATGGCTCAGTGGAGAAGATAGACATGTAAATATATACCAGCCCTAAAGTATATGGATGCTGAGAGAGTAGTGATACAAATCAATTTAAAACACTAAGGATAGCAGGATCAGTTCTTTTTTTTTTGAGACAGAGTATCGCTCTTCTTATCCAGGCTGGAGTGCAATGGTGCGATCTCGGCTCACCGCAACCTCCGCCTCCTGGGTTCAGGCAATTCTCCTGCCTCAGCCTCCCGAGTAGCTGGGATTACAGGCACGCGCCACCATGCCCAGCTAATTTTTTGTATTTTTAGTAGAGACGGGGTTTCATCATGTTGACCAGGATGGTCTTGATCTCTTGACCTCGTGATCCACCTGCCTTGGCCTCCCAAAGTGCTGGGATTACAGGTGTGAGCCACCGCACCCGGCAGGATCAGTTCTATCTTGGGAGTGAGATGGACTTAGGAAAGGCTTTAAAGAGGAAGGGAGGCTTGGGTGTCAGTTGCACAGTTTCTAAGGGCTTCACCATAGAGTGGCTTCTACTCCAAGCTAAGAAATTTGGACTTTGTTGCATAGGTAATAAAGAGCTCCTGAAGGAACAGGTCAGTCGCTATCATATGGATAAGACAATGATCAAATTAAACAAGACAAAAGATGAAAATGCAACATGGAAATTCACAAAAGGGCTTCAAAAGGCCTAGCAAGGCTTAGACCCTGGCCGTGGAGCTGGAGGCCTCCCCACCCTGGGGCTCGCCTGCTCCTCCAGCTGCCCTATTGTTTAGTCTGAAGTTCACATGACTCGGCCCATCCTGCCTGGAGAGAGATGGATCTCATCCATTCACCAGAAGCAGCAGCAGGAGGTCAAGGCTTTGAGCCAACTGTTATGTAAATATTAGAGAGAATTTTCCCTTCTTTTTTTAATGGAAGGAACTCCCCTTCGTGATTTTATCTTTTTATCCTCCCTGGAGAGAGGCTGCTCAATTGTTTTTCATTCCTTACCTAAATATTTTTATCATCATAGCAACGGGAACGATTTAGGAGCCAACAGGATTTTAACTGGCCCAGTGCCACAAGTAGAAGTACAGGCATTTTAATGCTTGCAATTTAGCATGTCAGCATGATGTTAGGAAAAGAGAATGGCTCTGGAATTGGACAGACTTGGACAAAAATCTCACCTCAGGCACTAACTCGCTCTGGACCTGGGAAGAGTTACTTAACTTCTCGTGCTCAAAGGTTCTTATCAGTAATATGATAACCGAAATATTTGCATTTTAATGTTTTGAGTATTAATCTAAACGAGGATATAAGCTTGCCAAGAATTGTGAAGGGTCTGAGGTTTTGCCTGGCTTTTAAGTGAGCAACTCAGCCTATACCAGTTTCATACATGCTGACAGAAGACATGAGATTCCTGGGTCAGAGACAAAGGCTTTATTACTTACAGCCCAGCAAGCAGCATGACATCAGTGTATTTGAATGAGATCTCCGCATCACCAAGTTCCACGTGGGTGATGTGGGTGATCTCACAGAATGTTTATCCATATGGTGGGTTGAGTTCCAGAAGAGAAATTTTGAACCAAGAAAATCAGAATCTCATAATGGGCAGTAAAATGCCTGCCTTTTGCTCTAGAGGGAGCTACTGCTTGGTCTTCCAAGACTGTTTAATACACAAACATCTTGGAAAAGGTAGTCAAGAACACAGTGCAGTTCCTGCCTCACTCAACAGATGTGAAAAATGCAACAGACCCATGGGGAACTGTCTCCCAACAAGGAAGCACTGTCTAACATCGTGCCTGGTACCCGTGAGCACTCAATAGATAGTTGCTGAATGAACAATGCAATGAACTAAATAACAGGGCCCATAGGTCTTTAAAGTATCCCAGCTTTCTCTCCAGAAAATCAAAAACATCTTCTGTTTCTTAAACCGCATGCAAGAGTTGAAAGAAGAAAATTTTTCTCCATCCTCTGGCCAGTATATGAAAGACCTCAATGCAGGCTTGGTCGTTTTCATTGGTTTGCTATGACAGGAACACATAGAGGCATAGAGCTGTGAGAATGTCTTGGTTCTTGGATGGATCCATAAATCCAGAGGCCTGGCAATGAGGTTGGGTGGAGTTCACCAGCCTCTATTTTAAGATCATCCTGTGATCAAGAGGTCTCTTGCCAACATTATAGAGCTCCAAAGCTGATGCTTAAGATATGCAAATCTCCTAGTCTTCTTAGAACCAAATACATTAGCCGCCTTTTGTTTTTCAAGTAGCTAAAATTATTATCATTTTTCTCTCTCAAAAAGTACTTAGGAACAAGTTCTATATTCAGCTCTCTCAAGATAAAGCATCTCTGGGCTTACTGAGATGCCCAGGGTCAGGCCACTCCTTTCTCCAGGGAAGGATCATTTTTTTTCTTTTTTTCTTTTTTATTATTATACTTTAAGTTCTGGGGTACATGTGCAGAACATATGGGTTTGTTACATAGGTATACACACGTCATGGTGATTTCTTTTTTTTTTTTTTTTTTTGAGATGGAGTCTCATTCTGTTGCCCAGGCTGGAGTGCAATGGCATGAACTCAGCTCACTGCAACCTCTGCCTCCCAGGTTCAAGCGATTCTTCTGCCTCAGCCTCCCAAGTAGCTGGGATTACAGGCGCTCGCCACCACACCCAGCTAATTTTTTGTATTTTTAGTAGAGATGTGGTTTCACCATGTTGGTCAGGCTGGTCTTGAACTCCTGACCTCAGGTGATCCACTGCCTTGGCCTCGCAAATTGCTAAGATTACAGGCATGAGCCACTGCACCTGGCCCAGGAAGGACCATTTTGCTCATAGCTTCAGTGCATGGGCATTGTCTTCCTAAGGTGACAAATGGAGGTGTTAGGGTAAAAGGATGGTAGGCATCCAGACCTCAGTTCCCAGGCAGAGATAACACCATTGGTTCCTTCATTCAGGACGCAAATGTTCTCTGCATTTACACTACAGGAGGTGCAATGTCAGAGACCTGGAGCTGAGCAAGGCCTTGCCGGTGCCCTGGAGGACACTGGCTGCAATAAGAGATGTGTTAAAATAGCTCAAGGTGCGAAGAGTCCATCATGGAGGACCAAATGGTCTGAGGGGAGGTCAGGGAAGGACTGTTGGAGGGAGAATTCTGAGGTGGGTTTTTAAGGAGCTCTCTAGGTGAAGGGATGACAAATGCAGAGAAATTGAGGTGATATTGGAACCTGCGAGTGTGCAGTTCTTCCTGAGCTTGAGGCATGGATGGAAGTAATCGAGGATGATTCCAGACCCAGAGACTGCAAAGAACCAGGTAAGGAGGGGGCTGGCCACTAGGCTGTGGGGACTGATGTTGCTTTGAAGATGGTAAGAGCGCTTTACAGGAGGAAAGTGAGTATAGATATGATCAGATTCACAAATCACTTTGCATCCAATACTGTGGAGTGGAAGACAGCCTAGAAATGAATGAGACCTGAATAGGGAAAAGCACCTTATGAGAGATGTCTCAGGATGGAGGCAAAATCCTCTTTTTTTTTAATAAAAATATGGAATGCTTTATGAATGTGCATGTGCATGTCATCTGTGCACAGGGGCCATGCTAATCTTCTCTGTATCATTTCAATTTTAGTATATGTGCTGCCGAAGTGAGCACCAAAATCTTCTTTTAACACGATTGAGAATCAATATGACCCTGAATTGGTTATGAAGCACCACATGTACAGAACACACAGCCCCTGGAGCGAAAGATCAAACTAGACCTGTTTAGTCTGTGGATGAAAACCGTTCATCTGCCTTTCTAACTAAAATCTCTGTGGAAGAAACCAAGTTTTTAAGTATCACATAGACACATCTGCAGCTCCTCTGCAACAAAAGATACCTAACTAGGATCCCAGAGAGAAAATGGAAATGCTGCCCTTCAAGTTTTCTTCTTTGGGATGAGTATTAGAAAGCTCTCTGCCAGGTACATCCCTCCAGGCAGGGAGGAAGCAGGGAGAATAGTGAGGAGGCCCACCACCTTCCCTCTTCATCTGGAGATAAGAGAGCAGAAACGGTGCCGAGGCATGTGTGTGCAGTGTGTGGTGGGATGGACACGGGAGGGAAGAAAACATAGATGACCATTCTTCCCAGGCTCAGCTCTGACACCCTTCTCAGGTCAGAATGCCATCCTGCACCCATGTGAGAACACGAGACAGAAAAATGGGCTGTGCTTGAAGTCAGGCAAAATACCCGGAAGTGTTTCAGACAAGGTTACAAAATCCAGTATGGGACTTGTCTCCCACTTTCTCACTTTCCTAAGAAATGAGGTCATGGAGATGCCAGAGGGAGTAGGCTCCACATATGTTGTAAGTACCGGATACCTGTGCAATGCTAGCATCTGTTCTGTACTGGGCACCTGTGCAATGCTGGCTAGCGGTGGAATACCAGCCACCTGGGCAAACTGGTGCTGGTACAGTACTAGCATCTAAGCAGTACTGAACAGCTGTGTACCACTAGCATCTGAGCAATATCAACACCTGTGCCACACAGAATATCTGTGCAATACTGGCCCCTATGCAGTACCGTTCAATGCTAGGCATCTTGTAACACTGGGCACCTGAGCAGTACTACGGGCACCCATGCAATACTGGACAGCTGTACGACATTAGCATCAAACAGTATTTGCGCCTGGGCAATACGTACCTGTGTAATACTGGGTATGGTTGTGCAATACTAGCATCTGATCAATACTGGGTGTTTGCACAGTACTTGAAACCTGAGCAATACTAGGCATTCATTCAACACTGAGTACTGTGCAATTACTGGACCCCCACATGTGGGTGTGATGATTGAATCCGTTGGTGTTTTGCAGTTGATATTCACTAGGTGAATAAGACAAGGAGGCTCCTGGGAGAGGACATGGAGCAGAGTCAGGTGGCTCTCCTCTTGGAGCTTTTTTCCTCATTAGTAAAAAAGGGATGATAGGCTGGGCATGGTGGCTCACACTTGTAATCCCAGCACCACTTTGGGAGGCCGAGGCGGGCAGATCACTTGAGGTCAGGAGTTGGAGGCTAGCCTGGCCAACATAGCGAAACTCCGTCTCTACTAAAAATACAAAAATTAGATGGGTGTGGTGGCACGTTCCTGTAATCCCAGCTACTCAGGAGGCTGAGGCAAAAGAATTGCTTGAACTAGGGAGGTGAAGGTTGCAGTGACTTGAGATTGAGCCACTGCACTCCAGCCTGGGTGACATAGCAAGACTCCGTCTCAAAAAAAAAAATGGGTGATAAACCTTGTTCCCCTCTTCTTCATTAAACTTAGAATTGGCCAATGCAGTAAGATGCAAAGGTGCCTAAAAGTAAAGAAAGCTCTTTACCATGAGTATTTTTCATTTTTATCAATACCCTGTTGAAAGGTACTATAAGAATGATATGTTTTGTTTGTTTATATGGAGAGAGATTTTCCCTCATAGACATGTTTGATTTTTAAAACAAGGCTGGAGATTTTAAACAGCAAAGCTGAACTGGAATTCTTGGCAGCTAACTGCAGCTACCCGCCAGGGACGTAGAAGGAAGTTCTGCAAGTTGTTTATTCCACCCACTATTAATCACCTGCCATTGAAAAAATGATTGAATCATTGTAAAATGATTCCAGCAGGAAAAAAAAAATGTGCAGCTGCATTACTAATCAAAAAATACAAATATATATATGTATACATACACACCACTGATCCTTGAACAGCACGGACTTGAACTGCACAGGTTCACTCGTATGTAGATTTTCTTCCACCTCTGCTACCCCTGAGACAGCAAGACCAACCCCTTCTCCTCCTCAGCCTGCTCAACATGAAGGTGAAGATCTTCCCGATGATCCACTTCCGCTTGATGAATAATAAATATATCGAATATATTTTCTCTTCCTTATGATTTTCTTTATGATGTTGTTAAGCCACAGTCTCTTTCTGTTGCCCAGGCTGGAGGGCAGTAGTAAAATCATAGCTCACTGCAGCTTTGGACTCCTGGGCGCAAGCAACCCTCCTACCTCAGCCTCCCAAGTAGCTGGGATTACAAGCCCAAGCCACCTCACGCGGTCCTTTCAATTTTCTTAGGAATGTTTTCTTTTCTCTAGCTTACTTCATTACGAGAATACACTATAGAATACACATAACAATTGATTAAGGTTATGGGTAAGGCTTCCACTCGACAGTAGTCTATTAGTGGTTAAGTTTTGGGGAAGTCAAAAGACTTATTCATGTATTTCCGACTGTGTGCAGATGAGGGTCACATTGTTCAAGGGTCAGCTTTACAGTTATAGATACAGATAGATTTGATTTAGATATAGATAGGTATATGCTTATGTATATGTTCATACATATACATGTATGTGCATACATATATGTAGTAAATATGGGTGTACATGTGTGCATTGCATTTTAGCATATTAATTAGGGCAGAGTTCATTTAGAAGAATCTTACCCAAGGTCACTAGGCTCGCACTGGCTGGTGAATATAAACATGGGCATGACTCCTTTGACAGTACATTTGGCAGTGTGCCAAGAATCTTATAAATGTTCATATTCTTTGATTCAAAACTTCTACCTCCAAAAGTCTATCCTGAAAATAAAATCCTAAAATATAGGCCAAAATTTCCGTTTGAAAAAGGCTTATAATAGCTCTATTTGCCATAGATAAAATACAGAAGTATTAAATTTGCATCATTAGGGGAATGTTAAGAGAATTATGATGCAGACTTGCAATTAAATATTCTATAGCAAGAAAACGGTATTACAAAGAATTTTTAATAAGTTGAGAAAATGCTTGTGATATAATGTTAAGTGAAAAACATTAAAATACACAATATACCCAATATAAACTCAAGCATGCTACAAAGGCACAGAAAAGATTGGAAAAGTTTGCCTGCATATTAAGGGTAATTACTCAGGGTGCTAAGACCATTAAAAGAAGTTTCCATCAAAATCAAGGAAGTTGGCCAGATGTGGTGGCTCACGCCTGTAATCCAAGCACTTTGGAGGCAAAGGCGGGTGGATCACCTGAGGTTGGGAGTTCAAGACCAGCCTGACCAACATGGTGAAACCCCGTCTTTAAAAAAAAAAATTTAAAAAAATCAAGGAAGTTTTTCAAGATCCTACGCACTTCAGAGGCCGAGACAGGAGGGAGCTTCAGGCTGCGCCTCTTCTCTGCCTTCCAGGATCAGACACCTTGATGAGTGTCTTTTTGGGCCATTGTTTCTGGATCCCTTCCTCCTATCAAGCACTTTTCCACATCCCCTATCAAAAATATACAATAAAAAGAATTTAAAATATTAGACAAGCCTCACCAAGAACTGGTACTTTCGTAAATTTCACAGTATTTTCCAGCCCACCCCCAAGGGGGTGGTCTTCAGAACCAAAAGAGAGAAAGTGAATCATCGTGATTATCACCCGAACTACATCAAGGCCCTTCCTTCAGAGAGGGATTCCAGACCTGTGCCCAGCTTCGCTGCTAACAGGCCATGGGTGTTTGGGAGCCAACCAGGGTGAACTGACTGGTGAAATGGAAGAGAACCAGGGCCCTCAGCTGCTAGAAGGCTCAGAAGAGGTTACGTAGCCCAGCTAAGAGACGGGGCAAGGGCTTGTCTGAGGCTACACAGTGCATTGGACATGAGCTCTGACTAACATTTCTAAGTGTTCTAAGCATTTACTATGTATGAGGTATAATCTGTTGATTCATTTAATGCTCACAACAATCCTTTGAGGTCATGTTATTATTTTCTTCCCATTTTACAGATGAGGAAATAGAGAAAAGAAATTTTAGAAAGCTCCTCCAGGTTGCATAGCATAAAGTGTCAAAGCCGAGAGCTGAACCCAGGCTTCAGCCAGTACACATAATAACTACACAATGTATTAGAAAATGCTAGCTCTGAGATGGGAGATCCACACTGAGACCTGGGAATGTGGGGTTTGTTAAACCAAGGGACCTGCAGGAGAACTGCCCTAAGAGGGCCCAGACACCCTGCTGCTTGGCTCGAGGTGAGTGGGGATACCAAACCAGCATCCCCATTTGCAGAGCTGGCATCTATTCCCACTGAAGTAGGTGCTTTCTCAAGCAAACCCTCAGGAGCAGGACAAACGTGTTCTCAGAGATACCCCACAAGGTAGCTGTTCCTTTGGGATTTCTCTGCTTTACCAGAGATGTCTACCTGGGATGGGGTAATTGAGGGGGTAATGGTACATCCTTCTAGAAATGTCTTATCTGAGTACCGACAATTCTCAGGACAGAGGAAAGCCCCAGGGGATGGTGCTGCCCTGGAGTTGAGTGGGAAGCCAAGGCAGACCAGGACGTGCAGAGCCCTGAGCCAGCACAGCACCACCCATACACGGAAGTGGAGAACACACCTTCATTCCAAGTCACCAAGCATGCATGCAGGACCTCCTATGTGCCTGGTCTTGTGTATACACTAGGTCTATAGCGAACAATACCTGTCCTCAGGGAGTTCCCAGAGGCAGCAGCAATAAGAGAAAGTAACCCCCAAATGGCAGTAAAACTTGCTAACTACAAGGAGAGAGAAAACTGCAGGATGCTTCAATGCATGACCTGGAAAATGGCAGGATGGAGAGCAAGGAGTTGACCAAGAAAACCTTCCCAGAGGAAGAACTCTGTTAGTACCGAATGGGTAAGGAGGCATGATTGAGTTATCAGAGTTATCAGTTATCTGAGCTAGCGAATGGGGGATTTCAGGAAGAGGTAAATGATTAGGTAGAAATGGCCGGGACATGTCCAAAGTGCTATGAGTAGCTGGAGCGTATAGGTGGAGCTGGGAAGGCGGCAGGAGGCAAGGCTAGGGAAGGAAACAGGAAGATGCTCACTGACAGCCTTGCAGGTCCAGCTATGAAGTTTCTACTTTCCTCTGTAATCAGTAGGATCCCCAGGAGGATTCTCTGCAGGGAGTGGCATCATCAGACTTGGAATTCAGAAGCTTTTCGTGTCATGAGATGGACTAGATGGAATCTGCCTTCACCACAGGCCAGAATGATGGAAATTCCTGCCATTTTTCAAAGTCCCTAATTCAGAAGAACCCATTATCTCTAGAAAAGAGGTGAAGAGTATGCAAATTCGTTCCCTGGGTATCTCACCTCACAATTCCTTAACATTCACCGACTAAGACATTAAGGCCCACAAACATGTAAACACTTCAGCACATGAACCCACACTCCTTTATCAGATTACATGACAAAGCAAAACATGCAGCAAAGGAAAGCTCATTTAATTTATGTTTAATATCATTATTATCACTTTGTATATACTTTTAAAAGTAATGTTTTCCGTCAAGTTAGCACAAGTAAACTTCCTCTTCAGATGCATCACTTCTGTTCTAAATATATGGTTATAAGAGATAAAGCACAAAAGAAGGAAAGTAGCCTCAAATTCAAGAAGGATGTTTCTGTGGACTCAGAAAAGTAACAAAGATGCAGAAAGGCACCAGTTTGCTGACTCAGGAAGTAAAACTATTTGCCGGACAAGCGAGACCCAGAGTTAGAAAATCAGACTCTCCTAGCAAATGGGCCCCCTGAGCACCAAGTATGTTGAGCAAAACTGAGTCCATACTTGCGACGTGCATGAAGATACGTGGAGGACTCAGTAAGGAGAGCTGGACTACATCTAACCAGATTTCCAGAAGGGGAAGAAAGAAATGGTGGGAGGTAATAGATGACTGAGAACTTTCCAGGATTAATTAAAGACAGCAATTTTCAGAATACAGAAATCCTGAAGACCCAAATAGGATAAATACAAAGAATTCACACCTAGACATGCCATAGTGAAAGTGCTAAATAGTGTCAAAGGATTGGTATCTTGGTATCTTATAAACTCTACTCTCTGGCCATGATGAAATTAAGTTAAAAATCAATAGCATAAAGATAACACACACACACAGACATAAATATGAGTTCAACAACATACTTCAGAATAACATGAGTCAAAGAAATAATAATGGAAATTAGAAAATGTTTAAAAGACTGCATATGAAAATGAAATAAAATGCTAATTTGATTAAAAAATCAAAGGGTCTTCAAAATGTTCATAGAAAATGCATTTTTTTTTTTTTTTTTTTTTGAGACGGAGTTTCGCTCTTGTTACCCAGGCTGTAGTGCAATGGTGCGATCTCGGCTCACCGCAACCTCCTCCTCCTGGTTTTAGGCAATTCTCCTGCCTCAGCCTCCTGAGTAGCTGGGATTACAGGCATGCACCACCCTGCCCAGCTAATTTTTTGTATTTTTAGTAGAGACAGGGTTTCACCATGGACCAGGATGATCTCGATCTCTTGACCTCGTGATCCACCCGCCTCAGCCTCCCAAAGTGCTGGGATCAGAGGCGTGGGCCACCGAGAAAAATGCATATTATAAAAAAACTAAGCATGGATTTCAAACTTTTTTGCACCCAAATAAATTCATACTAACTTTTTAAAACATGCCTGTTAACATCCAATCTAAGGCATTAAGAAGGATAAGACATCATTATGAAAAGGGCCCTTATCAAAGCAACAGGAATTCTGCTAAAATTGAAGCAAAAACAAGCAGCAAATTTGTAGTGAAGCTTACATGGAAGAAGGATGATATAATTGGTGTCTTATGAAAAGTCTATGGAAACAATGCCCCCACCACCCTGCAAAAATCAGCAGTCTCCAAATGGATAACTTCTTTTAAGAACAGACAAGAAGATGTTGAAGATGAAGCCCACAGTGGCTGGCCATCCACATCAACTTGTGGGGAAAAAAAATTAATCTTGTTCACTCCCTAATCAAAAAGCACTGTTGATTAACAGCAGAAACAAGAGCCAACACCATAGGCATCTCCAATGGTTCAACTTACAAAACTCTGACTAAGAAATTAAAGTTGAACTAACAACTTTCCACTTGTTGGGTGCCCAAGCCCCTGTGCCCAGATTTGCTGCAGACAGGACAGATCTCCCAATGGAAATTTTAAACGAGTGGGATGAAGATCCTGAAACATTCCTTCAAAGAACCACAACAGGAGATAAAACATGGCTTCATCTGAAGACAATACACAATCAAAGCAATGGCTACCAAGAGGTGGAAGGGTCAAGAGCAGAGGGCATGGCAACAACTGTTTGAGATGCTCAAGGCATTTTGCTTGTTGACTTTCTGGAGAACCAAAGAACAGTAACATCTGCTTATTAGGAGAGTATGTTGAGAAAGGTAGCAATTTCTGCTTTAGCAAAATAATAATAATAATAATAATAATTGCCTGGGGAAGCTTCACCAGAGAGTCTTTCCCCACCACTACAATGACCTGCTCATTCCTCTCATCAAACAAGGGCAATTTCTCAGAGTTATTATGGGATATTATGAGGCATCTACCTTCCATCCTGATTGTGCTCCTTCTGACTTCTTTTTGCTTTCTATTCTTAAAAAGTCTGTAAAGGGCACCAATTTTTCTTCAGCTAATAATGTAAAGAGACTGCATTGACAAGGTTAAATTTCCAGGACCCTCAGTTCCTTAGGGACGGACTAACTGGTTGGCTTCACTGCTTACAAAATTGTCTTGAACTTGATGGTGCTTACATTGAGAGATAGTTTATATTTTTAATTCTTATCTTTTAATTACATTTTCCATGAATTTTTTGAAGTTATCTTGTATAGATGGAAATTTATATCCCTAACTGTTAATAGTAGGAACAAGAAAGGCTACAACTTAATGAACTAAACATCCTAAGAAAAACAATAGAATAAACCTAAAGAAAATGGAAAGGAGAGTTTACTAAAGATGAAAGCAAAAATTAATGAAAAATAAGCACATACAATACACCAAAAATGCTAAAATTGGTTCTTCGAAATGGCCAATTTTAAAACATAATCAAGAAAAACATAAGAGAAGGCATGAATAAATAATTTAGGAGTAAAAGAGAAAACATAGCTTCAAATTCTGCAGCTACTAAGAAGGCAATACAAGAACAGCAACATTATACCAATAAACTTGAAAACTTAGATAATATGTGCAAATTCATTAAAAATATAACTTACCAACGCTGAGGAAAACTAAAAAGCAAAAAAAATCTGAATGGTCCTATAACCACTTAATGGAGAAGTAGCTAGAGAGATCTCTTCCCACAGAAAGAGCACCAGGTCTGAGTTCCACAGAGAGCTATACCAAATACCCAAGAGATGAACAATTCTAAATTTGTTGGGAATCCTCCAGAAAATAAATAGACAATAGGATCATTTTATGAGGCTGGCATACCCTGGACACCAAAATCCAACCACAACAGTGTAAGAAAATAAAATTACAGGCAATCTGTCTTTCATGAACCTAGATGTAAGAAAATCTTAAAATGTATTAGCAAATTTTTATTCTGGCAATGTAAGGTGGATTTCACTTTTTTTTTTAAATCAATGAATGAAAGTCATGCATTCACAGTTCAAAGGGAAAGATCATAAGAGTACCTATTAGTTGAAGAAATAGCATTTGATACAACTTTACTTTCATTATAAAATAGAAATAGCTAGCTAGAAATAGAAAGTTTCTCAACCCAGCAATGCAAACATCACATGGAACAGTGGCATGTTAAAAGCATTTCCTTAAGGTTAGAGGAGGTAGAGGGCCCACTATCACCACTTGCATTGAGCATCATATTGTGGGTTTCGGTTGGCAAAGAAAGGCAAGGAAAAACTTGTTATGAAGATCAGGCAAGAACAGCCAAACAGTCAGTACTTGCAGATAATATGACTATTCATGTAGAAAACCCAGAGAATCTACAGGTGAATTATTGAATGAATAAGAGAATGTAGCATTACTCTCTTATTAATGAGATTACTAGCAGAAGTCACTTTTTAAAACTGCATTCCTCTACACTAACAACATTTTAAAATGTCATTTTTAAAAGTATCATTTAAAATTGTCTCCAGCTTATAAAGTCCACAAGAATAAACTTAATGAAAGATGTACCTGACCTATATAGACAAAATTATAAACTTGATTTAAAAACATTAAAGAATATCCGCTGTCTTCAATGCCTTCCAATCAAAACACAAAAGTGGTTGGATGTTAAAGAAAAAAAAGAAAGAAAAAAAATAAATATATAAATAAATAAAATTAAATCAAAAAATTTTTTTTAAAAAGTGGTTGAATGTTTTGTTTTTGTCGTGTTATGGTTGTGGTTGTGTAGCTTGATCTGCTGCTTCTGATACTGTCAAAGAGGAACAAAGAGTAAGAATAGCCAAGATGGTCCTGAAGACGCAGGCTTAGGCTGGAGGACTTACCCTGTCAAAGACCAAGAATTACTACATGTCTCAAGTAATTAGGCAATGAGGTATTGGTGCAGAAGGGGAGAAAAGACCAGTGGAAATGAGGAGGGAGCCAAAAAATAGAGCGGCACGTCCATTCAACCTGATTTGTGACAGAGCTAGACGGAACTTCTATGAGAAAACCCGGACTTTTGAGGAAATAAAGAAAATACGTTTTCTACGGGTCTTAATCCTTCTGCGAACTTTCTCATCTCTGTTACCGGTGCTGGTGTCTCCGTGCCCAGGAGGATCTGGGGCCCAGGACTCAGGAAGAGGCACTGCTTGGGCAGTGCTGCTCCATCTCGGGGGAACAGTTCAGAGGCTGCAATGGAAAGGAACTGTCGCTACTGTGAGGAGGAATCAGGGCTGGGTGATTCTCCTAGGAACAGGAAGGAGACAGGAAGTCCACGGGAAACAAGGAGGATCCATTCCCATGCCACAGGAACCTGGGAGGGTCCATTCCCACGCTTGCCTCACAGAGGTTCAGGGGCTCCCTACAGCCCCATATTGGAGGAACCAAACAAAGAAAAGCTGGCAAGGCAGAAACCTGGTTTGCAGTCTCAAGCTCAGCATTGCAGAATGAGTTGTAAAAGGGTGGAGCTGGGGCTGAGAAACAACAGCTTCATATTAAACTGAAACAACCACAGGCTTCAAGAGCCAGGGCGACCTGGTGCCTGGGTCTCTCTTGTAGACTCCCTGTCTCTGCGGTTCTGACCCACATTTTGCTCCAGGCTTTTCCTCACTTCACGCCTCTGCCTCAGGCTCTTCACCACTCATTTGCTTCCTCTATCCTACTTAGTCTTCGAGGTTCAAGCCAAATGATAGCACCCTCCCCAGGACAACCTCAGCCTGCTCCCAATTCCTTCCTGGACACCCTGAGAACAAGGCTCCTGCACGCACCACCTCCGTCAGCTTTTCCTTGTCTGTGAGAGCCCTGGGACACCAGCAGGCCAGAGTGCAAGACGCAGGGTCAGGGATTCAGTGGAGGGTCCTGATGCTTGCCCAAGAAACATTGTCTCCTCCCACTTGTCATCCACACTGGCCCCAGCAACCAGGGTTGAATCAACGCCTGAGCTTTGCTCTGGCAGTGCAGGTGGACAAGGCTTCCCCTGAGACTCATCAATCAAAACACTTTGACTGTCAATGATGGTCCCATGAAGTCTGAGCTACCTGAAGCCTCTGATCCCTGCTGTCCATCTTCCCAGAGTGCCATGGGACCATCAGCGCAGTGACTGATACCATGTTTATGCCAACGTAGCACTAAGTTAGCAGATGAGGCAAAGCAACAAATGAAAAAGATTCCTATGGTCATTGCTGCCATGTGTGAAAACCAAACCCCAGCTCTCCAGCATCAGCCCTGGGACAGGGGGATAAAAGAAAAAAATGTCCAACAAAAGTCATGGCAGTAGTAACAGTAACAGGAACAACAGCTATTATTTAATATGCTAAGGGCTATCCTAGGCATTTAGGAAATATTATCTCATTTAATCCTCACACAGCACCAGGAGATCATTATAATTACCCCCACTAGAGAAATAAAGCTCTGAGACTCAGGGAGTAAACAGGACAAAGAAAAACTTGCCCAAGGTGACAGAACCGATAAATGTCAGGGCCTGGCATTAGTAAGGATGTCTCCAGCAATTAGTTTATGTTCAGGGAGATAACAGGGACGATTTTCCTGACAAGTGTCTAGTTTGCCTATGGCAGTGTCTTAGTCAACTGAGGCTGTCACAGTAAAATGCCACAAACTGGGTGGCTTCCACAACAGACATTTATTCTCACAGCTCTGGAGGCTGAAAGTCCCAGATCCAGCCTCTGGTGAAAGCTCTCTTCCTGGTTTGCAGACAGCTGCCTCCTTGCTGTGCCCTCACATGGTGGAGGAAGGGAGAGATTAAGGGAGAGAGAGAGAGAGAGCTCTCTGGTCTCTTCCTATAAGGGCATCAATTCCATCATGAGGGCCCCTTATGACCTCATCTAAACCTAATCACCCCCCAAAGAGCCCCATGTCTTCCTAATATCATCGCATTGGGGGTTAGGGCTTCAAGGCATGAATTGGGGGGATGCATCCAGTCCATAGCATACAGAGTCCCTCTGTTTCTCTCTGCTGGGGATATCTCATTTTCCTTCTTCAAGGACACACCCCTCCCACTGCTCCTCTGCGATTTCATAGGACCCTCCTGGTTCACCAAGACATGCCCTCCAGCCACGGTTGATCAGTCCAGAGGGAAGTGCCTGACTCAAGCTCAGCCAATCACAGCACTTCACATCCCACCCCATTTACAGTTGATTCCTTCCAAAGAGGGCATTTGACTCAAGTTGGGCTGACTCAGGACCCTTCGGTGGGATTTTTCAAATTGAGTCCAGAGAACATATGTCTCAGTCCTCCCATGCTGGTGGGATGCAAGGTGATATCAGGCAGCTCAGTTGAAAGATCTGGGCAGGCATGTTGACCTCCATGGACACAGTGGAGAAAACACCATTTTTCAAATGAAATCCTACAGAGGACCAGTACTGTCTGGTCACAGATGCAGATATCATGTGCTCTGTCCTCATGAATACCACTTGAAGAAACCAGGGGAAGGAAATTGGCAGCCTCCTGCACTGATCCTCTAAAACAGAGCTCCACCTCCCACCCACGGGTATGTAGGCTTTCCATCTCGCAGTGCACCCCTGCATAGGGTTTTTAGAAACATTGGATTACCTGCCCACACTTAAAAATTGGAAGACATCCCATAAATATCTGGATTTCTGGATTCTCTTAAAAAATTAGAGAAGCTGGAAACAGTAGGTATTTTTCTCTGCTGCAACAATATGCTGGAAGCACGTGACAGCGCCTGCTTCAGGCTGGGCACATTCTCCTGTTGATTCCAGTCCTCTCTAAACCCCATCCCTTAGCCTACCTGAAGCCACAGGTCGGCTGCCATTCCTCACTGTCTCGGCCCTGTTCCTTTATGGGCGATGAAGAGCTAGACCAGGAGGGTCACGCGCTTTGAGAAGTTTGGGAGAGAGTGTGTTACTCTGTGGGAGAAAAGAGTGCTCCTGCGTGATTTACAAGAAAACAAAATCTGTCCCAAAATAATACAGCTGAAGATGCCATTCCAAAACGAACGACTGTCAGCTAGTGCATGGTGCCCAGTTCGCTCAGGGTGAAGCTGGGGGGCCCTTCTGGGTGTGTGATTCTGCAAGAGCTACTCTCAAAGAGTAATTATCCTGAGCCCAGTAATCAAAACTCAAGACCAGTGGCTAGGACAGGCAGGTTGTGCTATTCACACACAGAAGGTTCGCTCTGGGATTTGTATTCTACTGTCTTGGTTTTGTTTCTGTTGTTCCAGCAAATATCTGAGAATGAGTAATTTATACGGAACAGACATCTCTTTCTCACATTTCTGGAGGCTGGGAAGTGCGACATCAAGACCCCGGCAGGTGTGGTGTCTGCTGAGGGCCCAGCTTCGCTTCCATGATGGTGCTGCGTGGCTGTGACCTCCAGAGGAGAGGAGCACTGTGTCCTCCTCACACGGCAGAAAAGGTGTAAGGGCACAAGGAGACCACCTAGTTCCCGCAGCCCTTTGATCGGTGATGAATTCCAACAGGCATGACCTAATCATTCTCTAGAGCTCTCACTTCTTAATACTGCTGCATTAGGGATTAAGTTTCAGCATGAATTTTGGAGGAGCACAAACATTCAAACTATAGCACCTATATATGGAAAATTAACACACGAGACTGTGTTATGAGATTCAGTGATCTTGCTTTGCATCCCTTGAAGGTCTGTGGCCAGGAATATCAAACTCCCCATGCTTATGGGGAAACAAAAATCTCCAAGAAGTAAAAACATCATCTTCCAGGAAGGAGCTAATGTTCAAAAGGTACATTTTCATCAGTAGGACCTGGCAGGATGTGAATAAAAATTCACGCGTCTTATTCATCTGGCAGTGCTGGCCTGCCTGCCTCATCAGGAATGCTCACAGTTTCTAACAAAACATTCAATTTACTAACTCACTTTTCATCTGCCATCCTGTGCCTCTCCATTCCCAGTCAACCACTTCATAAAAGTCACCATGTCCCCTTGTCCAGCCCAGATACATTCCACTGGCTGTCGGGAGTAGGTGGAGGAGGCTTTTAAAGGCAAAGAAGTGTCATCATAGCTCTTCATTTAGTGCTTAGTGTGTATAAAATATGTGTTGTATATGCCAGCGTGGGCTTACTGCCCATTATCTCATTTAATCCTTATAATAACCGTGTGCAGGGTGTATTATTTCATCTTGTAATAAATAAGGAAACCCTGGCTCCCAGGTGTCAGAGGCTCCAGCACACTAGTTCTTCTCTATTCCTCAAATCAGTCAAGCTCTTTCCACTTCAGGGCCTTTGTGTCTGCCGACTCCTCTCTCCCGAACACTTCTCCCTGATCTTCAAATGCCTGGCTCCTTCTTATCCAGATGCCAGCTTCTCAGAAGTCTGCTCTGGTCATCGCACCTGCTCTCCTCTTCCCAGCCTGCTCCCTCACATCGCCATGATACTCCTTCACGGGTGTCTAATAAGCATTCTCTGTCTGAGTGACCCCTGATCCTGTGATTCTTTGGATTCTTCATGTAACTTTCTGCTCAGAAACCTCACCTAACTCAAAAAGGTAACCTCAAGATCCAATTCACACTGATGCCTGTAGCCCTCAAGGTACCCCACTGTCTGGGGCCAATGAGCCCTTCCAGGGTTGTCATCAACCTATCTACCTCTTCAACCACCCCCAACCTCACCACACAAATGAGAGGGGCTTTACATACACCCCAAAGGTGGTTTAGAAAGAAAAATGGAGCTCAAGGATGTGTGTGGTGCAGGAAATGGGCAGCCCGGCTCTTCAGACACAGTGAGTGATAGGGTGCAGTGAGGGAAAGGGGAATGGGGAGGGGTGGTACAGGACTCGTGGGGCTGGGGTGGGTGCTGTGGAGGGTGACATGATGGCGAGTCTCAGTATTTGGGCCGGTGCTTCTGTTGTTGATGGTAGGGTGGTAATCTGCCAATCTTGGAGTTGGGATGGGGTACTAATGATAGTGGTGGTGGTTTTGAGGTCGGGATGGGGTAACGATCGTGGCCATGGTGGTTATTTGTTTATTTGTTCATTCATTTACTAATTTGTTTTTTCAGCTGACACTCACTCATTCATGTGGGCATTGATTTTTCTTACACCATTTGTCTGGAGGCAGCAGAGACGGCAGTGGGGATAGATAGGCATGGGGTGACCGAGATGGTGGGCATCACATTGGGACCATTTGCATCTATCCCCAGATCACTGAGCTGAGAGAGCTTTAGAGTCTTCCTTGCAGGTTCTCACCTAAGTCACTGTCCAACTGGCATAATCCAGAGGTACCCCAATCCCAAGGCCCTTGGCAATCATCCCATCTGTTAGGACACTTGAAATGATGCAAATGCGTTGGTCAAGGGACACATGATTTAGATGTGGAAAACCTGTGACTCTGAGAGTGAGGAGCTGGACAAATCCCCTATAGACAGATCCAGGCGCCGGCCCCACAAACTCCTTCAGCCCCGCTCCTCCCAGGCGTCCTCCCACCACCAGCTCACAGGAAAGTCAGCTGAGGGATCAATCTGCTTACCTCACATTGTTCCAAGGCAGCTGATGGCAGAGTATAAATAGCTCGGCGGCCCGGGCAACAGCCAGCCAGAAAAAGCAGGCAGAGGCCGTTGATAATCTGGGTGTGGAATCGCGGGCCTGTGTGTGTCACTCTGAGGGCTCTGAGAGCAGAACAAGTCCAGGGGCCTTCTGCTGAGCCAGGGACCCAAACAGGCCTGTTTGCAGCTGCCTGCAACTCAGTCAATAAGAGCTCAGCAGATCAAGTCAAATTAAAGGAAGGTCATCCCCAGTCTTAACCACTTTTTGAAGAGGGAAGAGGTTCAGGAAGGAAGAAGAGAGCAAGTGACTGGGTTTGTGCTATTTTTGGAGGGGCACAGGCATGCAATGAGGTCTGCAGTTCTTTATTTGTTCATTCATTTACTCATTTGTTCTTTCAGCTGACACTCACTCATTCATATGGGCATTCATTTTTTTCTTACACCATTTGCTCAGTCAATAGAACACTTGGCTGAGTGTTTCAGGACACAGGATCTATGAGAGGCAAGAGTCGCCTGGCTTTAAGCTGTGAAGTAGGCTGCAGCAAACATGCATCCAGGAGTACAGTCCTTGAGTGAAGTGGGAAGTCGGAGGGTTGGGATGGGATTAGCAGGGAAGGCTTCCTGCAGGAGGAAAAGCGCCAGGCATTCTAAGCGAAAGAATGTCATAAGCAAAGGGGAGGTGGAAGGCATGGAGAGAGTGTGTTCAAGGTGAGTGGAACAGGCTCCTGTGGGACCTTGAGGGAAGTGGGAGAGCTGGCTAGAGGGTGAGGATGAAGCAGGGAGTTGCCACATCCAGGCTCTCATCCAGCACCCAGACCAATCAGGCCTGACTCCCAGCTGCTGAATCTTGTGCAAAGGAAACAAGTTTTGAGGATCATGGTCTCATGCATCTGACTCACCAGGGAGAATTCCAACACTGTCACAGCCAGTCCCCACCTCAGACGCCTGAATCAGGAACCATAGACGTTGGCCTCAGCATGTCCATTTAGGGGAAATGAGTGCCAGGGTGAGCCTGAAGACACACATGATCAGGAAGCAGTGCTCTGAGGGAGCACGGAAAAGCCAAAAAGGAAGCTGAAAGACAGCGTGTCCTGGGATGACCTGCTGGTCATCACCCTTCATCTTCAGAGCCTCACCCAACCCATAACAGACTGCACAGTACCTCAGTGTCAGCAAGGAGCACCAGAATGCATTCTGAACTCCCTGGCTGGGCCTAGCGTCTTGCAGAGCTGCAGCCTCCATCTGAGAGCTGATGCCAGCCTCCACCTTTTCCTTCGGCATGCTGGAAGCTGGCACGCTCCAGACTCCATCCACAACTCCCTGTAGGGAGAGACTCTGGCCGTCCCTCCCAAGGGCAATGTCCAAGGGGCCACAGCACCTTCCAGCTGTTGCATCTCTATCAGTGTTGACCTTTTGTCTCGTCCTCTGCCACCTGCCCCATGAATACTCTGCAGTGACTTGAGCTGAGGGGGACCCTCCAGGCTCAGTCACACAGCCCAGGGAAGTCTGGAGGCCGAATCATAGGTCAGAGAATGTCACGGCCACCCTCTCGGGTTCCAGTCATTCTGGGCCAGCGGCACTCTCTGGATAAACTGCAGCTGCAGTCCCTTCTCCCTCTGACCTTCAATGTCTTTATGAGTAAATGAGCTGTTTGCATACTGTCTCCAAAATCCGCCCCCCAGCTGCAAGACCCCCCATGAACTATGGAAAACTGCGGTCTACTTTCTTCAGTTGGCCTTTGGCTACTGAGTCTCTCCAAGCAGAGGCCGATGCTTCAGTCAACCTCTGGTTATGCAGGTAAAGCCTAAATCCTCTTCTAAAAAAGTAGAGATTAAGTCAAAGAGAGGTATAGTCCATAGTGATGTGAGAGGCCATCTGCCCAGGAGTGGAGGACCAGGCCTGGATGTTAGGATGGGGTGCCTTGGCTTTCTCTTTGGCCCAATAACGTTTTGGGGCCCTGGAGGCTCAGGGAGGGAGTTCAGGACAAAGGAGGACTCTGTGTGTGGAGACGGGGCAGGATAAGCTAAGCCATGCAAAATGGGACAGCAAATGAGACAGAAAGGAAAGACCCTGTGAAAGGCTTCTAGATTATAGAAACAGCAGTGACTAATGTATGTTTATTGCTTGATTGATTGATTGAATTAAAAAGGGGAATATATGCCCATGATTTAACTCTCAAGTGCAAAATTCAACACCTTTTGGCCAGAAAGCAAATCTCCTTTTTATCTTTCTCTCCAGCAATCTAATCCCTACTATGTTGCAGGGAACTTGTGCATCCTTCCTTAGATATTCTACGTGTGTGCATGAGACTCGGTGTGGAGTTGGCCTCTTTTGCATCGTAATCTCCCAGGTCATGCCCAAGCTTCTAAGGAAGCCTTGTTAATGCCGGAACTTAGTGCTCATTATGCTTTGGGCAAACAAAGGAGGGTCCCATTTCCGTGCACAGGGAGAAGAGGCGGGGTGGAGCAGGACAATTGTCAAAAGTGGTCAGAGCACAGCAAAGCGCATCAGCAAACCAGACACAGCTTCAGTGGGAGGGGATGAGGTACCCAGGTCAGCTCTGCAGAACACGGACACTCTGAGGACCCTCAGCGATGCTGGGCAGAGTGGCTCCCAGAGACTGGTGTGTTCAGCAGCTCAAACTTTCTACGAGGAGCAATTTAGCTGCCAAGAGAGCTGGACCCCCTACTAAAGACTGCCCTAGTGTTTTTAGAAAGTACCAGTCATGGACAAAAATATCACAAATGATGATGACTAAGTGGGTCCATGCTAAGCTCCTGGACCAGGGAAAACCTAGGGTGAGAGCACATTCCTCCAGAAATTCAAGCATCTTGTGCAAATTTGAAGAGTCACATGGGAGATGGGGGGCTGTTGGCCAACAGCTGGAAACAGGAAACATTTATTCGTTATTGGCAAACTTGGGGTAAAAATCACTGGCAAGATTAGGCCCAGGGAAAATGCGTGCAAAGAGCTGACCACACTGCCTGGTACACAGCAACACTTCTTCCTGATGCATAAGTTCTTGCTTGTGGCTAAGCACTGTTCACTCCAGAATGTCCCCTGGTGGCTGATTCCCCAGGGGAATCGAGCCCCTGATTCCCCCAGGGTCTCCTTTCTTCCCCCGACAGGATCAGCCTCAGTGGACCGATGGTTCCCTGGGGATTCCCTGAGCCTGGCTGTGAAACAGGATGCAGATGCCTCAGCATCCATGCTCCTATAAAAACAGCACTCCACAGTCATCATCATAATTTCATTGTGAATCCCAACAGAGAGACAACAGAAACAACCCCTCAGGGATTTCTATAGTGTGTGGGATGCAGTAGCTGCCATGGGCCTATCCAGAAGCCCCTCCCACCCATGTGTCTGGATCACAGCCCACCCTCTACCCTGAGGCCGAGAAGAGCAGCCCTTGCCAGCCCGCACTGCCTGCAGAGTTTGGAGCACAGGTTCAGCCCTGGCAAATAGCACTGATGGTAATTCTGTCATGGACTTGAAGGAAGAGATTTTTCCCTACTGATAAGGTATGTCTGAGTAGGAGAACTCTGTTTTTCTGCTGCATGGAAAGGCCGCAGTCTTCCTGCAACCACTGAGAGTGGCGTCACAGCAGACAGCAGTGGCAGAGGGGAAAGATGAAAAACCAGTGGGGTCCCTGAGGACCTCTGGAGCCACCACATTTACTCTGGGACCACCCACGCCTGTGCTTTTGCTGTGCATATTATACATGTCCTTGTTCTTATAGCTGTTTTGCTTTGGTCTTCTTTGCTTTCAATCCAAAGCACCTTGAATTGTTGTTTTTTAAATATTTGTTTCCAAAGTCATCTTCCTGATCGTTGTTACCTGATTTCCTTGCTTGAGGAAGCCAGCAGAATGAGTTTTGCCTCTGCTCCCTCTCTGAGAGGGTGACTCGAGCACACTTCCTGCTTGTCCTCCTGTCACAGAAGCTCAGGGTTCAAAGGAGTTAGATCAGAGCAATAGGTAAGAGCCAACCAGGACCCCCAAGGCTCAAGTGCTCATGGGTATCCCAATCAAAAGATCATCGCAAAATTACAGATTCTGATTTCAAAACAAATTACAAAACTACATTAGTTAAAACATTATATTGCTGACATAAACACAGCCATATAGGCCAATGTAGCTGACTAGAGAGTCCAGAAATAAACCCCTGAGTATGGTCAACTGATATTTGACAAGGATGCCAAGAATATACCATGAAGAAAGGATAGTCTCATTGACAAATAATGTTTGGAAAACTGGATATCCATAGGCAAAAGAATGAAACAGGACTATAATCTTATCACACACACAAAAAAAATCAACTCAAATGGATTAATGACTTAAATGTAAGGTGAAAAACTCGAATCCTCCCGGTAGAAAATGTAGGGGAAAAACCTCGCAACACTGCTTTTGGCAACAATTTCATAGATATAATACCAAATTAACGTCAACAAAAACAAAAACAAGTGGGACCACGTCAAATTGAAAAGCTTCTGCACAGCGAAGCAAACAATCTACAAAGAGACAACCTATGAAATGAGAGAAAGTATTTGCAAATCATATGCAGATGCTCCTTGACCTACGAGGGAGTTGTGTCTCAATAAACCCCTTACAGAGTTGAAAAATTGTACGTCAAACCATTGTAAGTTGGGAACTTAACTTCTTACTAGGGAATTAATATTCAAAACATGAGGCTCTCCTATCACTCAATAGTAAAAAGCTAATAACCTGATTTTAAAATAGGCAAAGAACTTAAGCAGACATTTCTCCAAAGACAAATTGCCAAAAGGTATAAAAAATGTTCTACATCCCTAATCATCAGGGAAACCAAATTATATCTGCAATAAGATACTGCCTCATACCTGTTAGGAGGGTTATTGTATTAGGGTATTATTGTACTGCTAGCAAAATATACCTGAGACTTGGTAATTTACAAAGAAAAGAGGTTTGGCCAGGTGCAGTGGCTCATCCCTATAATCTCAGCACTTTGGGAGGCCAAGGCAGGTGGATCACGAGGTCAGAGGTTTGAGACCAGCCTGGCCAACATGGAGAAACCCCGTCTTTACTAAAAAGGCAAAAATTCCCCGGGAGTGGTGGTGCATGCCTGTAAGCCAGCTACTCAGGAGGCTGAGGTAGGAGAATGCTTGAACTCAGAAGGCAGAGGCTACAGTGAGCTGAGATCATGCCACAGCACTCCAGCCTGGGCAACAGAGCTAGACTCCATCTCAAAAAAAAAAAAAAAATCGAAAGAAAGAAAGAAAAAGAAAAGAGATTTAATTGGCTCATGGTTCTGCAGGCTGGCTGCACAGGAAGTATGATAATGGCGTCCGCTCAGCTTCTACGAATGACTCAGGAAACTTACAATCATGGTAGAAGGTGAAGGGAAAAGACTTACATCACATGCCTGGAGTAGGAGCAAGAGAGAGAGCTGGAGGGGCAGGTGCTACACACTTTTAAATGACCAGATCTTATAAAAACTCACAATCATGAGGATAATACCAACGGGATACTGCTAAACCATTCATGAGAAATCTACCCACATGATCCAATCACCTTCCTCCAGGCCCCACCTCCAACATTAGGGATTATAATTTCACATGAGATTTGGTGGGGACACAAATCCAAATCATGTCAGTTATTACTGAAAAAAAAAAAAAAAGACAAGTGTTGGCAAGAATGTAGAGAAATTGGAACCCTTGAATAAACGTGGAAATGCAAAATGGTTCAGACACTGTAAAAAACAGTTTGGAGGTTTCTCAAAATATCAAAAATAGAGCTACCGTATGACCCAGCAATCCCACTTCTGTGTTTACCCAGAAGTACTGAAATCAGGATCTCGAAGACATATGCACTGTCATGTTTACTGTAACACTATTCACAATAGCCAAGATGTGGAAACAACCTGAATATCCATTGGCAAATAAATTGATACAGAAATGTGATATATACATACAATGGAATACTGTTCAGCCTTTAAAAAAGAGAGAATATTCTGCAATATGCTACAATATGAATGAACCTTGAGAACATTGCATTAACTGAAATAAGCCAGTCACAAAAAAAAATTACTACACGATTCACTTATATGAGGTACTAAAATAGTCAAATTCCCAACATCAAAGGATGGAATAATGGTTAGCAGGGGCTGAGGGGAGGGTAAACATGGGGAGTTACTAATCAAGGGACATAAAGTTTCCATCAGTCAAGATAAAGGGCTCTTAGTGATCGTCTATGCCACATCGTACCTGTGGTCAGCAGTTATACACTGCGTGCCGAAAAGTGGGTTAAGGTAGATCTCACTTCAAGTGTTCTTACCACAATCAAATCAAATAAATAAATAAAACAATTTCTACAGAAAGGGATGTAAGAACCAGGCACTAACATGATGGTAGACAGATCACCACACTGCAACTCATGCAAGGAAATACCTGAGAACCAATTTCGTAAGTCATAAAGCCCCTCTCCCACTCTGCAGGGAGGCCAGAGCCAGCCCCACACAGTCAATTATCTCTGGGGCCAGGTGCTCTAGCAGGCACTTTCACACTCTGCAGGCCCTGTCCTGCCCACCTGAGAGCTGCCTCCCCACCATCACCTCCTCACAGCTTGGAATTCCTCCTTTACCAAGAAATGGACAACCATAACCACTCACATCCGGGGTTTCTGGCCACAGGCCTTCACAAGGGGACTTCAGGCCGAGAGAAAGAACATGTTAGGAAACAGAACTTAGTCCAGCTTCCTCATTGAGACTACAGGATAGATTCAGTGTTCTGTCTACACTCTGTGCCTCCTCATTGATAAGAGTCACATCTTTGGGGCTCCTGTTCCCGGTCTGTGCAACAGCACAGAGCCACAGCCATGTGAGTCCCAGGGCACTCTGTGAGGCACACTACGAACTGTACTCAGAAGAGTCATGCCCAGACAGACAGGAGGGCACAGCCTGAGGGGCACAGCGTTGATGCTATAGACTCGTCTGCCAGGACTCAACTCCAAGCTCCATGGCTCAGCAGCTGTGTGACCTCAGGTAATACACTTTACCTCTGTGCCTCAATATATTGAAAATAAAATGGGCACGATGATGGCATCACGTTCATCAGCTGTGAGGCTGAAGGATACAGACAGGGCAAGGCTGGCACAAAGCAAGGACTCATGATGTGCAGGCTATCCTCCCTGAAAGCAAGCTGGGAAAGAAGGCAGAGCTTCCAAACAGCTCAGCAGGCAGAGGGGGCTCCATTGTCAAGCCTCAAGAGCTAGGTTGCCCTAGGAGCTCTGCAGAGTCTACAGCTGAGCCAGAGGTCAGAGACAGACACAGACCCAGGATTCTGAGAGGGGATGGTAACCCCAAGTCCTCACTTCTGTCCCTGGCCAGCTGGACCAGCAAACCAGAGCTGAAGAGAATGAGGTCTGAGGCCCAAAGAGCTCTCCTCTCATCCTGCTGTGACATGCTGCTCCCACCACACCAGGTACAAAAGGGGCCACCTGCAAAGGCTGAGATGGGACAGAGCCCATCTGTCAAGGGACAGAGCCCAAATTGACCCTGTGAGGGAGGAAAAGCCCAGCAGAATCCCTAGGGAAGGTTTGGAGATACCCATCCCCCCTGGAGAGGCGCCAGACCTGTCCTATGAAAACCAGGGGGATGAGAAGCCCATAGAAGCAGGGAGTGGATGCAGGCAAAGCCTCCTGTCATCCCTCTGCATGACTCAGTCACAGAAGAGGCTGCATTCACCTCAGCAGAAAAGCCTCCAAGATAAGGCAGGAACAGGGGAGAATCTGTCCACTGCCCACTCAAGCCACAGACTCCCTGGAACAAAGGGCCAGCTCCTGAAATCACCGTGGTGAGAGTGTCCACAGGCCAGTATCAGCACAAGCTACAGATCAGGGCTGATTTTTACAGATGCCGTTGCTCTGCTCAGTATTAACCAGTACACTGCCAAGACTGTAGCACAGCGTGGTCAGTACTGGAGGTGGGGAAGTGAACAGTCTGACCTGGCCTGGGATCAGAACAGGCATGGAGTACGCCAGAACCCTGCGTGGGGGCCGGTGGGCAGAGGTGCATTTCAGGCAGTGTGTGTACTAAGGACAAAGCCAAGAGGTAAGAATCATCCCATCCCGCTCCAGCGCAGGCGCCCTGGGACCCTCACTGAGCAAGAGAGCAGAGGCCCTTTGTGGACAGACACTTGGCTGATTGGCCGGGAACCAGCCTCCTCTGGGCTCCAGGGTTACATCGGCCTCTGATGGCGTCAGCTGGACCCAGGGCCCACCACAGACTGAATCTCCCATGCAAGGTGCCTAGAGGAGGAGTTCACACTTCGCTCCAGTGCCCTGTACACCCACTGACTTTCACAAGCCTTTGTCATGCCTTGGACATAAGATATTCATTGAAGTTAGATGGCAGTCAGGAGAGGTCTCTGGTTCTTCTCCAGTGGTCAATAAATGTCACAGGAAAATGCCCTGACAGTATCCCTGGTAAGGTGGAAATGTGAGAAGCCCAGAGAGAGCCCTGGAAAACTGCCTGCAAGAGGTCCTGATGGGCAGAACCCGATCATCCTGCACTGTGGGGCTGGGGCTGGGACTTCCTGCACTGCTGTGTGGTTGGGGGCAGTCACACGCCTTCCAGCTCACCTGGAAAATGAGGGGGTGGGTCCCAACCAGGGTTCTTGATCCTGGCTGCCCGTCAAAATCTCCCCAGATGAGGCTTGTGAATGGAGGGCTCAAACTGGCACACCTCAGCGTCACTAAAGACGGACGACCCCTCAGCACATGTTCCTGATGCCAGGCAACAGATTTGCACCAATCAATCAAAGCAACTCCTGTCATGGGTCCTTGCCAAATGGAAACCGGTCCAAACAGACTCCAGATCTGACTCTTGGTTTTTAAGAAATGTGGAGGACAGACTAACAAGCTAAATTATACCACAAAGATGCAATCAGCCAGACCTAATACATAGAACATTCTATTTAAAAAAAAAAAAAAAAGTTGTTCCAGCAAATAAAGGAAAAAGAGGAGGAGAAGGGAAGGTCTCCTGGTGAGCCGCTGGTGCTCTGTCAAGGCTTAGTTGCGCCCCTTCTTCTTTCCGACGCTGAGCACATAACCAAAATCGAGTTGTCTCTACTTCACAGGCCGCTCTCTTTTTTCCCTTTGTTCAAAGCTTTCTCTCAGCTACTCCGCTTATTAGTGATTTCATAATGTAGTGTTAATAGTTCAGTGAGAGCACACAAAGGGGCAGTCAGCGGGGGTGGAGTGTGGTGGTCCTTAGTGAAGTCCCTGCCTGCCGTGGGCCAGTTGCTACTGAGCTGGTCTGAGCCGGGATGTCACAGGGGAGCTGTCGCCAATGTACGAGGGAACCTCTGGTAGCGGGGCCGCCTTGGAGGGGAGGGGCTCACAGAGCTGGTCTGGAAAGGTCCAGATGCCAGGACTGGAGGTTCACAGGGTGAAGCCAGGCCAGCACAGTGAGGGGCTGCTTGAGGTAGGAACCCGGAGAAGCCCCCACAGCTCGCCAGAGGAGAGGCCTCTACCCAGGCAAGGGAGCAAGGCCACCTCCGCATGCAGCAGGAACAGGAGTCGCAAAAACGCTCTCGGAGTAGAACCCACAGAGATGCAGCAGCAGCAGCAGGCTGCGGGGCAGAGGGACGAGGAAGCCGGGCCAGCTCCCCCAGGCCCAGTCCAATGTCCCGGGCCCCAGAGCCACCCCGGGCTGCTCTCAGGCCATGAAAACCCTGATAGCCCCAGCCCTGAGTCCTCTGCTTTCCACACACACAGCCCCAAGGGAATGGTGCCCGCCATGACTACCCACCCTGCCACCTCAACCCAAGACTTGTCTCCTGATCAGCTCAGCCCTAGCCTGCAAAAGAAGGAAGGTCAGGCCGGGCTTGGTGGCTCACACCTGTAATCCCAGCACTTTGGGAGGCTGAGGCAGATGCATCATCTGAGGTCTAGAGTTCGAGACCAGCCTGGCCAATGTGGCGAAACCCCATCTTTTCTAAAAATACAAAAATTAGCCAGGCTTGGTGGCAGGTGCCTGTAATCCCAGCAACTCGGGAGGCTGAGGCAGGAGAATGACTTGAATCTGGGAGGTGGTGGTTGCAGTGAGCCGAGTTCATGCCACTGCACTCCAGCCTGGGTGACAGAGTGAGACTCCATCTCAAGAAAAAAAAAAAGAAGGGCAGTGTGTGTGTGTGTGTGTGTGTGTGTGTGTGTGTGTCTGTGTGGTGATAGGAGAGGAGGCAAATGCATGGGAGACCATTGATTTATGGTCTCCATGAATCAGGTACCATGATTCATTCCCACACCAGTGGCAGCAGAATAGGGTGTGGGGACAAGGAGGGGGTCATTGAGGATTTGGGTGGCATGACAGGTGGTGGAAGCCATCTCTCCTCGTGCACCCTCCTTGCCAGACACTTGAATGTCCAGTAGATCTTAAATTCACAGCAGCAACTTCACTGAATGACACAAATTGAAGAAAAGGACTCTGGAGTCCAAAGAGACTTTGGCAGAAATTTGCCCAAGTCCCAGAGAACTCACTCGATCTCACTGAGTCTGATCTATAGATATTCTCTTTTTCATCACAGCACACTGAGCGAGGCAGCCAGGGTTCAGCAGGGTGGGACCGTCTACACAGGGGCTGCTTGTTCCAAGAACTCAGGGGAGGAAGAGAGGCTGGTGAGCATCAGGGATGTTTAGGGTTCAACTGAGAGAAGTAATGCAATCTGCTCACCCTCTTCCCAGTGAGGTCAGGGGGAGCCCAGGACTGAGAAAATGTGGGGCAGGGGTGGGTGGAAACTTTTAAGGAAGACAGTGAGGTTTACGGTCCTAAGAAAGAAGCCAGTCAGAAACGGGAAGTTCCATTGAAGCAGGATGCCAGGTGACTGGCCAACAGGAAGCGGTGGTCTGGGAGTGTGAGGAGGAGACACTGGCAAGCCCAGGAAGCAGGAGGAAGACTCCCCAACATGAAGCAGCCAGCACCTCCAAGAGGCCCTGCAGAGGTGGAGCACTCGGGGCAGACAGATGGCTCTGCAGGGCCTGGAGGGGACTCTTGCTTTGGGAGGGAGCTGAAGAGGCCAGCAGGACAGACCCTGGTGTTTGGAAGAGACAGAAAACTGCCGTGGCACCCAGGGGAAGAAGGCCAGAGAGGTGAGCACAATTGCTCAGGACCTGGAGCACATGTCCTGCTCCTGTGAGGGCAGGCAGCAGAGTCCCACAAAAGGAGAGTGAGCCTTGGGAAAGCAGTCTCACCTGAAATCCCCCCAATTCACCCAGATCTTCAATCAGCCCACACACATACTGTCTGCCAGAGTCTGTGCTGGGCACTGGCTGAAGAGATGAGCAGGAAATTGTCCACCCTCAGGGCTGTCTGGCGGGAAAGATGGGTCAACCATCACGGACAGGAGTCATGGCAAATTCACACCACAGAGTTTGCTGAGGCCCTGCCCAGTCAGGCCTCTGGGAGGATGACAGAGCTGCACTCCCAGGGGCTTGGAGCCTAGTGGTGACTGTCTGCAGGGAGCCTGGGAGAGGGACAGAAAATGATGCCAGGATAGGCTTGCTGGGACAGACTTTATGTGATATTTTGTGAAGTCATTTTAACCAGGCTGTGATTAGGAAGGAATTATTTCATTTATAAGTCAAGAAAACTGAGGCTCACTGTGATGGTTAATTTTATGTGTCAACTTGGCTTGGCCATCATGCCCAGATATGTGGTCAAACATTATTCTGGATGTTTCTGTAAAGGTGATTTTTGGGAGAAATTAACATTGAAATCCATGGGCTTTGAGAAAGCAGATTGCCATCCACAATGCAGATGAGCCACGTCTAATCAGTTAAAGAACTTAACTGAACAAAGAGGGACCAGGAGAGAAGGAATTCTGCCAGCAGGTATCTTTAGACTCAAACTGCAACTCTTCCTTGGGTCTCTAGCCTGCTGGCCCAACCTGCAGATTTCAGATTTACCAAGCCTCTGCAATCACATGAGCCAATCCCTTAAAATCTCTCTCTGTCTACACACTCACACAAACACATGCACACACACCCTGTTGGTTCTGTGGTTAAGTTCTATGACCAAAGATAGGCCAATTCTATAAGGCTGGCAGACTTGAATCTAGGACAGCTTGAGACCCCCTTAGCTGCCCTGGTCCACAGCAAACTTCACTCTGATCCTTCAAGAAAGGAGAAAGAGGAAAGAAAGAAAATATCAGACATTTATTCAATTTTGTCAACATAATTGATTGTCCTTTATTCTGAGATATTGTTTTCCTTCTCTTGGTGTCAAAATGCACTTTCCTTGGAGAAATGATAAGCTCCGATTAGAAATCATTGTCTTTTTAAAAGTCCTAATTTGGGGAATTAACAGGTGAAAATCCATTTAGTATATTGACTTTTAAAAATTTCATCTCAAAAAACATAACGTCTAGGATCTTACTTCCAGATGGCGTGTTTGCTTGGACAAATGCACCCAACTCGAGGCTGTGAGTATTTCAGCAGCAGAGATGGCAGCGTGCAAGGACACAGGTCCACGCCAGTCCCAGCAGAGGGGCAGAGCATTTGTGCCCAAGGAGAGAGCAAGGAGCAGAGGCCCTGGGGCTGCAGAAGATGGGGAGCTGGCTGCACGGGAAGCCTCACCTACCTCTGTAACTCAGCTTCCATCTCCTCAACCAGTGCTGTGTATCCTGCTGCATAGCCCGTGTGCTGCAACTGAACAAAACTCAATTGCCTACATTAACTTGCTCACCTCTTCGATAATGCACTTAACCTCTGAGCCTCAGATGTTTAATACGTCTAATGGCGCTGCTTCTTGGCTTCTTTATTTCACAGGATTTCTCCTCCCAGCCTGTGCCCTGGTGTTGCTGCTCATAAAGGCCTCCTTTTAGCCCATCCCATCCCCAGCCTTGTACACATAACCATCACCTTCTGTTTCACCTCTTGAGATATTCAGACTTTGCTCTTTGAGGATCTGAGGACTCCTGCAGCTCCAGGACCCCTAAACATTATATATATATATATTATGTATATATTTTATATATATATATTATGTATATATTTATATGTATATTATATATATAATATATATATTTTATATATATATGATGTGTATATATAATATATATTTTATATATATTACATATAGTGTATATATAATATATATTTTTATATATTACATATACATTACATATATAAAATATACATAATACTTATATATTATATATATTATAATGAGATTTTATATATATATGGAGAGAGAGAGAGAGAGAGAGGGAGAGATGCCAGCAACGTGATCTTTGAACTGAGGGCCAGCTATGGGGTCCAGCCACATGGACTAGCTGTGTGACTCCTGCAGTTCCTAATAGTTCAAACAGAGATTTAAACATCTTCTCTTTCAATGTCAAATATGGCCAAGTGGAAGCCAAATAATACAAGTAATACAAAGTGTTTCTCTGATTCAAAATTTCTTTTCTCTTTTAATTTTACTGGTGGAAATATTCCCACCCCACCCTGCCTTTTACATCCTAAACGCAACTGAACATACCACTATGGCTGGGGATAGTCTTTTGGGATTACCATGACTGCCCCTGGACATTTTGGGGACTGAGGGGCACTCTGGCTCCTCTAAAGGGACTTAGACTGAATATCCCCTTTCTCAGCAGCTTTTCTTTTCTTTTCTTTTTTTTTTTTTTTTTTTTTTTTTGAGATGAGGTCTCACCCTGTCAACCAGGCTGGAGTGTAGTGGCACAATCTCAGCTCACTGCAACCTCCGCCTCCCAGGTTCAAGAAATTCTCCTGCCTCAGCCTCCTGAGTAGCTGGGATTACAGGTGTGCACCACCGTGCCCGGCTGTTTTTTGTATTTTTAGTTGAGACAGGGTTTCACCAAATTGGCCAGGCTGGTCTCAAACTCCTGACCTTGTAATCCGCCTGCCTTGGCCTCCCAAAGTGTTGGGATTATAGGCATGAGCCACCACGCCCACCCTCTCATCAGCTTTTCTTAAGACCTTGTCCCGCCTGGTGAATCAGGGCAGCCTGGAGGTGGGGTTTGGACCCAAAGTGTTATGCTGAAGGAATGTGAGTTCAGATCCTGGCACACAAGACCTGCAGGGCAATACAGGTGGGGATGCCACATGGAGCCTGATGGGTAAAAGCACCAGGGAACCATGAAGGCAGGTTGGATGCCAGCCTGGGGACAATCTGAGGTCAAGGGGCTGCCGCAGCTTTTTAACATTTCCCATTCCAACCACCGTGGGTGAGTTGAGTACATTTGAAAAAGCAGAGACAAGGGTATGGGCGTCTTCCTGTTGTTTTTCTTTTCCTTTTTGCCAACCCTCAGGTACACATGCCCACTGTTGTCTGAATGTCTGTGAAGGGCAGGTCCCCTCACCACAATGACCACAATCACCACCACCCCTACCACCATGATCACATATGCCTTCCATGAATCTTTTATGACCTGGAGATAAAAGCAATAGAACCTTCTTATATAACTTGGGATAAAACAGGAATAACTGAGCTTAAATGAGAACCTTAGAGCCTTAACAAACCGCAAGTACCTAAATTTTACTGCATGGCCCTTATGCCAGCAGCTTTGACTGCTTGCAAGCCTGTGGTTTCAACTGGAAGCCCTTCTCACATCCTCCCTCACCACTAGGAGAAAGCATTTACAACCGTCATAACAACAGCTGTTTATTGCACACTTGCCACAGGCTGGGCTCTCAGCCAGCCCACCGTATATACAGCATTTAATTCCTTTCAATGGCCCTGAGAGATTGGGCAGGTCAACTCCACAGCCTTGAGGCAGTTATGAACCTTGCTCAGGTCCCACAGCCAGTTAGTGATGGAGTCAGGATTCAATAAAAGGACTTTCTGGCTGCAAAGTCCTTTAATGTTTCTCCCAATACTTCCTATGACCTGCACATGCCTGTAAGAGCCACAAAATGCCTTACAGAGACAACTGGGGGATTGAGGTTCTTGCTACAATTCCAATTAAATCTGAGGAAACTGGCTAAATCCACCACATAGATAGATAGATAGATAGATAGATAGATAGATAGATAGATAGATAGATAGATAGATAGATAAAATGATTGATTGATAGATAGATAGATAGATAGATAGATAGATAGATAGATAGATAGGATGATAGGTAGATAGAAAGATAGATAGATATGATGGATAGATAGATGATTAGATAGATAGATAGATAGATAGATAGATAGATAGATAGATAGATAGATAGATAGATAGAATGATAGGATGATAGATAGGTAAGAAACTTGCTTTGGAAGACTGTTTAGCAGTCTTTACTGAAGCTGAACATAACCATCCTACTCCTAAGTATTTTCCCAACAGAAATGTGTATCTATATGCACCAAATGATGTATTCAAATGTGTTCATTCCAGACAATCTGTAGTATCTCCAAACTTGGAGCAACTAGATTTCCACCAACAGGAGAACAGTGTGCGTTCATGCTACAGAATAGCATGTGTGTGTGTTCATGTTACAGAATAGTGTGTGTTCATGCTACGGAATAGTGTGTGTTCATGCTACGGAATAGTGTGTATTCATGCTACGGAATAGTGTGTGTTCATGCTACAGAATAGTGTGTGTTCATGCTACGGAATAGTGTGCCTTCATGCTACGGAATGCTGCTAGCTCCCTGCAGTGCAGCAGAGCCTCCTGCAGAGGCCATGGAGCCGTCGGCCAGGTCAGAACTCTAATCTTCCTATGTTGCTCCATCTTTGCACTGTGTGTCTTCCTACCAGCCTGGGACCTCTTTGGGGATGAAAATGGGCTCTGTTTTTCCTATTTTTACTCTAAACTCACTCAGGTGCTATCAACTTTGGGAACATTCCCTGGCTTAGTTAACTATTCCCTTTCTATATCTCCAATATATTTCATCTTTCTACTTTGTTTATTAGACAGTGTCTTATTACTTGTCTGCTTTGTTTTGGTTTTTGTTTTTTTTTTGAGGCAGTCTCACTCTGTCACCCAGGCTGGAGTGCAGTGGCCAGATATTGGCTCCCTGAAACCTTTACCTCCTGGGTTCAAGCAATTCTCCTGCCTCAGCCTCCCAAGTAGCTGGTACTACAGGTGCCCACCACCACTCCCGGCTAATTTTTGTGTTTTTAGTAGAGACAGGTTTCACCATGTTGGCCAGGCTGGTCTTGAACTCCTGACTTCAGGCAATCCACTCATCTCGGCCTCCCAAAGTGCTAGGATTACAGGCATGAGCCACCATGCCTAGCCCTACTTATCTGCTTCTTAAGGGCTGGAATTAAGTCTTTTATCTCTGTAATGTTTGAGCCTATAGGATCTGACCCTAGGGAAGAGCTGAACAGCTGTTTGCTGCATGGATGATGATGATTAGTGGAACCAGTCCAATACCTGGAAAAGGAGTATGGGAGCTAGAAAGGAATCTAAGAAGGAAGCAGACGTCATCAATAGGAAAGGTCTCACAACAGTCAGAGATTGGCCCTTTGAGGAAAGAAACTGCAGCTGAATGACTAAACTTGTTCTCACCTTGGCTGGACTCTCACTCTGGTCCCAGGGCCACCCTCACGTGGACACCAAAGATACTATACTCCTTAATTCTCTGTTCTCTTATTGCAATAGTGCTCCAAGGCTTAACCTTATGACTGCTTCACTTTTCTATGTATACTAATATTCTTGTGACTTTATCTAGTCCTGTGTCTTTAAACATTACCTATGTAATGTTGACTTACAAATGTTTATACCCTTCTAGGACCTCTCTCTTAATTGCAGATTCGTGTATGCTTGATTGAATCTCTACGTTGATTGCATCTGGAATTTATTGGGCTTTAATCCAAACTCCTCTTTTTTTTTAGATGGAATACTACTCTGTCGTTTAGGCTGGAGTGCAGTGGTCTGATCTTGGCTCACTGAAACCTCTACCTCCCAGGTTCAAGCAATTCTCCTCGAGACTACAGGCATGTGCCACCATGCCTGGCTGGTTTTTGTATTTTTAGTAGAGACAGGCTAGTCTTGAACTCCTGACTTCAGATGATCCACCTGCCTTGGCCTCCCAAAGTGCTGGGATTAGAAACCTGACAAACTCCTCATTTCTACCATCAAGTTTGTACTTCCTAGAGTCTGTTCCTCTCAGTTACTGACATTTGCCAAGGGGTCAGCATTTTCTTGGGTGGTGGGCGTTAAAGATGGTATCTATTTCATGGAAGCAGCCTGGGGCTGGGCTTGCAGAGCAAGGGAGAAATGCCTCCTGTAGACTATTTGCCATGTGGCTGCCATTCTACCCTTTCCTATATGCAAGCAGTGGCCTCTAACACCAGTTCCAGGCTTTGCCATGTGACTTACTTGGACCAAAAGAATATGGAAGAAGTGATGTGTAACTTCTGAGCCTAGGCCTCAAGAGGATTTACAGCTTCTGCTCTCATTCTTTTAGCATACTTCTCTGGGATCATCATATGAAAAGGGCTAATCTAGTTCCCTATAGGATGAGAGTCCATATTGAACAGATGTAATCCTTTCCAGCTAAGATTCCCTAAATTACCAACACTTATTTAGTGCTAACACATCAGACATGTGATTGAAGGCATCTTTGACCATCTGGCTTTATTTAAGTCACTTGATGACCACTGTCATATATGTGACTTCAGATGAGACTAACAGAAGGACCTCCCACTGGAACCAGGGCCAAATTGTTGACTCAGAATTTTGAGCAAATGAAAAATAGTTTTTGTCTTAAGCCATCAAGTTTTGAGTTGGTTTGTTATGCAGCAAAAGATAAGTGTGATACAGGAAATCCAAGCAAAACTTCTTATCTTTAGTGTCCAATATGGCATAGTACAGGTTTGAGAGCTTTGGAGAATGTGCTCACTTGAATGTGACCAGATGGCCTGTGTTATGCAAGCCAAGCTGTATTTTTGTTCAAAGAAAACTTTGTTTAGCTTTCTTCTTTTCCCTTATGCTTTAGTAAAATTTGTAGAGTAGTTTTCTTTAGCAATTGGGCCCACCTTCCAGAATACCAGCTTGTGAACGTAGTGGGGACAATGTGTCAAAGGAGGTCCTTTGGCGTCCACGTGAGGGTGGCCCTGGGACCAGAGTGAGAGTCCAGAAATAGTAAATCATTTTGTCAAATATTACTTATAAGTCAAACAAGGACCAGCAATTTAATTTTTGAATAGTAAAAATCTGCCCCCAAATCTAGGTGGCCTTTGGTTTGATGATTAGATTTTAGACACAATACCAAGAGTACAGTCAATGAAATTTAAAAAGTAGAAATTTGGACTTTATTAAATTAAAAAGCTTCTGCTAAGTGAAAGACAATGTTAACAGAATCAAAATGCAAGCCACAGCTAAGAGGGAATACTTGCAAAACATATACTGCATAAAAGACTTGTGTCCAAACTATACAAAGAATGCTTAAATGCAACCCAATTAAAACAACCCAATCAAGAAATGGGAAAAAGATCTGAACAGACATCTCACTAAAGAACATATATAGAGAGAGACAGCAAATAAACATATGAAAAGATTGTCAATACCATTTTATCATTAGGGAAATGTGAATTAGAACAATGAGATTCCACTACACACCCATTGGAATGGCTAACACTCACAAACCTACCTACTCACTTACTGCTGCGGTGATGCGAATGGTAGAGTTACTTTGGAAGGTGGTTTGACAGTTTCTTAGAAAGGTGAACATAGTATTACGTCATAACCCAGAAACTACTTGATTTGATTTGGCTGTGTCCCCAACCCAAATCTCATCTGGAATTGTAGCTCTTATAATTCCCACATGTTGTGGGAGGAACCAGCTGAGAGATAATTGAATCATGGGGGCAGTTTCCCCCATACTGTTCTCGTGGTAGTGAATAAGTCTCAGCAGATCTGATGCTTTTATAAGGGCAAGCATTATTGCTTGGTTCTCATTCTCTCTTGTCTACCACCATGTAAGATGTGCCTTTTGCCTTCCACCATGATTGGGAGGCCCCCCCAGCCACATGGAATTGTGAGTCCATTAAACCTCTTATTCTTTATAAATTACCCAGTCTCAGGTATATCTTTATCAGCAGCATAAAAACAGACTAATACACTGTGCTTGTAGATATTTACCAATTGAGTTGAAAACTTATGATGACATAAAAACCTGCTTGTGAATGTTTATACCAGCTTTATTCATAATGACCAAAAACTTGAAACAAACAAAATGTTCTTTGATTGGTGAATGAATAAACAAACTATGGTATGTTCATACAATAAAAAATTATTCAACAATAAAAACAAATGAGATATTAAGCTGTGAAAGACATGGATGAACCTTAAATACATATTGATAAGTGAAAGAAGCCAGTTCTGAAAAAGCTATATACTCTATCATTCCAATCATATGACATTGAAAAAAAAACTATAGCAATGACAAAAAGATCAGTGGTAGCCAGGGAGAGGGAATGGCTGAATAGGTGAAACATGGGAGATATTTTAGAGCAGTGAAATGTTTCATATGAAACTGAAATGGTGGATATGTCACATTAAGCATTTGTCAAAACTCATAGAACTTAGAGCACACAGAGTGAGCCCTTATTGTATACAAATGTTTTTGATAATCATTTTATCAAAATGATTTTCATAAAATGGTTGAGGGATGCTGGGCTACAAATGCAAACCAGGGCAAATGAGTCTGACTTACACATGTATGAAACAACCTCACTGAAGGAAATGGGAAGAAAAGGGGCTGACCTAAGTAACGTTGGAAATGAGTGTAGTCTGTAAGACTAAAGACAAAAGTAATTCTACATAAATGCTAGCCGATAAAGTTTTCCCCCAGTGGGGCAATGTTTAATAATTCTGATATCATGTCTAGGCATGGTGGCTCACTCCTGTAATCCCAGAACTTTGGGAAGCCAAGACGGGCAGATCACCTGAGGTCAGGAGTTTGAGACCAGCCTGGACAACATGATGAAACCCTGTCTCTACTAAATATACAAAAATTAGCTGGGCGTGATGGCACACACCTGTAATCCCAGCTACCAGGGAAGCTGAGGCAGGAGAATCACTTGAACCTGGGAGGTGGAGGTTTCAGTGAGCCGAGATTACACCACTGCACTCCAGCCTGGGCAACAGAGTGAGACTCCATCTCAAATAATAATAATAATGATAATAATAATTCAGATATTACTACACAGATCTGTTGGAATTGACCAATTAAGTAAAAGAATGGGAGATGATGGCAGCTACGTTTCTCACTGTTGGAGTGGGAGTTCAAAGATAAGTAAGAGGAGACTAGAATTATTTATGTGGTAATGGATTAGAGTCAGAGAACTAGTATGAATTCATGTTTAGCTTAGTATATGTACAGATGGTTACATATAGAAATGGGTATAGATATGTGCACATACACAGGTTAATACACATTTAAAGCAGTGTCATCCCAGTAGCAGTGAGCACACCTAGTACCCAGAGCTTGGTTTCTACCATCATATTCCAATAAAAGGAACCCAGAGATATTTAGATAAATGGCTTATTCTAGGACTTGGACAGGGACATCCTGTGCTATCCAAAACATCTTATAGGGCTAGAAAGTAAAAAAGTGCTCAACAAAAAAATGAAAGGGGGAATGTCAAAAGATCACAAGAGCCACCTGGAAGAGGTTTTGATGGACAAATTTATAATTTAAGCAACAAGATAGTAATATTAGATTATAATTCAAAGTAGAAATTAAATGTTCAAATTGATTTAAATAAATGATTGAATATATTAATAAAAATGGTGGAGAAAGGGCAAAGAGGTCATGCAGAAGAATTCCAAATCATTTGTATAAATATTCAGTTTCCAAAGGGCTAAAGCATAGCTCCCCATTTCTTTAGTGTAAGCCGTGCAAGGTCACTTCCTTCCAAAAAGTACATTATACAAACAGGAAGAGAAGTTAAAAAAACAGGAAGAGAAGTTGGAAAGAGTAACTTTAAAAATTCTGTTTGGAGAATTATTCAGAAAGGTCACTTAAAAAAAAATGGACAATTGCAGTCATCAACAATCCAACACTACCATAGCTTTGATACTGATCTATGTCAACATCAACAGTGGTAAATCATACTGATAGCATGTACGCTTGATATGATGTGTGAAAATCACACTTTCCCTCTATGTCCTTCCTTCCCTAAACCCATAACTCCAGTCTAGTCATGAAAGAAATGTCACACAAATCCCAATTCAGAGACTTTCCAGAAAATATATAACCAATACTTCTTAAAACTGTAAACAGGATCAAAAACAAGGAAAGCCTGAAACTCCAGATGCAGTGACATCTAGATTGCACTAGATGTAATTGGTATCCCAGCCCAGGTGCAGTGGCAGACACCTGTAATCCCAGCACTTTAGGAGGCTGAGGCAGTGGATCACTTGAGGTCAGGAGATGGAGACCAGCCTGGCCAACATAGTGAAACCTCAACTCCACTAAAAGTATAAAAATTTAGCCGGGCATGATCGTGCATGCCTGTAATCCCAGCTACTCAGGAGGCTGAGGCAGGAGAATTGCTTGAACCTAAGGTGGAGGTTGCAGTGAGCCAAGATGGCACCATTGCACTCCAGCCTCGGCAACAGAGCAAGACTCTATCTCAGGAAAAAAATATATACATATGTAATTGGTATCCCAGATGCAATCCTGGAACAGGAAAATAAAAACTTTAGGTAAAAAGTGAGAAAATCTGAATAACAAACATTGAATCAAGAAAAAGACAAATTAAAATGGTAGACCATCATTGTTGCATTTCTACTTGTTGGCCCCATACCCTCTCCAACTTAATGGCAGTCTTGAATACAGCAGCCCATATTCCCAGCGTGGGCCCCCCAAGTCCCTAGTTCAGAGAGCAGAGCAGCCCTTAATTCCAAATTCGTGTTTGCCTGTTCAAACACATTACAAGTGTTTGAAGGCTCAAAACATTACAAGTCAAATGAGAAATCTGCATCCTCTGGGGGTCTAAGGTTAGAGCTGAGATAGAGAGTAACACCTCTAAAGTCAGAGAGGAAAAGTTTCCGACAGCTTCCTTGAGAAACTGGAGCATTCAAAAGCACCTGTGTATTCTGTGGAATTTAGAAAGCCATTTGCGTGCCTGGAACAAGATGCATCTCAGAAAAAGCCAGAGGAGATCCTAAGCTTTCACCGCTGGCTGATCTCTAGGACAAGCAGGATGTGAAGGCTAAGGCAGAGGAGTAGACAGCCTGGCTAATCAGTGCCACAGCACAGAGCCAATCTGCAAAGAAAGAGTGGTGAGGTTTCGTCATTGTTTTCGTTTTTGTTTTGGATCTTCTTGGTTTTGTTTTTAACCACTGATACTCGAAAAAAAATATCTTTCAAAATCCTAGTTGAACACAAGCTCAAGGAACAGACCTCAGAGACCACAGATGACCACACACACAAAAAAAATACAGTGTTTGCAAAACTTATCTGGAAAGGTCACTAAGCAAATGGACAGCTGCAACCTTCAACAATTAAAAACAGCAAACTCTAGTGAAGGGGAAAATCAGACTTCCAGAGATGCCACCTCATAATATTCAAATGTCCAACTTTAAACAAGAAATCACCAGGTCTAATAAGAAGTTTGTGCTATTGGACACACAATACATAAGGATGTGATTTCTGACAACACAAGGGGTGTTTAGAGCTGTAGGGGAGCAGAATTTCTGCTGCTAAGGCCAGTCAGTGGTATTTGTCCTGGACATTCTAACAGAGTAATACAACCTGTAACCAGCAAAGAGATTGAATCAGCAATAAAAACAATCTCCCAGAGTGCTGACAAAGATGTGGAGAAATTGGAACCTTCAGTCATTACCGATGGGAATAAAATGGCTCAGCCACTGTGGAGAACAGTTTAACCTTCCCTGAAAAACAAAACATTGAATTACCGGTGATCCCAAAATTCCACTCCTAGGTATATTCCCCAAAGGACTGAAAACAGATACCCAAATTAGTACGTATGTAAGTTTGTTCATGTAAGCACTATTCACATGGCCAAAAGGTGGAAAGATCCCAAATGTCCATGAAAAACAAATCATGGTATATACGTACAATAGAACACTACTCAGCCATAAACCTGAAGTCCTGATACCACAACATGGATAAGCACTGAAAACACTATGTAAGTGAAAGCCAGACATAGGGTACATCTGGGGAAAACCACTTAAGGGTAACACGTTTTTCTTTGAAGTGATGGAAATGTTTTAGAACTCAATAGATGTGGTATTTAGACAACATCGTAAATGTAGTGAATGCCAAATAGTTAATTTTACTTTATGTGAATTCCACCTAATTTTTTTTTTTTTTTGAGACGGAGTCTCACTCTATCACCCAGGCTGGAGTGCAGTGGTGCGATTTCAGCTCACTGCAACCTCCGCCTCCTGGGTTCAAGCAATTCTCCTGCCTCAGCCTCCTGAGTAGCTGGGACTACAGGCACATATCACTATGCCTGCATAATTTTTGTATTTTTAGTACAGATGGTGTTTCACTATGTTGTCCAGGCTGGTCTGACCTCAAGTGATCTTCCAGTCTCAGCCTCTCAAAGTGCTGGGATTACGGGCATGAACCACCGCACCCGGCCTCCTCAATTTTTTTTAAAGGGCAACGTGAGAGATCCTTGTGCTGACCTGTTCTGTATCTTGACTGCAGCGGTAGGAACATGGACCTACACATGAGATGGCATTGTACAGAACTAAATGCACACATACACAACTTCACACACACATGCGCACACATACATGAGTGCAATAAAACTAGGAAAACCTAAATAAGACTTGCGGGTTGTATCAATGCTGGTGTCCTGATTATATTACACTATAGTTTTTCAAGATGTTGCTCTAGAGTCAACTGGGTAAGGGGCACACAGGATCTCTCTGTATTACTTCTTAAGCTGCATGTAAATTTGCAGAAACTCAGAGGGATGGCCTGGTCACCATATCTCTCACCATAAAAGGCCAGATGTGCCTCTTCCTGACAGGGTCTCCAGGAATTTCATAAGGCCTCCTCTGATTCCCCACCAACTATGCTGGTGCCTGTTCATTTGATACTGTGACCATTATTCCTCCAGTTGCCTGCTTTTACATTTTTCTCTATGTTAGGGTTGAGCCTGGGCTCAAGGCATTATTTCCTCTTTGAGAATCAAGTATTTTAATAAAATTCAATATTGCAGCCTCACACTGCCCACCTCGGCTGGAGTGACAGCTCATCAGTCACGTGCACTCTTGGTGTTTTGACAGGGGGAGGAATACAATTTTCTTATATTGTCTCAATTTCCCACCTAGGGAAAAATAAAGTAGCAAGGGGCATCCATTTTTAGGCATAAGTCTCTTTTTTTAGGGAGAAGTGAAGGAAGGCTGGTGATGCAGGCGCTGGCTCCGCCTGCCTGGCTCTCACTCTGCTATGGAAAGACTGCTCATCCGAGAACCCAGAGGGCTGTGGTTTAATTGCAGTGAGACCCTGGGAAGCTGCTTCCTCTCTCCTGAACTTGCTTCTCTCATTTGTACACTGTGGAAGTTAGATTGACTCCTTTAAAAATACCCTTTCAGCTCTAAAGTTCTCTGATTCTTCTTGTCGCCATTGTGAGTCCAAGCTCTGCCACTCACTAACCTGGCACTGATGTAATCCCTATGAGCCCAGACAGTACTGTGCCCATCTCTACTAAATAAATAGATAAATAAGGCTGCTGGAACTTTGACTGGATTTTATCAAATTTATAGTTTGAGAAGAACTGGCATCATACTGTTGAGCCTTCTGACCCGTGCATAACACACCTCTCCACTTAGTTAGATCTGTAGTTCCTCTTAGCAATGTTTTGTAGTTTTTAGAGTACAGGTCTAGCATTTTGTGGTCAAATTTATCTAAAGTATTAAAATTTTTGTTATTCAAATATGTTCTTAATTTCTGATTGTTTGCTGCCAGTCTAAAGAAATGTAATTAATTTTTCTGTATTGATCTTCAATACTGCAAACTTGCTAAACTCAGTTATTAGTTCTAGTGCACTCAAAACTAACGTAGATTTACTCTTTTTCTATTCAATCTGGATGATATTTATTTTGTTTTCCTGCCTAATTGCACTAGTTAAAACTAGCTGGATCCAAGGTTTCCCCTGTGGCCTTGGGCAGGAATCCCTTCCCAAGAAGAGATTGCAGATAGCTCCCCTAAGAGGAGGAGTTGCTTCATGCTTTATAGGTACCGTATTTTCTTTATCCAATCATCCATTGATGGAGACTCATATTGATTCCATATCTTGCCCATTGTGAATAGTTCTGCAATAAACACATGAGTGCAGGTGTTTTTTTAAAATATAATCCCAGTAGTGGGATTGCTGGATTGAACGGTGGTTCTATTTTTATTTATTTAAGAAATCTTCATACTTTTTCCCGTAGAGGTTGTATAATCCTGTTTTCCATAGGAGTTACGCTAATTTACATTCCCACCAACGGTGTATAAGCGTTCTCTTTTCTCTGCATCACCAGTACATAATATGTTCAAGTAACAAAGCTGCACTAGTACCCGCTAAATCTATAAAAATTCAAAAGGGTGCTCAAGTCGATGAGAATTTCATTAATAGCTTTCTTTATAGTGAAATGGGAACTCCAGAAATCCCTTCCCCTTGTGGACCATCCCTGAAAAGCGCTGATGACAAAGGACGGGTAACACTGAAGGTGCAGGCAGCCAGAGCAACTCGAGTCACGTGACGTCAGTGGTTGGGGCTGCAGAATTTTAAAAAACCCAGGTTATCCATCTGTAACAATACTTACATGGGCTGCTTAATTCAGTACTTTGTTGAGATAACATTGAGAATTGACTGTAAATAATTAAGCCTGTGCTTTAACATGAAAATGTGTTAACAGAAACACAATTCATTGCTCTATATTGATGAAAATGATATTCTATATCCATGAAAATGATATGGAATTTACTCTGTGCAATTAGGTTATCCTGCTTTTTCAAGCTGGGGTTCAAATAATGTCACTCCACACCACACAACTGCCCGTAGCAAAAATAGAACCTCTGCATCCCCAGATTAGGTGGACGCCCAGGCCTGCAGGGCCATTCTCTCCATGAACATCACCTTGAGATGCCCTCCTTTGACACCCCAAAATATTTGGGCTGCTCACTGTCCTCCAAAAGCCAAAGCCTGGCCATCTTGGCCCATCTCTGGAGCCAGCAGACAGGGCACCTCTGGGCACCCCAGGGCTTCCCCAGCCTCCTGGAATGCAGACTGACTTGAAAATGTGGTGCCATCACGGCAACCTGGGCTGCTTGTCCCTTCAGATCCCACAGGCAGCTCCTCAGGCTGGAGGGGACATGCCTTCATTCAGAGCATCAATCAGCCCGGCTGTCACAGGCAATGTGACACAGACCAAACGCATCTGGGTGTCCCCATGTGATGGATGTAGGGCTCACCAGTAGCCCCTTTTCCCTGCATCCACCTTCCCCTCTCATGGCTGGTCCTCCCCAGCCCTTGTGCTTGGGCTGCAGAAGAGAGGCTAAGCAGTGGGGACTTTCCAGCTCTTAATCAAAATGTTTGCTTTTCCATTTAACTGTGATCCTTCTTGGTATAGCTCCCCTGGCTGGAGCCAAGAGAGGAGTAAGTAGACGGAAATAAAACTACGCTGAGTCCCCAGCAAAGGATCCTCTCCCTTTCCAGCAAAGAGGGTCCTCAGCTCTGATCCAACTGTGCCTCAATCAACTAGAATATCTTATCATCTTTCTCTCCTCTCTCTCTCTCTCTCACCTCCTCCTACCCCATCTCTCTCTGTCACACACACACACACAGACACACACACACACACACTCACTGAGGAGCTTCAGTGGGTTATAATATCAGCCTCCAGTGCCTTTCACCAAAGTCCTGATGAGAAACTGAAGCAGAGATCCTGAGGACACCATGTGGGTCCCCAGCTGTGCTCACTCTGAGTGGTGGTCTCTCAGTCGTCCACTCCTCAGCTCACTCAGGTCACAGAGCTTCCTCAGTAGCCAGCCCTTAGGGAGCAGTCGGCTTTTCAGAGGGCATGCTATCCTCCAGCAGGCTGTGCTGTGTGGCCAGGGGCTCCATGGTGGATGAGATTGGTTCCCGGGGCTGTACAACCTGTCCCCCTGCAGAGGGTTCACTTAGAAGCCCATCGGTACCATCTACATTTCCTCTACTTTCATCATAACAGGAACATTTTAAACTCCAGCTGATCACACAAGTCACTTCCGGGCTGCACTATGAAAACATAGACCCCTTTATGCTTCCTGCTAACCACCACTGGACATCCCCTCTGACGACACTCAACAGAGGATTACTCTCTAATTACTTCCTGATTCACAGATTAATCTACACTGAGATTTCCCGTTGTAATAGAAATACTTCTACTCACTATCTTTTTCCCTCCTCTATTGAAAATGCATAGAGGTTATGCTCCTCTTCTGATAGATTAGAAAGGTAAGAAATCAAGAAGTTAAGGAAGTGGGCCAACCAGAGAGTCTCAGTGTCTCCATCTTTAAAATGGGACTAATATCACCAACCTGAAGGGATCCATGTGGGTTAATGGTGTAGGGAGAACAGCTACCACTGTGGCCAGCAGGTGGTGAGTACTCAGAATCACATCCTGGCTGTTGCCTGCATGGTCATCAGAGACATGGAGAGGCAGAGGCAGAAGTTCTGACTCTCCCCTGGGCCACAGTAACATCCAAGCCTCTCCATCAGTCTTCTAAACATGGTGGGTGCTGACCCCTAGGGGGTGTCTGGGAACTCTGTGGGATGTCTGGGGTTATCAGTATGATGGATGGCACTTCTGCAGTGCATGGAAGGGTCCCAACCTCACTTCTGAATGTGCTGTTGGACATTTGTGTGGATGTTAGGCCTGTTTATTATTTGAACTCTGTGTCATTTTACACATAAACACAAAGTATATTCACCTAGTTTCACATACACTGAATCTTCAGTGAATCAAAGGAAGAATTATGTGAATCAAAGGAAGAATTACTCATTTACCAAGAATTGCTCTTCTTTTGGAAAAAGCCCATCACAATGGCAATGCCTTTCCAAGAATTTGAGTCATCTCCAGCCCAAAACACCTGGACACAGCTGCATCTGTGGCTGTCACTGCAATCCCACAAAGGAGTGCCTTCCATGTAGAATTACTTCTGCAGCTCGTATTTCAAAATGTCGAATGTAAAAGAAAAACCTTCAACAAAATTCTTGTCTTCTTTCTCTCCATACGCATTTATTCATTTTAAGTACATGCAAACATTTGATTACCTTATTACATTTTCTAGTAAAGCCAGACCTGAGCAATTACAATATATTGTATTTTACTATAGATTACTTTGCTTTCATTTCTCTTTTCTACTATAATTATTATGCTCAAGGCTTCATTGTCTTCTTGAACAATTATGTGTACAGGTAAGTTATGCTATCTGTATTTCGTTTTTGTATAATAAAGAGAATGTTACATAATATTCAACACAAAGCAGGTATTGGGTCTATTGGTCTTGAGAGCACAATTCTATATTACTTAATGCCCTCAAGTATTCTGCTCTGCAAGAAAGCTCTTTTAGTAAAGGAAGAATGGGATTAGATTTTGATGAAGGATAAACTAACTTGGGGCTGAGGAGGTAATGTGAACGAGACACACATTAAATATTTATCTGAATTTACAACCGAGTCAGCATAAACCCTCAGGTCTCAGCACAGGTATCTGATGAGATCACACAGCCATCAGCCAGACAGCGGGGTGTCAGATCTCAAGCAGAAGGGAGAACGTTTAACGAGATTTTGGGTTCTCATTACAGCTGAGTTTTGAACCACTTTCAGAAAGGGTAAACTACCTTTTTATTATTAGGCATAAAAGAAAATTATTTTCTTCTAGCTGCTCTCCCTATACGATTAACCCACACGGACCCCCTCAGGTTGGTGAATTAGTCCTATTTTAAAGATGGAGACACTGAGACTCTCTGGTTGGCCCACTTGTTTAACTTCTTGATTTCTTGCTTTTCTAATCTATCAGAAGAGGAGCATAACCTCTGTGTATTTTCAATAGAGAGGGAAAAAAGATAGTGAATAGATGTATTTCTATTACAAGGAAATTTGGATATTTATCCAAATAAGAAAATAAAAATATTCACCCAAGTTAACATTACTTGTAAGGCAGTTGTCTCAACGAACATAATTCTCTCTTAGTCACGTAATTGATCCTTAAGAAAGATAAATTGGAATAATGGATGTCCAAACAAACAAAGGCATGATTGCACAAATACAAAGGCTGTCGGGGCAAGAAGGAAAGCTCGCTGACTTATCAGTAAGCACATCCTCCAGGCGGGACCCAAAGACACTTGAGGCTGTGTATGGTCTGGAGTGGGCCTGTCTGGCCTCTGGGTCTGAGCACTCCCCTCCCACCTGTGCCCCCAACCCCTGCCCCACAGATCACAAATCCCTGCACTGAAGGAGAGGTGGGAGTCATTCCTAAGGGAGGAAGTGCCCAGGTGAAGGGCCTCTTATGCCAGGACCTTTCAGCCACCACTGAAGATGCCCACCCTGATGCCCCCAGACAGCCTTCTTGCTAGCAAGGGCAGGCCAGCTCTTCATCTGTCAAAATCCTCCCTCCTGGGCCCCACTGCCTCAAGGATTTACCAGTTAATTTGTTCAGCAGATTCATTTGGGGGTGTCTACTCTTTCTGGGTGCTGGAGACAGGCGTCCAGCAAAGCAACCACGGTGCCTGCTCTCATGCAACTTGCAAGCTGGCACGGAGCAGACATCAGATGGAGGAATAATCACATAGAGAGCGTGCAGTTATAACAGGGCATGAACCTGTGAAGGATGGAACATGGTGGGAGTGGGCATCAAGAAAGCTTTCCTCGGAAGCAGTGCCTGCACCGAGAGTCGAAAGTTGGGTAGGAGTTAACTGGGAGAAAGGGAAGGAGACGAGGAGGTGGAAAGTAATGGGGGACCTTGTGGGAAGGCCCTATGATGGGTGGGACAGTACCAGACCCACCTGTCCCACAGGCCAGAGTAGAGGAGGGAGGAGCATGAGGTATGACTGGGAAGTGGGTCAGACCATACCAGTCCTGTAGTCGAATCAAGAGATGTTATCTTAAGAGTGGTGCAAACCCATGTGAAAAGTTTACCCAGGGGAGGGACATTGACATTTTCACATATGAGAGCAATCATTCTGGCTGCAGACTAGAGAAAGCTGGATAAAGAGTGGAATAGCAGTCGGGCGTGGTGGCTCAGGCCTGTAATCCCAGCACTCTGGGAGGCCGAGGTGGGTGGATCACGAGGTCAAGAGATCGAGCCCATCCTGGCCAACGTGGTGAAACCCCGTATCTACTAAAAATACAAAAATTAGCCAGGCGTTTGGCATGTGCCTGTAATCCCAGCTACTCGGGAGGCTGAGGCGGAAGAATCACTTGAACCCAGGAGGCGGAGGTTGCAGCGAGCCTCGCAACAGAGCAAGACTCTGTCTCAAAAAAAAAAAAAAAAAAAAAAAAAAAAGAATGGAATAGCAATCTGAGAGATTAAGTAGGAAGCCACAGCCACAGCACACCAGCACTTGGAGCAGGTGATTTTGGAGAGCCCCAGTCTGAGAGGCAAATCCTCACTAAGATGGGAGGGACTCAGAGCGTCTAGAGTACCACCTCGCAGACCCATAGGCTCCTAAAGTCCAGCCTCCAGAGTGCTGCTCCTAGTACATCCCTCACATCTGACCATCCAGCCTCTGGCCAAGTTGCTCTGATGATGGTGAGCGGGTATCACTGCTTTATGGACAGTTCCAAATGCAGAAAACCTTTTCCTTATGATGAACTGGGCTTTCCTGCGCATCTCCTGGGCCTCCTGCTTTCTTCAGACACTCAGTATAACTGGTATGTTCCAGTCTCCCCACCATTGTCTCCCCTCCCAACTCCAGGAAATCTGGGTGTGGAAAGAGCATAGACTCTGAGGTCCCCTTACCGCGAGATGATCTCGGGCAGACACTTAACTTGCCCGAGCCTCAGTTTCCTCTTCTGTAAAACTGGAGGAGCCACCCATCCAGCACACTCAGGGAAGGGGATTCCAGGAGTTAGCGTCAGTAATACCACCCAGCACTTAAGAGCTCTCAAGAGCCAACCGTGGGCCGTCCCCTCAAACACTGCTCCTGGCTCCACTGCTGGATCCCGGGTGTCAACCACCCTCACTCCTCAGTGGGCATCTTCAAGGTCTTCCAGAGAAAGGGCACATTCCCCACAGGCCTGGGGCACTCCTCCACGATCCTGCCCCGATGTGAGGCAACACTTAGGAAAAGCAGCAGGGCAGCAGGGGCCATGGAGGCCAGCAGGACCCGGGAAGGCAGAGGGGTCTTGGCTGCCTTAGGCCAAGAGTGGCAGCTGGAGCATGGCCAGGCACTTGGAGCTCAGCGGGTAAGCAAGGAGCCCAGGCCTGCAGCCCAGGACCCTGGGTTAATGGGCCATTGAGGCCACCTGGATTGCCAGAGCCACCCATGCTCAGGGCTTGGGCAGCCTGTGGGACACGACCCTATTCCCTACTGGGAGGAAAATAACTCAACAGGGATATTACCGCCCCTGCTTCCAGGCCCAACTGTAAAACAGGAAGCTGCTGCATTACAGGGAAAGTCTGTGGTGCATGTGCTGTGAGTGTGAGGAAGGGAGCGTGAGCTTGCCTGTGAATGTGCGGCTGGGGATGGAGGCGCACGTGCCTGGAGATGCCTGGGCCTGCCCTTCACACACACGACCCAGCTCCCTGATCTCAGGCCTGTCACATGGATGCTGAGGGCCTGCACTATAAAACAGGGCATCCTTTCCTGATCTGCCCAACTTCAGGTGGGACGACTCATTCAACTCTGCCTACATATTTGCCCAGGTTTGAGCAGCAAAGAATCGGGCTCCATAATGCCCCTCAGATGAGTCGGCAAGCCCATGCTCCATCCATCCCTCCCCACAGGGTCTGCAGCCCTGACTTTCACCTGGAGCTTCCGAAGATGTGACGCCAACTGCAGACCCTTCTCTGGAGGAAGAGGCAGCTTCCGGGTGTCCCCATTTACTTGCCTCGAGCCTCACACCCACTGGACGAGAACAGCCAAAGGCAAAACTGCCGCCCTGGAACACAGGCGGGAGGAATTCAGGCACCTTCCTGGCTCCGCAGGGTTAGCCAGCAGGCCCAAGACTGGATGAAGCTGCTCAGCAAACTTACACCATTTGATGACTTAAAAAATATTCAAGAGCCAGCAAAGGGCTGTGATCAGTGATGAGAGCAGAGCAGTTACCCCCACAGGCCACTAGGAAGCCACGCCACCACTTACGCACTGTGTGACCTTGGGCAATTTAATTACCGTCCCTGAGCCTTAAAGTCCCATGTCTGAAATGCAGATCCTGATAGTACCTACCTCAGGTAACAGGCTGAAGGCCTCCAGCTAGGCAGTGGCAGACCCAAAGGTGATAAGGAGTCTTATTTTTGCTGCCATAGGACGAGTGGTGGGCACTGGTATCTGGCAGTGCCACAGGGGCCTTTGTTTGCCAAACACATCAGCTGCTGCTCAGGCATAGCCACGTGGCCAGTCCCAGGGCACACAGCATGCCAGCTGGAACAGAGGAGGAGCACCTGGGGCCAGGGCTTGACTAGCCAGCCCACCTCCCTTCCTGGACCTTCAAAATAGACTCAGTCTCATCAGAGCAACAGGAAGTGGGATCCTGATCTCACTTCACACAGACCCATCCTGCCAAGGCCTGAGTTAAGGTGCCCTCCAGGGCACTACTTACCGCCTCACATGGTGTCCTCACTCTGCGAGTCTCCAGGAGACATCTCCCTCTCACCTTTCTGGTTGCAATGATTTTATCTCTTAGAAACAACAGCAGCAGCCAGGCGTGATAGCTCACGCCTATAATCCTAGCACTTTGGGAGGCCTAGGCAGGAGGATTGCCTGAGCTCAGGAGTTCAAGACCAGCCTGGACAATACAGTGAAACCCCATCTCTACTAAAACACAAAACAATTAGCTGGGTGTGGTGGCATGAACCTGTAGTCCCAGCTAATCAGGCAGCTGAGGCAGGAGAATCACTTGAACCGGGAGACGGAGGTTGCAGTGAGCCGAGATCACACCACTGCACTCCAGCCTGGGTGAAGAGAGTGAGACTCTGTCTCCAAAAAACAAGGAACAACAGCAGCAACCACCAGCCCAATGTTTACCTTGTGCCAGACACTTGTAAGTGCTTCACATGTCTTAACGCTTCAATCTCATCACACCCTGAAATGAACACTGTTATTGTCGTCATGTTACAGATAAAGAAGCTGCAGCCCAGCTTAACCAGAGAGGTTAAGTAACTTGCCCGCAGACACACAGCTAGTAAGTGGCAGTGCTTGGATTCAAATCCAGGCATTCTGCCACCAAAGGCTAGATTTTTTTTAAATAATTTCGAATTTACAAAAAAAAAGTTTTAAGAATATTGCAAAGAACCTTATATACCAATTGTTAACATTTTACTTTATTTTTGTTTAATCATCCTTTCTTTTTCATTCCTTCTCTCAGTTATTTGAATATTTAAAAATATGTTATTGGCATGTCCCTTAACCCCTAAATGCCCCTGCATGGAAAACCTAAGAATAATGACATTCACTTACATACCCAACTTGCATTTATCAGAATGAGGATATTTAACACTGGCACGATACTATTTTCTACTCTACAAAACTTAATAACATTTCACCCATTCCTAATAATAGTTTTCTTGGATGCTATATTTTGTAGGGAAGAATTTTTATGTCTCGTTGGTTTCCTTTAATATGGAATGATTTCTTGGCCTTCCTTTGTCTTTTATGATATTGACATTTTTTAAAAGTACAAAGATTTTTTTTTTCAAAATTTACTTTAATTTGGGTTTATCTGATGTTTTCTCATAATTAGATTCGGGTTATGCATTTTTGACAGGAGTACTCAGAAATGATGTGCTCTCAGCACACCATATTAGCAGGCACATGATTGTGATCAGCCCCATTTCTGGTGATATTAACTTTGATCATTTGGTTAAGGTGATGCCTGCCAGGCTTCTTCTCTACAATAAAGTTGCTGTATCTCCCCTTGGAATTAGTGTATGTAATTTGTGCTGAGATACTTTGAAAGTGTCTAAATGGCCTGTTGTCATCAAACTTTCCCCACAGCCTTAGTGCCTGCTGGCAATTCCTACCTGAATCAAGAGATGAAAGGTGGTTCTTGAATGTGGTGAAGGGTGGCTCTCCAGCTCTGTCATTCTTTCCACATTTCTCCTCTCTCACATTCATTAATTTACTATCAGTGGGGACTCAAGGATTCTTACATTTTTCTGCATTAATTCATCACTATCATCCTTTATTTTGATGCTTGAATTGTCCCAGGAGGTGGCCAGTGGGCCCCTCCTCCTGATGCCTTGACATGTTCCTATCATTTTGAAACACTCTCTTTCCTGCACAAGAGATTCCAGCCTCATTATGTATTCTCTCTGTCCCAGCCCTTGAACCCCTATGGCCTCAGAAGCCCTGGTTCCTTTTAGTTGACATGGTTGTTAGAAACCAGGATCTGCACACCGAGGGTGCTCATTACTGCTGCTGTGTCATTGCTTCCTGTCTCATGCTATTCCCTCCTTCCAGGATGTCTTCCCCATCATCTTTCCAGCTAACTCTTAATTCCCCTTGAACTCTCCACTCAAATGCTACTATCTCTGGAAGTCAGCCCTGACTCCCCCAAGCTGACTCAGGGCTCCAGGAAACCCAGGACACAGTTCTGCCCTTGCAGCCCATGGGGCCACTTAGAATTCCCTGTTAACACCTCTGTCTGACTCCCTGGGCCAAGCTCCTCTGGGCCAGTATTGTTTCCTATTCATAAAGTCTTTGTTAAACCAATTCTAATTCTGGATAAATGTCTGGGGCATACTCAATAGCACCACCACTTCAGACACATTACAAATACTATTTTGTGTATATAGGTTCCTAGCTCATGTTTAGCCAGGCCTTTGTATGCATAGAAAATCAGAATGGGGTGGTATCTTCTGGAGACTTGTCTCTCTGACCTCACGTCCTTTTCAAGCTCCCCAAATGGCCTGCGACTAGCCTTGGGCAAAACCAAACTGCTTACCTTTCACATGTCAACATGATGCTTTCTTTATACATTCAACTGATGATGAGCACTCCTGTAAGGGCTCTTTGCATATTACAGCAATATTGCTCATTCCTGACAAAAGGAGTAAATACATCTGCTTTTTTGTCCCTGAACTTATTATTAAGTTAAAAATAAATATATAACAGACAGATTTCTTTGTACAGAATATTAAGATCTGGGATTTTATTCATTCACTCATTCATTAAACATATATATAAGACATCTATTTATTGCTATTAGCAAAAATTTTATGAGCAATATAAAGACAGTAAATCACGAATCCTGCAGTCAGGTGGCTGACAGTCTGTCTGAAGAGATAAACTATGTAAACAGAATAACTTAAATACAACAAAGAATGAGATAAATGGTGTAAGATAGAAATGAAGTGTTTGAGAAAAGACCTTTCTCATTAAGAGAATCTGTTTGCTACAGAATCTTGGACGCACAGACAATAGCGTTAAGATGATTACAAAGTTAAAGGGAAGAGTAAGAAGTCTACTTTAATTGATGGGGAACATTTTTGATAGCCAAAGTGGTCCACTATGATTTGGCTATGTCCCCACCCAAATTTCATCTTGAATTGTAGTTCCCATAATCCCCACATGTCATGGGAGGGACCTGGTGAGAGGCAATCAAACCATGGAGCAATTACTGTCAAGCTGTTCTTATGACAGTGAGTAAGTTCTCATGAGATCTGATGGTTTTATAAGGGTCTTCTCCTCCTTTTGCTCAACACTTCTCCTTGCTGCTGCCATGTGAAGAAGGACATGCTGGCTACCCCTTCTGTCATGATTGTAAGTTTCCTGAGGCCTCCCCAACCCTGCAGAACTGTGAGTCAATTAAACCTCTTTCCTTTATAAATTACCCAGTGTTGGGTATGTCTTTATTAGCAGCGTGAGAATGGACCAATGCAACTCTCCACTGCTTTTCTTTTAAGCAGTGATGCAAGTAGCTCTCTTGTCCCTTACATTCAGCAACAACACTCATGCCCATCATGGCTCAACACTAACCATGGCTCAGGTAGGTGGGAGAGAATGGCTGCAAATCCCTAGGAGCAGGAGGAAAGGCGGAGGGAGAAGGTGTAGTTTGAAAAATAACTCCTCCCTCAATATTCTGACATATCTCTATACTGAAGCAATCTTAGAAATAAATTGTCTGCCTTTTTAAGACCTAAAATGAGAACATCAATTTGCCCCCAAAAGCCTGAGAGAAGTGATTTCTACAATCTTGATATAACTTGCAAAGTTAAGCACTGAAAACAACTTCATAAGATAAACATATTTTATAGGTTTAATTTCTGAGCCAACACATAAATAAAAACCATGTGTGTTTTTGTGAAATGACATTCAATACATAACCTTAAAAATAACAAGAAGTCACTAAATCTCTAAAAAATATAAGTAAATAAATAAATAGGTATGTTACATTACCAGCCCCTAGTAAGGACTGATAGATAAATAAAACAGCAGACTAACAAAAACAGTAGAAGAAACATGCACTGATTTTGTGCTTTGGGTTTGATACAGCTGCTTAAAACGTCATTTGCATTGTAAATATCTTGCTCCTGTATGCAGTTTATGCTTTTTGCCACTGTGGCATCTCTTTGCTCACCTTTGCATACTGGGGCTAAGGTGAATTCTTCCACCTCTTTGTTTACTTGCCTTGCTCTGTTGAATAATTCACTGCTTGGTGCAGGAGTTTCCAGAAGCTGTGGAGCAGAACTCAGAGCTGGGAAGGTTGCAAAGCCCAGGAGTGGCAACTTTTTGCCTTTAATTAAAGTTCCTGCGCAGCTGATCCCATGCCCCAGCCAGGGAGCAGCCGCTCTCTGACATTCTACATAAACACAAACAGCTTTACAAGCCAAGGAGCTGACTCCTTCACCCCACCAAGCTCCTGCCTCTGCTAGTAGGTATTTCCCATAGTGTGAAATACCTTATAAATTAGAACAATTTATGGGGAATCACGTTGACGGACAGCAAAGGCTGTCAAAAGCAAAAAAAAAAAAAATCATTCAGGGTATATTGCATCTCCAGCCTCACTGACTGGACATGCAAAATGGAGAGTGTTAAGTGACATTTGAGAATGTACCTTTTACATCTCACCTAAACCCACAAGAATGCACTGGAATGTCTGCATCTCTCACCTGGACAGGTGAGTCAAAGAGCCATCAAATGCACTTCTAGACACTTTCAGCACCAGAGTTTAAAATCACACTTCCATTGAGCATTCCCCACATGCTGGCTCAGTACCAATGCCTGTACTGGGGACACAAAGCAGAGTCCCACGCAGCACTCTCCTGGAGGAATTCATAGACAGTGGGGAAGAGACAAGTAAGTGGACAAGGCCCAAACACTGGGGTAAAGGATAGGACCAGAGAAGTATAGGGGAGGTCTCGAGGACACAGAGGCTCTCTCCCAGAGTCAGATTATATGGAGTGGGTGGAACATTCTGTGCAAGGGAGACAGCCCCAGTAAAAGCCTAGGGGTGAGAAATGGCCTGACTAGAGAAAGACTAGAGTATATACATTCCAGTGTTGTTGGGGCCCAGAGTTCAAGACAGGGAGAGGAGAAAGCTGAGGCTGAAGAAAGAGTTTGTGGCCAGATCCTGGACAATGTCTTATGGCAGGCTAAGGACCGTACTGGGCAGAGCAGGAAGGCAGCAGTCAGAAGAACCCACTGCACAGAGATCTATGGTGTTGGTTGGTTGATCACAGAGTCCCTAGAAGAGAAACTGATGGGCAGCTTACTAAATTCTTACTTGATCTGTGTCATCAGGAGAACTCTAGGTCCAGTGAACAGATTCTGACTTGAATTACCAAAACAGAAAATCTCCTCAATCAACCAATTCCCAGACAAGCCAACTTACAGATCCAGAGCCCCCAAATGCAGGAGAGGCAGGTCTCCTTGAGGAAGGACCACACTATACTGCCCAAAATTTACAGTATTAATCTTTCTCTCTGCCTTCCCCAAAGAAACCTATGGCCATGTACCAGGGTGACTGTGAACTGGGGGAAAGGAAATAATTAGAGCTTTGGGGAACTACTGGACACTGGTTCTGAATTAACATTGATTCCAAGAGAGCCCAAACATCACTGTGATCCACCAGTCAGCACTGGGCCTTATGGAGGCCTGTGGTCAATGGAGTTTTAGCTCAGCTCCATCTCACAGTGGCTCCTGGGGGTCCTCAAATGCATCCTGCGATTACTTCTTCAGTTCTGGGGTGCACCATTGCCACAGACATACTCAGCAGCAGGCAGAATCCCTACATCGGTCCCCTGGTCTGTGGAGTGAGGGCTATGATGGTGAGAAAGGCCAAGTGGAAGCCACTAGAACTGCCTTTATCTGCAAAAATAGTAAACCAAAAGCAATTCCACACTCCTGGAGAGAAGGACTCGGAACATGCAAGGGTGGTGATTCCCACCATATCCCCACTCAGCATGCCCATCCGGCCTGCGCACAAGACAGATGGATCTTGGAGAATGACAGTGGATTATCATAAGCTTAACCAGGTGGCAACTCCAGTTGTAGCTGCTGTTCCAGATGTGGCTTCATTTCTTAGACAAATTAACACATCCCCTGGTACCTGCTCTGCAGCCATTGATCTGGTAAGCATTTGTTTTTTTCTCTTTACCTATTAGTAAAGACCACAGAAACAGTCTGCTTTCAGTTGCCCAGACCTATCTCAGGGGCATATCTCAGGAGTACAGCAACTCTCTACCCTTCTCTCATAGTTTAGTCTGCAAGGATTTTGATCACTTTTCTCTTCCAAAAGACATCAAACGAGTCCATGAAATTGATGACATGACACTGACGATGAGCAAGACGCAGCAACTACTGCAGACGTGTTGGTAAAACATCTACGTGCTAGAGACTGGGAGATAAATCTCACAAAAATTCAAGGTCCCTCCACTTCATCAAAACTTGTAGGGGTCCAGGGTTCTAGGGTATATTGAGATATCCCTGCTACTGTGAAAGACACATTGCTGCATCTGGCCCCTCCCACAACCAAACAAAGGGTACAGCACCCAGTGGATTATGGAGGACTTGGATTTTAGCAGCAGCATATTCCTCATTTGAGTGTTTTACTCCAGCCCGTTTCCTGAGAATCCTGGAAAGCTGTTAATTTTGAATGGGGCATAAAACAAGAAAGAAGGCCCTGCAATGGGTCCAGGCTGCTATGAATGCTCAATTGTCACTTGGGCCACTGAATGATCCAGCTCGAAGTGGCAGTGACAGGGACATTGTTTGGGGACTGCAGCAGGCTCCTACAGGTGAATCATAGTGCAGGATTCTGGAGTAAAACTGACCCATCCTCTGCAGATAATTACTCTCCTTTTGAGAAAGAGCTCTTGGCTGCTACTGAGTCTTAGCGAAGGTTGAATACTTAACCTCAGGCCAGGTTTCTATGCAACTTTAGCCCCCCATCATGAACGGGTGCCTGCCCATCAAGCCCTAATATGTATGCACAGCAGGACTCCATCATCAACTGGAAGTGGCACCTCACCTGCCTCACCCTGATCCCAGCCTGAGTATAAAAGGTGGGGTTTAAAATCCTTCCTGACATCAAACAGTAAAGACAAGAGGCACCTTAACTCAGCCTGACTCTAAACATCATACACAAAAAGAAGCACCCGCCCCTGAAGCAAGACCAGGTTCCTGCAGAGGGATGACTAGGCCCCTATCATGGAGGCTCTGGGCATGGATAGCTGCGCAGAAGCCAAGGGCACAGTGGGCCCAGTTCATGCTTAGCGAGCAATTCCATGGTTCTTGGTCACACGTGTGGACATGGGAATTTGCAGGCTCCATTAATGACAGATTACTACAGTGAAATTGAAATGCTTGCACTTTGGGAGTTTGCCCCGTTCTACGTGGCACTCCCTGTGTAGGTGATTTAATGCTGTGGCTGGGAGGCACTCAGAATGATATATTAATTTATTGGCATTTAGATTTATGGGCTTCAAGACATGCTAACTGAATCTAATTAAAATTACCCAACCTGACCCTTGCTGTCCTGCAGGCTGTAAGACAGTTGAAAGAATTTATACTTCTCTGCAAACCTGGGAGTGCCTTGGAACCAGCCCAGTTTCAGGGTGACTGTTGCTTCATTCAGTCAAGAGAACAGGAGAAGAGCAGATATTAGCCACATTTTAAAGCCCTTATTCAAGTTTCAGAGGCACTTTTCTGGCTTGCTCCGTAGATTTGATAATGTAATAGCCTTTTAAAGACTGCTGGGGAGGCGGTGACAAAAAAGAAAAGGATTAATCAGAAGGCGGTTAAGCTGGCTAAGAGCAGCTATGTCACAGGGCTTCTGTGCCCAGCTCCAGCCACATAAGCAGCAGCTACTGGAAGCCCAGCATGTATGTGTATCAGATCCTCAAGCTGGAAAACTTAAACCCATGCGATATTTAACTGTCAATGATATATCAATAAAGTTGGGGAAAAACAAAAGAAAACTAATTCACCATGTTTTCTAAAAACGAGTGAAAGCATACATTAAAGGCCCCACCCCCTCAACAAAAAAGTTTCTCCAACAGCAACCAAAGGAAGAGCAGGCCACAGCAGGTGCGCTGAATACCCAGACAGGAAGCCACCACCTCACCGAGGTTAACCTGCCCCACCCCAAAGAACACACTGGCAAGTCTGGAAAACCCTGAGCATTCTCACAAACACTCTCAAGCCCAGAGCTAAGAAAACTGGAGTTGAAAAAGTGGGGGTCTTCTCCTTTCTTACTGAAAAAATGTGGAAGTGGTTGCTGGCTACTGGGACGTGAGTAAAGATCTAACCCTTCCCTAACCTCACCTCCAGTAATGGGGAACAGGTTCATGCAGGCATTTTTCCCAGTGTCAACATTTCAGCCATCTGTGGTGAGCCCCAGCCTAGGACTCTCAGAGCCTGCATCCTATCTGTCCCTGTGCCATGCCCTCAGGCTGCAGTGACCCAGTGAAACAGGCTGTCAAGGGGGGAATTAAGGGGCCTCGAATCAAGAAGAAAGTCACCACAGTGCTGAGCAGAGCAGACAGAAGCTCTGGACTACCGCCTGAGCAGGAGCCAAGATGAAAACAAAAGATTCACTTACACAAAGGAGCAACAGATGCGCACATTATACACTAACACACACACACACGCACACACACAGTAACAGTGAAGAAAAGGGGAAGAGCACGCAAAACAAAGAACCCTACCTAGAAGAAAACATCACTCAAGGAGGGAAAAGAAATCCTCCACAACTGCTTTAAAGTACAACTTAAATGGGTTTATCAGTAACAAGAGAGCTCAGTGACAGAATGATAAAACAGAATGAAGTGAAAACAGAGAATATAGACATACAGAAGCAGTTAATATCAAAACACCGTTACAGATGTAACAATACACCAGAAACAGTGAGAAACAGAATAAACACTACCGAAAATAATTGCTTATGTGCAGGAAAAGCTTCAGAAAGTGTTTACTTAACAACACATACAGCAACTTACTGCAAGCCAGTACTGTTCAAAACAGTTTACTATTAATCCTCATAATAATCCTAAGTAAGGGCAAGTATTATCTGCACTTCACAAAGGAGAAAAATAAGATACAGAGAGGTTACGTGTCTTCCCAAGGTCACACGGCTAATACGTGGCAGTCTGATTTAGCATTATTATTACTCTTACAATTTAACATTATTATTACTCTTCATAGTGAAGGTAATAATAATGTTAAAAATCCATAATAGTAAAATCACAACCACTTTTCCATGACTTGCTCTGGTCTGAGCACTGTTTTTTAAGAGCTTTACGTATGTTAAGTCTTTTAAACCTAGGAACTGTCCTGAGATAGCTGTATTACTCCAATTTTATAAGAGGAAGCAGGCTCAGTAAGGTTAAGTGACTGGATAATGAACATAGATGAAGGGAAAGAAAGTGAAAGACATACAGCAGTTTTCATTTCTTTGCTGTTTATGTTACCTCTAATCAACTACAGTCTAAAAACATTAAATTAAAAATTTTAGGAATGACCAGTTCATATGTTTTGAATTATACACTCTTCTGAACAGCAGCAATGGAATCCCACCAACCCACTCCATTCCATTCGGGACATAAATCATCTCCTTGGTCTGATGTATCCGTGTTGTATATGCGACCCCCCCCATTAGTTACTCAGTAGTCATCCCGTTTATCAGATCAAAAAAAAAAAAAAAAAACCACAGCACAGTTGGCCTTCCATATCCATGGGTTCCACATCTGTGGATTCAACCAACTGTCGACGGTTGACACACACAAAGTGGACGGTTGCAACTGTACTGAACATGTACATACTTTTTTCTTGTCATTATTCCCTATACAATACAGTCCAGCAACTATTTACATAGCATTTATGTTATATTAGGCATCATAAGTAACGTAGAAGTGATTTAAAGTATATGAGAGGATGTTTGTAGGTTATGTGCCAATACTATGCCACTTTACTTAAGGGGCTTGAGAATCCTCAAATTTTGGTACTCAGGGGAATCCTGAAACCAATCCCCCATGGATACCGAGGCATGGCTATATATAGGGTCTAGTACTATCCTCGGTTTCAGGCATCCACTGGGGGTCTTGGAACGTATCTCCTGTGGATAAAGAAGACTGCTATAATCGGGAGCGGAAACAGACAATAGGAATGAAAACCTGTCTTAACAACCGCAATGGACAATATCTTTTTTTAAGTTTCTGAAATTGCAGAGAAAAAATTAGTCTGTAGATTAAAAGAATGCACATTCTGATTTTACATAAAGTGCATAATACTGAAATGTCTTATTTCCTAGATAACTACTAAAATGAAAGAATAAGGAAATAAATTTTCAGCCATCCTGACAGACAATAAATAACCTAGAAAGATAAAAATAAAATCAATCCAGGGCAATAGCAATGTCAAAGACAAGGGAGCATCGTCTACAAGTCCTGAAGGAAACAGCAGATCGCAATATCCCGCCAAGACACCATCAAAGCATAGAAACCAAGATGACTTTTAATATCACTTAGGCAATGGGTCAACTTACGCAAGCGTGAATAAAAGAAGCTCAGAGGTTGCCAAATCCAGTAGTCTTTCCCGGAAACAGTATTTTGCAAAAATCAATCTAGACAAAAGAGGAATCAAAATAAAAATTTAAGGATGAAGAAATGATGATTTAAAAAATGGTGGTGAGCAACGAATCTGTTTACATCTATAATATTAGACAAATATAGGAACTCTGTTTACATAATAGAATATGGGTGTCATACGTCCAGATAAAATAAACACAAATCACAATGGGAAGTCGTTCAGAGGTTATACAGGGGAAAAATGTAAATGGCACTGACACTCTCATCTTCCATAAGTGAACATCAGTCAACACTGGGTAAAACTGAATGGCTAAAAATGTCTTCTACCTAGTAGTGGTTTAGTAATCTCTCTCCTTTTTAAACTTGACAGGAGCTCATTTATTTGGTTCCTCTGACAGCCTTCATTTAGACCTGGGTAGCAGTAAATAATAATGAAACTAGCCGCCATCTGTGGCCTGCTCATTGCACCAGGCTCTGCAGCAAGCCCTGGAGATGCCCACCAAGCCTGGGGCCTGAAGGATGTCAGAGGGGTCTGAGACTGAGGGAGTGGTGAAATGTGTCTGCAGTTGGAGGCCTGGAATAGCCCAAGTGCTCTGAGGCCACTACTGGGCTTCCAAGCACTGTGCTCACTTTGCTCCTAACCAAGCCGATCAGCTGGCAGCGGCTAGGCGCTCCACCCGAGAACAGGCATCACAGAACAGGGACAAAGCAACTGGCAATGGCCATGGCGTCAAGGAGTCAGTCCTGCTGTGTCAACTCCTGTTCACTGACCTGGGAAGCAGGCAGTACATTTTTTAAATATTTCTATATAAAATTATTACACAGTGTGAGGTCAAAAGTCTAAAAACAAGGTAGAAAGTGCATTTTAAAAATTCTAATGACAAGCACTGTTTGTATTTAAAGAAATGCTTCCTCATACAGCGTAGAGTGAAGGCTGAACTCCAGAAATCCAGTGAAGCTCAGATAGTGCTCGCTGAGCCGCCAGGCTGTGGAATTGAGGGGTGGGGTAAACCAAGTTTAACTAGATCTCCAAGGCCTCAAAAACTACCCTGACATCTGGGATGTAACTCAAAAGATATGGAAGATATCTTTAAATATATATATTTTTTTCTATAATTGAACATAATTTCCATTGTAAGCCCCAATTCTGCTGATTCCAGAAAATTTAATCACATGCATTTCATGTGCATGATACTCTTTTCCTCTAATTTGTTCAGTTTTCTTCCCAAGTTTCTCACCAGGGTGGTATGTGAGCTCTGAAGGGCTTCATAGGGAGGGTGGCTGGTCATTGGTCATGGTGGTTCTGGGGAGCTGCTGAGATGACCAGCACTCCACTGTCGTCCCTGGCCTCCACCAACTGAGAGGACGTTCTCCTACAGATGCTCCAGGCTCCCCTCTGAGCACTGTCCTCTCCCACCAGCAAGTACTCCTCTCAGAAGCCTGAAAGTCTGTGGATACTCTCCCGCCCCGGTCTGGGACATTCCAAGCTTTCCTCATTCCTCTCACTGCCGGGTCTATTCTACTATATCAGGCCAGGGATGGTGGGAAGACAGGGGCTCAAGGAATTTGCTGCTTCCCTGAGCCTCTTCCCACTCTAATCCCAAGGAAGGAAGAAAAGTCCTTCTCCACCCAGAGATTCCCAATCTACCCGAAGTAGCTGTTCTTTCTCCACACTTAGGAATCCACAGCCAAGCATTGCTTCCTTTGGTCCCCCAGGGAAAGTCCAAAATGTTTCAGCATAAAAGTCTAAGTTTAAAAGCAGTTGGGATAAAAAAGAAATTACCAAGAACAAAATCCACACTGTTTGTGACTATATCAAAATATCACCAGCCCTTGGATACAATGTATATGACTGCAGACAGCACAACCGCACACACACACGAAAAAAAATAACAGATGCATCTATGTCTGTGAGGAGAAGAATAAGTTTCAATTTTCTGGAAAATCTCCTTGTACCTTCCCCTCCCACCACTTCTCCCCTCTGCAGGATCCTCTAGGCTTTGCTGGCCTCCCTGATGTGGATCCGTGGACTCTGCAGAGTTCAGCTCCCCGCAGCTCTGGGCGCTCTGATCTGATGGCCTTGGGAGCGAGTCTAGGCAGCGTGCCCAACGCTGTGCTAGGATCCTAGGTCTGCGTCCCACCCCAGAGGAGGACACAGCAAGCCAGCATGGTGTCAGTGAGGACCCCCACTCCTAATGCCTGTGCCAGGAACAGCCCCTGATAGCAGAACCTAGAGCCAGCAGCTTCTACCCAGGTGGACTCTGCTGGACACTTAAGACTGAAGTCACGTTTGAGTCAACTGGCCCAAGTGCTCAACATCTAACATTAAGAGACAGCAGGAACCAGTCATCCCACCCCGTCTTGTGATGTTGGTTTTACGTGATTACCCACCTTCCCTGGCATCATCTCCACGCTGGTGAATGCTACTGTATGGAAAATTAAACGAAAACATTTCCCTTTGTAGCAGTTGTTGCTCCTGCATTGCTTAGTCTTGTGTGTTTCTCTCTCTCTCTCTCTCCCCGCCTCCCCTTTCCTCTCTCACTTTCATCACAATGATTGGTGCCTTCTTTTATAAACAGGGATAGCAGCAGCCTCATGCCCACCTGCTAAGGAAGCCCCCTCCCCAGGGGCAGTAGCACAGGAGGAGGCACCTCCTGGGGGCCCCAGAGTGTTTTCTCTGAGACAGCAATGTGTGGGAAGACTCAGAGGAAACACACAGAGACCTGGAGTCGTGAGTGGGCTCAGACCCTGGCCCATCTGGAAATTTGCTCTGTCTCCTGGGGTTGCTTCTGACCACACTCCTCTCAGGGTTGTGGAGGCTCAGATGGAGGACAAGTACACACTCGGCACAATGCTGTGAGCACAGTACTGCTGGGAACCTCCCTGCCCACCCCCTTACTGAGCCCTTTTGTTCTGAAGGAAGCTGTATTCGTATGTTCTCATGCTGCTTTGAAGAAATACCCAAGACTGGGTAATTTATAAAGAAACAAGGTTTAATTGACTCATAGTCCTGCATGGCTAGGGAGGCCTCAGGAAACTTACAATAATGGTGGAAGGCACCTGTTCACAGGGCAGCAGGAGACAGAATGAGTTTCAAGTGAAGGGAGAAGCCCCATATAAAATCGTCAGATCTCATGAGAACTCACTCACTATCATCAGAAGAGTATGGGAGAAACTAACCCCACAATTCAACTATCTTTACCTCATCCCACCCCTGACACGTGGGGATTATTATGATTCAAGGTGAGATCTGGGTGGGGACACAGAGCCAAATCCTTTCAGAGGAGAAGGCTGTAAAGGGTCTGGTCAGTTTCTTCTAGACTCCACCCCGTGCTTGGCACCCCTAGACACTGGACATGGTCACCATGACCTTCTGGGCAGTCCGTCTCTGCCGCTTCCTGCTCCCCAGGCCTTCCCAGATGAAGAGAGCCTGGTTCTACCTCATTCTCTGCGTCTTTATTCTACCAAACTTCCAAGGAAGGGGGATTTGGTCATTTCTGGAATAATTCTTATTTATGTTGAGAACGCGGGTATTTCTAGAAAATGAATTAAACAGACAAATTTCCTTTGAAAATTTTCCCAACAGCCATTTCAGAGCTTCATTGCACCCCAACAGGCACATGTCAGGGGCTCAGTGAAGTCAAGAGGAAGCTCTGTCTCCAGGAGAGGTGGGGGCCATGGAGCAGCCCTGCACAGCAGCTCTCCTTCCTCACTGTCCAAGTTTCCAGTGTAGGAGATTCAAGCGGCCATGTGACCTCCATCACCTCTTTTAACCCTTGCACAGCTAAGTTGAGGTGTTGCTTCTTTTACAGATGGGAAGCCAAGGCCAGAGGGTGGAAGAATTGACCCAAGGTCCCTAGAAAAGTAAACAGAAGAGATACGGCCAGGGGAAGGGTCAGGCTGTCCCCAAATCCTGCATACTTTGTAGGTATCACCATCCTCCATGAAGCCTTTCATCTGCTGGAAACATGATCGCTTAGCGTCAGGTCAGGGATGGAGAAAACACCAGGTGCAGAGATGAACACGTCATGACCGTCATCTGGAGTTAGCCTCACAGCACCTACCTGCAGTGGGAAGGTGCACCCCCAGCTCACAAATGAGGAGGCTGAGATACAGCTTGGTTAAGTGACAAAGGTGGGAGTCACCCAGAAGCCCCTCCCCTACCAGTGACTGTGGGGAAAGGAACAAGATGAAACCCAACCAGCCCTTACAGCAATTAGCCTGATACAGCTCAGCCAAACATGTCCTCTCGCTGGCCTGGCTGCTGAGCAACTTTCTACCTGCCTGCACCAACATATTAGACCCAAGGGTGTGCTGGACTCTATGTGGGCACCAAGGAAGACCATATCTGCCATAGACATGCATTTGGCTCACACTGTCCCTATCACACTGATCTCATCTCTCCACTGTACTCCTGAGTTGCAATCCATAAAGAAGTGCTCAATTCTTATGAGTCCCCACCCCATCCTTTTCTGTTCAAGCCTCACACCTTGCATCCTGTCTCCACCCCACCACCCACTGCTCTCACCAGGTGTCTCACAGCCTCCCAATGACCACATCCTGCTCAGAACATAGGCCTGGGACCCTCCACCACCTGGGACCATGCCCTCAACTGTCAATAAGTGTCCAACAAGACGGAGGATTAGGCTTCTCTCATATAAATAAAGTCCTAGAGGTGAGCTGTCCAAAGCTGCTGTGATGGCTCCAAGGTCACTAAGGACTCAGCCTCCTTCTACTCTTCTGCTCTGCCCTCTGTAGCACATAGATTTGCTCCTCTGGTAGCCAAATGATCCAAGGTGGTTGTGGGAACTCCAGGTATCACATTCAAGTTCCAAGTAACAGCAAGGAGCAAGTGGGGAAAGACAGAAGGTTCTCCCAGTAACCCTATCTAATGACTTCTGTCTTACTTGCTACTCCTACATGCTGAGAAGCTGGGAAATACGGGCTATTGGGTGGTGAACTGGTGGGTTTCCTCATTCTCTCCTTGGGTGCCTTTATCTCCTGCTCTCATTGCCCTCCTCTGCCTTCTCTTTCAATACTGAGGATTCGTGGACCTCTTTTTCTTTCTTTGTTCAGCCTTTCCCAAGACAATCTCATTCACACTGGTTTCTACCTATCTTCTCTTCCCTGTCTCCCTGTAGCTTCTGATGATGGCCCTTAGTCCCTCAATCTCTGCATGCATCTGACTGCTTGCCCATCAAGGCTACTTCTCATGAATTGGCTCTGTGTCTTTGTGAATTCCTCCAGATCTGGTCTTCCCAGTGTTATCTTTCTTGGGGGTCATTGAGCCTTCTTAGCAAACACAGCCCTGTAATTGAATGATTTTTCAACAGTGCTGTGTTTTTCCTAGTGTGACAAATCTGTCACTCTCTGCTACCATCCTCTGTTTTGCCTCTTGTACGTCAGAGTCAAGAGGGATTGGAGAGCTGGGAGGACAGGAACCAATGACACCAAGCCAGCGTCCCCTCCACAGTCATACTCGCTGGCATGGTGTGGGACCCACTCAAAGTCAGTGAATTCTCCCACTGTGTGCCTCTTTCCAGCAGTGCTCAGCCACATAGGGGCGGGTGGGGAGAAAGCAGAGTGAAGGTAGGGCTCACCCAGGAGTGTGGTTTTACCAGACTTGCTGGAATGAAACAGAGGTGAGGAAGTTTAGGGTGTGGGAAAGCAAGCACTGAAAGGTTGCAACAAGAAACGTAAGAGGAATGCCAGGGTCTCATCCTCCTGGGTCAGGAGAAATGAGAAAGCAGGAAGGGGCTTCTGCCTTGGGAGGATGTAGAGGGATAAGAGCTGAGATCCCAAGATGGTCAGCTGTGTGGGAGGAGGGGAGCTTTAAGCAGAGTGGAGGGAGGGATTTGGAAATGAAGAGTTCCCAGTAATAGCAAGGTTCCAAACTGATGTGGGGCATGAGCCAGCTGGCCTGAATCCCTAAAGATGGTCCCCAGAGAAAACATCAAGGAAAGACAGAGCCCGGTGGCCAGTGTGTATCAGGTAGGCCATCAGGGTAAAAGTTGACACCATAAAGAACAAGTGGAAAGCAGATCTGGAGGCAGGTGTATGCCTCGGGTGTCAAAGAACAAGTTGGGTCACCAGAGTCCCGGCCACCAGAAAGGCCACGGGAGGCCACCAAGGCCCTTGGAGGAGCAGAGCTCTGACTAGAGGGCACAGGAGGGGGGCCAGGAGCTAGCAGTGGGGCAAGGACACCAAGCCCCAGTTCTCCCCAGGTGCCCGTGAGGACAGCAGCTCCATGGCAGCAGGGAAGGGACATTTCCATGACGGGGAGCAGTGGAGCCAGGGTACAGAAGTGGCTGGAAGCCCGAGACTGCACATGGGACTGGAGCACACGGCTGGCGGCAGAAGGTTCCAGGCTGTAGGAGCAGGGGCTTCATGCTGTAGGTGAGACCCCACTCGTGGCACCTGAGAAGCACTTTTAAATGTTTTCTAAGTGAAGAAGTTATGCACGAAGAAACCCATTGAGAATGAGCCCCTGAACGGGGAGGTGGAGGGTGTGTGAGTAGGCCAAAACCCTGGAGAGGCGTTAGGAAAGAGGGCACAACTCGAAGCAACCGAGGGCCACGGGGAGCACAGAGTAGGGACGCTGAGGAAGGGAGGAGCTGGGACGATACCAGAAAGCATCGGTGGAATCTGACACTGAACGTGAGGGCAAGAAACACAGACTCAAAAAGGACCCTACTTCCGGGATGGGCTGTTTCACAGGACTGCTGGGAGCTAGGTCCGCGCAGGCGCTCTGGAAAGGGCTGAGGGTCAGTGTCCTGTGGGCGCATGCCCACGCCCACACCGAGGCCAGGCCACGCCCACACCGCGGCCAGGCCACGCCCACACCGCTGCCAGGCCTCGCCCACACCGCTGCCAGGCCACGCCCACACCGCTGCCAGGCCACACCCTGCAGGACCGGGACCACTTACCTGAAACTTGCAACCAGCTCCAGCTGATCCTAGGCTAGGACTGACTGTGGGTGGGCGTGGAGGTTCCCGTCTGATGAAGCACTGCTTTCTGTTCGGAACCACACATCTTGCAACTGCAATGAGTATCTCACTGGGATCAGAAGGCTTAACGATTAAAATTATAGAAACCAGACAGAGGAGTTTAAGTTGATCATACGGGGGAAGAAGCCAATGAGGGCTCTGGGACAGGAGAGGGAAAGTGAATATAGAACTCTGGGGTCTGGGCTCTGTATTAGACTGTTCTCACGTTGCTATAAAGAAATACTTGTGGGTAATTTATAAAGAAACGAGGTGTAATTGGCTCAGGGTTCTGCAGGCTGTACAGAAAGCACAGAGGCTTCTGCTTGCTTCTGAGGTGGCTTCAGGAAACTTACAATCATGGCAGAAGGAGAAGGGGGAGCCAGGTGTCTCACATAGTGTGAGCAGGAGCAAGGGTTGGGGGAAGTGCTATACACTTTTAAACAACCAGATCTCACAAGAACTCACTCATTATCAAGAGGACAGTACCAAGGGGCATGCTGCTGAACTATTCATAAGAAACCAGCCGCATGATCCAATTCACTTCCCACCAGGCCCCACCTCCACCACTGGGTATTACAATTCAACATGAGAGTTGAGCGGGGATACATATCCAAACCATATCAGGCTCTGAGAAGTGAATTTTAAAAAAATGTGTAAGATCCTTGAGCCTGTCCCTCAAAACAACTAGCTAATGGGAAATGCCACGTGGGATTTCACGTGAAGGGCTGTTCCTGGGAAGCCTCAGGTGTACACGGTAGAACCAAGAGCTTTGGATCCAGCACCACCTGGGTTCAAAATCACAGCTCCTCCTCTTGGTCACTGTGGGCTCTTCTTGCACTTACCTGCGAGCGCAGTGTCCACATTTGCAAAGGAAGTCAGTACCTCCTTTGTTTGGTTGCACCAACCAAAGTTTGCATCCCTTGGTTGTCCTGGGAACAAAGGAGAGGCTTTGCATGACACAGGTGCTCTTTGGTGTGGAGGCTTCCAGAAGGCAGAAGTGGGCGTGGCTGCAGGGCTCTGGGAAGCCTGCCTAGAGGCTGTGGAATGGGAGGCCCTCTAATCTTCCTGGGGGACTGGAAAGGCTGGAAGGCATTCTTATCACAGAACTGGGGGAGCAAAGGGGTGGAACTGTGGTAGCCCACCCTGGAGTGGGACAAGCAGGGAAAATTTTCTTCCAGGTTTCTGTTGGATAATCCCAGCTAAGCCCCTATCCATCAGCCAGTCCATCAGGACTACTCTGAGATCCTTTGTCCTGGACCCTCACAGGCAGAGGAGAGGAAAATTCTCCTCCCTCTGTCCTTTGTTTCTTTGTCCTCCAAAGATCCCTGATTCTACACTGAGAACAAAGTTCAGACATCTAGAAAAGGGATGAAGACTGTCAGTATTTGGTCAGTGAAATTCAGATGGAGGCTTCAGGCCAATTTGTTGCATGCATCTCCTCTGCAGGAGAGCTCGAAACCCCCAGTCCATCCGGGCATGCCCATTTCCCAGCCCTCAGCAGCAGCCTGAGAGCTCCTGTACAGTAATATATCTATAAAAATTAAAATAGCTGCCATATATGTGCCCTGGTAATATGTAGGGTCTGTGCTAGGCACATCGCGCTATTTTTATTCTCCCTGCACCTCTATGCTGTAGCGTGCACCTCTACCCACTTGACTAATGACTCACTAGAAAACTGAGGCTCAAGGAGGGGAACTGACTCACCAGGTGGACACAGCTAATGGGTCTAGAAGGGAGAGCTCTAATACCAGAACTCGGGCTCTTGCTGCTATATGAGGAGGCTTTAGGAAGAGAAGGAAACTCCTACTCCAAAATGAAGCTGGTTGGCAAGGGGAACGGTTGACCCACTACACACAGAAGCACTGATCCCAGCAAACACACACACTCACTTGCACATGCACATGTACACACACACACATGCACATCCCCCTCGATCCCTGCTTGAGCATAGGCTGGGCCTAGGCCTGCAGAGAGAAGCAGAGGGAAAACCTTCTTCCTCAAGGAGCTCCAAATCGGAGGAAGAGCTGGAGGCTGAGTGAAACCTGCATACAAGGCAGCATCCCAGGCAATGGGATGGAACCAGCCAGGAAAGCAAGGAAAAGGACAGGCAAGAGGTACGCTCTGGTAGGATGTGAGAAGTCCAGGACACACACACAGACAAATGCCAAGACCTGCCGGCAGCCAGAAGTCCAGGACACACACACAGACAAATGCCGAGACCTGCCGGCAGCCAGGCAGCCTGGCACTAGAATCCCAGTGCTACCAGGCAAGCCCGTCACCTCCTTGGGCCTCACTGAGATCCGTGTAGCCTCCATACATGGATATCAATGCCAACCTTTGCAGGGCTATGGGGAGGATTAAGAGATAATGTGTGCCCAGCACCTACACCAGAGCCTGGCACACAGCGGTGGTTGGCAAGGGGAACTGTTGACCCACTACACACAGCAGCACTGCTCCCAGCACACACACGCTGACTTGCACACACTCATGTACACACACACAGTGCACCTGCACGCACACACTCACTAACACACAGTCACTCATACACGCACACACACCCCTGCACATATGCACACACACCCTAGAAGAATCAGTCTGTCTCAGATTCCAGGACCTCTTTTGACTTTATAATTCTTGGTATTTCTGTTGGCTGCGGTAGGTGGCTTAGTGTGGTGGGAGGGAGCAAACCGAAGACAGGAGTGTTACAGGAGGATGGCTTATATAGCTTCGAGGTCTTCTCAAAGCCCCTTTCTCTGGGCTCCCTGGTGACACATGGACAGTGGTTGTCATTAGTGCCATTGGCCATTTTTCCGGGCTGCCACCTTTCCGAGCCCAAGGCAGATGGCACTTCCAAGCCCCTTGTGGTTGGGGCAGGTGGGGCTATGTTACTAGCTCTGTGCAGTGAGCTGTGAGCAGAAGCGATATGCCAAGTTTCTCACCAGAACCCTGCTCTGTTGTGACACAGGCAGGCCACATTGGACGTGGGGCTGCTTTGTCAGCTGCACAAAAGTGACGGTGATGAGCAGAGCTCCTGCTGACCACGATGACCTGAAGTGCAAATGAGAAACTGCCCATGTTTTGAGCCCCTGGTCTCTGGGTCGCTGTGACATGACCTGAGCTAGCTTGTCCTCACTGAAGCAGGTTTGTTTGTCCTGCTGTAGGCACTGTGAGCTTCCAGCACTTTCTGGAGCCAGCCTCATTCTGGGGTATCCCTCCAACCAACTCATGTTTGTTCAGTTTTTCATTTCATGGATACTCTGGCTTTCCTCATTCATTCATTTTAACAAACCCTCAAAAAGGCGCTCTCTGTGTCAGGCCTCCTGCAGGGCAAGAAAGAAGAAACATGCCTTGCCCTGCCTTCAGAACATGCCGTCTTCTGTGGGGGACCGGAACAGGTCAGTGCTGCGCCAGAGGGACCAGGGGAACCCAGGGGAGAGCAGCTAACACACCGGCCATCGAGGCAGCTTCCTGGAAAAAGTGATGATTTACTTGGTTCCTGAAATCTGAGAAAATATTGGGCACAAAAAGAGGAATGGTGTGTTCAAGGCAAGTGAAAAGGCTGGGGAGAGAAAATGACAAATTGTGGGATTACTTGTGTGTCTATTGTGTGTGCAAGCAAGGCTCATGTGCACATGCACGGGTGTGAACACAAGTGTGTGCATGTGTGAGTGCTTTGCAGACGTATGGCAGGGGATAGAGGGAGGCAGCTGTGTGTCCAGAGTTGAGACTAAAGACTTAATCAGGGACAGCCAGGGTGGTGGCTCAGGCCTGTAATCCCAGGATTTTGGGAGGCTGAGGCAGGTGGATCACTTGAGACCAGGAGTTTGAGACCAGCCTGGCCAAGATGGCGAAAACCCCATATTAGCCTGGTGTGGTGGTATGCATCTGTAATCCCAGCTACTCAGGTGGGCTAAGGCACAAGAATCCTTTAAACCCAGGAGGAAGTTGCAGTGAGCCCAGATCGAGTCACTGCATTCCAGCCTAGGTGAAGAGTGAGACCCTGTCAAGAAGCAAAGAAGGAAAGGAAGGAGAGGGAGGGAGGGAGGGAGGGAAGGAGAGAGAGAGGGGAGGGAGGGAGGGAGGGAGGAAGGAAGAAGAAAAAATGAAAAAAAAGACTTCAAGCCTTCATAGGCTTGCTCAGGGGCAATTCATTCTAAGGGGCTTAACTTGATCCCAGAAGGCACTGGGGAGCTATAGAAGGTTTAGGCAGGATGAGTGCCAAGATCGCTTTCTGCTTTGCCTCTGGCTTCAGGCACAGAGGCAAGTCCTGAGGCTGCTGTAGTAACACTGAATGGAGAGGCCCCGCCTAGCCAGGGCAGAGCGGGGAAGAGGGAGGGATGGAGTCCCCAAGAGTCCCGCAGGAGCGGAGAAGGATGCCAGAGGAGGCGTCTCCATGGGCAGGTGGGTGTTTTTGGGGATGGGGGCACACGGCCTCAGTAAGAACATGAAGCCAGGAGAAGGACTGGATTGGCGACCACGGTAAGCCAGGCACGGCTCCCCGCTGGGTTCAGCCAGCCTGAGAGGTATACTGAGGACCCCACTCCATCCCAGCCCCCTGCGAGTTTCCTGAGACAACCACAGGGGGTAAGCCGCGATTAATTCCCAAGTGTGGCCACTCTGGACAACGCCACTGGGAGAAGAAAAAGCAGCACTCCTGGACCCATTGCACAGCGGGGAAAGAAGGCAAGGGGTCGCTCACGGACCCCGGCCCCTCCCCAGCCCCGCCCAGGCGCCTCGCCCCCGCCATCTGTCCCAGAGCCAGCACCCTCTGCTCTCCCAACCCGGCACCTTAGGGCTTAGGGATTCCTGGGAGGGAGGCCTGCCAGGAAGCTGAGGACAGTGGTCACCGCCCCTGGTCACGACTTCCCGGGACCCGGACCCTAACCCTGAGCCCTGCCTCTACCAGCCCCCGGCGGCGTCCTGGCTGCGCAGCTCGGAAAGTTGACAAGCAGCTCACTACTGTCCCTCTGTTCGGCCTGGGTGCCTCTGCTGTTAAGTGGGGGGTCAGCACTGTTTACCGGGGAGGAAAACTCCAGGGCTGTGGACCCTGGGGCCACGCAGGGGTTGGGAAGTGAAGGGCGGGGAATGCGGGCGGCGCAGAGCCCTCCAGCCCTCACTACGCGCCAGGGTCCGCCTCCCGCGCCACCCCCAGGGTCTGCGACTAGGCAGCTGGCCTGGCCGGCCGCGGAGGCTTCCCCCGAGTCTTGCGCCTTGCTAGAGGGGGCGGGGCTCACCCTGGCTGGCACAGCCACCGCGGGTACCAGGACGTGCCCGCCACGCCTCCTCCGCTGGCCCCGGGACACTCGCATTACGCAGAAATCCCGCTTCCCGTTCCTCCTCCCTGCTTCGGCTCACTACTCTTCCGGTGACCCTGGGCATGCCACGCTTATACTCCAGGCCTCAGTTTCCCCATCTGTGCTGTGAGGAGTGGAAGGAAAGGAATGGCTAGGAGCCTTTTGAACCCGAATATCCGAGGTTCTTTCCGGCGCCGCGGAGCCGGGAGGCGCCAGCCGAGATGCGCGTGCCGCGCGCGCCCTCCAGTGCCCGGTTTCCGCTTCTGCACGGTCCTCGCTGGGCAAGGTCGCCGCAGGAGAGGAAGAGCTCCATAAATTGTCGTTACTGTGAACTGATGAACGAAAGAGTCAATAGGGACGGGAATGGGTAAATAAACCTCAGAATGAAAGAATAATAGGGGAGTGGCGATGAGTGCGCCAGCGCGTGAATGAATGGACTCAAAGGATGCATGCACTGAGTAGATGAGCCTTGTCTGTGACCATTTTCAAACATGTCATTTATAACAAAGTCACACAGCAGGTAAGACTGTGTCCATGGATGACAGGAAATCCTGCACACCCTCTCTTATCTGCCCATGCCCTGGTGTGAAGCTTCTCTGTGTGGTCAGCCATCCCCAGCCCTCCCCTTATTTCACACCCCTGCATCAACTCTTCCTCTACCGCAAAGCCGCTTCCCGACTCATACGGCTGCCCCTCCTTGTCCTTGAATTAGGGCATGACCAGCCCTGTGAGTTGAGCCACTTCACCCCTTCCTGGGGATCCCTATTGAGGAACTTCCCCATCATCAACGTCAGGATCACCCCCTCTATGCATCTCTTCCTCCCAGTCTTATTCACCATGACCACCAGGACATCTAATGGGCGCATCCCCAGCGTCTAAGTGTTTGGCACATCAGAGGTGCTCAGGACGTAGCTGAGGAATAAATGTAGTAAAGAGGGCAGTTTGCCAGTGACCTGACAACACAGAAGCTGCCGCTCCCAGGAGTGAGCTCCCTCCTACTCCCCACCCCATCTGCCTGTCCTGGAGCTGACTTCCAGAACTCCCGGCCCCAGTACAGGACAGGAGAGCAAGGGGTGGGGAGAGCCAGAGGCACAGGATCGCAGCCAGGAGAGTCCAGCCAAGGCCATCGGGACTGGTAGTTTTGCCCACCCCCATAATGACAGGGTTAGGGGTGGTGCTGGGGGAGACACCAGTTACTAAACAGGAGCCCATTCCTCCTCCCCCACTGGCCTCACCGTGATTCCCCCAGGCTGGGCCTCACCTGGGACATGTGGTTCAAGGGTTCAAGGAGCTGTGTTAATTAGCTTTGATGGTAATCACAGAGCAGCAGCACAGGCTGATGCCTTCAGCCTCCAGTGATAACAGCGTGACCTCCTTCCTCCCCATGTCCTGGCAATCTACTTCCCCACTCCCTTTGTTCAGGCAGCCTGTGGATTTCAATACAGCACAATTAAAGGGGCTCTAACAGAATAAAAATAGTGTCTGATTCCAGAAGGGCTTCTTCGCTGTGACCTGACAACGTCTCTGCTGATCAAAGCAGGGGCGAGGAGGCCCCGAGAGCTCATTTTCTTCTCCTTATCTGTGTAGTCAGAGCTGTTTCATCTCTGCTGTCCGGCAGGCACCATCGGTCACCTCAATTTTCTGGTTATTGCCCTTTCTGAATGTGCACGCAGGAGGGGAAGATACGCCAAACCACCAGGCTTCAATTTACCGACCGTGGTGGTGTCTTGGGTGGGACAGCCGCTCGGGCAGGCCTCAGGAGCAGCTCTTGGGTGAGGCAGACAGGTTCGCTGGGAGACTGGAGCCCTGGCCTCTTCCCGGGACCAGGCACTCATTGTGTGGTGTCACCAGTCCCAGGAAGCGTTGCTTGTCAATTATGGAGGTTGTCACTTACGGAGGTTGTCAGTTACGGAGGTTGACAAGTTCTAAGATCTGCAGTCTGAAGCCCTGAGCGTAGCTCCTCACCAGCAGGATGGGGAACCAGAGTACGGACTGGGACGGCCCTGCAGTGGCCAGGCAGGAAATTGGGAGGCATGGAGCCGATGCCATTGTTTCTGCAAACTGGCTGCTCCTCCACTCAGCCCCTCGTGGTGTATCCATGTGTCCCAGGCCCAAAAGCCCAAGTCCTGAGACAGTAAACTTCTCCTCTCTGTTAAGAATGAACTATCTGCCACTGGATGGGGACTGGAACTCAGGGCCACCTGGCCTCAGAGCCAGCTTTTCTAGTATGTAGATGTCTATTTCCTGCTATAACCATGCTGCCCCCAGCAGTCTCCCTAAAATGCCAATGGGTCTCTCTTTGAATTCCTCCAGGAATTCCGGGGATGGAGGGCAGCTCCTTTCATTAGCTGTACAACACATAAGACTCCTTCTAAGCAAGTGGCTCTTTATGTGGAGCTGAGAACGGTCTGCTTGTAACAGCAACTCAGAGAGCCCATTTAACCCTCAAGACCACGTGGTGAGTCCACTCCTGCCACTCACAGCGACCCTGGAAGTAGTAGATAGCCACTGCCTGTCTTCCTTCTCCTGCACCCCTCCAAGTTCAGCACCACAGGTCCCTCTGTGGGCCTGCAGTGTGAATATCTCTCCCCTCTCTGCACCCACTTTCTCCTACAAGTATTGATTTTTTTTTCAAGCAGGGAGTCATATGGCTGGACTCACGGTGAGAAAGCCATCTCCCCTATGGTGAGTGCTGCAAAATCCTTGGCTGTTTTCTGCCCCAGGTCTCTGGTCCCAGTAACACACACTATTCCCAGCATCAAGCCAGGAAAGGGATAAACTTCTTCCAGCACCTTCCTTCTTCCCCAGCCCCGCCCCAGTTTCCACCTGCCTTAGGCTGCTCTCCAGTGCCTCCCTACCGTTGTTTTCAATATTGCGTGAAAAGTCACCTGTGGCAGCGTGTAACAGGAGCTACTCAACCCTTGCCGATAGGAGGACCCGCACCTGCCTTCAGTCATCGGTTTTCTTCTAATCCAGCCTTCAGTCGGAGCACCCCAACTGATCATCACACATCTTATATCATCTCCCCAGGTAACTGGTTCCAGGAATAATAACAGGTGAAGTGCCCCTTTTTTTCCCACCACCACTGCTACCACCCATGTCTGAAATAAAAATTATACCTGTCAGTGGTGCAGAGTTCCTGCCCCTCTCATGGTGATTAAAGTCAGCTCCCTTTGAGAGGCCTCTGTGCGGGAGTCTTTTCTCTCTCAACCAAGCCTTTTCTCTCTCATCGTTTAAAATGTAATTGATAGAAATTCCACGGTAGCACCTATACCAGCCAAAAGTGTCTCAACACGGGAGACACCAAGCAGTCTCAGCCTATACAAACCTGTCCCCTCACCCATCCCTGACCTCCAGAGGAGCCTTGGAATGCTGCTTCCCTGCCCAACACCACTGTCCAGCACTCCATGGCAGCCAAGACTCTCCCAGCCCCAGCCTGTGAGCCCCAGCTGCCTCCTCCAGCAGTGACCCCACAGTGAGTGAAGGTCCTGAGGTTCCTCCCCAGCTTCTGGAAAGCTGGAGCCCACAACAGCTGCAGTCCTGCCCAGCCCTCCTGGTTCGCCAAGCTGAGGCATCTTTAGAACGTTTTGGGGCCTAGAAGTGCAAGGGTAGGGCTGGGGTGCTTCTCCTTTTTGGGCCAACAAAACTCACTTCTTACTCCAGCAGATAGTGAAATGCATTATCAGACCCCCTTCAAGAAAGGACTCACTGCTCAGCA